>NC_046221.1:8373665-9579807 GCF_009819885.2 Catharus ustulatus | reverse complement strand
CTGGGAAACCCATCCTCAGCCGAAGTAAGAACATTTCTGAAAATTGGGACTTTCAAGGACTTTTGCCAGCCAGAGCAGCACTGGTGGGCAGGCAGTGGTGCTGGCCATGGCAGAACTGGTGCTGCAGAACACAACAGGTTTGGCGCTGCAGAGCTGAGGGGTTTTGCACAGAGGTGCACGACTCCCATGCTGACTTGACTCTGTCTGACTTTGATAAACATTTCTTTGTGCTGTTTGTTGAGCAGAGGATTCAGAAATCACCATGATATTTCTTTGCAGGTGAATTTTATACTTTTCATAAGCATTATAAGAATCTTGCTACAGAAGTTAAGATCTCCAGATGTCGGAGGAAATGACCAGTCACAGTACAAGTGAGTCATATTTTTAGATATTATAGGCAGAGCCAAAATAATCTCTAAGATTTCATCTGCTGAAAACCAACAACTGCTGTGTTATTATAATTACATTTAATTTAGAACTACTTTTAGATACGGTTAAATAAATACAACTATGTTGAAATGGAGATAAATACATTTTAATCAAACACTAAATTAAAAAAAAATACTTAATTTCAGTAAAAACAACAAGCTATTTTTGAATTTGAGTTTAATCCATGAATTAATATGTTGATACAAAATATATTGAGAGTAGTATCTTTCTTTTGAGATATAAATGTTTCATTTCGATATAAGAAAATTTAAAAAAAAAATTTCCTTCAACTCCATAAAACCTTTTTTTTTTTAAATTTCTAAAATACTTAAATATATTTTAAGAGCTGAAAAGATCTTAAATTGTTACCAAGAAATTAAAATTTAAGCACAGTGTTGATTTTAAATACTGTGTTTACTTCTCTAGAGGAAAATGGTTGTTTTTGGCTTAGATTAACTTCATTTCTGTTCTGTTCATTTCTGTTTCTTCTTTTGTGTTTTGGTTTGAACATCAAATCCTAAAATGCCTTTGTTTCCACAGCTTTAAAATCAAGGATATTGAAGGACAATTTAATATATTGCTAAAATTGGTTTTGTTCTTTATTGCCATATCTGTTATTGTTGTTTATTATAAGAGCTGCTGGACATGTAATAATCTGCAATGAAGTCTGTGGGTCTTGTTTAAAGCCCGGACACAGACACTGAGAGTTCAGGGTGTCAATATGATGCTTCAGTGACAAAACCTAACATGAGCACTGAAAACCCAAAGCCATTGTGAGTGGCCTTTGAAAAAGTGCTCCTGGATAACACCTTCTTTTCATTTAACAAATACTGAATTCCTGTTCTAAAAGCTGGTAAAACACGGTATGCAGAAATAAAGGATGTTGTTAAAGCCAAGAGAAGCAGGACCTTATGGGTTTTGTAGACAATGTGTCATGTTTGCTGCAAAAAGTGAAAAATTCTGACATGCCACAGAAAAGCCAACACAACTGGACTGACAAGCATGTTTGTTTTCAGAGCTACCAGGGTGTTGTTTTGCGTTTGCTGATTCAATTATCTAAACATGTGGGAGAGCTTATTGAATCTAGATGAAATTGTGCAATTGCCACATTGTTATGAAGATGTCCTGTTTTCAGTTTGAAAAAAATCTGAACTGAATTTGAATTAGAAAAATTTCAAAAAACCTTTACAAACTACCACAGTAGCACAATGACCAACCTACAGGCAGGAAATCCTCTCAAGGTTACTTCTTGGGACATAAAGCTTTCTTTGCATCCATGTGGTATTTATTTACTTTTTGAAAATTAGGCATTCCCTTACTTTCAGACCCACCATTTTCCACAGTTTACTGTAGTACTTTATAATATTAAATATTCACATTAATAGCAACCTTGACCTTCATTATTCAGCCCTGTAAATTCTTTGCTTTTAGCATTTGATTGCCTGATTAAGTTTGCATTTCTGGTCTTTAGCTGATACCCGTGGGAAAGTAGATTAACCTCCTCAAGAAGCTGCATCTACAGAGGAAATTAAAAGATCTGGGAGGCTCATTTATTAGATTGCAAATGCGTTTTCTAAAATGCAGAGAAGAATAAGGCTGTTTTGTTTGTCCTTTTTTTTTACTAAAATGTAAGTGAAGTATAGAGAAAGTAGAATCAACTAGACAAGCATGGAGTGAAAGTGAAATATGAATCTAAAATGAATACTCCTCATGCAAGTCACCATTTTTCTTCCCTTCTCTTCCAGCTTGTAGCTGGTTCCATCCTTTTTGTTGTTCATTTTACTTTTGCAGTGGATAAGGCTAAGTTCAAATAAAATCAGTTTTCCATTTCACTTGGGAAACCAGGAAATTTGCTGCCAGTGTCATCTACAGTTCCAAATTCTCCAGTTGTAAATTAATTTCTTCTGCTAAGGAATCCCTATTTTTCTTGCTTCTGGTACCATCTTTAGATGTGAGGGGTTTACTATTCTTGAGAAGCTTTGCTGTCAGAAATTATTTCCACATAAACAGCAGGCCTGTTTATTACGAATAAAGCAAGGTCATGAAGACTGATTAAATTAAAACTACTTTAAATACCTTAACTTTTCTGTTAAAATAGGTGAATTCACAACAACATCCTTACATCAAGTTATATTCATCAAGAAAGTGATGAATTATGGAACTCAACATTATAATTTCTAAAAATTTATCTGATACCAGACATCCAAAATTGTGCATTGACTGGCCCTGTATATATAAAACTGATGGCATTAGAGAGAAATAAATGACAGATATGGTAAAAGCAGCAATTTATCATTCCACAGTTTCACGAGCTGTTTGTCAGAGTGGTTCTCCTTAGTAATTTAAAGTTTTTTTTCTTAACTTCAGTAGTGTCTTCTGATAAATTGTGTTATGTAATTGACAACACTGAAAATTATTTAATGGAGTATGCTTAATACCATTAGTAAAGCTATGAGATTATAGAATTGAGGCTCCTGAAAATCCCTCAGTTGAGATGATTCTTGATTACAATTCTAAGGTACTGTTTGTATACTATGCATGTGCAATGTACAGATTTACCATACAATTACACATTTATCTCAGAAAAACAAGAGCTCATCATTAAATTTCAGCTTTTTGTCTCTTTCCTTTACCCAGGAGACTTGCAAAATCCACGTTGTTGCTTATTCCATTATTTGGAGTTCACTACACAGTGTTTGCTCTGTTTCCTGATCGCAGTTCCAACAATTATAAAATAATCTTTGAGTTGTGTTTGGGATCTTTTCAGGTAAATTTTAAGGTTTTTATTCAAAAGAAGTTTTATTGACCTAGGTGAGTGCTGCCCACTAACTAAAGAATATTGTCTCTTTTCAGGGGTTGATTGTTGCAGTCCTGTATTGTTTTCTGAACAGTGAAGTAAGTCTCACTTTTCCTACTGAGAATGTTAAATATTGGTTTTAGTAAATGTATAAGTGCCTCTATAATTCTGATACATGAAACTGTTTTGGAAGATGTCTGCATTCCTATTAGTGTAATATATTTGTGACAGAAATAAGTGTAGTTGGGTGAAGAGTTATAAGAGCTGTTTAAAATCTAATTCCTTGCAAACTGAGATGTTAGTGTCTTCTGCTATTTATCGTGATCTAATCTAGCTCTGTTAGAAGCAATGTGCAAGTGAGGTGCAACAAGCCTGGAAATTTATCCATTTAGTAAGTATTTAGGGGTAATTTTCTCTCAGCATCTAAACCTCAGAACAGCAACAGATTTTCAGAAGTGCTCAGCATGTTGTAGTTTTCACAGTCTCAACTGAGAAAATTGCAAGGAATTCCTTTTTATTTCAGCCACCATGCAGTGTCTGACAGAAGGAATCTGTCTGAAGAAGACAATTAACATTCAGCTCCCCTGAGTGCTATTCTGGTCTTAGATATTCATGAGATGCCTGATTTTGGGCTAATCATTTGATTCCATGCCTTAAGTACATGAGATAAATAGATCGATATCAAAAGCTAATGTTGCAGCACAAATGATACAAAATTGATTTTAGAAAGTGACCTTAAGGGCACCTCTTCACACACAGTGTAGGCAGTCTTTGCCTCATTTATTTGACCTTTGTAAAACTGATTGGATACTCTAGAGGGATGGGATGCCATCCAGAGGGACCACGAGAGGCTTGTGGAGAGAGGGGAAAGAACCTCCAGAGGTTCAACAGGGCCAAGTCCAAGGTCCTGCAGCTGGGTCTGTGCAGTGCTCACCGAGGGATGAAGGGTTGAGAACCAGCAGAGAAGGACTTGGGGATGAAAATGGACTGTGAGCTGGCAATGTGCACTTGTAGCCCAAAAAGTGAACTCTATTCTCTATTCAGCATTAAAAGAAGCATGGCCAGCAGGTCAAAAGAGGTGAATTGTCACCAGTACAAGAAAGCCATGGACCTGTTAGAGCAGGTCCAGAGGACTACAGAAATTATCAGAAGGCTGGGACACCTCTCCTATGAAGGCAGGCTGAGGGAGTAGGGATTGCTCAGCCTGGAAAGGAGAAGGATTTGGGGAGACTTAACATCACCTTAAAGTACATAAAGGGGGGGTTATAAGCAAGGTGACAAAAAACTTAGCAGGGCCTGTAGTGCTAGGACATTTTAAAATTGATATGTGGTAGATTTAGGAAGGAAAAAAATCTCTTCTGTGAGGGTGTAGAGACACTGTAACAGGTTGTCCAGAGAAGCTGTGGAAGCCCCATCCCAAGGCCAGGCTGGATGGTGGAAGGTGTCCCTGCCCATGGAAGGGAGTAGAATTACATAATCTTTAAAATTTCATACCTATCCAAACCATTCTATGATTCTGTTCCTAGAAATCCCCATGTGACAGCCAATAGACATGGAAAAGTTCCTGACATAAATTTTCAGCTCATATTGTGCATTTTCTTTTTAACACAGGTGCAGGGGGAGCTGAAAAGAAAGTGGAGGAGTTTGTGCTGGAAGCAGACAGCAGGCAGAGATTACAGACTCCACAGCTCCATTTCTAGAAATGGATCAGAAAGTGTTTCCCAGCTCCACAGGAATTCAAGAGCTCACTCATTTATGCAGACAGAGACCACCATGATATAAATGAGCTAGGTCCCCCAAAACATGAAAAACTGTGGGATATGTCATTCATTATGCAGCTTGATGTGATATTTTATAAAATGTACAGTTTAGTGCTTTGCTTTTCTACATGTTGGTATTTGGGGAATTGGTTTGTGTAGCCAACCTGTTAATAAGGGAGAAGCCTGCCCCATGGATGCTTTCTGTTTTGTTCAAGTGGTATTCACATTAATTCTGATGCTCTCTTGCAGTTTGCTAGCCGTAACAATTCAAAAATTCATTTTCCATAAAGGTCCCTTTACCTTCCAAAACAGCTACAAGATCCATGCAGGGTATCCTGCTCGATGCAGACTTCTTTGGCACATGTAAGGGTTAAGATGGAAGCAAGAAAATTTCATACACTTTATTTATACTTAAGGAAACATTGCCTTAAGGATTAAGAAATTATTTTCTAATTATGGAAAAAACTTTTTAAAAAAAATTTTTAAAAAAACAACCTAAGACCATAATTAACCCCACTGGGAGTTCAGTGTGCTAATCCAGGAAATCATGAACATGATTTACACAGAGGGGAAAAGGTAGTATTTCTAGGCTAATGGTATAAATTTCAGAGATTACTTTCTACAGAGTTTGATTCCAATCCTGTTGCTACTTTCAAAAGTGTTTAGTTTAATGTTTGGGTGCAGAGTGTACCTTTACAGTCCATACAGAAAAAAACTACTGTATTATTTTTGAATATGATAGTTCTCAGTTGTTCTCTACTGTTTAAAGTCGTAGATTTGTGTTGATCTTTCATGAAGGAATTTTCTGAAGAGGTATGTTTTATTGCTAAAGCAGCCTAGCATAGGATAAACAGCCTTGGATAGCACATGACACATTGAAAATACCATTTTTTACAGTGTTATCATTGAAATCTGTCTCTAGGAACTACATATTTGACTGCAAAACACAAGGAATATAGCAGTGAGGTTACAACTCATTTAACTAAAAATGTAAATTCTTTTAATTTTATTCAGCTTTATATCTATCTGAAATTATTTAAAATTTAGTTCTGACCGTGAATCCAGAAAAAAAAAAATTAGAATCCCTAAAAATTACCATAAAAGGCATAAAGGAGGAATTTTCAACAATGCCAAGCCTCTTATGTAGCCACTTAGAAAAAAAAGGCAGAGAACAGACAGTCTTATAAAAATATACATAACTTTTCCACTCTTTAAAAGAAATAAACCCAGTGATGTTCTCTTACCATGTCAACATTTAACCATGTCCACCCTACATCACAAGTGGGAATATTATGTATTTGCATGAGTACCTCCACACAAACCATTGCCCTCATATTTCAGATAAAAGATTTTATGGAGCCAAAGTCCATAATCTTGTCAGATAAAGGGAAGAACAGCACCAAGGGCAGCTCTTGGCAGGCATATCTGTACATCCTTGGATGTATTACCAGTACTGGGAATATTGTCAGCAGCTGTCAAAGTGTCCCTACAATTCTTGGTCTGATTTAATCCAGCTATTTATCAGTCAAACACAATTTGTTTTAATGGGATTGCCATGGAGTCTGAGAAAACCAAAGATAGAAAGTGGTTCACATGACTACTGCACAATGTTACATTACACCAGTAGGTATCATTTGAGTTAAGCAACAATCACTCAGAAAATTGTCACTTACAAAAATTGAATTTAAAGAAGCTATTGATCACTTCCAGATCATTCATAATGTTTTCTGCTTGGCAAAGTAACTATGAGATTCTGGATGGAAATAGGCAGTAGGAAAAATGCCCAAGGACATTCCCATGGAGTCTGAAGATGTGCCCCTACACATGTATTTAAAATAAATATATTCCCAGAGACTTCAGACTGAGGAAACACTGCTAAAATTTAATATGTTTCCTGGATCTCTGGAAAAACTTATCACGAGCTCTTAACTGCAAATATATGAAGACCCACTGGAGCTTTGGGAGCTGCTTTTACACCTAAATTAAAAACACCTGTCCACATTTGGATTCTTTGTCTGCAGTGGCACTGGGACTGCTCAGTTCCCTGAGATGTGATGTGCAGAATGTTCTTTTTTTCCCCTTAATTTCTGGGGTAGAAAGGCACATGTGACAAAGCATTCAAGTGTGCTCATCTTTTTGCTCAAATGAGGTTATGTGAGCGAGTTGACACACAGACAGAATGATAGCACAGAAATAGATGTTTCAGGCAATCATTTCCATCAGTCTGTTCTGCATGATGCATCACCAATTATATGTGTTTGTAACACATTGTGTCTTAGAGAAAACTGTCTTTGTTCTAATTAGGTGAGCATGGAAAAAAATCTGCATTTTAATTATTTCTGGGTTATAAAAAAGAAAAGCCTTAATAAGAAAAGACATTTTATATTGCAACAAACCAGCATTGTTTCCTTTACAGATGGTGCAGATGCATTTGGGCTTGATTCTACTTTTCATGTAGGGTGAAATGCCACGAGAAATTTGCAGTGGGAGAACATAGAGATATCAGTAAGTTTGTTAAGGACAATGTGGACATGCAAAGAATGGCATGAGAGAGAGGTGCTGTATGAATTTTTCTTTCAAACCAGTGGAAAAATACAGTACTTTGGAGAGCCTCATCCCTCTAATAATAATATAAATGAAGATGGTCTAGATACTGTTTTATGAGACAGTTTAATTTCATAATGCTTTGTGTAAGCATTATCATGGCAGTAAAGACACACAGGGCACTGTGCTCACTTATTTTTAGTCCCAGAAAATTTCTGATTTCCAAATAATTGTATACAAAGTTACAGAATCAACCCTATCATCACCAGTTTGGCTCTCAGCTGCCTTTTCATGGACAGATACACATGATATAAAAATGTTTGTAAAAGGAGCAGAACAGTTTGACAAATGCAGAACTTGATCAATGTTTTTCATCTTTTCAACACTCAGAACAAGACAGCTTCTCTTGGCTTTGTCTTTCATTGCATTTTCCTGAGGAGTATGGGATTAAATGCTCTTGCTCTGTGCTGTGGTGACTCTCAAGAGCAATGGAATGAAACATCATTTGGCCTTCTGTCATCCCTAATCCTAGGGATCCAGTTCTCACTCAGTCCTAGCAGCATCAGGGGAGGAAGTAGAGGCTGCAAGACAAGTGTAACCTTTCCCTGCACCTCCCTTTTTTTATTCCTTTAGTGCCATTTCCCTTTTAGTTGCATCAGGGTCCAAACTGAGCTGTAAAGCCTTCCAGGCATGAAACCTGGTTTTTTTGGTCCATCCCTACTGAAAAGCCAGTAGCACAGCTTGTACTTACTGAACGAGAATGGTAATACAGTTCACTGCCAGCACCACGGTTAATTGTTGTGTTTTACCTCCCCTGGAGACACCATTAATTCTGAGTGATTTCTGTCAGCATTACCTGCTGCTGATGCCTGAGGAACACAATGACAGCTTGCTCTCCACTTACTAACCACAACGAAAAATACGCATGGGCCCTTAAATTTTCCCCTGCAGAGTCGATTTCAGCTGGTTGCTTGATAAACTCAGGTGAAGTTCATCTGTCCTGGTTTTGGTGTCTAAAAGCTGCATGTTTCTGAAGGCACTAAAGTGTATTTAGCTCAGAGACAGTCATCATAGAGAAACAGGCACTAATTGAAGAAGACTTCTTCCATGTTCAGCTGGACATCTGAAGCAAGTAAGCTGAACCTAGTTTTCTCTGTACTTACTACAAAATGAGCCAAGGGTAGCTGGTTAGCACTTAGATTTCTCACTCCATAGATAGGTAAGATGTATCCCTCCAGAAGAGATCATTAAGCTGTCTGGGTAATATTACACAGGTACTCCTTTTTATGCCAATTACCTTGGGTTGGCCAAACCTACCCTCCAAGAAATGTGCAGTGTAATTCAGAAGCTCAGGCAGCGGAGGATCCTGCAGTTCCTTGGGTCAGGTGTCCCTGCCTTCCATGATAAATCCCACACCCTTATGTCCCATTTTGATTTGCCTGGTCTCAGCTTCCAACAAATTATTGTTGTTTTGGGTTAGGTCTTTGGCCTTTTTGCCAAGAGGAGGCTTTACAGTACCCAAAATTTTCTTTAAGTTGTACTGCAGGTAGCCAGCTGAGGAATACCCGATCTAAGCTCGTGATGGCACTGTCCTGTAGCAGCAATAGATAATTGGTGGCAAATAGGATTACAAAAAACTTCCTTCAGTCAAGCTAGAGCCTTCCTACCCCACTCTGTAGCATCTGCTTCATGTCCTGATTCACCCTAGGCTTCCCTTTGCCTTTAACATGCCAAAGGGGAAAGCAACAGGCATAGACCCTCAGCAAGCCAGACACTCTGTCTGGGGCAGATTGATGAAATAAGGCATTGCCAGGTGCATGTGTCACACAGTCCATGTGCAAAGATGAAACATCTAAATAATTTGTCCTCTATTTTTCTAAAAATCACCTTCTGTTAACTGTGAATTTGCCCAGTTCAGCAAAGTGATTTGGGATAAAGTTCAAATTCAGTCTATAGAGATTTTTTCCAGACATTCTTAAGGAAAAGTCAAATCCTAAATATGTCTGACAAAAGAAAGAACTGGCAAGTAACCTGCAGACAAAGCTGCTATGTGTATAAGGGTCATTGTGTGAACAATTACTATCTGTGCATAGTGATACAGGAAATACCTTTACCAACAGAAATACCTTCATGTTACCATGAGTGCCTATATCAGCTGTGGGCTGTCAGTACTACCTGACATGACCAAATGCAGAAGTAAGGATGCAGTGCTATTCTGTTGCTGAAAAAAACAATAAAAAGTGTTCTAACATGTATGTTACAAGAGTACATCAGGATAACATTTTAAAGGAGCATTCTATGATATGGTTTAAGCACTCTATGTTGAGTCTGGTTCTGCCCAATGATAGCAGGTTGTAGTTAAATCTAAGTCAGGAATATTTCCATTGTCAGCTAAAATGTGACCGAAATGTCCCAAACCCCTCTATTTCCCAAAGCACTGTAATAAGTTTATGATTACCTGCAGCTTTTTTTGTCCTGGCATATTAGTATGAATATTACTTCAGATTTCTCTTTTGTCATCTTTGTTATAACTTTGTATCTGTCAAGTATGGTAAAAGTTAAAGATTATGTAAATGAATGTGATTATTTTTTACAAAATGTACAGATTATGATGTTGTATAGATTAATGTGTGTAAATAGATTTCATACTGTAATTCACTATAGTTTTCTTCTGGTTTTGCTCTTTTGTTCTTTTCTGGTTTCAGTTTTTAATGTCACAAACCTTACAGCCTTCTCTGAGATGTTATATATAAAGCTGTGAACAAATAAGTGTTTACATCTTTATGCTATTATACATAATAGTAGTCTATAACACCATAATGGACTGAAGAGGAATCAGAGAATAAAAATTTTAAAAGTTTTGCACAAAAATTCTGGTATTTATGTTTTTTAAAATACACTGATGCTGTTTTCTTACTGATCCAGTGGGTGATGGCCATGCAGAAGGACATGGCTAAGTTAGTATTTCACTTTTTAATTCAGCAGCTGTTAGATACACAAGTTAAAGAAAAACAGTCCCTAGCTTCACTGAGGAATGTGTAGCTTTCTGTAACCTAGATGTGCTTACAGGAGCATGAGAATGGCACACAGCTACAGCAGAACCAGGTGATCCCATGTGCTGTGTATGGCACCATCTCCATGGCCAGCAGCTATTTTTGATTTATCACAGCTCACTCAAAACTTGATTGTCCAGTTATCTGTCAGGAGTACAATATATTGCAGTGAGAGCAAACGAAAGCTGTGAAGTCTCTCCTGTAGAGGTAACACCATATATCATGTTTTTTTCCCTAAAAGATATATCTCTATTTCTACACCTGTAATGGGAATGGGCACAGGGAAGAGACTGGCTGTGTTGCTGATGGGGCCAGAGAGAGAGGGCAGTCCATGTGGGGAGGAGGTGACACCTCGTGGGGCAATCCCTGCCCTGGCAGTGACATCGAGCAGAGACAGAGGACAGAGCCTCTTTTGGTGTCTCTCATGGACCAGAGAGTCCATCCCCTTTTGTGTGAGTCTCTGTGAATTACAGCAGCCACCCCACCCAGGGGGCTCTTCTGAGCCTTTGGGAGACCTGAGCTCTCATCCTCTCCCACCTAAATGTGAGTTCTTGTAGGAGCTGCATCAGTCTGGACCCTTTGGCAGCCAACAGCACATCTACAAAGCACTTCAGTGTCCTCACCCACAAGCATGCCCTCTCTTCTTCAGAGCTAAAGGGGCAGCCCCACAGCCAGATCATCCTGATGTCTGCATGAGCTGCTTTGGAGCTAATGAGCCTGAACATTCAGGACAGCCAGGGTGCAGAACAGAGACACTGGACTGGTTCCTTTCAGTTCTGGCAATAGCACCTGCAGGTTTCCATGGCAAGTCTGAGTCCTCTCAAATGCAGAAGTGGATCCCGTACAAAAGTTCTGGACAATTAGAGGAATGGTTATACCCAGAATACAGGCAGTATAGTGTGGAGGGGAAGAAGAAAGGAGTCTGCACTTCAGAAGCAGCTTAAAGGGGGAAGCACTTCTCTGACAATTCCTGCATGGTCACACTGGGCAGTATCAGCTGCAGCAATCTCTTAGCTCTGTACTCTCACACAGTGGCCCTCAGGCAGCTGTGAGTACAGCACAAACTGTGTGTGAATACACACACTCCTTTTCCTCTGATCGCACCTAGGAGCCTCTACCTGGGACACCTGAAAAGGTAAAGGAGATCAGTGGATGGGAGGGTGGAACAGTCAGAAAGACCATCTGTCTTCCCTTCATCTCTGTAAGAGAGCTGAACCAAAGAGCTACAGCAAATGGAGAAAAGGAATTGCAAACTCTGTGTGTCTGTGAGTTTCAGTTTGGTGTGGATTGTAGAATGAGGCTACTTTTAGAGAACACCTTGTTTACCTCTGGCAGTGCACAAGCCAAATTCCCATTTATCTCCCAGTTCCAGTGCCATTTCCAGCACTGTTCCCAGTTCTGCTTGTACCAAGGCAGAGGTCAGCCCTTAGGTGGCAGAGTGTTGACACCGACCATGAGGAGGAGCAGGGTGCTCATGAGAGCCCACGCTCAGGCAAAGCAGCATCTCCCCACACCCTGCAGGCTGCTGTGTGTGCCCCCCTGTAACACCACCCTGCCTCTGGAGTTTGGGGGAGACTTTTTTAAAGCTGTCATTCTGGCAAGCTACAGGTCATTCCAGTTTGCAAATGGGCTCCCTGCACAATGTTAAAAAGGTCCTAAATAATCAAACCATATGTGTCCAACAGAATGAAATAAAATGTTACCTGTTAGTTAACTTCTATTATTTACAATCAATTATATTTTAATATCCTTTTCTTAACAGAGACTGGGATATATTATGAGCTGGCTGACATGCAATTTAAGTTGAATTATTGTGTCAAATCATTTAATAAGTAAGTTATGTTGCATCAAACCACTAAATGACTATGTGTTGCGTCAAAATAGTTATAGATTTTTCACAAATGACAAATAAATATTTTTTCATGTAATATCCTACAAATTACCCTGGGATAGTCCATTAAATATGGATATTGGATTTGGAAGACAACAGAAAAGCAGAATGAAGAGCTGTGCTTTATGTTGAAATCCTTCTGGATTTCTCAGTTGGTGCCTTTGTAATTGAGACAGCTTCTCAACACAATCCTGTTAAGCTGTGAAATTCTCTGCTCAGAAAGGCTTTATTTAGTAATAGCCTTTGGCCACTGCTTATCCCTGGTTTCCTGCTTATATTCTTCACCTGCTCTTAATTAGTACCTTGGGTTTTGCCTGCCTGTCTCTGTAGGATATGAAAAAATACTGAGAGAAATAATGAGGGAATCAGTAAGCAAGTTTATAACAGTGTAATTAATAATGGATCCTGACTACAAGGGGACATTTTGTTACACAGAGCTGCATTCACAAGAAGCAATTTGAAAATTAAAACACAATCTGAGCAATACACAAAGCTGTGCTATAGACAGTGTTTGTGCCTTAGCCAGGTGATGAAATGGACAATTTAATCATTCCTGCATATTATAGCTTCTGATATTCAGTTAAATACTAAAATCGTATGGCCTGTTTCAAAAAACACAACTTGACCTTATTACTCAACAACAAAAACAAGAAGAAAAACAGTTTCCCTCCAATACACATCTTTAAAAACTAATTTTCATTTTGCTCTTGAAGGCCATAACATCCTGTTTCTTGGATTATGATAATGATTTATGAATTTAGACATTTTAAAGTACCTTTTTGTCATTAAACATATGGAATTAATATTTTTAATAAGTAGGGTTTGGGTTTTTTTAAATCTTTTAAAAGCCCAGCATATACCTTGGTCAATGTATAGCTCAGGTTGCTTGTTCTGATGCCCCAAACACGAGCTGAGAGCAGCTTCAAAGACACAGACAATATTGGGTTTTCTTTTAATCATTGAGGCCTAGTCCATTCCTGTCTTACTTCAAACACCTCAATTAAGGTTTTCATTTATAATTCTCCTTTTTGATTGAATGCAAAGCTAAAAATCCAGCCGAAGCACTGCTCCTGCCTCTTGGATATTTCGTGCCCTGCCCCAGAGGAGACCTTGCCTGGTGCCTTTGAGGGGCTGCCAAGGTGTCTTGGTTTGAAAAACAGGTTTTGTTAAGAAAGTCAGCAACCTCTTTTGAAATGGACAATGTAAACACTATCATTTTGAAATTAAGGAGCTCTCAGGCAAAAATATGGGAATAGGCACAACAATTCTTCACTAGTTAAAATGAAAGTACAATAATAAGTTAAAAAAAAACCAAACAAAAAGCCAAAAAAACGCTGACAGAGTCAGAATACATCCCGTCAGTCAGAGTGTTGGTAGCAGTCCCATTAAATGGTGGCTGCAGTCCTCTTGCAGTGACAGATGTGGTTCAGCTGAAGCAGTGCTCCTGTACAAGGTGCAGTTTTCCTCTGAAAGTCCAGTGATGATGTGGAAAGGTTTGGTTTTCCTCTGGAATCCAGTGGAAAAGGCTGCTTTGGTTTTCCACATTTCAATTTTTATCTTGGAAGGAAATGCTTGGCTCCTCTCCTGGCTGGAGCATCTCCCAATGGGATGATGTAATTTTATCAGTCATGCAGTGAGACTAAATGGCCCATTAACAGGAGATATGTCTCTGGAGGAAGGATGGGTTGTGAAAAGATAAAGAACAATGCCCCACCTGGTTTTAATGGATGGTGATAGAATACATACTTTTGGTTACATCCTGCTTTGCAAGCCAAGACACATGAGGAGCCCCATGTTCCCACAGAGAGTTCAGCAAGTCTGCTGCTCCTCTCACACACAATTCTCTCTAATAGTCTGACAGTCTGTGCCATAGATATGTTGAGGTTTTCCCACACTTTCAACAGCTTACAAAATCTGAATCTTTAAACCGTGAGATCCCTGATTTTATTGTCCCACTCTCATGATATGCAGTGGGAAGATACTTTACAAACCTTTCTGGCTTCACTGCAGTAAAATATTGAATTTAGAGCAATGCTTTCAAACAGAATAATGGATTTAAAGGATTAAAGTTGAGTTATGACTGTTCTTGGACATGCAAAAATCCACAGCAGGTGTTTATTATGGTTCTGGTACCTATATAAACTTACATATAAGTCATATATTGACTGATATTACATAAACTGAGATTGGAAGCTAGAAAGTTATTTGTAATAAATGGAGGAGTGAGGTTTTGAAAAAGCTTCATGACATCTCAAGGAAATTCCACGTTTAGATTCCTATTTATATGTCTTAGGAGGAGTAGCATGTTATGAGTCTAGAGCAGCAGGGGATTAAACCTCATGACCCATGCATTTATACTTCCTGCACTTGCATCAGGCTATGGGATCTTAACTGCATTAATACATCCAAAGTTTTGGAAAGAAAGAGGAAAAGTTAGAAAAAAAATTATAAACTTATACAAATCAGAGAGTTTAGACAAATGAATTAGTCACAAAAATCATTAGGTTTTGATCTGCTGTCAACTGCTATTACAAAATTATTAATGCCATTTCAGTCACTTATTTCAGCTGTAGATTCAGTCTGGTGCTGCTCCATTGTGCCTGGATGAATGGAAACTGCTGTGACGTAGATACTTTGGAAGAAATGGGAGCACTATAAAGAGACTTTTAGTCTCTGTTCATCTTCTCCCTCTATTGTGCTCTGTATTCATCACAAGCCTAGAAAAGTTCTTCCAATTTCCTATTCAATTACTGACCCATGAATAGTACAACTATATTGCTAT
This sequence comes from Catharus ustulatus, assembly GCF_009819885.2. Taxonomy (NCBI): domain Eukaryota; kingdom Metazoa; phylum Chordata; class Aves; order Passeriformes; family Turdidae; genus Catharus; species Catharus ustulatus. The sequence goes on along the minus strand of NC_046221.1, from coordinate 9,564,551 downwards.
ATATGTTCCCCAAATGTCTGGGCTGAATAGTTTATTTCCTCTGAGTTGTAATTATTCATCTCAGCATTTGGCAATGTTTTCAAGTGCTTTTAACTTTCCTCATGCAATTTATCATGAGGTTTCAAAAATAGTAGTTTCTTTGGACAATCTGGATACTGAAGTATTTGGTTGGCTTGTAGGGTGGAAAACGGCTTCTGGCCTTCACAATAATTTGTGGTTGGCTGTTTTTTGACTGCTTTAACACATTTGAAAAATTCATATTAATGCAAAATGGTAAATTAGAATAAAAAATCAAGAAAAAGGATGTGAAGTTGGGGAATAAACTGAGGTAAAAGCTAGGATCTAACTTGGAGGAAATATAATTATGCTCTAGGACAATGGAAGTGGAAAGGGAGAGTTGGTTTGGGGAGGCTGCATGTAGAATGAAGTGGGTGAAAAAAAATTTGTGATAGGAAGAGAGGAGCTGGGCTGCAGATCCCATTTCAGTCAATCACTACTTGAGGACCATTTTGGGGTGCAATCTACCTATCAATTTTAGAAACATTACATGAAGACCATTTTTTGGCTCTCTACATATGAAAAAATGAAAACTTTTCTGAGTAAATAAGAGAACTGGGAAGCACTGATTCATATTCTAAGAAAGAAAAGCCAAAAATTTTTCACATTACCAGACCTAGAAAATATTTTTACACCCATAAGCTAGTAAGGTAGTACATTTTGGGGCATTAAACAGAAATCATGAATCTTGATCTCATTACCAAACTTAAACACTGCAGCATTAAATGTATTATCTGATGGATTATGTGTGATGTGATTTCCACAGCCAAAGTCACTCATGAAAAAATAATATTCTCTATACTTTAATATGTCTTGAATATTTATTTTATGATTCTCCCAAATCAAAACACAATAATTTTGGCTTTCACTCTTCCACTAGTGTCCAGTTTGTACCTATTCAATTGCAAATGCTTCCCTAAAGATACAATCCCAGTAGCCAGCAGGCTGCCAACTGTGAAAGCATAGCTCAACACCAACTAAGTAGGAAGTCAATTTTTGAGCACAACTGATTCATTTGCCCTTTCATTTTCTACTTGAAAATAGTTAGCATTTGGTTTTGTTATTAATATAGCTTAAAGTTTACCATCTGCCTTTGTAAAACTATGAATTTTGGACATGCTGAGTCAACTTATTTATTCATTTTGTGCTTCATGCCCCACAGCAGCAGGCACTGAACAATCCTAAGAGGGCAGAAATCCTCTCAGGGAAGATGTTTTTCACAAGCTTTGGCTGGAGAAACTCCTGTGCTTTGTGTACAATTCTTTCTCCAATGAGAGAAATGCCACGTCATGGCATATAGTAGTCATTTGAAGGAATTTAATTGCTGCTCTAAAATAAGTCATCTGCAGTATGTTTTAGTTACCTTCTGCAATGAGCAAAACCCAAAAGCATCTGGATATTCGCTTACCATACATTTTTATTGCTTTCAAATATTCAAATTGTCTGCTACTGTATGTGTTGTATGACAGGTTGGTACCTGGACAGCTAGGAATATGTGCCCATTTCCTACAAAAAAACCAAAAACATTCTCTCAGGCCCATTCAGGTATCCAGCTACACACATCTCAAGCTTTAAGCTTATACATAAGTCCTGAAACATCAGCAGATCTTAGGATGCTGATCTGATGTTTTGCTGATCATAAACAAGTCTAGATGCTTGCCCATCCCTGCTTATGCTTTATGGTCTCCATTCTTGAGAATCCCTTATCAATACTTACCCATTTACAGCATGTTTGCAACTCATCTTTTGCACTTCACCAAGGATGCAGTTTCTTCTTTTGCAATACTGTGAGCATTTTATGATGCTGTACATATTTCCCTTTAATTTATATGGACATGTTTGCTGACACTGGTCTCTGGATACAATACTTATGGACTCTGGATATATTTTCAGAATTGCTATGGCAGGAGGAAAACAAGATCACAGCTACAGTTGAGACAAGACAGTCATGACACCCTTCAGGGAAGAAAACAGACTGGAACACTGAGCCAAGAGGGCAAGTGCCAGGGCAGGGAGCTGGAAGAGCAAAGCAGCAATGTGCAGCAGGAATGAGCCTTGAGCCAAGGAGATAGCACAGTGCCTCCCACACAGGGGTCTGAAACCCTTTCTGAGTGATCCTGGTGTTGACATAAATTGACAGCCCACTAGAAGAGCATAAGGGGAGGGCTTGGATCAGCTGCACCAGTGCTAGGGGAGCTCTTTTGAAGGCTTTGGCTGACTTTTTTCAGTGAGTGATTAAATCACTCTAATCTTGTCTGGGGCCATTGGACAGCAGTGCAGACAGCCTCAGATTTGCTCTATGACCTCCCAGCTGTGGGTTCCAGCAGGACCTCTGGTTTATACATCAGAAAGTCTCACTATCGTTGCTCAATTTTTCTGTTTATTCTTTCAGATATCTCCTCACAAATGTTTGTTTTAATTTCATGGCAGTTACTTAAATCAAGATGGCTTTTATCATAGTTAATTACTAAGAACTTGAACTTGAGAGATACTTTGAATAATCCTACCAGGCCTATGACTTTGTTACTGTGGAAGAAGAGATATTGAGAAAGTTAAAAGGAGTCTCAAAGTTTGAGGATACAGAACCAGCCAAGATGCAGAAAGCCATTAGGCTTAATTTTGTTTCTTCTTTTCTTGGTGAATAATTACTTAAAGCAAGCCTATAGCTGAATTTCAATTGACAGTAAACAAGTAAAAAGTCAGACAAGTCTATCTAGGTCCCAGTATCATTTGGCATTCTTTAAAAATCAGACATTGCAATGTAGACGAAGAATTTAAACAAGTGGAAAGAGAAGCCCACTAGATTTTCCTTGCAACCTCCAATGCAAACCTATTTTTAAAATGGTTGGTTGTTATGGATGGACAATAAGAACAGTCTATAGGACTATTTGTACAGAATAGAAATCCTGAACGACATTTACATTAATTCCTGCTTTTTTCTAAGCTTTATTTCCCATATATAATATTTCTTTTGTCTTATTTTTGTGATTTATGACATGATGTTTTAGTACCAAATTTACAATCCCAAGAGATGATGCCTGAACTCTGAAAAATAGAATGTAAATCACTGACACAAGACACTGAATTAGTGCAGCAGTTTCTATGCAATTAATAAGTGCACTTGAGAATGGCTCAGTATATTTAAAGTACTTAAGGATCTCCACTAAGTCACACAATCCAAATGCAATAATTGTTACTAAAGTCAAGTCTTGGATGGAGAAAGTTAAGAAAGCTTGGACTTCACTTTCTCAAGTCAGCAGTGATGGAAAGACACAGATTTGCTTACAGATAAATTAGAGTTCCAGAAATACACAATTTTATGGGCATAAAAATGACGGCTTCCTATTTATCTGTACACTGCTCAGATTCTCATAAATTTACTTCAAATACCATTTTACTCCGAGATTCATTCAACTGGGTTCTATAAGATGTCCCTACAAAGGAAAATAATTGATGTAAAATAAAGACAGCAACTGCCTGTTATAAACTGAGTATAAACTGTGTACATCTGCTAGTTTTCAAGAGGTTTTTTCGTTTATTTATCAATTTGGAAACATTTCTGAATGCATTGCTATGGCATAGATAGTATTGACCAAATCAATGACCACATAGAGCAAAAGCTTCAGGAAAAACCCATTTTTACTGTACAACCTCTGCTTGGTCTCTTTCTAATCCAGAGTTCCCAACTCACACCCAGATCCATGACATCCAGCTCCCTGTGCTGCCTTTTAGCTCTTCCCTAACACCCTCCTGAGGGTGTTTCTCTCTTTGCCAATCCTACCCACTCTAGACTGTCCTTTCCAAAGGGTAACTTTCTTTTCAGCCCTGTTTGTTGAGCTGATCCATGGATTTTCTAGGTTCAGTAGTTCCTTACTGTATAACAGAGTAGGTGCATTAGTTTGAAGTCTCCAAATTAAGGTACTGCATTTCCTTACTGAATTCTCTGAGCAGCTCCATGCTGCTTTCCTGCACACCAAGACATTTTCTTGCTGTTGCTGATGGCTGGAAGGTGTTCTTTGCCCTTCCCAGCTCTTAGGATAGCAATTTCCAGGCTGCTTACCCAGATGAAATCAAGCCCATGAATTGAGGATTTTGTCCAGGATTTCCACTCCCAGGAGAATAAAAAGCTTCATCACACATAAAATGTCTGAGACTCTACTATTTCAGAAACCTTACAGATTTGCAAGAATAAATAAAATTGCAAAATATCAATTGAAAATATTTAATTATGAAAGTTTTCCTTGGCTCTTTCATCTCAATTTCAATGAAGGTGGAATTAACTTTCTGAAGTTAAGATGAAGTTTTAAGATTTCTTCCTTCTCTTGCTTTTTGCCCTCTATATAAAAAGAACCAAAAGCCAGAATTTTCATACATTCATGCAAGCTAGAAAGCCTTGTTGTACCCATTTGTCTGACACAAAACCTTGTTTGTTTCTTGCTGTTGTCTTAGGATACTAATTTTCCCAATAAGGAAAATTTTGTCTTTGAAAGTGAGTAATCGTTCCCATTTTATACTTTTATTCACCTTTTTTTTTGCTTTCATATACCATGTCCTTTTGAAAATGGTTAGTAAAACCTTTTGTAGCATGTATGAATAATTTTCAAAGCACATTTTTTGCCACATTCAAAGCTGTTTTTTGCCTGTGAGGCTGTAAAAAGATCTAAAGATATCACAGGTGGTGAAATTGAAACAAAGCTACTTAATTTGACTCATATCCCTTTCCCTAATACATGGTGTTTGGGATTCATTGCATTCATATGCTATTCCCTTCATGAATAAATCATGGACATGTTGGCTGTGTTTGTGGGTTTCAGCTCACAGTATTTATTTCTGAATTCAATTAAGGTGGCATACCCCAGGTATTGCCAGCTCTGAGTGATTTTGTGGAATAACCAGCTCCCTTCTGTGTGGAGCTGGAAGGGACAATTGAACTGCTTTTGTTGGAAAGGAGCAGGACTGATCAGGCAGTTAATTAAGCAATCAAACTGCTTGGTTAATGATCCTGCAGGGGCTGTCAATTCTCATTACATGGTAGATTAGTTTCACTGAAGTGGAGCTGGAAGCTGAGGCTTGGTTTCTGCCTCTCTCTTCAAAAGCAGGAGCAGGTAGGGGGGGTGCAGAGCAATCTTTACAAGGTCCTGGGCCAGCAGGCAAGGGAAGGGAGTGGCAGTGTTTTAGCACAGACACAAGAAGTGCTGCTGGTCACTCCCATCTTCTCTCTGCTGCCTTGGCAAAGGCACCATTCTGTCTGTGGATGCCTATCTCAAAAGAAAATCACCCCTCAAAATATGGTTATTTTTGTCTCAGAGCAGTTCTGGGCTCTGTTTCATCATGTTGCCCTGCAAATGGTTAATTTGGCACGCTGAGACTTGTTGACAAAGGAAAGGGGATGGGAAAAGGGGTCCAGAAGCTGCTTAAGCCAAAAAGAAAGACTTGTCACTCTGTGCCCATGTGTGGGACAATGTAAAATCCTACCTGTGGCCATTCAGAGGAGCTGCAAGTTGAATCTCCATAGAACAGGAGGAATTGGTAAAGTATGGATATAGGCAAAATCTAGTAGCTTCAAGAGAAAGGGCTGGGAAATGAATGATGATGAGACAAGTCACAGAAAATTAATTTTTACCAAGTGAGAGATAAGAATATACTAATATTTAATGGAAACAATATGCAGTGCATGAATAATTTAGACTTCTACCAAGAAAGAGAGTAAGTTCCAGGTGTATACACCCTGTTATGCACAATGATGAAATACAATTTATATCCATTTTTGTGGCTCTATACTGTTTCAAACAAATGTGTCAGAGCATTTGAAAAATATCAGTTAATAAATTCTCTCAGTTTATTACCTTGATAGATCTAATCACATTTTTCCTAGGAGAAAACTGAATATTTCTCATATGCTTGGATCATACAGGAAATCTGTGGCAGTCCAGGATATAATCCAGATCTTCTGAATATCAGCCCTGTATTTAGCTATAAATTCAGCTTTCCTCAGACTTGACTTGTTTTAAGTCCTATTTTGTAATCCAAAAGAACCTCTTTCTCCCACCTCCTTCCCCCACTGCAAAAAAAAAAGAAAAACCAACCAAAAAACCCCCCCATCAAAAACAAACAAAAAAACTTAATTCAAAAGAAAATTAATAGTATTAATTTTTCGGAGTTATTGGTGAAAATCTGTATGGAGATGAGCCCAAATCTACCAGAAGCCTGACTGTCTTGACACTGAAAAGGAAGAGAGAACACAGAAACTTCAAGAACTACACAGACATTTTGGAGAGTTTTTAAACGGACATATTGCAGGTTTGCTTGCAAACTGTGCATGATGAGACATCATCTATTCCCTTTCTGGATGGCAAGGTCAAATCAGCCATTTCTGTTGGTTTTCACCTGTTCATGAAATATGTGCTAGTTTATTAAACTTGTAGAATGACTTGGACAATTCTCATGAAATCATTCTGGAGAAGAGAGATAGTCTGTGTAACCTGCTTTTCTTGAAAGATGAAAAGTTTTACTCTCTATTCCTTCTTTACCTGCCATCAGTTTATCAGCATGCTGGAGTCTCAAATCTGACATTATTCAGAGCTTGGGAAGAAAAGTAAAAACATAACATTGCAAGTTATCCTACAGTCCAGACTGGAGCCACCCCAGAATCCCTTCTAAATTGGGTTTCTTGGTATTTCACTTCTACCTTACTTTCAAAAAAATATTAGTTGGTTAAAATTAATTCCAATGAATCTTGAATTTTTATTGAAAAACCTTCAACATAGTTTGTTTTTTTATGACACTTTCTACAATCCAAAGATCTAGGCAGGTACATCCCAAATCCTGGCTGACTCCTAGTCCTGTCCTGCTATTTTAGCACATTTTTAAGGTAAAGGAGCATAAACTGTCTCACCTGGAAACCCAATTTTTCTGAAATCACCGCCCAAGTGTTTGGGCAGTGCTGTCAGGCACACTGTGTGCCTTTTGGGGTGGCTCTGTGCAGGGCCAGGAGCTGGACTCAATGATCCCTGTGGTCCTTCCAGATCAGCTGATTCTGTGATTTTGTGATCAGCTGCTGTCTGAGCTCACCAAGGTACTCATCAGGAACCACCCAGAGCCTCCTTTGCCTTTCTGGTCCCACTGCTGATCACTGCTGGCCTCCCCAGTTGTGCTGGACTGGAAGGACTTGGCAATCTGAGTGTGAAATGGATGCACTCCAGCCTAAGCAAAGCAGGAGTTTATCATTGAAGACTCCATAAATAATGATTTGCTCATAAAGAACAAAAATGGAAGCAGAATAGCTTGGAAGCTCAGGAACATTTGAAATGGCAGGAGCCATGTTACCAGCATCTGAAATACATTTAAATTGCTGTAAAAGTTGTGGAACAAGGATCACTAAATTGCATACTAGAAGAAAGCTAGTGATATAAAAAGTAATGAAAAGAGTCAGAACTGAACATTAGTAATTTTCTTCATAAAAAGCAAGTTTCCATGACTCATTCATATACTATCAATTACATGTGTTTAGAGGCTGAATTTTAAGATTAAAATAGACTACTAAATTTAACTGAGCCATTATCTTTATATTTTTGCCGAAATATTTTCCCCTGGGAATTGCAGAGAATAGCAAGGTGGTTGTGAGCTTGGGTTATGATAACATCCGCCCATAACCTGCATTTACTCTTTATATAAGTGTGTGGATAACATTGAGGATTTTTCCGTTCTTCTAAATATTTGCTTGCCAAGGTGACACTGTTTAATTCCCATCTTCAAAGAGCTTTAGTTTTACAGATGCATTTTCAGGCATAGAGATGTTATTAATGTGCAGTGTCCCTGTGTCTGTTCTCCTAGTTTCCAGCTTATTATAAGCCTGAAAGCATTCTGAGTCAAAGCTGCATCCAGTGTTAGCACTCAGGGTTAGACCTGTCCTCCACTACCTGAACACAATTACATCTTTTTGACTGCCACAGCATCCTCAAAGTCTGAGTACTCCAATTTTGCTATGCCTTGTCAGAAAAAGCAATTATTTTTATTTGTAAACTGTAGCTTAATCTAATTGTGTGTCCCCTAAGTTTTCTCTTCTGGGAAGTCATGAATGGCACTTCCCTTGCTGCCCCACTCACGAGTTGGCTCCAGAGTGGCGAGTGCCTCTGTGCAGTCATCACTCTTCCAAACCAGGTGGTGCTTGGAAGCTGTCCTGGGTTTGACTGACACTCAATTAATTCTCTTCATAGCAGTCTGTAGGGTGCTGTTTTGGATTTGTCACCAAAACAGTGTTGATAACAGGAATGTTTCAGCTGCTGCTGAGCAGCCCATACACAGCATCAAGGCCTTCTCCACTTGTCACACTCCTCACCAGCGAGGGCTGCGAGTGCACATCAGGTCAGGGTGGGACACAGCCAGGACAGCTGACCCCAGCTGACCAAAGGGATGTCCCACACCATGACATCTCAGTACAAAAAGCTGAGGGGAGAAGGAGGAAGGGGGTAAATTTGGAATGATTGTCTTGCCAAGTCACTGTTATATATGATGAAACTTTGCTCTCTTGGATATGGCAGAACACTTGCTGCCCATGGGAAGGGGGGAATGAATTCCTTGGTTTATTTCCCCTGTGTGTACATGGCTTTTATTCTGCCTGTTAAACTGCCCTTATCTGAACCCATGGATTTTCTCCCTTTCACCCTTCTGTTCCTGGCCCTTTCCCACTGAGGGGGGTTCAGTGCTCAGCTGTGTGGGGCTGAGCTGCCTCTCAGGGGCAATCCACACCAACTCTTTAACACATTCCAGAGCAGTAGATGCTCTGTCCCTCTGATCCTGCTCTTCTGCCCTCTTTTTATCATCTCTAGTCTTGTTGCATGTCCTTCCCAGAGGGAACCAGAGCTGCACAGAGTGATAAAGAAATGGCTCCACCATTGATTTCTATGACTTAGTTAAGATTTCTGTTTGTTAAGAAATACATACTAAGGGATCTTAATTGAAGATCCTTATTTAATATTCTCTTTGACTTTTGACTAAGCAGCAAGACAGCATTTTCACAAAATTATCTAAAGGCATCTTTATGAGTAAATACATTTCCTATATTTGTGGCTCATTTTATGCCATACAGACCTACAGCTGGGGGTTTAACTGCTCATCTTTTGACAGGCACACTTTCCAGAACAAAACTGACTTAGAGCAAAATGAACCTCAGGAAAGAGTGCATCAGGACTCTCTGAATCTCATTCATAATGTGTTCAATTTCTTCTTTTCAGAAAACGCTACCTTGGAAGCTTTAGAGCATAGAAGTCCTGTGAATTTATATGAAATGTCTGAGCAAAAAAAAAGAATTACTGAATGTGAATCTGAATCTTCCTGTCGACAGAATATTCTTTTCTGTAACATTTGGTTTCTCTTTTCATTACATGACATAGCAGAAGTATTTTGCATTGATTGAAAAGTAATTTATAATCAGTAGAATGTAAAAAGTTGTATATTATATAAATTTCTTTTCACATCCATCTTCCTATGAGCCTCTCTTCTTTTTTTAATGTGGCTTTGTCCCTGTCTTAGGAAATGTTGCAATTACAGTCAAGTAAAATCAATGCAGCCCTTAATTAGAATTATTTGATTCCTAAGAAAATTTAAAAAAACACCACAACCCACAAACCAAGGCAAAACAAAACCACCAAAACCAAAAAACCCCAACCAATCAACCAAAAAAAAACTCCAAACCAAAACAAATTATTGAAAACAGTTACTTTAACCACAGAGTTTTGGTGTGGTTGTCTTTGAAGAGCTTGTAGCAGAAAGCCTTTTTCTTTGATAGAAATGGTTTCATTTAAATAAATAAAGACTCTCATATGTAAATATAAGAGTTGTGTATATATAAATACAGTAATTTCACGACCATAAGGCGCACCGGACTATAAGGCGCACCCCCCGGGAGCCGGCACATTTTGCAACTTTGTAGATCAGATAAGGCGCACCGGTCTATAAGGCGCACCGGGTTTTTTTTGCAGCGAGGCTCCGCCCCCAGCTCCTCCCGCGTGCTTGCTGGCCGAGGCCCCGCCTCAATCCGGCAGCCATTGGCTCCCGGGCCTGCCTGTACCCGGCAGGGCCGGGCTATGCCCACCGCCGCTCCGTGCAGCATCCCCAGGGCCCCGCTGTTCTGGGAGTTCCCTGGCGCTCCGGGTGACCCAATGCCGGCAGGCTTGCCCCGTGCCGCCGCTGCCCCGATTCCAGCTGCTTGCCCCCTCCCCGCGTGGCAGCCGCTCCGATTCTGGCGGCTTTCCCCCTCTCCGCATGGCAGCCGCTGTGATTCCGGCGGCTTTCGCCCCCCCCGCGCGGCGGCCGCCGTGCTTCCGGCGGCTTTCGCCCCCCCGCGCGGCGGCCGCGGTGCTTCCGGCGACTTTTGCCCCCCCCGCGCGGCGGCCGCGGTGCTTCCGGCGACTTTTGCCCCCCCCGCGCGGCAGCCGCCGTGATTCCGGGGGCTTTCGCCCCCCTCCGCGCGGCGGCCGCCGGGTTTCCGGGGGCTTTCGCCCCCCTCGCGCGGCGGCCACCGTGCTTCCGGGGGCTTTCGCCCCCCCCCGCGCAGCAGCCGATCCGATTCCTGCGGTTTTCACAGCCCCGGCAAGGGAGCCGTCCCAATGTCGGCGGGCCGGCCCCGCGCGGGGGCGGCCCCGAAGCCGGCGGGTCCGCCCCGCGCGGGGGCGGCCCCGATGCCGGCGGGGAGGCCCCGATGCCGGCGGGTCCGCCCCGCGCGGGGGCGGCCCCGATGCCGGCGGGGAGGCCCCGATGCCGGCGGGTCCGCCCCGCGCGGGGGCGGCCCCGAAGCCGGCGGGGAGGCCCCGATGCCGGCGGGTCCGCTCCGCGTGGGGGAGGCCCCGATGCCGGCGGACCCGCCCCGCACGGGGGAGGCCCCGATGCCGACGGGCTCTCACTTCCGGGGTGGCAAATGTCGCAACTTTGTAGATCAGATAAGGCGCACCGGACTATAAGGCGCACTTCCGGTTTTGGGGGGAGATTTTAGTCAAAAGGGTGCGCCTTATAGTCGTGAAATTACTGTATATATTTTTTTAAAAATTCTCAAATACTAGCCATAACTCCTTTTCATTAGTCTTTTCAGTTTTCATCATGATCAGAAATGAGATCATGAGAGAAATTTCAGTTAAAAGCAATTCATGCTTATTAGTTTATTATGCATTATCAGAACAGTTTAGAAGTGGAAAAATATGAGCAGGAGAATAATCTCAGAGATTTTTTTAGTTAAATCACATTGATAATAATAACTAATGAATTACTTTTCTAGAGAGACACATGGTAAATGGTTGAGAAGTGTTTTAAACCCAACAGAAATCCCACTATTTTTCTCTTTGCAAATCCATAATTATTGATAATAAATAAAAAGATAAAGCAACGTCCTATCTTTAGAAACATCTGAGAGCTTAAAGCAAGGCTTTCCCAACTCAGTTTAACTGAGTCCCATTATCAATTTGAAAAATGCTGTGGCAGATGAGTGTCTGTGGCTGCTTCCCCTCTCTACCCAGTCCCGACGTCTCTTGAGGCACAGCTGCCTCTGAAGCCTCTGACCTGCCAGAGCCAGCACTGATGGTGAGGAGATTCCTCTTTAATCACTTTGTTTTGACTAGCCAGTATCCATCTTGCCAAGTCCTCCCAAAATCTGCCTTAATCATGAAAACAGTGGGTTTTTCCATTCTGTTTTTGTCTTCACTTTTACTTCCATATTACAGGTTCTTTCCTTGCTATTTGTTTTTTTTTCTTTTTCCTTATATCTAAGACTGGTTTGATGATCTTTCCAACACACACTTCTGTAGCTATTCTGATTTTGGCTTTCTCATAATTGCAGGTACAGTTATGACACTTCATAATTTCAGAGCTTGCAAGAAACAAACCTTTCAATAATGGAAAGGTCATTTTCTGCAGGAACATTGAGAGGGAGGAATACAAATTTTAATATCCCCTCTTTCAATAATTGGCTTTAAAAATTACATTATTTTATTTGGGGACACTTCAGTCATTTGTTGCTGATGTTTAACTGGTTGTTGTGTATTTTGCCATTGCACTTACAATGATCCAATTTTTTAGGAGATTTTAGTATCATACACTCAAGTGTATTTAAATTCTCTGAAACAAACAAAAAAAAAATCCCCAAACTATTTCTCCTTTTGTGCTTTTACAATAAATCTTTCTTGCAAAACCTTCATTTATGGAGAGAATGGGCTACTTTTCTCTAGAGTATTTCCCAGTACAGGAAGCATGACGTTTAGAGAAGCATTTCTCAGAAGAAGCACACCCCACTATTGCCATGGAAGTGTCTGGCATCAGCTCATGTCAGTGATAATTGATTTGTTACTTTTGATAAAGCAGGGTTGTGATTTTCCCACCTTCACCTTTGTAATGAAAATCCTCAAATCAAGCTTAAATTTGCTGTTTTAATTTGTATCTTTTAGCCACTTGACTATCTGAGGTACTTCTTTCATTTCTGCATGGTTTAGCAGCCTTTGAGTTATTTGCAAAACAAATCTTAATGCTATACTAATATCTAAAATAAAATGTGGTGATCTGGAATTCCTCTGGCATTCTTTTCCGTAGAATCAGGGGATCATAGAATGTTGTGAGCTGGAAGGGACCCAAGGATCATCGAGTCCAACTCCTGGCCCAGCACAGGACACCCCAAGAGTCACACCCTGTGCCTGAAAGCGCTGTCCAAACACTTCTTGAACTCTGCCAGGCTGATCCTGTGACCACATCCCTGGGCAACCTGTTCTGTTCCCAGCCACCCTCTGGGGGAAGAATCTTTTTCTAAAATCCAACCTAAACCTTCCCTGACACAGCTTCAGGCCATTCCCTCGGGTCCTGTCACTGGCACCACAGAGCAGAGATCAGTGCCTGTTCCTTCTCTTCCCCTCTCAGGAATCTGGACTGTGACCTCAGCCAGTTCTTGTTTCTCCCTCAGGGTCCTCACCATCTTCATGTCCCTCCTTTGGACAATTCCCAATAGCTTTTCCTTCTTCTATTGTGCTGCCCAAACCTGCACACGGTGCTCGAGGTTAGGCTACACCAGGGCAGAGTAGAGCAGGAATCCCCTCCTTGGACCAGCCAGGGATTTTGTGCCTGATGTACCCCTAGGATCCTTTTGGTCCTTTTGGCCAATTTGCATCTAATTCTTCAATAAAGCCTTTGAATCTTCCCTGATTGCTCCTATCTGCCCAGGCAGGCTCTGTTGCAGGGTCAGTGCCTTGTGGTCTGGCTCTCAGAGCCATCACAGCTTGTTTTCTCTGGATTTACTAAGGATTATTCTTGAACAATGCTAGATAATAAATTTCCTTCTCAATATAATTTTTTTTCAGCCTTTTTCATTAAGAGCCCCTCACAGTGATCAAGGCCCATCCTCAGCTGCCCATTACAGTAATTTCACGAATACAAGCCGCACCAATTTGACCAAAATTTTGGTGGAAACCCGGAAGTGCGGCTAATATTCCGGGGCGGCTAATCTATTAACAAAATTCTAAAAGCTGCCAACACGGAAGTGAGAGCCCGCGGCAGCCCCAAGCCAAGCTGGAGCCCGGCCGGCCCCGGCAGAGGTGGGAAAGCCTGGCAGAGGCGGGGCCAGCAGTGTGGGGGGCGGGCGGCAGAGCCTGAGCCAGCAGGGCGGGGGAGCCCGGGAGAACTGGGGCTAGCAGTGCAGGGGAGCATGGCAGAAGCAGGAAGGCCGGCGGGTGGGGCTGCCTGGCAGCGGGGGAAGCCCAGCATAATTGGGGCCAGCAGTGTGGGGGAGCCCGGCGGTGCGGGGGCCTGCAGTGCCGGTCAGGGCGAGGAAACACGGCGGCGGTGCAGACGGGAGGGGGCGGCCGGCGAGCCTGGTGGCGGCGGCGGCAGCCCTGCCGGCGGGGCGAGCGAAAGCGGCGCTCGCGAAAGCGCCGCTCGGCGAGCAAAAGCGCCGCCGCGAGCGAAAGCGCCGCGAGCGAAAGCGCCGCCGCGAGCGAAAGCGCCGCCGCGAGCGAAAGCAGCGCGGGGCGGGCGCGTCGCGGGGCGGGCGCGGCGCTCGCGAGGCGCGGCGCGGGGCGAGCGAAAGCGGCAGCGGGGCGGGCGGCGAGCCCGGCGGCGGCAGCCCTGCCAGCCGGGCGAGCGAACGCGGCAGCGGGGCGGTGCTGACGGGAGAGGGGGGCCAGCGAGCCCGGCGGCGGCGGCAGCACCACCCGGCCAGCCCCGCCGAGCCGTGGCGCTGAGCTGGGCCACCCGGCCCCGTCGGCAACCATGAGCGGGCCGAGCCTTCCTGGCCCCGCCCCGAGCCAGTAAAGCCCGCTATGCCGCGATCCTGTTACTAATTGGCCAATTTGTGAAAGCTGCGCACGGATTCTCGCGACGAACGAAAGTGCGGCTAATATTCGGGGTGCAGCTTATCTATTGACAAAGACAGCAACATTGTCGAGGCACCGGGGGTGCGGCTTATAATCCGTGCGGCTTGTATTCGTGAAACTACTGTAATCTTGTGTTACACCACAGCAACAACTCCCACAGGTGGGTTTGCTTCATGAAGGTTTCCATCAAAATGTAACTTGGACATGTTTTCAGCAGACATTTATCTATAAATATTAGCAAATGGTTACTCCAAAAGAAATCTATGAAATGTCTCATCTGCTGAGTACATCAGTGAAGTAAGTCAGGGCATAAATTTTCAAAGTAAATAAATCTGTTCAGATAAATCCAAGTTTGCCTGCTCTGACAGTTTTTAAACAAAACCTGTAATTGTGCACTGTCTTGTGGTCTGCAGTTGTGTTTGCTGTGTGCAATTTGTAGAACAGGTAATTAAATTGCTTCATGGAAAGCCTCAAAATTTGCTCAATGAGCTTAAACCAAAGCTTGGTTTTATAATAATTTTATATCGCAGCATTAAGAAGATTACTGTGAAATCAAACAGCAAGGGAAGAAAAAACATAACTGATTTTTTGAAATAATTTCATTTGCTGCCCAAAGAAAACAAGTAGAATATTTGGGCTGTTAATCTCTCATTCAGTAGCTCATATGTAAACCAATGCATCCCAGCAATAAAAGTTCGGTAAAAGACATCAATTTGTAGGGACATTAGAGAAAATCAGTGGAGGATGATAAAGATATTTGCAATACCAGCTGAATTTCTGCTGTATTTCCTAAAAATATTTAAGTTAATTTCATGGAACGATATCCATGATTTAGTGTATTCAGTGATGAGCTTTGAATTAGTTCAAGTTATAAGGAAGTGCCTCAGAAGCCAAGCAGCACAAAATAATTATCATTATGTGCTGACAGGATAATCTCTTTTTTTCACAGACCTTGACTAAGCAAGTCACTCATGTGCTTGCTTTGCTGGGAAAACACGGTTAATTAAGAATCCCGTGAACAGGAAGCATGTGCCCAACATACAGTATGAGCAGTCATCACCTGATTTTTTCAGGAGATTTAAATAGACTTTGGATCAAGTCCCAGACTGCAGTGGTCTACTTCCTTACAACAAACACTATCTTAGCTAGCAAGAGCTTGAAAAGGTCCTGACATTTTATTTTATAAAAGCTACATAACTCAACAGAGTAAAGAGAGGGCATACAACACTCCATATAGTTAATTATTAGAGGTCCTAAAATAATATTATATACTGTTAAAATGTTATTTTCTGTTGGTTTTATCTTCTAATTATTTGAGCTTGCGGTTTGGTACTAAAAGTAACACACAAGAACAGGCTGAGGTGTTCATTAGTGCAAATGTTTGGTGTACATGTCTCTCAAGCTGGAATTTTTTCACACAAACTGAAAAAATCTTATAGTTGTAATTCACAATTCTGTGTGTGCTAGAGCACAGTTCACTTATGCAAATAGCAATTTGCATCATTTACATGACTCAGAGATTAAGGCTCTTGAAAACATCACCTACATAGATCCTAAAAATGAAAGGAGTATCAGACTTACAGAATGACATCAGTAACTTTTCACTCACAGTAACTGTGTATTGTATTTCTACCACAGCCAAATAACAGATGCAAGAATTGTTTCCTTTGTTATCGTCCATGTGAGATTTTCTGTGAACACAACACTGAGTGGATATGTGAAACAAATCATTTCACACAGAGCAGTCTTTTAAGTGTTCATTTATTTAATCTTATTAAGAAGTACAACCCATAGCCTTCCAGTGCTGAATTAAATTGATCTCTTTTGCCTGTTTATCTTGCTGCTTTTATGTTTGAGCTTTCTGACATCAAAGAGATGGATGTCTTTAGGCAAGGTAGCTGTTTGGTGTTCTACAGCTAAATAGCTGTGACCTACAAATATGTCAGCACTAGCATAAGGATCACTGTACAAACAATAGCAGAAGTTAATTTCCTCCAAATTTTGTTTAAAGAGTTATTTTAAATTGTGTGATAAATGGGTGATAAAGGCTTATATGTATGGAATATTCTTCTTTAGTCAATTCTGGTCTTTTTTATGCACCCAATGAGGCTGTCAGCCCTTATTAACATCAACACTAAAGCTTTGTATGTCTTAGTTTTGAAGTTTAACAGTTTACAGGGAAAAGAAACCTTTGACATTTGTTTCTACAGAGTAGACTATAAGAAAATAAGATGGGCAGTAGACTTTAATATAATACAGCTACAGTCAGCATTGAATGCCTTTTGGCTAATATGCTAACAAGCACTGCATGCAGTCTCAGAACCCTGAGAAAGGGAGGATACTTGTATCCATAGCAGCAATTCACAGTAACCAGTCTCTATTTCTCCTTTACTGTCTATTGTGAGGAAACTGCACAAAACGATCTGCTCAGCAGGGAGGAAGGAAACTAGCATCCCATTTGCTGTTTTGTTAATAGGAGTGATTAATCATTAAAGAACAAAATGTGATACATTTTGTGGGAACAGTGATGCTATCAGTACGAGCAGCACAAAGGGCATCTACATGAGTAACAAATCCACATTAAACACTGTTGGGGATTACGGCATTTGAGATAAAAATCAAGATTGAATTCTGAGTAGTTTTCAAAACTATTAGCATATTTCAAAATTCTATCTGTCTTGAGGTACAAAAAAAAATCTTCTGCAACCTCTGCAATCAAACTCTTAAATATCTTTAGTAATATTTATTCCCTCATTAGAAGAGTGGTTTTACCCTGCTGAGTCTCTCAATGTTCAAATATCACAGGTTCCATCAGAAGAAATGTGATCTTTTGGGGCATGAGGGATGAAGCAGCCTTCCCATGGACACACAGTGAGAGAGTTGGGGTCATTCAGCCTGGAGAAAAGAAGCCTCTACAAAGACCTTAAAACACCTTTCAGTACCTGAAGGGGTTACTGGAGAGAGCTGGAGGGGAGTTTTTACAGGTTCATGGAAGGATAGGGCAAGAGGCAATAGTTTTAAATTGAAAGGGAGTAGATTCAGAGTAAATATTAGTAAGAAATTTTCTTTTCTCCAAAAAAAACCAAACCCAGAGGCTTCTTTTCTCCAGGCTGAACTACCCCAACTTTGAGTTTATAATATCCAACCCCAATTCCATCCCCCAGTTTTACATTCAGGAGCACCATGTCCTTGAGTACCAACATCTGAAGTTGGATAGGACAAGTCACAGGGTTTAGAGCAGGTACAAGTTTGGCAGGAATTCTTCCTTTCCTAGAATCCATTAGCTCTGGAGTCTCCAAAGCTTGGGAAGAGATCAGGGATATCTATACTGCTCTGGTGCATGCTTAAGAGATGAGTTTAAATTATGGCAGCCTGGGAACTGCTCGTGTTATCTATCTGAAAAGACAGAGTAGTGTCAGTAAGTTTAAAAAGGAACAGACATAGCTATAACATTCTCTGAAAAAGCACTTCAAAGAGAGAATTCCTGGAAGATCATGAAGTCACAGGCAATAAATTCAACTAATGTTTTTAAAATATGTAGAGTTTTGAAACTACTGAATAAAGTCTGCTCCCAGAAAATCAAACACAAAGAAGACCTTTTGTTCTTGGCCTTAGCATTGTTTGGCAGTCCAAATGAAATGTGGGGTGAGGGACACTCCCACTGCACCAAGGGCAGGAGGTAAACATGTAGTTAGTGTAGGAATGGGATGCTCAGAGTCATGGCTAGGCTATGAAGCATGAAGGTGAAGCAGTGAATAATTTGGTTTCTTTCTGAGGCTCATAGCATTTCTGACCATCCTGAGTAACTCATTATGCACTAGATCCTTTTTGAAGATGCAGATATTCCTAAGGTTTTTCTGTTAATCAAAGTTCAGAGAAAAATTTTGCTCATTGAGAGCTGAGTCTGTTTTCAGTTAAGGCCATGCAGATTTCTGTGTACTGAAGCACAGTATTAATATATCAAATATAATTCCCATAATCAGCTACAGAAATCTCAGCTTTTAAACTGCTGTTACAGAATGCTTTTCTACTTTCATTTATCTATCTGGATCACAATACACACGTATACACTACTTTAACAATGGAAAAACACTATCTACATGCAACAGATGGTTTCTTAATTCTATTTTGTTTTGTTAGTAAAATATCGACTCAAGCAAATGGTAAAGCCATAATTTCTTCAAGATAAAAAAATTGCATGATAGTCTCTATAAAGTAATGGAAATATTAATAAAATAATGCACACTCATTAATGACAGAAAAAGAATTGAACATGATAATCAGCTGTAATTGAATGAAGGGCCACATGGGACATTCTGTCTTGGAAATAACTTTTACATGAAAAAAAGAATAAGTCAAGAAATCAGAGGAAAGGGAAACTCTACACAGCTCATAGTTCAATAATATTTTCTGCAGGAATCAGTGATAAATGTTTCTTCAGAGCTATTTCTGCCTGTAGGAGGGAAAAAATATCTAATGAAATACAAGCTGCTGCACAGAAAATTAATAAATGAATTCATTGAGTAGAGAACATGGCATGTATAAAAATGAATCAGATACAGATAGATCAGCACTATATTTGCATTAGCATTTACATGCAAGGAAGAGAATTTCTCACTGATATACTCACAAAATCTAAAAAAAATCACAGAAAGAGTATTAGAAAATCTATTAGAAAATCTGTTATAGTTCTACAGACTTCTGCCTTGTCATTTTTTAATTTCACTGGGATTTTTAAAAAAGATCAGATAATCAAGGTACTCCCAATCCTCTGTAAAAGACCTTGTGAAATTAAGTGTCTTGCAACTTCTGTCCTCAAGGATCAGCCCAATCCATGCCATTAGTTCATTATTTTTGTGGAGTGAAGACTGAAGGACCTCTCCTGATAAATCTTACTAAACAATTTCTAAAACATATAACTTCATTTGTATTAAAAATCTTCCATTAATAGAAATTCATAGAATCACTGGACAACATTATTACTCGCCTATTTCTTTTTCTTTAGAAATATCCAATAACTTTCCAGTGAGTAGTTTCCTGATAAACTATTTTCTGCTCTAATGGATATAGCAGTTTACACTCAGAAGTGAATGTATGCCATTAAATTACTATCAGGATCCAGTGTACAGTTCATTTCTACTTCATTCTGAATTTTTTACAGAAATACCATGTGGCAACTGCAATGGAGATGGAAAACCTTCCTTAAATCATGCCATATTATTATCCCATAATATTTCCCAAGACATCTTAGTTCTGCTCATTTTTAAAATCTCCACAGAAGAGGGGAAAATGAAACAAATTATGCCTTCTTAAATTTCTTACTGCTTAATTACTTTCAGTGACATTTACATGGCAATACTTTTCATATATTTCAGTTTCCTCAGTGCAGGACTGTTTGAAAAAATCACTTAAATAATCATTAGATCATTATCCCCATTCAGAGAGAAAGCATTTAAAATGTCATCACACCACTTATCCCATAAATAAAGCACTCAAAAACTGAGTACAGTTTTATGAGGGCCAAGCAGTATTTTGCAGTTAGTAACTTCTGTGACAGTGAAATATAAAGGGGCAGCTCTGCAATGGTCAGAGATAGGTTTGTGTTTTATAGGAATATGATCTATATCACTGCAATAGCTTGACTATTCTCTGATTTAAACTAAACTAGTCAGTGCCTTGTTAATGACTGCTCTCTATTTCTTATACTTTACAGCTTGCTCTTGGCTGTAACACACACATCATATATCTCCCATGACACCTGAAGGTGTGCTACACTTCCTGGGCAGATTTCCAGAGGACACAGCTCTGTAGCCAGGAGCCAAGGACAGACACATTTTGTCTTTTTGTTTGCTTCTCTTGGTTTTGAGAGGTTCCCTACAGAGACAGAGCTCAGCCAGTCAGGACAACCAGCTCATCCACCGGCTTCTCCTGTGCCCTGAAGTCACTCCATGCCTTTGCTGTCCCTCACTCATTATAATTGCATTTCATAGTAATTGTCAAGTCAGCAGGTTATACAGGGAAAAATTGCTCCCTTGGGCAGCATTTACTGCCATTTCAAGTAATATTAAGTACTAATTTCAACACTGTGAATGTTAAAGGGGACTGGGCTTTAGACCAGATCTGGATACACACTTAGCCAATGCTGTATTTCTGTGGGAGAGGAAGAGGAGCAGAGAGTCTGGTCTGAGTGAGTTTGACCGTAATGTCAATAAGATGGTGCCATTTGGAACGAGAAAGCATTAAAGAATTTTTTTTTTCAGACACAGAGTTATCCTCAAATGTTTTGACTTTTGTTTCCCTTTCATCTACCAAGGTGATAATTTCTTGGGATGGCTGTCAGAAGTGCAGCAGTGATTGCTTTTAGAGAGTGCTTTTCTCAGCAAAGCAGCTGCATCCATCCCCACAGCACACTCCATGTCACTAAGGACAAGGCTCAGTGAGAAATGACTGTTCTGCCTGGTAGAAAATCTTCCATTTCCTTTGTTATCCAGACACTGTGGCCAAGGACTGTGTGTTCAGTCATGGACACACAGTGCAGGCCTGCAGGAAGGGGAAGATGCATGATTTATGCTGCGAGCCAGGACAGTGTCTCGCACACTTTAAAACAAGCACTTCCTATTTCATGACTTTGGCCAATTCCACAGCTGGAGATGGCTTTTGTCCTATTGCATATAAGCCTCCTGTGCATATTTCAGTCTCAGCACTAGAGCAGAATTTCTATACTTGAATGGAAATAAAATTTTTCTTCATACTATCATCCATCTCAAGCTAAATGTTTTTTTCTCTTTTAGGCAGCTGCAGAGAATAAGTGCTAGCACAGAAAGGGAAGGATACACCTCTTGGTCGAGGTACAAATGCTAATAATTGGAGAGATTCTGTTCTCACCTTCAACAGCAATTAATCTTTAGGAGGACACAAGTGCTTGATTTTCCTCATGGCTCTGTTAGACCAGGTGTCAGTCCAGCCCCAGCTGTGGTGTGTGCAACCCTTCCTTGCCACCCAGTGAAGTTAGTCAGGGTGTGAGCCTAATCACTCAGTGGAAGACATGCAGTTGCACTTCAATTTGGCTTTGCAAGGCCACAAAACCTGAAAGATGCTGTCAGGTCTTAGGGTAGAAAATAAATCAGGATTAAATGGTAGCCAGCATAACAGAAAAACTGGTCCTTTTTTCCCTCTGCAGGAGCCAAATGGCACCACTCAAACTGATGCCATGAAAGTGTCTTGCTGGATGGGAACAGTAAGAAAACAGAGAAAAAGCATGAATATTTTTTGAATTGTCTATCAAACAGTAATATATTAAGTGGTGCTGTATTGCTGGCAGTAGGTCAATCAATGATGGATTTGCTTTGCTCAGTGAGAAGTGTGATAGAAATAGTTAATGGTATTTTGAAATAATTTTATTTTTTAGTGCAAGTCATTCTACATTTACTTTCCCTTTAAACAGCTCAATTTATTTCACAGTGTTGTTGCTGTAGTACAGCAACTTGCCCTGGCATTTCACTTATCGTAGAAAAATGAGAAGCGCTAGAGGAAAGAAACAAAAAACTTTAAGAATCCTCAACCTCTCAAAAAAATTGTAAGAATTGTCTTTATTCATTCTAAAATAAAGTTGTGTTGCAGCAACAAAATTTTGTTGCAGCAAATATTTTTCATATACATGCAGGGATTATTAAAGAATAGGATAATCCAAATTGTTCCACTCACACTAATGTAAACCAAGATGGAATCAACTTCTTTTGCAGTCAGAGGAATCTGGTTTAGGAAGACATGTGTGCTGTAGGAACTGATAAATCTTACAGCAGATAACCAAGGGAGATGAAAGAATCTCCAACATGTAAATATACCCATAAATTAAGATTTATTTCTGGGATTATACAGTGTCTTAGACATACAACTGCTAAAAGTGCTTTGATTTTAACAGATGCTGAATGGGACAATCAGCAGGCCTTTCCCAAGGTCCTTTCCACAATTTATCTGAATTTATAACAGAGAATCTCAGAATCTGGCAAGTCCACAGTTAGAAAGGTGCATAAATCATAATAAATCTTCTAGAGGAGATTTCCAGCTTTCACTCTAACAGCACCAATGTCTACACAACTGCTGAGTGACCAAGAAATCAGTTTGCTGTTTTTTCAGCAACATAAAGGCATGCAAATGTTGTGTATGCTGAACCTCCATAGCATTTACTCTAATCTAACTACTCTAATCAGAGCTGATGGAAAGGTCACAAAGGATGAGTTGATTTTCCTATGCTGAAAAGGCTTCTCATGGCTTCCCAGCCAACAACTGGGACAGGAATGGCCATGTTACAGGGTAGAAAACCCACTCTTTAAATTGTGCCAGGTTATCTCAGAAAGTTCAAAGTGAAACCCTACCAGCACTGTATTTGATGGGAACTTTCACCACTAGCTTCAGCAGAATGAAGGTTTTCCTCTCTCATCAGGGTTGTATAACTTCCAGAATGGAAGACATTTAACTGCAAACTGTCTGCAACAATTCCATCATTTTCAGCTGTGAGAACACAACCTTGCTTTAAACTAAGTGAATAATCTGACTCTCTGTACTCTGTAAAAGCTCATCTGACCAGACATGACAGCTGTGAACTATTTTCACTGCTTGATATAAAGAATACTGGGCTTGTGCACGATACCTTCAGGTCCTTATTTGGAATATAACCAAGCTGCCAATCTTTGTTGGCAGTGGCTGCATTTGGAATAACTTCAGAAAGTCAGTGGGAGCTAAAAGTCCCTGGAGATATTCCTTAGTTCCCTTGCTGGCCTTTAAAACACTCATTAAAATGGCACAGCAGCCCTGTGCAGGATTATACAGGTCTCTCATCTCCATTGCAGAGTCAGCCCTGTCAAATGGCCCAGCCTGGATCTCATCCACCCACACACAGCAAACACTGAAGCAGTGACATGAGGTACCATCTCTGCCACCACCACATCCCTGCCACCACCACACCCCTCCCTTCCTTACACGTGAGAGTTGGTGACACAACCTGAGACAGTTTCCATCACTGGATATAAATTTATGTGGTCATTCTTCCATACAAAACATACTGCCTGGAGCTAATTATGCCACTGGCCTTTAATTCTCTACCTAGCAGTCTTTTCAGGATTTCACCCACCGTTTTCCTTTCTTACCAATTCTGGATGTCTGAGTTTGAAGACAAGTGTGATTTCCAAAATAAAACAAGTGGGATTTCCAAAATGTGCAGCTTGATCAAACTTGTTTGAGACTAAAGAAATACTGTGGTACTCACCTCACTGACATTCTGACTCTCTTAAACCCTCCCAAGGATCTGGAATCACAAGCCATGTATTCCCTTCAGTGGCACTCAGGCACTCAGAAAGTACAAACTTTCCTTCATCCTCCCCAGCAAGGTGCAAAAAGGAACATTTGAAAAACCTGTTCTCCTCTCTAAAGTTCCTCAAGATGCTGTGAGGTGCTCAGAAGACAAGAGTTTTCTTTCAGCATTCTTGGGCTTGTTTTTCTGACTCATTTTCACTTTTATACTTTCTGTTGTCCTTCTTTGATGCTCCTGTATGCTCTGTTTGAGCTCTTGAGTTCTGCCTAAACTGGTATGTCTGTATGGAGTGATGTAAACCTCAATCATTTTAACTTTCCATTACTTGTGTTGTGCATTAATATATTCATAGCCACTGTATAAGTCTTTTGAATAACTTTTTAAAGTCTACCTCAACTATTATTACTAAAGATAATGTAACTAGAGTTATATCAAAAGGTTTCCCATATGTTATTTACGATTTTCTGATCTATTTATTTGAGGTACAGGCTGTTTACAAGGTAGGAGATGCTATTTTTATAATTAGCTATAATAAATATGCAAAGGTCAGCTTGGATAAATAATGTCTTGACAATGGAAATTATTAAATAAAAATACATTAAATCAAACATAGCAAGTTGAGATAAAATTGTAAACAGTAGTTAAGCATATAAAAATAACCATCCAGGCCTGTAGAAGATACGTCAATAGTAGAACAAAATAAGATGAGCAGAAACTGAGCCAAGTTAATAGGAAATGTTGCTGGTATTTTTAAAATAACCAAACACAAAAGAATAGTGTAGAAAGGATTTTTCATTTTAGAAGTAGTTGCTGCACTTTTGAATTATAAAATACTGACAAAATAAAGATAGTGAAAGATATTGCAGGACACATACGAGTTATGAGGTCACCTGGTCCTTAATCAAAACCTGTGAATTCCAGAAAATACACAAAATCATACAACAAAATTTGAACTAGGCTTCCTATCTCTTTGTTGTAGCAACAATTGAATCAGTAAGAGGAAAAGTTATTGAATTTGCACACCCAACTTTTTCATAATTTTCTGCTTGACCTTCCTTCATGGTATTCTGGGATGTTCTGTAACCATCAGAAACTGAGCTACTGCTGCTTGGCTCTCCATCCATCTCCACAGCACTGCTGAGCCAACACTTGCCTTTTACTTACCTTAACTGCAAAGTGAAATGAGTTAGCTTGTACCACCTGACTTGTCCCGTCACCTTTGGGACCAAATTCAGTCATCAATCAACTCCAGAAGCTGAAGTTTGCTTTGCTGCCTGCACATGTAATGTGTCTTGTTCTGATGCAAGGACTGTGCACATACTCAGCATTTGTATCTTCTCATGCTCATTTGACTTGTTTGTGTCTTTTCATGCCTGTAGAAGCAGGTGCTTAGACTCATTTTTTCATCTGAGCTCCTTTGCTTTGGACTCTCTGGTGCACCTGTGAGAGTTTGACGGTATTGTTTCTCCCTGGAACAGTCCAGACAAACTGCCACTAAGATTGTGAACAGTAAGATAAAGGGAGGAGGCTTATCTGCAGACTTTAGCATGTGCAAAATTATAGAGAGAGAATTGGTCTGTTCTGTCATGGTGAGGCACAGCCAGTTTTGCACCAAGACTGCCTTCCTCACTGTCCATGCCAACTATGAGCTGGTTCACATTCAGGCTCCTTTCTGACTGAGGTCAGATAGCTCCAGGCAGGGAAATGCAGCTGCAGCTGGAGCTTGGATCATTCAGAGATTTCTATTCTACAAGTAGGATGTGTACAAGAGAAGTTATTCCTTCTTGAGCAGAGAAAAGGCCTAATGCCACCTGGAAGAGACTCAGAGATCTGATCAAGATTTGGTTCCTTAATAGAGACCAAGCAATGATTCAGCCAGGCATTGCAGCTCATACTTGCTTTCAAGGGAATTCTGAAATTCACCCTTAACCAACAAAGCCTGAGTTCACCAAGGACTTGGTGATCCTAACCTAAATTAATGTTAAAGGGAGCTAACTTGGCTCCAAGGACTCAGAAGGAGCTAGATTTTTAAAAAGTGTGTTCTTTGCTTTTACCCAAACCGGTTTTTGTGTACACTAATGCGCTGCACTTTCAAAAAGCAATTGAAGGATTGAAAAGAGGAATCCCAGCCAGGCACTGATTGTGAAAACAAACACTGATGTACAGACATTCAGGATTCAACAATGATCAGTGATATTACCAAGCACAAAAAAAGCACCTGAAATAATCTGTGTGCAAACTGTACAGAGAGAAGCCACACAAAGCAAAGGCAGCTTAACTTCACTCCCTGAGTCTGCAGTGAGTTCATCTTTAATAATTTGTGTTGAGCTTATTCAGTTTTTCTTTCTCACACCATATCAGGAGTCTCCAAAGGCAGCTGATGGGCTCTGGAACTTGCTGCTGTGTTTGGGCTGTTCTGTTCTGTCACAGGAGCACACAGCATCCAGGCCAGTTCCCTGCTCCTGGGAGTCTGGGCTGGAGGAAGACAATTTAGAGAAGTTCAAACATCAGCAAGAAGCAGAGGCACCATGCTGTGCTCTTAATAGCCAGTGTCAAAAGACATTTAAATGATACTTCATTAGAGCTTGTACTGCAGGGTGGTGAAAAGCCATGAGCTGAAAATAAGTGGGCTGACCTGTGTGTTATTTTTGCAGAGGGAATAATTTCAGCACTCAGCAGTGCATCATGCAGCAGTTCTGTGTGATAGGTGGGTGCAGCACTATCATGGCCAAGAGGGGTGGTGATGACATGCAAAATAATTGCGTTCATGACTTCCAGCTATCAACAAGTTCTATTCCCAGAGACAACAAAGGCCACACTCACTGGCAGCAAATCATGTACGTGCAAGCAGAGGTTACTCACTCCACTTAACCCCACTTCCCCAAAGGAAAAAACATCCCTGAGTTTCAATGGACTTGAATTAGGAGCCATGATTAGCCCAGCTGACAAGGATTTGGGTGAGAAGTCAGATGAGCTGAGTTTAGCCACCACACTCTACACTCTACAAGTGAGCTCCTTTCCTGTGCTCAGCTCCAGAGCTGCTTCCCCTTGAGCAGTCCCCAGGTCAGGTCGTGCCTCTCACCGTCCTCCGTCCTGTGGGCAGAAGTTTCAGAGAAACAAACAAAATCACAACCTCACTGCTGCAAATCTCACATGATGCTGATGGAAATACCTGGAATTTACTTTAAATTTTACCTAAGCATTGCAGAGGTTTTTCCAACACTATTTACCACTACCTGTTTTACTGCATTTGTATGAAAACTGGAAAAAAACTCCATCCTGTAGTTTCTCCCTTTATGTTGATGTTCACTTAATGAGACTCTTATCAGCTCCATTTTGCAGCCTCTCCAAAAATGTTAAGTAGTATTTTGTCAATTTAAGGACACATCCTCATCCTTCTTTGTATTATCTTGGCATTTTGGTTTCCACGAGGATATTGAAAAATGAAACAAATGCAATTTGTTATTAAAATGTTGCCCATACTTATTAGATTTTCATAGATGCAACCCAGCCTTTGGAGGAGATGCTCTGAAATCACCCATTTGAGACAGAAGGCATGAGAACTTTTGATAGTCATAGTGGAGACAGGAGGGAACAGTCTATCCTATCTCAAAAGAGATGTTGAAGATACCGCCTTCCTTCCTTGCTTGGCTTAATAGCATCAGCATTAATCTGCTGTAAAAGTCTTTTTGCTTTGTTCTACCTGACAGTGAGTCTGCTCCAGGTGTATATTTTAGAATATTACCATTTATTTAGGATTATTACTGGTTTTGCATGCATTTCCCTTCCTTAATAATAGTGATATATTCAGGCACAGTCCATATAATAGGCACCATTCTCTGGGATTTGGTTCACCTTGGCATTAACAGAGGTTATGATGAAATTCCTGTACCCCTCAGTCTTTGACATGTGAGTACAAAAGGCTGGTGCAGGGATGATGTGGGTAAAGGAGAGCAAATCTCAGAAATCTCCTAAGTGACGCCAGAAATCAGTTATTGGGTGGTTTGGGTCTTTTTTCCCATATTTTAGCACTACTTGGCTTTGCAGAAGGCTGAGGGATGCGTGATTTCTCCCCACTAAGCTTTGGGACAAAGTAATTGCAACCACTGGTGCTTCGCTGATGTCAGTGGACACCACAGTCCCTGTGATTCCTCTCAGCAAACTTGCAGCTCCAAACTTCTTGTTCCAAACGCCAGGCAGCTTTCACCATAAGACAGGTGCAGCCAAGACATCACACAGCAGCCTTTGATGTGCCAAAGTAAGTTTACCTAGAAGCTTAGAAAGTGAAACCTGAAGAGAAACCAGAAAGAGTGAGTTGTGCACATCCAGTAGAAGAAGTGACTTTTGGACACTTGATATGTCTGCACACCTCTCATGATCTTCTGAGTATTGATGGCACCTTTAAAATAGCACAAGATTCACTGAAATGTTTTTGAAATTGCTACCTGCTTTTACCTCTTCTGCTTACCTATACTAAGGAAAATGTTTTTTTCTGTCCTTCACCAATTTATAACTTTTTTTTTGTTTCATTGGTTGGTTTTGGTGGGGTTTTGGGGGTTTTTTGGTGTGTTTTTTGGTTTGTTTGTTTGGGGTTTTTTGGGGAGGGTTGGGGGTTTTTTTGGGGTTTTTTTGGTTGTTGTGTTTTGGTTTTTTTTGTCTCAAGGTCATTAAATGAGAGACAGTTGTCTTAAATATTGAATTGCAAACATGTTCTGCTGGCTCTGTTGTCAGCAGCTGCTCCAGAGTTGGACTCAGTGCTTTTGCTTAAACAGAAAGAGATGGCAACAATCCAAGCAAAGTCACTGCAGGAGGCACCACAGGGAGCTGGCATCCATCTTTCCCAGAGAATGGCTCCTCTGCCAGCAGGCATCATGCTGGCCTCTCTGCCTGCTCAAAACACCTCCATGCTCAAGCATTTGAAAATCACATAATAAACATTAATGAGTACTGTCAACTAGCTTTCTTCCTCCTCAAGACCAGCTTGCATAGTATTGAAAATATTTTGAGGTAATTTCATCATAACAACATGTTTAATTACTTCAGACATTTTGGTGTGTGGGTTTCAGCACGATTAATTGCTTTACATTATTCTACTTATTTGTGACAGTGACACCATTTTTGGCAATAAAAGGTTCTTAATCACAGTTTGCTGGGTAGGCATTGCAAAGGAACAGCATCTGTCAGAAAAATAAGCAGCACAAATCCTACCTGTCTGGGACTGCAGATGAAGGAAGCCACATGTATGAAACCAGAAGTAGCCCCTCTCCACCTGCACTCACTGCTGCTTCCCCTGTGCTCCACCTGCAGAGGCTGGGAGGAGGAGAATAACCATCCAAGGGGAGTTTCCCTGCATGCAGCTCTTTCCCTCTGTGCTCTCTGATGACTGAACCAGTGTTGACCCCAGCAGCTAAAGGCAGGTGTGTGTGAGAGCAGAGAAAGGATAAAAGCATTTTTTAGCAATGCTAAAGTTAAAAGCAAGGTAAGCCAGGTATATGGAATAGATGGTGTCCATTTCTCTGCACAACTCTTCATCTTGACCCTGGGAACTGCTCCTCAGCTCCCTCCAAGCTGCCTCCATGGTCCCTTCTTGTCTTCTCTCCTGGCCCTCTCTGGGCACAGACTCTCTCTCACACAGCAGTAGCTGAGCCTGAGATGCTGCCCTGCATCCATAGTGTGCACTCTTCCCAAACATGCAGGTTTCCCCATAGTGGATACTAACAGTTCAGCTTTCCAGGAACCTTATTAGCTGGGACATAGAAGAACTAACTATTTTAATGAGGGATTGATGATTAAGATTTCTTGACTCTTGATATGTCAAGCAATTCATTGGATCCAAGCACATAGCCATGTGCCATGTGCCAGTTTTGATTTTAGTTTAGTTAGTGCCTATCAGGACTCAGGTTTTCCTAATAGGTTTCGTGTTCCCCCCAGTTTCCTTACGTTTTTTTACTAGAATATTTATCTCCATCAGTTCATATCAGTGTTCTTTGACTGCTTCAATTACCAATAAACATCCATCCCTTGGTCAAGACTTCTCTTTTATTATGGATTTTCTTGTTTCTTGAAGATAGAAAGCTGAAGAGATCACCTCAGCCCAAACAAAACTGACCAAGGAATGTAAAATTAAATCCCTGTGATGGTTTCTTGTCCCTGAAAATCCTGCAGGGATACACAAGAAAGGATGGCCATGGAATTGGGGTCAAGTTAGTACCACAGTATTTCTATCCCCTCCTGGAAAGGGCATTGCCCCCCAAAAGCTGATATCCTTTGCAGCAGCCCAGATGTGCAGCCAAAGCTGGAACCACCCAAGGATGTCTGCATGGGTAATGGAGTATCAGTGGGTTCTTCTATGCAAGTTGAGAAGAGAAAGTTCCAGGAGAAGCTGCACTACTGATAAGCCATTGGATGGTGGCACTTTTTTTACAGCTATTCCAATGCTTTTGATCCTTATTAGCATTTTATAAATGGAAATAATGTAAACACAGAAAAACTCAGACATGATAGGCAGGGCTTTTTCATCTGTGCTTTTTCATGGAATCAGGCCTTAATCCTGAAGATATCTGTGTGTATCCATAATGTATTTATCTGCTGAGGCTGCAGCCCTGAGCTGGCAACAGCCAGCATGTTGCAGGAGGTACCTGTCACTAATTATTTGGGAGAGAATGAGCAGGATATATTGTGAATTCACAACAAAAGTCATGCTCAAGCTTATTTCCATGCCCCAGATGCAAAAGGCTGCCACCAATGCTAGTCCAGAGATAGTTTCAGGCATGAGGCACAGTTAAATCAGCAGGTCTGAGGAGGGACATTTCTCACTCCATAGATGGAGGCTTGTGAGTTGGATGGATGCCTAAAAGTTAAATATATGTACCTGAGGGCAAAAGCAAAAAGGTATTTGGAATCCTAGCACAGTAATATTTGGAAAATTCTAGATTTGCTGATGATGGAAAATCACTGAACACCCATTATGGAATTCAGCAGCAGGCTGAAACATCAGCTTTTCATTGAGGTGCAAAAAACCACAAATTTTCCATGTGCCATTTGTAAATCAGAATGGTGAACTCTGATTTACCCATAAATGTTGCATCATCCAGATTATCAAGAACACTTTTTATTTCTTTGGACAACTTAATTTATTTATCTACTTAATTTTTTTTTTAATGTCAAAGCAATGGGAACTGAAATAAGCAAGATCCAAAATGATGAAAAGATAGATTTTTGTCACTGTATGGAAGGAGAAGGCAGAGGGTTGTTGGCCTCATTTAGATTGACTGTGAGGATGGTTCGAGGATAAGTGACAGGTTTGGGACCAGCCTGACAGGTGAGATGATGGTACACAGAGTGTTGGTGCAAGAAGGTGGACAAGGGAGAGGAAGGTGGAATGAAGCCAAAAGAAGGAGGCAAAACTATGAGTGTGAACAAAGAAAACTGCTGTCCAGATGAGAGGATCACAGACACCAGCATAAGTGATAGGATTTACTGATAGCAAATAGACAAAGAGCTGAATCCTGCCAAGCCCATAGGCCCTGATCTGTCAGTGCCCACCTTGTCTTGGCCCTTGCATTCCTGCAGAACTAGAGCAAAGGGAAACTGGTAGAATTTTATGCTTATTTTCTACCTATCTGTAGGTATTTTATACTTACTTTTCACAGGTGTGTACACTATTACAGCAGCACATTCATATTGCTCAAACACCTGTTCTTAATTATTTTCACAGGCTGACAACTCAGTGGTTGGAAAAATAGATTTAATCAGCAGGGATGACTGTGCTGTTCTGGATGAGTCTTTTGAGGCAGCTGTTTCCATGGTGTTTAACCATTAAATCCAGGGAGGGACATTCCTGAAGCTCCTTGCAAGGCAGCTGGGCAGTCACTGCAGTTAGGAGTTGAAAACATAAGGACTTTTATTCAGATGATGGTCAGAAGTTTATCAGGCAGATGGAAGACAAAGACTAGCAATTCCATAATGTCCTTATGCATGATGCAACACTGCAGAATTTTAGTTTATGTATCTGTCAACATATATGTCACTGCATTGTAAAACTCTCTGTGGGCAACATTTTATATTTTGATATATCTGCCTATCCTTGAAGCAACCTGGTTAAAATATTTCCCCTGTCTTTCCTTCCTGCTGTTAATGATCTTATTCCATGTCAGAGGCATTTTTAAACAAAATGTTAAGCAATTCTATTGGTACTATTGCAAATTGATAGATGTGCTGTAATGCAAACAGCCTGTGAGACAATCCCTGGGCTTTAGACAACATTTTGAAGGCGTCACAGTGATTGTTAAGTTGTCCATTAGAGATGTTCTAGTTTTAAAAGTGTATTGATTTAAATTATGTATGTTAATGTACCTATCAACATTACAAATGTAGTTTGCAGCAAACTACTTATAATATATGAATGATAAGCCATAAATAATAACTGCAGCTGTAAATTAAATTACTTGATTAAGCTGCAAAGATGCACTCTAATTTGGAACAGAAAATTACTTTGAAGTGATTTCAGCAGCTGATAATTCTAGAATAGCAGAGTTTTATGAGCCACAGTCTTCTTCAAGTCAGGCATCAAAATTTCTGATGGATTTTGCCCACTAACATGGTTGGTTGGGTATTGCTATGCCTTGAATGCAATGGATGCAACAGACTGACAAAATAATGAGTGACAACTATTTTAACCAAAATATGAAAGTTCTAAAAATCAAATACATTAATTCTTTTCTGATAGAATGTGGATAACTTTGGGTTGGGTGTCAGCAAGAGCAAAGCTCTTAATTTTGAAACACAGTGGAGGCAGTATATAAAGGAGATACAGGTACTTTGGAATTTTTTAACAGGCACAAATAAATACTGGTATTGTAAAACCCCCAAAACCTTCAGCAGAATTTAATATGAGGCTCTGAAATACAAGCTGAGCAGAAATGCACTGCTTAACCTCTTCTCACAACATGTCTTACATTGCTGGTACAGTAGATTAGATTCTGGATGAATTTCAATAGATAGAATAACTAAAAATAACTTACCAAACATGGACTTCTGTACCCAAAAGCTGCTTTGATAGTTTGCACGTACCTAAGTGGAAAGGGATGAAGTTGTGGGAAAGTACTGGAAAGCTTGTGTTCCAGGAGCAGTGAGCCTTTTCTGTATATCCCAAGTGAAGCACTGCACCTGCCTTGGAAGCACAGAGTAAAACCTGGGGCTGTTAAGGCACATGTCAGTGCTCAAGGCTTACCTGGAGCTCAGGGCAGTGGCAGCACTGCTGTACATCCACAAGAGACTCCTTCTCAAACCTTCTTGGCCTAAGGACACCCCAGACACTTGGGGCATGTGGATTCCTTGGGGATTGTTACACAGTGTGATACTGGGGTTTGTCATTTGTGGGCTTCTCCTTTAGGGCCACCATCAGCACACCCAAGGCAAGGGCTCACCAGCAATGGTTCATCTGGGCTGGGTGAGCAACCAGATTTCTCATTACAAAGTAACAATAAGACACTGATAAATGATGTAAAAAATTCAATAATATATATGAAATTGAACTTTAAGACTGATGGGTACTTCCAGTTTCCTCGGCACAATATTTATTTTTTTTTAATAATCCAATATGTCTAAATATCAGATATCTGAGGCTTGGGATCCAGCTCCTTCTTCCGAGTTCTTCCACTAGATCTCACCTCATACATTTGTTGCTCTGAAAGCCAATTTCTAGGCACTTCAAGTGTGGGTTGTTTTTTTTTTTTTTCCCTTTAATAAATGCAAATGATGGGAGATGGTGTGATCATGCATCACAGGATAATGAAGGATTCAAAGTGTTTTAAGTAAATGGGACTTGTTTGATCTCTCAACCTGATATTACAAATCATTCAGCAGCAAGATTTGTTTTTTTAATTAGAGTTTGATTTCTCCTCTGCTACATCTGCTTAGGCAGAGGTGTCTCAGATGTCAATGCAGAGAAACATATATATTTTTAATATATATATATTTCAATTCATTTATATTTAAAACTTCCATTGATTGATGTAATTAACTTGAAGCTAATTTCAACACACATCTACTTTTTTTACCTAAACAAGTGTCTTTTGAGAAGGGTCTGATGCAATTTACTGGTATTTCCAGGCATGACTGTTACAGGAAACACCTGTACCTGAAAGTGAGACATTTGAGCCTAAATCATGCTCTAAATGCAACTCACCTCAACATAGAGGTGAACATTTGGAAAAGTTTCTCTATGAGAAAATCAGAAAAGTAGACAGAGATACTATGAGAAGTAACAATATTCCTACTTATTTTCTGGTTAAAATTTTCCTTTTCAGATAATAAAAGACAGAGGATGTAGTTAGTGAACTGATCCGACAGCAGGCTTGAAACAGAAGTATTTATTTACACAGTCTAATTATTTGGTGGAATATATTGCCACAAAATATTTTGGGGACAAAATAAAAATAGTTTTTAAAAGCTATTGGATGAATCATTGGGAAAAAAAATTCCTCCCTTTCCCTGCTATCATCTGAGTCAGAAAATTCCTCTGCCACCAAAGAATTGCCTTCCAGATTGCCAGAAGCTTGGAACACACACCATACTTGGAAGAAAAGTGTTATTGCATGTTCCTCTTGCTTCCCCTGTTATTCTGTCTTTTTCTTTCAGCATTTGCTGTTGGCCTCTGTGGGCAGTGTAAGATCAACCTGTTGTCTGAATATGGCTCTTTTCATGTATGGATAGATTTTTCAGAAAGACCTTAAACTTCAGAGATCAGTAATAACATTAAAGAAAAGAAGTTTTTTGGTTTGAAAGACATGGATGGAAAGATATGAAGAAATGAAGTATATTGTGAAATCCTTATCTTTGTAAAATATGAAAAGAATGCAAATCAGAACTTAAATGCAAACTACACTGAATGCCTTTGAAGATTGTGGATAGGTAGTTTTCAATTGGACCCCATGCAACACCCACATAATTAGTAATGAATTTGCTTAATGAACCGACCTTACAGAACTGCCAAAATGCAAGTATTGAGCAAGTAAAGCAAAAGCCTCAGGGAATTTGGGGCATTTACAGTAATGTAGTGACTAATCTATGTCCTGCATTCCACAGCACCAATGAATGAACTTCCCTATACTCAATGTAAATTTCATCAATTTAAATGAGGCCCCTTGACACTGTCTCATAACATGAAAAATAGCTGGATATCTAAAGTAACCTAAGTAATTGTTAATTTTCTAAGTGAAGGATAGAAGGGCAGTTCCACATCCATTTTTTCCGTTATCCTACTTTTCTGGTAATAATCAGCTTGTCCTCTGGCTCAACTGCATGGACATTAAGAGTATCCTATCACCACTGCAAATAAATGGAGCAATCAAAAAAAAATCTTTTCCACCTACCTCATTATAAGCTCTGTGAGAAAAAGACTTTTCTTAGTCACTTATTTTTCAGTGCAATAGAACTTGACTCCCAAATGAATGATAAAAGTTATTCTAGATGAGGAAAGTTTATTAAATTTTTCTCTTAACTCTTTGCCCTTAAATATTAAAAAAAATATTTATTTTAAAATAATTAGAAATCTGGAGTTCTGAGTGCAGTCAGGGTAATGCACAACTGCATGTAACTCACTGGAAGGATTCACAGTTTGACTCTGCTATTTAAAACTTAGAGCAAATATCTGACTCTGGACTTATGGACTGTACTCTAAGCCTCTGGAAGAATTCCTCTATCTCCCTAAATAACACTTTTTAACCCAGTTCTCTCAACTTCTCTCTTCCAGAAGTACCAAGGAGATTAAAAATGTGGATTTTAAAATATGTGCCTAATGAATTGCTGTGTTATGCCTCTCTTTTTTCTATAACAGAGAGAGAAAACATTGCAGTTGGAGTTAGAGGAAAGTTATGAAATCCCTGATGTGATCACACATTTGTGGGGTGGATGAGTTGAATGGTTTTGCTTGGTCACAAGACAGGATAAAAGAGAAACAGAAGTGAAATTATCAGCTGGTGGAGCAAAGCTTTTGGCTAAGAAAGACCTCTAAGGAACACTGTAGCACTTCAAGACCTGACTGAAAAGACTAATAATATAGTCTACCTGCTTTTTATTTACTGTATTGAACCTATTCAGCAACAACAGATTGTCTGACCTGTGTATGGGATTAGTTTCCAGTGGAGCTGTTATATTTCAGACTCCTAAAAGTAAAACCCACTTGACATCCAGGAAAAAAGGGCAGCAAATATATCACAAAATTTAATGAATCCAAGGGAAGCAAGGGTTCAACTAAAGGTAAAAAATAATCATGTTGTAAATGTCAATGGGTAGTATAAGCTATTACTGTACTGCTTTACTCCTGCTTTTAATAGAGTATCATAGCAATTTTCAATTGGGTTGCACAGAGCCCTTAGGCTGCTTTAATATTTTAGGATATAAATTATTTGGAGCTGAAATTCCATCAGTTTAGAGGCACAATGTTAAAAGTTTAACCTACATCCATGAAAAATACAGATTTTTCTAACCATGTGCAAATGTTAGTGCGTTTGAGTCTGTATTTGACATGATATCAGTAACCAATATGAAGAAAAAAAGCTGAGATTTCCTTGTGCTCAAAATCAAGCCCATCAATGCTATCAAACAATTTGACTCTTGCCTGCCTCCCTTCTCTCAGCTGAGGAGGCACAGAAACACAGACAAACAAGCAATTGTCTGTAAATAGAATACAGTAGAAGCTAATAATGAAAATATGGCTCATTAGCCATTTCCCTGTCCTGGTATCTTCCCAACTTTTCCTGGTTTGCATTTCATGAGTGATGGCCACACTCTGGTTACATCCTAAGTGAATTCTACATGGGCCTTTTCCAACAGTCCCTGCAATTTAATGACACATCAGTATTTCCTTTAGTCCTGCCAATTTCCACACCTAGAAGAGACCTGGATGGACTTTCCAACTCCTCTTGGTTTCCTCCTAAAGGTTCTATTTTCATGATTTAAATGTGTTCTGGTAAAAAATATTCCAGGTTGCAGAATATTCCCTTCTTTTGGAGGCTACAAAGCACCTATATACTTCAAAATGACTTAAATGACAGCTATACTTATTTAGGGAAAATTGCATTGGATAGGATGGTCACCTTCAGTACAACTAAAAAGAAATGTTCTGGAACTAAAGAAAAGTCATTCTATTCCTGTTCTCCCAAGCTCTGCTGCAAATATAGGCTGACAGGTTAATAGAAGCATTTCTAAACAGTTGTAAGAAATCAGCCATCTGATTCAAGAATTCTGTTCCTTGGTTAACTTACTATTCAGCTACTGAAAACTTCATTTTCCCATCTGTGAGATGACAAAATTGAATGCAAACAGTATTAATATTTATGTTCCAAATAGAAAAGGCTTTCAAAGCATGTTCATAAAGTGGAAAATAAAAGCAGAAGTTTATCCAAAACTTTCTGGCCTTCTGCAAATTTAAAATTTATCAGCCTTGCTGCCAGGATTTTTGGTTTAAGAGCAAGTAATTATATTTTGTAGAAGTTATTAATATAGTGAACTTTTGTATCATTTGAATGGTCTCTGTTATGTGGATCAGTTAATTTCAATTACAGTTCATACTGTTATGAATATTTATTCCAAAATTGCCCACAGGTGGGGAAAAAAACATATTTACTGGGTCTGATTGAAATGTTTTGTGATAGCAGTGTTTATATCCTACATCAAGATCATTCAACAGAATGTGTGTGCATTTGAGCTCATACCAGAGGTACCAGTAAAAATTACATTGATATGAAAATACAGTGAACTTTTTTTTTCTTTCACAAGAGTCTCATTTCTAATTAATCATGTTGCCTTCTTATGAGTAAAATCCAATATCTTATATAACTTGACAACTATTAGAAGGAGATTATGGAAAATTAAATGTTTTGTTTGAAACAATTTCTCAAATCTTTATGCATGGAATTGCTTTCTTTGTACTGTGGCCTGCCAATACTTCCCAATTTGCTGATAAATGCTCCAAAAGGGTTTTATCAAAATGTCCAACTGCTAAGACTGCATGGCCTGCACTCTAATGATCTGCATTTACCCACAGAGAGCATGCAAAAAAGGACAAAAGATTTTCCTCAAATTCCCGTAACAGCAACTGTCAGCCCAGGATACTTTTATTATTACTGATATTCTTACATTAGTTTCCAGTTCAAGAGGGGAAAATCCTTTAGGCAAGAAGCACAGGCCCAGTGCAGGAACTGACTGACTCTCCAGGCAGTACAAGCATAAGATAATAAAATATTTGGACGTTTGAATTCAAGCATACCTAACAACAGCTGCTCAAAAGCAGGGACAGGTACTTCTATGCAAAGCCTGACACCTATTTTCCTTTCTGCATATTGAAAAAGCCCATCACAACTGCACACAGCACAAGGCAGAAAAATCCCAACCCTCTGCTTACAGGTTCCATGTACAGAATTGAATACACTAGAGAAAATTCAGGATAGGAAGTCCTGAAAGTGATGAAATTGTATTGGAATTCTTTCAGAAGATTGATCTGTGAGGAAGGAGTGTGTGTCTCTCACTTTGGAATGGAAAGAGTGAGAGATTTGTATTTGATAATTTTTTATGATGAGTGTCAGTAGAGATGCTCGGATACCCTACTGGAAAAACTACCTGCCCTTTCTTTATCTGGGTTACTAAAGTTATTCTTATTTGACCTGTAATGTATATCACTGCTAGCAATGAAGATAAGAAGGGTCACTTCTGTTTATGGACATTAAAAAGAAAGTGCATGGCTAATCAAGGAACTGGGATTTGCAAAAAGGGTCTCTAAAATATTAGTATCTCCAGCAGTTCTTTGGGCTCTCTGGATTTATGCAATGGACAACAACAGACTCAATGCCAAAGTGGTGGATGCTGTTTTCATAAGGAATTCATGTTTTACTGCTGTGACTTGGCACCATCATGTGGCCACTTCGAGTTTTCTCAACTTAAGTAAAAATATACATAGAAAAACGTTTGAAATTAATTAATTTAAACTTAGAAATATTTCAATCTATTTTAGAGGGAGAAGGTACATGCTTTAAATATATACATTCAGTAAATACTGAATACATTGTCTGGTCAATTGTCCTTTTTCCACCAAATCTGAGCTTGTTTAATCAAGGTTTCACTTATGTTCTTTAAGCCAGGTTTTCTTAAGTTACAAAAGACATTTTCAGTGCTTCATCTTGGTCAAACCCTTATCAATAGTGTACAAAAATTAGTATAATATTATAGACAGTTGTCCTCTTCCTCATTCTAAGAGCTTTGGAAATTATTTGCAGAATTAAACAGGTAAGTGTTTTCTGGTTTACATCAGAAACCCCAACAGATCTAGAATTTCAGTAAATCTCCCAGGGATATTGTTCACACAGTTTGATCCAAACAGGGACTGTACCTCTCAGAACCTGAGTTAGTCAGGTACTCCTCTGGCACAGTTTCAGAGCAAAAATCAGAAGATAGATACGTGTGATGTAATTTGTGTTTGGTATGTTTGCATATGGTCTTTAGGTAGACACAAGAAAGTTTTACCAAGCATTAATCTTTAAGAGGCCCAGAGGTGGAAATCTCCTCACATTCAGGTTGTACAGAAACACAGCTTTATGTTTGCCAAAGAATTGCTGTGATTTCTTTTAGAGTGAAATAACAAGAAACAGCAGTGCAATTTATAGGAATGCATTTTTGCTATTTTTAAAAAATATATATACATCTAGAGTACTTTCAACAAAGAATCACAGTCATCATGTTTTTAAGTAATGGTAAATTTGATTCTGTCATTTTTATGATAAAATATACTGTTTCAGTTGAAATATTGTATTGATAGTCTTTAAAGTATATACAAGTTACATATAAATTACATTACAAATTTTTTAATTGAAGTAAAAAATAAACTACACATTTTGCAATAAATTGTACAACCCTGTTTCTAAAAAGACTGCAGTAAAATAGAATACAGTTTGTCAGATTCCTCAGGCTGAGGTAATGCCCACTTCTTCTTTACATACTGAATGTCTATCTGTCCAGATTCCTTGGCCAGCACCATGCCCAACAATCCATTTGCTTTTTCAGGCTCTCCCAGCAGAGTCATAGTTACAA
Organism: Catharus ustulatus; assembly: GCF_009819885.2. NCBI lineage: Eukaryota > Metazoa > Chordata > Aves > Passeriformes > Turdidae > Catharus > Catharus ustulatus. Next base: position 9,524,756 of record NC_046221.1, on the reverse strand, counting down.
CCCTGAAATCAAAAGAACAGGGAAGTGGTTTTTAATTGAGGTAAAATAAATAGAAATTGATGCTTTCAAACATGTTTGTATCAGGTTACTTAATGTCAATTAAATGATTCCTTTTTTCTGCTCAAGAACCAGTATGTTATTTAGCTTTTCACCAGTTGCAACCATTTAATGTAGATATAAAATGCAATTCTTCCCCCATGCATTTCATCACCAATTTCTAATCATGCTTGTAAGTTATTTCAAGCTTGTAAAAATGAACAATGTTTGATGGCATTTTCCATTACAGTGAAATAAATTTAAGAATTGTAATATTTTCTCCAAAAACTAGCAGTGTGCTGCCACAGTTTAAAAGGATACAAGGAAAACTTCTAGTTAGAGGGATATTCAGCAAGGCTAACTTCAGCCTAGGGAAGATAGTAAAAGTTTAGCTCACTCTTAGTTTGTTTCCACACCTTTAGAAAAGCAAAATCTAATGACCATTTAAAGTCAAGCAAAAAACCCCAACAATATTAATATTTTGTTACAAAGGGAGCACTTACTTCTCTGATGGGATAGTCTGCATTGCCACAGGAAACAAATCATTTTCCAGAAGATCCCAAATATAAATATTGGATGATGCATCCAGAGCAAAGAACACAGCAGGTCTTGTCAAAGCCCACTGCAGGGCAATAATTGGCTGGCCCTTTGTGCTGTCATTCCACTGCATGAGAGGGTACTCTGATGTCATCTGGTGTAATCTAATACTTCCATCTGAACAGCCAACCTACACCATAGATAAAAAGAAAATACATTCTGGAACAAAACAAAGTAAGATATAAAAAGTGGTGTTTAGGTACATTGTTTACTGGAGGACTTGGCAGTGGTGGGTTAAGGGTAGGACTTGATGGTCCTGGGGGTCTTTTCCAACCTAAATGATCCTATTATTCTCTGATTTTTCTTGTCACCCTTCATGGCAGATTTGAATTAGTGAGGTAAATCAACTATCACATCTAGTTAAATACATCAAATTAGAAATACGCCCTCAGCAAGTAATTAAAAAATGAAACTTCTATTAAAATGTTTTCATACCAAAAATAGTGGCTTTCCAAAAGGGAAGAAATCGATTGCAGTGATGCTTATTGATCTCAGTCTGCTCTCCTGGGGCCTGAATAGCTTTGGAACAACTTTTAAATCATGTCTTGTACCATGGCCTACCAGACCCTACAAACAATAAAAAGAAAATTAATTAAACAAAACAAAACAAAAGCTGCATTATTGGCATTACAGGAAAAAGTTAAATAATTGATGAGCTAATGCTTTAAAAGATCCTTACTAGCTAACAAATTTTAATAGCTAACAGATTTTAATAATATAGGCTCAAATTATAAATTTTATATACAATCTACTGCAAAAATTAGAACTAAATGAGACAGATTCCAAACAAAAAACTAATAATGAGACGAATTACAGCATGGTACTCACAAGGTTTGTTCCAACAATGAAGTGATTTGGATTAGAAGACAGAAATTTAATAGTCAATGTCTGTGGCATTCTCTGGCCAATATCCTTTGGGAAAAGGCTGAGGAAAATGGCAAAGGTGAAATATGACATTAACATGGGGAATTGTCTCCTAAAGCTGTGCAAGTACATACAGAAACTGTTGATCTAAAATGTCTATGACTAGATCTAGGAAGAAATGTGTATTTAAAAAAACTCACAACAGAAAATAATGTTAAATATATCTTATTACAACAAATTAGTAAGGCATAGGAAAAATTAGTTGCATGAGATAACATGTATAAAACTGAAATGCCTCAGTTTTCTTACCTGTTACTCAATTCCACAGTAGAGCTATGTACTAATTTCACTTTCCCTCCGGGAACCAAACCTAAAATTATAAAAAATTATTACTTGACCTGATTTAAGCACTTTGCATTAAAAAAGTGCAATCAATAAATTAAATCATAAGGTAGTAAAAGAATATTTCATTATTACTTTACTGCAGATACAGCCTTTGACATATAAGAATCTTACATCATTTAGAACTATTTGCTTCAGAATTCAAATCTGAAGAGTTACAACCATTGACAGAAATAGAAATACAGTTACATGTCTCTTTTTCAGCACTCTGTAAGACCTAATTCTAGAAAAGGTTAAAATGCACATTTATGTTACCTGGATTTTGACAATGAATTATAGTGATGAGAGTACAATAATGCATCCATAAAGTTAGTCTATGTTACTTGTTAGCAGAGAACAACATAAATAATTAAATTCCTTCAAGGATGAGAATTTTTTGAAGAGGGTAAAAAATTTACTGTTGGTTACAGTAAAAATGTGCCAACACTAACCACAGCTTTAAAATGTACCTCTCCACAGATATAATACCCAGCTTTAGCAGCTTAATAGAGCCCGACATTGCACATGAGCTTATAGAAAGTGATCAAAAATTCTAGTTTGCTGGCATTACTTCATTGTTTATTTAGGTATTTTCAAATGCAAAAGGATTTTAGTCACAGCCTTTTCCAGTTAGGTAAGCATGTAAGTGTAAATTTGTTTAAAGAACAAAGAATGTAATTTTCTACATTTACATAACTCTAAAAGGGCTGAATGCACTTTGTTCTTCAGTGTTTTCACAGAAAATTTTTCTCACACTAAATTAAGTATCTTACCTAAAAATGAACTTTCAGGACAACTCTCAAAATGGAGACACATGCAACAACAAAAGCACTATAACAGGTTTGGTTAAAACTAAAGTACAAAGAGGAAGACCAAAGACACAGAATCACATATTCTTTGAAAAAAAAAAAAAGAGCTGTTGACAACACAGAAAACTACTCTGACATTGTAAGAATTGTGGCTGCCTGGTAGCAATACAGAATTGGCAGATGAGATTTAGACAGCAGTGAAAATGATTCTCATACCTAACCAATAACCCCAAACACTAGCTATAAACTATTAAGAATTAATCTTCTTCTCAGTAATTTTGCCTTTTTCTAAACTACTTACAATACATCACTGACTCTTCCTCTCTCTTTTAACTTCATAGTCTCAAAACTGGAGCATTTTATTCTACCTCTAACATACACTACTCACCTAAGTCAGTTTGTGAACCAGCTAGATCCACTTTTTGCAATTCAACAACTACCTGAAAAGTCAATATTTAACATTAATAAAGAATCAGTATTTAGCAGACTTCAAAGTTCTTTAACAAATTGCAATAGTAAGTAATAACTCTAGAGGACTGTTTGGAGAGGCAGGTCTAACACTACAATGATTACAGGTAGATTCTGTATTCCCTGTCAATGTCTGCAATGGTAAAAATAGCTTCACATGCCTGCTGGATGTACCCTGATGGAAAGCAGCATTCTACACTTAATTGTTAGCTGGCATCTTGTTGGTTCAGTCAGCCACAAAAAACCCCACCCTAAACAAGGCATTGTAACACATTTCCTGTGCTTTCCTACACACATGAATAAAATGAACTATACACAAACTGTACATGAAATAAAAAGGGTAGATCATTTGGCCTGAATCTGTTGCTACTAAAGTTACCAAAGTAACTAAAGTTAAGGATTTCAAGAACTGGATTATTGACACAGAGATGAAACACTTGTATCCCTTATTATTCACAGGTTCAGCAGCTGGGCCAAAACTGCATCAGGTAAAAAACCACTGAAAACATGTGATAGAGTCTTCAGGACAGTAATTAAGAGCAGCAGACCTGGTGCTTTCCTGACCATCATATTTTAGGCAAGGAAATCTTATCCTCTAATTTTCACTTTTATCCATTATCCTTTATATTTGTTTTATATAAATTATTAATTTAATTTCTCCCCTATATTCAGTATCATCTCTGACACCACTGTGATTTTAAAATAAAGTAGGTGTGTGAAGGATGAGTGAGGACTATTAATCAACTACTGGAAATATGTGAACATATTTTTATGAAGTAAAACAGCTGACTGCCCTTTTTCATTAATTCATGTATATTCATTAATACTTTTGCCTAAAGATAAGATAACATTAGGAAGTCAGATCAAAACTTTTAAGGAGAATTCCAACAGAATGGTCATTGTTGCTGCACTTTTCAGGGAGGCAATTCTCATCAGAAATTCTGAATTTGGGTTGTTGTATTAGAAGTATTTCATTACACATTATACTCTCTCTTTTCATACATACTCACCCACATATTGAGGATTCCACTTTCATCCATTGAAGCTATCTGAAATGGAGGGCCTGACATTTCTATGGAAGGAATGGCAACAATTTATATTCATACACTGACCTTCCCCCTGAACAATAGATTTGAAAATCCTTTCCTACATTCCATTTCCTACTTTAATACATCCTCTGAAATTTCTACAATCTTCTCAGCTGCATAAAAAGTGAAAGTGCCCTAATTCTACCAAAGGAAAAAAAGACATTAAACTTTCTTTACTGACAGGGTGGTCAAATATTGGAGCAGGTTTCCTAGAGAGGTGGTCAATGCCCCAGGCCTGTCAGTGTTGAGGAGGCATTTGCACAATGCCCTTAACACGTTTTAACTTGGTCAGCCCCAAACTGATAAGGCAATTGGACTGGATGATCCTTGTAGGTCCCTTCCAGCTCAGTGTGTTCTGTATCTCTGTCTATTCCAGTATGTGCAGCTTCTCCTACCAGAAAGGCAGATGATCTCAGTCTGCATCTTTCTTACAATGTCTGGATTCTGCATGGACTTTGGAAGGGAACATAAAGTGAAACAGATGGAAGCTCACAGAACCCACAATACGCAGCACATTTCTTCAAACCACTATGGATTTCGAAGTACAAATCTGCAATGGAAGTGATAATGTCTTCCCTAGCACACTGAGAATTTGGAGATGTGAGGATTAGAGTTTCTTTGTAAAGGTTGGTCATGAAAAGAACAGGCAAAAGGCACAGGGAAAAGCCAGCACGTACAGTCACACATTTTAAGTGCTTTCAGAATAAGTAAGTTGCTCCACTGACTCAGAGAATTTTTTTGGGCATTAGAGAAGCACTAAGACTCTTCCAAAGGCAGTTTTTGAGTGATAATTTGTTTTATCATGGAAATACGGTCTAGAAAACAGACATTATAACAAGTACACAACCACATCTGATGTGAAGCTGCACTGAATGAACATTACATAAAAAACAGAGCAGAAAATAAACATTAATGTTGCATGCAATTGATACTACCAACAACTGAAGAGGCAGACTGGGATTATTAACTGGATTTTGACTATGATATATTTGTTTCACTAGACACCTGAATAAAGACTTAGATTTTTGATGCTTAGAAGAGCAGTTTGCATACCCTCCTGATCAGAGAGGCTTGAGAGCCCATAACTGTGGTCACTGTTGAGAGAAGTCGAGACAGGTTCCACTGCCAGTATAGGAGAGGTGTGGTTTACTGAATTCAGAATGCCATCTGTAAAGAAGAATAATGCAAGATAAACAAAGTACTTTCCACAAAAAACAAAAACAAAATCTTCATCACTTTTCAGCTAATGGGAGAATGATGATTACAAAGAAAGAATGGCAAATAATGAATTTTGCACAAGTCTCAAATACAATACTGCAAACTGTTCGCAAAATTTTAAAAATACTTCTAAAAAATCCATGTTTCAATATTTCTATTCACTTCTCATTTTCCAAATGACTGATGCACCATTTATGCCAGTGTACCAGACATTTCATTAAAATCTACCATTTCAGGGCTAGCATGGAAAGAATTATTTCACGCTCCATAAACACTAGGGGTAGAAACAAATCACTGTTTACTATGAAAGAAGACAAAATTGAAGAAAAATTACTCTTAGTAGACAATATCCTGAAAAATACTGAAACAAAGTATTCACCACAAGAAAATATGTATTTACCCTTTAATAACATTTTAAGGCAAATGTATGTTTAGAGTAATTTCAATGTGTGTTTTTTGCCAGATACTCATGATTTCTGGACTTGCCCTGTGCTCTGAACTTAATCTCATTTAGGACTGAAAGCATTAAAGCTTCCTAAGTATCCAGCATTAAACCTGCCTGTTTACATAAGCAACTACATGAAATTGCACACATCCATTTGACTACCAGCATGCAACACAAAACCAAGCATCTTTGACCTACTAAAAAAATTAAAAGTCTGTCTACAACCAACTACTGATTACTTTTACACGGCTGCAGCAATTAGAAACACTTGTGAAGAGAAGAGGATTTTGTGAATGTGGGCAGTGGTTATTTATAAAAATAATAGTACCTCAGCCAAAGTTAAATCAGACAATCATAGGATGGTTTGGACTGGAAGGGATATTATAGATCATTTCATTCCAACCTCCAGGGACACCTTCTGCTGGACCAGGTTGCTCAGATCCCCATCCAGCCTGGCCTAGGACACTTCCAGGGATGGGGCACTCACAGCTTCTGTGGGAACCTGTGCCAGTGCCTCACCACTCCCACAGGAAAAGATGTCTTCCAACATAACTAACCTAAACCTACACTCCTAATAAAATTATTTACAAAACTATTACTAAATGTTATTCTTCACGCAAGGATATCTTGTATGAAGATTACAGAAACATCAAGATTTAGGTGACAGTTTCACTGGGCACAAAGTGACTGACAAGGATGCACAGATGCTTACCCGTGGAAAATGTGGGAACTCTAAATGTCCACTCAGTTCCAGTGATCATCATACAAGGGTGCATTCTTGAGTCTTCTCGAAGATCCCACACCAACAATGAACCATCTTCTGTTCCAGCAAAAACTAACGTTGCTTTACTGGGACTAAAGCAACAACACATCACCTGTAAAACAGTAAAAACATGCAGGGCTGATATTATGATAAAGACCAATGGTTTGATGAGCTTGAAATAGGTTTGTGAGCATGGAAACCCAGAAAATAGAGATTACATGTGTTTATAGCAGAAGGGAAATCTATTTTGAAAGGGAAGTAGGATACAGGACCTTCAGTGGGCCTTCCCTTTTCAAATCAATCGTGTAATCTGCATCTACCGTCACAAAGCTGAAAGATATAAGTCAGCTGTATGGGAAAGATGAGTAGAGAGAAGTTCTAACAATATCTGAACCAGATGTTTTACTTCCATTCACTCTTCAACCATGAAATATAGTCAAAAGTAAACAATCAATCAACAAAACACCAAGACCATCACAACAATCTGGTCCTGGAGCACAGAATAGAACAAGAATAGTCTTTGTTCGCTAGCCTCAAATATGTTTCTCAGATGACAGAAGATGACACATTTGCAACAAGACAAAAAAAGACGCCAAGTAAAAATAAAATCTTTAAATAAAGTATTGTAGTTGATAGACAAATATATGAAGTTATTAAAACATACCTCTGAATCACATATTAAAACTTTCTGAGGACTGGAGGGCTGCCAGATGTTCCAAACACATATAAGACTCTTTCTGCTCAGCAAATCAACACCTGCCTTTTCAGGCAATCCATGAACAGAAAGTAGTGTCTGTCTCTGAACTTGAGAGACATACAAGCAGCGTATTTTTCGGCCTAAACCATTTCAAAATAAAAGCCAAGAAAGAAAATCAATAAATTAAAAAGCAAGTTTACTGCAAATGAAAAAGCATATTCAAAGCTGCTATAGTAACAAACAAATTAAGATGCAATTATGAAGAGTATTTCTACTAACACTGTGTTGCCTTTGAAGCTATACAATAAAAAAGGAGGGACTAGAGAAGGAATTCAGAATACTAGAAGTAGAAAGCAAAAAGGAAGATAGCCAGGAAATTAATAGAATAATTATTCTGGACATAAGCAAGCAATCTGATCTGATGCCAGTATGTATACTGAAAATTAAACCGAATCTCAAACAGGAAACAGCACAGGCCAGGCTTTTTTTGTTTCATCTCATGTTCATGTTAGATGACATAGGGTTCTGTGTTATAATAAGCCTTCCTAACATAATTACAGATGTTCTATTTTTCACTTTTCATCTGAACAGCTACTGTTTATATGGAGAAGATATAATTGCTTTTCAAATATATCAGGCTACAGTGTCCCTGCTGAATAATCTGCCTTTATTTGTAACTTTGGCCCTACTGTCAGCAGAAAGAGCCCAAACAAAATTAAATCCCTTGGGATGGCCCTTCAACAACAGGGACAAGAGATTGCACACCTCATGTTAACTGTTGGCTTTATTTCCGATAGGAAGAGATGGAATATTATTTCTTGTAAGATGCTCTGACGTTCCCTGTGTGAAACCAATGTGCACAGAGTTCCAGCAAGATTAAAAGGAAAGTGGAGTTTGCATCATCTGCATATCCTGATATGTGCTGTTTGCACAGTAATGACAAAGAACATGGCACTTTGCATAAGAAAGATCAGTCTGTACACTAAAAGGTGTAGAATAAAGTTCCCTTACCATGGAGGAATGGCTGGTTAGTATTTAACTGGAAACAGCTATCACTAATAGACAGACTCGTTTGTCGAGATCTTAGTTTCCTGGGTTGTGTTGCAACTTGATCTTCCTCTAGCAAAACAGCAACCACCTTTCAAACATAATTACATTTATAGAAATAAAAGGGTCATCTTATCTTCCAGCTTTGCTATTTGTAGCTTTCTAAAGTTATGTGGATTAATTTCATAAAACTTTATTAACTGTCTTCTTAATTTTGTAACTTTGTAAATACAGCTTTAGAGACACAAAAGTTGCACAGTTCTGATTCCACTCCTTTGCAGAAAGATTATTCTCTTTGATAACAAGTATTATTTAATTAATTTACTTAAATTAGTCAGAATAAGAACTGTAAGTGATCCATCACACTGTATATTTATGCACACAGCTCAGAAGGGATATTAAGGATGTAAGTGCACCTGGCAAGCAGACCGGAGAAAATTTGCTAATCTTTGGGAATCAATTTTAGGTTTTGGAGCTCCATTCACTGATGTATCCTGGCTGTTTATGGAACCTATAAAAACAGGAAAAACAGACAAACAGACAAACTTGAGGCTTCAAAATGGAATCAGTTCAGAAAAGTGTAAGGACAATTTAATTTTTATGCAAGAGGAGAGTGGCAGGAATCAACTTATCTTCAGCAGAAATAACAGCATTGGAGAAGAAGAACTGTTGGAGACTCATTTTTGCTGCCAACAGAAACATCAAGCCAGAAGGAAAAACTATTTCTGCCACTTATTTTTCATACCTTCCACATGAGGATTCAGAGTGCCTGTGTCAGCTTGCTATCAGTGCAGCCTGCCTTTCTATAGATTCTCACAAGTAATGGATACCAAGAGAAAGTTTACATGACATGCACTCATCCACGAGTGAATAGGATTAAAATGTTCTTCACCTCCAGATACAAGAGCACTTTCTCCTGGATGTTGTGTCCATTTCTCCAGTGTCTCAACTTCCTCAGTCTGAATGTCTCTATCAAGATTGTCCTCATTACACTGAACATATGCCTAAAGTAGAAAGATAAAATTATCAATATATGGGGCGACACAGCTAAGAATGACAGCACATAACTGACTAGAACTTAGTAATGTTAAAACTGAAATTTAAAGCTCAACCTCTTGTTTGTGAATTCAGACCTGAGCATACTGACACACTGTCACTATTTCATGCATGCACATTTTACCACATGTCACACCAAAGTGCTAAATAAATAATATTGCAAAAATACAGAATGTCTTCCATGATGTGTAAACACCAAACCCAGCATATCTGGGGACACTGAGCCACAGACAGGCAAAAAGTCCTTTAGAAAATGGGGAAGGAAAAATGAGAGAGTCCTCTTCTAATATAGAAAGGAAATGGCCTGTCTGGCCAAAAGTTTTCGAGATCATTGCTTATAGTAATTGAAGCTTAGGGATGAATATGATTAATTTATTACTTTATGTCCTGGTAGCTTTAGCAACTATGTGTTTTAAGGAAAATTCCAGAAGAAAAATCAGCCCTTTGAGGATTTAAATATTACTGTGTATTTGTTACGCACCTGCTTAGTGTTCATTTTGCCAAAGTTCCTGATATACATGTCGTACTCATTGACAGGGGGCAAATCCAGTAATGAAAAACTAACTGAGAAATCCAGGTCAATCAGTGGGAGAAGTTCTGAAGCCCGTTTTCTTCAGGATGAATTACAAAAGAAAAGCACAAAAATGGGTGAGACCAAATATTTGGTATTCTTAAAGAAAGACTACAGTAGTTTCACGAATACAAGCCGCACGGATTATAAGCCGCACCCCCGGTGCCTCGACAATGTTGCTGTCTTTGTCAATAGATAAGCCGCACCCCGAATATTAGCCGCACTTTCGTTCGTCGCGAGAATCCGTGCGCAGCTTTCACAAATTGGCCAATTAGTAACAGGATCGCGGCATAGCGGGCTTTACTGGCTCGGGGCGGGCCCAGGAAGGCTCGGCCCGCTCATGGTTGCCGACGGGGCCGGGTGGCCCAGCTCAGCGCCACGGCTCGGCGGGGCTGGCCGGGTGGTGCTGCCGCCGCCGCCGCCGGGCTCGCTGGCCCCCCTCTCCCGTCAGCACCGCCCCGCTGCCGCGTTCGCTCGCCCGGCTGGCAGGGCTGCCGCCGCCGGGCTCGCCGCCCGCCCCGCTGCCGCTTTCGCTCGCCCTGCGCCGCGCCTCGCGAGCGCCGCGCCCGCCCCGCGGCACTTTCGCGAGCGGCGGCGGCTCGCGGCGGCGGCTCGCGGCGGCGGCTCGCGGCGGCGGCTCGCGGCGGCGGCTCGCGGCGGCGCTTTCGCGAGCGGCGGCGGCTCGCGGCGGCGCTTTTGCGAGCGGCGCTTTCGCGAGCGCCGCTTTCGCTCGCCCCGCCGGCAGGGCTGCCGCCGCCGCCACCAGGCTCGCCGGCCGCCCCCTCCCGTCTGCACCGCCGCCGCGTTTCCTCGCCCTGGCCGGCACTGCAGGCCCCCGCACCGCCGGGCTCCCCCACGCTGCTGGCCCTGATTCTGCTGGGCTTCCCCCGCTGCCAGGCAGCCCCACCCGCCGGCCTTCCTGCTTCTGCCATGCTCCCCTGCACTGCTAGCCCCAGTTCTCCCGGGCTCCCCCGCCATGCTGGCTCAGGCTCTGCCGCCCCCCTGCCCCGCTCTGCTGGCTCAGGCTCTGCCGCCCGCCCCCCACACTGCAGGCCCCGCCTCTGCCAGGCTTTCCCACCTCTGCCGGGGCCGGCCGGGCTCCAGCTTGGCTTGGGGCTGCCGCGGGCTCTCACTTCCGTGTTGGCAGCTTTTAGAATTTTGTTAATAGATTAGCCGCCCCGGAATATTAGCCGCACTTCCGGGTTTCCACCAAAATTTTGGTCAAATTGGTGCGGCTTGTATTCGTGAAATTACTGTACTTGATTTTGTATCTAACAATCCTTTGATCTATGAGAACTGAAGTTGTACCTAAATTAATTAGCAGATAAAAATGTATCAATAGAAATGCATAGACTACTGTTAAAAGTTTTCATTTAATGTTACATTGAGATAATGATCATATTAGAAAATGCAATACTAATTGCAAATGGCAAACTTAACATGATTTATTATTAAAACCAAACTATCAAAAGCTCAGCAGATCATCTTGCCTAAGTATTCCAAAGCTGTTCTGTGAAGTAACAGATGAATGTCCCTTTCTTCTATAGTTAGGACAGTGGCTAATTCTCCTAAACTCATTTTATTAACTCACATCACTCATACGTGTACACACTTTATAAGATCTTCTACGATGTCCTAACTTTGTTACACATATGCAGGAAAAGACTGACAGTCTTTGTCACAATTCACACAACTGTCTATCTGCTTTAATTCCATAAAGCTGTCAAGCTATTTCATTTTAAGAGTGAACTGCTTCAATTACAGAAAGATGTCTGCTTACAGGTTGGTTCCAGGCTCTTGTTGTAGTATACTCTTTGAAAATCTGACAATTTTTGCAGTCTCCTTTTCTCTCTCTTGCACTTTGCAGGCTTTTTTTTATGTACTTAAAAGTAATGCATAAATAACAAACCAGATACAATTATGGATCTATAACAATTCTGTATCTAAACACTTTTGCAGATGCATATTCTAGTTACAGATTCTTGCTAAGGCAAGATGGTATTTCAAAAGGGAAAAGACTAGAGCTAGAATTTAATCAGTATTTTAAAGTGAATTTTTCTTTATGCATAAGGACAATTTTCACATCTCCTTTTTGCTACTTGATGACATCTACTGCATATTCTTACCCACATTTTACTTGTGCTTCCTAATGTTACATCTCTTCACAAACATGGGCATAGATTGCTGAGATCTAACTCAAACATATGAAACTAGCTTATTAGTTACAAATCTTAATATGTGCAAACAAATCCTTTAAAATTAAACTAAAAAGCTTGTATTTATAACTCACATCTCCCAAGTGCCACAACTTATTTATGGGATGCTTTCAGTCTATTTACTGGTAGTAATGTATTATACCAAGATTAAATTCCACAACTCCTTCCTCTCACCATGAAAATGCTCATTATCTTCATAGGCTGTGTAAGCTGTTAGCATGCACACAGAACTAAAAACACAGTCTATACCATGACTGCATACCATAATCAGTCATGGTACAGGATCAGCTGAGGCTGACAAACATTCCAGAAGGCAATTCTCCAGAGATGGCTTTGTGAGTTTCTTAATCTGTCTCTACAGTCTAGAGAGGAAGCCTAAAAAATGAACTTGTGTAAAATTTGAGCATATAATTTTAGGCAATGTGAATTAAATAACTTAGACAATAAAATCTCCCTCATGTGAAAATTAGCCACTGATGTGCAGCCATGCAACAGTGGAATCTGGTATCAACAACAACATTTAATAATCTTGCTTTATGCATCCAAATATTGTAACAGAAAACTGCACATATATACAGTGTTTCAGACAAATCTGGAGCTCCTGCCCAAGTTCCACAAAAAGCAGGAATCAATGCCTTTCTTTAAAATACAGAGATGTCTTAGGTATCTCAAATCTAGATTAATTTTAGATCAGTAATAACATGTTTTACAGCAATCAATGTTATACCTGAAAGGGAATTTGCCACTTTGGCAACTATACGTACCATACATTATTTCAGGAAGTTATAGCTCTGCAGAGACCTGATGGTAGCTGAAAGGCTTGATCTTTACTATTTTAAGTCAATATCTAATTAAATTACTGAAGCATTACACAAAGAAATTACAATCCTGGCAACATGTTCTGTAATAAAATGATGCACATAAATTTATATATATATATATACACATTTCTCTTATAAAATGACATGTAGCAATACCTGTAAATTATATATACTTAACTAATTGCTGTTAGTTAATAAAATATTTGATTCCATAAGTCTCAAGTTTATAAAGTTCACATACTTCAAATATAATGAGAAAAAACCTGCATCTCACATAGTGAGCTGCCATTTTGTGTGGATTATTTAAAATACACTTACTTCTGCTTACTGGCCATACTTCGGCTGCTTTGTCTTTGGTTTGCCATTTGGAAATCCATGAATATTCCACAAAAAGAACTTCTGACAGAGGAATCTTGCCTTTCTGTGATATTGTAAAACACAGTGTTACAGTTCACACTTAAAAGTGCATGAAAATGTTAAGCAGTAAATCTAAAAAGCTGCAGATTTGTTACAACACACCTACTAAAAGTTCCTGGTTCACATGTTACACTAAGTGCTCTATTTTCAGTACGAGTTTAACATCAGTAATGGGCCAGCACATAGCCCTTACAATGGCTCCTTATCAATCAATTCAAAATGACTGACCATTGTAATTTTTACTTTAGGAGACTGATGCAGAAAGTGTCTCTTTCTTTCTATTGCCATCAGCAGGTGCCTTGTTCCCCTGTGTACAGTAAAACTCTGTGATCAGTTCTAAAAATTGCATTAAAGTCACACAGACGTCACCATGTGCACACAACACCTCTGAGTAAGAACTCAGATAGAGGAAAACCTCATCAACACAGGCTTAACTAATGTCCTTAGTGAAAAAGAAAAACACTGAAAAAACAGTTTACAGACCAACTACAACTGATGTCATGTCTATCTTACTCTCTGTCCTGACTAGACTGTAGCTAATTGACCTTAAGATCCAACTTCCAGTCAGACTAACGGTGCTTCACTCCCTCAAAGGATGACTACCTTTTTAGGCAATACTTGTAAAACACTTTTAAACTTATGAAAATAATTGCCAGACTGATCAATCACCATTTTAAGCAACGAAGATCAAAATGTCATCGAAAAATGAATGTGTTGTGTAATTAAGAATAAACCACCAGTGCTACAATTCTGAAATTTTAAAATCTTTATCAATTCTGTACTGTTCATTAGAAAAATAATAATTGCACAGATCTTCTGCAAGAAGAAATTCACATTACAGTTGCTGGTTCTGGCTGCAATGACCATTAACTGAAAATCTGCTGACAGAATCAGAGACTCTTCTAGGCTGGAAAACACCTTTAAGAGATACTGTAAAAATTTACAGAAACTCCATGCTATTCTTCCATGACCATATTAACTTTGAACCAGACTAAAAGGCTATGAAAAAATCTTTTGCACAATCATTCCATGTGGTTGCTCACTTCAGTGCAGACTGCAAAGAAGAACCACAACTGTACTTAAATAAGCAGCTCTGGCACTCACAGGTGTCAGATCAACTGAATGCCAGACATTTCAGAAAGAGCTTGCATTTAAGAGTGATTAAGTGCTATATATTTGAGTAGTATTGATATTTTTCTTGCCTTCCCTCCAGAACAGTTGCTTCAATTTTGCTTATAAGAAAAAGGTGAATTTAATGCCAGCGGAAGCCCCAGACTGTTCCAGCACTCCTCAAGTTTTCAAAATCCAGACTCTCATATGCTCCTCTTACCCAAAATAAGATGTATTAAATGTCAGTCTGTACTTTTTATATTTCACAATTTAAATGATTGCTAATGCCTATGAATCATTTAGTAATGTGGACGTTACAGTGCTTACCACAAATCTCCATGATTCATCCAGAGGACCAGATTTTGGTCTTTAGGCAGACTTTTAGAAAAAGTGGCCAGCTGACTTGTAAGTTTTATGTGTTACTCATGCATTTAATAAAAAAAGGCTGGTATCTAGTCACATACCCATGACTGGTTTCTTTTTTTCATTTTCCAGTTTCTTTGGCAATGGAGTAAAAATTCTATCATTTTCTGCAGTAATTGCTCTTTGAATTTCTTCAATTTCTGATGTTCTGGAAAATGGAACCTCTCTTAGGTTTTCTTCTGCATCTCCTACTTCACCACTTTTGTCCTCATCATCTTCAAAATCATCCTCATAGTCCTTTGAAAGTAACAGAACTCTCCATACTTAGTAAACACAGACTACAGATGTATTTTTCAAGATTTCACAGAAATTACACAATGGTGTCAAAATAAAAACCTCATACAGATGGCTAAAAGTCCTCTGATGGAAAGGCATTCTAAAATAACCAATGGAAAGAAAACAGCATCTCTTGATTGTGCAGTAATTTTAATGAAGACAAGAATAGTCTTTTTATTTAATATCCTAAAGTAGATACTATATGTTTAGGTGAATTATGTGCTCTTTAAAGAAATACAATAACAGTGTTCAGTGGTATAAATGCTTCAGGGGTGTATGAAGTTGTTTATTTGACAATTTTAATTTGAGTTGTCTTTTAATGGTCAGCTCACATTTACTCAACTGCCACACTCCCTGTCTATGCCTAAAGGTCATCCTTTAATAAATTCCCTTAACTAAGACAATTCATGTCATACTAAAATAATCACCTAACACATATTAATGAACAAGTCTTAAATGTGCTTATTTCTCTTCACTGAATGGTAAAGGGCTGCAGGGAGCAGCTCACCAGTGGAATCATCACTCCTGACACGAGTGGAAATGAATGCTACCCTCACTGAACAAAGATGATTCTAGTCCAGCTCACAATGAAAGCACATCCCACACACTCTTGTATCTTAATAACTTTAAACTAGACAAAAGAGAGCTAAAAATAGGGAATACATTTAAACAAACCTTTTTCCTATGATATCTTTTTAGTGATAAATGAACGGGCTTTTTATACTTTTTACCTGAAATTATTAGCTCTGATTATTTAAATAATTCAGCATTTTTCATAGAAAGCAATTTAAATAATTGAAATCCACAAAGGCAGAGAAAATATTTTGTCAACACTTCAACTAAAAAACCAAAAGTTGGTTCCCAACCTCTAACGAAAACTAACTAGCAGAGATTTTCTACACAACATTTTAATTACTCACTATCTACTGTTAGCCAAATTAAGGCTACTGCCACCAAAAAATAACTAAAAACTATGTAACATCCTGTTTATTTCTGTGAACAAAGTTTTCTCTATTTTGATACTTAAGAATTACTTCAGACAGATAACTGTATACTTTGACTTACTTCAAAGTCATCTTCATAATTTGGCGGAAAATCCTGAAGTCCTGTGTCTGGATTAGAAATGTGTGTATCATTCATTTCCTTAATGAGAAAAGTAAATAAAACTGTTAAATAATCTAACCAAAAAAAAAAAAACCAAAACAAACCTCTTATCTGGCAAGTCTTAGCATGCAATAGATTAATGGTTGCTGTTCTCAGTTATTTCTACATTTTCAAGCAAACATAGAGCATATAGTTTATACAGATAAAATTATACTATCAAGTGATAATTACTGTATTAAACTAACAGTACAGGAAGAAAAACAGAACTCAACCTTATCTTGGGAAGACCAACTGTTTTTCTACCAGTATTTTTATTGGAAAAACATAAAAACTGCTGCATTGCCTATGATTTCATTGATGGTACTAACAACAAAACAAGATTGCCTTACACTTTTGAGGACTAAACAAAATTATCCCTACACCTAAGTTAAACTGGGGGACTCAATCTGTTCATAAAGTAGTGCAAATGTTGAAACCAGGAAAGCAGAGACATGGATACAACAGGAGAATAATGTTGAATCCTCTACTTTATTTACATGGAATAAGATTTATGGTATCCTTGAAATACCCTTCTCTAGATTTTTAACTTGATTAAAATAATGCCATTTATGGCAACTTTCTTGGTTTCAACATTTGCACTATTTTATTAACTGATTGAGTGCCCCAGAATAACTTAGGTTGTGAGAAATTTCTCTTGATTTCTTCTGCCTGCAAGATTGCAGTTACTCAGCAGTAACTAATTAATATAGTTTAATTCATACAATTTAAAAAAAAAATCCTTATTCCATTTAGTCAGACACCTTTAGTAACACACTCAACAAAGATAAGTCTTTATTAGCTATTTGGCTACTTTGCAGTTTTTATTACCTATGACCATCTCAGAAAATGTCTACAGAGCTGTCAGCTTTATTAACAACACAGATGCATCTGGTACACATATGATTTTTACACACTAAAAACCTCCACCAGTCAGTAGCTACTTCAAAGAATTTATAAAGAATAGCTATACATTGTCAATACAAAGCAGGATTAGGAAGTCATGCTGGAATATCTGGAAGGCTGTGGCATTTGGAGAAACAAATATACAAAAAAATCAATAGCACAGAATGCAAAACACTGGAATTTAAGTCTCCCTGTTGAGTCAGGTTTTAAGCAGGAATTTCACCCTCCTGGGTTGTCTTCTATTGCCAGTGAAGACAGAGAAGATAATGGAAAAGGAGACCAAATATAAGAGGACTGAACTGCCTATTACTCTCCACAAGCTACAAAAGAAATTTAGGCCCTCACCATAGAAATTCACACTTAAAGATGGGCTTGATCAACCAGTTGAAAATACCACAAAACTTTTTAAAATTTTTATGGTGGAGTTAGGCTGTATCTGCACCAACTGTTCCAAGTAAACCCAAGACTACACAGACTTGCTGAAAATTTGGTTCTGTCTGCACCTGTCCATTTAAAAATATTAATATAAATAATTTCAAAATATAAAAATAATTTCCTCTTCTTTAGTTTTACCTCCTCTCTTGTGTCCATATCCTCTTTTTCAATGAGTTTTCCTTTATCTTTTACAGTCCTATTCAAAAAGAGAACAACAATTTTATTGGTTAACTCATAAGAAAGCAGTTCTGTTTCAGTTTTGTTTTCTGGGAATTTTGTTTCTTTTAGGGAAAAAAATACTTTTTTCCTGAAAAGGAAAAAACAGTTTGAAATTTCCAATTAACTGAAATATTTCTGCAAGTATTATTAAAGATCTCTATGATATAAAAGTATAATGAAACAAACAAGTGATTAACCAACAAAGAATTCAGAAACTTTGTTCAAATTTATTATCTATAATTGCATCAAAAGGTAAGAAAAAGTAGAGAAGAAAAAAATTCATAACCCCACACATTTATTGCTTGTATTGATATTT
The DNA here is from genome assembly GCF_009819885.2 of Catharus ustulatus. Lineage (NCBI taxonomy): Eukaryota > Metazoa > Chordata > Aves > Passeriformes > Turdidae > Catharus > Catharus ustulatus. Next base: position 9,506,437 of record NC_046221.1, on the reverse strand, counting down.
GCAGCAAAACAGAGATCAAGATCAGGTTGGTGCAATATGCTCAAAAGCTATAAATCAACGACTGATTTCAAACCTGGTTTTTCATTCAGGGGTCTTATGAGGATTGTAGAGTCAGGGTCAGAGAGCAGGAGCAAATCAACAACAAACTCTTTGATTATTTTATAAGTAGAGAGTAAATAGACAGTATCAGACTTGAAGAAGCGAATATTTTTACTTCCTATGTGAGTATTTGCATATACTGCTGTTAGGATTGACAAACATAGGAAAAGGCAACAATAAAAATTAAAAGTTGGCTGGATCATGTCATAACAAATTGGAGTGATTCAACATTAACAGTGCTTGAAGCTGAACCATGGTTTCAGGACATCTCACTAAACCATACTGCCTTCCCTGCCATTCAGGAATGGCTAAACTCTTCTTTCCCAGCTATGCACAAACAATGACTCAGCCACAACCCCAGCAGCAACAGCTTCCAAACATTTCCTGAATACTCAGCACTGCTGACACAGCTGAGTGCTGCTGCCAGGTAGCATCCCAACATGTGTATTCTGGAATATTTCAATAGGAATACATATCCACAAATTCATTTCAGCCAAAGTGGTCTGTCCCATGCTTAACCTTAGTAATACTCAGCCAACACTGGACTGCCAGTGTCCCCAGAAGCAAACAGCCCAGACCTGTATTGAGCCAGGAAGCTAAACTAGTGTTTAAAAGTGAGAATTGCCACCAACAACGTACTCAGAGAATTAGACTTCAGAAAGTTGTGTAAGAATTTCACAAGGCTCAAGAATTAAAGAATTCTGAGTATTAGAATATACACTCCAAGATTTATATTTGCTAGTTACAAAATTTAGAAATAGAATCCTGAAATGAATTGATCCTACTGAGGGTATCTGGAACTTTTCTTTCCTTATTCAACTGCAAACTTGCTATATATATAAATATGTTTTAGATACCCTAGATATCCTAGTTCCTAGGATAGGAACTGCATATTAACACTCAAACTAAACAACAAAATACAGTCCTATGTAGTTCATCATGAACCTTACATGTATCCACATGACTACACAGTGAATTTCCAGGTGATAAAATACAGCATTACTGTCTCCAAAACTAAGGGCCCAGATTAACATACGTACATACATATATATATATATATATATATATATATAGTTTACAAGGACCAAAAAAAATCTCTCGCTACCCTGTTGAAGAAAAATAATTAAAGGAATTTAAAGGAATACAAATACATATAGTTTTATCTGAATCATCTTAGAGGCAACACAGAGATTTTTTTTGTAATTGCTGTACCATTAGGCATGTGAACAAAAATTATATTATCCCTAGATAAGTGAGATTAAGAATTTATGCTTATTGGTTTGGTGGTGACTGAATCTTAGTAGACATCATTTAGTATATAATTATTATAAATCTCTGAATTTACCTTACAAGCTGATGGCTCATTTCTTCTTGAATCCTCTCCTCCTTTTTGTACTCACTGTTCTGTGAAAGAAGTCACAATATTCATGAGTCAGAAATGCTAGGAGGAAATATGTATATGAACCTGTATTAGTAGTACTTTCACCAAAGAGTAAAAAAGGTTGCTAATGAACTGCTTCAATTGCAGACTATTTTTTATTTCAGTCATGGCTTGTAAGATGCTCTGAAGAACTGGCAGGGGTTAAGGGCTGACCTTGGAAGGCTGTGGTCAGACTGTTTCAAAAAATGAGATTTCAACAGTATATATTACAATTCACACAAACTGGACAGAGGGACAGAGAACAGTCTCAGGCATTTTCAATCCCCAGTAGAGGGACTTGAATCCTAAACTCTGTATTATGAAAGTTTGCTTAAGTTTGGTATTCAATACGTTGTTTAAGACAAAGATCTTTGTTGCTATCCAGAAACAGAAAACAAAATATAACTCTGGGACAGAAGCATCAGTGTGTATGTGTTCTTTAACAGCTACTTGAATAAATTTCCAAGGAAGTCAAACATTGAGCAAGCCCCTGAGAGACTTTTGTTGCCTGTTGCAGTTATTTATTTACAGAAATCACTCATGGAGGGCTCCTACACTGCAAATTACTCATATTGTCTCTATAAAATGTATTTATGGACTTTTATTTCAAAGCTTGTACATCTTCACTCGTTAGGCAGCAGAAGAAACTACCCTAGACCATCTCAACTGTTTTACGTCCCATGAAATTTATTTACAAGAATTTATTTATTATAAATAAATTTATAATTTATTTACAATTCTTATTTTATAAGTTGCAAATTACTAGTGGTTCCTTCTCTCAGTCTTGTTGAATAAATACTTATAAAAATCAGTAAAAAAAATCAAATTATTGATTAAGCCTCTAGGATATAACATCATGCTCCACATTAGAAAGATAAAAGATATTGTACAGCTTCAGAAGTAGAGGCAAACACCACAAATATAAAGGTTCTACACTGACATGCCTACTTATGAGTTGGATATCTGTGCTCCCTTCACAGACAACATAGAAGTAGCTTCTTTTAAAATCATACTTTTTGCTATAAAGGCAGCCTTCAATGAACCTCAAGCCTTATAACATCTCCACTTCAAAGTGTTTGCAAAAATTTCAAGTCATAGCAAGAAAGAATTTTATGAATAAAAGATGTTTCTACCATATAGGCATTTTTTGTATAAGTTTTATGGAAGAAATCAACTCTGAATTAGCATACTTAAATGCAGATGTAGTGTTTTCATCTACCACTTTAGCCTCAAATTTCAGAAAATGTTGACTTAAAATGCCAGCATTTTTATCATTCCCCTATTGACAATATACTAATAAATAAAGTAAGTGATAAGGTATATGTTCTAACAAAACTTACCCTTAGATCATATTTCTTTCTTTCATTTTCTCTACTTTTTCCTCTCTCATTACCTTCTGCTGCTGGCCTTTCCCTGTCTCCATGGGAAGACTTTTCTCTAGATCTCTTTGATTTATGTTTTTCTTCCTCTTCCTTTCCATGTTTATGACTTTTCTCTTTTGAAAGCCTCTCTTTTTCTGTTCCAACAGAATGTTCTTTTTTTTCTCTATGTTTTCTTTCCCTCTCTTTATCCAGCTCTTGATGTTTCTCTAACTTGTGTACACCTTCACCTTCTTCAACTTTGTAGGTTAAAATTTTCTCAATTTTCTTTCTTAAATCTTTATCCTGCAAAGAAGAAAATAATATTAAATGGCTAAAAAGTTCTCCAAGACTGTTCTATCTTCACAAATCTATCCATATTTGACCATTAAAATGACTGAATTGTAAGTACTTAATCTTTCTGTCACATGGATGTCCCAGACATTTTTTTATTTCCTATAATAACAAGTTTCAAATTATGACTGCACTTGAGATTCTTCTAGGTCTTTCTTCTAGCACACTGCACACTTTGCTACAGAAAATTCTTTGAATTATATGTTCTTCACACAGAAAATTAATTCTTGGCTAGTAGGTGGTCTAAAGTAGGATGTACACTCATCAGTTACCCTTGTGATAAAGGCATAAATAGCAGATGGAAACTTTTGATGTACCTGTCCTAAAATGAAGCATTGCTTTGTATGAAAATTTTATTTCATGTTTACTTAAAAAAAAGAACAAAATATATCCTTAAAACTGGGTAGCTGAGATATATTTTGTTTGTGTTTTGTACATTTGTGATCACCTTACTATCTATGCATCTCTTGGATTTCTTGGGATTTACAGTCTGATCCAGTTTCTTCATTATTCCACAATTTTATCTTATTCTGTTACGGAAACTTCACTAACTTCCTTTACCTTCTGTGCTTTGTGTCTTCTTTCTCGCTCTTCAGTTCTTGCTTTCTCCTCCTCTAGAAAACGGATGTATAAATTAGGAAACAGATTTTAGAATATTCAAACTCTGTACATAATTAATTCTAGCATGTAGAAAATAGTATTTAGCAACGTGTTTTCTCCAACATAAGAGGTTTCTAAAAAGGAATTCTGTTGAAATTCTCCCTCCAAAGCTGGTTACTCCTCTCCTAATGAATCCCTCCAGTCTTATCTGATGGTAAGAGTAATGACACATGCTACTGATTTCAGCAATCCCCCTGCAAGTGAATGGATCACTCAGTAGAGTGTCTAGGCACTGACCAACAAAACCAGTGACATCTATCCTCTCTTCAGAGAAAGGGAAACAAGCGTCAGTTTTTTTAAAAGCATCAAAATGAAACTAGGTTACTAAACCATTCCATAAAATACACATGCCAGTAGGCACTCACACCTGCCTGTTTTATCCTCTCTGCACAGATGGGGTGTGGCTTCAGAGTATTCCTATCGAAATATCAAATATTTCCAAGTACAACAGTGACCCAAAGTTACTTACCCAAACGATGCCTGATCTCTCTTCTTCTGTGATATTCTGTATCTTCTCCTTCAAATGACTTCAGATAATTGAGTGGATCTATATGCTTTATCTCATATGTCTTGTGCTTTTTGTCTCGTTCTCTATCAGTCTCCCTGTCTTTATGTTTTAGTACACTGTGTCTCTCCTCCAAACGTGACTCTTGAAGCTTTTCTTTGTGTCTCTCTCTGTCTTCTCTCTGGTGTTCTTTTTCCCTTTCTCTCTCTCTCCTTTTATCCCTGTCTCTTTCACTGGATTTAAACCTCTCTCTCTCTCTTGTTCTTTCCTTGCTCTTCTCTCTGTCTCTGCGTTCATGTCTGTTAGGGTCTATGTCATGAACAGTCCTCTCTCTCCGCAGCTTCTTTTCTCTGTGTTTTTGGTCTTCATTTTGAGTATCTGGTAGTGATGCCTGAAGTAAAATAAAAAATCTATCATTATAATTCAGCAATCTATTTCGACAAAGAGGACATTCATGTGAAAAAAAGAATTGCTGGATTACTAAATGTGAATTTAATTTCCCAAACCTGCTGATACAATTCTACACTTACTTTGTAATTACTAGCACCATGTCTGTGCTTACTGAAAAAACTAATAAATGGAATAATAATAACACATATTGGAAATCAGCTTTTAAAAAATAAAACACAAACCTAATATGAATATCAATGATGTAACTGACTGCAGCCTGAATGCCTATTTGACCAGGCAATAATATAATAAACAGTTTAAAAACTGTTTGATTATATTAATTAAACATGATAGATGATAATAGGACAAACATGATAGATGATGATATTAAATACAATAGATAATATACATTTCAGGAAAGTGAATAATATATATAAAGCAGAGTTGTCACTCGGATTTGGGTGACTAGCAAATCAGACCCCCTTGTATGCTGTGTGATTACTGTAACAATGTATTATTTCCATTTGCCTAATTTAGAAATTTGTAGGATAATCTTACATGACTCATGTAGCTAGAAGGAGCTGAGTGGGGCCAGCCTCTGGGTAACCTTGGACTGGAGAGATTGCAGAACAGTCAGTTGTGACAAGGAATTCAGCAGTTACCCATTAAAGCCTTGTATCATTTATATTCAGTGATGCAGATTTGAAGTGTCTGGTGCAGCAGGAAGTGTTAAAGAGCTACTGCAGATCCCACAAGGCAGAGTGGCTTGTGGAACACAGACAACTCTTTATGTTTAGACCACCACTAAATTCTAGTGCTGTACGGCAGCTTAATGTCAAGACTAGCAGAAATAAAATAAATCCACCTTTAGATGTTTCCTAAGTTCTTCTGCTTTCCAAGTATCTTCTTTGGTTCTTTTCTAGAAGAGAAAATGCGGAAAAGACTGAATAACCAATCTGCAGAGAGAAGTAAATCATTTAACAATGAATCATATTTCTAAGCAAAGGACCAAGGTACACATGGCAAGTATCACTAGAAGAATGCAAACAGTAATTTAATAATTTTGCCCTAACACCTATTTACAGTAAATGTCACCTGACTGGACCTGGAAGAAGCCTGAAGCTCAGACTACATGTGTAAGTTGATTGCACATGAAATATTTATATATAGTACTGAAGGGAAAAAGCAAAAAGATAATGAAACCAATCAAACTACACATGGTTGTTTCACTAAAGTGCTCCCTTGTAAAATAGGTTATATTTCTTCTATCCATATTTGCAGAGCTCCTGCACTTGGTTGCTTGGCTACCATTAAAAAGATTAAATAAAAAATCATATTGTTTGAGATCGCTAAGGGAAAGGAGAAATTTTAATCTATTAAATATTTTAACTAGTTCATTGGAGAATGATGACCATATTCAAAGTCAAGATCAGGCTATTTTTATTGTCAAATTTAGACTTGGCAAAAGCTACTGAAGATTAACAAAATAATCACTGATAAATATTGTAATCATGAGCTGCACTGGTGGAAGAAAATAAACATATGGTGCCCTTTTTTTTTAAATTCACTATATGGAGGCACTATTTTAACAGTATATGTATATTTTAAATTATTCTACACGAAGAAAAATCCAACTTGGATTTTATAGAACTTCTAAAGTCAATGAGAAGTCCCAGGAAGGTAGTATTTGTAACAAACAAAAAGTGCCCTTTCAGTTTTATTTCCTTCTGATACTTAAAAAAGGCAAAACCCCAAAGAACACAAATATTTACTACTGCAGAAAGTCAGATGAGAAAGTAAAAACAAAGTTTTTCTTAAGTGAAGCTCTGAGAAAGCCTAAGAAACTCAACAGAACTTGTGTGGATGTAACGTGGAAGGAAGGATATGGATGGGAAGAGAGCAAAATGTTGCTTTATAGTCTCAAACAGTAACCTATTTAAAATCATGTTTTGGTTTTAGACAATACTTAGGTATGTTTCAGCAAACAAAGGAAGAATGCTAATGATAATAGCATAAAATCAGCATAACCAACAGACAACATCAGATGAGGCAGCTTCAGATTTATCTCAAAGCTGAGGCAAAAAGCACACAGCAAACATTCACAGGTGGTTCTCTGGCACCAAATAACACGCATCTGTCAGTTTTCTGGGATCTGCAGCTTCCACCTCCCCAGCACAACCAGAAACTGATGCTTTTGTGTATGATGATCTTCCACTTAAACCTGTGCTTTTGCAGAAGTATAATAAACTAACAGGAAAAATGAGATATTTTTTAAAGGGTTGACACCTGTGTCCCTCTGTAATTAAACGCCCACACAAAAGTTTCAAACAAACTTTCAAAGCATTTTTTGAACTTTCTCCCCTGTCTGCTCATTTAGAAGTACTTATATACTTATTTAAATCTAGAATAATTACTTAAATGACACTGGGGTTTACCTTAATTCATCCACCTGAGAGCGTGCATCTCACATGAAATGCCACAGATTTACTGAATTCAAAAAGTGCTATGAAAGTTTTTACCAGTTAAGAATCTGTTCTTTAATCTAAAGAAAAATCAGTCAGTGGAAAAAGGAACCTTGTTGCTTTAGATAAACTTTGAAAGAGAACAACAAGGGTTTCTTCACCCACAACTAGAAAGATAAGAGGTTTTCAGAACATACTGTTCTCAACTGATTTAAGAACTCAGTTAAATGTGATTATAAAAAACAAGAAACAGAAGAAACAGTAAGACAAAATTCTGTCTTTAATTTTCAAGCCAGAGAAAAGTACTTTATTTTTGGGATGTAAACATTTATCCTTCTTATTTCCAATAGGAGTTGCCAATTTGAGAGCCCTTAAATAGGCAAGAGCACGACTGATGGAAGTAGCAAAAGAAAGGTTCCCCATTCCGTTCTGCCACTGCCTCTGGCTCTTTGGCACTCCCACAGTGACACACCTGAAATATTTTAGATCGAAGCTTTACTTTTCCATCACAACTCACCAGCTCACTGCTTTGGCACTTCTACTTTTTCAAGTGAAAATGTCACACGGTAATTGATGTTAGCACGCGCATGTGGTTTTGTTTCCTTTATTCCGGCGCTCTACAAACGCTCAATAATTTAACACCTTAAACCAAGAGTTACGCGTGTTCCCGAAGAACTAAAGCCCGACAATTAGCGCTAACAGCAGCATCAATTATTAAACACGCTTTTATCTAGGATGTGAAACAGCGGGTATTTCCGTAGCCACCTATCCCTCCTGCAGCAGGATGTGTGGCTGGTACAACCCCACCGCTGTGCCAGCGGGGTGAGGATTCCCTCGCTAGGGCAGCTGCGGGGGGGATTCACGGCCGTGCCGACAGCACAGAGAGCCCGGCCGGGCCCAGCAGGGCCGCGAGGGCTCCCGGGGCAGCAGCCGAGGGTCCAACGCTGCGGCCCGGCCCTGCCCCGCTCTCCCGGCCGCCGCCCCTCACCTTGTCCCCCTCCATGGGGCCGGGAGGCCGCGTCCGCCGCGGGCCGCGATGGGCGCTGCTGCGGGCCCGCCCCGGCAACCAGGGCCAGCAGCCGCTCGCCGAGCGATGGATGCGGCAGCGCCGCCTGCGGGGCCCGCGGCCGGGGGAAGGCTCTACCGCTCCGGGGTGTCCGGATGGCCACGGACGGGGCAGTCCTGGGCTGCAGCGGGGACAGGGAGCTGATCCTGCTCCTCTCGTCATCCCGACCGAGGGACTCTGCAGTGTGTGTCCAGTTCTGGGCTCCTCAGTACAAGAGGGACGTGGAGCCCGGAGCAGGTCCAGCAGAGGGCCATGGAGGAGCATCTCTCCTTGGAGAAAATGCTGAGGGATCTGGCTCTGTTCAGCCTCAATAAGAGAGAAGAGACAGGGGACCTCGTTAATATGTATAGATTTTTATATGGGAGGGTGCCGAGAGGATGGACCAGGCTCTTCCCAGTGGTGTTCAGCAGCAGGAGATGAGGCAATGGGCAGAAACTGATAAACAGAGATTTCCACATCATCAGGAGGAAGAACTTCATTACTGTGCAGGTGACCGTGACTGGAGCAGATTGCCCAGAGAAGCTGTGGAGTCTTCCCCAGGTGATATTCCAGAACCATCTGGACACAATCCTGTGCTCTGGGATGACCCTGCTTGAGCAGGGAGGGTTGACCAGATGACCCATTGGTCATATTGTAATTTCAATAAACGCAGTACATCAATCACCTTTTTGCTGAAAATAGGTGAGTTAATGATGGAAAGACCAGATGACCACTGTGCCCTTCCAGCCTGACCCATTTTGTGATTCTGAGTTGGTGCCCAGCTGGGTTTCTACAGTGAGGGCTCAGACCCTGTGAGTTGGGAATGGGGCACCCTCAAAGCCCTCAAGCACTGTTGTTCTCTGCAGTGTTCTCTGAAGTGTATCATGAAACCATCTCTCATCGTGGCTGACTCACTTTTAACAAAGTTTGCACAATTACTGCAGGGCAAAAAACACTGTGAAGGGGTGCTATGCTTAATCTGCCACTTATCCAGATGCTGGGTAGAGGCAGGTATGAAGAACAGTTGTATAAATAAATTAAAATGCTAATAATCTTCCCCCAGTGACAAGTACCAGAGCTGATTTCTGCAACAAAGCACAAGTGGCAGCTCACCAAACACACCTGGAATGAGCTCGATGGTTGCCTGCAGGAAAGGTGTGTGCCATTTCACAGCAAATATTTACAACCCATTACTGCTTGCAATTTGAAAGACCAAGTGAAAATTCCTCCGGGTTCTTTTAACTTTGTTCCGAATTTTCAGAGAGTAAAAACACAAGTTAATATGTAAGTGCTAGTGCTAATATTGATGGTTGTAGAAAAGTGGCTACTGGAGGGGGCGTTGGTGAAGCAGAGGAAGAGGCATTTTTGCATTGGAGAAACATTCTTGCCATAGTTCAATGGGAGTTTCTGGCTGACTTAAAGAGATAAAATTTAACCCCTTATACTTAGCCTTAAACAGTCAGTTGACAAGTACATACAAATGCATGATACCTAGCCTCATATTCATATTTCCAGAATAAATTAAAAATGCTGCAAAAGTTTTCACTTGTCTAAACTGTGAAATATTCTCCTTTCTCATGTAGCAGAAAAGTAAATCAAGCATGCAATTATGAGCAAAAAAAACCCATCTTGATTATTTTCCTGGAAAAAAACAAAACACACAAACAAAACACACTTGCAAAAACCCAACAAAAAAGAAAGCCCAAACACACCATTAAATGTAAGTATGATTTTAAGGGCTAAATTACATTCACTAAGTATAAACATCTATGGATACTAAAATATTTATAAGCCGCCTTATGAATTATTTATCTGGTTTTGGCAGAATCATAATAATCTATAAGCACCTGATTTGGGAAAACCCCCAATATCAACACAGTGTGTGGGATGAGCAAATTGAGAGCAGCCCTGCCCAGAAGGGTTTGGGGGTGCTGGTGGGTGAGAGGCTGGACATGACCCTGCCATGGCACTCCCAGCCCAGAAACCGCCCATGTCCTGGGCTGCATCCAGAGCCCCGTGGGCAGCAGGGCAGGGGGGGGATTCTGTCCCTCTTCTCTACTCTGGTGAGACCCCAATGGGAATATTCATCCAGCTCTGGGGTGCCCAGAAGAAAGGCATGGACCTCTAGTAGGGACTCCAAAGGAGGCCACCAAGATGGTAAGAGGGATGGAGCACCCCTCATACAAGGAAAGGCTGAGAGAACTGGAATTGTTCAGGCTGGAGAAGAGAAGGCTTTGGGGTGACCTCATTGTGACCTACCAGTACCTGAGGGGAGCCTGCAAGAAAGCTGGAGAGGGACTTTTTACAAGGTCATGTGGTGACAGGACAAGGGGGAGTGCATGCAAACTAGAAGAAAGTAGGTTTAGATCAGATATTGGGAAAAAATTCTTTACTGTGAGGGTGGTGAGGCGCTGGAGCAGGTCACCCAGAGAAGTTGTGGATGCTGCATTCCTGGCAGTGTTCAAGGACAGGTTGTATGGAGTGCTGAGCAATGTGGACTAGTGGAAGGTGTCCCTGTCCATGGCAAGAGAGTTGGAACCAGATGATCTTAAAGGTTCCTTCCAACCCAAACTTTCCTATAACTCTATGATTTTATATTTTCTTCCCCGAACAAATTAAAGTGGGGATAAAAGCCATCTTGGATTAACCAAAGAGCTCTTTAGCCATAGTGGTGACAGTGCTATAAACACATAGAATTAGGCATTTGCTTAGGAGGGGACCTCTACAGAAATGCTGTCCTATATTTAGAGGCTGAAGGACAAACAACCTTTTAACAGAATTTTATTTTTAACAGCAGTATAGCAAACACATATAACTAAATAAGCAAATGTGACAGAGATACCAAAAACTGGATAGAAGAAACAGCTCTTTTTCAAGTTCTGATAGAACATGAACATGTATTTACTGCAAAAGTATTTAAAATATCAGTTTGCCTGCTAATAGCTTTTTCTCTTAGCCCCATGATAGTTTACTAGTCAGGCATCTCTAAGACAAGAGAAAAAATACAGATGTGGGAAAGTGCCACTAGAGGGTCTGGAAAGAACTTTTCAAACCTTAAACCTAGGAATCAAACTGAAGTTTAACTGCTGCATGAGAATACAAGGTAGAACAGCACCTTTGGAATAACAATACTAAAATCTGTGCATGCATAAATGTATGCACCATGTATTAAAATAAACTACAATGTGTCACCAATGTAGTGGAGAAAATTAATACACCAGTGGTTTGACTGCTTTTATAAAATATGTGCTAGGCTCAAATGAATACAGGCAATAAAATGACACATACCTGTTGTGTAAAGCCAGCATAAAAGGATGCCCTAGATTTTCCTTCCAAGTCTTGTAAACAAGGGGTTTGGTAGCCCTCAGGATTTTATTACAATTTTAGCATCTGCAGGTTTTTCTCTTGTCTGGCTTGGCACATATATCTCCTTCTCCACATGCACTGTTGTCTGAAAGACAGAAAGATAAAATAGCACAGCTTTTTATACTCTGTAGTAATAAACTTTTTTTGTTTGTTATCTTCCCATGTTGCTCTAAGCTTGTGAAGCAATATTGCATTTTTCTTCACCTCTGTGGAATGACACATCACAGTTTTATACCAAAAAGTTACTGGAAATATTACCCCTCAGAGGGACAAAAGGACAACATGGAAACTTTCCACCAGGCTTAAAAATAATGGCTCTTCTATTATTAAGGGGAAAAAAACATACACTTTTTTTTGTTTGTTGATATGAAGAAAGTAACTTGTTAGGATCTAGGTTTTGTAGGGTTCTCCCCCCCACACTTTTTTTTTTTAACCACTTTTTGCTGGGGCCTTTGGAAGATGAGAAGAAAATTTATATATTTCTATGAGGAGATGTGCATAAATTACCTCCTGAAAAGTGTCAAAATGCTTTTGTTCTCCAGGTTCCTCCAGGTTCATAAATGGAAACAACAAAAATGTGGATCTCTGCAGTAAAGTTTGTTTCTTTAGTTTGGATTTTGTAAGAATCCAACGAGGGAGGAAAAGGAGACTATATTTATTGTGAAAACTTATTAAGAAACACATTTTAGTGGAAAGTATTTCTGTCTCCAGGAACAATAAATATTTGAGGATCTTGTCATGAGAGTACAATTTATGCATTCAGTGAAACTGAAGCCAGCCTGGGTGATAGCAGGGATCAGACACACATAACTTTTCTCCAAACAACAGAAGCTCAGGTATGTTAAGTGTCTTTTGACTCTTCTTTGTGCTATATATTAGATAGTTTGAAGCAGGCAAAAAATATCTGCAGTCTACACTAGATAATCTGGAGCAGGTTGAGACAGCTGCATAAAATCAAACACAGAAGTAGAGTATTCCATCATGAGAATCTATTAGGATAAAATTTCATGTAAATTATATTTTCATTAATAATTAAATTTTTTTAAGGATAAAGTTCCTCAGCAAAAATGCTCAGATTTCTATTCAATAAAGATTTCTCTTCAATAGCTAGAAAGTCTAGAGAGAACCATTATAACCATTAGAAATAATGCTGTTGGGTGAAATAAGATGAAATACTACATATTGTCCTTCAGGGAAATAAACTGTTACTGAAAATGGCCATGAAGTTACAATTAAAATTGCTTCCAAAAATGTTTTCTTGTGTGAAATCCAAAGAAGTCAAGAAAACTTAGGTTTTCTTTTTTACCACATAAACTGAATTTTCCCAATTTTTCTCCTTGTCAAAAACGATGTACAAACAACATCTTTTTGGAGGTTATTCTGGACAGTAGTGCTGGTACTTACTGTAAAAAAATAATCATGGCAAACTGATGGTGATGCAATGTAAAGGTAAACATAGGATGACACTATTGTGCAATGAAAGCAATGGCATTTGAAAGAGCAAAAATGAGAAACAAACATATGGCTAAGAACAGGTATAAAGGAATGTTGCAAACAAAAAGTATTAATTAAAATTCTAATAGTGCAACAGGCCTAAAAAAAGACAGGATGTGAAAAGAATAAATGTTATCTAAATGAAATAAATATAATTAGCTGTGTAGCTGATACAATTGATTGTAGGATACTCAAGGAGAAGCCAGAGCAATCTCTGGGCCATAAGTAATTATCTTCAAGAGATCCTGATGTACAAAAGACTACCTTTTAAAATATTAAAATATAGGATGAGGAAATATGTGAATAAACATTTCCAAAATTCTTGAGCAATTTATTAAACTCTTTATCCACACCAAAAGATTAGAATAAACAAATAATTTGTGTTTATCTAGAACATTTTATTTAAAAATTTATGAAGGAGTAACTAACCCTAATTTATCCCCTAGCAGCAGACTTTATATCTTGATTTTAACAAGAGTCTTTTGTCTCTATTACAACAATGGCTATGCTAATTCCATACCACCCAGCTTCTTCATAAAAATATTGTGTGGGCCCAAGTCAGTTATCTACAAAAGTTCTCAGAAGTCAGCGGTAACCTGTTTATCAGAACTTCCTCTTCATGTTACAGATAAACGTTATCAAATTCATGGTACAAGATTGACCTTACTTCTGTTCTCCTATTTGATTGGCACATAATCACCCAATTTTAGTTCTGATTAATCAAACTTCCACATCAATTAATGAATTACTCTGCATAGGATAAGTGCTAGGCTGCCTGGTCTACAAGTATATTTCATTTGTCATTAAATGCTCCTACAAGATTAATTTTATTTCCTGTTCTGTTTTTCTATTGTATTAAATTTTATTGTATGGGGTACTCCTCTAAATTCTATATCCAACTCATTTTCAAAATACATGCTGGACATACATGAGAGCAGAATAATGTGTAGTTTATGGTAAAGTGCTACTTGCCAAATATCACATTAATTCAATCACTTTTTTTCTCTCATTTTGAATTTTCTTTTTAATTTGTGGTACAGTTGCATTATGACTCAGACACTGTGAGGCCGGATAGGGAAATAAAATGGACAATGGACTCCAAGGCTGAGAACAAAAGACTTGAAAAAATGAGAGAGTATTAATAGTGTTGGTTGTAATGGAGGGAGCCAACATACAATGTGGCCATTTGTAATAGTGATTTGACACTCAGGAGTGAGTGACATTCAAACCACATTATAAGCAATAAGTAATTGGAAGATGAATTCAATAAATGCAAAAAATCACTCAGATTTACTGTAGTTAATTTAATTGGTTTCCAAAGGGGTCACAGCATCATACTTGATATCCTCAGTTTAAGGTCACAAGCTTTCCTGGGGTTTTACCGTGCTCTTCAGTTCCTTCAGGGCTACACCCTGTAGGTGTTTTGAGTTCTCTAGAAGACCCAAAGGAAATCATAATTTCAAAGCTTGGATTACCACCTAGTTGTAAATCACCGATTTTGTTACATCATTTTGTATCATTTGGTTGTTCTGAGTATTCATCCTGAGTAATCTAAATACACAGATGGGGAACATACAGCATCAGTGGTAAAAAGGAAGTAAAGAAGAGCAGGAGTCTATAGCCTAGCCAGAAATTGTTTTAGCTTTGAGTGGTCCATTGATTCTGATGGCAGGCATGAAGGGATTTTGGAAATATGAGAAAAGAGAACATTACACCGAAAAAAACCACATTCGGGTTTTTTTCCCCGAATTCTGCTGTGCAATTCTAAGCAAAGAACTTTTTCTTTGATGCCATTGCCTGTTTGACTTTCCCTTTCTCTGGATAGTTGAGATGAGGTTACTTTCACTTCCTAAGAAAATAAAGCTTATACAGCTTTCCTATTTGTGTGTGTTTTCCTAACTTTTCAGCCTATTGGCTAAAGTAATTTTCCCCTCTTCACTGTCTGCAAATATTAAGTCTCAAAGTCCTACACATTTTGTGAAAATTGGCATCTGAAGAGAGGAGAAAGGACCCTCATTCCCACTAAGTGAAAGGTTAGCTATTTAAAGCCAAAAAAACCCCAAACCAAACAAAAACTCCTGGTAAATGCTGAGTTTAATCTGTGAGTGTGTACCAGCACACTGATTAGGACACAGCTAAGGACAAGCAACAGCTGCCTCTTACGAAACTCGTGGCTACATTACAGTTATTTGAAAATGGACTGATAGGAGGAATGGTGTGGGAACCAGGTGTTAAAAAGATACAGGACACCAACTTGTTATAAAACAGCTTTTTCAGCTTAACAAATTCCAACACAGTAGGTGCCACCCTCGGTACTCGTGTGTGTTAACAAGATGACAGAGGAGGCAGCTTTATGTGAGGATGTGTGAGCAAAGCTTCAGGAAACACCTGTTGTAACTGAGGCGCGGAGTGACCAGCGTCTGGTTCCTCTGAGGCACTGATCATCGTCTCCTTTAACGAAACCCATCAACAGGGTAAAAAAAGCGAGACACGAAGGTTGTAACAGGTAGAGAGCATCCAGCCGCATACGTGCCTCAAGAGAACGGCAGACGGTGTGGTTTGCCCATGAGGAAGCGCACACACGCCTTGGCACGCTCGTCCTCTGCTGCCAGCCACCCAGAGCCCCTTTCCTGGCGGTGTCCCCAGAGCCGCGCTCCTGTTCCCGCATTCCTGGAGGCCGCGCAGCCCCGAGTGCACCGGGCAGGGGGCCCGAGCGGCCGCGGGTCCCGGCGGCAGCGCGAGCCCGCGCTTCCCGGGCAGGCCTGCGAGGGACGGACGAGCGGCGGAGGGGAGGGGAAGAGGCTGCCCGGGGCGGGGGAGGAGGCAAGCAGAGGCGTTCGTGCGGCGGCCGGGCGCCAATAGCGGCGGCCGGGGCCGAGCCGGCTCCTCCCGGAGGCAGCGGCGGTCGAAGCTGGGCCGGCCGAGCCCGGAAGCGGCGGCGGGTGGTGCCGGAGCGCGGTGAGCGGGGCCGGGCGCGGGATGCGAGGAGGCGCCGCCGCCGCCCTGCCCCCTGCCCGCTCGCAGCCAGCGCCCCAGGAGGAGGAGCAGCGGGAGGAGCGGCAGCAGCACTAGGAGCCGCCGCTGCGGTAGCATGAGCGGGGCAGCCGCTAAGCAGCCCCCCGGCGAGGGGTCCGCCGCGGATCCCGCCGCGGAGAACGGGGCGGCTGCGGACCCCGTGCCGGAGTCGCCTCCACCGCTGCTGAGCGTGGACGTGACGGGATTGGTGTCGCAGTTTGCGAGGAGCTTCGTGCTGATCTTCCCCGTCTATGTGCTGGGCTACCTGGGGTTGAGCTTCAGCTGGGTGCTCATCGCCCTGTGCGGGCTCTTCTGGATCCGCAGGCACCGCGGCGGCAAGAGCTCCCGCTTGGGCCGGGCGCTCGCCTTCCTGGAGGACGAGGAGGAGGCGGTGCGGCTCAGCGTCTCCTCCGCGGATCTGCCTGCGTGGGTGAGTGGCCAACACCCTTCGGCGCTGCCGCGAGCACCCGCGCCCGGCGGGCCGGGGCCTGGTACCTCCCCGGGACCTGCGTGACACCCAGCCCCGCGGCCGTCCCCCCGATCCGGCACGCGGGGCTGCGCCACAGGCCGGAGCCCCAGAGCCGGCCTGGCGGCAGGGGTGAGGGCATGGCATCTCCCGTGCCCCATGGCTGCTTGTCCCGGTTCGCCAGCCTCTTCCGAGACCGTGCTGCGGCGGGAGCGGGCGGGCAGCGGGTCCCTTGCCTCCGGTGTTCCCTCTGCCGGGGTGGCCTGTCCGTGTCCCTTCCCTCCGGTGTTCCCTCCGCCGGGGTGGCCTGTCCGTGTCCCTTCCCTCCGGTGTTCCCTCCGCCGGGGTGGCCTGTCCGTGCCCGCTCCGCTGCGCCCGCGGCGCTGACGGCGGTGACAGCCTGAGCCTGCCGTGGCCGGGCTTCCCCTGGCAGAAATAAACTTTACTGCAGGCTTTGGGTTTCTTTCCCCTCAGGTGCCAGTGACGCGCGCGGCTTGGTTCTAGCGCGGGCTCTCAGCAGAACGCGGATGTCGCGGCTCGGGCCGTTCCTTAAAAAGTTGAGATGACAGGGAAATAGAATCGGGCTCTTAATGCTGTGTTAGGTTTTTCAGTAGAGTGTTACCAAACGGGGGATGAGCCAGAAGTGAGGTTGTGTTTCTGACTGATTTCAGGACTGACATGAGGACTGAGCTGCGGAGGCTGTGGTGGTTTTGTTTGTGCATTGATGTAGTGGGTTTTCTAGAAGGCTTTCTCTGAATCTTCCTTTGAAAGGCTTTCTACTGGGTCTTCAGAACTAACGTTACTTACGTTTATTTATTTATTTTTTTAAGCTTAGAATCCAGCTTCAAAGTTGAATGCCTTTTGTTTGCAATTTCTCCTTTGGAGGATTAATGATGTTTTTGATGCGGCTGCCAGCTGCCAGTGGCAGTGTGCATCCAGGCCTCGCTGTGCCCTGCTGTGCCCTCGTGATGTGTGCAGAGCTTGCTGCTCTTTTAGAGCCCAAAGCCGAAGTCTTAATGGGTTTTTGCTTATTCTTTATGTGCGATTCCTTTATTGACTGCTCTCTGCTCCTGACCTGTAGTCACCCACATCTCTCCTAGGGACTCTGCAGTGACTGTGCATCCAGCAGTATTGAGATCATAAGAGTCCAAGTAGCTGTTTTCTTGTGATCAGATTGCAATACCTGATGTGACCTGTTCTAGCTCTCCTAAGGAAGATATAGGAGAGAATAGAGTGGGTAGGTGTGAGACTGGAGTCTTTTGCTTCTCTTTCATCATATCTTTTGCCAAAGTTCTGCTAGAAAATCATGATAAAAATGAGTACAGTATACAGGAGAGATTAAATGCTTTTACCTCTTGAAGCAAAGATGTGAGCCTCAAATAATATAGTTAATAGCTCTTACATTATTTGTGTGTTGTGTTTGGTTTTTCCTGTAATCACACAGCAATATAATGGAAATTTTCTGATAATGCATTTAAAATGAATTAATTGAAGCTAGATTTGTAGTGGAGGCTTGTATATAGTAACAATCTGCTGGTAACTAAGCTGTAGCTATTCAGTCTTAGTGCTGTGTGTAAGTTTTATTTTAAGTTGCAGTTGGTTTCCTTTGATAAAATGGCAGTTAATTTCTGTGTGGCGTTGTCCAAATAAGTAAAGATTTAGAAAGGGCCCTCCTGATTGAAGTCAGAGGCAAAAAAGTTGAGTGCTGTCTGCAAGCAACTGCATATATCCTATGGCATCCTGAGAAAGCAACTGATCAATATGCAGAGTCTCCCAAAAGTGTGACCCTCTCACACACCAGTTGACAAATGAACGTAAATTTTTTTTTTGGCTGTGGATTTTTTTTTTTTTTAATTTTTTCTTTCATCTTTATCTATGTTCTCAAGTTTTAAAGGTCTTGTTTCTTTCTGCTGATGTATTTGCTCTGTTCTGGAAGCATCCTTCTTTCAAATAAACGTAGCCTTCAGAATAAATGTAATCTGGAAAATAGAAGACTTCTGCATACTGAAGACCTGCTTAAATCAAAAGTGGTCTTCAATGTCTGCTGTCATAGTCCTTAAGGTTTATATGAGTCTTATGCTGCTTCTGTAATGCATCTTGAAAACTGCTGTTGTTCCTACTTCTACATTATGTGTATTTTCCTGGAGATTTATGAATTTCAGTCGTATTTGGAATAGCAGCTACTGGATGGACCTGACATCTCTAATAGGGACCAGCTTTATGCATCTCAGTGTGATCTCCAAACTGAAGTATTTTCCATTGGCTTCTGATTATGGAAATAAATTTTAAATTGCTTGAGTAGGACAATGCTGTGTTTTAAATGTAGGAATCTTTGTACTCTTCTGGGACTTACTGAGGTGTAATAAACTATTTTGCAACTAAAATTATGTGGTATGTCAAAAATGTATTTGGCATGTGGTATCTTCCTGTGCCCTTGATTGGAGAAGAGCTGTAGCTTTGTGTGTTGGGTATGATTCCCTTTCCCCATACACCTTGATATTGTCTGTTGCTTTAGTGGTTCATATTAAGTACTCAGTGATACTGAATTGAGTTATTTATTTTTAAGGAAGTGATTATTTCAGGAGAATGTTTTCCTGCTCGCAATCTGCTCAGTTGCAGTTTGAAAATGATACTGTTGTGCCACCACACTAGATAGTTTGTAATGTTAATTGTTAGTTTCCTAAAGTAGATTTACTTCTTCCACTAGCAGGTGGTTATATATCAGGAATATTCTGTACTGTGCATGCAAAATGAATTAATTCAACATGAATACAAGTTATGTTACATAAAATGTCAACACATAATTAACTACAAATAAGTATGCGCTGAAAAATACTGCATTTACTGTCTTAAAAAATAAGATTTGTACTCACAGAGTTGCTAACATGTAGTTACAGCTCTGCTGCGTATTTGAAAGGTGTCATGGATTATAGGGGTAGGAGGGAGCAGAGGTGGGTGCTTTTCCAAACAATTTAGAACTAGGCAGCAGAACTTAGAATGAGAAAGAACTGGAGATCAAAACTGTCTTTAAAAAAAGACATTTTAAGACATGAAAAGGTCTCTTGAGAAAGACATTTCCCCTTTATTTGCAACATTTTTATGCACCAACTGTGTTTTATACTGGAATGATTGTAATTTGTACACAAATTTGTATAGAAGGAAAGTGGCAATTTAAGTATCACTGCACAGAGGAGCAAAGGTAGGAAACCAAGACTCTTAAGTTTTTAAAGGCCAGGTATCATGTTGCCTTTTAGAAATGGTAATGGAATTTAATAATCTAAGGAGTATAACAAATTTACTTTGTTCTTTCTCAGATCAGCCGAAAAAGTTAATCTAATTTTTCCATTTTAGCAGTGGTTCTTGTTGCTTAGTGCCACTTTCATAACATGCCAGCATATCATGTTCAACATGTTTTTGGATTAGTGAAACTTTGGCTCCTGTTTTCTTCAATATACAGATAAAAGACCATGCTGAATTTTTTTTCCCCAGATTAAGTGTAAATTTGGCCTGGTACCAGGAGCTGTATCTGTGTGCAGTCTGTCAACAATCAGCAGGTGACCAAAATAGGAACAAATCTTAGCATTTTTAAAGAATTGATTCTGAAAACAGATTTAGACAATTTTTTGTAAACCTAAGTATGTATTATACAGAAACTGAAATACTTTATGTGATTGTAGTAAAAGTAGTGATGTGCTAGAACATTAATTACAAGTCTGCTGTGCCATTTGAGATCCTACACACTTGCTTCACTTTCTGGTCTGTGGAGTGATTTTTATGTTACTGTTTTTTTCTTTCTCTTGTTTTATTTTCTCATGTACTTAAGAGAAAAGCCTGCCTAGATCTAAATAGGTGTCATCACCTTTTAAATTAAATTTATTTGGAATACTATTGTAAAGAAATCAACTAGATCTTCTTTCTCATGGGAAATTGTGTGAAGTTTTTGCAGAATGTGAGTATTGTGAGTCATCACTGAACTGTTGTACCATTGCTACACCTAGAGAAAGGAGCTAATGTCCATTTATATGGTTAGAGCAACAAAGACTTTGGTTTTTACTGGTATGGGAGAGGAGAACCAGTGTTTGTGGAAGAGAAGTGGTTGGGTAGCTCTAACTGCAGGATCACACCTGTGCCAAGTGACATTTGCAGAGAAGATTAAGGTAGTTATGCTCTTATGGGTATTTGATATGAAGATTGCCTGATGACACAGAATGAAACTTGCTAATTAGATCCGAGATAAATGGTTCAGGACAGGAATCTCCAAAGAATCCCTGACATGATGGATATCATGTACTCAGTGGACCTGATAAACAATGTGTGTTATTTGCTACAGAAGAAAAAGATGTTCCTCTTCTCATTACACCTTTGGTTACTTCTGTTATTGCTGCAAACGTAGGGACTGTAGGAGGGTTTTTCTACAGCATATGAAATTTGAAGACAGTGAGGCATTGTGATGCATTCTTCTGATCCATTCTCCAGCTTAGCTGGGCATGTTTGATTGAATTTACCAAGGGGTGATTTATATAAAAATTACTCCCATGTACAGTAACTTAATGTTAAGCAGGATCTAATCAGTTTGGGTGGTGAGTACTGCAGGTAGCTGTTCCTCTGGGCTGCAGCCTCCATCTGGAAAGGGTGAGGAGGTGTAAGAATAGAGTAATAACTTGTGAGTAGTTAACAACTGAACTCTGTATCCTTTTTCTGCCTGATTATTTTTCATTTTAAGCTGTGTTCTGTTCTAGCTGATTCATAGTATATGAATATGGACATACCTGTATTGTGGCTTGTGTGTGTTTTTGCGGTTGGGCTTTCTTCTTAAAGGAAGAAGTTTAATTTGGTTGAGTGTTACTTCTTGAAATTTAGGTAACCTGAGTGACATTCTAAGAGCACCCCATAGTTAGGAGAAATGTAAATGATGGGTTTGGGAATGGATAACCAAAGGGGAAAAAAACCAAAAAAATATATTGGACAACTGATCCTATCTCCCTGTTTCTCAGAGTTTTCAAGGTGAGTGTGTTAAAGCTATGCTGGGAGGATGTCTGTCCCAAAACACTTTCTCTCATGTAGTAATGTGGTGAGCCTCACTATGTGATTCATATATAAAGATCCCTTTCCAAAATATTTATTGTAGAAACCCACATGTTGAGTTGATGTTTATGAACACTATATCAAACTTCTAAAGAAAAACATCACCCTGAAAGTGTTAGTACACCACTTGAACTCTTTGTAGGTGACACAGGCTTTCTAAATATGTATGTATAATACATTCATTTTTCATCTAAAAAATCATTATTGCAAAAAAAATTACTACTGAGTTTTGGGACTACTGTAAATGTTCTTTAAATATTCGGTTTATCCACGTAACTGAGGAAGTTATGTACAGGTCTCTTTAGTTTCTTTTATTTGCTTGTTTGGTATTTTTAATTTTGCATTTTAGTCTGCTAGTGTTGTTTCCATGCCTAGGTGCCTTTGCATATAAGGACTGGCCCATCTTTGACCATATTTGAAAATGCAGGAGTCAGAAAGATCTTGTCAGTAGAGGCTGAGGTTTTGTGGAAGAAAAAGAGATCTAGGATAGCAGTCAACCTTTTCTGCCTCTTCTACAAGATTCTTCTCACTTTAAATTATAACTGCTTTTTGAGATTGTTGACATGTCATGGTATGGTGGGGTAATGCATCTAAGATTTTTTTAACATGAGAGCTTTCTGGGAAATAAAGTTGAATCAGGATTATTGTCAAAACATTTTCATTGCAGCTTATAGTAATGAAAGCCTGCTTTATACATTTGAAGTGTTCAAAACAATTCTTTGGTGTCCTGTACCTTTTCTTCAAAATGAAAAAAGAGGTGGCATGTTGTTTCTAGTAAGATAAGGTTTTCCTAGACTTAAACTTTAATATAAACCAAATTATTTATCTCCCATTTATCAATTCATCACTAGTTATCTAGTTGCTGAAATTGCCTTTGGCAAAGCTTGGCTGGCCATATACTCATACTGGATCTATTTTTTTTTTTTTAAACTTCAAATAATAGCAAATTTTACAAGTGCGCTAATTTCTAAATACCCTCTGTAGTGTCTGAAATGAGTTTGTCAGAGTTTTATAACTGTATATAAGATTCTGAAATCATAAGTTAATGATTATGAACTAATCTATATCACTGGTTTTGTATGTTCTGATATGCAGATAAAAGGAAATCAGTAAAAGAATATGATTCTTGTGGATGTACAGAAATAACAGATTTGGTATGAGGCATTGCTAGTTTAGATACAGAGTTGTTTGACCTGTGGTATCATATCTTTGTGTTTGGTTTTCTCTACTCTTGGACAATGTAAATTAAATCTGATACTGCCCTTTCCCGAGGAAATGGAGTATGGATCCCCACCAGCAACTTTGGAGCTTTCCTGTGGCCCAGCAGGGGCCAGCTTCTCAGGGTTATATACCTAGCTTGAAAGGGCAGCAGAATTTCAAATGCAGGATGGGTAGACCTGCTTTTTCACATTCAAGGTAAATACTGTGCCACTTCAAAGAAGAAAATCAAATCCTTATCTTTGGCTGCTGTTTGTGAACACTTAATGAAAATAAAGGCTATACAGAGTTGGTGTGTTTAACATAGAATCAGTTGTGAGTAACACTGGAGAAAAAGTGTTTTGATAAAAATAGGGGGAGAGGTTTTTTTTGAAACAACTGTTTAAATTTAGTAAATTTTGAAACTGAACTGTTTAGAGAAGTCTGACACTTTATCATTTGTATAGCTTTTAGATCATATGACACTTTGATTCTGGGTAAGACTTTTTTTAGTTGAATGAGAGAGTTCTGTGAAGTTGAGAAAGGAAATGTTTGATAAGAAACAAGAGGGAGGAATTAAACCAAGAATTTGCTAAAAGTGTGTGAAATACTGAAGCACAGTTGCCAGATTTGTGTTTGACAGACTTTGTAGTTATCCAAGATAGCATGAACTGATCCAGGACCCTTCTTTGGTTCCTTCTACCATGCACTAAATGCTTTTCTTGTCCTGTAGGGAAAAAATAAAATAAAAAAGGATCTACACTTTCATTTCTTAAACAGTAGTAGCTTTTTTTGAGGAGGCCTTGACCTCTCATAAAGTTCTGTTAGGGCAGGTAGGAAAAGATGATGGTGTAACTAAAGGTGTTTGTTTATTTTTTGAAAATAACTAATTTTAATTTGTTGGTTTTTTGTTGTTTTTTTGTTGGTTTTTTTTTCCCCTGACATTACCATGTTCACTCTGTTTCTTAGTTGGCAATAATGGATCATCAGGAGTGGAGAGAGGGGTTGTACAAACTTGCCCCATCAACTAGGGACATATCTGATAGTAGGCTTCCACTCCATTGACTGGAATTAATTCAGATTTAACTTCCTTAGTGAGGACCTCATTACAAATGGGAGGTTCAAGAATTAGGAATCTTTTCCTGGCTTTAGGGGCCTGTGTTAAACCAGCACACTAGCTTTGACAAGTCTGTTCCATTTACCTCAGCTTTTCAAGACACTTTTTGATCCCTTGGTCCTTTATGAAGGCCTTATAATTTCCATCCTAATGTCAGGGTTCAGGTAAGAAGCTGTGTCCCATCTCTTCTTGAATCCCATTAATAGGGTGCCTGGGAGAGGGAGGAAAAGAGGTGTTCCTAAGCCTTCTTGCACATTATTTTATGCTTATTCCCAACCTACTTCTAGTGTTTTATTCCCATCAGCTTTGCCAAGTTTCATCTACCAGTCTTTCAGTTTTTCTTACGTTGGTTGATTTTTTATTTCCTTTCATTTTGAGTGGCATGGGTTTTTGTTGGTTGGTTGGCTTGGTTTTGTTCTCTCTATGTGCTTCCTGTGATACACTTAAAAGTTGGAACAGCAGTGAGAATTTTAAAGCTTCTTTCTACTTGGCCCTTACTTAGGATAATTTAAATTTTATTTGTAGGTTCTTCTATGCATTCCTGCATTCATGCTTGTGGCAGAGAGGACCAGGAGGTTTAGTAAAGGAACTGATTCTGCAGTTTCAAAATGAAGTAAATGTGCACTCCTGACAGAAAGGGTGTTCTGCATCCAACTGCACTTTCCCAGTGGCACCTTGTGCCAGCGTTAGGGTTTACTTGGCCAGCTAATTGTGAGTTTTCTGCCAAGTTGGGTGTTCAGCTGGATGAGTTTCATGAGTTTGCTGTGAGACCACATGAGTGCCAGTGCCTACAAAAGGGAGGTGGTGGAAGCCTGTGCTCAGGTTTGAAGTGAGATGGAGTAATGGCCTGCACAAAGAGGCTGTTCTTAGGAAAAGGGTGCCAAATAATGCTGCTGAGGTATCTTTGTGGGGAAACAAAGTTTGAGTGGGAACTATTTATAATGTCAATTTGCATATCTAACTTCTTTTATAACTTTTTAACAGATGTGTTGACGTATCTAATCATCAGGCATATAAATTCTCAGTATTTTGATTCAGCTTAAATGATGACCATGTTTTTAGTGCATGGCTGGATTGGATGAACTCCAGAAGTCTCTTCTTACCTGAATTATTGTTTAATTTTCCTTTTTGTTTTTAAGCTGTCACTTAAATTAGCTTTCAGTTTCCAGTTACGGCTTAGAAATGGTAAGAAATATTTTCTGCATAAAATACAAGTATTTTCTTAAACAATAAGTGTACTAGCAAGAAAAAAATTAAAAAGAGACTGTCTTTAGCGAGGTGTTTTCTTGGAGGTAGTGACACCTTTTAAATCATTTGAATGCCTGTCAGCTAAATAGATAGTATTAAAAGTTCTATGCAACAAACATTAAAACACACAATTTTTCAAATGAAACTCCTGTTACATAAATAACCTTTGTAAGAGCAACGTTCCCGTATAATGAGTCATTGCACAAAGTTTTGTCTGCTGCACCCTGATGTGACTAAAAAATTCTCCTTAAGAGCTGAAAATCTGAAACAGGACTAACAGTTTTCAGCTGAAGCAGTCTGGATGTACGTACCATGAGTTGTTACTATACTAGAAACACGAAACTAGTTTTACTTGGCTGAAAATAACTGTCATATGACCGACAAGAATTGCATTGTCATTTGGCTGTCCTTATCGTATAGCAGCATGGGTCGAGTTTACATTAGTTCACTTGCAGCACTTTTACCTGAGATACTTATATTTGTGATGTAAATTGCATAACTTTTGGCATCTGTTTACGTGAAATCTTCAGTTGAGTCTAGTACGGACTACACTATTGTTTTCATAACCTTTGTTTGCATTCCTTTAGTTAGATACTGGCTCAGTGAATTATCCAAGCAGACTGAAATAGTTTCTTCTGAGAAAATTTTGAAAGATGCAACAACAGAATGTAAAATTAAATGTATTGACAATCCATTGTCTTGTATTCTGTCACTGTCAGTCCTTAACAGGAAGATGAGAAGAAGGTGTATGAATGCAGTGTCTTCCTCTTTCATTTCTCTAAGTAAATGCAGGATATGCTAAAGCATGAAGGTAGCTGTAAAACCTTGATTGCTCTGATTTGAATTAGTTATTCAGTGTTACGATCCACAATTCTGCTGTTAAAGTTCATAGGTGATCTTTTTAAAAATAGCCTACTAAAAAATAAGTTGATTGTGTGTGGAGGAAAGCTTTGTGGGGATAACTGAAATGGAACTTCACAGCTCAGGAACTCACAGTTTGCCTTATATTTAAACATTATTACTGCTTCTTTGTACTCCATGGTTCTTCATGCCTTATTTCATATCTGCATAGTTTGATAGAAAAAAACCCTGTGTCTGTGCTTTCTCACATGCCCTTCCTCACATAGCATACTCCGTAGACTAGTGAATAAGTTTACAGCTTCATATCCAAAAACTCAGCAAGAACTCCTGTGGTTTGGCTTTTTCCTGCGGGGGAGAGTATTAGAAGACATGCTCTGAGCTGTGAGGTTTTGTGCAGACTTACAGGGCAAACTCTCAGGACTTTTTGGTGTTTAGCATGTTTGAGCTCTCTGCATGTTTCAAGCTGACAGTTAATGTATATATAATATGTATATATATTATATATATATATATATATAATGTAATGATATTTTAAATGAGGAAATGTCTTAATTTCTTAGTATTTCGTAATGCGGTAAGCTTGCTGGTCCATAATTTTGAAAAATTGTAGTTTGTTTTGAGGCAAGGCTTCCTCCTCCCCCAGGCTGTTGATTCATCTTGCTAATTGTTGTACTAGAATGCTAAATTCTCTCTTGTGTGTGGCTAGGAAGTTGCCTTAGTCTAGTAATAAATTTTATGATGCAGACTAATTTTATATCTTAAAATGTGGTGTTCCTCACTCAATGACTTTCTCCTAAAATACTTGAACTAGAAAAAGAACACTCTTCCACCCACCCACCCTCTGCCAGTTAAATATCAAATGGCAGCCAGGAAATGATAAGAGAGTGTTTCATGGGGGGAACAGAAAATCAGTGTTCAGTCATCTGACTTGTATGTGTTAAAAGAATATTCAATTGAGATTGATATATTAGATTTAAATTGTAGTAATTTCTTGTTTTCTAATTGTTCATGCTAATCTTTATATTGGTTTGTATTTAGGGAAGATATTTGGGCTTATGAAAGTGTTTGGGTTTCTTTTTTCTTTTGAGGGTGTGCTGGGTATGAGTACAGTGTTGATGTGAATGTGCCTGAACTGTCCATGTTCATTTGATAAAATCACTCGTTTCTGTCATGTTTGTGTAAATGTTTGTAATAGGAATTAATTTTTCTGCTACATTTGGTGATATATAAAGTTTTTTAAAAAGTTGCATATAGTATATGCTTGTGTTGTTTTCAAGACCTAACACAGATGTCTAATAACAGAACACATACTTGCCAACTTTCAAGTCCTTTGCCTTTTGAAAGCTTTGTGATTATAGTTGGCATTTCTTTCCCTTGTGTCCTATCTTTCATGTATTCAATTAAATAACTAAAATGTTACCAATCTGTTCATTTTGTTACTTTTGATTTCCCAAAAGAAGAGCCCTAGTGAAGTTTTTTCTTGTTAGGTAATCCAGCCTGACAGTAAGTCTGATTTGGAGGTTGCTTAGTTTACAAATAAAGTTTTCATATAAGAACGTGTACTTTAATTTTACTGTTTGAGAGATGAGGAATTAGAAAAGTGTTCTTTTAAACTATTTCAGTGTTCAGTGATTTGCTTCCAGGGCACACAGGTTGTTACTGGTCTGGCTGCTACCAGCTGCCTTTATGCTGAACTCTGGTTTTCTGGCACAGCCAGTGGGGAAGTCTGTACAGACTGTTGTACTGTCTAATGACAGTAAATCCCACAAAGTGGAATTTGAACCTCTTTGGTTTGGGGAGAGGGTCTGCACAGTGGTGTTCTGCATACGATGCAGGAGTGGCAGACAGCTGTAGGTGGCAGTTCTTGTTTGGGAATAAGTGTAGGCAGGACCATCGAGGACTAATGAACAGTTTTAGATGATGTTAAAACATTTACCAAGGGAAATGGGCAGTAGGAAAACTTGAAGGGATACTGGAAGACAGTCTGTGTTGGCTCTGGTGGGAGACACCTAAACTTTCATCTTCATTCACTTTGAGTGAGTTTGGTATTTGGGATGTAGAAAATTTAGCAGGTATTTTGTAAAACTTCTTTGAGTGTAAGAAGTGGAGGTATTTGTGCTTGAAGTGAACTCAAAAAGGGATGGAAGTGATTGCAGCTTTAATGCATTTATCCTTGACTGAAATAAGATTGATTCACATCTCTGTCCTCAGGGAGGAAGCTGATAAACTGTAGGCTCAATTTACTGGAGAGCAGTAGAATGTATCCACTTGCCAGGGAGAGAAGATTAGTTCATCAATGTTCCTAAAATTAATGGGTTTTAAGCTCTGACAAATCACTCAGGAATTTCCTTTGCTGTAAAGTTCTCATTCTTGATTCCCATGTAACACATAAGATCCAAGTTTTAACATGTAAGAACTTACAAGGTCATTTGCTTTCTTGCTGGAGACTTGCAGTGCTTGGGGAAATGGGTTTGCTTTTTGTCAACCCCAGTTGTCTTGAGGGTTTTATTTGTTCTAGTTTTCTTTTTCAGCAAAGTTACAAACTCCAGCTCTGCTTTCTGCTACTGTGGTTGTTTGCATTGTCAACCACGTGGAAATAACATTCCTGTTTGCCATGTTCCAGTGGAGAAGGCAATGTATAAGTGCAGCTCTTTCATTGTGATCTCCCACTAAGTAAAACAGAAAAAAACTTGGCTTGAAGCAGTCCAGATTAGTCAATGACAAGGGATTTGAGATATCACTATTTTAAAAGAAAATAACTACATGAGCTTGTGACAATTGAAATAAATGCATTAAAAACCTCTTTTTTTCCCCAATGTGGTTGACAAGTTAATTTCAGTCGTTGTGGTTTGACCATGGCTGGATGCCAAATGCCCACCAAAGTTGTTCTGTCACTCCCCAGCTGGATGGAGAGAAAAATGCAATAGAAAAGTTTGAGGATTGAGATAAGGACAGGGAGAGACATCGCTCACCGGTTACCAACATGGCAAAACAGACTCAAATTGGAGAAATCAACTGAGATTTTTATTAATCAAATCAGAGTAGGTTAATGAAAAGTAAAACAAATATTAGAAACACCTTCCCCCTACCCTTCCCTCCTTCCTGAGCTTTGCTTTCTTCTTGATTCACCACGTCTTCCTCCACGGACTCAGCTCTGGCACCTGGGGTTCCCAAAACCTTGCCTCACACCCTAATATAGTCTTAAACTGTTCAGTTAAGAGACATCTTTCATGTATTTTTTAAAAACTGAAAAGTTTGGCAGCTTGGCATTTGTGTCCTAATGATTTCTCCAATATGTTGAGCAGTCAGGTCTGTATCAGATAAGGCAAATCATCTATTGCAACAAGGGCGGTGGATTTGACTTCAGCATCCCTTGATATTGAAAAGAAATACTTCTCAGAGCCTGGTTGTACATGGAAAAGAGTTTATCAAATTCTTGAAAATACTTTTTTGAGCTGGGAAGATATAATTGCAAATTAGCTGCTATTTATGCAGATCTCTGAAAATAACTGTGGCATTTTACTCAAGGGGGTTGATTTCATTTTAACTGTCATCACTGCATTCTTCTAACTCAAGTGATGTCTTTTGCAAGAAAGTTATTACATGTGATTAAAAGCTGAGTATAGATCTAAGAATACTGAAAATGTCTGGTAGCTGTATAGGGCTGGAATTCAGGCCTGGAACAGCACAATAAACTGTAAAACCTGTAAGAGAATGTGTTGCTAGTTAGCACACATAGTCACATTTCCTGTAGCAAACTGAAATTTAGATACCAGACTTGGGCACCTCATTCCAGAGATGAAGGTCTCTCCCTGGCACCTGCCTTTGGGGAATGGGAAGGGGTGAACAGAGCTCTTTGCAGGAGGTCCCTTTTCTCTGTTATAATAAGAACCTACAGTAACGAGGTCATGACTACGCTGCTGCTTTTTACATGCTAAAATTTATCAAGGAATAATTTGGGCCACAGCTGTTAGATTTTAATTAATGCATGTAGTAAATATTCTGTGGTAGAACTTCTAAAAAAATTACTAGCATCTGTTATAAAATCTGCTGAGAGTTTCAGAGCTGTCAGTGACTTGGCTGCATGTATTGTTCCCTGCATGGGCACAAAGATTAACCTCTCCAAGAGAAATTCAGCTTGAGGAAGGCTCTGCTTAGAAGCAGTCAAATAAATTAGCATTGCCAAGGGCAAGATTTCTTGGAACTAGGTTTTAGACAACTGATTTACCAGGTGGTTGTTAACAATCCAAGCAGAATTGTCTTAGAATTGACAGGAAAGAAATTTCTTTTTACTTATAGAATTATTACTAAGTTGGGTTTTAGGCACTAAGTGTTTGGTTTCCCCTTAGAGCTGAACTTAAATTTAAACATATAGGTACAAGTTAGTTGGAGTTTATCTTTATGGTCATTGTACACATATTCAGAGGACTGTATTTGATTATAATAAAATTTTCAAGATGTCAGATACATCTCTCCAAAGGCCTTTATTTCTCTTTTATTGATGATAAAGCAGGTGTAGAGTGGGTTGTTTATTTTTGGACATATACAAGACTGAATTTAGAGAATTAGAGAAAAATAATTCATCAGTTGCAATTGCCTACTGATTAACAGTATTTCAATCTTAAAAACTGGAAATCTTTGAAATTGCTGTGAAACTGTATGTAGGTAAAAGGGATTCCTGAGATGTAAAAAGATTTTTTATCTTTTCTTTAGTATAAACTACAACCAAGATCTAGTGGGTGTAATCTGATTATCACAGTTCCAGCTATAGAGTGTACAAGCACACAAAGTGGGACAGTAGATGCAGATTAAAATGCAGAAATGGTGAGCTTAAGTATCACTTATCAACTGCTCAGTGTTAGAAGACTCTTACATGTGTAATGTTATGATTAATTGTAGGCAGTATCTCTAACGTGACGCTGCCTACTGCTGTCATTAATTAAAATTACATTGATTTATGATGGCTATTTTTGCTGCTAAATGGTGAAGTGAAAGAACATAGTGTGTTTGTAATAGTTGAGCTAGGGGTAAAGAATATTCAGGAGATTCCCAAATGCTTGGGTGAGCTTCAGCACTGATGATAATCAGTAACAGGAGAGGTGACAGATCTGTGTTGCATTTATAAGAGGGATCATGTATCCAACTCCTCTTTTTTCACTTTTGCTACCTCTCCATCCTGTCTATCAAACACCCAGCAGTTCTAAGGCAGGAACATTCCTCCTCCAAGGCCAAGAAAATGTTGAATCTTAATCACTCAGCTGCTTGCTACCCATTGTTCGAAGGGCAGAAGCTGCCTTTACGTAAGGGCTGGTTTCAGGTGTGGGTAAAACATCTTCATGCAAGTGGTGCTGAACATAAGCAATGGCTGTGTATAGGAGCAAGGTTATGTCATTCAGGTCACCACTGCACACTTGATTGGCCATTCTGGAGGTAAACTGATGGTATTATTGAAAATCCTTGGTATAGACTCAATATCGTAGTTTGTCCACAGTCTATGCTTCCCCTGAAGGACTGGTTTTGTAGCTGTTTCTGTGAAAACTAGAGTATATTCTCTCCAAAAAACACAGGAACTCTTCTCCAAACATATGCAAATATAATACATGAATTTACATTAGAAGCAGAGAAATTGAAATGGAGTATTATTTAAGGCATATATGGCCAAATGTTAAACTTTCCAAAACATGGGACAAAGCGGATTCTTTAGTTTCTAGTATTGTTTTTAAAAGAACTTAATTTAGAGAGAGGATTTACATTTTTTAGAATTTATGATCACTTACTTTGCTTACTTTTTTAAGATAGAAGTTTAACAGAGTCTGAAGAATGTTTTGAAGTAGAGCATTGCAAGACAGTTATTTCAAAAGACTCTGTCAGTGATGGTTTGCAGTCATGACATGAGAGAAAGTGTGTCTGCAGGAAGCTGGAATCTTAGGAGATGTTTCCTGGAAGCAGGACCTGGAGGAATTTTGGTAGTGTGAAGGGGAGCATTGCAAATTGACTGGACTTTTAATTTATGTTAGTGCTTAGTGTTTTTGTATTTACTACTGCTGTCTTAAAAGATGTCAACATCTTGAAACCTCATACTATTTTTTTTTCTTTCCTCAAAAGATGAAATGTTGGTTTTAAACTCCAGATTTCCTACATATTAGCAATATTTCTTTTCCCTTGGCTTTGTTGAGTTGTAAAAAGTTGTGTGGTGGGACAAGTGACTGAACAAATGTTGCTGTGTACACAAGTCAAAGGATCAACAGGACTGTCAAATATCCAGGTGTGTTTTAACTAAAATACTAAAACGTAGTACTGTGTTGGGAAAAGGTACATGCCAAACTTAGGTGCTCATTTACTCATTTGCTGCAATTCCACTTGAGGGGTTTCATCTTCCTTTTTGCTAGGTGTGCACTTCAATATATTGCAGACTGTGATGTGTCTGCCAGGCAGTGTCCGTCTGTTTGTGGATGAACTTAAATCTCCTAGTGCTGTGGATGGTGTATTTTGGTATTAAATTCACTTTCTGATGAAAATTATAGCACAGTTCTAGAGAGACACTGCAAGCCCAGGAGATTTGCAACTTGCTGGATGTTCCACTGTGCAGATGCTGTATGTGCCAACCCAGTAACATAAGCACGTGCGTTTTCCTCGGAGGATGCAGTTTCAATAATGTTCTGTCCTTCTGCAGGTTTGATTTAAGTACACTTACTCTACTTTTTCTAAAATAGCTTCTTGGATAAGAGGTGCTAAGCTCAGTCATGGGATAGATACTCCAGCTGAAAGATAGGCTGTCCAAATGTGGTTTGTGTGAATACAAGAATTAAAAGCTGTGGGTGCAAATTTAAAAAAAATTTTACATGTTTATAAAATCTTTTCAATAAATAATGAAAATACTTTTTCTGTTTCAAAATAAAGTGATATTACTGGGTGGGGATTTTTGTTTATGTTGAACATTACCTTCTGTCATTTTTGAGGACTTTTTTTCCTCTGAAGTACTTTTTGTTAACATATAGAGTCAAAATAGTAAGACTGATATTTAAGGATGAGGATAATAGTTCATTTAGCTGAGGAGGCAGTCTGGGTTTTGATTCCACCTTGCAGCTCAAACATATGATGTAGCATTCCTAAGTTTAGAAACTTGATTTAGCAGGGAATGCTTTCAGTGTTTTTCCTTAGCAACCCAGCCTACCAAAACACACCAGAGCTGCCCTTCCTGCTCTGTACCGAGGAACAGTAGCAAACTCCATGGTTTTAAGGTGGAGTTTATAAACAAAAATAGAATAATGAGTCCTGCAATTGTAGGCAATTGGAATTCAGTGGTCAGAGTGTTTTCCAATTACGTATTTCATTGGTCTTGCATTTTCAGTATGATTCTATATGAGATTAAGGGCTGCACTAAAACTCTAGAGCATCATTTTTGTTTTAAGTAAACTTACCTTAAGAATATTTGTGAAATGGCATTTCTTGTGGGGCTTTTTTGCTTATTTTCTTTGGTAGGGGCTGAGCATGCCTCAAGATAGAAGTGGTGCTGGAGGATGCCAGCAGCTGCTAAGGGTTACAGCCATCCTTTGCAAAAGCTGAGAGGGCATTTGGGCCATAGTACTGTTTTAGTTTTGATTTTTCCTTAGACTTCACTTCTGATTGCTGTGTTAGCTGGACCTTTGATCTTGCTTAGTGCAGAAGTTGTTGCTGTGTTATGTGTTGCCAGTGAAATGTATGACATAGTTTGCATATCTTTTTCTAAAAAATAACACTGTTCTGTGTTTGGTGCTGGTACACAACCCATTGAGGAGGACAGAATTTTTCTAGAGAGAAGTGAGAACTAATCTTATAGACCTTATAAGTTTAAGTGTCTACCCAGTTATTAGAAATACTGAGCTTTGTATATGAACCTGGTATAAGAATTTGGTTAAATGCTTGAATGAGAACCAGCAGGAGTTAGACACGTAGGCTTGTCATCCCATACCTGATGCTGTAACGTTAACTGGGACTTTCCTCCCCACCCTTTGTCACTGTATTAACTGAGACCTGATTTAAACATTGTGCCTTTTTTTTTGCTTTCACTTCATTAGAATGCTCTGCTTTCTGTTATTTTGTCAGCACATAGTTTCAGAGAGGACTAATCACTGATCTTTTACAGGTTCCACAAAACTCCCAGACTATTGGTCTGCATTCTGCATTATATTCTCTGAATTTTGCATAGTGAGTTTCTAGTGTTTCAACTGGAAACGAAATGGGGATTTTAATCATGTATCTTGCATGATTTCTGATTATATTATTTTAAAAGTTTTAATATTAAGAATAAGCTCTGGATAGTACTAGATGCAGTGTAGTATGCAGAAGTGAAAAACCTTTGCTGGTCTTGGGTCAGAGTCAGTCAAAACAAGCATTAAGTTTTAACTACTGAGTGTATTGTACAGATTTGTTTGACTTCTTAGGATGCAGGTTAACCTAGCTTGAATTCTTATGTCGTGAAGCTGCACTTTTTTAGATACCATCAAAAAAATAAAAATCCAAGTTCTGCGTTTTGCTCTCTTGTATTTTCAAACAGAAATTTGTCATTTGCTCATTCCTAACCAGGACAAAGTGAATGATATTTGTCACAGTTCACCCAGATTTGTTTCAGATGTATTGTGAATTATAGATAACATTAAAGTAGAAGCTTGGGCTTCAGTACATGGAGATGTTTCAGGCTAAAGATGGGGAAAAATTTAATCTGCTTGAGAAAGAGAAGTCTTGCAGAAGATGATCATTGCTTCTTAACACTTGCCTTTTCTGAAAGCTGATGCCCGTTTTAGGCCTCACAGAACACCTGCATGGTTCCCCTAGAGAGATGAGCTGTGTAATGTAGTGAGTGCTAAAGGAAGGAGCTCTCCCTCCTGCAGGAACCTCAGTCTCAGAGGATCAGAGCTAACTGCAGGGTTAGGGAAGTGGGCAGCGGGTCAGTGGAGTAAAAGGCAGAGAAACTTTGAATGTTTTATTGTAGATACCAGCAGCAAGGGTGGCTGACAATTTGGTGCAGAGCCCAGCACTTCTTTTCACAGCTGTAGACAGTTCAAAGGATAGTAAGTTGTGCTGTGACACTGGTTGTATAAGCTGTTTGAAAGCTAATGTTTAGCAGTCCAGAGAGGAAAATTTGTCTTCTGTTGACTGTCAAGAGAATAAGACACTCTGGCATGCAGTGGGGTGGGAACATGCCTGGATTCTCATGGGAACTGAAAAGGAATTTGTTATAGAGACTTGAAAATACAAAAGAGGTCATGTTTTTGAAAATACAGTGCTGATACTTTTATAATTTTATTTTAAAAACCAGAAGCTGGCATTTCAAGGTATTAAGACTTCATTTGTAGAAGGACAAGAAGAATTAAATTACTCCTGGGACTAAAAGGGTAAAGTCAATAATGTCAAAAAAAGAGTACTGTGCAAGATTTTTTAAGTGGTAAAATTTGGTGAGTCCCGAGGGCTGTGGTTCATCCTATGCCTTTTAGCAATTTAAACATTTAAAATCTGGGTCTTTGCTTTCAGTAGTTGCAATGCTCATGGGAATTTGGAGATGTGCTAATGCAGGCTGTCATTAAATGTTTATTTTGTAAACCTTGGTTGAAATATTTCTCTGTAACATGATATGAGAGCAAGACTTTGGTCAGTATAAATCCAGTTTTTAATATTTTGCTTGTATAGAGTCTTATGCTATTAATTTTTTTTTAAACTGTGCCTATCCTGGCCCTGTGTTGGACATTAGCATTTATAAAACACAATTGTTACTGCTGTAAATGCCTGTAGAGGTGAGGTTGGGAAAAGGCATCCTGTTGTCCTAAGAGTTCGTGTTGTCTTCTGGTTTCTGAATGAAGAAGTGGTATAGACAAAAACACTGTTGTAAATGTGGATAGTAAACAGTCAAAATGATAAACCTAAATTCTTATGTTTCTTCACTTTAAGAGGTGCTCAACAGGTGTGCTACATGTGAAAAATGTCTCTTCCTGTGTCAGGATATCAGTCTTCTGTCAGAGGTTCTGCATATCAGTCCCTCAGAAGTGGAAACTATTAAAAGGTTCCTGCAGCCTAATGCCCCCATATGCCTTCTATTTCTTTATTATTATTTTTACTGTTCTGTCTCACTTCAAACTAAGCACTGAAAACTTGCCTTTGTCTTTTTTGAGATGGAAAGTGAAAAAGAAATGTGAACGTGGCAATCCAGGAAAAGCTACAAGATACTAAACTGCAGTGAAAACAAAGCAGTTTGGCTACAGAGTTGATGTCATCTCTATATTGAAGCCTGAGTTGTGGTATGTGTTACTAATACATGAGTGCTTGAAGATAATTCTGAAATTAGGCTGTGCTAGGAGATTAATCTGTGGTAGTGGACTAAAGGCTTCAAGCTTTCTGTTCAGAAAGAGGTAGCAGCTGAGCAAAGCAAACCCATGTAGTTCCCTCTGGCAGACATCCTGTGCTGTGTTTAGGGTTGATTCTGCACCCAGATACCAGGGAAAACCATGCCAGTGTACTTCCACATATTTGGGAGGAAACTCTGACCTTTTCTGGTAGAGAAAGGGATTTTTGTTTCATGTTGTTTGTCAGGTGACGAGGCCTGGATGCTTCTGGAAGTTAATGATGATCAGTTTTTAATTTTTAGGCTGAACTTCTTTCCTGCAGTTGAGGCTATAAAGACTGAGTGTCAAGCTAGAAGCAGGATTTCCCAGTTCCCTTACTAGCAGACTACTGTTCTGTCATTCCTCCAGAGCAGCTGCTTATAATGCCTATCCTGGAGGATTTAGTTAGAGCAAGCTGCTGCTAAGTAGGAGGTCTCTGGGTAACTTTCTATTGTGCCATGCTCTCTCCATCTCTGCAAAAATAGCAGCACTTAGGCAAATTTTTTCTAGTTTTGGTATTGGTGAGTTAAATTGATGAAAAGTAATGCAGCTTTTGACAAGTCATACTGCCACTGTGAGTGAAGCATATTTAATAGATGCTGAAGATGTGCATTAAAAAATGAAACTACTGCTTTGAAATGGCTCAGCATCCTTCACTTTTGAGTTGAAGGATTTAGTTCTTTTCAGTCATATCAGAGCTCTGGAGCCTCTTTTTAGGCAGGGAACATCTTTTGCAAATTCAGCATTATTTTACATTGCCAAAGACTTTGTTTACCATAGATTTTGGAGAGAATATCCAGGTGAGAATATTCTGGTGGTGTTACAGGGCTGCATAAAGATGAATTCTGAATCCTCAGCTGCCAAAACAGTAAGCTGATCAGGCTTTTGCTGGGCTGCTAGCAAAAATTGAAAGATTGTTAATTTTCTAAATGCTGTTCCAATGAATTCTGCAATGAGAAGGAAAACAGAGGGGCAACTCTCAATTACAGTTCCGAATCTGTATTTAATATATATTTTAAAAAATAATCTTAGCAAAGTAACATTTGTATGATTTAAATGAGAAATACAGATACATTTCTGGTTGTTGGAAAAATGTAAAAAAAGACATTTTATGGTTTGAATTAACAGTATGCTTTAATTTTAGCACAGCTGAAAGGTTGGATATGGGATCCCTCTGTGGAGTTTGGGCTCTAGTGAAGTTCAAAAGGTGTGTGCATGGGCAGTGGTAGTTCTTGGCAGCATTTTAGGAAGGTCTGGTTTATGCTAGTTTAGCCTGAGTTTACAAGACACAGCCTATGTGCTGCTATTTGTTTTCCTTGTCACCCAGATATGGTACTTATGAATATATATGAGGAAATTATGTCCTTCAGGCCATAGCAGGATGCTGAAATGTCCTGTGTATGTGAACTGCAGTTTATTCCAGGTGTGAACTGCTCAGTATGTTAGACTTTTCTTTAGACCTCTAAAAAAGGAAAGAGGGACAGAGGTAACAGAAGATTGCAAGGAAATTAAAGTTTCTATGGCTTATAAAGAATGTCAGTTTTATAACTGGAGGTGTATGAATTCTATTGTAGTAGCTTTCCTGTGTTAGCACTGAACCCTGGAGGTGTTGAAAAGCTGTTTGTTTCAATTTCTCCAAGCACCAGCTTGTTTTGTCTTTAACTGCTGTGTTGCTGAAGAAATTACTTTTCACTCTAATGCTCACAGTGACTGAAGCAGATAGCTCAGGGTAGTGGGAATACAGAGATCAGCCTGGAAAACTCGTGCTGAACAGCTGTCTGTAATTTGTTGTGGCACCTCATAGGACTTGAACTGATAGAGGCAGCTCACGAGGGATGGCAGTGTTTGTGCTGGTAGAGTGTTTTGGGAACATTTGGTGGGGTACCAAGTATGTGTTTCTAAAGCTACTCTTGTCTTATAGGTGCAAATCTGACTCAAAGGGTGTGTAATTGCTTCTTTCATAAAGGTTTATTTTGTTTTCCAGTGTGTTGTCCAAGCACTTAAATGACTTATGTTCCAGTTTATAAATAAATACAGTCCTTAATCTTGCTTGGTATTACAGCTGTTTCTTTCATTTAAGTATGTTTTCACTTTTTCCAGTGTTTCTGTTTTACTTTGATTGTTACTTTATCATGATCATAGAGCCATGGCAAAAATTCTAGGGCCCTTCCCCACTTCCTTCATCTCTGTATCTTACACCCTGTGTGTGTATACTCTGTGTGAAGGGGGGTAGTTTTTTTTTTTTCCCCTACCCTTAATTCTCTGATTTTTTTTTAAACATTATTTTTGTTTGTTTATAGGCAAGTACTGTCAAAACCTGTACTGTTTATTTTGTAACACTTTTAGGTTAGTTGATACTGATTTATATGAGTCTTTCTAGCTGTTATTCTGTGGAGTACCCTATGGACATAAATAGTGTGTTTGACAAAGCTGATTTTCTATATTCAGTCTGCTTCTGGACCTTCCAGATGTTTCTGTTGAAAGGTGTGGCACACACAGCTCATCTGTGATGCTTCTCAGGGAAACTGTTTCAAGAATCCTAATTCTCATACTGCAAACACAGTGTTTATAGTCCTGAGCAGGAGTTTTGCTGTGCAAAGGCTAATCATTTTAATATATTTAAAACTGCAAATACAAAATACATCCCAAGGCATGCTAAACAGAAACTGAATCAGATTAGCAGAAGTAATGGAAATACATTTGATTGTTAGTTTAGCAGCAAAGGCCTGCAGGATTTTTAAGGAACCATCACTATCAGAAATATTGAATCCTGCAGTTCTGCAACAGTAAATATTTTGTAAATATTTTCTTGTTATTCAGAAGAGGAGAGAGCCAGGGTATTTCTGGTACTGATAGAAGTTAGGAAAATTTCTCAGTTAGCCCTGGAGGTGAATTATGGAGCCTAGGTGCTCAAAGCCCCCCTTCTTTTGGTCCTGTCAAAAAGGAATGGTCATCCCTTCAGTCTGTGTTTGAGGAGTCTCTTCAGGTTGTGTCAAGTAGCAGAAGCTCTGGTGAGGTCCTCTGTGGAAAGGAACAAATAATTCACCTATTGCTACTCCTTGTTGCTTCAGAGTGAGAGGGGATTGCTGGCTGGAATACATGGGATTAAGCTATTAGCCCTGCTCAGCTCAGTTTTAACTAAAATGTCCTTAGGCCAGCCTGCTTCACCAACTGGAAAAAACTGGAGTGAATAGCTGTTAAATTGAGCTTGAATATCACTATATGACACGATTTGTTCTATCCATGCTGGGCTGCTTCTTTTAGTAATTTTCTCTGGCCATTTTGAGTTACAAGTGCAGTGAGTTTAGAGAAACTGTCAGTTGTAATTCAAAGGATAATTTAATTTTAGTGTGTTTTGGGTTTTTGCCACACCGCTGGCTTTAGGCTTAATGGTTAAGTAACTGCTTATGCTGTACATTCAGGAGGTTTTAGAGCACCTAATTTGGGCTTCTGTCCTGAATTTCCTTCTGTGGTGTGGTCTCCCTATCCACTGATTAAGCATGAAGAGACTGAGAACTTACTGTGATACCCTTATACATTTTTACATTTCAACTAGACAAATGCACTTTTGATAGAGAGGAGGGTTTTAGTATGTAATTTTAGCTTTCCAAAATAAGCAGAAGGGATCATATCTAATGCAAGACATATTTGTGAAATGGCTGGAAAACTGTTCAAGAATACTTTACTGTATTGTAAATATATCAAGAAACTTGATTATATTGTGTGAATTTAAAGTGACTGCTATAGTTTCTTTAGGATTTATATATGGAGCAACAAATAATCAGTGTAAATGGAAGAAACTAAGCATAAGTTAAGTAGTGCTGACTCAGATAAGTATCTGTTAAACATAGCTATGATAATACATTATTTTTAATGTAAAATATTCTGAATTGAAAGTATTGTTGAGTCCAACTCCTGGCCCTGTGCAGAACACCCCAAGAATTACACCATGTGCCTGAGAACATTGGAATTCTTACCTGTACTCTTTGAATGTAAAACATAAGAAGCCCAAAATTTCGGGGGCTTTTGTTTGAGGCTTTTTATTTATTGCTGTTATTTTACTATTTAAAAAAAAAATTAAATGTGATCTGCTTTTATTGCTTCCTTTCCTTCCATTGCTGTAATACACAATTCATGAGGAAGTGGTTGATTTGTAGCAAATGAAGTTTTCAGCTTTTGGAATGCTCTGGTCAATACCTGTAGTTTTGTACTTTCAGTGTAGGTGCTCCATTTATTGTTTGAGTTATGTAGATAATATTTAGGCCCTATATGATCATAATCATAATCATAATCATCAAACACATGTTTAATTTGACAAGTGTTGTTTACTAAATATCTTTAAGGATGGAGAAAGCTTTCAAAGATAATTTTTAAAAGAAAAATGTTTTACAGTTGAGGGTGTCAGTGAATAGTAACAGCTATGATGCAATTTTTTATTTTAAAGTAGATTATTACTACCTGTGACTTGTGTGACAGCAATTCAACATTACTTACAGAAGGATGTTGTCCTGTCTTTCCTTCTGAATTTCTTGTCAATGCTTGCTTTTAGTGATATTTATGTAGATAAGGAAAACTTCATTTATATGAATAAAGAATTATATTGAAGGCATTAATGTTATTTGTACCTTGAACCTCATTTTATGTTATTTACTGGTTGCTGTTTGACTTTTCAAAATTCCCTACCAATCCTTAGTCCATGGTACTTGAGTGTAATAGTTATTATTCTGTGTCTAGCCTTGTTTCCTTGGAAAGATGCAGATGATAGTCTGGCCAGAAAACTGAGTCAGTTTAGCCAATATGAAGAGTGTATGGAGAGAGTTTGAAAAATGAAATAATTGTGGGTAAGAAGCATTTCTACCGTTGTTACTGTTACTGTAAGTGGTTTTCTTTTGTCCCTTTTTTCTTTTATTGTCTTCCAGGACAGAATAAGGAACTACATTCCTTGGGCTCTTTCTGGTATTTTATTGATCATTACAAAAAATACTGTGTCTGAATTGAGTTTTTGAAAGTGTAGGATCAGAAATAGAAAGTAAACATGAAGCCTGTTTAGAGCTAAGCACAAGCGGTTGTGTAAGAAAGCCAAATAGTCTTTTTAATGTGCAGAAATGCATCTTTTGAGCACTTCCAAGTATTTTTCAAGATAGAGTTTAATAATAGAACTTTCCTGGAACATGTAACATTACGATGTTTTTGGTGTTGAACATGGCCATTAGAGCAGTTCTCTCTTGTTTTCCTTTGAATAATAAATTACTACACAAAGTGGTTGAAATGACACTACTTGCCAAACCTGCATGAGCAATTTGCTAACCCAAGCCAAGAGGAAAACGCTTTTAGTTGTTAACTGTCTTAGCTAAAATCTTGACTTCTGTCTCTTTCTGTCATACTTGATTTTTATACAAGAATTAACAGATTTTGCCCATCAGTTAGTCTGATTCTTGCTTCTGGCCATAAAAATGTTCATGCAATTGCTTCAGTGTTTTTGTGTCAGTCCTGGCTCATCCAGTGTACCAGCTTCCATCCCTCAGGCATTCTCCTGTTGTCTGTGCACAGGATTGTATTTGAAGTCAAAATCTCTTAAAGCAAAACATAATTTTGTCACTAGTATTGCAGTCTCATGTAGCAGGCATAAAATATATGGGATTAGTAGATGGATGAATATTTTATTCTTTGTTTTCAGACAACCTGGATTTGGAGCATCTAAAGATTAAGCAAAGCCCAGCTTTTGATTCAAGGTTGACTTGACTGAAAATTTCAGTCTTGAAAATGTAAGGTTCTCTGCTCTCTGTTTTGAGTGTCAGAATAGGTGCCAAACTGAACTGTATTAAAACTGGGGTGAGCAAGCAGAAAAGCAAGAATGGAAAAGGGATGAGGAACAGGAATGGAAGATGTTGTATTGCTTGTTGCTTATTATCACATGCAACTGCAGGAGTAAACCAGGCTTACATAATTGAGGAGCTGGCTTAGTGCCAACTCATGTAACTGTAGGAGTATGATAGGTGAGGCACACTAAAGGACAGGTAATTATTAAATCTATGGAAAAATTAAGAACTGTGTCCTGTTAAGCAAGGTCTTAATAAAGACTGTACAGTAGATACAATCAAAAATTAATAAATTAGCATATATGGGTAGATTTGAGTATCTGTGGCCTCTTATTTTTTGCTCAACCTGTCTCAAGTGTTTCTGCATAATTTGGGACTGAACATGAAGAGTCCTTGATAGGTGCAAGAGAGATCCTTCCTCTTTTCCTCATTCCACAGAGGTGTACTGGATATCAGCTGTGTGCATGGTGCAGGGAATTTGGCCTGTGCCTCCAGAAAGTTTATACTCTGAATCTGGGAAGTTGGATCACCCTTTGGAGGAAGGTGAATTTCATCTGGGCTGAAGTTATATTTAGAGCAGGAAGCTTCTCTCAAGTCTAGTGTGTCTCTTCTGTTGAATGTCAACTGGATACTTGTACAGAAGACTTAAAAAAGAATTGTGAACATGAAAACTGTTATATTCTTGCATTACTCACA
Organism: Catharus ustulatus; assembly: GCF_009819885.2. Classification (NCBI taxonomy): domain Eukaryota; kingdom Metazoa; phylum Chordata; class Aves; order Passeriformes; family Turdidae; genus Catharus; species Catharus ustulatus. Next base: position 9,463,425 of record NC_046221.1, on the reverse strand, counting down.
GCAGACAGGTTTGCTTTTGGTATTTCCATGAATTTTCTTTTCCTTTCCTCATCTGTGTGTTTAATCTGTTTCTATTTATTTTATTTTCTTGCTGTTCATTGCAATGGCTGTAGAATCATAGAATCTAGGAAAAGACCTCTAAGATCATCAAGTCCAACTATTAGTCTGACACTGCTAGATCCACCACTAATCTGTGTGCCTAAATGCCACAGCTACAAGGATTTTTTAATACATCCAGCACTGGTGACTCTACCACCTCCTTAGGCAGCCTGTTCCAATGCTTAGCAACTCTTTCCATGAAAAAATCTTTTCTTATATCCCTTCAAAACCTCCCTGGTGAAACTTGAGGCTATTTTCTCTTATCCTCTCTCTTTTTCACATGGGAGAAGAGAGTGACTCTCACCTGGCTACAGCCTCCTTTCAGGTAATTGTAGGGAGTAATAAGGTCTCCTCTGAGTTTCCTTTTCTCCAGGCTAAACAACACCAGCTCCATCAAGTGCTCCAGCTAAGACTTGTGCTCCAGACCCATTTCCAGCTCCACTGCCCTTCTCTGGACATGCTCCAGCACCTCAAGGTCCTTCTTGTATTGGGGGGCCCAAAACTGGCCTCAGGATTCCAGGTGCAGCCTCACCAGTGCCCAGTACAGGGGGACAATCACTGCCTTGATTCTGATGGCCACACCATTTCTTATCCAAGCCTGGATGCCTTTGGCTTTCTTGGCCACCTGGGCACACCTGGTACGTGTTCAGCTGCTGTCAACCAGCACCCCCAGGTCCTTTCTCACAGGGCCACTTTCCAGCCACTCTGTCCCCAGCCTGTAGCACTGCCTGGGGTTGTTGTGACCCAAATGCAGGACCCAGCACTTGGCCTTGTTGAACCTCACACCACTGGCCTTGGTCTGTCAGTCCAGCCTGTCCAGATCCCTCTGCAGACCCTTCCTGCCCTCCAGCAGATCAACACTCCCACCCAACTTGGTGTCACCTGCAAATGGACTGAGAGTGCTGTTGACGCCTTCAAACAGATCATTGATAACAACAGCAAACAGGAGTGTCCCCAGCACTGAGCCCTGTGGAGCACACCTGTGACATGGCCAGTTACAGCCATGGGTGTGAGTCCATTCCCCACCACTCTCTGGGCCTGGCCATCCAGCCAGTTTTTTTACCCAGCTACGTGTATGCCAGTCCAAGCCATGAGCAACCAGTTTCTGGAGGAGAATACTATGGGAGAGAATGTCAAAGGCTTCTCTGAATCTGGGTCAACACAGGGACAGCCTTTCCCTTGTCCACTAAGTGGGTCACACTGTCAGCTCCATGACCTTTGGTGGCACCAAGGTCAGAGTGACAGGCCTGTAGTTCCCCTGGCCCTTGTGGATGGTGTTATATTTGCTGCCCTGGAGTCACCTGGGACCTCCCCAGTTAGCCAGGACTGCTGGTAAATGATGGGGAAGTGGCTCTGTGAGCTCTTCTGCCAGCTGCCCCAGTACCATGGGGTGATCCCTTCCAGCCACAGACACTTGTGCTTGCCTAAGTGGTGTAGCAGGTTGCTGACCATTTTCTCTTGGTTTCTCTGTGTGGAACAGAACAGCTCTGCAGCTCTCACCCTGTGAAACTGAGCATCACTGGTTGCTCTTCTACACAAATCAGAATGAAACATTGATCCAACATCATGCACAAGTCATTATTGAGAATTGGCACTTTTTCTGTTTGCAGATTCAAAAGGCAAATATTTTAAAGGAAAGATCAAAATGTTTTTTATTAGTGTTGGAGTTAACTGTTCATTCTTTTTCTTCCTTAAACTTTTTGACCATTGGGAGCAACTTGAGAAACGTGCAAGACAAAAACTGATTGTAAGCTCTGTTCAGCTGTAATCTGCTGTAACTGCTTGTGTTGCAAAATTTAAAAACAAATGAAATATTTTTTTTTTTAAAAAGCAGGCATCACCCCCAACCTTCCAAGTACAGAGTTCTGACATTCTACCCACCATCATTTTCTCAGAAATTAATTGTAAATAAATTAAATAGCATGGCTCCCAATTTTTTCTGTCTATTATTAATAATTCTATTCTTTAACTTATTTCATAAAATATGTTGGATGTTTTTTCTCACAGTCAAACATCACATTTCTGCATCACTTGTAATGCTTTTGAGAAATATGTGATGTACTTGGAAAAGAGGCTGAGAGCCTTTCTTGACAGTGTAAGATGGCAGCATTTGTAATTCTTCAAGAATCTGTAGAAATACAGGGCTTATCTTTGTTATTGACCTGTGATTGTTGAAAAAGAAACAGACTGGAGAGATAACTGTGACATTGTTGATTATGCTGCTGGGGAGCAGCCTAGCAAAAGCTGTATAGAAAAAATTTGGGGGTTTTGATGAGATGAAGGGTAGATTGAGGGTTTGAAGAGTATATAAGGTAGGTATCTGCTGAGGGTAGATTGAGGGTATGAAGAATATGTTAGTGCTGCTTGTTAATGCAAGAAGTGAATAAAAACTGAAAAAAGTCATTAACGGGGTTTGCTTTCATATCCATCTTGTTGGAAATACAGTTTAAAGAGTAGGTATTTCACTGACTGTTCACATCTGGGACATGCATAATAAAAATAACTGCTGTTGAAACCAGTGGTACAATCTGTTATGCTATGAAGAGATTAAGACTTTGCAATTCGCTTAAGTAGAGACATTGCTTCACGAAAGTCATTATATGTAGGTCATGGTTTTTTAATGTGTTCAAATGCTCTTTATATTTGGGAAGTGTGATCTGCATCTTGTTCTAGAGCCTGTGAATTTCTAAAGAAGTTCTCATTAGCTCTACTTCTTCAGGGCTTTATTTTTGTTTGGTGGTGATTTTTGGTTGGGTTTTCCTGTGTGCATGTTTGCAAAAGGTAAAGCTACTATCTGTGCTCTCCTATGTCTGGAAAACTGTGTCTGTTCTTCCAGCATTTAATTGATGTTTTCTAATTGCCTTCAGTATTTTGTGCTCTGTATATAAACTGTCACGCTGTCTCTGACTGGTTTCTGCTGTTCTTTAAGAAAAGAAATTGTTAGAAATGTCTTTTAAAGGACTTTTGGCCGAACTTAAATCCATATTCCTGAGCTTCAGCTTCACTGATTGAATATTTATAGCCATGATTTATTGACATTGGAAAAGCTTTGGCATGAATGAAAGGAAGTACAAGAGCAGTGGGGACTCTGGCAGTTGCATGTGTTAATATTGGTTGACACAGGTTGTGTTGGCTGTGCTTGTTTTTTAGTTTGTCCATGGTGTTACAGGAATACTTTATTTCAGGTGCTGCTATTAGAAACAAGTCCAAGCATATATTTATGTAGTTCAGAAGTGAGTTTTTATTTTAATTTGCTTGTATTTTAATTCTCTTGTCAAGAGTTTTAACTGCTCAGTATCTTGTATCAATATTCTCACTGTCTAGGGAGATCCCTAAGATTTTTGGTATTATAAATGACTAGACACAATTAACTAAAAAGTGTTTTGTATTTGTATTAATTTTTTTGTGTTTGCTTTGTTTTTTTTAGGTGCATTTCCCAGACACAGAGAGAGCAGAATGGCTCAACAAGGTAAGGAGAATCATTGCTCCCCAGTGGGAAGGGGCAGGAGGGAAAGCTGAGATTAAAATAAAAGGTGAGGCAAGAATCTGAGAACACAGCAGTTTTAATGTGATTCTTTATACACTTGGTTGTTGATCCAGTTAGTCACAAGGAAGATTAAATTTAGTTTCATGGTCCTGAAATGATGAGTTTTACCAATGATTTAAAGTGGCATTATAGTAATGACAGCTGTAATTGCGTGGAAGTCATAGCAGCTGTAAACAAAATCTTTAATTTTCTACTTGTCTGGGATACTTTCCAGTTACTGTAGGTTCCTGACCTACAATCTAAAAATAAATGAAATTTGCAGTTTTGATTTGTGTGTGTGATAATCTAAGATATAAATCTCTGTAACTTACTTTTTAAAAAATATCTTTCATTCAAAGAGCATAGAAAAACATGAGTTAATTGGAAAATCGTAAGAAAAAAAGGCAATATCGAATTAATTTTGTCAGAAAATTCAGATGCAGTGAAGTTCTGATTTTTTTTACATTTATAACTTAATCATGTATTCAAGAACTGTATTTCCATGTAGATTTTTTTTCTCTCCTTAGACTGTAAAACAGATGTGGCCTTTTATTTGTCAATTCATTGAGAAACTCTTCAGAGAAACCATAGAACCAGCAGTAAGAGGAGCAAACAACCACCTCAGTACCTTCAGTTTTACAAAGATTGATATTGGTCATCAGGTCAGTGTCTGCTGAAGGTTTTTAAGAGATCCTGTTTTACATTTTCATGTAGCCTGTTCAAATCTACACTGAAATATTTCTGTGTGACACTTGGTCATAAGGCTGATTCTGATTTCTGTTGTAATATTAAAATAAAAATGTGTGGGTTTTTTAACAGGGGCTTTATTGCATTTCCTGGGATCTGTACTTCAGAAACTTGACAGAGAATTTGGAGATGACTCAGTGTAGTAATGCCTGGTCACATGAAGAGCTCACAGCAATGTGATTTTAATATTGTTCATGCAGTGCTTTACATCAAGTGAGCAGGGACCATTATCCTTTTGCCAGATGATCCAAGTGCAGTTTTCTTGTAACAGATGCACTTCTGATCATGTTATGTGTGGAGTCAATGACAAGGCTGCTGGCTTGGCTTTTCAAGCACTGCTCATAACACAGTATCAAGGGGTATACAGATGTTTGTCTTCTGTTCCATCAGACAGAAGGGGTCTCATGCCTGCAGGAGAGCCTGTTTGACCAGTGCAAGCTGGGAATGATTCTCTCTGCTTGCAGCAAGTTCAGCACTACTGAATCGTCCCTGCATTAACCAGAACTTTACTGCTTTGAGATGCAGTTTAACAACTTTTGTTTGAAGTTGTCTTTCATGTTTCTATTGCTTGTCATAAATGGAATTTCAAATAAGAATTTAAAAATCAACACCCCCACACACCCTCAAATGTTAGGAAACCTGAAATTAATCTTCAGGGGTGGTAGAGGGGAATTGTTTTTCCTCTCTTTGTGACTCTGTTTCATGTAGGTTACAGTTCATTATGCTTTACTTCACCTTTTGTGTGTTGCATTTATTTTTTTAAATTGTAAATCCTTTTACACAGGTCCTTGGTCCTGCCCTAGATATATTTATAATACAGACTGTGGCATTCCTTTTAAGCTATACTAATTTTAAGTAGGTTTTAGATTAGCTCCCAGACCTCTGTATGGTCTGCAGCTGGATTGGGTAACCTTAGAAATGACAAACAGCTATTCATACTTTGTATTGCAGCCTTGATTAAGTTGATTGAACTGCACAGCCCCAACACAGCAGTGAGATTTTGATTTTATGTAAATTATCAGAAAGGTGTAAATAGAAATATGAGTATTTTTCAAGAAAGGAAAAACTCAAAAGTGATGTTGTTAGTCATCCTCTCCTGCCTAGTGTTTGATCAATGTTTGAGGCTTGAGTGTGTGACTGATAGATGTTAATTCTGTATGAGGGTGGGAGAGGGGGGAGAGTGTTAACACATTGATTTAGAGAGACAGCACAGAGTGGTTGACACAACTTTTTATGGGAATTACAGATTCTTTTCCATCTATTCTCACTAAATTCCACTTAAGGCAGCTGTCTTTTTGTGAACTAAATTTAGCTTGTTGTTGTAGTTACGCAGAAAAGAATGCAGAGAAATCAAATGTTTATGCAGGGGAGAGGGAAAGCTTGATTATTAAATATTTTGTAAAGCTTGAAGTTTAGTGGTCTATACCCAAGGTGGTTGCTGGAAGGATTATGGATAATTGAATCCCAGAAAGGTTATTCAAGAATTACCTTTCTGGCAAATCTTGAAGCAAGAATTTGAGCTAAATTGATAGCCTTACTGCACACCTTTTAATGTTTATAGTAGGTGCTTAACTTCAGGCATAAATATGCCTGTATTCACCCTTATTTCAAAGTTAAGAGTTTAATATACTTCTGTAGAAGAATCCAACTTTTACTTGCTTTGTTGTTCCAGCCTCTGAGGATAAATGGTGTAAAAGTGTACACTGAAAATGTGGACAAAAGGCAGATCATTTTGGATCTTCAAATCAGGTAAACTTTATTACTATATTACAATGAGCTCCATGCTTTATAATCTGCACATTATTTGATTTGGCAGTTATGAGAATTGCTTCATTATGCAAATGTAATTGGTTCTAATTGTGTATGAATGGAGGAAGAAACTGCATGCTGTAAATAACATTTATCTGAGAGGAATGAAATATAAACTCTGTGTGGTTTCATCACTAAAGTCATGATGGTTAATTGAAAAATACTTTCCAAAGATAAAACACTAGCTTTGACTTTTTTCCTTAATGTATTAATACTTTGCCATTAAATGTAGCCTGAAATCTAAGATGTAAGATTTTTTTGTTTTTTTTACTTTTCTCAGTTACTTAGATTTTTAAAATAAACATAGTATTATAAAAAATCATGATAGCTACAGAAGAATTTGGTTTTATTTTGCCAGAGTAAATCTGTGTATTATAAAATGCCAGAAAGACTGTGCTCCATTGCTTCAGGTTTCTTTGCTCTTTCATCATGACCCCTTTTATACAGGTTTCCTAGTAGGTCTACCCTACATTTACCTAAGTCATTCTCAAACAATCTGCGGTTGCAGAGTTTTTTGAAAGTTCAGTCAGTGAACCCAGCAATGCTTTTATAATTGACCATCATAGGTCTATGTTACTGTGACTACTTTTGTCTGTTTTTGGGTTATGGAAAGGCCAAATTTGTCAGTCATTGACAGGCCAGCAAAGAGCAGGCTCCTGTGTTCCTCACTGCTTCCCTGGCAGTAGCCAGGAGGGTCATCAGGCATCTCAGCTTCAGAGGCACTTCCAAAATTGGAACATGGTTATTCTTAAATTTGAATTATTTGTCTAAAGCTCAGGTATGCTGAAGCCTTTGCTGTTTTGATAAGAGAAAATACTGCTGTCTTCTTCCCTGGGCTCCAGAGCAGGCAGGGGTTACATCAGTGAGCAGAGCCCAGTATTTGTGGAATTGCATCACTTTATTTCTGTAGGAAAAAGACAGCTGTCCAAATCAGGGATTAGTGTTACTGGACAAAATACAGCAGGATTGACTCTTCAGAGCTTATTTCACTGGATAAAAGTGTTTGCCTAATGGAGCAACTTCCTTGAGTTCTCTCTTTGTTGCCACTTTTGGCAGCAGCTGGGAGAGCAGCCTCACCTCTTCAGAGATAAGCCCTCAGGAAAACAATCTTGTCTCACCAAACAACCCAGACAAATGGTTTTAGAGAAGCTCTTTCTATTCCAAGACCACTTCTTCCCTCTAAGGCAGAACTATTCCCAGGAAGACAGAGTAAATCTAGTATTTTTTTTGTTTAGTTTCTGTTTATGCTCATGGAGTAGATAAAAGTAAAAAGGCCGGTAGATTTGTACAAAAATTTGAGGAATAATGCCCTGTTACGTAGACCTGGAGGAAATCTTTACCCATGTCTCATTGTATTACCTTGCAACCTACCTAGAGAAGTGGTAGGCAACTGCAATAGAATAGTCTAAAAGGCTGAAATAATTTCCTTGAAGTGATTTAAATAGCCATAATTATGCTGAGTCAGCTGGGTACCTGTTGAACCCAACAGCCTGTCCCTATTGCCAGTAGCACAGGCTTCCAGGAAGAAAATGGAAATGAGAGCTCTGGAGTGACTATCACAGCTTCTAGGAATTAAAGCTTAGACAAAACCATCATCAAAGGAAGTCCTGTTTCATATTTAAGACTCGTCCTTGACACCTCATTCAGAAAGGGCTCTTTTTCAAAGACTTTTAGCATGCAAGTTTAAGAGCCTTCCTGGCCCTCTGTGCCACTTGTTACTGTTTGATGTTGTTGTTTGCTTTTGAATAGTTTGGTTTATATATCCTCTGACATTCTTATCACTGGGATTGTCTCATTCATAACAGGAAGAGTAAGTGTCTCTTGGTACATTTAGGTACAGAGTTAAATACAGATACCAACCCTAAATTATGTCTTATATTGCAGTTTTGCAAGATTATAAAAGACAGTCTCACTACTGGAGAAAAGTCCATCCTTTGGAGTATTTATCCCTGTAGATTTTAATCTCCAGTTAAGTTAGTTTGTTATAATTTTGATTTATTTCTAAGTTTAAAGTTAGGAGCTTTCTATAAACCCTTCATTCTCTAAATACAATGTAGAAAGACCTCTCAAACAACCTCTCTAAACATTCATAAGAATAGTTGTAGGAAGCCAAGCCCTGTGGGGTGTGTGGTGAGGGAAGGAAGGAAAGATTTTATTTATGTATTTTTTCAGTTTAAAGTACATTAATTCTTTTAAGAATCCCCTTTTATCCTGCAGTTTCACTATTGTGGCTTCTTTTAGCCCTTTGTGCTGTCAGTTGTTTGTGGTGGGGTGTGTGCCTTTGCTTTGGACCTTCCATAGTGCATTTAAGTAGTTTCCATGTGTCTCCAAAACTCCAGAGTATTGTTTTGCATCATCCTTGAAGGTCTTTTTTTTTCTGGTCTGCTTTTCATTTTAATTGCAAAAGGAGTGTGTTTTGGTTTAGTTTCTATTGTTTCTGCAAGGATATTTGGTGCATTGTGATCATTGCTTCAGACTGTTTTTCAGAACTCTTTGGAACAGGTTTTGTGCATCACTTAGGATTCAATTAAGAATTTCACTCTAAGTAGTTTGTATAGCTAATCCACAAAGCACTCACTGGAGAACATATTTAAAGTTTCAGTTTGAGGACCATATTTGTCAAGGGAATGCTTTGCTTTTCTCTTATTGTGAGTTTATGTTTAAAAAAAAAAAATGATCAAAACTCATTACTGTCCAGAAATCTACTTCTTGATAACAAATATGGGCAAGGGAAAAATTTCAACCACTTGAGCAGATGAAGATAAAATCTAAATAGATTGTTAATAAAAAGAAATCTTACATTTGCTAGTGCGTGAACGTAGTAAATACCTGGGTAAAGGTTATGGATCAACAGAAAACAAGATAAACTCAGTCAATTTAAATGTAAACTGTAGCAAAGGAAGCAAAAAAGATTGAGAGATTGAAGAAGTAGTTGTTAATAGCCTGACTTTTTTCAGCTTCTCGTGACGCAGAAAAATTGATGCATTGAAAGAGTTTTAGGCTGCAGATTGAAGCACAAGGCAGATCTTTTCAAACATGGAATACTTGAATGGGGAGACTCACTACATTTTACTGGCACAAGGCTAATGTAAAAATAGGTCCAAAGGTCTTTCTAAGAACAATTCAGATTGTCCAGTGTACAGAATCACACATCACTGTAATGTAGGAAATATTTTTGCCATAACCTTTTATTTTTTCTTTTTTTTCTTCTGGGTATCTGCCATGGCCTACAATGACCACATGCAGTGCATTGCACTTCTCTTTTGATTCTGTGCAGCTGCTGTTAATATTATGAGAGTGTCCTCATTAAACTGTAATCTATCTCAAGTCTTCTGTACCTTAAAGGGATCATAAATATTTCTGGGATATTATGATCTGAATGTATAGAATTTGCTTGCTAAATGAGCTTTCAAGTTGTGTGGTATATTGCAGTGGAATTGTGTAGGCATTGACTATTAATGGACCCAGCCAAATATCTTAGGGGATAAAACCATATATTTAGCTTTATTATAAAGTTAAATGTTGTTGACTTAGTCCCCTCAAATGCAGTTTGTTACTATTTTTGCTTCAGTTTGTCATCGTGTTATTATGGATTTTCAAATGAGCATATTGCTTCCCAGTCTTCATAACACAAATAGTTCTGATGCTGCAGAGTGCAGAGATTGAGGTTTCAGTTGCAGGTTTTAATTGACCTTGCTTCTCTGTGTCATGTTGTTATGCAATTATATATATATAGGAGTGTATTTATATATATCTCTACTATCTCTATATATAGTTAGATAGGTTAAAAATAGAAATTACATAGTTTTAAATTGTGTATTTAAAGTTACATGCCTATTTTTAAACTGTACAGTCACACTACATTCTTTCCAAGGAAAGCAACTGTCACCTTCCTTTGACATAGACTCTATCATGTTTTTGTCTTCCAGTTCCCCAAACTGGCCATTGCACAAAAAAGATTCTGCATAGTGTTATCTTTTGAATAGTCAAAAATAAATTCCAGTGATGATGTTACAACAAATTCTTGGTACTATTGTTTATTTCTGTTTAAGGGATTGATAAGATTTTCATTTGTTGAAATCCCAAAGACAGCACTGCTGCACACAAAGCAGAGGGGGATACAGAGGATTTGGATAATGGATATATGGAATGCAGCAGCGCTCATCTTTTTTTATTTTAGTAGTACTTTGTGGCCATCAGGCTCAGGGGGAGGGAACAGCAATCCTGCTGTTCTATTCTTGCTGTAAGACTAATTTATTTTATATTGACTTGAGCCTAGCATGGCCAATGAAGAGAGCAATTCCATTTTGTTCACAATTCCCCAAGCATTTTTGTAATAATACTGCTACATACTCCCAAGCACAGCTAACAGTGTTTCACTGTACAGGCCATGTCTGAGGAACTAATGTGCAGAATGTTGGGCTCTGCTGCAGAATCTGGAACAGGATGCCTGGCAGAGAAAACAATTTCCTCCTCCCTTCAGCTGTGTCTGGCTTTAATCTGGCTCATCTCTATCCCAATTGGCTCCTTCTTCATTTTCTTTACATGGGCAGTCTGTTCAGAAAGCTCTTCAGGTTTCATTTGTCCTTCTGTTACAGCCTCTATCTCAGCCAGTGTCCTCATCCAGCTCATCTCTCCATACCTGGAGCATGATATTCAGTCTGTTGGGTTTTGCTTTTAGCTCTCATTCCATAGAATCATTGACCAATTCCATGCTAAATCAGAGTCTCAAGCTTTCTTCCTGAATTCTTTGTTGAGTCTCAAAATTAGTTTTCAGAACCAGTGTGTCTCACAGAAGTACCAGCTCTGCTGGTACAGGCTTCAGCTGCATGGAGGTTCAGGGAAAGCAGCTAAAAATCCAAGCCTGAGTTGTGTGTGAATAATCTTGTAGCCTTGTAGCATGGGCAAAATAGATGGGACTTCTTTTTACCAACTTGGACAAATCTGAGATACAGGGCAACATCTGGAAAATTTCAGTCAGTTGACCTTGCATCCCCAAAAATGGGATGCAAAAACTGTTCAGGGAAAAATTTGCATAGTTTTTAATATGTTCCCTAATTTTCTTCCTGCCTTCTCTCCCTTCAGAAAGGGCTCAACTGTTTTTGGCATAAAACCTGCTTAGAAGTTCATTCAGCTCAGCATGTCCTGCTTACTGAAATGCTAAATATGACTGGCTTTGCAAGTCTATGAGTATTTCAGAAAAGTTTCGTTTTTAGCATAACCACCAGCTCTGTCTAGTGCTTCTCATGATTATGTTAGATGAGTGTGGATTTGGGTACATTTACAATCAATGAGATCTGTGGAGAGCTTTCCTGAAATGGAGTATGAATTCTGTGTCCATTATTTCCCAAAAGTAGGGCTTCTTTCTTGTCTCCTATTCTGCATCCTTCTGGAGGTGGAGCAAACCTAGGTATTAATTTGAGTGATTTTGTAGACAGTGGTGATGTTTTGAAGGGGATATTTTAGCAAACTGGCATTGTTTTATGTTTTATTATTTCAACATGCATTTTTTGTGCATACACTGAGAGACAAAATATGTTTTAATGACAGTGCAAAATAGAAGTAAGAGTTTATTGCAATTTAGTCCATAAAAGTGAAATGTATACTTTCTCTTTTGGTTTAGTTTTGTTGGAAACTGTGAAATTGATTTGGAGATCAAGAGATACTTCTGCAGAGCTGGTGTGAAAAGTATACAGGTGAAATTCAGCTTTTTTCTTTTGTTTCTCATAGCATTAAATCACTATTTTCTGATTAAATAATCTATAAGAAAGCAACAGTACTTCTGTGGTTTTGTAGCTTACTATTTTCTTTTCTCATTTGAATAGTATTGATAGTGAATTAGAATTTCAGTAACATGACTTAACAAAATAAAAAAAGTCTCTAAGATGTAGAACAAATATATAACATTTACTAAAGGAAAAGCTAGAAATTTTATTTCTTGTACTATCTAGGTATCAGATAGAATTCCTGGTGTAGGTGCAATTACTATTAGTAGCCTTCTGATATTGTTCCTGAGATTTCCTTAATTTTCTGGTAACAAATCTTTCCCTAAGGTGCAGAATTAGCTCTTCTGTATGTGTGTCTTGACACACCTATAAGCATTTACCTGCTTTTGCTCCAGTATCTGTGGATGCCACTGTGCTTCTTGTGTCACATTTGTTTACTTGGAGCTATAGAAATAATCTACCTCACATTTTTTAAAAATTACCACCAACATGACTCTGAATGATACAGATGAATATAATGAATTTTTAAGCACAACTGTTACGTGCTTGTATTAATTTTTTGGGGTTTGGATGACATATGAAGAAAGAATCTATGTATATATAAAATTCTTCCATAAGCAAGATTTATGAATTAGAAGTGTGAGCATTGCCAGCAAATAAAATTTATTTAAAAGTTGACTAAAGTCAGTTTCATTGTCTTTTTTTTTTTTTTCTTCCCCTTTCACAGATCCATGGCACCATGAGGGTTATCCTGGAACCACTAATTGGAGACATGCCCCTAATTGGAGCACTATCCCTTTTTTTCCTTAGGAAACCTGTAAGCACTTTTTTCTCCCTTTCCACTTTTTTTAGAGTGCTGATGATGGTAATTAGAAAATTATGGAGAAAGAATTAAGCAGCAAAATGAAAGGATTTGGGAAATCACTTCTGTTTGGTTGAACTTTGACAGATAAGCACTAAGAAAATTTTATGAGTGCTAACAGGAACCAAGATGGATAATAATTACCTTGTAATTTGGAAGTGTGTTTTGTCAAAGCTGTCAGACTTTCCTTACAAGTCTTCTGGTAAGGAAAGATCAATAGATACCATCTAGACGGTTGTAAAAAAGCTTTTGTTCCTGCTCTCACAATATTCTGTAGGTAAGCATGATCTGACTTAAAATTTCACAAAGTCTACTCAAGATGGTTAAGGAAACCAATGCTGGTGTTAGCACAAATTAAAATTGGAGTGGGAAATTACCCACCTACTGTGAAGTTTTTGTCCTAGATAGCAAATGGATAATTTCCACTACATTTTCCAGTGACCCAAGTGTGAGGGTGGATCAAGCATATAGTGAGATGGAATTGGAATTCAAAATGATCATGATGGCAGCAAAAGTAGAAAGCAGAGAGAAGGTCACAGAATTGAGCTGGAAAATAAGCTAGACCAAAGTGCATGTTTGAGCAGGAATAATAGTGAAACAAAGGTGAGCCTCTTGCTGGTATGAAAATGATACAGCCAAACTGGCACGTGTTAACAAGAGGATAGCTCTCAAATGCTTTCAGTTGTAGGCACAGGAGTTCAACAAATCTTTTTTTTTATAAAAGTATAAAGGACAACATAATACACATTGCACTTGGCTGGTGGAAAATTCCTGTGATGTTGTGTTTCAGCGATTTTAAGTTTGATACTGCTTTTAAATATCTGTAAGAGCTTAACAGAAAATGTGAACAGTGCAGAAATTCTTATGTTCCACAGACTTCTTTAAAGAAATTAGTTGTTTCCATCTTACTTGAAAGTATATTTTCCATTGGAAGCTTTCCTTGAGTATGTTGTAATTGAACATGAAAACTTATGTCATGGTTTAACAGTTTCAGACTGGCAGGTCACAAATTACAAGTGTATGGGTTTAGACACTTTGAAGCATCTCAAATTGATCATCTTGGTTTCATCAGCAGTCTGAAACTCTAAAAAGTTGATCTAGGCTTGGGAGTTGAGAGTGAATTCTTCAATAACTTTAAGAGGTATCTTGTTACTTTCTTCAAAGAAATCACATTCTTGTGATATGGTTCTTTTGAATAAATATCCCATGATAAATTTTTGCTACCATGTTGAAAAGATAGGTTTGGATTTAGATGTTTATGTATGGCCTAGAAAAAACTTACGTTACTTTTATTATTACGTGGCTTGTTTTATCTGTCTAGAGAAACCATGTGTGCCTGGGTAGAAGGAATGGAGACTTAGTAAATCTTAGTAAATATGCAATAATTTGCAAATATTTTGTGCCTGATTTAGGCAGTGTTTTTGTAAACGTGAATTACTTCATGCAAAACTGATCGTACATCATTGCTCTTATTTGGAAATAGTTGAGGAAGAACATTGGGATGAACCAAATTTGGATTTCCCCAGATTTCTTTGAAGTGAGCCTAAACACTAGATGTCTGCTCAAGTTTCACTTAATTTTTAATCTCTAGCTGAGCAGTGAGTGTAGGACAACTGTTAATCTTCATGTTTATCCTAACAAAGTAAGCATGGCCCTGAAAAGGATTGAGTGTTGTCTTATGCTGGTTTGCACTATGTAATTATTAGCATACTCTCTGATATCTTTTTGCTATTAATCCTCTCCTAAACAATTTCCATTCTCAGTACAGTCCCCAGTTCATTCCAGAGACCATCCAATAAACAAATTACAGTAATTTCACAATTATAAGCTGCACCATTTTGACTAAAATTTTGATCCAAACCCAGAAGTGCGGCTTATAATCAGGTGAGGCTTATATATGGACAAAGAACAAAAAGTTGCTGTTTTAGTTTGGAGGACAAGTGTCTGCTGAGAAAGGTGGGAACTTCTCTTTGAAATGGAGAATGTAAACCCCCTCCCTCCAAATTATTATAATTTTGAAATCAAGGAGCTTTCAGGCAAAAATATGGGAATTAGGAATAACAGTTCTTTACTGTGGAAGTTAAAATAGAAATACAATACTACAAAGAAACAAACTCCAAACCCTGACAAAGTCAGAGTACAACCTGACACCCCATAAGGCAGGCTGTTGGTAGCAGTCCCATTAAATGGTGGTTGCAGTCCTCCTGCAGTGACAGATGTGGCTCAGTTGGAGCAGTGCTCCTGTACATGGTGCAGTTTCCCTCTGGAGGTCCAGTGGTGATGTGGAGAAATCTGGTTTTCCTCTGGAGTCCAGTGGAGAAAGGGGCTCCCTTAGTGTCCCAAAACCTCTGTTTTTATCTTGGTAAGAAATGTTGGGCTCTTCCCCCTGGCTGGAGCAACTTCCAATGGGATGCAGTAATTTTATCAGTTCCACAGTGGGACTCAATGGCCATTAGCAGAAAATGACTCTCTGGAGGAAGGATGGGTTGTGAAAAGATAAAGAACAGTGCCCTGCCTGGTTTCAATGGATGGCTCATTAGCAGAATATCTGCCATTGAGATAAGGATCACTGCCCCCACCCTCAACAGATGGTGATAGAATAGATAGCTTTTATCACACTCATTATTGTAATGGGTGGCTTATAATCAGGTGCGGCTTATGTATGGACAAAGAACGAAAAGTTGCTGAAACCCAGAAATGCGGCTTATACTCAGTGCGGCTTATAATCGTGAAATTACTGTAAGTGGAAACATTCTGGTTTAGAGGAGCAGGGAGAACAGTGTAGCTGTATGGACTTCACAAAGTCATTGCCTTTTTTCTTTCCCTACAGTAATAACATTTCTCCATTGTCTAGATGTGGTTTGTGTTGTGTCTTTCAGTTATGTTTTGTACAAGCCTTCTGTAGCAGCCATTCTGACAATCTGTGCTGGAACCATGACCTGACCCAGTATGTCTGGATTGCCCTGGGGTACCTCCTGCAGATGCTTCTGTTTGGTGAATTCTGGGGGGAGAGGCTGGAAAGCTGGCAGTGGTAGGGAGGGGGAGGTCAGCAGCAGGAATCCTTAGAAACAGTTCCTGGCACTGCTCTACTTCCCAGCATCCTGCTCTGGCAGGAGGTATCCAAACCTTCCACTTCTGCTACTCCCAGAGCATTCTCTTGCAGATTTTAATTCTGGTGTCTGTGCCCACTCTTGTCTAAGTGTGATGCATCTGCAAAGTGCTAAACTAGGAGAACTTACACCTGAGAGGAGAAACAGAAAACATATCAAGTGAAACACCCCTCATTTGGGGTAGTTTCTGAACTTGGAGCGATACTTTGTCCATAGTAATTTTGTCTTTTGCCTTACCCCTTGACGCTCTATTAGTGGGACAAAAAAAGGATGGGAATTAGAGTGGAGTACTATCTTGGACTAAAAAGTCAAAAAGTGTTAAAAGTTTTTTTCCCTCCTTTTATTTAAAAGCTTAGATAGTGGTCAAGGTCTGAGCAAACCTGAGGGTGAATGGTTTGAAAAATAGTCTAAGATGGCCCATAACTTTGACAGTTATCCCTGGCTGTTCAGCTTTTTCCAAGCAGACTTCTCTTCCCACCACAGTGTGTTTTCTCAGTGTTTATTTTTCTAACGTCTGCAAAAAAATGTAAAATAATGCTTATTATAGCAAGAACCAAATTCTGTTCTCTTACTAGAGAGCAAGTGGCTGCAGCCAACGAAAGCTTTTCTTAAATATTTTTGTTAGAAGAGAAGAGGAATTAGCTGGCAGCTAGCATTAGATTTTTGTTCTCATATTTTCCAGTCTAAAGTAACGGGCAACAATTCCTCTTGCTCTGTATCATCTGTTTGCTGGACTTAATGACTATATAAGGCAACATGGCCTATGAGTTTACCAGTCTGATATTTCTGAGTAATGCATAAAGTTTTTGATCTTTCAAGAGTTCTTCCATCTTATGAAATTTTGTGTATATACTGCATTTTGTTGTTGTTATTGTGAAGAAGGTCATTAAGTTTCATCAGCTTATAAAATAAATCCAAATATGTAGGATATTTCAAGGGAGGGAAATAATGTGCATTCTAATGTTTGAAGTAGTCTGAGTGTCAGTGCTAGAGAGAAGGTAGCACTGGATGAACAGTCAGGATTTGTGAGGTTCTTTGCATATTTCTCACTATATTAATGTTATGTCTATTTACCAGATACAGTAATTTCACGAATACAAGCCGCACCAATTTGACTAAGATTTTGCTCCTAAACCGGAAATGCGGCTAATAATCAGGAGCGGCTAATACAACCTCAGAAGTGCCTGCCAGAGTGCTGAGCCGAGCAGCTGCAAAGTCGGCATTTTGCGATTGTTACAAATCGCTACTTTGTTGCACCGCGGGTGGAGCCTGGCTCCGTGTAGGCAGAACGGGGGGCGGGGAGAGAGGCGGGAGAGCTCTCTTTCCTCCTCTGCCACAGCCCAGGGGAGAGACGGGGGGGGCCCGGCGCCGCCATTGCTGCAGCTCGGGGAGGAGAGGGGGGACCCGGGCCGGCCCTACCGCGGCCCGGGGAGGAGAGGGGGGACCCGGGCCGGCCCTACCGCGGCCCGGGGAGGAGAGGGGGGACCCGGGCCGCCCCTACCGCGGCCCGGGGAGGAGAGGGGGGACCCGGGCCGCCCCTACCGCGGCCCGGGGAGGAGAGGGGGGACCCGGGCCGCCCCTAGCGCGGCCCGGGGAGGAGAGGGGGGACCCGGGCCGCCCCTACCGCGGCCCGGGGAGTGGGGGGAAGCCGGCGCCGCCATTGCTGTGGCCCGGGGAGGGGGGGGGAAGCCGGCGCCGCCATTGCTGCGGCCCAGGGAGGGGGGGGGGGAAGCGCGCGCCGCCATTGCTGCGGCTCGGGGAGCCGACAGGAGCCCCGCGCAGCCATTGCCGCGGCTCGGGGAGCCGACGGGGTGCTTTGTCCCCGCCGCCGCTGCCGTAGGAGCAGGGGAAGCTCCGTCCCTGCCTGCCACCGCAGGGCAGCGCCGACCCGGGGTGACCGAGCCCAGTGGCAGCGGCGGCCGGCCCCAAGCAGCAGCACCGTGCTGGACCACCTGGCCCCGTCAGCGGCCCCTAGCGGGCCGAGCCTGCACAGCCTTAGCTCAGCCAGTAAACCCCGCCCTCCCGCGGTTCTGTTAGTAATTGCACGCGGGTCCTCGCTGCGAACGACAGAGCGGCTTATATTCGTGTGCGGCTTATCTATGGACAAAAACCGAAATATTTGCCAACACCCAGAGATGCGGCTTATAGTCAGTGCGGCTTGTATTCGTGAATTTACTGTAATCAGTTCTCAAAGTTTTAGTTACCGTTTTACTTTTAGCACAAATCGGTGTATAGTTTTGATTTGTGGTTCAGTTATAGAAGTTTATATGGCTTATAGTTGTACTATAAATGGGTAATTTTCAAAAGCTTGTCCAGTGTCACACTTAGAATTGAGGGTGTGTCCTAACCCAACCGTTTTCTCTTGATAAAAGCCAAAACCCTTCCAATAAGACAAACACATTAAAATGCTATTGTTCTAAAAAGAACAATGGCTGGAAAACAGGATGTCTTCCAGGAAAAATGGGCAGCTCTTCCAAAGCTCTCATTTTCAGATTCACAGTTTTGCCTTCCACTTTTTGACTTGAGTACTACTCTCCTTCTACTCACTTTACAGATTGGTTCTGTCCTGTAGTTTTAATTGATTTTTATATAGGTTTAATTTCATTTAATATTGTCTGCCTTTGGAAAACTGGCTGGATGGGACTTTTAAAAATGTTAAGTCCTGATGAAAATTAGACTAAAAAAGAAGTGTTTGCATCTATAATAGTCCCAGTGAAATGGATGGAAATAAATAAAGTGGTTATATAGAATGTAAAGAATACCTCTGGAATATATGGAAGTGTCAGGTTTGTGGAACACTTGGATAAATGCTGATGCACAGCTACTGTTAGAATAATATTTGTTAAGAATTAATCTTGTTGCTTATGAAGTGAATGATTTGCACTGCTACTCAGCATACTTAAAATTTGCTAAAACTTACGTTTTTTCTCAGTGATTTTAGATTTTGGTAGCTTATGGGATGTTTTAAGGGTCATCACAGTCGATGTTTCCATAGTACCTTACTCTTTTCTCCCTGTGCCCTCCCATTCTCTTGCGCCAGTGTTGAAACTTCTGCTGCTGGAGGAAGCTGGCTAAGGAACATGAGCTGGCAGGATACTAAACACCAGAAGAAGTGCCCAGTTTCCTGTCCTTCAGATGTATTTTAGTTGCCTGACCCAGCTCTCTAAACTCAGGAGAATGTCAAGACTGGTATGAGGGTGTGACCAAAATGCAGACTGGTAGAAAGGTAGGAAGGAGCAGAGAAGCTAGGGAGAATTGGTTTGAATGAAGCTGAGAGTAGCTGACACTGGAGAGCAGCAGGTGCACTGGATTTGTGCAAAGTCAACTGTGATCCTTCTGGTCACTTCAAATCACTTGCCTGCTGTGTCTTCTACCTCCTCAAATATAAATCTTATCTCTCTAGCAGTTGTGGCATTTAAATCTTCAGAGAGTTTACAACTGAAAAACTTTTAAATACCATTTCTATGCAGAGATATGCCGTGTTTCCTATAGCAACCAGTGAGAAGCACCTACTCTCTGTAGTATTGTTTGAGAGGTTGAGTTTATAATTTATGTCCTGGGAGATACACTGGATAATGTTGCATATTAAATTATTACTACAATGCCAGCACTTCAGTATTGTAGGTGGTGATGGGCTTTGCTCTACTAACAGACGTTGTCTGTATGGCCATTCATGAATAACAGTAGAGGGCAGGTTAGTCCCCTCCTTGTAATACATTCCTGAGAGGAATCACACCTTACCCCATGGAATTGTATCCTTGTGGCCTGTAGTAGAGCTTGAGTTTTCCTACAAAAATCTTACACTTCCATAAGCCATTTAGCAGGAAGTTGTTAATCAGCATTTTAAAATACTCTGTGGCTTCTCTTCTGAGAATTAGTATTGCTTATGGCAGCCAAGTCAAGCCACAAGGTTGGCAGTGTTTAGAGGCTGCTTTTTAACTTCTGTGAACTTTATTTATGGCCCTGGGTATTCTACATTCCAGTATGTATTTTTCCCCTTTGTAAAGGTCTCTAGAATCTTGAGAACATCCAATGTGTACAGAAATGCTCATTAGTTTTTAGCCTGTCTTTTCATATTGGCTGAAGGGGTTTATTTTCTTATTTTATTTTTTAACCTCTTCTAATGTATGTGTTGCATTAGTTCTCAGTACAGAGCTTTGGTAAAATGTGGATTTCTTGGTTTTCAGGGAGGTAACAAAATTTGTTTTCACTTCTCTGAACAGAGGAAGAAGGTTTGAGTAAGATATTAGAGTAGCAGGACACACAGACGACTTCGTTGGAAAGTGTAACTGGTCTGGAATCCTGCCTTTGTCCAGTGAGCTGGCTGGTACAGTCTGCAAGGCACATCACCTCTCTGTTGCGGTGTGTTGTGGAAAGACACCATCGTTTCTGGCTTCTGGCAGAATTTCATTTAGTGACAAATCCTGCACGCAGTTTTTCCAGTGCCCTGTTAGTTCTGCTGCAGAGAACCAGCTGGCATTCTCTGAATTTAGCTAAACTGAGAGAATTATGCATTGCTTAAAGTGGTGACAAATTATATTGTTAAGCTATTTTTTAAATATGGGAAGTTTTTAGATTTGGTGCTTCATTAAAGATTCAGCAGCTGGCAGTCCTTTGCTTGCTCCCGTTTTCTCCATAGGACTCTTCAGTTAGTTATGATGGCAGCCTTGCTGTAACTTGTGTGGATGAAGAGAATTTCTGATATTATATGTACTAATTGTATTTCTTGTCTAAATGACCACTCTTAGTGGCACAAATCTCAGGTTTTTTGTGTAATTGTTTTTCCATGCTTCATGTTGTAAGGACTGATGATGGAATGAATGGCTAGGCTTGTTTTTTAGCAGAGGTATGTAATAATCAAAATATTGACAGTGAGGTTGTACCATAGGGCATGTTTTTGTTTCATAGGCTGTGTTGCAACCTTTTGAAATACTTTTTAGTCCCATCAATGGCAAGTGTCACTTCTCAGTGGCATCTCTTAGGTTCTTGGTTTTCTTTTGGGCTGTGGCAGTTAATACAGAAACCACCAGAGCAGGACATGTTTCTCAATGTTGAATTTCAACATGCACTGTGTTGCTCAATGCATTTATTCAGTGAAGTCTGTTTAGGAGACAGCACAGGACTTGCTGTGTTAATTGCTGTATGCAGTATACTGAACAAAATATGAAAACAAAAGGAAATGCAAATATTTTCTATTTAATCTGAAAACATCATTACATAAAACTGTTAAATACAGGATGCAGGTATGAACACCTCAGGATAGGGACCATTTTTGGAAGGTATTTATGTCCATTTGCTTCTATTTTGCCTATGAATAAATAAAAAATAAATCATGTGATAAATTAGGTTCTTTGTCTTAAAACAGTATAAAATTACTTCTTCCAGAAGCTTGGCAGACTGCATAGATTTTTAGTGTCTCATAATGTACAGTCAAAACTTGTGATTAGAACAAGAGAATTAGTCTGAATACTCCAATTGTGGTTAGTCTTATCAGCTACTACCAAGTTACTTGTTTGCTATATTACTTAAACATCTGTGGGTTTGCATGATTGAGGAAGTAGTGTAAAACTGAAAATATTCACATTAAGTTGGACTTTTCCTCCTGGTTCAATTATTTATTTCTTAGCTTTTTTTTTTTTTCAGATTTAAGATGAGGAGATTTAAGAACATATGTTAATAATTTGCACATCTAATTTTCAAAAAAGAATGTACTGAAATGACCTTAATTTTCCTAAGTGTAAATGTTCTGTTTTCTAGCTCAGAGTTTGTTTTTGTAGAGCTGTCCAACTAAAGCTTACATACTAATGTGAAAGAACCCATTTTATAACAAATTATTTTCACATTTTTTTACATTTGGAAATTAAAAATCTCATAGTTCTAAATTGCTAATCATGCAGAAAAAAAAGTTACAGAACCTCAAAAAAAAAAAAGACTCTTCAGTATACACTATAGGTTGTGGCTAAGAACTTATTCTCTTCTGAAAGGTATTACTGCCATTTAGCCTGGTAGTAACATTTTCTTGCTAAAACAGTCCTGCTAGTACTCTAATAGAAAGTGGGCAAAACTAGTTGTAAATGAGGTATTTTAAAAAAGACATTGAATACAAAGTGGTCCTGCAGCCAGTGATAACTTTGTGCTTTCACCTATAAAGAAATCAGTCAAATCAGCAATCTGTAGAGCTACTGAAGAATTCTTTCACTCTAGATTCTCAGTCTGGTTTCATGCATAACAAATGTATATGATCAGGTCAATGGCTTAGTCTGAGTTTAGTTTGCTTCACATAGCATGAGGGGCTGTAGAGAGGGGCTGTCTGAAACAGGGTCTCTGACTTTCTGGAGAAACTACTGCGTGGAATTATTCCATGATGGGGAAAGATTGAAATTTTCTGCCCCAAGGAAGATGACTCCTACCCTGTTTGCAGATTTGCAGCTGTGGGACAGATTTGGGGCCAGTGTAGCAGAGGAGGGCCTGGGAACATCCAAGCCAGCAGAGCATGAACTGCACTGAAGTGCCAGGAGAAAGGGAGAAGTGATCACTGCTGAGACTCTTGGTCCCATGAGCCAACCTGACCTGTTTTTCTCATGGGGTTTGTGCTTGCCTGGACGTCAGATTCAGCATGTTGTCAGCTGTTAAAGCTTGTCTGGCCCTCAGACTACGACCCACTGCTGCTCCTCCGTGTGGGGATCAACACCACTTCCAGGGGAAATCTGGAAAGAATGAAATGTGGCTCCAGCATGGCTCTGGAGGCAGTTCAGGGGCTCAAGTGGTGCTCTCAGTCCTGCTGGTTGAAGAGACAAGAAAGTGATTGGGAGTAGCCAGGAGGGAGTCATGAACAGGAAATCATGGTTAACCAAGGCAATAACCCTCTGTGATCAGAAGGCTACTCGGTGGATGAGAGAAGAATTGTGGATACAGCTTATCTTGACCTCAGTAAGGCTTTTAACTCTCTCTTTTGCAGCATCCTCATAGGTAAACTGCTAACTACAGAGTGGATAAATGGACAGCTTGCTTGAAAAGTGGTTGAACTCTTCAGCCTCAGTGAGTTGTGGTCAGCAATATGAAGCTTAGCTGGAGGACCATCTGTAGTGGTTTACTCTGGGGTAAAAACTGGGGCCAGCACAAATTTATGGCTGTCCTGGATGGTGGGACAGAGTGTGCTGTCAGCAAGTTTGCTTGCTTAAAAGTGGAAGGAGTGCTTGATACACCTGATAGTTGTACTGCTATTTAAAGGGACCTTGACAAGCTGGAGGAATGTGCCAGCAGGAATCTCATGAAGTTCTACAAATGGAAATGTGAATTCTTGTTCCTGGAAAGGAATAACCTTGTATCCCAGGACAGGGGGCTGACTGGCTGGAAAGCAGCTTTGCTGAAAATTATATGGGCTGTTCAGTTGGACAGAAAGGAGAAGAGAAATCAGAAATGTGCACTTAGGACCAAGAAGGCCAACAGCATCCTGGGCTGCATTAGGAGAAGCTTTGCTAGCTGGTTGAGAGAGATTTTTCCTTTCTCCACAGCACTGATGAGGCACATCTGGAGTACAGTGTGGGGTTCCCCAGTACGACAGAGACAGGGACATGCTGGAATAGGTCCAGTGAAGGGCCATGAAAATAAGGAGGTGCTGGGCATCTCTCATGACATCATTCTGCAGTCCCTTAATCAACTTCATGGTGCCCAGGATAGCCTGAGCCCTGTTTGTGGCAAGGGCATGGTGCTAGCTCTTGTAGATTCTGGCAGTACATCCCTTTATATGTCTTGCATTTTTTTCTGGAATATCTGGTTATTACATCTTACTTTTTTCATTGAAAGGATAATGATTTTCTTTTTTCCTGCTTAATTGTTTGTTACAGGTAGGTATAGTAATATTGTTCATGGGTAACATTACCATTACAAAAGTATATTAGTAACAATGCTCCCTATATCAGTAAATCTATTATGTCTTATCTTTGCTGGAAGTATTCACAAAGGAAATCACTAATTAAACTATTAATAGATCTTTTATAAAAGAATGGTATGTGCTATTTTTAGAAAAGAAAGTGGTAGGGTGATAATTCTAGTCTGTGAAAACATGAAGAACATTTGTTCTTGTAGAGATTCATTGTTTTGTTTTAGCATTTAGCTGAACCACCACAATTAGTTTCTTAACTGAAGAATATCAAAATCCTTTTCTCATTCAGTTATACTTAGATTGGGTGAGTTGGATTTGGAAACATGGTGGTAACTGGGTGGGTTTGGATTTGTTTGTTGCTTAAGTATTCTGTTAACTTCTGTGAAGTTAAGAGAAATCATTCAATAAAGAAAAAAACTAAGGGAACTCAGGTCTGTTGGTTTTGTTATGTAGAATTAGAATTTTATAGGATCAAAAAGGATGTTTTAAATTAGTTTGTAATGCCAGCAATCCTGAAAGAGAATAGGTACCTTTATATGGCATAATATTCTGCACAGATTTTTAGAGAAGAAAATATGCATGATCTAGCAATGAGTTCTCTCTTTTAATATTTCTGAGGATTTTTCTCTCTTTGATACTTAAACCTGTTAATACCTTTCTTCTTTGTCAGTGATAGAATGGAACTTGTGCCTTAAAAACAGCCTCTTAGTCTGCAAGCTGTTATCACATCTTCCTGCCACCTTCTTAATCCCAATTCTTCATTCTTTCTGTTGGTTATATCTTCTAGATCTCTTATTTTCCTGTTCTCATGTGGCATTCCTTGTCAGTTTGTTATAATTTGCAAACTAATGTTAATGACTGTTCATCTATAGCAGGTCTATAGTGACTCCAGAAGTATTTCTCTAGAAAATAGAACCACATTTCATTATTCTCTATGGGTTGTTCAGAGTAAATACTGGTATTTGTATATATTGGGGGGTTATATTCATATATTTATATGAATGGTGGAAGAGTGGATAAGAGAATGGTGAAACTTTTTATAACTTTCAAAAAATGTGTCTAAAAAGTCTTAAGAATGGACGAGGGTTGTTTTGTTTGTTTAGAAAGTCCTGGAAACTGTTTAATTCTCCACTGTTAACAATTGTGCTTATTTCCTCAGTGTTATGAATTGTAAATTGGTTTATTTCTGTCCTTTTTTTGCCCCCTCTCCCTCTTCTCTCTGTAATTCACAGCTTTTGGAAATTAACTGGACTGGACTGACCAATCTTTTGGATGTTCCAGGACTGAAGTGAGTATACCTAAAGCAGTGTTTGATATATCTGCACCCCAGTAAAGCCTAGAAAATCTCAAGACCATCAATTGAACAATTTCTAGGTTAGATGACTCTGAGCAGTTCTCTCTTAATGTAGAATTATATGAAATTACTCATTTTGTAGAAGGTAGTGATTTCACCAGAAATCAAAGTATGCCATAATTATATCTAGTAGGTTTTGTTAAAAATACTTGGAAACTATAATTTGTAATGTACTTCTTTTAGTGTTCTCAGCCTTTCCAGATTTCCAGAATCTTCTGAATTTCCTATCTGGCCTCTCCTATGGCAGCAGAAAGACACAGAACCTTCCTTTCATGCCAGTGGGTTCATGCCAATCCATCTCTATTTGCTTGTGTAAAGTAGTTAGAAATACCTTAAGACTAGTCAAATTAAATAAAGTTTCTAATATCTTCAAGTGCTTACTTTTAAAGCTTTCAGTTTATTATGTGAAGATCAAGTGGAGTAGCAAAAATATTGACTGTATATAGCTATAAACTAGCTTAGCTTATTCAGAGCTTTTCCTAATACCACATGATAAAAGCCCAAATTAAAAAGCATCAATAGAGGTGCAAATCAGGCTGCTTTGAATTATTACAAACCCGATAAAGTTAAATTCATGAATATATTAATATTTATCAGGTTTTAATGGTTACCCAGGGGCTATTTAATATGGAGACAATGGCAAAGGAGATAATGGTGGATCTGATACACACTTGGATTTTGTGACTACCCCTTTTATTAGATTCCATGCTCTCAAGAGTTGGCTGACTCCAGAATTATTTTTTATTGTTTCTAAACTGGAGTTTCAATTTAGGTATTAAATTAATCCCATAGTAATCAATTGCATGACTGAAGTGGGTTTTGCTTTCCTTAGACACATGAAGCCGTTGCATGGAATCCCAGTTGAACAGTTGGAAATTAGAACTTGCATTAAGTAGGTTAATAATGGCTGCAAGAATTGCTCATGTTTCAAGCCTGCTTTGTCTCTGAGGGAAGAGGTTTTCTTGATGAGTGAGAGAAAATGGCTTCCAAAGTACTGCTCCTGAGTAATAATTTTCTCTTTTGATATAACATGACTAAATTTACATTTAGTACTTAACTTTACTAGGCTCCTGAGACTCACATCCTGCTATATATTTGCCTGACTGCAAACACGAAACCTCAGATGTAAACAAAGTCTCGCTTACAAAATATCTCAAGTTTATGGTTTCCAGAGCAACCAAACTTGGCCACATATGCTCAAACCAGTGCCATCCAGACCTGGTATAGTTTCTATAGTAACTGTAACTGAGGTGACTCATGCTCTGCCTTGCCAGGAGGTTTCTTTAGTGCTGTATTTGTTTTTCTTATCTGTATGGATAAGTTGTGTATTTTGGTCTGACAACTTGCCATATTGTAGTTGTTATAAACAATGATGAACAAGAGATTGCTGTCACCACAGGTGCCTTTTTAGTCCTATGGCTGTTGGCTGCACACTAAACTGCTTATTTGTACTGTTTGAAAATGTCTTCTACTAATTGAATTTGAGCATTAGCTGCTGGAAGCTTCCCTGTCAGCTGTCAACAGTTTTCATTGCTTTTCCTGTATGGCTCCACAAGGAGAAGGACACACAAGCAATTCATATTCCTTCATTAGTGTAACTTGCGGAGAAGTGGAATTAAAATCTCTGTGTGAGGAGGAGCCTGACTGGGAGAGCCATTGACTAAAGTTTTATGATCTTAGGAAGCTGTTTTTTAATGATGCATCAACATAAGAGTTTATATTAATGCATCTTTCCCTGTTGCTTGCAATGCTTTGTGTCTGTTTTCCATAGATCAGACAACTTACTTTAGATAACAAAAAATGCAAAAGATTGTCATTTTTGCCTTGTATTAATGAAGAATACTTTGCATCTGAGACTACCCCAGCTGGCAAATACTAGATGAGATTTAAACAGCTTGAAAGCAGCATATTGTTTTAGAATTCGTTTAGTTCACTAGTTGGTTGCATACAATCTTCAGTGTTCTTTTTCAGCTCCCTATATTTAAAGTTAGGGTATCTGCTACCTTGTAGGAGTCCAGTTTCTCTGTGTAAAACTTGGTGAAACTTCATTAATGCTGCCTCATTTTCCTCAGATGTTTTAGTGAAATTCAATAATAATGCTGGGATAAAATTATGGGACTGACCTCTGGAATCAGAGTTGGAGTTTGGTTCTGGCATGAAGGATTGTATGTCCTACCAGTGCTTGGGCTGTTTTTTCTCTTTTTTAAGGAGATTTGCTGTAGCTCTGTTTGAACATTAGTCAGTCTCTGAACCTTATGCTAGTCTAGAGTAGGTTTATTTGTGCCATAAAGTCTGTGATCTTAAGGAAACACTAGAGAGGAGCAGAGCAACCTTTCTTTCGAGGCAGCTCTGGTACCATTGCTTTCCTTGCACTGCTCCTTTGCTTTCTGCAACCTAGGTCACTTGGTTTTCTCCATTAGTCATCTGTTCTTAAGGGACTGAGCATAAAGGCAGAGCTTTCTTTTCTTGCCAGGTAGGGACACTAACAAAAGCAGGAACATAAAAGCTTACCTGATCTCTATAGCAGAGTTTTGTCATTAGACTTATATTCTGAAAAGTGTGATTGTTACTTTTGTAGTTGCCATCACCTCAGCTTAGGTTTGGTTTTTCTTTTAATGTTAAGGCTGGTTGAGATGTTTATCTTCATTTTTTTGTCAACTCTTAACAAAATAATGAATTTTATTTTCTTGGCTCATTTCAGAGACTTTAACATGTTCTGCAGAGAACATGATTATCTTGTATTTGTCTTAAGAATTACTGAAACTGAATTTCTAGACTTCACATAAAATCACAGTCTCTGTAAATGTGATTGGATAAACTCTGCATTAAGGGGAGGGAGAAGGAAGACTCTAGGGCAGATATGAATTAATTCACAGAAGTGGAGAGGAAACTTTTTTCCTCTGAGCAACATCTTAACATTATCCACTGTTTCTTCTTTCTAACCAGAGGCTTGCACAGACCTGTCCATTGAGTTTGATGCAGCCTTGAGCTCCTTCTGTTCCTGTTGTTCTGAGTACCATTAAAAAATCAGCCATGTTCCATCATGTATTGTAGTTATCTGGATTTACAGTGGAAGTAGGCAGCCAAGGGGATGCAGGCTGTTCAGGTTGCAAATCTCTGCATAAAATCAATGTGCATTTCTAGTGGGCCAGATTGTATTTGATGGGTTCATTCTGTTGCCCATCTCTAGCATAATGGTAATTGCTCACCGCTACATTTCCTTTCCAAATGAAACTGTAACACGTGTCACATTTCCCTGCAGCTTTTGTGGTTTTATATGCTAGCTCCTGAGTCAGAGCTATTTCCAGCTTCAGATTCAGTCTTAGAAAAACTTCTCAAGGTGCTCACACACAACTGCTTTATCTAAAAAATGCTCAAAGTAATCAAACATTACCTGCATCTTGATTCCACAAAGACTGTCAAAAGGGAGTAATGGAGTGTATTTAGGAGGAGAAATCACAGCTCCACCAGCTTTAGTGGGAATGCACTTTTGTAGTTCAGAGTATCCTAAGTATTGTTGTAATTACCTTTCTGAACCTTTGTACATCTTGCTGAGATGTGCTGGGTACTTGTGTTCCATGTTCTGCCTTTTGTCTGTGTAGGCAATGTGTGTAACCAGTGCCAACAAGGATTTGTTGTGAGTTCAGACCTGAGCTGGGTCATTTTGTAGCTTAGGAAATGTTCTCTGTGTTTATGGAGGGGTGTGGGGTTGGGTTTTATGTGATTCATTACCAGTGTGGTTGCACTGCCACTCCCTTTTCACTGAACAAAACCTGTTTTGCTTCCCTAGGCTACATTTTACTCAGCCATGAGCTTGTGTTCTGTGTGTCTGTGGTTTAAGTGATGGTCCTCCCAGCTCAAGAGGACAACTGGTTTCATAACAATACAGGAATGGGTAGCCAAACTTCCAAGGACAAATAAATCATTATTGAAATACAAAAGTAAATAAACAGTTACCATCTGCTTGGTTATATGCTTTAGAGGCAAGAGAACTTGTGCAATACCTTTAACCCAGGCTTTTAAAAGGCAGGGGTGAGGGAGAAATTTGACTGTGGCAGGGAAATGGGAACTTTATATTCATCCCTGCAGTTTCTGCTGTTCAGTGTCAGCTGCTTCCACCTGGTGGCCGTTTGGGCAACAATCCTTTATTTTAAGTTTACAGACCAGACGTGTCTTCTACTCCTCTTTAAGTTGTTAAGCAGCAAAAGGAATATTTTTTTTTTTAAGTAATTGAGGATTCTTTTCTCCAACAGTGGCTTATCAGACACAATAATATTGGATATAATATCCAACTACTTGGTCCTTCCAAATAGAATTACAGTGCCCCTTGTCAGTGAAGTGCAGATCGCTCAGTTGCGGTTTCCTATACCAAAGGTAAGCAAGTTTCTGTTACCAGTAATAATTGGGCATTTAGTTTCTTCTGTAGTAACTGTTCAAGACAATCTGAGTGGATTTTGAAATACAGTTACTGCAATGGTACAAGTTCCTGTGAATTCAATCACTGATAATAACTGATTAAATTTATAAATGATTTCTGTGAAGTTAATGTTTCAAAAGAATACCGAGATTGATTGATTGGTTTATTTATTCATTCTATTTTGTTGGAATCTTAAACATACTACTTTTACAATTGCTAGATTGGTATAATGTAATTTAACTGTGTAGATTAAAAATAAAAATAGCATGTGTTTTATATTATCATGGAAAATTACTATTAGTCTGCTTCACTAAACAGTTGTTGCTATTTTTTGCTACTCGCTTGCAGAAACCTGGTATTTCCTGATGTAACTGGCATGTCTCTGATGGTTGATGACAGTTTTTCTTTTCAGGAGTCTCTTTAGTGCTAGGTCTGTTGAATGTGTGGATCATCACTGATATCTTCTATTTACAGTATGTCCAAAATAAGCTTCATGTTAAGGAAATGGCAGTGGAAATTATAAAACATCTGTTGTGTAAATTGTGATGACACGGAAGCTTTGAGATTACTATACAAACTCATCTTTTCTTTTTTCAGGGTGTTCTGAGAATACACTTTATTGAAGCTCAGGACCTAGAAGGGAAAGATACTTACCTAAAAGGGATTGTCAAAGGAAAGTCTGATCCTTATGGAATTATCCGTGTGGGCAACCAGATTTTCCAAAGCAAGGTCATCAAAGAAAATCTCAATCCAAAATGGAATGAAGTTTATGAGGTATAACAAATAAAAATACCTTGTACAGAAGAAACAAAAGCAGAAATATTCTCTTTCTTTTGTTATAGAGGTTATTTTGAGGGTGTCCTTAAGGAGCTTCTTGATGTCTCCATGCAGAAGCCCAAAGTTCTGTAACAAAACAGAAACTCTCTCTTGATTTATATACTAATTTGTTTTTGTCTTGACACTGAGCATCAGTAATTCTGAAAAAGTAGTTTGGGATTTTAGAGCCAACATTGACAGATTTGTCTGAAAAGCTCTTTAAATTGCAGTACTCACTAAATTGCAATTTTTTAAGGCATTTGCTTACTGATGTATTTTATTATACAAAGGTACTGCAGCTCAGTTTTTTACTGTTATTATGCCATTTAACCAAGCTGGCCAGTTTTACTGATAATGCCCTCTTCACTGAACTTCCAGGCCTTAGTGTATGAACATCCAGGACAGGAGCTAGAGATTGAGCTCTTTGATGAAGATCCAGATAAAGATGACTTCCTGGGAAGGTAAATCTTATGGAGAATATGTTTTTTAGGTATTGGAAAGAGATGAATATTGTCATTTTTGTATTTATAAATCAATTCTCTTGGTAGTAATTCCCTTACTACTTCATGTATGTAAATACATTTATATGAAAATGTGCTTGGGTGTGTATATACACATCTAGATGTTTATGTCTTTTTTGAAAAAAATAGGTGAGTGTTGTGGGTACCCAGAATTGTGCCCTAGCTTCTTTTATGTTTGTGAGCTAGCACTAAGTCTTAATTCTTTCTTCAGGCAAAGTTAATATAATTTTATAACTCTGTATCTTCTTCATCTGCATAGCTTCTAAATGACTGTCTCGAGTTTATTTTCCTCTTAAGAGCTGATCTTAACTATTTGATTAAAGAAAAAAATTTACTGTAATGCTTTTGCAAACATGACTCATTCTTTGACTCCACAGACGTTTACCCATAAACATTTCAGGATTTTAGCCAGCTTCTTTCTCCAGTAATTTGTCACATTTATTTCTTGCAGTTTTGGAACTTCTCGTTGTTTTACATACAGAGTAGAGCACCCTTACCTTTCCAGCTCCTTCTCTCTTTAACAGGAGCAACAGTACCTACTTCTCATTAAAATAAAGAAGTAGGTAGTTCAAAGCTTTCTTTTTCTTTGCACTTCCCTAATCTTACACTTAAGTGATGGTGGGAGGAAGTGACATAATGTGTACATCAGTACTAATAGAATAAAAAGCCAGACAAATGCTCATGCACTGGCATGCAGCTGTCTGCTCTATTTAATTTTTAGCAGATTCATTCCCTGCTACATTTTTAGCCTGTGTGAACTAGAACTGTCCCAGACACTGCCAAACCATTAATTTGGACAAAGCACATGTCCAGGTGCTATTTCCACTGGGTAGTTTGGATATGCTCTCTGTTTTGAGAGTTGGGTCATATATATGTGAGTTATATTGTGCCAGTTGCCCTTGTAGCTACAAAGTGGGCTCTGGTGTTGGCATTTTTCTGTTATCCTGTACTCATCTTTGCTCAGCCATTTCATTCTCTAGTTCTTTTCTTAGATGATAAAAGAATAGTATTCTACTGTTTTGATCTCAGTGGATACTCAGCAAGCACAGGGTGATGCTTGAGTTCTGTGCTAGATCTTTTGTTTCTTGGCTAAAATGCTACTTCTTTTTCTCCATTTTTCTAGTTTGATGATTGATTTAATTGAAGTTGAAAAGGAGCGTCTTCTAGATGAGGTAAGCAAGTTCAGGAAGTTTTGGTTTAAAAAGGCCCATATGTTCTACATGTAGTTGTTCTTGCATTGTTTTTTCCTGGGCATAGTTCCTGTATGTGCAAGAATAACCTTAATGCTGTAGAAACAGATGCCATGATGATCAGTACAGTGGTTTAAGAGATAACTAAACGGGTGAAATCTGAAAAATAATGACAATCTTTTTCTGTCTTGGGGTTTTAAGGTTACTCCTCTGCAAATGCAAAAAATAGTAACAGATATTTGGTGAGAACGTTTTTTTGCGAGAGAATAGTTATTTGCTGGACAGACTAGTTTTTGTCCTATATGTAAGAGAGGTTTTATAGGAGCATTGTGCAGGGTTTGTTTTCCCAGAACATCTTTAAAGAACTTCAAGATTTTTCTTGGTATTTTAATGATACTTTTATCATATAACATAGAGGTTTGTCTGGGTGCTTTTATCCTTCTGTGTTGTAATACTTTATGTAAAAGATTACATTTTAATGGATCAGATCTTTTCAGTTTGTGTGGATTTCAGATCTGACAGATTCTTAGTAGACTTTAGTGCTTATTAAATGTCCTGAAGAATCAATTGCAATCGTATATTTATTTGCCAATTATTTCACATTACTTTGCTTAATTTTCAGTGGTTTACTTTGGATGAAGTGTCCAAAGGAAAGTTGCATTTAAAACTGGAATGGCTCACATTGATGCCAACTGCTGACAATCTAGACAAGGTATTAAAGGAACACATTACTTTCATTCTAATCTTAATTGTTTTGGGGTGATTTTGTTGTGACTTTTTTGTTTATTTGTTAAGTATGTAACCAGTTCTCTAGCTGCTGTGAATTTGGAGAAACTGTAATTTTACTTAGAATAATAAAGCTTTATTCCAAGTGTCTGTCTTCAGAAATCTCAAACCAGTCATAAGTGTCAATGGTTTAAATGAGATTTTCAAATGCTGTGGTGGTTCTCTCCCCTCTCTCTCCCTTCTCTCTCCTCTTTCTCTCTCCCCTCTCTCCTCCTTACTGTTTGAGAATATCTGCTAACATTTCATTAGTCTGGGAGATAAAGCTGGATATGATTTTACAATCTGTCCAATCTAAAAAAATATAAGTAGGAAATGAGGCACAAATTTCCATGCAAATGATTGAAAACTTGTTTTTATGCTTCATGCTATGAATTAGTGAATGTTTCCTTTTTGGGAGATGGTTTGGGGTTTTTTTTTCAGAGATGGGACAGAAATAGTAATACTTGGTTTCCAGAAAGTCTTACAGTGTGTTTTTGTTTTAGGTGCTAACAAGCATTAGAGCTGATAAAGACCAAGCTAATGATGGGCTTTCATCTGCATTGCTCATTCTGTATTTGGACTCAGCAAGAAATCTGCCTGTAAGTTATGTTCTCATGGATACCCTTTTGTCAGAGTCCCTTGGGTACTCCCAGCATGTCTTGCTTGGTAGTGTGACACACTGCTTTACTAACACACATTGTGCCATCTTCTCTGTAATTCCTCTCCTTTCAAGATGTGTAATATAAGGTCCATCTTTTTAGTAGCATAGTATTATAGCTATATATTTAATAAAACATTACTCTTTAATCAGTATGGTTTTTCTTTAAAGAATGCTCCTTTCCTGGACTTGAAAGGCTGCATGTTTTTATTACATGATGTTTTCCATAAATCGTATGGGATTAGATGAGGAATTTTAAGGAACTAACTGGGAAAAAACCCACTTCCATATGTTCAGGTAAACTTGCTTGCTTTGGCTTAGGGTATTGCTGGAGATTTAAAGATACTGAAGTCCTCATCATGAAATTGATACTGTACAGTTACAGTGCCAGAATACATGATTTCTGTCAGATTTTTTGCAGGGTGGTTTATTTGCTTGTGCAAAAGATAAAAATAAATCATGTTCTCTCACTCTGTGAATTTATTCTATAGGACTGTGAAATGATTTGTTTTGGAGTTTATTTCAGGTTAATGAAGTACTGTTCCTGGTTGTAATTGATAGCAGTAACAAATTTAACCCTCCTGTAAAGAGATATGTGGAGCTTAACTGAGTTTTGCTGGTTTTTAGCATTGCTATTAGATGAGAGGTTCTGGAAGTGATAAAATATAAATCAGAGAATACAGTTTTCAAGCTTTGGATTTTTTTGCATGCATTTTTCAGATTTGTCTGCTGAAATTAAGTTTAAATTAAGTTAAATCAGAGTGGTAACAAATGAAACCTTAGTAGCCCAAACAATTTACATGACTGACTAGTGATTTCATGTCTGTTCCAGGGTGTACAGAGCAGAGTTTGGAAGCAGTATTTCTCGGCTATTTTAAAAGCTAAAAAGACTCATTTGGAATAGATCCTCATATTACCATTTTAACCTCGCTGTGTATTGAATTCAGGCAAAATCTCTAACTTAGCAGAAAAATAAATAGAATTACTGCAATACAGAGTAAGCAGCAACAGAACAGAATAGAATTATGGTGTGCTTTGCATCAGTTCCAGAGTACTGCAACAGATAGAGAAAGACTGTCTGCCATCTGTTTTGTGTACTAAATTCAATTGAAGCAATTTATGTATCTTCTTTTTCAACTAATGGATTTTACTGAAATAACTACAAATTTAATACGTTTGGTAAAATACACTAAAGCCTCTCATTTAAAATAAATGGTGTAAAGTTCTCTCATGCACCAGTTCCAGTCTTTTCCATACAGCTCTGATTCTCTATGTTACATTCTCCAGCAAATACTGTGAGGCTTTTCATAAATTAATTTTTTTATTTTAAACATTCCCTACTATTGTCTCCCTCCTTTGGAAAGATTAGGTTGCAAGTTTTGAGTTGTACCTATTTTTGCAGACAGTATTTTAATTTCAGTGCATTTAGTCAATAGATCTCTATACTCTGGGGCACATACAGGGGGAGGTTTTTGCACAAAGCTGACCAGTTAGGAAATTTGGGGGACAGCATCCCAAATTTCCTATTGCTGCATCTGATATTCTGTCTACAGTGCAAGAATTGCCTGGGTGGGTTGAGAATGATGGTCATGGTATGGGACCTGATTAATCTTCTTACTTTTTTCTTCTTCTACCAGCCCAGAAAAGCAGTTGCAACAAATGACTCATTATTTAACTTCAAGTAATTTTCTTTCCAGTGTTGTAAAGAACATAATAGAGAGTAACACGGAACAATTGCAAATTCCATGTACAAGTTTTCTACAATAGAATTATATGATATTGTGTTAAATAAATTTTTCCAAAAAACAGAGACCAAGAGACTTCACAGTTATGTCAAATAGGGGGACAATACCATGGGAAGACTTTTTTATGCAGGAGATCTGAGAAGGTTCCTGTATATTCTAGAAAGACAATGTCATGGAGATTCTACGTGAACTGCAGTTAATTGTGAATAACTAGAGCTTTTTTATGGCCATAGGATTCTAATATGGAGCAACATTTACAAGACTGAACATTTGCTGGTTTCTCATGTTTTGCTCAAGTTCAGTGGTAGGGGTTGTGTAGAGCAATAACAAATGAATTTCTTGTATTGCTTGTATTTATGGAGAAGAGAGAATTCAGAGAATGAAGGGTTAAAAATTACACTGACCCTAATTAAGAGTTGGAAGGCTTTTGAGCACAACTTTAAAAGTTCCAGTGAAATGTTTTCTACATGAATAGTTACTTTTTATTACCTTTTAAATTGCTTTAAGTGAATGTTTATCACTGGTACATTTTAGATCATGACTTCAGCCTTGTTTTGTTCGAGTTACAGTGTTGAGTTACCCCTACACAGACCTTTGTTTTGCACAGGTGCATCATAGTTGTGAGTTTCTGGCATCTGGAAGAGAAATAGAAATGGTGTAGAAGGCTGGTCTCTGAGTTAGTAAACATTAGTTGGTTCTGCCATATAAATCTGAACTAACAAGAGTGAGCCTGGAAAGTGGTTAATATATTCAAGTAATTAATAAGAAAATAAAATTGAAAAAGCATTCCACCTTCCTGTGCTACAGAAAGTCAATTAATGAATGAAACTATTTATAATGACAAATATTTACTTTTTGTTACCTGTTGTTTACTCTGGAATCCTTTGACTATTTTCCTTAACTTTTCTGTGTAGTAAAGCTGCTTATGCATTCATTCTGCCACAATCCCATCACTCTGCTTTCTCCTTCCATTTCCATCTTCC
Source organism: Catharus ustulatus (assembly GCF_009819885.2). Classification (NCBI taxonomy): domain Eukaryota; kingdom Metazoa; phylum Chordata; class Aves; order Passeriformes; family Turdidae; genus Catharus; species Catharus ustulatus. Next base: position 9,427,212 of record NC_046221.1, on the reverse strand, counting down.
TAAGAGTATCTACGAGGGAAACTTTGGGTGTGGATACTTAAAAGAGAGGAGAGCATCGGGACTAGTCTTTTGTGAAAACACTACCTCACTCTATAGAGCACTATTTGTGAGTTCTCTGGTATTGTTTGTATTGTACCTTTTCTCTGCCAGAGTGTGGATTAGTGCTACTAAAGCCACTCACTCTAGTGGAATGAGAGCATGCAATTTGTTTTCCTGCATGGTTTCAACAAGTGTGCATTGTTTTTGTGCTATTTTTATTGCATTTTAAAGGCTACTTAAATTTCTTTGATCAGCATATAATTGGGTAAGTAATTAACCTTTTATGATAAAAACCCAAGATAAGTTTGTTATAAAAGTTCTTTACATTAAATTCAAATTGCTGATTGATTGAGAAATAAAATGCATACTGTACTAGCACACTGTGTGCTGGTTAATTTTTGACTTTTATTGCAAAGAAATTAAAATAATAAATACTGCAACCAACATCCCCACACTTTCTTTAAAAGGTGACACACTCAATGTTTGTAAGAACTTGCAACCTCTCCACACTGGTTCAAGTTGCTTTAAAAATGGGTGCAGTTCTTTGTGCTTCCCAAACTATAAATTCCCTTGTAAATTCTATCTCACTCCATGATGCTCCTTGTTTTGCAAATTCCCAAGCTCCTTTTCTTTTTTTTCAAATTAGTCTGTAGTTGGGAGAATCCAGGCTAGGGGGAACTACCAAGTAATATTTTTTGCTTGAATTTAATGTTACAAAATTATTAAAAACTGATGAGCCTCTGAGTATCTTAAACTTAAATCTGGAAGTACAACCTGGGTATCTTCAAAAAGACTGAGAATCTGTTCAGAATAAATATCTTTTTGCCAGAGAGAGGTGGATTTGTCTTTGGAGATTGTGCAGATAAATTTGTTGCTGACTGGCTACATCATAATCCTTGATTTTAAAACTTTTTTCCAAAGCCCAGAAAAACCCTTTCTGTTAGTTTCTCTGTAGAGGTTAATTTTAAAGTATCTAAAAAGTTGTAACCATTCTATAATCTTGTTAAAAGTTAATGAATGAGAAAGGCAATTTACAACCTATGGTCCCATCATTTTGGTGTTAAAACTCTTAAGGAGTTGCTGTGTTTTTTAGTTATACAAATACATCACTAGAAACATCATTAAAGTAATTATTATTTTAAAAAACCCAAGATGCTGGATTAAGAATGTAGCCCTGATGGTTTTTGTGGATCTTAGGATCTTTGTGTTAGGACAGGTTGTCTATGTAGAGCATTCATTTAGAAATCGGACAAAACTTTCCAAATCCCTGAATCAAATTGTGAGTCAGAGTAGAACAGCAACAGTTCAAAGAAAGCTGGGTCTGGATTCTCTTCTGCAGCACTGGGAACTGCCTGGCTCTGCAGAATCCTGGGTGCTGATCTAGCTGCAAGCAGCCCTAGAATTGCCCTTGTTCCCAGGGCATCCTTAAACATGGGCTGTTACACAAACATTCACACCTGCAAGCCCAGTCTATTATTAAGATGTAACATGGAGAAATGTTAAAAAGGGAGCTCACTTCCTATGGAGAGAGGAAAATCCTGAGTGCTCTCTGGGTGTATTGACTGCTAGGTTTGTGACACCAAGACATTTACCCATCAAAATGTGATTTAGCTGAAGTTAAGGTGTAAAAATTGTGTTAGTTTAATTTCCAAAAGTAATACTAGTTTTATGATAATCAGTAGTTTGTAACAGTTTTGGTGTCTGTGTAATATGTAAATTATCCATATTTAAAATTAGCTCTTACAGGTAGTGACAGTCTTCTGGTTATCCAGAGAGGATGCACTCAGAGATACCCCAAACAACACTTAGTGAATCAAAAGAAGTAATGAGTCATAACCAAAGCATATTGAATCAGGAGCTGGCTGAATAACAAACCTGATTTTCACTTGTATAATTAATGAATTTGTTATTAGGATTTACTGTAAATGTCACTGGCTGTTAGAGAATTCCACTGTGTCATTATCAGTATATTTCTTGGATAGCCTGTCCTCTTTTCCTGTAACTGCAGAGACACTCAGACACAAGACTATTTTGTCATCTAAAGCAAGACCCTCCCTTTTTAGATTGGATACCCCCTTTTCTCCTCTGAGTCTCCTTCTTCCCAGCCTTTCAGCCACCATCTTCATGGATGTGCAGCTTCTTCCCTTGAAGCCTGAAGCCTGGCTTAAACATATATGCCCCAGCTGATGTCCCTCTTGGCCTATCCTTGCTATGATTCCAGAGGAATTGAGATAGGTTCAATATCCAGGAGTCAGTGGCTGCCTGCCCTTATGTATGATCACATAGGTTTGGTTTTGACTTCTAAAATTCTTTGAAATAATAATATAGGAGGGGAAAGATTTGTATTGAATATGCAGGTGCAAATGGAAAGGAAAAAAAAGTCCAGTAGGTTGAGTGGCAGTTTAAGATTCAAAATTATTTTGGTGAGTTGTAGATGCCACCTGGTAAAATCAGGTACTTCTCTGTAGAGGACAGTCAATCCATCCTTATAAATGTGGGATGGAAATAGAAAAAAAGAGATTTAAAAGAGATCTTTCTATAGAAGGAGATTTGTAATTGTGCTGTGTCAAATTGTTATGAAAGAAAACACTGTAATCTGTGTAGAAAAGAGGAATGCAGCCTGTGAGATGTATGGCCTAATCCTTTTGTTCTACTGAGCTGTTGCCAAGACCCTGATCTTGGCTGTAGCAATTTAAGCACTGATGATGAGAGAGACAGTGACCATGGCTAGCAGAGGGAGTTCAGCCTTAGGAAATAAATAAGTCATGGAAACACAGAAAGGTTTGGGACCTTAAAGACCATCTCCTTCCCATCCCTTTGCCATGTGCAGGGACACCTTGCACTAGATCAGGTTATTCAAAAGCCCCATTGAACTTGGCCTGGAACCAGGGATGGGGAATCCACAACTGGTACAAAGTGACAATTTTATCTTTGTCATAAAACAGGGAACAGTGCTTAAACTCCAGCAAAGACCATACCTGTCAAGCATTTAAAACTTTGCTAATGAAAAACAGTTAAGCATTAGTTTCAATGAGGGATAATTAGTTTCAACTACAGATAGTGTGCAGTCTCCATCTTTGAAGTTCTGCAAGTACAATACTAAGTTCCTAATGTGTCAGATGAATGACTGTGTACAATTCCTTGATTTTATTTTAAGAAAGATAATGTTCAAGAAAAATACCCCACAAAAGTAGTTCAAACCTTGTTTCTGGTTCTCTCAAGTTTAAGAGTTGGACTTGATGTTCCTTGTGGGTTGCTTCCAATTCAAAATATTCTGTGATTTTGTCTGGCTATTGTATGCTCATTCTCAAATAGAAGTTTTCAAGTAGGATGCCAGAATCTTTGGAATATTTTGGCCAACTGGAGTATATGACATCCTAAAAGAAACTGCAAAATAATATTTCTGCATAAAGGTTAAATCTTTTCAAATTTTAGTCACTTAGATCTTCATTTCAGAAAGGCATTTCTTTTGGCAAAGCATTAATCTCAGTTCCTCTTTATAAATCAAAATATGTGCAATTTTTTTATTGCTTCAGTCTACAACTTCTAAAGCAGAATTCTCCCTTGAAGCAAAAATGTGTCCCTAAGGAAAAAGCCAGCCATTGGTACACTGGAAGTCTATTTTATTTACAAATCTTATTTCCTGAAATTATTTCTTATGAATGAAATGCAAATTTTCCTAGACATTATTGTGTCACTTAAAGAACAACATATTAATTTAAAAATAAAATTCTAAAATTTCCATATTTAATGAAAAACAGAGGTTTTGTCCTGCTAAGCCAGTTTAATTTCCTATTTTTAATATATTTGCATGTCTTCATTCAACTGAGTGAGGTAACAGAGCTTCATTCTAGTTAGCATCAGTTTTCTGAAGAGGCTTAAAGAACTTTGACTTTCATAATGGTATAAGTCCCTATCAATTAGATACTGTAACTTTTCCCATAAAAGGACTCCTTTGCCTAAATACTTATCAGAGAAGCTTCTGGGTTGTGAAAATATGCTCAAGCAAATTCTAAAAAAGGTTAATTCAGAAGGCAGTTCATAGGACATCAGGCATTAAATAGAAATATTTTGTGAATTATCTTTATTAGGATTAAAAAAAAAAATCAGAGAAATACAAGCAGACTGAAATTGGGTATATTAGTTTTAAAGCAGAATAAAAATGTCTAGAGGAGAAGAGGGAAAAAAAAAGTTTTGTCAGACTTTTTGTTGTTGTGATGGTCCTTCATTGTTTTGTTTGAAAGATGTTGGTTTGATTTTTTTTAGGTTGATTTTTTTTTTTCCCTGCTTTGTCCTATGTTGTTGTGTCATAATTTATTAACCTAGTGAAATTACTTCATTGCATGTCTTATTAACCCTTCCTATGTTCATTCTCTCCTGACTTAAAAGAATAATCCATTAGAATTTAACCCTGATGGCTTGAAGAAGGCTGCTGTTCAGAAAGCCCTGAAGGTAACATTAATGTAGTTGTCCATTTAAGGTCACAAGAGTAATTGGAAATGCACGAATGCCTGCAACACTGCACTTCCAACACTGGATGGGATTTCTATTGCCAGATACACACTTGGTGTAATTCTGTTTTACCTGAATTTGATTTCAAGAAGCCAATGTCAAGATGCTGTTAAAATACTGTGGTCTGTGGTAATTTGAACTCTGGATCAGATTAGTGGAGTACAGGCTGCTTGAGAAGACTGGGGAAAAGTGCTGGGAACTAATTTGTAGTAGTGACTAAAGAATGAAGCTGACATGAAAGCTAAGACATCTTTTACATGCTGAGTGATACTTATCACTCATCTCTGAATGATTGGCTTGGAATAATCTTGTTCCTGCTAGATGTTTTCAAAAGGTTTTACATCTTTTATATGACTGCTAAAGAAATTTAGGCCAGTTTTTGGTAGGCAAACTTGGAAAGGGCCACATGCTCAGCTGGAGTAACTTGATCAAGGGACAGACTTTAATGGCCTGTCAACAAGTCTGTCAGTACCTGGTGTTAGAGGTGCATTACATGTGTGTGTGCACATTGCTACCTGCTTAATTTGGATTAAGATTATTCCCATTTACATATCAGCATAAGTGACGGGGTCTTTTTGTCAGCTCCTGTAGTTTCATCATTTTATGGAGAAAGTTTCAGGCACCATTTTGTGGACAAAGAAAAAATAATGTCACCTACCATTTTAAAACACCACCAGTTGCAGTGTAATATGGCTTTCTTTCTGTTCTGTAAACCTTTTTTTTTTGTTTTATTTGAGAGCTAAATATTTTTTCCTTGGAAATCGTAAAAATAGAAAGGCAGCATTCATCCAAGAAAGGAGTGCTTTCTTAACAGCTTTATTTCTAAAGGAAAGTATGGTTCTAAGCAGTATGTCACATTAAGTTGAGAATTATTAGTGGAAGTATGATGTCCAAAATATAAGTTCAGATCAAAAAATATATCTAAATGATGCACTTTCTTAATTTAAAAATATAAAATATTTTAATCACTTGGTTGCAATTGTGACCTTACATGCATTAAGAAGATTTTAACTAACTTTCTGTTGATAGACCTGATTTTCCTACAGGGTAGATCTCAAAATAACCATGTATCCTACATTTTCTAGGCTTTTTAAACTGCATTAACACCCGCTTGAGATGATTAACTTTCATGTCTACATTTTCTTTCTGAATTGAATTTTTGTTATATTGAATTGAAATTCATGAAAAACACATAGTTGGAATGTTCCTTTGCATATATAATTTGTTTCTAAACTGATGTTTGTTTTCACAGTTTGATGTAATGCTATACAGCTGGTGGGCAAGGCTCAGATATGGCAGATGATTGATTCTCTAATAAAGAGTATTTGGTAAACTGTAGAAATATCCCTTACATACATTTAGTTTATATTCTTTCTCCCCAAACTGAAAAGTAAAAAACATGAGTGTTGGATACCACATCCAATTTAATAGTTCTGTATATAAAGTTCCTGAGTTTGTGTTGTCTTTATCTTTCCCATCTGCATGCAATATTCATTTTGCAGTTTTAACTATGCTTCATTAGCTTTGGGGATTGTAATGCTCATTGAAAGATAAGAATTTGCATCTTACCAGTTTCATTTCAAGAAAATGGAAATAAGTCTAAAACTCCTGCTTATTAGCAGCATTTTGCTTCAGCATATTTAGGTAGTTGGATGCCTTCATGTTGATGTGTTCACCAGCTACTTGCCAGTCTGCCATTCCAGCCAGCTGAATAAAATACTGAGAATAATAGAGAAGCATGTAGTAGAATGCATATGATTTGTATTTTTAAGATGCAAACATTAAGTTTCAGAGGGGAGAGGTTTTGCTTTATTCTGAAGGCAAAGTTTTTGCTTTTTCTTTACCAGTCAGGAAAGAAAATAAACAGCAATCCCAACCCACTTGTTCTGCTGTCAGTTGGACACAAGGCGCAGGAGAGTAAGGTAAGTTCCTGCTCTTTAGGCTTGGTTCTATCTCCACATATTTGGTAGGTCTGTGAGCTTGGCATTTGGCTACCAAACCATGAAGAATATATACAACACTTAAGTTGCCACCAGAACTGAAATTGGCAGCAAGCAGCCAAGGATTACAACCTATGACCTAAAACCAATTTATCAACTAAACCATGGCACCAAGTGCCTCATCCAGCCTTTGCTTAAAGACCTCCAGGGATGGTGACTCCACCAGCTCACTGGGCAGCCCATTCCAGTGCCCAGTCACTATTTCTGTGAAGAATTTTTTTCTAATGTCTGGCCTAAACTTTCCCTGGTGCAGTTTAAGACTGTCCTCGTGTCCTATCATGGGTTGCCTGGGAGAAGAGGCTGACCCCCACCTGGCTACAGCCTCCTTTCGGGCAGCTTCCTGACATGGAGCTGTAGAGAGCAATAAGGTTCCCCCTGAGCCTCCTCCAGACTAAACAGCTCCCTGAGCTCTTCCTCATCAGACTTGTTTTCTAGACCCTTGCCAAGCCTTGCTGCCCTTCTCTGCACACACCAAATAAAAGGCCCAAATGAAATATGTGCTCATCTCTTGACACCACCTCTATTAGACAAACTGTTTTATAATTTGTGTACTTCCTTTTTTTTAACTTCAGATTAGATACAAGACCAATGAACCAGTATGGGAGGAAAACTTTACTTTCTTTGTACACAATCCCAAAAGACAAGATCTTGAAGTTGAGGTATGTCTCACTCTCTTTAGATACCTTTCTTTTCTAAGATGTTGCAGTAGTAACATTCACACATTAAAGGCTGTTAGGAAATGAGACTGTATACAATGTGAACACAAAACTAAACTTATACTTAAAATTACTTAAAATTAAAATTATACTTAAAGTATTTTTATTTTTAGACCAGGCAATGAAATGTTTATTTCTGTTTACTGCTAAAAGGAAGAAAAACTCTAACCAGGCTCTCACATGAATAACATAGTTAATGGTTTTCTTTTCTAATGTAAAAAAAGTCCAAAAGTAAATTTGGTGTACCAGTTTGGAACTAGGAATCCTTCCTCTCTCATACCAAGGAAATACTCACTTTATCCAAATACTGTATCCCTTTATGCTGTTGACATGTCCATGACATAGTTCTAAGAGACTGAACTGTAAATGAGGACTGTCTTCGTCACTCTTCCTCTAATAGCTGTGGGAATTCATTTTCACATGGACAGTTTGGAAACCGTGTAGTTATTTTGATCAAGGGTCTGGTAGATGTAGATGTGGTGGTTACTTTTCTATATTACTTTTGCTGTAGAAGGTAAGGTTGAAGAAACAAGTCATTGAGTATATTTGTTTTTACCTCTTCCAATGTAATCTTAAAATCAATGAAACTTGGTTTAAGAACAAACTAATATTGTTTGTATTTTTTGTTTTTACATAAAAATGTAATTTCCTTCTTTGAAATCTTACAAAGCAGGTGATACAAAGCAACTTAATTTCTGTGTTTCTTCAGGTGAGGGATGAACAACACCAGTGTTCTTTGGGGAACTTCAAGCTGCCTCTAAGCCAGTTGCTAGAGAGTGAAGATTTAACTATGCATCAGCGGTTCCACCTGAGCAACTCTGGTCCCAACAGCACTATAAACATGAAGATTGCACTCAGGGTACTCTAAAACCTTTCCCATTGTAAACATCTGAAAGCATATTTAGGGCTGTGGTGACTCCTGGTCTTTCAAAGAAGCCAGTACATTTCCTTTGATGTCACCTGCCAAGTGTCCTTGGTCGTGCACAGAGACAGCCTCTAATTTGAATACAAGCCATTTGAAAACTGTACAATTCTCAAAATGAAACAATAGCCACCTGCATTAATTGAAACTGAGGTTCTGTGTGGCTTTAGGTTTGGAAATCATGTTTGGAATCTGAATTCCTTCAAATCTCTTTTGAACCCCATGGGCTACAGATCAGTGAAGTAGCCTCTTTCTAGAAATGGAGCTGAGGTTCTGATGCTTTTGAAAAATAAAGTGTATGAGGAAGGGAAGTACCTTCATAGTACTGGAAAAATTCAAACCAACTTTCAAGCATCTTGGAGTTTTGAAAACAAAACTTGCATACCTGAAAGTTTATTTTTTTTCCCGTCTAAATTATTTGATTTAATAAGGTACATATATCTCTTTGCAAATGTTGCCAAACTTCTGTTATTTTTCTTTCCAAAGCCCTCTGTTGCTTACATGTCATTAATAAAGTAACCTATAAAAGAGAAAGTAAGGACAACTAATGAGAAACAATTGTGATGTAAAATTAAATTTCAAAAGAGTAGAAGAAAAAAATGAAATAATATCTTTCCAGATGGCTACAGCTGCAAAGTAAATAGCACTTACACCAGAAGTGCTTAGAATATGGGAAGGGAATAATGAGGAGAATAATTCTTACTGAATGGAGAATTTCACATAGCTTGATAGTTACTGCAGTTGCCATGAAGAAGGTGGAGATGTGTTTTGTCATGCAAAGCATTTCATATTTTAGAGTTAGTAAGTCTGAATGGTTTTGATTCTGCTTTGGTGTTTTAAATTTACAACTTGTGACCAACCAGTACGCTTGTAGAAACAAATTTGTTTCTGTTTCTTATAGTGCAAAATAGTAACATTATGTGTATTTTCCTTTATCCAGGTCCTTTCTCTAGAAAAGCAGGCAAGATCTCCAGATCATCAACACTCAGCCCAAGTAAAAAGGCCATCTGTTTCCAAAGATGCACGAAAATCATCTTTTAAGCCTCAGGTTCCTGTCTCGCCAACATCTGATCCAAACAAGTCTGTTCCAGCATCCCCAGTGACTGACAGTGATAAAAAGACTGATGCAGCTGATAAAAGTCAGCCTCCCAATGCCAGCCCGCAGTGGCCAACAGATCTCAGCCGCAGCTCCTCCAGCCTTCACGCCTCCAACTTCTCGTGCTCCCCCAGCCACCTGTCGGTGAAGGAGCCCACGCCCAGCATCGCCTCCGACATCTCCCTGCCCATCGCCACGCAGGAGCTGCGCCAGAGGCTGCGCCAGCTCCAGAAGTACGGCCCGCACTGCTTGCTTTGGCAGCACATCCCAGCTGCTTCACTGAGTGCTTAGTTCACATCTCAGTAGTACTTTTCACCGTGCAGTCATTATGATTTTCTGCTTCTTCCTGGTATCTCAGACAGAAGCTGCAATTAGAAGTTCCTTACTGTGATCATCTAGAAGATAAAGTCGCATTTCTTCTCATGGCTGCACTTTGTGGTTTCATGGCAGTAGTTGCCTGTTTCACCACTGAATCCTATTAGCATTGATTAAGCCAATTAAACTGGAAATAGTTGGTCTTTTAAAATAACTTGGAGGGATATTTGACTATAAAGGATGTTAAATGGGTAGTCAGTTACTATGCAGTCACTGAAGATTGCTGCAGCCATGCTTTCTTAAATTCTTGAATTTTTTTTTACTTGCCTCAGTGAGTAGCTATACTTACAAAGTACAGACAGCTGAGCAGCTATCCTGCTCTGAATAGGAGACTGGAAACTATTCATTCCCTATTCATGGAGCTTCTCTGTGAACCTAAGTAGGAAGTTTTTGGTTTTTTATTTTCAAGGGATTGCAATTCATCTTTTTTTTCTGTCAGAGTTCATATAATCAGCTGAGTCACAGAGGCTGGACAATCTCTGGTTGGTCATCCCTCTGCTCAAAGCAAATCCCTCTTCAAAAGATCAGGTTTCTTGGGCCTTGTCCAAACAATTTTTGGTTATCTCCAAGGATAGAGATGCCATAAACCTGTTCAGCAACTCTAGTGCTTAGCCACTCCACTGTTAAAGTATTCTTCCTTATTTTTATTGAAATTTATCTTGCTGCAGCTTGACTATGGCCTCTTGTTATTTTACTGTGTACAGCCCTGAGGAGTCTGACTTGGTCTTCTCTAAAATGTCTGTTTTAAGTAGAGGGAGGGCTGCAGTTGAGTCTGCTGTTGACTCTCTCTTCAGATGGTACAAATACGCCACCTGTTTATGTGCTCCAGACCCCCATTTACCTTCACAGTCACATGCTAACTTGTCTCTCCTGGTCCAAAACAGAGTTAGAATTTGTTAATTGTGATAAAGATTTAAATACTACTCCTCATGTAATGTACAAATGTCATACTTGTCATTTGGTAAGAGTGGTAAAGCTACAGAAAATGAGGTCCTTTATTGCAGACCACATGTTTTAAGTGCTCTTACTTTGTTTTTTATTTTATTATTTTAACTAAGAAAATACTGAAATTAAATTTTCATTATATTTTTTTTGAGTGAATGACTTGGAAATTTTAATGGAGCAATCATTTTGTAGTAGGTATTCACAAAACAGGCACTCTTCTCCCTTGAAGATAAGATATCCTTCAGGTGGCTGAGAAATGGTAAATACAGCACATGCTGTCCTGTGTGATGTGGAAAATACCTGTAGTCAGTTCACACAAACTATAATGAGCATCTCATGGAGATGAGGGAATGGCATATGTTGACCATTCTATAAAACACAAATTCTTAAACATGGTGCTTGGTTTTTATTTAAACATGACCTGTTAATGTAAATTTATTCTAGACTTATTTTCATGGTGATGTAAGCTATAGAAAAGTAAAATGGTTGTGTTTGTACTGTGATTTGAACTTTTACAACAAGAAATGGATTTAAATTTTAATCCTGAGAATATCTATTTCTGTGATAAAAGAATTTAGGAAAGAATCAGCTGGTCTTCTAATTGGCTTCTGGCCTTAGGTAAGAGTGGCCCATGGCTGAGGTTTTCATTGCAGTTAGCACTATTATTCTTTCTAATTTCCTAGATACTGCTTTGATGTTTATTTTAGGGCAAGCAAGTTCCTTACTCATAATGATTTTTGAAGTACTAAGGAGCAGCTGACCTCTGAACTGATAAGAATACCTGGTTTATTTTGGAGAGCAGAGTTGTTGGCCAAGGAACTGAAGTATGAGAATCTGATGAGGATATGCTCACACACTCACATGTGTTCTCTTCTTTCACATTGGTCTAGACTAGTTAAATGGATAATACATGATTTCTGGGAAAACTTCTCAGTTAAATCTTACTTCTAATTTGCATTTTAAAACCTAAGCATAACGCTCTGCTTTTTCCTGCAGTGGAACAACTCTGGGGCAGTCTCCATTAGGACAGATTCAGCTAACAATTCGTCATAGTTCACAAAGAAACAAACTGATTGTGGTGGTGCATTCCTGCAGGTGAGCATACAATACACAATCTCATATCTGGGCACATTTCTTTATAAAAGTTTTTCATATCCTCACTTACTCTTATGTGGATTGATTAATCTTTGTTATTTTTAAAACAACATATGCATAAATACAAAAATAGAGAGAGCTGTACTTAGAACCAATAAAAACTTTGTGGAAGATTTTACTGTGATTTTATACTTGTCTATTATGCCTCTGTCAGATTTTAAATGAAAATGACATTCAGATTTTTATCAGCAGTGTCTGAAAGCTGTTTCTAAGAGACTAAATTTTTTACAGAATGACCTAAAACATGTGATTTCTAAAAAGCCATATCTAAACCTCAAATTGCAATTGAGGAAACACTGCATTCCTACCTCTGCTTACTGGTCATCTGGTTTTGGACAAGTCACTCCACATCATATTTTGTGCAGGGGAACTGCTTCATGTACTCAATTGGTAGTAGATGGTAGTGTAGACACTTATGTTAAGCAATGTCTCATTGATTTTCTAAGTGCTTTTCCTTGTTTTTCATTCTCACAGAAATCTGATTGCGTTTTCTGAAGAAGGATCCGATCCCTATGTGCGAATGTATTTGTTGCCTGATAAGAGACGATCAGGAAGAAGAAAAACACACGTATCAAAGAAGACATTAAACCCAGTGTTTGATCAAATGTAGGTTCTAAACTATGTGTAATAGTTTTGTATCATTGAATTACAAAGCTGTCAAATCAAGATTTCTGTGCTTACTGAAGAGTGAGCTGTTGAAGTTCCTGGTTGTCACCATTAGACTTGATCATACCTTTCTCTTCTGCTGTTCTCCTTCTAGTCCATGTTATCACTACTTGCTGTTAGCAGCCACTTCTGTCTTTCCTGCCTTCCTACATCAGTTCCATGCTCCTTGTGCTGGTAGCTCAGCTGCAGGATTTGCTCTCCTGGCAGATGGTGAGAACATGAGTGCCTTTAGCTGGCCAGTGCTGCTGATCTCTCTTCCTGCCAGAAAGCTTTTGGCTGGCTGAGTGCCTGCCTGATGCTGCCAGCCAGTGCCTGTGCATGGTCACATTGCTCAGTCACTCGGTGGCAATTCCCAGCATCCAGGGAGTCAGGAAATTTCCTGGTAGAGTATATCCTGGCCCATATGTTGGAAGTTGTACCAGCCTGTCCAATATTATATTGCAAAAAAAATCCTTATTCTTGCAGTCATATTTTTGATAATAGTTGCCCTCACATGTCTGTCCCTTACTCTCCCACCCATCATTTTTCAATAAAGACCTTTCTCTACAGACAGCAGATAAACTCAGGGAAAACACTTCAGTCCCTTCTGTCCAAGGCAAATCTGTAAATCATTAGTTAGAGGCTCCAGCAGGTTTTTTGGTAGTGTAGCTCTGTCCTGTTCATTCCAGGTAATAGATTTATTTCACTGTGCCTTTCCAAGGAAAATATATTGCAAAGCAATAAAGCTATTTAAAAACTGTAGTGACAAATAGATGTAGGTTGTGGTATAACCTTGTCCTGACTTTAAGTTTCAGCTCTAGCAAAGAGCTATCTTTGGTAGTTTTCTTTAGCCAGCCAGGAAAGAAAAGGAGCTCTGGTTATTAACTACAGTAAGAGTGACCAATCTTTCCCTTTTTGAAAATACTAATACTGAGCTGTCAGTACAGTAGGGTGCCACATTCTCTTTTCTCACAGTCAGTGCTTGACCTTTGTCTCCTTTTGTCTCGTTCATGTGTTTGTTTTGTTTTACCAGTGGCCTCTAGAGGCCAAAGGTAACAGAAGTCTCAAACATTTGATGTTGATATTGATCAGTTTTCAAGAAACCTTTTAGGCAAAACATTGGGATTTTTTTATTTGTCTCAGACCTCATTTTTTAATTTGGGGAGGGAAATGGTTCAGTTTTGATTTGAGTGGCTGTTTAGCTGTAGGAACTGAACTTGCACCTCTGGTACAGAATTCCCTCTAAAGCATCTCTTTGCCTGTCAGGTTTGATTTCAGTGTTTCCCTGCCTGAAGTACAGAGAAGAACACTAGATGTAGCAGTGAAGAACAGTGGTGGATTCTTGTCCAAAGATAAAGGGCTGCTTGGCAAAGTAAGTTGACAATAAGCAAATTCTTTAAATATAGCTTGTTATTATATAAAACAAAAATCCTCTTCACATATGAGTTAGTGTTGATTGAAGTACCTGACTCAGGTATGAAGCCTTCAAAAATTACAAGTGCCTTAGATGTGAGGCTTTAGTAAGGGGAAGGAAAAAACTGCAGAGTCAGATTTAGAAAGATGAGGCAGTAATCTCTTCTAGAGAGTGGTAAATTCACAGTAACAAAAGAAATGTGCTTGTCAGACTTACTAATCATTCTGTCAGAGCAAGGAAAGAACAAGTAGAAACCAGACAATATTTCAGAAAATGTTCAGGCAAAACTGGAAAGACAAACGAATACTTAGGGAAACACACAAGTAATTAAATTCCCAGTTTGTAAAACCCATGAGAAAGAGCTGCTACTGGAGACATTCCCAGTGCCAACACCAGCTGTTGTGTTTGTAACTTCAGTGTTCTATAGGCACACATTAAATCACCCAATTTGCTACACACATGATTTGGAGCATGAAAAAGGAATGGTAAATTTCTACACCCTTTCAAAGTGCCATATAGAGCCCTGTGAAGAGAAGCAGAGATACAGAATCATGGTCAGTTCGTGGTGAACAGTATCCTCAATGTTCCTGTTCATCCAGAGGGCTGTTAGGAACACATCTGCTGATTGCTGCTGCCATGCTGTGACGTGCTCTGGGACTGTACCACTGAAGGGTGTGGATTATAAAGTCAAAACCAGCAACTTGAAATTTTAGGCAGATAGCAGAGAGCTGTGATGATAAGGATGTAAAATACATCATTTACCAATGGCATTGCTTACACTGGAGTTTACAGGATTGTCAGATTTGATCTTTAATAGAAATAGAATGAAAGGCACACACAGTGCATTGATTGGTAATTTAACTCTCCACAGGTATTAATACCTCTGGCATCTGAAGAACTTGCTAAAGGCTGGACCCAGTGGTAAGTATAACATTTCCTTTATTAATAACAATACTACATACTAACAACTACTGTGTTAATAATAGTTTTAATAATACATGCTAAATGTAAAAAAAGGAATCCTTTGGTTTTTTCTTTTTCAGGTATGATTTGACAGAAGATGGTACAAGGCCACAGGGTGCAAGTTAGGCCCACGGACACCAGGAATTCCTCATGCATAATTTTGCCAACCTTTATATATTTTTAACACATTGTTTTCAGAGATGTATCAATATTATTTTTATAGCTTTACTGATTTAGTTCTTAGACACATCCCCAATAATTTTATAACACTTGGTCATTTCATTTAGACATAGCCTTCCTCATTGTTAGACTTTGTATTTTATTTTGCTAAACAGTTCTATGTGTTACTGTAATGTGCAATAGTACAGTAAAGTAACCTTTTGTGTTTAAATTGATCTTTATGATGGCTGTACCTATTAGAAAGTGAAAAGAACATGTTCTGCTGTTTTCCTGCCTTGTTTTATATCTCACCAAGGTATACTGTACCATGTAAATATATACTATTTTTTTATAATTCTTTCATGCTGGTTTGAATTCAGAAGAAAATTAGATAAAGGATACAGATATTTTCTTCTAAATGCATGTTAATTTCTTCAGATGAATCTCTTTTGTCTTTGCAGCACAATGGTCTTAATCATTTTGTGATATTCTGCAAAAAGAAACTGCAGAAAAACATTTTTACTTTATTGTGTTTCTGGCCCAGTGGGGCTAGCTTAAAATGTATAAAACATTAACATTTTAATATTTATATATAAATGTATTATTGGGAAATCATGCTATAGAATATTATAAATAAAAATGAGAATTCTATAAATATTGTATAAATAGAGGATGAGGTCCACAAATCACAGTTTCTAAATCTGAGTTTCCATTTAACGGAGTAAACATAACAAACAGTACAGTTTTATTATACAGGTTCAGTTGGATTTTGTTATTTATTCCTGTACTCCGGAGTACTAGACGTGATTTTTTGAAGGTATGAGAACATGGATTTTTCTGTATTATATAGAAGATCTCTAACCATTTTAAACTGTCCTTACCACCATGTTTCACTGATTTATAAGTAGACAAATCAGCTTGCAAGTTAAGTTCATATAGTAGGCATATGCACAAGACATATGTTATTTTTATTCTACAGTTCTGTGCTAAAATGTATGTTATGTGACACCTTCTGTAATACTCAGATGAACACCAGTGGGTAAGAAAGTGGGACTGAGATGAACCTGGCTGTCTTTGACAGTTGCTTCATTGCCACTTAGTGTGTTTGGTGCATGTACAAAATGCACTTCAGGGGTGCATGCAGGTTTCTGAGCAGTGCTGTCCTTCTCCTGAAGCAGTGCCCTTGGGCTGGGCAGGAGGCAGCAGGGACACCATTAGCACAAACTGATCCAGGCAGGCAGGATCTGAAGGGAGAGCATCAGCCCAAACAGCTGAGCTCTTACTCTAATTTTATGAATTATGGGATTTTTTTTTTTTTTGTATTCAGAACTGATTTTTCTTTTTCTGGTAAGTTTTTTCAGACTGTTAGAAAAATGTGCATTAAGAATCCAAGAGAACAGCTTGGCTTTTGCAGAGCCAGTGTCCTCATCCTTGGAGAAGTATGCAATTAGACAAAGTATATTATTTAGCTAAGATTCTAGAATGATGTCTCAGCCAAGAAAGAATTTTAAAGCAGAATGATAAACTCTTGAAATTAGCTTTATTGCAAGACTACTGACAGAACCTTAACTCTAGATGTAGAATTTGCCTACATTACTAGATGTACCAAAGTGCCTACCATAGATGTAGCTTTTTGTCTTTTTCAAGTCTAAAAATTTAAGTTTGTCTAAATTCAATTTAACATGAACATTTGTTATGGATATGTGTGACCTGCATCATATAGCTCTATACAGCAATGGCCTTCTCATTGCCATGTTTTATACAAGACAATTTTATCAAACAATCTTACATTGTAAATTGTACTGTAACTGCTGTTACTGCGCTGGGGAATAGAGATTCTTCGTAAGAAAATTTACATTTGAAGGCTTCACTGTATATTGGAATGTATGGATAGCTATGTATGCACTCATCTATTCATATGAAATATATTATGAAATACATATTTTCTTTGCTAGTTCTCCATTAAGATCTTAAGAATGGAAAGACAGAATTATTCTTAATGCAATGAAAATGCAGAAACCAAATGTTAATCTGAATAAATGAGAGGTGTAAGTGTAGCAGTTCAACATAATTGTCTTTTGCCTTGGTTCAGTTTGAGGTGGAAAGATTTTTGCTCTTTATCTTGGCCAGTGACTGCATAGAGTTTGATCTGCAGCCAAAAAATAGGGTGTTAAACTGATTCAGTGTTTCAAGTCTTAAGTGAAGTTTGGGGACAGAAAACTGCACTTAAACAAAAAAAAATTTCTGTCTCTTAAAGTTTTAAGGTGGAAAATAATGCTGTGTTCAGGCAAATGTGAAAGGATAGCACAGAGTGAGTAACTGAATAAAGAATATAGGGCAGGTTTTCAAAATAGCTCACTACATAAAATTAGGGATTGGTTCTCAGAGATCCCATTTTCCATTTAGGAATCTGAAATTGAGAGACTGAACTGTCATTGCAGTTCAGCAGCTAGAATTCCCATAGTCTATCAGTTCTGGATGCCAGATTTCAGAAAAATTCTCCAGAGTGAATTTGGATCAGACTGTGAGTGCCTAGATGAGATCAATTCTTTGGGTAGTGGTTGCAACTTTTATATTACCAAATTCCAGTTGTTCCATTTATATGGAAATAGGAAGGACAACTTTGCCTCTGGGAAAAAATTGCACCTCATTATCAAGTCATTTATTCAATATCAACTGATAGCTTTTCATGTAGTTCTTGTTTATCCTGTGCCTTAAAATATGAACATATGAAGATGTTTAAGAAATGGTTAAAAATAAGCTTTGTTACCTGTATGTACCAACACGTGTTCTGTACTATTGAAACTGTTTTTAGAATTACTCTGCTTCACTGACAAGAAAACCAGCTTTCTTAAATATAGCAGTGGTATAACTCGAACTCAAATCAGCATGGATATCGCTTGGAGGTGGACTGAGAGAGTTTTAATTTTTTGTCTCGAATCCTTTATCAGAGCTGCAGCAAATGGTGAGAGTTAAAATGAGAACAAAGGGTAATCAATTTTGTACAGATTGCCTTTTTTGCTCATGTAATTCTGCATTATGATGCATGTATTTATTCAATAAATGGTTCATATGGATGTCAGCGTCTTGCTTCCCTCTACACACACTTCACATCCCTGTTGTAACTGGTAATAGGATGAAGTGAATTTTTTAATAGTCCTGTATCCAGACTCCTCCTGTAAGCTAGGGAGCCCTCCTGAAGGTCTGGAGGAAGATTTTTGGGTCTTACATGAGAGAAAGTGAAGTGAAAAGTGCAGGATACTTCATGGGGATTTATTTCTGTGCTTGTTCTGGAACAGATTCACTCATAACAATTAGTAGGTCTTTTGTTCAACTTCAGTGGTTTCTTTTTCTCTCAAAGTGATCAATTGAACAAACTGTCATAATTCTAGCACTTATTAAATAATTTTCATTAATTATGCTTTCAAAAGGACCTAGAACTGTATTTAATTTCTTTAGATTTTGAATCAGCAGATTTCTACCTGTGGCATTCTTTCCTATTCTTTCATTTGCTTGATAAGGCAAATATGATAGAAAATATAATGATGTACTGCATAAATTAAAAAAGAGGTGTTGTATCCTCTATCCATTCCAGAAAAGGGGCCGTAGAAATTATGGTCTTTGCATTAAACATTAATTTATAATTAGTTATAATTCTATAATTAATTATGATACCTCTTCCCATAAACATCTAAGCTTGTCTGAATTCATAATATTCAGTCAGTTTTCATCAGCCATAAATAAAAGCTGCAAAACTTAATCAGTCACCATCCCATTTAGAATGGGCCCCACTGGATAATCCTTTATTTTACTAACTACAACTTCCATTTTGATTTAATTTGGGTTTTTTCTTTAGAGGAAACATCCCTTTTTTTAGCAGAATAAAAAGCATCTGCTAATCAATGGGAAGGCACCTAAAGCCAAGGAAAAGCATGGCTCTCTCCACATTTCCCTCATGGCAAGGTGGCTCTGGATTGCACACTCCCTGGTACTACCAGTACTGATCAGGTGTTGAATTTTCCTGACTTGGGTCAAGATCAAATCTTCTATTCTGTTCTGAAAGACAGGTGGTACCTGGATCAGCACTGCCTGTGTATTCACAGATCTTAGAGAGCAGAAATAACTGTGCAAGAGACTCATGGCTATTTTCAGTATTTTCTCAGCTAAGAGCTGAATACAAAATTGGTTTCCTATGAAGTACCTCTTTTAATCAATTTAATTGTTTCTATTCTCCCCCAAACAAACTCTGATGGTACCTTTTGGGTAGAAAGAACCCAAACTGCAGATTATCCTGGACCCATTTGTGCTTGTAGCTGGCTGCTGAAGTGGCCAGGTTATTTAATCCCAAATGGTGGTTTTATATATTCTGAAGTGTGCAAATCTTGAATGCTTTCTTACTGATTTCTAAGGCAGTCAGGCTCTTGACAATATTCTCAGGCACCTTCTGAAATATGTTTTATGAGAAATGCAAAATCCACTTGTATTTCTTTCAGTGTTATGTAGTAAATTTAGCTGCCAGAGTAGATGGCAGCTCTGGGAGGAAAGTTCTCTAATCTGTATTCATGTGATAAAGGTGATACTCTCTGTTCTCACTGTCTGCAGGGAATATTGCTTGCCAGTCATCTACACTAGAATCCAATTTGAGCAGGCTCCTGCATCTGCTTCCTCAGACACCAACAAAGTAAAGCCAACCTGTCTTTCATGTTAATCTTTGAGTCTTGGTAGCTGTAAACTTTACAGCAAGGGAATTAAGGCCTAATAATGATCATTCTTCCCTTTGAGATCTATATAGGAACAAGTCCAAGGACAGCCCAAAGCCAGCAAGATTCCAGCCTTTCACACCCAGGCAGTGGAAGGGTGTGAATCCTTACTGCCCTCAGAGCTGAGCACCAAGCACCTCAGCCTCTGTGCAAGAAATGACAGAAGAAAGTTCTGATGTCCCTGCACCCAACTGTATCCTGTGAATTAATTCATCAGCTGTGTGGTAAGGATCTAACTGATGATCAGTTTTATTTATTAATTATTTAAGCAAAGTAGCTCCTTTCTGCAGGATGTAGATGAACTACTGAGGTCCCTTCCTACCTCAATTCTATGTCTCAACAGTATATTTTTTAAACATTAAGGTAAGCTCAGTAAATGTGCTGGAGCTCTGTGCACTCCTGGCCTGTGTTTTGGTCTTCCTGGGGATTCTTCTTCCTGAGCCCCAGCTCTCAGGGATGGGCATGTAGCTACTCCAGCTGGGCAGAAACAGGGAGTCACACAGCTGGGAGCTTGCTGAGTCAGGATGCAAAAAATTTGATAGGAATTAAAAATATATTTATCTGTGCATAGAACTTGAGTTGAAACATAGATAATACTAGCAAAATGGTAATTGTAGGTACTGAATGAAGGTCAGTAATTTTACTTGATAATTGGGAAAACATCCCTAAACCCAAAAAGGGTGCATACATTTAAGAGATTGTTACCAGCATGAAACTTGTCCTTTTATTCTAGTGAATTTGCAGGCTAATGTGTTATTCTAAAAACTCTGAGAGCCTGAAAACTAAAGCTTACTAAGCCTGTCACAATGATTAATAATTTAATACAGAATATTTTACAAGACAGTTTCATGCAGACTTCCCATAGGAGAAATACTTCAGCTGATAGGCTGAAATCCCTGAAGTGGTTTGCATGATTGTTGTTGCTATCTCTTGGGTTAAGTTGAAGTTACTGTGTTGCAATGTTTTCCACCTACAGTTTATAGGAAAGTTTGTCTAGTTTGGCATGAATCATGAAATTCTCTGAGCTCAAGTAACTGTGATAGCACTGAATGGGTGCTCTGTTCTAACTTCCAGCTCAAGAGTCCCACTGGATGCATTTGATGAATTGACAACAGCATCAAAATGAATTTGATTGTCTCTAACCTGTCATTTATCCAGGTGATGACACTGAAATAAAGGGTAAAATGGGTTAATGGAAATGAATATTCATGACTCATGAATGGTATTGGTAGCAATGTTCGTTCTTTGTTTTATGTGGTAAATCATGAATTAAGTTGCATGTAAAATAAGTAAAATAAGTTGGAATAAAAAGTTTAAAAAACTAAGATTAGCTTTCTGACAAGTTTCAATCTTAGTTTTAGGCAACATTGTTCTATGCCACATTTTTTTATTCGATATGCTTCTTCAAGTTTGGATTATTAAAAACATAAAAAATGCTTAGTTTCTATTTTTTTCCCTATAAAAACATTTTAGTTTTGCTAATCTTGTTTTCCACATTGAGACATTAAAGTTTTTCTATGCATAGTCATTAGTGCCCAGTGTTTGTTTCTGAAGGTACTGTTACATTCCACTAGATGGTAGTGCAGACCCTATTCTCAGAATCGTTTTTTGCTGCCTGTGCACTTCTGTTCCTTGTACAATAAGGAAGTGCTCTGGATGAGAGGCATGTTTGGGAGTGCAGCCTCAAGTCACCCTGCCTTAAAAGCACTGAACAACAGGTGTGGTCCTCACTGTGCTCTGCTCTCCCCCTGTCCTCTGAGACTCTGGAGAGCCTAAAATAATTGAGTTTCATAATGGGGGATTCAATTTGCCAGAATGGTTTTGTAGAAATATTTAGTGATGAGACACAGGGAAACTTTAAAAATGGTCCATGATGTGAGGAAACATGAAACTTCTGGAAGATAAAGGTTCTCAGTTCACCAGAAATTCTGCATGCTTCTGTCAGCCATTCAGGTGTTTTATGCCTTAGATATCAAATTAGATTTGATTCTAGAATTCCCTTGAGTTGCTAGCACAACTTTAATGAGATTAAGTGCAAAAAGCTGAAATTAATCAGAAGCAGGCAGAAGTGAAATTATAGTTTAGGACATGGAAAACAGCCTTGACCAGCACATTTGAAACATCTCTATGCTTTAAGTATTTATTGTTGATTCAAGCATGTGTCTAGAAACTCAGGATAGCTAACAATGAAATCCATCATGGAGCAGTACAATTCACACAGGGGTAAAAGGGAAGACAGATAAAATCCTACTAGAAAAAAATAAGTTCAGAATCAATTTTCCTTTGTTTAAGGATATGATCAGAAAGTTTGCTAAAACACAGGTATTGTGATTATAAAACTCTTTGATGCCCAGAACAGGAATAAATGCCAAGTATGTCTCAGTTCAGTGGATATGGGAGCCCTCACAGGTGCCTGGTTCCACATTTCCCCCCAGGCTGGTACTACACCAGTACCAGTTTTGCATGAAGGCAGCAGGACATGCAGCCTGTAAAAATCCCCAGTGGGCTTTGGCTGGGCTCCTGGTTTGGATGAAGGACATGGGGAAACACCCTTGCTGACAAAGCCAACACAGGTGTGAGAGACAATTGAATATATGTATATTATAATGTAAAATTATAATTATAATTATATTGTGTGTTTCAGTGTGTTTATATATGAATAAATTAATATGGATGAGCAAATCATGTTCATTCTGATACTTGTACAGTATTTTCATGTTTTGTTTCATGTTTTCAGATGGAACAGAGATGGTATCATATCTAAATGATGCATGTCTATCACAATGAAACCTCTAAGACCACTTGTAAAATTAATAATAACAGTGATTTTGTACCTTAGAAGCATTTTTTCTCTTAAAGATTAAAATAGAATGAGAGCTGCAAGGAGACAGGACACTTACAAGAGCAGTAAATCTCTATCAGAATGTAATTTAATAGGGTTAAAGTAATACAGACATGGCATTTGTAATTGGAGTGTTTTATATCTGGAATAAATTAACTGACAAACTAGTATTATAAATTTACTCAGTGATACATAATATTCTGAAAGATGACAATGACTTTATACTAGAAAATGTTTGCTGGAGTTGTAATGAAAAATTACTTTTTTTACAGTTGGGATGAATTCAGCTATGCAAACACTGTTATTGAAATTTCTCTTTTTTGAGCATCTTATAACATTTCAGAAATACTTCCATTTTCATGGTACTAATAGTGAACAGTGACTTGTAACATTGCTTATAGGGAATGAGTGATAACAGTAAGGGCATAATAATACAGCAAATAATAATTATAGGACCACAGAACGGTTTGGGTTGGAAGAGAGCCTAAACATCATCCTATTTCCAACACCCCTGCCCTGGGCAGGGACACCTTCCACTAGACCAGGTTGCTCGAAGCCCCACCCAACCTCGCCTTGAACACTTCCAGGGGTGGGGCAGCCACAGCTTCTCCGGAGAGCCTGTGCCAGTGCCTCACCACGCTCACAATAAAGAGTTTCTTCCCAGTATTTAACATAAAACTCCCATTAAAGTCATTGCCCCTTGTCCTGTCTCTCCATGCTCTTACAAAAACTCCCTCTCCTCACTTGCAAACCCTTTAGGCACTGAAAGGTGCTCTAAAGTTTCCCCAGAGCCTTCCGTTCTCTGGGCTGAACACCCCCAGCTCTCTCAGCCTGTCTCTATGGGAGAGGTGCTCCAACCCTCTTCATGACATAATAACTAAATATTTTGTCATAAAGCATCATAACAAAGCAAAGAAAATGAAGTTGCTGTGTTTTCCCAGCTCGCACTGAGCAGGGTGTGGATCCCGGCAGTAGCGGGGAGCTCCCGCGGGGCGGCACTTCAGGACTTCGGCAGCACTCCAGGGAGTGGCTCTCCCGAGCAGCTTTTGCATTCCCTTTGCGAATTTAATTTCCTTATTTTTGTGTGAGTTAACAAGGATACATTTTTTTCTTCTGCAGTGATTTTTTTTCTACTTAATCTCTTAAACTCTAAAATTGATTCGTGTTAATATTAATAATTTAAGGGATATAAGCCTTTTCACGGTCTAATCACACCAGCATTGAGAAGTGACAGTTGCCTCTGAATAAAGGATGGCATGATTGGCAGGATTACCTTCAGGCAAGGGGAGATCTGGAGAAGTGGAATAGTGTGAAACTTCATCTCTCTCCCATGCTGTTCGGATTATTTATCAAAGTATGTGAAGATCAAAAAAAAAAAATCAAGGGAAATGCATGCATGTAAATTATTAACAGCCTGCCTCAGAGGATGAGCAGATTTTGTTCATACTGTATTAACTATAACAAATTTTATTACATATTCAAAGAAAAAGAAATAGGAGTTACAACTCCAACATGGTAGTAGATAACATGTGAAATAATCTCATAAGAAACTATTATCTACAAAATAACACAGTAAATATAAGAAAATATTGTCAAGAAAGCATCTGACGTTCAGGGAACTACTTGTTTATTTTTTATTTATACTGCTGACTCCTAGAGGTTGAAATGGAATTCTTGCTCTAGCCCAAACAACAATATTCTGGTGTGAACCATCTGTAACCGAGATCTCCAAAGCAGGGCACCAACAGGAATAAAGACTGGTTCATGAAGCAGTAGCACAAAAGCAAATCTTTATTTGCTGTTGCTCAGCAACCATGTGCGAAAGGCCCATTTTTCATTTTTGCCTTAACTTGACAGGAAAATGATAATAAATATGAGATTATTATCACAGGGTATAGATTATTTTGAACAGATGAACAGATATGTCAAAGAGAGGCATGTAATTTGGTACTCTTGAAAGGGAGAATATTAGAGAAACTGAAAATAGAGTTGTAGGTTTATTACTGGCTTGCAGTTCATGCACAGTTTTTGAAAAAAAAACCTAGAAAATATTATTCTGCCTCTTGGTTTCTCTATGTGGTCCTATAAAATGAATCACTCGGTGTTATTCAGCCTGTTATTATCTGTGTCAACTTCTAGTTTCAATACTACAAAAAAAATCATTCTGTTGTTGCTATGCAACAGAAATTAAAAGCTGAAATGTTTCAGTTTGTTTACTAAATGGATACATGCCCAACTAAATAAACAGTAACCAGGTGACTAAATGTAGCACCTCATTAAAAGACTAATCAAGGTATTGATGAAATATTGTCTACGTGAGTCATGATAAATCCATCAGGCTGGATCTAAAATTGCAAAGATTTTTAACATGCATAGAAAATTTTTAATATAGGCAGATATTAACACAATGTATAAATGTCAGGTGTTATACTTTCTTATTTGTTTTTACAGTTCTACAGGTATGCTGATTGCTCATGCATACTCCAAAACTGTTTAACAGGCTCCTTGCACTTAACTGAATATCTAACTTGGGAAATAAAGTCAGGTCCACAGGATCTGAAACAAGCTGGCTTCTTATATCATATAAATGTTGTAGAAAATGTGAAAAATCTTAAATTTTAATATAAAATAAAACTGTGAAAGGCAGGATCATTAAGGAAGACTCTATGTTAAAAATTAAAACAGCAGAAGATGTAAATGCTACTTTTAAAGGAGTGAATTTTTACATTTAATACAACGTAACATCTGAATTATGTAATATTTTTAAAATTATAATCCTGAAAAGTGCAACCAGCTGTGAGAACTTCTATAGAAATTATAGTTGGTTTTCTGTTTGTTTGCACAGTAAAGCAGCACATGCTGTACTGCTTCTACAGACTGAAAGTGGATCACTTCAGTTGTGCACCTCTCTCTTCTGAACAGCCAGCACTGAGAAATGCTACTGAAAATGCCAAATGGAAAGATATAAATTAAGCCCTTAACAAGACAGTTTGACTATTTTTCGTTTGCAGACGAGCTCAAACAAATGGAATGGGGAGAATTCAGTACAGAATTCAAGATCTGATTCTAAACATTGCAAGGAAGAAACAGAAGACATAATTTCCTGATATATTAAAAAAAAAAAATCTTTAGTTATCACACTCTAAATATCATCTGATTTACATAATCTCCTATACATTCTAGCATATCGGCTGTTTAACTCTTGATTGCTTTGGATGAAGAGTACTCATATTTTTCACCAGGACTGTGAGTAAAAGCACAGCTGTCAGCAATAGCAATAACATTATTGGAGGAAAAAGCCACCAGTGTAATGAAATGCGTGATGTTTTTGTAAAAGCAGTTATGTCCACGTTACCAGAGATCCATGAAAGAAAGAATACTGTTTCTTAAGCATGAACATGAATTTAAATGAACATGTCTTACCCCTATTTGGAAGCACTGACACTTTGCGGTAGGTACTTGGAAAGGGAACAGCGGGGCGCTGGGTTTGTACCGCGGCAGCAGCCGCTAGGTGACTGATGGGATGTTCCCCGGGACAAGCCGTGTCCCAGGCAGCCTGTGTGAGAAAGCGGCGGAGGAAGGAGCCTCCCGGAGCTGCCGGGAGCAGCGCAGCCCTGCTGCCCGCGGGGCGCTGCCGGGGCCGGCCCGGGCGTGCGGGCACAGGCGCTGCGCAGCCACGGAGTGGGGAGAGCGGCTGGGGAAGCGGGGGGGCTCGGCCTGAAGAGGAGGCTCAGGGGAGACCTCATCGCTCTCTACAGCTCCCTAAAAGGAGGGTGTAGCCAGGTGGGGGTCGGGCTACAGCCTCAAGCCGCGCCAGCCGAGGTTCAGGTCGAACCTTACGAGGAATTTCTTCACAGAAAGGGTGACCGGAATTGGCTGCCCAGGGAGGTGGTGGAGGCACGCTCCCTGAAGGTATTTAGGAAAGACTGGACGTGACACTCAGTGCCATGGTCTACTTGACCTGGTGATGTTCGGACATAGGTAGGACTCGATGACCTCAGAAGCCTTTTCCAGCCTAGCTCACTCCCCGGTTCTCTGAGTTTTGAACACCCGCCCCGGTCCCGCCGGCTTTCCAGGGCCGCCTTTCCCCACCCCGCCCTCAGCGGCAGCGCGCGGGGAAGGGCGCGCGCGGCTGCCGAGCTCTCGCGAGACGAGACGAGAGTTCCGCGGCGCGCGCGCAACATCGGCCGCGGGAGGATTCGAAAAGTGGCGGGTGCGGGAGGGAGCGGGCGGGGCTCGGGGTGTTCCGGGCTGTCCCCAGGGATCCCGGAGTGTCCGCGGGTGTCCCCTCCGAGCGGCTCCCGGGGCCGGTGTCTCTTCCGGCGGTGCTGCCGTGCGCCGCGAGCTCTTCTTCCGCCGGTTTCGTTCCGCTCCGCTGTGGCGGCGCCGCGGTGTGGGGAGCGCATCCCGCGGATCCCTGAGGGCTCGGCCGCTCTGAGGGAGCCCGAGGTAAGCGGCGTGTCCGGCTGCCCGCTCTGCCGGGGCCTGGCGGGAGCCCCCGGGTGACTCGGGACGGGGCCCCGCCGATCTGTGATGTGGCTTCACACGCACTAAATGCTGCCTAAGTCACTCCCGTCTGGAAAAGCACGTCTGGAGACACCTAGGGTGGAGGGAATGTTTACGTGAGCAAATGAGTGGTGGCCTCTTGGTGGCCTTTCCCTTTTCCCGTGGTTTTCACTTGACAGTCGAGAAAAGAGACCCTTTTACTACCCCTCAGTGCTTCCAATGCAAATCAATACTGTTGTTGGGAATGACGACCAGTTTAAATAGTGGGTGTGTGCTGGAGAATGCACTGTGCTTTTTAAAAATCAAAGTATCCAGTAAAAATTTATTCCACTTGAAGACTTATTTACTAAAACAAACAAACAAACAAACACTAAAAAGAAAGCAACACCTGCAGCCTAAAGATGTTGTGAATTTAAATGCTGATTCAGATAACTGAAGTATGTTGGGTACTATGTATATAACTGATACATGACTACAACCAAATCAAAATGATCTTGTTTTGATATAGAGTACCTTCTCTAATGTTACGTTTTGTTTATAAAGTAAGGAAGACCAATTCCAGGATGAAACGCGAAGCATTTTTGCAAGTTGTGTCTAAAGAGTCAATTGAAGACTTCCTGCGTTACACTCAGAATCCTGTAAGTGAGCCAGTGTATACATATATCACTTCTGGAGTCATAAATAATATAGGCTGAAAAAGTTGTGGAATCTGAAATATGAATGTTTATAAACCAGCTGATTTTTTGATACTTGATTGTTCCACATATCATTTTTAAAAAATAGATTATTAGTACAGTGGTTGTTCTAAAACAATACTGATTTCATGTTGCTGAAATATTCAATTTTTAAGTTTCAATTTATGAAAGAATTTATTGGTATATAATAACTATGAGTTACTATACAAATGTAGTAAAATTGTGTTTCACTAGTATTTGTGCATTCATTTGTTCTTTGGTCAATGTTTAATTTTACTTTAATTGTTCTTTCTATCACTGAATGCTTTAGAGAAGGGATAGATTGCTCTAAATGGAGTGTGGAGAGAACAGGGAGAAAAACAAAACAAATCCCCTGAAATCTACCATTAAAAGCTCATTCTCACATTGTGCATATATTGGATAACAATGAGAAATTTGCATTGAGGTGTTTTCCACTCAGCTTCAATCTGTCTGGTGTTTAAGATATATCTGAGTTCTTCTAAATTTCTAATCTTTTGCTTGCTGCCATTAATGGTATGGTCAAGTTAGTTTCTTAAGCTTTTTAATGGGTATTTTCCTAGTAACACTGTATCAGGATAAAGTGCATCTCTGTGTGCACAGAGAGCTGAACTGATTTAATGTAGCAGCTATATTAAACCCGCAGTCATGCTCTGCACAATAAGCTCACCAAGTGTTTCCCAAACATCCTTGAATCTTTCCCCAAGAAATTTGCTATTTCTTTCATTTGTATGCCTGTGTGTAGTTATAAATGACAACTTTATTACCAGATTGTCTCTGCTTAAAGTCTCCTTCCTATTTTTCTCTAAATCTAAACACTTCAACAAAAAACTCATCACTTTAGTTTTCACTTGCTGTGTTGCCTTTTCAGTTGATTTGGTTGTGTTGATTCTGCCATCTGCATTCAGTAAAAAACAGATTAAAAATGGTTGGGTTTTTCTTTTTCATCCTTTTATTTTTCATCACCAGGAGTTCTCTTGCAACAGTTTTCAGCTGTTGACAGTATCTGGAAGTTTTATGTCACCAGCTACAATGAGTGTATTTATTAAAATTGTATTCACACCTTGTAGCATAAGGGAACATGAATATCCATGTGGCTTTTTGACTGTCCAAGAGACTCAAATTATTCTATTAATTTCCTTTTGAAACTTTCAGTGGTGCAGGATGTGTGACCATGTTTTGTCTTAATATGAGGATCCTCCTTTTTGGATCTCCCTTGAAAAATTCCTGACTGCTTTTCTGGAGGAGGCTGGGACTAAATAAATCGTCATTAAAACTCCACTGCTTTCCTTAGTTTTTGTATTGTATTTGCTACTTAGTTGCTGGTCTAGCCTTAGAATTTGCCTTTTAAACTCTCTTGAAAGTTCTGATTTTAGCATTACTGCTTCTTTCAGTGTCTGTTTTCTATATACACCCCAATCCCCTTTTACTTCCCCCTTGAATTTTTCTCTTCTGCACTCTCAACGTTTAGATTCATCTGTGTCTTCTAAAATTCCAGGGCTTTGCTAATTTTCCTTCAAGGTTTCTCGTGGGCTTTTCATTTTTTCCTTTGTAATATTTTAAATATGTCATGTTGTGGTGCTGTTCATTGAGATCTTCAACAGTGCTGTTAATTTTTTCCACTAAATCCCATTCCAATTCAAGTAAATACATAATTTAGGCAGAAAAATAGGAACCACAGATGACTGTCACTCACTGTTATTTTTTCCCCTCATAGATTTTGGAATAAATCTATCTCATATCATCCCAAAGAAAAGTCTAGAAACTCCGGTCTTATTATGAGTTCATTCTTCCTGTTCAAAACAGTACAATCTTAATATCCTGTCTTTTGGGTTTGTTTGAAGCACAGGGCTGCAGAATTCCCTGTGAGCCTTTGGTTTATTGTATTTGTTTTCAGTTGTAGAATAGAATAGAAATTCTTTTAGAAATATGTAACAGAATCTTTCTTCTCATTTTGGGAACTTTCTAATACTTATTGCTACTTCTTTCATTCATTTCTCTTTTTACTTTCGACTTTTTAATGACTTGCACTATATCTGCAAACTAAAAATATATTTATTTCAAGATCATGGACATTTTCCCTTTTTCCTCTGAAGTGTTTTTGATCCAGTAAGCCTTCACTTCAGTATTGCAAATTACATCTCAGAAACTATTTGTTCTGTCTCTTGGTTGTGCCTGGTTTTCCTTCTCATCTCCTCTCTGCATATTCCCTTTCCTAGCAGGTTGCCTACCCTTCTTTGATGCTAACAGACTCCTTGTGTCTCTGACGTAAATTCTTCTAGCAAAGTTCTTCCTAGGAAATAGTTCAGATCAGCCTCGTGGTGCAGTCTCTGCTGGGGACTGATGGTGGCTTCCCTGTCAGCAGGGCTTTAGCAGGAGGTGTGGGGTCAGTGAGCTCAGGAGCTGGGTTTGATGTGGGGCTTTAAAACAGTGCAGTGTGCAGAGCTCTGGTGTGCGCAGTTCATATCCCAAATTAGTGCTGTCCCTATGGCTCTACTGACTGCTGCTTTTCCAGTCCTTGCCTAAGGATTTTCTTTCAACAGCCATCATCAATCGATATTTAAAAGAGCAAAGATATAATCAGGGACGTAAATTCTGTGCAGTTTTGAGCTTTTCAGCTAAGGGTATGGAATTGTCTTCATTGCTATCAAAGGCTAAAGACTTTTGTCTTAAAAGCAGAACTCTTGCTTCATGATAAAGAGTTAACTAGCAGTAATTTCTTATGTTATTTTTAATAATATAACTTCTGGAAGATATTTTATCTCTATAACTGCAGAGCAATGTAAGTTGGACATTAATGTAAAAACCCACATTAAATGTAGAAAATATGATGATGAAGTATAAACACTTCACTGTGTGGTATCTTCTGTCCATTTACAGAAAGATACATTTGATCATTTTGACTTGGATGAGCTACTTCAAGAATTGCCCAGAAAGCAAAAAGAAGTGCTATGGCAGAGACTGACACAGCTATTGACAGAGACCTTGATGGAGAATCCTGTGGAAACATGGCACAGGACTGGGGATGATAAAAGTGATGATGACATGGAAGTTGACATAGCTCCAGAAATGGTAAGAATCTTGTAAAATGAGAATATGATGAGTGTTTCATGTGTTTTGGGAAATAAAATGGAATATTTCCACAACATCTGAAACATGCAAGGGTTATCAAACAAGATCAGTTCCAAATATCACCTTCATGCCCATTTTTTAAATTACTTAATTTATGCTTGAGTTAAACTGAACTTATGATTGGTCTATACTATAAAAGACTAGATCTGCTGATAATTTTAATTATGAAGGATGTCACTTAGTTTTCTCAGTAGAGTTGAATGGGCTTTTTCTATGTCTTATTTCAGTAAACAAATGTTAATGTTGCAGATGTTAAGTAGCTGGAATATAGTATAAAAATGCACTACCTAATTTGTGATGTCATTTTATTTAATGAAGATCATGAAATCTAGATTTGACTGTCCCTTCCACAAATGTAGAATATATAGAATTTTTCTGACTCAAACCCTTATATACTGCCTTCTGTGCTGCAGTCTATGTAGCCTTGAGAATACTGGGGGAAAAAGTTATTTAGTTTTGGGGGAAGAAAAGAAGTGCAGTGGGGAAATCACTAGAGAAACCTAGATGCTTGTAGAAAAATCAGTCATCTGTTCAGAGGCCTGTAGAATCACACACTTGCAGTGAAAGTCTCACATGTACACATCTCTGAGTTACCCAGAACCCTGCTAGTTAGGGGCTCTTTAGCTCTGAAATGGATGTGTGTGTGAGTGGGTTTCTCACAGATGAGGATTTTAGTGCAGGAATGCACATGTACAGTTACAAAGTTTTTCACTAGCTGGAGCTGAAAACCCTTTTCAAATTTTTCAAAAAGATGTATCTAAAATTCTATTCTCTTGCCTCTTATTTGATAAGTTTTGGGTGCCAGTATGCTCCTTCCTCAAAATGGAAACATAACAATTCAGCTTTACTTTCTGTTGCTAAGGTTTATTTCTTGTTTGAATTATTTTCTGAGTCCAAAACAAACTGCAGAAGTGTTTCCTCAGCATTGCTTTCTTTCAGAAACAAACTGTAGCAGTGATCCAAGGAGTGGCAGCTGTCGTTACTGCTTCCATACCTGCGGTGGATGAAAATGTCAACTACAAAGCTCTTGTAGAATGCGTTTTTATCCTGAACAGTGAGTACTACTCTGTACAGAATGCAGCATTTTTACAGAGGCTGTTTGATCTGACTGAAATCCAGCTGGCCTGTGAAACAGAATTCACAGGAGAAAACTTGGTACTCGTTTG
This sequence comes from Catharus ustulatus, assembly GCF_009819885.2. NCBI lineage: Eukaryota > Metazoa > Chordata > Aves > Passeriformes > Turdidae > Catharus > Catharus ustulatus. The sequence continues at coordinate 9,395,152 of NC_046221.1, read as the reverse complement.
AGTTCATATTTATAATACAAAATTGAGGGAGTATTTACCTAAAAATCAGCTGCACAATTTAGAAGTTGGAATGTAAATAGTTTTCTTTCTCCCAACTGTTCACTCAGGGGAGGGTAACTTTGATTATCCTGTAACTTGTTATTACTTTTAAGGGAAACTCAATATTCCATTGTTACTGATCCAAAAACTTGGGCCAAACCTTAGAGTTCCTTAAATACTGCAGTGAGCATAAGCCAAAAAGGTGTGTAAATGTAGCAGGAGCTAGCTGACACTGTGAGGTGTAGTTAGTGTGCTAACATACTACTGTTTTACAGGAATTACTTGGTTCATTGCAGTAAATAATTATTTCATTACTCTTGTAGGTATTCTTCCTGCATTATCTGCATCTGAAAAAATCCTACAGGATGCTATCCAACGTGTGTGTGAAATGTGGTGGGAGAAGGGACTGGAAGGGAAGGAACAGCTGGGGAAGACTCTGCTTGCCATTCTGCTGAGAAAAAGCCTGAATAAAGCTGCTGTGGTATGCTAAGGCTATATTGACTTTCAGCTTATTATTGAATATTTCAAAAATTATAATCCCTCCAATAAAACACTGTTTTCTCTATAAAATAATTTTAAAGATTTTTGGCATCAGTTTCAAGAACAAGAACTGGATATTTGGGGGTTTTTTGCATTCCTTTTCATCTTTTTGCTCTTTTGTCCAGGTTTTTGACCAAGGTTTTTATTGGAATTAACTCTTTTCTTCAACTCAGATTTTAAGTGCTATGTTCAGCTAAGCATAGAGATAGCTTTTTCGGGGAGCTTCATCTTCTCTTGCTCTTTATCTTTCTACAAATAATTTTTCTTTCATTTTTCAAAATGTGTGAGTTACTTGGAGTACTGTGATGCACACCTTTTGCACTAACCCCATGGATGTATCCTTATTTCTTTCCTCTCTTTTTCCCAATTAACTGCATGTATTGTACAAAGTTTAAAAAGTGGAATGATGTGGTTTTAACATATATTGCATGGAATGCCAACTTCTTTCTGTACTTGAGAATGTCTTTATTTGTTGGAAGTCAGAATTTCTGCAGTTACATCTATTTTTTCCCAGTAATGTCATGAATGATCATAATTTCACAGTCTGTAAAAACACATTTCAAGTTCATTATTTAAAATCCCTTCATTCCACTTTGCATTAAAGCCATGCCTACTTTAATGTGGGCTTCTTCTTTCCTGTCAGGGTGCAGATATAGTTCGTGTGTGGAATCTACATCAGACATTACTTTGTTTTGATTATGATTCAGATGAGAGTAATGAAGTCAAGGACTTGTTGCTTCAGTGTTTTATGAGTATAAAGCACATTAAGAAAGAAGAGGTAAGCCAACTTTTATTTTACTGTGGTTTTGTGCCAGTGAGCTTTGGTTGCTTTTAATAGTTTTGCAATTTGTCTTTCTTTACTGTACAGTAGGTAGCAACATGAGACAAATCAGCTCTGACTCTAAGCTATAAATGGTTGATAGTCTGTTTCATTTGGAAAACTTGTTTCTATGCTAAAGTGTGAAAGTTTATGTCTAAATCTTCAGTTCTTTTATCCTGAGGCTTTGCTTCCAGTGCATTTCCCTCGATATTTAAAATCTTTCCCTGGTGCAATTCTTTTATTTTCTTTTATAGCAGTTTTTCTTTTATTGAAGAGAAGTAGCTGTAGCAAAATAATTTTCCTTCTAAATGACTCCATCTAGGAAATTGTGTTGCCATATTCTCTTTCGAAAGTAACATGAAAAGAACCCAACTTTACAGAAAAATGAGAATTACTTTATTTAACTGCATGCATTTCTCTCAGTGAACTGTTGTTGTTTTGTTGTTTTTAGATTGTGCCTATGCACCAGAATAGTGGTGTCCAAGGCTTTTTTCTGGTTCAATGACCAGAACCACCTGACTTTGTCTCTGAAGTTCTAACTCCTCCCTGCATGTGTACAATAGATATATTCATTTTCCTGTGGAATATATGAACTTCTGTTATAAAATGAGGCTGGAGATTGCTGCAATATAAGGATATGGCATTATAAAAATGGAGATAACAAAGAGTTAGGTGAAATGTTTGGTAGAGCAGGGTTTGGATACTTCCAACAAAGTTGGTGGGGGTCTTTGTTACTTACATATCATATTTTAAGCTATCTTAGTTTTGACTAAAATTATGATGTACTAAAACAATATGAGAGATGGGAATGGAAAAAGAAAACATGGGTGAAAGAGGGAGGCTAGGTAAGTCTATTGACAGAGTTTACAATTAATGTTGTTTCTTTGGTGTATTTAAGACATTTTTGTCATCTGGAAAAAGTGTGTACTTGTGTGTGCTCTTTGTCACAGTACTTAAAATGCATTAACTATATTTGATTCTATATTTTTCCTTCTGTTATATTTGAATTCACTGTATTATTTTACTATTTTATCTTCATATAGGCATAGTAAATAATTGTAATTATATATGTAAAATACAACTGCTATCTACACTTCAGAAGCAAATACTTATAGGTTTTTTTTTCCACATCGTGTGAGACTTTCAGTATAACGTGTTAATTACTACATAGCTTTTCTAAAGGAAGTTTGCACCTTGAATCTTTGAGTGAAACAGCCTTCTGTATAAAAGTAGTGCTTTTGTTGTGGTTTTTTTTTTTAATATGAGGAGAGAAAATCAGTGGTAATCAGACTTGGTAATGAATATTTTTCCTGGCATATTCAAACTCATCCTCTTTGCTCCACAGGAATGTGCAGATTTGGCCACTCTTTGCACATTTGCTTCTCTGCCCAAGATTTTTCTTTTCACTCTCTCAGGGGTTTCTGGTTCTTGACTTTCTGTCATGGTTGCATTTTCATAGGCCTCTCTTTCTGGGTAGATATAGAGAACACCTTACTGAACTGCTCTGTCATATGATCATTAGTGGTATAAATCCTTAATTCTGGGTTCTTGGCTGGAAGGATTGACTAAAAGCAGCAGCTCCCAACTGGATCCTAAGGGCTCAACCATGGCCAGTGTGGGTCTGCATTGGAGCTCTGGCATTGGCTCTGTCAATATGGCAGCTTCTCATAGAAACCACCTCTGCAGGCCTCCAGTACCAAAATCTTCCCATGCCAGCCCAATACACAAGTCACTTTACATCCTGGAGAATAACAGTTCAAAATAAAGGAGAACCATAATCCATTCTGGAAAGATCCTAGGACAGGGTTCAGTTAAATTAAGTATCTGAAATAAATTTAGACATCTGTGCAGGAGCATAATCAGTTCAGGTCCTGGAAGGATTTGATTGCTTAAGTGAATGACCCATGCTACATTAAATGACCTAAGTTGCCTCAGACATCCATGTGGGGTTGGCACATAAGTCAGAGACCTCTGCCTTCTGGAAAACCATCTGGGCATGTAAAATTGCTCTGTGTTTAGGGAGTGCCATATTAACCCTAATCAGCAGAGTCAACAGGACAATTCAGCTCCATAAAATAGTAACTAAACAGCTGATCACATGAATCACTCTTCAGACAATCAATGCTTCAGGGACTCAAACATCCAAATTCACGTCTCATTTTCTGAGCAGAAATCCAACTTCCCTGTATGAGCTTCCAGTACTTATCCAGAGTGGTAACCAACCTGGATTTTCCTAGCCCTGCAGACAGGAGATTCAAAGTGTTCTAAGCATTTTCCTGTTGCTATGAAGCCATTGTACTTTAGTTGCAAGTCCTTTTGTTTGGGATTTGCATACTGTGGGAATTCAGTTTCAGTGATAACACACCTCATGTGTGTTCTGTGATTTCTCTTCTTGGCTCATATCACTAATGATAGATTTCTTGTAGCAGCAAAAAACCAACCAACACTTCCCCAGTATCTCTGCTGGACCTTTTTTTGCATCCTATAATTCTTCTAAAATGCTCATAGTAATACTAAATGCCAACAGATGAAACTGAGCTTCTGTGTTCAGGCCTAATACTCCCTTTAATGCCTGCAGTCTTGTCCTACAGTTCCTAAGTAAAGTAATCCTAGTTTTTTTAGAGTACATATCCCAGAGCACAGCACCATAGCAGCTTAAGCTACTGTAACTCCAGGTTGCAATGATCCTATGTTGCCATGGGCTAGCATTCCTCTTTTCCTTTCCACGGTGTAATGTTCAAGCAGCAATGTAATGGGTTGATTGAAGGAGGTAGCTGTTTTCTCCTAGTAAGATTATTTTTCAGACAGATTAATTGTCTGGAATGGTTCATCGTATGCAAGACTGAAGGAAGGGAAGGGTCAGGAATGCAGTGTATCAGTTCTAAATCAGATTAAACCAATGGAGTACTGCACATTTATACCTCATTGCAGGATCAGGGAGTTCACTGTCTCTGCCTCCCCAGGCTGTGCTGTTCAACACAGAGTAATATTTCTCAGAGGCTTATTATCAGGCTGCTTTGTTGGGTGATCCTCTGAATTTATATCTGTGATTTATGCAAACATTCTTGTTCAGATGGGGTTTCCAGACAAACAGCTGCAGAGCCTACAGAGCATGTTATTGTGTTTTAGAGGTGGGTCTGTTGTACTCTTTCCTTGCTAACCTTCTCTGTGTAGAACAAAGTCACATGCTCTGTGTCCACAAGTACAACAGTACCAGACACCCAACACTCTGATACTGCCTTAATCCCAAAGTGTTATTCACCTATTAGCAGGTTACTTCTCACGATAATGAGAATGTTGATACCAATAGTTATTTCAGATCCATTAATCACAAGCAGCAGATTAAGTTACAGGTACTTATTTTCAGGAGCAGGCTTAATCTTTTGAAACTTAAGGCTGAAAAGAATTGGTTGAAAGCTGTGTTTTGGCTTTTTAACATCTGTCTCACTGCTGGGGTTGTAGAAGATGAGTTCGAGTTTGTCCTCATCCATGCTTTGTTGAGGAAAGAACTGTAGGTTCAAACTCCCTTGACCTTTTGTTTTGTCAGAGATGTTGGTGTGTGACATTCCAAGAGGAACTCCTCTGTTTATATTAGGCCACCAAAGCTGGATATAGAGACAACTCGCACAACTGGAAGGATTCCATCAGACCTGTAGACAAGAATCTTGACATTGTATTTAGCCTTTAGGTCTTGATTTTTATGAGCTTCTGAGTTGCTTCTTCACCTAAAGGCATTTCAGCTATCAGTCGCATTACAGGGCAGTTTCTGACCATGTGCTTCTATCTTGCTCCCCTACTCTGTGAGATTCCAGCTCCAAGTGTGACTGCATTCTGCTTCTCTGTTTGGCCTTAGGTGTGACTGCAACTCTTGGTCCAGCTCTCAATGGAAGTGTCTCAACCTCTGCTGTTTGTTCAGTGACCCTTTTGCATTTCTGCCAATGTGCTTTTTGCTACTGTACTTCCTTTATTAATATTCCTAATTTATTTTTGACTAGAAAACTGACAGATACAAAGGACCCTTACAACTGGCTGACTCACCTTTATGTGTGATTAAATATTTTGAAGTCTTACCTTAATCTGTAGGCTAAGTCAGAGTGAGGCTGCCTGTACAGACACTGTATAAGGCTCCAATCCCTTGCTGATTCTGGAAGAGCATTGGCTTATTTCCTTCATCCACAGCCTTCCACTCCCTTTTATTGCAAAATTCTCAATGCTCGTCACATTTTCATCATTGTTCCTGACTTGTTAAAATGGAAGAAAACTAATTTGGCAAAAATAGTTTCTCTTTTCATGAATGAAAACTCCAGCTCCAGGAGGTTTGCAATATTGCCTTTTATGTGGCAAGAGGAAAGGAATTGTCCTTTGCTGATCAGAACATTTAATTTCCTCAGTGGCCCAGCTGTTCTCTGTGGCTTTGTTAAAAATGCTTCTGTGTCCAGAGCTGGTAGAGTTGTTGTGGTGTTTTATTTATGCCTTCACTGTCATTCCAGTGTGCTGCTGGGATGATATTGCACTTGGCAGAGCTCAGTGATCCAGCCTTGATGAGGGTGCTGATTGCACAGTCTGTTGCTGTTGTGGAATGCTGCTTGAAGGCACACCAACACAGAAAGCATGTTGAAAGAGTGGAGGCAGATATGTGATCCACGTGTTCATTTGTTCTGTGTTTTTTCTATAGTATGAATAACAGTAGTGCTTGAATTCTGTTTAATAATTAAGAATCTTAAATAGTTTTTTCCATTTCACCTCTGCATTTTAAAATTAATGTTGTAATATCCTTTGTATTTACTGATTTTTGAGGTAGCTCTTAAATTGGGTATTCTTCTGAGCTTTGAGTTCCCTTTGTTTTTTCTCTTTTCCCCTCCCCACAGGGAAGAAGACTCTTGAGTTTTTTGTTCAGCTGGAATGTAAACTTCATTAAAATGATACATGGAACTGTTAAAAACCAATTACAGTTCTTTCCAAGGTATGTATCCCAGTTAGAGTACTTAATTAGTAAGAACTTGTCTAATATCTTGTCTCACTCTAAAAATGCCTAGTGTATTGAAAAAATATATCAGTATCCAGAAACCCACAAATTTTCTGAATATAAATACTATATTGTTTCAGCACCTTCATTTAATAGTAGCTCTCACTTGCCTGGGTGTACAGTTACAAGAGTAATAAATGTTTATTTGCCATTAGCTAAAGCAAATGACTTTGATAGAAATTGGACTGCATTATTTGCAGTGCTTGTGAGAGGGTTGCATTTCTCCTTTTGTAGGCTGTTTCTATTTTTTTTTCCTACAAGCAATCTCTTAATTTAATTTGCTCAATTTCTGTATAAGGCATTCTAATAAGAAGTGACTTGCAAGATAAATCATACCCTGAGAACTTGGCTGATGGATGAAAAATACAGAGATTTTTTCCCTTTGGTTATTTCTTTCGTTATTTAAATATTGCAGAAGTAATTCTGTGTATTAAAATCAGAGGCTTTCTAATGCTTTCAAGTAGAATAATGTATTCCTATACATCTCTGTAAAGAATTTAAGGCATTCTTCAAGACATAAATGGTAAAGTATCTCTCTGAATGTTTTGACTCTCTCACCATAAGAGATATTTCAAATATCATGTGTTTGGGTTTATTAATTAAGAGTTGAATTGGTAGTTATGGGTATAAACTGGAAAAAGAGAATTTCTTATTCTAAAAACCAGTTTGATACACAGAATTAAGAATAATATTGGCTCTTATACAAAACTTCATATTTCACCTTTATGAGTTGTACACAGATATGGTTAGCATGCTTTCTTGACAGTGTTTCCTACATGTTAATACAGATACTTGATGGAATACATTTCAGAAGTTTACTTCAGGGCCTGGAAGAAGGTGTCAGGAGAATTCATAGAGGTAACACTATGCTTGAAATTTCATTTGGATAGTTTTGAATTTCAAGGTGGGAAAGACTCACGACTTTCCACCTCAGAGAGGCTCCTTTAACAATCCTTAAAAAGTTATATCTCTAAGGAAGGAGCCTTTTCAGCATTGTCAAGGAGTCATGCTTTGAATGTTTTCCCACTGAGATCAGCTTTGCTGCAGTTAAACACTTTTAATTCTGCTGCTGGTGTTTTGGTTCTCACAAATATGCATATACACAATGTTTTTCATAAACATACCCATTAGCTGATTTACTGAACCTTTACTCAGTATGTGCAAGTCTGTATAACTGATAATTCAAGTATTTATCTAGTTTTTGGGGATTTCCATGGAAATGATTAAAGGCATAATAACAGATCACAACAATGATAGAGCAAAATTTCAGACACACAAATATTCTGATTTACCCTGCTTGTAGCTTCTGACAATTGGATTATTTGTATATTCTGAAATTTTGAAAATCAGTTGAGGCAGACTGAGGCTCCCAGCATGGAAAAATTTGGGTCAAGCAGAAGCCATGTAAGAAATAATAGCAGATACTATTGGCAATTGCTTGTTTTAGGAAAAAATATAGTTGCTGCACAGCTAAAGTAGTTACTATTATTTTATTGTGTTAATAGGAGCATGTGTGTGTTTGTACTGTAGGTACTTGAATATAACTGCATTCAGGATTTCATGCATCATGGAATTCATCTTCCCAGAAGTTCTCCTGTTCATTCTAAAGTTAGAGAGGTAAGTTCCAGGAAACCATGACATGAACTAGTAGCATTAAAATGAGATCAGTTGCTATAAAGTGGAAAATTTCCATTTCATACTAAAATACCATACCAGGTGTGGTTGGAATGGAAATACTTTTCTTCTTAGCAGCCTGTATGGGGCTGTGTTTGTGGTGTGCTGGTGGCACAGCAATGTTCTGGCTGCTTCTGAGCAGTGCCTGTGTGGTCTTGTCCTGGTTTGGAGAACAGGTGTCTGCTAAGAAAGGCAGGAGCCTCTCTTTGAAATGGAGAATGTAAACCCCCTCTCCCCAGATTATTATAGTTTCAAAATTGAGGGGCTCTCAGGCAAAGATATGGGAAATAGGAGAAACAGTTCTTTGCTAGGAAAATTAAAATAGAAATACAGTACTACAAAGAAACAAATCCCAAACCCTGACAGAATACAACCTGACACCCTGTCAGGCAGGGTGTTGGTAGCAGTCCCATTCCATGGTGGCTGCATCCTCCTGCAGTGACAGATGTGGTTCAGTTGGAGCAGTGCTCCTGCAGAAGGTGCAGTTTTCCTCCAAAGGTCCAATGATGATGTGGAAAGGTTCAGTTTCCCTCTCGAATCCAGTGGAAAAAGGGTTACCTTAGTGCCTCAAATCTCAGTTTTTATCTTGGTAGGAAGGGCTTGGCTCCTCCTCCTGGCTGGAGCATCTCCCAATGGGATGATGTAATTTTATCAGTCATACAGTGAGACTCAATGGCCCATTAAAAGAAGATATCTCCCTGGAAGAAGGATGGGTTGTGAAAAAGATAAAGAACAATGCCCCACTTGGTTTTAACAGCTGGCCCATTAGCAGAATATCTCCCACAGAGATAAGGGTCATTGCCTCACCTGGTCTCAGCTGATGGTGACAGAATACAAACTGTTGGTCACATCCTGTATTGCAACCCAAGGCATCATCCACCCCTTATTTTATTACCATCTGCGTAATGAAACCTTACACACAGTTCTCACTTAAGATTAGGTTTCCCTGTGGTACACAATGGGTTTCTCCATCTTTCTGCATTACCCACCAAGTGTAACCAGGTCCTTGAGCGAAGACAATCCCACGGATGGGTTTGTCTTTGCCCAAGGTAGACTAATCCAAACAGTCTTTCCTAAAATACCTTAAGACAGGTCTCAAGGCTTTTTCCTCCCCATATTTTCCCTTGGGAATAGGCTGGGCCTGAGCATGAATTGGGAGGTCCCAGCTGAGACAGCTGGCCAGAAGGACATTGCATGCCAAACAGCCATCAGCAAACTGAGGTAAAATGGGTTTTGGGGAGGCAGCCATTGCTAGGAGGCTGGCTGAGTATTGGCCTGCTTTTGGCAGGTGGTGAGTGGTTGCATTTGCATCACTCCTTTGAGGATTTTTTTGGTCTTTGCTTAATTTATTAAACTGTCCTTATTTTGACCCATGAACTTACTTTACTCTTCCAATTCTTTCTTCCCCACTGAGCAGGGAAGGTGTGAATGGCTCTGAGTGCTTAGCTGGTGACTAGGGCCAACACACCATGAATACTTTAAAAATATTCTGAGAAAGAGTGTTACAATGAATTTTAGGAGGAATCTGCTTATAGTTTTGCATCAGAATTGTATTTGCTGCTCAAAAGTAGATATAGAAGGGGATTTTCCAGAGTGCCAGAAATAGTTTTTGCTGTCTGTTTAAGCTTTCTTTACCTATGGAATTGACCTTTCCATAGATGATCCCAGGGACGAAAAGTCATAACCTTCTTGAGGCAAACTTAGTAGATAGGTCTGACATGAAACTTTTTCTTTTTATGGCTTTTTTCTTTTTATTATATGTAAGGGATTTATATATGTTTATAGGGACAAGCTTTGATCCTCATTGTCTGTCTGTGGCTTTTAGCCATGAGCAGAACGTTTGAAGCAGAATGAGAAATGCACAAGGCTTTTTAAGGCATTTGTATTTGCTGAATGCCCCTTCCTCTCCCATGCTTTCTCCCAAATACCCAGACTCTAGAGTGCATACTGTGTACAATGTGCAGCTCAACATACCAGTGTAAAATACTATAGTGGGGTTTATTGTTTGTTTTGGTTTGGATTTTGGGGTTGTTCTGTTTTGTTTTTCTCATAGCTATAGGATTTCCTTCTCCTGTGATTCCTGATCAATGGAACAGGCTTTTGACAGGGCATTTCATGTTTTTCAGATTCTGAGGTTTATGATCTTGAAAGGACAGTGAATAAATATGTCTTTGGGCTGCAAGTGGAGTAGGTCTTGGAATAAATTTGAACTGACCACTAGAGGGTCCGCTTCTTTTCAAATTTTGTGTAATCTTGTATTCTGTTTTCCAAGATCTTCAGGGAATTATCAGTGCTGTATTGATCAAGGCCAGAAATGTTCAGAGGATGATCTTGTCTCACTTTCTGATTAATTGCCAACCTTAGAACACAGCTCAAACTGCTTAGTGTTTCAAGTGGAGAAATTCTTCATATCAAGTTCCATGATGTCCTTTCTTATATTCTTCATATCAAGTTCCATGATGTCCTTTCTTATATTCTGCTATGGTCTTCCCCTTTTTCTTTCTTTTCTGCATAATTCAGATGCAAAAATAACAGAATTTTTAGCTAATTAAGCACAGTTTTGAGTCCCAAGGAGTGCTGATACTTGCTTTTCATCAATGCATAAAAAATGCATTAGGTTTGTACATGTGTATTTGGATGACTCCACTTACCAGATAAGTTCCTTTGTTCTTAACAGCAAAAAGGCTTATTTATCTGTAGTTCATAATTTCATGGTTTCAAAGTATTTCTGCCAGTTACTTTAAAAATAAATTTTACAATAGCAAAAATGAGGTCTTGCTGTGAAATTCTCTAACCATGTTTTTTTCTTAGTTGTAGATCTTTATATAAACTTGCTGATTCGATAAAGTTATAAAATACTATATTTATTAGATTGTTTTAATTTTTTTACTATTTTTGAGACTTCCTAATAAGGGTCAACTAAAGTGTTTGGTTTTAGCGTTTTCATAGTATGAAAACTTTCGATTACATAATTATGAAATGTGACAACCGTTTACCTCTTCCTGAATGCAGAATGATAAACTGGCTTTGGGCCTGTTTTATTTGTTTTTTCTTAGATACTGAGTTATTTCCATAAACAAAGTAAAGTTCGTCAAGGAGTTGAAGAAATGCTCTATAGATTGTATCAGCCCATCCTCTGGAGAGCACTGAAGGTAATTATCCTTTTCTGAAAATGCAACTGTCTTTCTCCAGCTATTAAATTTTGGGTCCTTTCCACATCTTCTATTTTTATTATTTGCTTTTAAAATGAAATGGCCACAAAAACCAAGATGAGTGTTTAACATCACAGATGTAGCTGAGTAACTTTGCAAGTTGTAATTAGGCATAGCATGCACAATAATATTCTAATTTGTTAATAAAATTACTTGTAAAATTCACTTTTGTTTACAGATTCCTAGAGTGCTTTCCAGGATTGCAGTTGGTATTCTTACCTTCTCAATCTGAAAATTCTGTGTAATCTTGTATTATCTTTTCCAAGATCTTTAAGGAATTATCAGTGTTTTATTGATCAAAGCCAGAAATGTTCAGAGGATGGTTTAGTCTCACTGTTGATTAATTACCAGCCTTAGACTACAGCTCAATGAATTTATTAGAGTATTTATTAGAAAAACTTTTATTCTACTTGGATTGTATGGACAGGCATTAATGGTATGGATGTAGACTCAGAATGAAATTTCTTACTTGTAATTCTTTTATGGTCTGTATGAAATTTCTTACTTGTAGTTCTTTTATGGTCTGTGTATATCTTTCTGTGGATTGCATGCATGGACTAAAGGGGACTCACTGCAGTTTGTCTACTCAGTTACACTCTGTGATTAAGAGGAGCCAAGCTTCCTTCTTTGGTGACAGCTTTGATTTTGTCTGAAGTTATAAAATCCCTGATTGTGAGAGTGTACACATACAGTCCAGTTAATTTCTGGTAAACATTTACAATTTAATTTACTAGTTGGTCATAAGCATCTTCTCTGGACATGAAAAGGTATTTGAAATTCTCAGAGTTGAAAGTAGTTCCTATTAACTTCAAAAGCTGTTTACAATGGATTTTAGGAGTTACAGGAAGGAGTTGAGAGCTGTTTGGTTTCAACAGAACCCTGTGGTAGAGGTGAAAATATGAACAGAGCCATTGCTAGCCCAGTATCTTGTTTGGTCTTACATTAAAGGTTTTTTAAAATTCCTTTTAGAATTCATATAAACAAGGAACCTTCTGGATTAAACATTTATGTCCTAGTCCCAGGGAATTATATTTACAAAGCATGGCTCCCTATAATTTCTACATTTCTGTCTCTAAAAAGAACAGGGGTTTTAACTGATTTTGGTAGGTTAATGAAATACAGTATTCCATTCTTGAGGGAATTGCTGCCTGTCAGTGGAGGGTGTATTCACTTTCCAAAGCCCACGGCTCAAATGAGACTAGACTACTTTTTGGAGGAAGATTCTTTTAAACTTCATGAAATCTGCATACATGTATTTGGAGAAATATAACAGACGTTGTGTCATGAGGGGGAAAAAAGTGAAAGATTGATTTGCAGGAAGACAACAGGAGAATTCATGATTCCAGAAGTGGTTGAAATTTTTAACAGCTGCTATTCATAATTTTCACATCACTAATGGTTCCATTGTTAGAACAAATCATCTAGTACCACATGAAGTATTTGGCATTTTGAACTGTTGCTGTGACTCAGAATCACCAGTAGTTGAAGACACAGAACTAAGAAGGGAAGCTTATAACTGTTCTTACTGCTGTGGATTCCACTCCAAAGCTTGAAATGTCAGTTTAATTTTAGATATCCAGTTTGATGCTCCTATTTTAGCCAAATCCCTAATTTAATATAGTGAAGAACAAATTCTGTTTAGAACAATGGTTATGAAATAAGGTATACACAAGGCCTGTTTACTCCTCCTTCTTGCAGAAAGCAAAAATACTTCAGTTGTAAGAGTACAATAAATTCCAGAACTGTTGATCTTTAAACTGAGAATGCACATTTGTGATACAGTTCTGTTTTTTCTTCGATTACTTGTTTTGCAAGTACTTAGACTGCACAAGCTTTTGTTGGGGCTTTTACCAAGACATCTTTTATAAGCCTTTATGCAATTTTAAGTTTTTATAATAGAAGCCCACATGTAATTTCATCTCTTTTCATGTTCTTATGAAAAGCAAGTGTCATGCAAACATAAGAGATGTGCAATGATTGGTTATTAGTATGAGAAGATACATGGATATAAAAAAATACGGATATTTAGTGTGAGGTAAGTAGTGATTAAGCTATTTCTTATCAAGCTGAAAAAGTCAAGAACCACTCTGCCAGGAATTCAAGCTGTTGGAGGAAGTGACTCCTTTAAAGTGTTTGGTTGTCTTTTTAAATTTCTTTTTAACATCCCATGCATTTAAACTAACATGTCCTGCGGAAGCAGTGTTTTAAATAATGGGAAGTGAATTTCAGAACCAGATAAAATTTAAAAGAAAGCTATGAAAATTAACTGTAGAAAAAAAATTAAAATATTGTTTCAAAAGGTTCTGGAAGTTCCTCAGAATAGTTCAAGCATAATGGTAAAGAGATATTAGTCATTTAAATAACTGCAGGCTCTGGCATGGAAAAGTCAATGTGGATTAAAACAGGCCATGAATTTAAAGTCTTTGGTTCTACCTCTGTGAAGACATTGTATGAGCCTGAATATGCAAATGCATTTGGGATAAATTCCAGTTAATTAAAGGCAGGAATTTGAACTGCGGGTACTCAGTTCAGAATTAAAAGTGAGTTTAATGGAATTCAGTGTAATGCACTTAAAAAGTTTATGGAAATTAACTTTCTGGAATGGCTGTGGTAGACAAGGTCTAGGTTATTGCACAAAAACACATTTGAATTAATTTTCACATGCAATGTTAGTGCAGAAGAACTATTTCACCCTGAATTCACATATTATCTTGTTATGTGTTAATTCTTAAATATAGGCAACTTTGAGTTAAGGATTTTCTACAACTTTATAGAATAGAATTAATGTTTGCGTTATCCATAATAAATGAAGGAAAACACAAGTCCCTAACTAAAGAATGTATGTGTGTGCTTTGTTTAGTTTTGTAGTATTCAATTTAGAATTCCTAGTAATTGTGTTGACTTGAAGAATTTGGAAGGTTATGGTTCTACGCTACCATATCAGGATCAGTCAAGAAGAGAAACACAAAAAACATTGTAATTGAAGTAATTGTTACTAATTTCTTTTGTGTTTTTGCTGGTTTTATTTGTCATTAGTTTATTTAAATATTATTAAATATTACATGGTTATTGCCATGTTTCTTTTCCCTACCTTTGATCTCAATGTGCTTTATGACAAGGGAAGAAGAAAATTAGATTATTAGAATAGTCAAGAATTTCCCTGAACTGTCTCAACTTGCTGTTAAAATTAGACCTGCTTTTCTTGTTACATTGAGAGATCTCAATTTTTTATTGGACCCAAAATCTCTACTTTCTCTTTCTTTCAAGAAAAGTCAGCAGAGGCTCTTACTGCACTGCTATCTTTGATAAATAAAATGCAGTTTGATGATAAGATTTCAGCTTTCTCCTTGAGATGCCTCGAATTTCTTCATGGTTTCATTGCCTGCTCTCTTTTTTGTTTTAGAGTCCACAGTATCAGTTATCTTTCACTGAATGAGTGTCTAAATATGCACATTTTTCTTTTTGCATTTGTGGCTTTACAACCAGTAAAATATATGGTGGAGTACACTGAAAATTGTTAAATGTGGTAAAATGTTGTGATGCTTCTCATAGATTTTTGATGAGCTGCCTGGAGCTCAGAACATGGTTCTAATACTTTTGTGCAGAGATGCAGAACTGAATATGTTTTTGCTGGATAAGTTACTCTCCAAGCTTTCTGGTGCTTAGTTACTAAATACTATTTTCTTGAAGAAATAGGCTTGAGCTTTTCAAATTAAATCACCTGCCTCTTGACAAGCAAGTTAATTAATCCAATCTGATTGAATTCAAGAATGTTCTGTCTTGAAGAGGAGCTTTAAGGCCACCAAGAGAAATCCCTACCCCTTTTAATTTATTCAGCATTACAGAAAGCAGAACGGCTCTGACTGTGATTCCTCAGGGTCATTGAAATTGATATGCTTTAAAAACTGATTGTAACAATAATTCAGGTTTTACTGAATGGGCAGAAATGCAAGATAAAACATTAAAACTCATATGTGACTTTAAGTTCTTCCATCCATTTATAAATTCATCTCTTCCATCTAGTTAATTTAAGACACTTGTTAAAATGTTTGGAGAACAGTATTTGACAGCATACACCTTTGGATTTTAACAGTTGGTCCTTATGGAAAAAATATCTTTTCCTCCATTGTAACAGGCCAGAAACAAAGAAGTTCGAGCAAATGCAGCATTTTTGTTTGTTGATGCTTTTCCTATTCGTGATCCCAGTTTTACTGCTGAAGACATGGACAGTGAAATTCAGAAACAGTTTGAAGAACTTTTTGTAAGTTTAAATGAAACTAAAATGTTAAAAATGAAACTTTTATCAAAACTAGCTAAAAAAAAATTGTTGATGTAAATAAAATTTATGGAATTTCTGGATAATTGTTGGGAAATGGAAGTCTGTGGTGCAGAAAATATAAAAGTAAACTAACATTTTAAATTTCTGTAGTATGTTTTCTGCAGATGCTAAACACCACTTTCAAGTCTAAAAAGGAAATATTTTGTTTGTTATTCATTAATCTGTGAATGAGAGGTGCCTTGGAAAGATTAAATGCATGAGTAATGATCTTGATTCTTACTTAACCTAGGACTGTGGGGGAGAGCTTCACAGTTACTGTGGAAGCACTCAGTGAAGGTTCAGTACTGTACTACTAAATAGTTCTAAAATTAAGTATGATGGAGAGAACCTAAAAATCTCTTTACCAGTCCAGATTGGTGGGAATGGCCATAGTATTTTCATTAAGAAAATGTTTGGGGTTTCCTGAGTAAACATCAGATAATTGAATGAATTTCAATGTTTTTATGTTGTTCCATAGGAACAGTGATCAGTGTAGACTCATATAAATAGAAGTCCAAATATTCTTAATTAAATCACAAATGCGAGACTTGGTTTATTTAAAAAAATAATTCAAAAGTCCAGTGAAAAATGTTGGCCAATAGTTACCTTAATTTTGCTTCTGATTTAAATTTCTTTGTTTTCTTCATAGTAAAATGCCCTGAGGGACTATTAATATTACAGTTCTTTAATTGTATGACAATTTTCATAATGATTAAAAGGTAATGGAATGCATTTTGTTTGTGATAGGCTCAGGTCAAACAGCAGTAGAGTCACAATAATCCATATGCTCACAGTATTATTCTTCTGTTTGTTTTAGAATCTCTTAGAAGATCCTCATCCAGTTGTCCGCTCTACAGGGATACTTGGAGTTACTCAGATCACATCCAAATACTGGGAGATGATTCCTTCAACAATTCTTGCTGATCTTTTAAAAAAGATAACTGGAGAACTGGCCTGTGATATAACATCTGCTGATGTTCGATGCTCTGTTTTTAAAGTAAATGGGTTTTATCATGATTGTCATTTTTGTATTTTACTTGATGCACAGACTTCTAGTGTAGGCCACTTTAAATCAAGGAAATTACTTGTTCTTCACAATGTCTTAAGCAATAGAATTCCTAATACATGGAGGTTTTGCACATTTTATAGAAACCACATGTTTGGAAAACACAAATGTCTTTTAAAATATTAACTGATTCGCTTTCTGACTCTCTAAGGTTTTTCAGTTCCAGAGTTGTACACACACTGTTTGGACCCAATAATTGATTTTTTTTTTTTAGCTATTAGAAATTATGCTTAGACTTCAAAATATATGTAGGCAGGTTCCAGGATGTTCTTACATCACTGGCTTTAATGCATCCCAAGACACGTACAATTAGGATTTTGTACCCCACTTTGTGTGTCTGAGGTTTGGATGGATATAATTCCACAATTTGTCTGGTGATGGCTCGTCCCATGCATTGCTCACTATGTTAGAAATAGTTCATCTACATTTTTCTGGCATGTGAGAAATAACTGATAGCTTGGATGGAAAAAATGGACTCCCTAAGTTGCACTTGAAGATTTTGTGTCTCTGTCAGTTCAGCCTTAAATTGAAGCTGTCATCCTTTTAATCCTCACTTGCTCCACTGCTGCTTCATGGGGGAGCTATCCTGGATAAGCAGAAAGTGTTGATATGAATATGGATTGGAAAAAAGAAATATATTTTTAATTTGAAATCAGGATATTTTAGGGATCTGGTATGCCCTCTGGTAGAGGGCAAGACATGGTCTTGGTGTAGGTCTGAAGCTGATGCAGCTAAAGTGAGTTCACTGAACACAATTTACTGTAAATTTGAAGTAATCAAAGCAGTTTTTACCAAAGAATATTACAAGAAAAATGAGCATGTACAGTGTTTGACCCTGCTTTATTTAACATGAGAAGTGTCATGGTTCTCTTCAACAATTTTTAACTACAGATTTTTCAGCTCTACTTTCTGGATTTGTTTGTTTGGTTTTTTTTTTAATTTTAGTGCCTACCAATAATTTTGGACAACAAACTAAGTCACCCACTCCTGGAACAGCTCCTGCCTGCAACCAAACACAGTCTTCATGACAATTCTGAGAAAGTGCGAGTGGCTTTTGTGGAAATGCTGCTCAAAGTGAAGGCTGCCAAGGCTGCTAAGGTAGGATAATGACACTTGATAAGTAGCAAGGAGACAAAAGCAAGGCATTTATTTAAAAATGTGAAAAGGTAAACTTTGAGACTGGTGCAGTGTTCCTAAAAAAGAAAGAAATAATCTGCTTTGTTCTGGTAATACTTTTAATATTTGTGGTGTCCTGAGTGCTCTGTGGGCCCTTGTTCTCTCTGTAGATGGGCAGGGGAGAGCAACTCTTGTAAATGGCTAACACCTAAACCCAGTAGCTTTTTTGCTTTGATTCTCCTATTTTTATAATGTCTGTTTCTGTTTTGTGGGCGCATCCTTTGGGACTTTGGTGTCTTTTTTTAGTGATTTTTAATGTATTTTGTGTTCTGCTGTGGACACTTAGGGTGATACTGTCCAGCCACAGGCATTATAGCATCTTTGAGCTCTTATTCCACTCTCTAATGTTAATAGTTTCTTAATTTTAGTTTAGCAATGGTTTTGTCTCTTGCTAAGCCTAATAAAGACATAAAACTATTAGAAAGCATCCAGAGGAGAGCTCTGAAGATGGTGAAGGGTGTAGAGGGGAAACCATGACTGAAGTCACTTGGTTTGTGAATTATTCTGAGTTTACTGCCATTAAAGACAAAGAAAAAAGATAATTCTCAATGTCAGTGTTTTTTTAGGGGAAGGAAAGATCGGGTTTGCATAAAGAAAAAAAATTCCCAGTAAGTGTTAGATGTTTTTCAATAACTTCCTATTGATTTAAAAACTGTAATGTGTATCCCTGGAAAGTCCTGGGATCACTTTAAATTTGCTAATAGGGACATCTATAGCTTGAATTTACAGGCTAAATAGCTGCTGCAAATATTACTACTCAAGAGTAAAATAGGTTCCTTGGCATTGAAAAATACTTCCTTTTTGTTTTTTTTGTTTTAATCTGAAATTGTCCAGCATGATTAATTCAGAATCTTCTCACAAAAATTACAAGTGTAGTGTTATCGCTGGCGTAACAGCTGTGTAGTCTTTCTGAATTTCATAGCCTTTGATTTGTGTTACAAATAAACTAAAGCCCTGCTGAGAATGGGATGCATTCAGTATTTAGTAATGCAGGGTTTGGGATTATTTTGGGAAGGGTGTTGATCCGTACAGGTTTTTAAAGTGTACACAATATTTGTAAGTAGTTTCATCCTACTTTGTCCTGTGAGGAGAATATGAAACATGGTACATAATGACAAATAATTGCATTTTTTGGTAATATCCTTATTGAGTAAATAATTCTTCCCTTTATCTATAGAATTGCATTCGTAATGCAGGTGTATTAAACTGGAATTGCTTGAACCACAATTTTACCAGTGAGTCAGAGATACCAGGAAATTTAAAACATCAGCACAGCAAGCTAATATTATTGCAGCAGAATTTGACTTCCAGTACACGTTGGTTTAAGAAATGCTCATGTTTCCCAGGTTCATGTCCCTTATATTTATTTAGATTATTGACAATCACTTAATGAAGGTGATGGGTTTTTTTCCTCTATTTGTATTTAACTCCTTTGAATATCTTTTTCTGACTTTACAAAGTTCTGGAATATCTGTCCCATGGAGCATCTCCTGTCTCGCCTTGAAGCTGATTCTCGGCCAGTGTCCCGGCGCATCGTGAACCTCCTGCTGAACTCTTTCTTCCCCACTGCCCAGCCCGAGGATGTGTGGTGTGAGCGCTGTGTCACTCTGATCCAGATGAATCCAGCAGCAGCCAGGAAGTTCTATCAATATGCTTGTGAATTTACTGCCCCCACCAATATAGGTAAAGCACAAAACAATGTGAGCTTATGGAATTACTGATATCACACCACGTAAATGCTTTTTTCTTATTTCTGTAACAGTGTTGCTAGATCTTTTTGGGGTTTAGTTTGTAACTTTGAAATTCTTGACACCAGCAATAAGCACAGCAGGCAAAGTCATCAGCTTTTTCAACAAGGAGGAGATCAAAGCTTTTCATCTCTGCTCTTAGATGCTGTACTGTACACTCCAGCCCATGGTGGTACCTGGTCCTTCTGTTCTCATTTCTCCCCACCTGTTCCTTAAAACTATCTCAGTTGTTACCTATTTCTCATGTAGAAATAGGGTAGCAAATACTCTGGTGCCTCAAGTGACTTGAGATCTTCACGTGAAAAATTATACAGAAACCGTAAAAATGTTTACGTCTAATAATCTGGTTATCTGGGATTTGTGGATCAGTATTTTCAAGTTGCTCAGAGAAAATCTAGAAAGTCCTGCTTCTGAAAGTTTCAGTGAAGATGGCAGGTACTGCCCACAATGTCACTGCTATTTAGAAAAGTCCTGTTGAACCAAGTAAAATTAGGAAATTTTTGTTTCAGAGGAGTTCTGATAAAACCCAAATATAATCAGCATGGAGTGACTTGGGTGAAATGCCCAAACCATTGCCTCTTAACTGCTCATCTTGATAAGGTTATGAAATCACAGTTAGGAAAACAACTCTTTGTACTTCCACCAGAGTGGGCATAATCCTTTCAACTTTTTCTAGAGCTGAGCTCCTCGTTCAGGAGTGCAATGATTGGGCTATGACATCTTTTCCAAAGAATGGACATTGAATAGTAGGGAATGTGTTCTTGAACATGGGTCATTAAATTAATAGCTATGCCAGATTAGATGTAGGAGTTGGAGGAGCTTCCTCTGATTCTGATTTGATAAGGTGACGGTTATTTTGGGGTTTTTTTTAGTATACTGTTTTAACAATAAAATTATAGAGCCTGAGAATAATGTTGTCATTTCTTCTTCATACTTGAGGATATAAAACATGTTCACATTTTTTCCATTTCCTTTACAAGAAATTTTTCTCCATTTTTTCCTAGCTGTTTCTGGTTCTCTTGCCTACTTTTTCATACTGGCTTTCAATCATTACAATTAGAAGCATTATTACGAACATTCTTGGCAAATAGTAAATGTCTAATTTATTCCTGTTCACTTTAAATGTAGCTAAACTGATGCTCACTATTCGGCGCTGCTTGAATGCCTGCATCCAAAAATCAGTGAAAGAGAGGCTTCATGATAGTGGGGATGATGATGATGAAGAAGATGGAAGTGAAAAGGAGAACAGCAGTGTAAGAAAACCCACTTTATGCTAAATTCTGGTAACTTCATTTCAATGGTGTTTAATTTGAGACAGAATATGACAGAAGTCTAAAGGAAAACCCTTGGGCATCTGTGGAATTGGAAGGAGGGAACTGCCATTATTGGGTTTTCATGTCCTGTGATAGCAGAAATTTGGTCAAGTAGCTAGAATAAAATAGAAGGAATATGAAGCATATTTTAAATTAATAGTTGCCTAATTCCTGTGCTGATAATAAATTGGTTTGGTTTTGCAGTTAAATTATTTTAAAAATTACCATTGCAAAATATGTGAAGTTAGAGAGAGAAAGACTGAATTGTGGAGTTCATGTTCTACAGCAGCCACAATGCCTTTGGAAGGATTTTCAATATTTTTTTAAGCCTATTTTAACTTAAATTTCCATATGAAAATATAATGGGTAATATCATCTAAATGTTTGTATTTCAGGTGTTGGATAATGTGCTGTCAGTAAATGATGTGGCCAGTATGGCAAGTTTGTTGGAGATCACTGTAATACTCTGGAGAAGTATCCACAAAGCACTAGATCACAATGAAGATGCCAAAGATTATGCTATCAGGAAGTTTGCTTCTGTACTTCCTGAATATTTTAAAGTATTTCAGGTAAAGAAAGCCTAGATTTTCCTGTGTTTTCTTAGTGTTTTCTTCAGACAATTTCATGTTTTATGTCTTTTATCTATTTTTATGGCATTTTATGGCAGCAGCAAGTTTCTTGGAATCCCACAAATTGGTAGAAACTATTCTCCAGCTGCAGTGTCTGACTGATAAACCATTGTCTGAATAGTCAGCTCAGAAATACTTGCACAATAAATTGCTCTCCTTGTAAGACTTTTCTAGGGTTTCATAGCTCTGAATATTTTAGAGCTTTTGGAAAACAGTAAATACAAATGTGCCAATGAAGAATAAATACTCAGTGTACATTAGAGTCTGCATGTTTTTCTCCCCACTGTCCCCCAGACTCTTCCACTAGCAGCACTTCTTATGATTATGCTGCAACTGAAGCAGCTGAGGCTCTTTTTTTCACTGAATATGAGCTGGCAGAGTGCACTTGCAGCCCAGAGAGCCAAACATGTCCTGCTGACCTTCTGGAATGAGTCCAAAGCGTGGCCACCAAGGTGATGAGAGGGATGGAGCATCTCTCCTGAATGGAAAGGCTAAAAAAATTGGGATTGTTAAGCCTGGAAAAGAGAAGGCTTTGGCCTAATTGCAGCCTTTCAGTGCCTGAAGGGAGAGACAGACACGACTTTATACAAGGGAGTGTAGTGACAGGACGAGGGGGAATGGATTCAAATGAAAAGAAAGTAGGTTTAGATTACATATTAGGAAGAAGTTCTTTCTGTGAGGATGGTGAGACACTGGCACAGGTTGCCCAGAGAAGCTGTGGATGCTTCATATCTGGCAGTGTTCAAGACCAGGTTGGATGGGGCTTGAAACAACTTGGCTAAGTGGAAGGTGTCCCTGCCCATGGCAGGGTGGTTGCAACAAGATGATCTCTAAGATCCCATCCAGTCCAAACCATTCTGTGATTCTGAGGTTTCTGCTAATTTGAATCTACTCTCTAATGATCTGTTGATGCATTTATTTATTTATTTATTGCTTTGGTTTGATATAGGCAGTTAATTGAAATCAGTAATTTTCACATTGTCCATCTCCTTCCTCTAATTGTTTTAGTGTTGTTCTTGAGGAGGATGCTTTCCTGAGAGTGGCTAATGGAGGCTGCTGCACCCAGAATTTGGAAGAATTACATACTGGATGTCTTTTTCTTAGTTGGTGTTTTTTATGCTGAAGTATCCTGAAATATGGTGGCTGTTCTACTGCAACTTTCCTTTAGATAACCAGGGAGTGAAAAGCAGCTCATTGCTATGTTTTATTCTGCAGCAGATACTCAAGTGCTTTCTACCCTGAAAGCATTTGGAAGTTGTCAAAGACATTACAAATCTTTTTTGGTAGAGGATGTAGCATCCTTTCTGAAGGGATCTGGTGAACAGACAAGATACCCAGCTTTAGCAAGCAACCTCTTTGACTTTGATATTCTTACAGTGAGTAAACAGTTTGAATCTAAAAGGGACCTGTCATCAAAGGCTTAGCTCCTAAAAGGCTACAAACATACTGAAGCAGCTTGTCTCTTTCCTGAAAAAGCTTCAAATGTATTTTAAAAGTTCTTTTGAAAATATGAGCTTTAAAAAAGGTTTTAGATATTGGAATGGCTAAGTAGGTGATGATTTCATTTGGCTGTTTTCATGAAGCTTGGACATAGGGATAAACCATTTTTGAAGAGTTCTTAACACTGATTAGTTTCTATATAACCTGAGTGAGATTATGTTGTGGCCTAGACCATGTATGTAATGAATGTGTAATGAACATGTTGTAATGAATAATAGTGCATTAAACATTACCATTCTCATATAAGAACCCTTTTGTTTAGAGTCTTTTAATAAGTTTGTGATGTGAATGAATTTAAGGCACTGGTTCAAAGGAGTAAGATGGTGTTATGGTTGTGCAATTAAACCTTAGTCACTACTGGAAAGAAGTGATGTGGAGCTACTATTTCTTTTGCAAAGATTATTAACCTAATGGAACCATGTTTATTCATGGTAGTTATTCTGGCAGTTTGTCAGAAAGTGAAGGAAAAGTGGCAATTGATCTCCAAAAACAGGAAGCAGATATTTCAGGTTGCAAACCACATGCTGTTTTGAGCTTCTTTCAACTCCATTTGTAGTGGGAAAGGGAAATCTTTAATTTGAGGAAATGCAATAATTTTTCAGTACTCACTTTAGTTTTGCTTGCATGTGTGTACCTTTTCATTTACATCATATAGTGTCATTCTTTTATCCTAGGATGAGCGGTGCATGACTCCATTGGTTATACTGGCATCCTTTATGCCCCCTGCTGCTATTCCTACATTCAGGTACTGTTTGGAAATTCAAAATGCAAATGACAAGGAATTTCTTGTTGGCTGTATTTGTTAATTTTTCACAATTTGGTACATTAAATGCCCATTTGGATAAATTAAGACACTAAAAAGCTGTGATAAGTCAGTAAAATGTGTGATGTTCAAGTCTGTTGAAGTCATTGGTGAATCCTTTGTTTGTATTACACTAATTTTTTTCTGCATTTATAAATGTAATGTGTCCTCTGTCTTTCTGTTCTCTTTTAAGCTGTGGTGTGGTTTCCAAACTCAGAAATATTGACACTGGAGCTGACCAAAGCAAATACTCTATCCTGATTGACTGCCTGTGCCGCTGGGGTCAAGTGGGGCACGTGATGGAATTAGCCTGTGACTGGCTGTCTGACTCACTCACCCCCACAAAGGTGTGCATATGTGTATGACAGGGAGCATAGGAATTGCCAGACTGCTTTAGGGCATCATGCTTTCTAAAATAGAATAAGGCTTTTTAATGCTATATTATTCAGCTTTGAAATCAGTTCTAAAGTCAGATACTAACAGAGTTGTTCTGTACTTTTGTGCTTCCTTCCTATTCAGAATACTAGAACATCTAAGCATCGAGTACATATCCAAATAACACATGAATCAAAGCCAGACTTAGCAATTGATTACATTGAGTATTTATTGACACATCCTGTCAATCGTGGTTGCCTCCTTTCTGTTCATAAAAAGAAACTGAAGAAGCTTTTGAAGATTCTCAGTGCTGCAAAGGTAGTTTCCTCCTTATCATTAAGTAGTGTTTATAAAATCAATGCTTAACATCATGTATTGCCTGAGTCAAACTAAAGGCCTAGGAGAACAAATAAATGAGGTTCATGATCCCCTCTCCCTTTTAAAAAACATTTTCCTTTTGATTTGTACTTCCAATAAATACTCTAATCTAGAAGTGTAGTAGTTTAAATTTGTTTATAGATGGCAAATTTTAACCAACTTCTCAGTCTTAGGTATCTCAACATTTTTGTGATCTAGTGTTGAGTGTTTTTAAGGGACATGACTTTTAGAATATATGAATAAGAATAGTCTGAAAATCAGTTATGGCACTGCAAAATGGAAGTAATTAAAGTATGCTTCTTGCTTTTTTGGGGTTGGTGCTTTGCTGTTTTTACGGGTTTAGGGTTTTTTTTAACCTTTGGTTTAAAGCTGTGGAGGATAGAAACATTTGAAAGGATTTTCTGAAAAATATAAATGTAAACCTTGATATTTCAGAGGGTTCTTGACTCAATTCTGAAAGGAACACATTCTGGTGGCTGGAATCAAGCAACCAGCCTAAGAGCCTTCAGCCTCTTTTGCAGATTGAGTATTCATCTTCAGGACAAGGTATGGTTATAGCTCTCCAAAATAAGCTAGAGTTACAGTTGACAGCATAATGAAATTCTAAAACAACTGGAGAGACAATTGGAAAACTTCCCTTTGTTTTTGGGTTTTTTTCAGTTTTCTGAAGAAGGAGAAGATTACCTTTCACTTCTGAAGGAGACAGGTGCTTGGATAAAAAATCAAGTTGTACCTTTTATACCAGAAAGTGTTCAAGAGGATGGTGTTTCAAAACACAGTGATGTTTCTGAATTAATTATCCAGGTTAGAGGATTCTTATAATATAAATCAAGCTGCTTTCAATTTGAAAAGCTGTAGGTGTAGCAGTGTGTATGCAGACAGACTGGCATTTGTATCATCGCTTAGTGTCCCTTACCCCTGATCTTGATTTGCCCTTCAAAGAAAGCATTTGATAACATTATGGGAGTGAGGTTTTAGGTAGTTCTGAATTGTTTTCTGTTGCATTCCTCTGACATTTCATTTAACCCAAGCTGGATTTTAGCACTGAGCTTTTACTAGATTTTGATGATAGGAAAGATTTGGCTTACTTTGGTCCTGGTCAGTGTCCTTGAACAACCCAACTCACGTATACACAGACTGATTAAAAATTCTCACTCTTTCTGTATGTCTGTCTCATAATCTGTTTAGTATGTAGCAACTGTTTATCTGTAGGGAAAAGCTCTTTTTGTCTGCTAGTTTTAGTTTTGCTATTAAAGGCAGGTAGAGATGTCATATTTTGCCTCAGTAAATGATAAGTATCAATGCCTTTGATCTACTAGACTGTGCCTGAGCATAAAAGAAGATTTACTGCCTTTTGAGAAACTATTTGCTGTTGGGAAAGGGCAATGGAAGCATTTGAAAGACTGGTTGGAATTTGTGCTTTTCAGCAGGTGCGAACTGAGTAACTCCAGTTAGGTGCACCGGCTCTCAGGGCACCTTGGTTAAGAGTTTGTGGTTTTATTATTTTTGAGTTTTACTGAATGGTTACTTTACATAAAGTTTTGATTTCCTGTAATTTTTTACCTCTCTTCTAGGGCTACCTGACAGTGTGTAAAGATGTCATAATGGTGGGCCTGGGAAATGTCGCATTTCAAACATACCTTTTAGAAATGGCTCTTCTGATTATGCAAACAGGTATCCTATTTTGGTACTAGTAGCAACATCTGCATTTATACTTAGCTGACTTTTCTTTTATTAGCAAGTTAGTTAATGCCTAACTTTTTAGGGCTGGAGGGAACACTGGATTCATACTTAAAATATTAATTGGACTGTATGAAAATTTAAGCTAAGGATGCTCAGAAACTAAATGCATTGTAAACTATCACATTTGTTGTATCCAACTGAGTTTCATTCTAAGCTTGTACCTGATGCATAATACAACTTTTATATTGTGATATTTATCTCTTTCTCTAGAGGGTGGTGGCTTTTGTGCTCCAGTGTTGCTGTGTGTTCTGAAAGAAATCATTGAAGCTACTTTAAATCAGAATACTGAGACAGAGGAAGTGACAAATCTTTTCCACGCTCTACAGAACGTCTTTGAGAAAATTTTAGAATGTGTGCCACATAGACTTAAGAAAGAACAGGACAAAGGGATTCAGGTATCATATTACGGTTCAAATTGCTACACAATTGTTAAGGTGTAGATGAATCCATAATTTTTATGCAAAGGGGTATACTTAGACACTTTGAGGTTGTTACCTCATATTACCTACTGTTTGGGTAGACGTGATTAAATTTTCACTTAAATTTTCTAAGTTTCCTTGTGACCAATTTTTTAAAATCCATTTTGGTCTCATCATGACAGAAGAACTAGTAAATTGCAGAACAATGCATTCTGTTGCCAATGACCCTGGACCATGCTGGAACTTCTAAGCTGTTAATCTTGTCTTCAATTAGATGCAATCCATTCCTCAATCCTGAGCAAAGAATTTGTTTACATATATTATGATCTTGACAGGAGAAGAAATTTTCTTTATTATTTATTTCTTTTAGCCTGAATGATACCAACTTCAAAATATGTATGGTGTTCTAAAATTCTTGAAAATCTTACATCTTCACCAAAAAGTTGACTTCCTGTATTTTAAATCAGATACTAAATGGTTGTCCTAGTTTGGAGGACAGGTGTCTGCTAAGAAAGGCAGGAGCCTCTCTTTGAAATGGAGAATGTAAACCCCCTCCCTCCAAATTATTATAACTTTGAAATCAAGGGGCTTTCAGGCAAAGATATGGGAATTAGGAATAACAGTTCTTTTCTAGGGAAATTAAAATAGAAATACAGTACTACAAAGAAACAGACCCCAAGCCCTGTCAGAGTACAACCTGACACCCTGTCAGGCAGGGTGTTGGTAGCAGTCCCATTCCATGGTGGCTGCATCCTCCTGCAGTGACAGATGTGACTCAGTTGAAGCAGTGCTCCTGCAGAAGGTGCAGTTTCCCTCTAAAGGTCCAGTGGTGATGTGGAGAAATCCGGTTTTCCTCTGGAGTCCAGTGGAGAAAGGGGCTCCCTTAGTGTCCCAAAACCTCTGTTTTTATCTTGGTAATAAATGTTGGGCTCTTCCCCCTGGCTGGAGCAACTTCCAATGGGATGCAGTAATTTTATCAGTCCCACAGTGGGACTCAATGGCCATTAGCAGAAAATGACTGGCTGGAGGAAGGATGGGTTGTGAAAAGATAAAGAACAATGCCCTGTCTGGTTTCAATGGATGGCCCATTAGCAGAATATCTCCCATGGAGATAAGCATCACTGCCCCCCACCCTCAACAGATGGTGATAAAATAGATGCCTTTTATCACATCCTGTATTGTAACCCAAGACAATGGTACTGAAATGGGTGGATCACTCTGAGAAATTTGGTGATCTTCTTTTCAGGACTTCTGAAAAAATTCAGTTATTTTTTGAGAGAACCACGGCTTTGTTTGTTTCTCTCAAATTTATGAGTAGACTTACCAGTTGCTGATTCCCCCTTTGATCCCAAGTGACTAGAATACCTCAAAAGCTTTCAAGGTGTGGTCTGCACAGAAAGGCTTGCTGGTATATTTCAGTTATACTCAAGCAATCTGAAAAAAACACATGTGTTTTTCTTTTCGGTTTTAGTTGATTCACTCTATTCAGATGCGTCTTGGAGAATTCATCCATGCACTGCAGTGCTGGCATTCCTCATTCCCAGCAGTTCACCAGGGTGTACTCTCCACTCTCTTGGCTGCAATAGTAGCAGAAATAAATTGTGTGCTACGGACGGTAAAGTTAATCCTGATTTTTGTTCTTCTGTTTAACACTTTCTGCTTTTTAAATGTTATGTTGGAGTGACAGAGCTTTATTCAGAAAATTGATCTTTGTACTGCAGAGGAGGTTTTGTGTTGGCATGAAACAAACAGGAGATTTTATTTGCTCTAATTTGATATTAGAGTTCATCTCTCAGATTTCTGACTACAAGTGTGTAGGGACAGACTTGTCCTGGTACCTATGTCAGTATCTGCCTCTGACAGGAGAACTTAGTAGTTAGGCAGTGTTGGAGATCAACAACATGTGTTCTGGAATATTCCTTCTGTGCTTTTGGACTGAGTTGGGCTGGAGTCAGCTTTCCTCCCTGCAGTCCCTGTGCTGCTGTGGTTGGCATTTGTGGCCAATACACTATTGAGGACACACCAGTTTGTTTTGGCTGTTGCTGAGCAGTGTTTGCAGAGTGTCAATGTTTCCCTGGTTCCTTCACCTTCACTCTCAAAAAAGTCAGGCTGTGGTGGACAAGAGGCTGCGAGGGGACACAGCCCAGAACACGGACCCAAAAACTGATCAAAGGCTTAGGCCACACCATACAATGCTATGTTCAGCAATTAGAGCTCAGGAAAAGGAGGAGGACAGGGGCTTATTCTAAACTACCTCACTTGCTCTCACCCAGCATTAGGGAATTTCAGAAGTGAAGCACTGATGTGTGACAGATTCCCATTCTGTATTCTTGGAATGGTCCCATAAGGTTCTGTAGTCCCTGTTTCAAAGCAGGTTGATGCCCTGCTTAGCACTAATCACTTGTGCATTCTCTGCTTCCATACAGAGACATTTCATATGCTGCATCTTTAGTTTTGGTTCCTTTGGTTTTTGTGCGGAGGATTTCCAAATATCTGACCTGCGTTGCTTTGGAATGTAAAGAAATAATCTCTAATACTGAGAAGAATGTGTAGACAGAGGTTATTTGATATTCTGAAAGTCAAAGGAACCACAATTGTCCTTGAAGGAGAAGGGCAATATTCCCACCCCATTTTTCTAATGTATTTAGTGTTAGGAGTAAATATGATTAGTAAGACTGGAAGCTTTGAGAACTGAAAAAGCAGAGGCTCTTTAGTAGAGGCTGTACTTTTGCTGTGGGTTCTGGGTGTGTCAGGAACAGAGCAAGAAACAGTTGCCAGAAAGTACCACAGAGCAGCTTCCAAGGTTCTGTTAGAGGAGGCACTGAAGGAGCACCAGTTGTTTGCCTGCAGATACTGATGTATCAGCTGAGAGGCTGTGGGTGACAGGTGCTTCTCATAGATGATGCACAGGAAACATTTCTGGGCTTGAATATACTGGAGATTCATACTCAAAGATTTAGTGTTCATTCCAGTTCCTCATCTGAGCTGGGGTTTTCCCTGCCCCCAGGTTGTTGTAAATCAAAATTCAGTTCTAACTAAATATTTGTCATACTGTTCAGAACTTGACACCAAAAAGAGCAGAAAATCACTGTCACTGAAGTTACATTTAGAAATCATGGATGCACACTTCAATTTGGAGCCACAGAGGGGACTCATTTGTGTCTAATAGTCTGTGCCTTTATAGAAAGTGACCACCAGTGTAGTTAAATGAAATTTCTGGTGAAAGCAACTGCAGAGAGTATTTGCCTTGGTACAAATACTGTTTATGTGGTTTAGTTTCAGTCTTTCTAATTTAAATTACTTTTGTTTATTTGGACACAACACAGTTGGATTAAAGCTATTCAAAGAATGTGAATGTTCTAATTATTGAAGGATAGGTCTGGTTATTGTAATTTATGAAATACAATATTCTGCATACATCTCTTTCTTGAGCTATAATGGTTGTTGACTTTTTTCTTTTTTAGGTTTCCAGTGCAGAAGACTTGACCATGCCGAAGATTATTTCAGACCTTCCCCCTCTTTCAAGCTGTTTAATGGCTGTAATTATGAAGTCAGTTAATGTTGTCAGGTAAATGTTTCTATATAATTTTTCCAAGATTTTTGCTAATATAGAACAGTTTATATGTTGTCAATAAAATTTTAATTCCTAAATTCAAATAAATTTCAAAGAACTATTTGCTTTCAAAATTTCTCTGGACTATTTAATAATCCCTTTTTGTTGACATAGTGCCTGTAGGTATTGATTGCTGGGGTTGAGTCCATTTTTTTAACCAAGAGTGCTTCTTATTTACAAGACTCTTAATCATGATGAGTTTTTTAATCATACATCTTGGCTTGCTTCTTTCATAAGATACTTATAGAGCTGAGTCCCCTCAACACAGAGATGTTAAGACAAGATAAAATATTTGCCAGAAATAGAATTAATCCTTTAGCTGAACATCTGCAATGAGGTGACACGTACCTAAGGCTGTGTTGAAGTGACACCATTAAAAATAGAAAGTATTTGAGTGCTAAAAGCCTCCAAAAGTGAGCTTATGTTATTCATTTTTTAAGACTTAAACTGGGGGAGGAGGGTATTTGCTCTATTTAGTGTTGGCCCTGAATACCTTCTAAAATTGTTACAACTGAATTTTATTTTGCATGGTTTGTTCATATTCAATTTTTCTTAACGTGACTGTACACACTAGACTTGTTTTAAATTATAAAGGGGCTTAGCAGTCCATTGCTCTCCCTGATTTACCACAACTAATTCCTCTTCTTAACTTCCTCATCTGACAGGCACTGAATATCCCCATCTCTGCTGTCATGAGGTGTTCTTTTTCTTCTTAATCCTTCTCTAATTCTAGTTGAACTTGCAAAACAAAAGACTCCAGAGACTCCAGCAACAGTCCAACTAATCCAAATCTTGCTCTTCCACGAGGCAGCAGCTCTCTGTCAAGGTGTTCTCTTCTAGTGAAACAATTATTTTACACATCACTTTTCAAAAGAGATGCAGAAAATCAGTTAATTCTACTGAAACTTTTTCTTGTAGTAATCAAGGTGAATCTTGTCCGTTCTTGGTGGAGAAAATTGCTAGTTTGGGCCAAATTTTTTCTAAGTACTTGGGAAAAAATATATCTTCTAATATTTATCTTTTTGGGGCAAAGATTTGGAGATAATTACTATCTGGTTCTACTGGTGCCTCAGAATTGAGACTACTTTTAAGGCTCTTTTATAAATCTGTATTGATAGGCCATAATCAGAGTCCAGTAGTAAATCATTCAGTATTTCTGAAATCTTTATGTCAACATGAAAGTCTTTGACATTACGAAATCTGATGTGAACTTCTGCTCTGTGAGCTCACAGTCATCTTGTTCTGAGTTCTGCAGAATCTGTTCTATTTTCAGTCAGTCTCTAGCACTGAATTTCAATCCCCATAGCAGTGATAATACTGGGAGGCTTGGCAATACCTGTCCAATTTGTGTGAGTATCCTTCATTTTTGTAGGGAACTATCTGTATAGGAGCCAATTACTTACCTCTGAACCTTATATGTATTTTTAAATAGCTTATTGTTCTGTTCTCTTTTACCTTTGCCAGCAGGCTCACGTGACTCTTTTTCAGAGGGAGGTGGGGAAATGCAGCTGCAGTGAGTCTTGTTACAGGTTAATGAAATTCCAGTTTCCTTCATGCAGGTTAAGAGTGTGCTTAGTGACCCAAACAATGATAACAGCAAAGTCAGGACTCTGATCCCAGGTGAAATGGAATCAATGCTTGGGCACATTATCCACAATGATACAATGAAACTGATGCAATGCATGAGCAATTTCATAATGCTTATTTCTGAAGCTAAAGATTTTTCATATTTCTCAGCTCTTAGAAGCAATATTTTAATTTCTGCAAAACGTTTTTACTGAATTGGTTCTTAACTGCATATTTCATTTTGATGTCTTAGCACAATAAAAGCCTGAAGAACAACTGAAGTCAGAACTGACGATGTATGATGTTCAGTTTTCTTAACAGATAATATTATTGCTAAAGGTATTTTGAAATATGTTAGGGAAAGTTCCTGTAGCATTGCTGCTCTCAGTTTCCTCTTTAGTTCTTCACAGAGCATTTAGCTTTGTGCTCTGAGGAATATCAGGATTATGATCTCTTCCATCTCCTGTTTTATCCCTCTTGTTCTTCTATTATTTTCTGGTTTTGAGAATTGCTTCTGAGTTAAATTTGGGTTTTTTACCACAAACACTAATGAGCAGTTAGTGTTTCTGTTCTGTGCTATTGTCTTATTCCCTAGTGCAGTTTAGTTTGGTTACTAGACCCCATCTGTGACTATAATTTCATTTTTCTTACCTTGACATAAATCTCAAAACACCACTAGAGTTTGCTGGTAGTACTTTCATCTCTTGCTAGAAGTGACAAAATCTCTTAAGATACATACTGAGTTAGTATTTCACAAGGAGCTGCTGTCATGGTTCTGTTATTCTGTCCATAGTTTCAGTAACTAAAATGTCACTTGAAAGTGTTTCAGGGCATTATTTAGTTAAAAATGATCTCCACTGGGTTGGAAAGCCATCTATTTTAATATTTATGAGAAACACATTTGAGGTCAAAACGTTAATTAAGCCTGAGTAGGTACTAGCAAACCAATAGAGTCATAGAATATATTTTTTCAAACTTTAGTGGAAATTTGAATTTAAAATTTCAGTACAAATTCTGTGAATTAAATTCCAGTAGAACCAGTAGTTTTTTCATGGATTGACTTTCCTAAAATATGCCACAAGCTCTTCTCTTAATAGCCACTTTTGCTGTTTGCAGACTTTATTTTTACCCAAGCAATTTATCATGCTTTGATATTCTCAGTTCCAGAGGCAGCACGTAGTTTTCAGTTACTTAGTCACACTGCTTTGTCCTGGTATCTTTTAAACTATAGTTTAAAAGGGAAGCATAATGAAAACATGATCTGTTCAGTTCTATTTCGAAAGAAATATGGTTTATAACATATTTTTTTCTTTGTTTTTTTCCTTAGGTCAGTTTTAAATGAATTAATGGAGTGCATTCTCTCTGAAGAAATTGAAGGGATTTTTAGTCTAACAGCTGCTGTCTGGATTCTGATTATAATTAAAGGTCAGTTAAAACATTTTTGTCCTTTTTCCATCTTTCTTTTTATGCACTATATTGAAATACACAATAATTAATCCTGGACAGTGAAAATCCAATTTAATATCTAATCTTCCATCAAGCATTCTTTTAAGTTTAAAGTTATTCTATGAAAATATGAAAGGCTGGGGTTATTTTTTTATAAATTGTTTGGTTTTTTGTCCAACATTTCAACTCATTTCAAACAGGTAAGCACAAAACTTCACTTCTAAAGGATATTGCACCTGCCATTCAAAGGAAACTGATAATATGCAAGGATGCTGCCACAGGAGAATCCAGCAGCACTGAAAGGTGGGTGTGCTGTGGGAAAGGAGCACTGAGCTCTCCTATCCCCTCTCTGCAGTAATTGGCTCTGTTCTGTACTTACATAACACTGTTAGAGTGCTCTGTGAGTGATTGATTGTAAGGTTTAAAATACTGGGGGTGGGGGGAAAGTGGGAGGTATTGAGCCAAGCACAATATTAAATTTCCTGCCCTTATATCAGCTGTGATTGTAATCTTTACATATTTAGCTTCAGGCTATTTTCATTTAATTTGAATGTGTTATCACTTGATCCCATAGATTGCAGGATTCACTTCTGAAATCCAGGTCTGTTTGCAGCAGGGATAGACCAAAGCAAATAGTCCAGTTACTGTTTCTTATTACCAGGAGATTTTTCTCCCATACTTTGGCACTGGGCACTGAATCCAAACCTATGCAGGCAGTAAAAATTTAACTGAATATGACAATGACTTTGAGACCTGTTATTTTGTTCTTTTTGTTGGGGGGGATTTCAAGTCTCTTATCTGGTGTATCTTTTGTGAAAAGTTTTTTGAAAGTGATTGGCTGCATTGTATTTGCAATCAGTTATCTCAGGCCTGTCTAGAGAATCATTGTGAATGCTTTAACCTTTAGGGTCTCAAATTTGCTTAGATCTTAAAGCTTGTGATTTCTGCCTAGTTATTGAACTGCCCATGGAACCAAAAAGTGTGCAAAGGAAACATTTTAAGCACAAATAGAGAATGTGAAGAAACCAGACTGAGGTTATGGACATTAATCCAAAATTACTGAGATTGCAGTGCACCACAAAGGCATGAACATACAGAGGCCCTTGCAGTCTTTCCTTCTTCAAACTATTCATTATTCAGTCAAACAGTGGATGTAGACAGACTTTAAAATTAAAAAACAAAAAAACAAGCCCAAAGCCCATTGTATAGCAATCTCATTGTGCAGGAGCTTCATTAACTCAGCAGTTTCTTGCACAGCTCTCCCAGCCTGAGCACACTTCCCCAGTTTGCTCTGCTCATGGATCCCTGGCCTGAGGCACATTGTTCTCTGGCATTTTAGTGACTTGACATAGACAATGGTGGCTGAGCTGTGCCTCCATCCAGAGGGTGGTGCTCTGGACTCCCACTATCTAAAAGAGGCCTGCAGGAAAGCTGGGGAGCTGTTTGGCTGTGAACAAAATGTCTTGTGGTCAGGACCTAGCTTACAAACAAAATCAAACACAAATAAACAGAACCCATTCTTTTCCATGTGAAATTATTTTATGATGGGTTGCCAAGTGTCCTACTAGAATATTTTAACAATAATAATAATAATAATAATTATCTGGAAAAGAAGGAGAGCAGCAGGGTATTATGTTTCAATTTGTACTTCTAATCAAGACAGTAGAAAAAGCTGTGAAATTAAAGTGAATCTTAACATGATTAAATAAATAGGCACATTAAAGTGAATAATTGCTGCCACTTGAGAGCACTAGTGACTATAAATTTCAGTGAGAACACAGATAATTGCTTTATGAATCTATATGATCGTCTCTGCCCAGTGAACTGGGACAAATCAACCTGCATGTTGGGGCAGATGAAGAGTATAAGATGCTACACAGTGTTTTAATTTTGTGATATATGAGTGGTTACCTTTGTATAATACCAACCCAGGAGACAGTTGCAGACGAAACTCAAGGGTTTGGGATATGAATATGATAATGGGAAGATTTTTTCTATGAATTGGAATTGCACTGTGATAAAATTCAGAAGCTATCACACTTGGCAGAATTTGGGGGAGATTCATATTTGTATAGTTAGGCTGGGGAATTTTTCTCTCCAGAAGGGTACAATAATTTATGCTGGAAAGAAGTTTGAAGGAAGTTCTGCAGTGATTAGGTTTTGCATGATGAATTAAAGTGTGTTTGCAGTCTCACAGCTAAGACAGAACATCAGACTAGGCTGGGCCTCTGGTGGCTTCTGATCTGCCATTTTTTAGTGCTCTGCTGCTTGTGTGCTAATGTACAGCTAAAATGTGATTATACATGGTCTAAAGCATGCCCTGTTGTTTGTAAACTATTTTATCATCCTATTCTGCTTACCAAAGAGCAAATTTTACTTATGGTATGCAGCAAGCTAGATCTCTGGTCATTAATTTGAAGACAGTCCTCTAACACACCGTGCTGTGCTGCTGCTTGTTAAAACACATTACTGGGTTTTAACTCTTCCTTAATAATATTACTATTTTTGCTTCTGAATGCATTATCTCCTAATAACTCCTTGAGGGATTATTTTATTCAATACTCAGGTATACCAGGAAATGGTGACATTCTTTAATTTCCCAAGAGAACTGGCATTCTGTGCCAGTATCTTAACTTCAGACTTAGGAGTAATCTCTTACATATTAGCAATGAAAGAAAAAAAGCAAAAAAGCTGTTTGGTGTGGTAATTAAGGTGCTGCCCTTATACAAGGAATTATTGCACTAATTCAGAAGCAAAACTTTTCACTGCAATTTACTCTTCCCTCTTCAGCTGAGTTAGTGGTTTCAGATGGTCCTGTGGGTCTGTATTTTAAAAACACTGCTCAGTGCATATAAAAATTCTGGACAAGATACTGTATATTGAAAGAATTTCCTCAAGAGTAATGGCACACACATTAGTTTAGTTTATAAAATGCAAATATTTATGCCTAACAAAAAATGCAGATAAAGCTATCAATGCAGTCATTTAGAGGCTGGAGAAAAATGTCTCACATTCTGTAAAACCTAATGTGCTACAGGGTAATAACTTTTACTTAAAACTGTGTATTTACTTTATTTAGCATTCTGATATATGAGTATTAGAATTTAAATTTAGCTAATGACTGTGCTGAAAGATATTTCTTTGTATTATCATTTAGCCAGCTCCCAAATTTTTTAATTTTACTCTCATTGCAACTGTAAATTATGGCTCTTGAATTGTTTTGGTGTATAACACTGGGTGTGATTTCTCTGCCTCCCATCTTTAAGTTCTCTAGAAAGGTACTTGGTAAAACTAACTTCAGCTTTTCTGTTTGGGAGGAGCACAGTTTTCCCAACTGATGGCTTTTGGCCAATGTGCCAATGGTCCCACATTACAAGTCCATTGGGTTTTTAGCCTTAAATTTAAAGAACTAAAATTTATACAAAGCAGCATTGTGTTTAAACCCACAGAACTTAACTAATGATCCTACTCTGTAACACTACCTTACTTTGACACTGGAGCTTCATCCTGGTTTAGAGTCAGAATGGGACTAAGAGGAGTGTGAGGGCAGCTGGAGGATGCAGCACTAATAGGGGTAAGATGGAAAGCTCAGGGTTGGAACAAAGTTCCCACAGGTGAGAAGAAAAATTATAAAGACTGAAGAGTGAGGGAGAAATGAATAAAGTAAAATAATGAAAAGTAGTCTTGGAATGAATTACCTGTAAAGGATTTCACTGTTTTGTTTGAACAAAAGAGTAACAATGCTGTGCAGAAAACAAGTGGGTTCTTTAACTACATGATTGAATGTTAGAAAATGTGCTTGAATTGACATAGCAATTTAAACTGGTTTGCTGTTGGTTATTCTAGAGACAGAGAAAATGGAAAAGTTGAAAGAAAAAGTCCAACTACTTCAAAAGTAACTTGTAAAGGTGTTTTAATAAACTAATATGGACTAACTGGTCAAAGAAATCATGTGTAGCTGTGCTCTGAGAATCAAATAGTTGAGGATTGATCTGGCATTTAGCATTTCTAATTCTGTTATGCATTTTTTTATGGCATTTCAGATTCCTGTGTGAATCATCTCTGAAAATTTTGGATGAGTTTTTGAATCCTTGACCACGCAGAAGCTTTTGTCATGAAAATTGAGGGAAGAGATATTGCTTTTAGAAAAACTTATCTTGTAAACTTATGAATTGTTTAAGATTGTTTTCTATTATTCTGTAATTTAAAGCAAGCAAAATGTATAAACGTTTGTATATAAATTACATAATGGTAAAGATTTTTCAACAGCTGTAAAGGGGTTATTCTGTATAAAAATGTCTTCTTGGGGGGAATGTAAAATCACTATTTTTATATCTTTGTTTTTGTAAAACAAATAATAATTGTATCATAGATACTCTTGAGACTGAGGTCACATGTAACCTCAATCCCTGAGGGGAGTGGAGCATATTCCTAGGGGCTGTGGAAATGAATCTTATTTTGAGATCTGTGAGGGCCAAACCGGTGATTGGGAGTGGCCATCATGGCTTTACCAGGGGCAAACTCTGCCTAGCCAGCCTGATTTCCTTCCCTTTGGCAGAAAAGAGAGAGCACAGCATGTCCTGTTTCCTGTCTTTGGCAAAGACTTTTACACAGTCTCACACAGTGTCCTTACAACCCAACTGGAGAGAGATGGGATGGATGGGTAGACTCAGAAGATGGATGGGAAACTGGCTGGACCATCAGAGTGGAAGAATGATCTGCTAAGGGGTGAGGTTGGCAGCTGTGGCTGTGGCACTGCTGGTTGGTGACAGGGTGAGCAGCAGCCTTGGACTGATGGCAGATGACAGCAGCTGAGAGCCACAGCTGACACCGAGGGGCAAGACCTGGACCTGATGGACGAATCCTGCACCACCCACAGGCGCCTGCACGAGGGCAGCTTCTTGCTGCCTGCATCTGCCTGCAGGAGGATAAAGGAAAGACTTTACCCAGAGATGAATGGAGGAGAATATGAGGCTACAGAAACAACTTGGGCAAGACAATTTCTTGTTGGACATGAAAAGCAATCTTTATGAGAGTGAATTGGAGCTGGAAATGGAGCTGGAAGAAGTTGCTCATAGAGCCTATTGAAAGCCTTGGAGATGTGCAGAACTTGGCTGACAAGGAGGGCTCTGACCTTCCATG
Source organism: Catharus ustulatus (assembly GCF_009819885.2). Taxonomy (NCBI): domain Eukaryota; kingdom Metazoa; phylum Chordata; class Aves; order Passeriformes; family Turdidae; genus Catharus; species Catharus ustulatus. Next base: position 9,356,607 of record NC_046221.1, on the reverse strand, counting down.
GTGTCATAGCTTTGGAGTTAGCCCTGCTGGGCTTGGGTTTGGACCAGATTCTTCCCTGAGCTTCCTCATAATTTGAATATTCAGGTGATTCAGTACCCAGTAAACTGGGGGGAAATGTCTTAACTAGTAGACATAGACTTGAGTAATATATAAATTGTTTTATATTTAGCTATTGTTAAAAATTATAACTATTTTGATAAATTAGTACTAATGATGCAAGTAATGCAGACATCTAAGCCACTTATTTAATTTTCTTCATGCAACCAGATGTTCTCCCAAGACTAATAGAATGCTGATTGCACAATGTTATTTTGCCTTAATGGAGATACCTGTAAATTACCTGTCTGAGCTCATGGAGTGATTCAAGCCTAGCCAGCAGCCAAGCACCACTCATCTGCTCCCTCACTGCTTTCACCCATTCAGACATGGGGGCAGGACTGAAAGGGTACAAGTGAAAAAAAAACCCAGTTGAATAATTAAGAAAAAATAATAGTACTTTTTCAAATTGTGAAGAAAATAGATAAAAGAGAGGGAAATAAAATGACCAAGCCAGTCACTGGGTAGTGCCCTCCCCACAGCCTCCCCCCCAGTTTATTGCTGAGCATGGTGCCAGATGGTGTGAGATATCCCTTTTGTCACTTGGGGTCCCCTGTCCACACTCCTGGTGCACTCCCAGCCTCCTGGGAGTGGGGTGAGGAGAGGCCATGATGTTGTGTAAGCCCTGCTCAGCAACAGCTGAACCATCCCTGTGTTATCAGCACTGTCTCCAGCACAAATCCAAAATACAGCCCTGTATCAGCTACTGTGAAGGAATTTAACTAAGCCAGAAGCACAGCTCTTGAGGCTTCAGTTTCATCTGGTTTAGGAGATTTAACAGGAATCTCCAGAAAACTACTCAGCCACAGACCAAAGTTGCATCCTCCAGCTTAGCCTGGAGATGTGGACATGCAGCACTTGGTTATCAGCAGTCAAGTGCAGTGATTCTCAGAGTGGGCCTGTGCAAATGGCCATTGAGTCTCCATTGTAACTGAGTGGCACTGACACTGAAGTCAACAAATTTGGCCAAATTAAGACAGGCTCTTCATTCTTGATTAAGATTTGTGCAAAAGCTGTACCTCCCATCTGTCTAAACAAACATCTACTCTGCTGGTTTTCTTTCTGTGCTAAGACACTGCTGTCTCAATATCTGCTGTCACTGAAAACATCAGACCCATACTTGACCCCGGTACATAAAACTTCCCTACTGGATAAAAGCTGTTTTAGCTGGAATGTTGATATTTAAAAGCAACGCAGTTCTTAATAAACAACTGGCAAGCTTTGCAACAGGCTGGTCAGTGTGTGCATGCATTTATGACTTCCAGATTTACCACATCCACAACAGTGGCCTGACCAAAGGAACTAATGCTGCCCCAGCAGGTAGCTGCAGATCTGCCAACTGTTTATCTATCAACATCCTTATAAAAACTGTGTTCTTTGGCCTTCATTCTTCTACATCTGTTAACAGGCAGGTGTTCCGGTAATGACCTTTTAAATCTTCTGATTATACAAATTACTCAATGAATATGTAAATAAGTTTCTTTTTTCTGCTTCTCAGTCTCTCAGTATTTGCTCATATCATTAGATTAGAAAAGAATCCAAATTTACTGCCTTGTTTTTCCTCAGTGTATAATTTTTCTTTTTTCATGGAATTCACTGTACAGATGAAATAGCCCTGTGCCTGAAAGAAATAAAAGGTAATTCCATCAACATCAGAAATATGTGGATTTCCTTTGAAGAACCCAGAGGTGATACTGCTAGGAAAGGTAAAAAATTTAAAGATAAACCTTCGTCTACCTGGTGGCTGGTACTCAAGGGGTTCTTAAGAAGTTTGAAATAATTTTCTATTAGTCCTGCAGATGGTGAACATATTTCTGCTCCAGCTCTACTAAACTGCTCTGCCACGAAAAAACATTGCTTTTCTGCAACACAAATAATGGTGTTGGGATTCCTTGAGCCAAGGTCTGCTGGGCTTTCTCCTTAGGCCTTTGTGGCACATTTCACAAGAATATCAGAGGAGTTTTATGTTTCACTTGCTGTTCTCATTGCAAACTTCAATCTTGCAGGAATTTCAATATGCATTTTCCTTCTGTTTGGAAGATAGAAATAAATAGGACATTTCTTAAGCTGTTATCTTTTGAGAACCTGTAAAACAGATTTGTTTCATCTTATTAATCAAAAGTGCTGTTGGGGAAGAAATGTTCTTTGGGTATGTTTGAAAACTTCCCTTAATCTTGAGATAGACCCTTTGAGATTTTTTCAGCTTTTTGAAGAAGTTGAACCTGACTTTGATTAATAAAATTGCTTGAAAAATGAGCTAGAAAAACCAGTCTGTGACACTGCTTTGGGCAACTGGCACTGGCAGGTGCTGTGATGAGGAGCTGCCCGCAGAATAAATGTTCTGGCCACAGCTGTACCTGTGAGTGCCATGGATCAGTGAGACTGAAGAAAGCAATCACTTTAAACTACTTTCAGTAATCAATGTTGTTTGTAAGGACTTGGGCCCTTTTTTAAATGATATTGTTAGTTTGCTTTGTTTCTGGATGGGAAACAAAGCCCAGCATCTGCCACCTATCACAGCTTCAACTTGTGAGCTAAGGAAAAGCCAGGAGAAATTCTCAAGCTTCTTCCTTAGCAAATACATGTCTTCAGGTATGGATCCAAGCACATAAAACTTCAGAATACCAGGGAAGTTATTAAAAAAATCCATCTTGCACCTGCTGGTTACTCCATGAGAGCTGCAACTCACTTGATATTTAAACTCCCATGTGCTGCTGCTCTCAAGTGTTCTGAGGTCTTCTGATTTTCAGAAGGAAATCAGACTAATTTTGACAAAATCTTTCACCTTACTTGAAAGACACTTAATGAAGAACACTCTTGATAATGACTGTGATGTCAAACCATGACACACAGCAGTGAACTTCCCATAGTCTTTGCTGTCTGCTCCAGTGTCTTGCAAATCAAGGCCATTGCAGAGTGCTCAGTGCCTGAGCCAAGAGCTCCTGTTGTGGCAGCTGCCTATGTCTGACAGAAGAGCATGGCTAAGTACTGGCACCATGACAAGCAGCTGGCCAAGGGCAGCTTTCAGGAACAGCTGCACAACTTTCCACGAGAGGCCAGCAGTTCTGCAGGTTCATTAAGCCCTTGCAAATAGGCAGAGGTCTTGCCTAATCTGCTCTGGATAAGAATTTTTGGTCCTGGGCTCTGTGTGGCTGCTTGTTGTGAGCATGACCTGAGGCACAGCCCCAGGCTCCCAGCAGTACTGTAGCTTTGGCTTTCATTTACTCAGCAGTCACTGGGGGTTTTCACTTGGTTAGGGTGTTCAGCATAGATGTGTTCTGGGTCATCTCTAATCAGAGTCCTTTGTCTCTCTCCAGTTCCACATCATGGTTCTAGCAAAGTTGCAGAAATGATAGGCTGTGGCACTGGGGATAATATTTCATTCTCCGTGGTTTCTGTCACCACTGTTTGAAAATAGTGTGTCAGCAGCAGTTCTGTTACTTTTATTTTGTTCCTGCTCATGACTCTAATAAGCAGAAGCTGTTATCAATCTTTTTCTCTTGAGTCATTCTTTTTAACCAGGACCACCTTTTTCTTAGCAAAATGACTTGGTTCTCAACTACATGACTTGACAATTGTTTATCTCATGGTGCTTACATTACTTAAGATGTCACTTTACTAGATTGTTCCTATGTAAAATTCTAGTATTTTGTTTTATACTCTATCAGCTTATCCCAGTTTCAAATATATGTTCAAACTTCATTAGTTTATACTTATTTTTTATGCTGTCATTAATGAAAATATTAAATAAGATGCTGTTCCAAAACATCATTAGTAATTACTTTTCAGCCTAATCTAGTTCCCTCTTCCGTTCAGTTGGTTCCTTAGCCATCTTTCTACACTTACAATAAATCCTTGTCTTGGGTTAATACATTTTTATTGTGCTGCAGTAGCAGATGCTCTGCTGTAAAGCCTTACATTTTAAGCAGGTACATTTTAGCAGATCTTGCTGGAGAGGTGTGTGAATCCTGTGTGACTCCATATCCCCTTCAAAGGACATAGAGGATAGAGCCAGCCCAGCCTCCTTTAGAGTTCTTTGCAATGTGCAATGGCGTGTGCTTCCTGCCTTTAGGGATAATTATTAAACACTTAGATAAACTGTTTGTGTTAGCTGAGCTTCCATCTGAATAAAGAATATTGATTTGGCACTTTTTTGTTGTTGTTAACATCCTTACTTACCCACTGCCTGAGCACAAGCTTCTTAGCGAGAAATTCAGGCTTCATGCACAGATCTTTCTCAAATCTTGCCATAATTATTAAAAGTAGGTGTTTGCAACTTTATGTGCTCAGAACAGCCTCTAAAGGAAACATACAGCATCTGTAAGAGCCTACAAATTCAATTAGACCAGCCTAGGACAGCACTTAGAAACAAAACAAAGCAAAACAAAACAAAAAACAAAAGCCAAAGTAATTCTACTTCCTTCTCTAGTTCTGGCTATTTACAGTCAGTGACTGTCCTGCATTGAAGGAAAAGCTCCTTTGACTGGATAGGTTTCTTTTATGATCACACTGCCAAAAACTGTCCTTTCTTACACCATCCTCTATAGTGGACACTACCAATACACAGGATAAAGAAAAGGCTTTTACTGTCAGCATTTTCTCAATTCTGCACCAAGAGAAGTTCTAAGGCTTGTTCTGTATTTAAAAGTGGTCCTTTATTAAAGGGAATCATCCTTCCTGACAAAAATCATTACTTTCTCTTCTGTCCCCAGTTTCCCTCTCATGGGCTGCTTTCTTGGTCTGCAGGACAGTGGTTTTCTGGGTCTGCCCCCCATGATGGGTAAAACATTTGTTTGCCAGTGCATGAACTGGTCACTGTACACAGCAGATGAGTTTGCCTTGTGTACAAGAGCTGCTGGAAAATGTGCGGTGACCACAACAACCTATATTCAAACTCAAGGACAGTAGCAAAAATGTCTGAGATGGACACTGCATGGTGCACTCTGTGTCCCAAGAATCTGATTTTTAAATGAAAGAAGTCAAAGGTGGGTTTACCATCTTCCAGATCAGACTGATTTTCCTTTTCTAGGTGTCTCCTATTGTCAGCATGTTAAAAGTTAATGTTATGCTAGGGCTCAAAAAGGATATAAAACCAGTCTATCTGCAATGAAATTGAGAACTGTTTAATGCAAGAAAGAGATCAAGGGATCTGATTACAGCCTCCTGGTTCCCTGATTTGATCTACACTGGAATTGACAGCAAACTTTGGCTCCTGATCCATCCATCACAGGTCAGCCAGCCTCTGGGGGATTCTTATCTTCCCAGTTGAGATCACAGAGCCTTAAACTGCCTAAGTAGCACATAGAGATCAGGGAACCTAGCCTGCAGTTTTTAATTTATCAGTGGATCATGATGCATTGATTGAATGCTTAAAAGCAGGCCTGTTTCAGTGTGATCTAATATTAGAAAGCACTCTGTGCTATCTGATGAGAGACTCTCCTGGGCAATTAGCACATCTGAACAGGTGCGATGCTTTTGACTCTGGAAGTAAACTCACTTTGTGGAACAAAATACATGGAACCACTTTTCCCATTTTTTTGTTAGTTGAGGGGTTTGTTTGTTTGTAATTATGGTGAGAGGGAAGCAAAGAATTTTTTTTTTCATAAACCTATTTGTGAATACCGTCTTCATCCTCTTGGCTCTCAAGCTTCCTGTTGCAGTTCCAGTTTAGGACAGCTCTTTTATCTCTAATTTTATTCATCTGCTAATGAAAGAAAATGCCAGTTACACATTTATTTTTGTCTTGGTATTTTTTCTGATTGTTTTTAATCTAATTCTTGCCAGTATAATTTTGTGCCTTTACCATTTTTTCCTTTTTTTCATTGGCAATCTAGGAGATGAAATGATAGAATATTAAGTATCTGTCACACACCTCAGAGCAAGGACCTTGTTCATCTGCTTGTGTACCTCTTCATCACACACAGTGGAAGCTCTGTTGTACAGAACAGAAAGGTTCATGGGAAATGCCCAGCCTAGGATGGAGAGTCCCTTGAGAAGCAAAGTAGGTGTTTTTGTTTGGTTTTTGATGCTCCGTTGGAACATCAAAAAAGGAAGGCTTTTAAAGTAGTGATTCAGAACAGAAAAAGAGCACTGTCTTTTCTATTATTAAACTTTTAATACTTTCTCCAAAACCCATGATTATTCTCAACATAATCTTGTACTTGCAGAGACACATAATGTAATTTCAGTGTAGTCCAAACAATGTCCCTCTCCCCAGTTATCATTGCCATGAACTTTCCCTATCGTTTTTCCCCCTGATCACAGCATACCCTCAAAAAGTGACCTTCCTATAAAAGAAGCACATCATAGGCAATGGCCTAAGCAGTCTTGTACTCTATCAGAATGCTTTCAGCAAGACTTCCTAATTTTTTTTTAACTGGAAATTATCTGCTTAGTTTATTTTTTATTCATTTGTAGCTATTCAAAATAACCCATGTCAATAGGCATTGTTATAAAACTGCAGTGAAAAGGATGCTCAGTTGCTCTTGCTCCATTCTGAGTTGCTATCAAACATATTGGTCAATTCTGCATTTCCTTTACATTGTACCAGGAGGAAAATATCCTCAAGGATGCTCCAAGCTTATAGACACACAGCAACTATAGCAAATATTCTAACTTCTGGGCAACCACCAGGTTTGGTTTTGGGTTTTTTTGTTTGTTTGTTTGTTTGGGTTTTTTTTGTTTTGTTTTGGTTTTTTGTTTATTTTTCTTTTACAATAAGCAGGATAGAACAAAGAGAATGAGTTTACCCCCAAGGCAGTTACCTCCAGTAACAGGCAGCCAAAGTGAGAGAGAGAGAGATGCTGGAGAAAATAATGGAGAAGAGCACAGGTGACTTTTTGGCAGTTTGCTGTCCCACCAGCACAGCAAGGGGCTGAAAATGCAAGAATCTGCACTTTGTGCTTTGTGAAACCAGATCTTCCCTTGTATGTTTTCAGGATGAGAGGAATGGACTCAAGCTGTGCCAGGTGAGGTTTAGATAGAATATTAGGATCAATTTCTTCCCTGAAAGCATGGTCAAGCATTAGAATAGGCTGCCCAGGGAAGGCATGAAATCACCATCCCTGAAAGTGTTCAAAAGATGTCACTTGGGGATGTGGTTTTGTGGCAAACACAGGGTTGCTGGCTTAACAGTTGAATTCAGTAATCTTGAAGGTCTTTTCCAACCTTAAAGATTCTGTGATTCTTTGGAACACATAAATACATGATTTAAGAGTGTTATTAGAGCTGAAAAGTCAGGCACTCAAAAGTCAAGCGATATCATAATGAAGACGTGCACAGCTTTAATCTCTCCTGTGATTATGTGTCAAATGACACATCTCCAATCACACTGAGAAGTTACTCATTCCACACAAAGTGTTCCCTGTACCTGCTCTGTGGATCATGCAAACCCCTTGCTGTTGATGACACAGCAAATGGTCGGTGGTTCAGCGCACGGCTCCACACTGAGCCTGCTGCCTGCTGTTCATACCCAGCTCCTTCTGCAGTGGCGTTACTATGGCACTACTCACTGCAGTGCCAGAATTTCACACTGATTCATGGCTCTTTCCAGCTCCCTGGAGGTTTGCTTATCACCATCTTAAAAATGTACAGTGACACTAAGGTAAAAATTTTCCATGGATTTTTTTTCCATGTTTGTCAGACACTCGTTGCCTCAAGCCCCCATCTCCAGCTGTGGTGCTCAGCACTGGAACCAGGTTCCAAGTCAGGTACAGCAAATGGGGACACATAACCACTTCAATTAACTACAGGCCAATTCTTTCAGAATGACAAAGTGCAGTAATCTCATTCATCCTTTAATTGAGCACAAGAGGAGTGGGTATCCCAGGGGATTAGTTAGTTGTTATAAAATCCATTTACCAAGTATCATGTCTTACAGATTAGCAAAGCTGGATGAAAATAGACTTTTTAAACTGTTTTTGAACTCCCTTCCATTAAAAGAACCTAATTAATTTAAAAAATTGTCTCCCTATTGACATTTCAAATCAGTTTTGATCAATGGTAACCAAATCTAATTATTTATTGCACACCTAAGGGTTTCAAGATGGTTTTGAAGAACAAGAACCTATTATCAAAAAACATTACAATTGTCTAATCCTTTCACTTTGACATCCCATCATGTTGTGCTCAGACAGCACCAGTTTTTTAAGCTGTGCTGAGGCCTCTAAATGCCCATGAAAACCAGCAGAAATTCAAGTGATTTTGTTCTGAAATCTGCCCCTGACTACAAAACAGGCAAGTCAGAGTTCAGCGTGTGTTGAACTGAGGTGACAGTGGGTATTGGCAGGAAATACAGCCTTTCTCAGTCAAAAGAACCAGCTCTAGAGCACCTCAGCCACGTGTGCTTGTTCTCACAGAGCCCATCCCTCTCCCAGGGAAGCCCAAATTCCCTTTTATAGATTGACACCAGATACAAAGATGTTAGAATGGCCTCAGAGTTGGATTCATCAGTTACTGTAACCCTGCCTTGAGACACCAGGGGTCTGTTCGTCACAGGTTCTGGACATCCACACTGTTACTTGCTTCACTCCATCTTTGCCTTCTCTTCCAACAACTTCACACCAAATGCAGCTTCAGCAACCTGTTTTCTGTAGGTATCACCATAAGTGGTATTTGAACAAGTCAGCTAGAATTTTAGATGAGTCTTAAACGAATTTGGGTTCAATCCAGACCTGCAAATGCCTACATTAACAGAAGCTTCTCTCTCCAGTATCCCTAGCAAACCAGCAGGAGAGATTATGGAAATTTTCCTCACACATTCACACCAAAGTGACTGGTCTGGTACCAAGGCTTCTTACAGCCTTGGAAGTCAGCCCTGAGCACTCATATACAAAGATGTTTAGGTCTTCAGTTAATGTAAGTCACATCTCCTGCTATTCTCACTGGTAATTTTCTCTAGCTGCATTTCATCTCTTAGGCCTTGAACATTCCACTTTAGGCTCCTTTCCAGAAACACATAAAAACCATTATCATTCAGTTACAGCACAGGGAATAAAAGACTGGCTCACATCTTAACAGTCATAACTAAAATCAACCTACTTTTTTTTTTTTTTCCCCTTTTTAAACTTCATCAACCGTGCACTTGCACAGTTCTCTAGGATTTTTCCTCCTGGCTCTGTATTGAACTCCTATTCCTCAGTGATGCTGAAATATCTAGAGTAAAACTTTTAGTGTGCACCAGGGCAAAGACATTTTCTAGCACAATTTTGGAAACAAGAAAAAAAAACTTTAAAATGGCTGAGAACAGCCAGACAACATCCTTCTTAGAGATAACAGAATTGCTATGATATTCATAATGTTAATCATACCACTATCTCCTATCAAGCAGTCTGATATCTTCTAGAGCCTGCAAATATTTATTTTCATGATAAACTGTATTCAGTATGAATTCATTTAAAAATGTCTAAGGCTCTGCTAGTTTTATAGACATTAAATAAAAAATACTGAAAATTGGTAATTTCTGTATCAAATGCTAAAATTCTTTCAAGTACCTTTCATTACACTATGAATTGTTCAACAACTGAAAAAGAAAGACCACAATCACTGCTGATATGACCTTGGACTATACATTTTCACACCAGTTGAAGACTTTTCCCTTTAGGAACTTTCTATTCCTTTGTCCTAAAACTTTGTTCCTGAATTCAGAAAACAACACCCTGAACTGAAATTTAAGTGAGTATTTGTACTGCTATGGAGAGAGTGGTATGATTTTAGGTCTCAGTAATCCAGGCTTATATAGAGCTTCTCATGCTTTAAACACTCTTATTGTCTCAGGCACTGGATGGCTTTTTAGACATATTGTTTACAACTACTGTAAAGTCCTTTCTTCTTAATTGCTTTAAAACATTAGCTTTTTAAATTCTATATTTTAAAAAATGTGTACATTGAATGAGTTACACATTTTCTCTTACTGAAAGGATCAAACACACAAAGCTATATAACCACATCTGTAGTTTTTCAACATACATGAGTAAAAGAAGCTACTGGTTAAGTGCATGGTACAAAATTTCTATTAAACTTTCTTGAGAGTTTTTAATATCAGGGCTATTACAGCCTTTGCAATACAGTTGCAATAACTCCCTCACATAATTTGAACATAAATCTTGTGAATTTCAACATCAACAACAGTGAATTAATGTAACTAAAATATGCCAGGATATGAGCATGTGAACAGTTCTGCAGTGACTATCTGAGTGTCTCTGCAAGATCACCCTGAAGAGTGCCCACTGCCAGAGCAGAGTTTATGAGTGCTCACACCAACAACTTGCAAAGTGGCAATTGGTGCTGCTCCTCTTGTAATCATGGCACCCCAAGATGTGGTTCTAGAGATGGTTTTTGTGGTCTTCTTTTTCAAAGTCTTGTGAAAGAAGTCTTCAAATCACACACGAGGTGCAGGAGGCTCACTGCTGCTCAAGCAGCTCTTTCTGCCCTCAGAAAGATGTGGTGAAGGTTACACGTGTATCAGAGCCTTCAAAATCTCTCCTGGTATCTGTAGATACATCTACAGGTTTTATATTTTACCTACATCCTCTCAAGCCAGAACATGGAAATAATAAAACAGTATAAATTCTGTCTTTTCTGGGCACAGATATAGGACAAGCCTCTCTATCTCTTTCTCTCTTCTTTCACCCTTAACCCCCCAATACATCTTCAAGCTCTGCCAAGATACCTAGGTTACTGAATCTGAGATAAACTGCCTGATAGGTATTGTTCCCTGTGGACTTTGGGCCCATTAGCAGGACAAATGATCTGCAATTAATGTGCTCGGAAGTCTTGATTTGGGGAGGGGGGAGTGGAAGGGACAGGAGGATGAGAGGAAGAAAGAAAATGAAGAAGGTAATTTTAATGCTTGTTTTTCCTCTAAGGGCTTGTTTGTCTGTGCAGGTAGAGTGTATTTAGCATAGCTGGAACTGACCTTTTGTTCAGGCTCTTATTTATACTTGGATAAACTGACAAATAGCTTCATGATCTTTAGATGAAACATGCATTTCTGTCCAGTACAAATACACAATTTTTACAATCACACAAGTGTACCTATGCTTATAAATATAATTCCCATTTGTAATTAAAAAACAGACCTGCAAAGGCTTTCAAACATGACCTCAGTAACTAAGTACACCCTAAAACTCAGATGCTACCTTTGTGTTGTAAGTTTTAATACTCAGCCTCTAACTATCCTGTATTATTTAAATTCTGTTTACAACATTTTATTTATATCACAATTATTTACAAATTGATAATTATTAAGAGTATTTTCCCATTGTGTATCTTTTTGCCTAACATTCTCTGGCAATGTTCTCCTTTAACTGAATCCTGTGTTTCTTTTTTACACTGTGTTTCTTTTTTCTTTGTATAATTTTGGCATTTTTTGTTCTTACGTCTCTAAAAATTTCCACCATCAACTCAATTCCCAGCTGATTAATTCACTACTCCTAGTATTTCATTCTAACCAGTAATAAATCAACAAAATAAATCATATAATGATCTTCTCACCTCTCCCATGCTAAACTACTACCTACAAGATCTTTTCTAGCACAGCCATTTGCTTTTAATATAATCTTGAATGGCCCAGTGAAATTGAGAGAGGCTGACCTAAATATCCAGTGGTTATTTCATGTCTTTGAATCAACCAGAGCAAAAATTTGAACCTTTAAAATACAAGACCACACAGGTGTCCTGGCTACTGGGCTAATTAGCCACCCTGGGATCATTTCTGGCCCCTTCTGGATCTTTTTTCCAGCCCTTACTAGTGGCTTTTTATTAAAACATGTATATTTCTCAGGAAAAACCTTAGTCAGACAACACAGCATTTTCAAACAGAGAAGTGTTCCCTTGAAAAACTCCTGTTCAGCTGTGGTTGCCATGGATAAGGATGTAAATCTTTCACATGCATAAAATCATAAAGATTATCCAGCTCTCCTTTTACTTTGCCTAGCATGTTTTTCACATCAAAATGGGCATCATAAAAAGACTTAGCTCCAGCAATTAAGGACATGCTAAACCTCAGTGTGTTGTTCACTGGGCTGAATTTTTCAGTTCTTTAATTTCCAATGTCATTCTTTGATGAAGCCTCACACTCACCTCCAGACACATTAGCAAGGGAGAGCTGATATTCTACCCTCACAGCCACCATTCAATATCTTTAGAATTCCTTACCAAAAAGACTTAAATATGCTCTTACAGAAATAATTTGCTGATACTGTTTTAAAAAATTATCAAATCATACAGTTCTGTTTGAGCCCCACAACATCCCCAACTTCAGAAATGGAGTAATTTTTCTAGTCTTTCTAGAAATATTCACAAATGACTTGCACACTTTAGGATTTCTTTTTCCACAGTTCAGAAACTTATTGAAAACATGATAAGAAAAACCACAATCAAAACAATCTCACAAGGTTGGTAGACCTAAACATGGATACTTAATTTATTATATGAACTATTGAAAACCTTGGCACTGATAATTGTCTTGACAAAATGACTGTGAACCAGCAAGGAAGCTGCATGTGATATGTTATTTACACTGTAATACTGTCTTTCATCTAATTTGCACACAGACTCAAGCCTTGCAGTTTTTACACTTCATTAACAAAATTCATTATACCTAATACCCATTACTTCAATCTGTCTTCTCCTGGGGCTTTAAGACAGATCTGTGTATCTTTGTTAGGTGAAGCCTACTACAAAACTAAAATACAGCCAGGCAGGGAATGCCTTGCACTTCCAGCCTTGAGAATTGCTACTTGAGTAATCTCCAAATGCCTAATTCACCTACTGATTGACTCTTTATTCTTTCCTTGACACCTGACTCCTGTCTTTACTGAACTTGTATATTCAAGGATTTCTTCCTGTCCTCGATGAATGCCCTTTCTTGTCCTGATTTTTCACATTGCTTCAAATGCTTTTGAACAAATGTCGTTATTTTGCTAATCCTCTGCGCGGAGTGGCTATGAGAATTTTAATTTCCTTTCAAAATCTGCATAGTATTTGATCATAAATTCACAGGAACTATGCAAATCATTCCTTGCAGAACTGCACTGTAATATCACTGCTATTTTGTATTTTGACGTACAACTTGTTCTCTCGCTGTGTCTGCCATTTGCTGCTTTCTTACCTTCAGTTGTTTTGCAGTTCTCTGCTAATTCTGGTGACCTTTTTCCTTGTTCCCACTACTAGCTTTTAAAGCCAGATGGTTTGCATAACCCATGAGAATATACTAATTTATGTTTCAGCACTTTCATTTCTCATCTTGTCCTTTCAACAGAATGTTTTTCCCTCCTTTTTTGTTTTTCCCCTTTCAGTGCTCAGATTTCTCTCAGTGTCGTCAAAATTGATTTTTCTGAGGTAAAGGAATCATTTGGTTAGTGAAACCACTCTCCTGCAAGGCATAAACAATCATGTAACAGACCTCAAGTGCAGAAATGTTCAAAAAGACCATCTAGCATCAATAAATTTTTCTGAAATTTCTGAATCAAGTTTTGCCCATTTTTGCATCTGAGCCACGAACCTGAAACCACAAAGGAAAAGAAGTGACTTTGCACCAGTTCTAGGAGCAATGATTTTTTTTTCCCAGCATAAAGGTTCATGCTTTTCCCACAGAGCAAAACTGAGAAGAGTTGTCTGCAGCTGTCTGTAAGTGCCCCTTGTTCTCCCCAGGAGCTCCCACTCAGCGCCCTTGCCCCAAGTCTTGGAAGTGAGCAAAGAGGAAGGTCTCTGCTCTTCCAAGGGTTAGTCTGTTCTGTGGACTTTTGTTATTTGTTTTTCTGCTATATGGCAAAGCTACTTCATGTACAACAGTTTTTACTCTTTTCAAATACCTTGAGTGTATCTCAGTCTGGTTAAAGCAGGAGATGAAGCATATCAGGTATAGGTAGAGCTGCTTACCTGAAGTATCAAGAAGGTAATGGGATTATGAAACTTCAGGGAGGAATAAAGTAAATGTGTAGGTGACAGAGATGGCTGAGACCAACATCACTTGGTGTGGCATGGAGCTGGCTGTCCTGGCCAAAAACACATCCCCCTGTATGGAGACCTGTGCTGTTTCACCTTGGTGACTGTGACTAATGTGTTAAAGGCTATAGTGTTGCTACAGTGAATTTGTGAGAAAAGGAGAGCCTGTGAACTAGGAGGGATTCCATGAGCTTGAGACTGCTGAACTCTCCTGGCAGCCTGGACTGATGCTCCCACTTGCACAGAGTGATTTGGGGACAGGAGGGGGAGGATGAACATGTCACACATATAGATGTCTCCCAGACAAACTCACAGAGATATTTAACTAAAGGCTCATTAAATCCTTTGGAAGAGCCAGTAATTTTCTGTGGAGAAAACATTGGTACATGAACAGCTGGTGAAGAGGCCACAGGGAGGATCCACTCTGCTGGGACATGTTTCAGGACAGAACTTTGACAGGGTGAACTGGTTTCACAGAATCCCAGAATTTTTAGGGTTGGAGGGGACATCTGGAGATCGCCTTGTCCAAACTCCCTGCCAAAGCAGGGTCACCTGGAGCAGGTGACACAGGAACATGTCCTGGAGGGTTTGGAATGTCTCCAGAGAGGGAGACTCCGTGACCTCCGTGGGCGGCCTGTTCCAGTGTCTGACACCCTCAACGCAATGAAGTTCTCCCTGTTGAGGAAAACTTGTGTTTCGGTTTATGGCCATTGGCCCTGTACGGCTGCATTGTTTCCCCGTACAGGTGTGTGAAACAAGCACATTAACGCCCTTTCCATGCCCAGCCATCTCCACGGGGGCTGCCGGCGGAGGCGGGCAGGATCCCGGGCTCATCCAGGGCCGGGGAGGGTCCGGGGCCCGGGGGAGCCCCGGCGCTGCCCTTGCCCGGGGGAGCGGCTCAGCTGCGGTCCCGGCGGGGCGGGCAGGGCGGAGCGGCCGGCGGGGAGCGCTCCCCCCTCACGGTGCCGGGCGGGCCGGGGCGGGGCCGGGGGCGGGCGGCGCTGGTCGCTGTCCTGGGTGTTGAATCTGCTGCGGCTGCCGGAGCCGGGGAGCGGCCGCTGGAGGCACAGGGCGGGCGGGCGGCATGGAGTGAGGGCTGGCGGCGGCGGGCAGGGGAGCGGGGCATGCGATGGGCCAGGCATGATGGACGCGCTCGGCTCCGTCCTCCCGCTGCTGCTGCTGCTGCTGCCGCCGCCGCCGCTGCCGCAGGTGCTCGCCGCCGCCCCGCGCATCCAGCCGCCTTCTGCGGGGGCCGCCGCCGAGGCGCGGATCGGTGAGTGGGGCGAGGGGCAGGGGGCGCGGGGGGAGCGCTGCTGCCCGGGAGCTTTCCCACAGGCAGCTCGGCCGGGCCCCGGCGGCCGCGCCCGCACGGCGGACGCTGAGGGGCCCGTCCGCCCGTCCCTCACGGCTGGCTCCGGGTACGGAGCTCCGTGCTCTGGTCCCTCACCGCCGGCTCCGGAGAAGCGGCCCCGTCCCCCGGTGCCTCAGCACTGCCTCCCGCTGCCCGTCCCTGTCCCCCGGTGTTTCAGAACCCGCTCCCGGCCCCTCGCACCTCCTGCCCTTCCCCAGCGGCGTGTCCCGGCTCGGGGGCCGCCTCAGCGGGGCCGCTCTCACCCGCTGTCCCCGCATGCTGAAAACTTCCGCCAGGCCCCTAAAATCCAGGTGCGCCAGTGGCGAGTCCCCGAAAATGCTTCCAACCTCCACACGTTTAACCCTTCTCCCAGTGGATTCAGCCCACTGAACTGCCCTTATATCTGAAGGAGACAGGAAATGTCCCGGCCGCAATCCCCCAGATGCAGCCTGTGGTGGTGTCCCCCCTCCAACTCCTGCTGCTGGAGGTGGAAGTCAGCCCTGGCTCCGGGTTCAGGCTCTTCCAGAGCTGTCAGAAAACCCCCAGTGCTGCCCAGTGCGGACCATTACACAGCCGCTTTCTGTTGAGACATTCTCGACCGACCCCTTCTTCATGTAGAAGGTGCCATCTGCACTGAACATCCTCGCCTGCCAAGTGACCCACACCGGCATGAAAGGAGCCTGGTAACAAACTCTGTGTTTCACATCGATGCAATTCTCCGGTGACACTCTCCCTGGCAGTCCTTTCCTTGCACTGAGACACTCAGCACTCTATGCTCACCTGAATTGTCTATTAATATTAATATCTATTAATAGAGTCAGTATCATTTTCACTTACAGCATCTTCCCAAAGCTCACTTTAAGTCAAGAAGGTCATGACTAGGAGAATTTTGTATTTTTCCCCATTTTAATGTCTGCCTAGGGTGGTTATGGAGGTCAGAGTGAAAGCTAAACAAACTATCCCTAA
The DNA here is from genome assembly GCF_009819885.2 of Catharus ustulatus. NCBI lineage: Eukaryota > Metazoa > Chordata > Aves > Passeriformes > Turdidae > Catharus > Catharus ustulatus. The sequence continues at coordinate 9,340,247 of NC_046221.1, read as the reverse complement.
GAAATCGAAGACAAAAAAATTAAATACATTTAAGAAACAAAGGAAGCCTTGCAGAGGAATATTGCTGCAGTTTTCCTCATGTACATTCTGTTTATTAAGAAGGAATTAAAATCAGCTGACCATGTTTTTAATGAGACTTCAGTCAAGTGGCAATAAAAATGAGCTATTGTGCTTGCTGTAGTGAAGGTAGTGATGCGAGGTTTTAAGGAGAAATGGTTTGGACTGGATTTATCCATCCCTCCGCTCTCCTGGTTGCTATAGATATGGACTGTTTCTCCTAATCTGCTGAAGAGAAAGCTTGCATAAAAATATTGCAAGTAATAGCTGAATTTTTTTACCTTTAATAATATTGCAATAGCCTGCACTGTGGTTTCGAAGTATCAGATTTTGATTCTCTCTCCCTAAACACAAACTACAAATCAGTTTGGGTCACAGGGTATTTTTTCAGCTTGTTGTATCTGGAACACAAAAACAATGTGTGTGTTTGTTACTTCCCTCCAGCTTCCCTGTGCTCCTGCCTCAGCACGGATCCCTGCCTGCCAGTTAAGGCTGTCCTTGCGTGGAAGGGGCTGGGGGAAGAGCAGCCTTGATTTTACACAGTGAGCCCACTGGTCTGGAGGTATAATTTGGAGGCATTTCAACGACAGCAAAACAAGCTGAGCCTCCCTGTTTCTTGCTGGGATAGGGACCTCACTGATACCTCACAGATCTCTGAAAGATGGGGAGGGATTGATTGTGTTTGACAAGATGCAGGAAAATGTTTGCATTGCTCCAAGTGAAACAGTTTTAGCTGTGTCTTCCATTAGAATCCCTTTATTTCTTTTACTGACCAGTGTTTCAGATCTTGAGTTCAGACTATATTCTGCTCAGTTTTGGGGTACAGTTTTTAGACACAATCAGGAGACATATCTGTAATTGTGCAAGGTATCTGAATTTTGGGATTATTTGTGGTTATATGTGAAAGGTAATAATTTGATTTCTTCTTGTGCACAGTCCCATCTTCTTTAATTGAAAGTTGAAGACAGATAGATGCATTATGAGACCTCTAGAATGTGTGCTGAAAATTGCCTTAACAGCAAAGTAATTATAGAAACATATTTTTAGTGGTTTTTTTTCCCCCCATTATTTCAGGAACTCTTCCTAAAAGTTGTTTCAGAAGTAGAAGCTCATGACCGTTGCCATTTCATGGGATGGATTAATCCAAATTCATTCCTTCCCTCTTTTTTATGGTCAACTTTTATCTACACTTTTCAGTATATTGAGCATCTTTAAATGTTGATCTTTATTTTGCAACATAATTACAACTTGTTTAAGAAACTAGAAGATTAAAACTTGGAGTTAACTAAGATACAAGATTTCGACTTTTTCTGCCTCTATAATTCGTGAAACTGTAGATTGTTCCTGTGGGGAGGTGCTTTGTTAAGGTGCAGTAACAAACAGAAGCACATATTCTTCCATTTCTTGACATTTACATTTCATCATTCATCATTCTGTGATGATTTATAGCAGCATTTTAAATGGGAACAGATAAGTCTTTTCCCTCTCTCTTTTTCTCGCCTAGGTCTAGGCTGGGAGGGAGATTCTTATCTTTTCCACAGAAAAAAAATCTACTGAGTACATAGTAGTATTCTTTAGTCTTTAATCAAACACTGGGGCTGGAAGTTTAATATTCTAAAGAAATCTTTATTAATTTATAAGTTCAATTAAGATTATGGGACTACTTTCTAAGTGTTTTACACTGTGGAAAAATATATCCTGATCATGTTTGCTCAATCCCAAAGGTTTGGGTTACTCCATTCTTGTGTTGATGGTCATAACACTAAGCAGTACCTTCAGTAAGAACTGCAGCTCCAACCACTGAAATATTTTCATTGTACTGCTTTTTAGGTAGACTAATTGTTTCTGAAAGTTGCAACAGTACTTTATTTTCATTTTAGGTAGGCTGGGTGAGATAAAGAACTCGATAACAAAGTAAACTATGAACATTCTTAATCCCACTCTTTAGTGATTAGGAACTGAAACACCAGTACTTCATAGCAGAAGTTGTCCTCATATGTTTCAGAAAAGAGTAAATGTGCTTGCTGCAGTGCCTTCACATTGACCTCTAATGTGTAAAGTGATGCTTATAACCTTCAGTGAATATAATTTTGCAATATAATTTGATCTTTTGTGCTGTGTGCAATCCCATTTTTCAGTATGTGTTTTCCTCTTAAGTGAGTACATTGATTATGCTGTGGAAATTTCTGGAAATGTTTGTTCTGCACTCAACGTAAATTTTTTCCATACACTGAGTAAAAGTTCCTTCAGAGTTACATTGAAGTAATCACAGGCAGAATTTTTGTCTGTCAAAATTTAGTTGTCTGTGAATTTAGTTGCTAACAAAAAGACAAGACACATTTCAACTTATAAATATGATATATACTCCCAAACCTCTAGCTGTGAGTTCCTGACACATACAGTGAGCAGACAGTGTCTTACATTTCTCTAGGATTTAAATGTAATTGGGAATAGAAACTTTACTCAAAGACTTAAAAAATGCCACATGTTAAGTTTAGAACTTTCACAAAGTGCTGTGTGCACTGGAAAAACATTTTAGAGGTGGGTTAGGAGTTCCAAGTGGCTAAAGTTGATCAGAATTAAGAAACTGCAAGAACAAGGACTTCAGTTATTATTGCTGCAAAGCATTTCTCCAGTGTTGATTCTTAAATTGCAAGAGAGGGAAATAAACAGTAGAACAGTGAAAAAATTATTTATTTAGATTCTTTGCATTTCATTCAGTGTTTCAAACACTATGCAAAGGAGGCAGGGACGGAGAGCTTTTGTCTGTGGATGTTCCATGGGGAATAGCAAAGAAGTGCATCTTGGTTTAGTTCTTGTTGGATGGATGTTACCTTTACAAAACTACCGCAGCTGTTGTTCTCAATTGCTTTGAAGATCCATGAGGACAGAAGTTTTGCTTCTTGCAGCAATTGAGCTGAAGCTCTCTGAAGTCAATATCAACCTTCCCATTGACTTCAGTAGCATTTGGATCAAAGTTCTGGTTTGTAGCAGAGGCTTGTAGCAGACTGGCTGAGAAAGTGGGAGAATTAGAGTGTTACCATCTGTTCAGTACGAAAAAAACTGCCTGACTTTCCAGTTGCATTAATTGGGAACTTCTCATAGGTGCTCTGTTTTTTTAGTAACGTCTTTATTTGATGTAATTATTGATGATGGAGTAATTTATAGTATAATATTAGAAAATAAAAATAATAGTGAGATAATTTAATTAAGGCAAGGCTGTATGCTCAGAATGTGAAGGATTCAGTGTTGGAAAATTGATTCTTCCCTTCATCAAAAATATTTTTGCATATCCTAGAAATATTTCTTAAGTTATCAGTTACGTTAAAAAGCATCTTTAAGGTAGATTGATATCAAGGCATTTCTATCTGTCAGTTCCACTGAATCACAGGTAAGAACATGCATTAATATTATTGGCATAATCACTGTTCTACAATAGCTTTTTTACTATAACTTGTTTGTGTTCAAAGTTGCAAGTGGACAGGAAGTGAATTATTTCTCAGTCAAAGGAAGCAGTTGCAGGGTGCTCTTAAGGTTGTTTATAGCATGAGATTTCTCCGGAGTTTTTTTGTGTTCTGGTTTGTCTTGCTGGCTAAGAGAAAACAGAACTTTTTGGCAAGATGGGTTTGTCTCTGCTCCCCACCTAAGTGTGCCCCAGCACTTCTAACACCATCATAGTGCTGTGACGTCAGGCAGCCTGCTGGGAGGGAACTGCTTTCCTCCTGCTGGTTAGATCCCGGAACATTTGGGCAGTTCCTCTAAAACAGCCCAGGGCAGGTCCTGTTGACACACTGCTGATAGACAGGCACTGGCCTGTGTACTTTGTGACTGTGAGCAGTGTGGGTTATAGACAGCTCTGTGCTGAGACTGCCACGGAGAGGAAAGTGCAGCTGCAGTCCCTGGGGTGCTGAGCTCATTGAGGAGCAGGAGCTGAGGTCCCCTGTGTCACTCAGATTTCCACTGCCTGGAAAGAGAGCATTAGAACATGAGCTCAGATGTAGGTGGCTGCCATAATTCATATGTATCCAAATCCACAAGAAGACTTGTGCAAGTCAGGAGGCAGTGTATATTCCGGCTACCTGACAATGATACATATTTTGGTCTCATCCCACTGACAATATAGCCTAAAATTTAGCTAAATTCTCTGCAGTTATTAATACAAAATCAGTGTATTTATAGTCTTACTAAAACCTATGTTGGTGTTTACAGGTAGATTTGGGAGGAAATTCAGTAACTGGAGGAAAGATTGATTTTGTTTTGGTCATAATTTTGGCAGAGGATGGAAAGTCTCCTGATACAACACCCTGAAGCTAGCCCTGCTCCCTATATACTCTGCAGAGCTAGCCTGAGGTGCTATCATGTAGAACAGGATAAGATATATAGAGGCTCTTTATCCCAGGATTTCTTCACTTTATTCTTTCATGGCTTCGATGGAGGAAAGAGCAGGGAAAGAGCGAGATCTTCAAAGTCTCGGAGTTTTTCTATGGGTTAGGAAAGGGGAGGGAAACCTTGGCTTCTTGCCAATAGGCTTTCAGAGGGTCAGTCCATAGGTTTTACAGGGGTTACAGGGTTACAGAGTTACGGGGACATATCATTCTTAAGGCATCAGGGTACAGGGTTACAACAGTCTCCAAGAGGCAAAGTTCACTGCTAGCTTCCATCACAGGATTGCTGAGCTGGATGTGTATTTGGTTGGGCTCAGCATGGTCATTATTAATTCATCTAGGAAGGCAGTGAGTAATATTGTTGTTGGTCAAACAGTTTTATATTTGCAAATGAGGAGTAAGCAGGTGAAGATGCAGATGAAGAATGGAAGCAAGCAGAAGAGAAGCCAAGGAATAGAGAGAGGCATGTTGGAATGTAGATGTTTAAAGGACAGAATAAGAAATTAAATCATTAGAATAGGAGATCAGAAATGGAGATTAGTGAGTTATATATGATCTATAAAGATATAAATTGAAGATTAAATGGAGTTACTTCTTCTCTTTGAAGAAACAGTCAGTTGGAGCAGCAAACCTGAGATGTTCAGTGTATCAGTTTGAGGCATGAGAAAATGAAGGAAGGTGACTAGAAGGATAATGGGTTTGCAAAATAAACCTATTAGCTCATTCTTTCAGGCCAAAGCTGTAGCAAAAAAACGGAGTCAAGAAATGCATATATACTATGAGAACCTGCTCTGGGAATAGAAAGGAATTATTTCTCTTAATGTAAGGGTTGGGAATAATCTTACTAAATGTAATTAATTGAGCTAATCACTCTAGGCTCCTTTTAACCTATTTCTAGTTTATAAATTTCAATTAATTTTACCCAACTGTACATATATAACACAGGTCAGATAAATGTCTCCCTGAGTGTAGCTATTGCTTTCCACTCTACACATCCAACAATTACAGAGGTTTTTTTCTGAAAAGATTAGAGGAACTCAACTTTATAGATTTTATTCCTTTTGAGAAGGAATTTCTTGAGAAATAGCTTAGTAGATTACTGCATCTTGCTGTGTTTTCTTTTTCCCTATAGTTTGTTTCAGCAAATGGTACTTAAAGAACAAACATAGTTTGTTGATACACAGTCTCTCTGGACAGAGAGTTAGTGCTTACAGTGCCTACGTATTTTGCTTCCAAGTAACACATTGACTAAACAAGCTGTTATTACATGTAAAATGAGTAACTAGAAGTTTTATGGGAAGTACAGCTGGTTGTAGTGGGTGTAAGGTCTCTTCTTTCAGTCACAGCTTAGCAGCTTCAGCGATGGTTACATAAGTAAAGTCCCAGCCAGCGAGCACAAGGCAATGTGCAGAGATAGATGTGCCTCCCCAAATTTCCCATACTTCCAGATGTCCTCATAGAAAACGATGAGTGGGGACCAAACACACACTATGCATTGCAGTGAACTTACCCAGTTCAACAAAGCTCAGGAAATACCCAGACACATGTAGCCCCCTCTTTTTACTCCCTCATTAATCTTTGATCTGTCAATTTTGAACCTCAACATATTCGGCAAAGTACCTTATGAAAATCAGTCGTGGATGCTGAATGAAGTGTTTTGAATTTCTGGTGCACAGAAATAATCTGCAGGAGATAATTACCTGCCTGTCTGTTGCTGCCCTAAAAGGGGTAAAGATATTATAACCTCTTCTTTCTATTCTCTTCTGCACCCAGAGCAGAAGTTGTCTTTTCTCTACAACTTCTTTTAGTTAATTGATACAATTCAGTTAAACTCAGAGCAGTTGTTCCAGGCAACAACTTCACCTGGAAGGTCCTGCCTCATCTTCAGGCCTGAGGAAGAGTTTGTGTGTTAAGCAATTGTCTGTGTTTTTATCAACTACTACCAGCCTGCAGCTTTGCAGTACAGAATGGCAGTAACAGCATCTTATGCTATTCCTGACAGTGACTGGTGATGTTGCTTTTGTAAAGGGTATTGGCTTGGATGAAATAAAAAATAATAATAAAAAAGGACCTAAACCATAGCCTTGCTCACAAGCAGTGGAACCAGTGTTGGTATTAGTGCTGGTGTCCATGACATGGCAACAGGGAGATAGGTTTTGGGGATAGGATTAGTTTATCCTATTTATACTACTTCTCTTAAGGTCTCAAAGGCATGAAATTTTGACTTGTGTCTGTGTGAAAGATAATCTCCTATTAACCTGGCCTCTCTCACAGAGTAGATTTGTAAGTCAGATGTTACATTGTATTTGTACTTTAGTGCTGAATTTAAAAAATAGCATCAAAGATTATAAGCATTGATTAATGTGGATAAATCACCACCAAATAATGTGAATGTCTATTCTATTTCTTTGAAGAATGTATGCATTATTGTTAAAAATAGTTTGTTATAATTTTAATTTGTAGTGTGGAATACTTTATATATATAAAATACTTACATTTCAGCTTTATTTGGTATCTGATGTGATAGATGTTAACTATCAAATACTTTCAGTGAGCAATTACTCATGAAATCTTCCTTCCTGTTCTAGATTTCAGCAAAACTCAGTATTCTCAACATGTAGTCAGTCAATGCCTTACTCAAACTAGCAGAACCTTCCACCAAGCCTCTTCTGAGACCTGGCCACACCTCCCAGGCCAGCTCCTCAGCTAAACACTGGCTCCTATCTTCATGGCATTAATCTCTGGGTTATGCAACTGCTTCCATTTGTTGGAGATGGCTGCACTCACTGGTGACTATCCCAATTCTTTAGTCCTAAAGGAAGAAAAAAGGGAGGGGAAAGGGAAATTTGGGAATTAGTCATCTGTCATGACTGTTTGGAGATAGCTGAATATTAATGAAAACAAGATTCCAAGCTAAATATCATCAAGCATCTAGGTAGGTCAGCTTGGAGGTAGTGACAGAGTTGACAGACATAACTCCACCCCAAATATTTTTCAGGGCAGAGTATCATTAAATTTTGATTTTTGGTAGGTCTACATTTAAGAAGAATCTGTTAGGCTGTGTTTGTTTTGTTTTGCTCCTTTTTTTTTTTTTTTTTTTTCCTTTTGAAAACCAGGGTCAGGTTCTGCAAACTTGTCTTAGCTCAAGTTTAAAGTTGTGAAAACATTCTTGTTAGTTCTACCTACCTGGAAATTTATTTTAGGTAAGTAGGTCAGCTCATAATTACAATTTACCAACGTATGTTAGATGCAGGGTACAAATTTCAAGGACAAAAAGCAGCAATAAAATTTTATATTCACAATCAATGTGAGTAGAATGAAAGCTGAAATTTTAGAGGAAAACCCAAAGTTAACTGATGCTATCTGGTGAATTTCCATTGTAAGAGCTGCAGAAAAATAAAACAATTATGTTCTTTGGAAGCAATCACTCACAATTTCAGACAATATAAAATTTATAGTGCTATAATCAAGTGGCATTTGAAAAGCAGAATGGGAAGGTTGTTTTAGTACTGTGTGTGCTGGATTTTACACTGCCCAACAAGGATCTAGGGATGAGGGTGGATTATTTTCTGTCCATTTGCTTTTGTTTCTCTGAGTAACACCTGCTCTAACGAGTTTGTAATCGGAAAGTAAATAACTGAGCAGAGAGGAGGAAATGGACACAACACACAGGCTTGAGAATAAACAGCTGTCAAATGGCTGCTGTTTGAGAAAGTGAAACACACAGCTTTGATGGAAGATCTGATTCAGCTTGAGTGATGGAGCTGATCACACCCAGTTGTCAAACTTTCCTACTTGAAGAATTACTTGAGAGAATTCTAGAATAATATGTTATCCTCTTCAGATTATGGAATTATTTTCACTGTTTAGCAGGTAAGGAAGAGCTCTGAAAGGATCAGCTACCCACTGATGGGTGGGTGCACAGGTTGTAAAAGGAGTGTAGTTGTGCTTCTTTCTCTTAACTTGCAGTTTAGGGAGGCTCATGCCAGAGAGACTAAATTAAATAGTAGTGCATTAAAGGGGAATAAACTTCACCCAAGTCTGCATGAAACTGCCAGAATCTGAACTTCTGTTACATGTGTTTGGCCACCTAACACTCTTGTCATTCAGTGTCTTTCTTTTTGTCCATCTGGAATTACAATAGTATCAACTTGCTTTCAGATGAAAGTTCATCCCTGCACAAGGAGACTTCTATCAGGAGATGTATATAAAATACAAGCTTTAATGAGTAGCTTCACCAGTTTTCCCAAATTTGTTTCTGTGTTTGGTATAAATTAGAGGGTTTGCAGCTCCAGTTCCTTTTGATGACGCTGGCGTTAGTCCAGGGTTCCTGGATTTAAGGGGATTTAAGACACCAAATAATTAAACAGGGCTTGCCTGATTTTATAGAATATATTTAGCTCTATTTATTATCAAATAAATATTTGAAAATTTTCTTTCTACTCAGTTTCCTACTGTCTCTGTTGCAGTCTGGAAGATAGACTTGGCTCAGCAGCTCCCATGTTTTCCTTCTATTTAACAAAGATACTCTGCTTAATTCTACTCAATGTGGGGAATTCTTCTTGCCAGATGATGGGCTTTGGTGGTTGATGGAGTTCCATTTTACAACCTTGATCCTGTGGAATGGGGTGTGTTACCTTGTGTGGGAATGTCTCTCTGGGAAACAGAGGGCAGGGCTCTGCTGGCCACACCTAAGTCACTCCCCAAGCCTGGACAATGTTCATGTTCATATGAAAAGCAAGTATTCCATTCTATGCAGAGTTCAGTAAAACAACTATGATACAAAGGAATAGGTGCAGAGAAAGACCACATAACATTCCATAACCTGTAATCTTTACCAGACTGTCAGAGTGAAGTAATTATCAGAATACTTAATTACTTTTCCCAGAGACAGATCATTTTTGGTCAACTCTCATCCCCTGAAATGCATGCTGACTTTACATGAAGAACCCACTTTTCTGCTGTGGTTCCTCTTGGGAGAAGGCTCACTCCCACCTGGGATTTCTGCCCACCTTGCAGCCCTTCAGCTCCTCTCAGCTGTGCTAACAGAACTCTGTTTGACCAGCTTTGTCACTACCATGGAACTTTTGGAAAGCCCTTCCCAGTGGTACAGATGTCAACTAAACTCCAGTTTGAGAAAAAAAAAAAAAAACCAAAAAACAAACAAACCAAAAAAAGAATCCCCTGAACCATTTACACGCTGCCAATACAACTTTTCCTGAACACACATTATTAAACTGGGAGTCAGAGTACTCTAATATTATCTGTTATGTTGGAGTCAGTATGCAACAGCTCTTTTTCTAGTCTTTGTAAGTAAAAGTTGAACTGGCAGCTCTGTTGGAAAGAGATTGATTTCAGTGGTTTCTTACCACTTCTTCATTCCACAGTATTTTACATTATATTTATTAATAATTTATTTTTATTCACATTTCATTTGTGAAAAATGTGTGTCAGGTATTATGGTGATATTTTTTTCCACTTCATAAATCAAAGGAGAGCTATTTCTGTAATAGTTTATAACCTGAAAGCTGTGATTAAGTCTGTCTGTTTAATTTTGATACTGATTATCAATACAAAGAGTTAAGCATGTGCCCAACTATAAGTAAATGCTGTTGTCACTTAGTAAATGTGAGTGTTCACCCTTTATGCTTTCAGCATGCAAAATATAGGTCACAGTTTTGATTATTTCTTGAATTTTTGTAGAATCTGGACCTTTACTTCACTCATTTAGTTGGTAATTGAGCACTTTGATGACATCAAAATTTTACACACTAGAAAAACTTGTAATTCAAACTTCATAGTACTGTTACTTCCATACATGTTCAAGGTTACTCAAATAATTCATTGCATTCCAAGTAAGATGGTTACAGATACAAAGTTTCTAAAATGAGACTACATAGAAGTTCCTAAAATTGCCTTGAATCTGCTGTGTGGAGTGTCTTGTGCAATAAAAATACTTTGTGTATTTCACTTACTTTTTAAAATTTGATATGGCACAAATCTAGATGAGCTAGAAGGTTTGGTTTTCATTCTTTTCCAATGAGTAGGTGTCTGCTGACATCTGGGAAGGACAGCAAAACCTACATTTGGGAAGATGCAAATGAACTGAATATTTCTCTCTGAAACCAGATTGGTGCCAAAAAATCCACTAACTGATGTTTTACAACTGCATGCAAACTGAAAGAGGTTATTCCTCCTTTTTCAAAGATGACCCTCTGTATGCATATTGCCAAGGCTTCCCCAGAAGAGTGACTTGAGCTCTGGACCTTACCTTACAGACCAGTGAGATTATTGCATATTTACAGAAAAAATATATATAAATTCTTGTCAGAATCCCCAGGTGCCTCATGAATGAATTTTGTATTCACTCTGCAGTTTCTCAGCTCATATATTATCTGTGTGTAGTTATTCTCCATATGTGACAAATTGGAAATAGCTTTTTATTCTTGGTTTCATCTCAGGAGGTGAAAACTTATTTCTGCAAATATATCTTTTTGCAAATGTAAGCTATTTTTTTTTTTTAATGAAGATGATAAGTTGCTCTAGGATAAAATATTACTAGGGAATTTTCCTGAGAGACCATTGAGACTTCTCTCCTCACAAGAGAGACTACTGGGTGGCTAAGGGGAAAGAAAGTAGGACAGACCACAGCAAGTGAGAAGTCATTATGGAAATAGATAAAAACTTCAGTTCACCTTTTCCATCCTTACCCATGCTGAATATGAAGTGGATTCCTCTGAAGAGCTTGACTGTGCTTTTTAACTTGACCTAGAACTCTCTTAAGACAGTATTTGAATTTTTGTTAGGAAGATATTACTGTAGCAACAGAAAAGTAATGTTTTTCAGATTTGACAAAAAGCTTCAGTGGCCTTCTTGATTGTATCTTCCAGATTTCACAGTATGATTTTTTTTCAAAGTCACATATGGTATTTGTTGGATGAATTACCAAAAAATAGTCAAGTGGTGCAAAGACAAAAAGGATGATTTCAGATAGTGATTTAAAAAAAAATAAAATCTTACCTACAGTAATATGTTGCCATTCCATCATATGAGGCTTTAAAATATTAATGAAGTGCTGATTCCTGTTTTTTCATGGATCTGCTGAGGGACACTGTTGGTGGATCAGCTCTCCAGGCTGGTGTGAGGCCTGGCAGATCTAAGGATATTCCACAGTGATGGATGGCTGGGAACGTGACTGTTATGATCTATTGGCCCATCCTTACCTTCTTTCCCTCAGCAAATGCTACTGGTTTCAATCAGAGAATGATTTCAGTTTAATCTGATTTGATTCTTTGTATGGTTTGCCCCTTCTGACAAAAGCAAACTGAGTAAGCACAAATAGCAGCCCTGATGGGGCCAGGAGACTGCAGTGCTGAGAGTATTCTGAAGAACAATAGAACAATTCTGTGTGGATAAAGATTCTAGGTGCAGCTATTCAGAAACTTCCCTTAGAAGAAAAAGAAATAGATATATTCACAGTAATCATGAATCAAAAATTATGCTAGTATTTGCTCATCAGGCCCTGAATAAGAAATATTTCATGAGAAACAAAATTCCATGGATTTTTGCTACTGAGCTGGTAATGCAGTGCTAAGTGTGGGCAGAAAATACAGTAGTTAAATGAGTTTTTTATGACTGTGTTCTGGCCAGAAGTCTCTATATTAAAGTGCTCCCACTGGTTTCCTGTAGCCATGGAAAGTACATAACTAACTTAGGTGAGAGAAAAAGCCATGTATTTGCATTGTACATTGCATTTCAGTCCAGAGAAGAAAGTGTGAAAGAAAAAATGTTACATCAAGGCAGAAAACAGAGTATTATGAGAGCTGGATCCTACTGAGCTGGATCATTCTACCCAGCTAAGCCAGGCCTCCCCTGCATCCTTCTGCCTCTGTTTTCAGACTGTGTGGCAATTCTGTATTCACCAGCTCTGTATTCACCAGTGTGTTAGAGCTGCTGAAAACATGCACTTTGGAGTGAGCAAATGCAAGTGGGATTTCAATGTGGCCTCCGGCTGTTTTCTGTGCTCTAGGTGATGGGAAGGAACAGAACTAGGATTTATTTTACTTCTTGAGTGTGAAATAATAAAAGTGCATCTTTGTGCATGACATCTGTGTGAGAGGCAAGGTTAAATTGCAGGCGTGCTGAATTTTAAGAGAAAATAGCTCAACAGGACACTCAGAAAATAGGTAACTGAATAATGTAGAAAGAGATACAATAAGTGTGCTGCTTTATCACACTCTTACATCAAACTGGTGGTTGTTACAACCACAGCTGTACTAATTTTTTTTCATTGCTTTGGCTTACTTTCACAAATGGACAAAACCTTAAAAAAATAAGTGTGGGGACAAACAAACCAAGGATGATACTATTAATGAGAAAGGCAGTTCAGATTCAAGAAGATCTGTTACTATTTTGTAAGCTTGAAGTCACGGATTTTAAAGAAGCATAACTTTTGGAGGCTTATTTAAAGGAGATAGGTGAAAGATTTTTTAAAAAATGAGGCTGCTTTGCTCATTTTACTAGCACTTGAATATGCAGTTTAAAACAGAACAGATCCTTAAATCTTCCAGTTATCAGAACAAGTTTGTCCTAAAACAAGCCTATAGAAATGTGCTTATCACTTTCTTTAAAATTAAAATAATGAAGGAAACATTTAACTCTTCCCCCAAAATTACTACAGCGACAGAAAATGGCAGTTCCTTTAATCTCTGGCTGTTGTATACTGGTTATTTGAGCAATGATTGTGAATTTTTGCTTGAAGTGCAAGGGATCTCAGATTGCTCCCAAGTGCAGTGTGGCTGCATAGAGCTGTTGTATTTTACTACTTGAGCCACTGGTTTTGTGAGATCATTAGATTAAAACTCTAAAGTGTAGTACAGATACTAAAGTTATGTTTTACAGGACCCAACAGAACAAGGAAATACATTCTATTTTGGGATGTTTTTGTCTGTATAGTTTTTATGGGTTTTTTGCTTTCATTCCTCAGTTGCAAATGAGAGTATTCCTTGAAGAGGTTTTAATTTTATCTGCTCAACATGTGAAGATTTTTCTTTATGGGAGCCTCTAATTTCGTAATATTTGTTTTTGCTCCATCTCAGGGCAAAAATAAAGTAGTAAATTAAAATGTATTAATGGAATAAACAACTTAAAATATTATTTTTGCAGAAGGTAAAATACTGAAATATTTAAAAATTTGGGGGATTTATGTTAACACTGAATTTCTTCAGCCTGAGCTGTAAGGTTTGTCAGCCTGAAGAAAGAATGAAGGATTTGCCTCATCCTAGAGGTTGTATCCTCAGATCTCATGTCCATGATGGGCAGGAGAACCCAGTCTTGTCACTGGGCCAGGCTTCCCTGATCACCTGGTCCAGGAGGCCATGCTCTGAAAGGAGTGTTTGAAATACCCAAAAGTCAGAATACAATCACAGAATGCTTTGGGTTGAAAAAGACCTTTTAAAGGTCACCTGGTCCAACCTGCAATGAGCAGGGACATCTTTAACCATATCAGGTTACTCAGAGTCCTGTCCAACTCCTTTTATCTGAAGAGCCACCATTCATATCTGGCTCAGACGCGTTGTAGTGTTAAATCTATCTCAAATTAAATACTTTGCTATTTGTTTCATTTGAACTATTTTGTAGAACCTCAATTTTCTGAAAACTACATTTTTCTTTGGAAGATCTGTTGAAGGTCTCCATCAACTTTAGTTTACATAAGGATCAGAATGTTCAGAGAAGTCAATTGGTTTTGTTAAAAAAACCAAACAACCCAGAATCTTTTTCTTACACAAGAGCAGAATGTGAGTGAAATTTTCATGAGAATTATGGGGTTTTATTTACCAGGTGTCTGCCACCTGGTCTGTTTTTCTTTTTCTGTATCTGGAAGAGTAATCCTGTTTCTCACCTGTCTTCAAAGAACATGTTGACTCATTTAAAAAATGTGTGTTTTTATGTGCTTTCAAAAGCTCCAGCTTTTACAAAATATCACAAAATGTGTAGATAACTGTCCTCTAGTGAGAATTACAGCAAAATGGGTTCTGCACAATTTTTCAATTATTTTCTAATCCCAGACAGCCTGGAAACTACACCTATTGACAAACCTCATGGGAAACAGCAACATATACCAAATTCCTTTTCAACTCCAGCAATTTAGTGATCTCTCAGAAGTAAGACTCTGTTATATTAGATATTTAAAAATCTGATTTTCTTTTCTTAAATTGCTGTTGATAAGAAACATTTCAACTTTTTCTTGAGAAAACTTGCTGGGTTGTTAACTGTGTGGTGTGGGATTTATCTTGCTTCAGATCTCTGCAGCTGAGTCAGTCACTCTGTCCCATTTATAGTCACTGAAGGGGAAGTGGTACTCATGGGACATATCTGATCTGACCTATTTTACGTGTCTGCGTCAGGAGGGGATGAATGGTACTCCAGGAACATTTGGCAAACTGACTGAATTTCCTTCAGTTGCAGAAGCAGCAAAGTGGGAGCAAAGGCTGGATTAGAGAAATGTAGAGGAGTAGGAGCTCCCATCCAAACTTTCTGAAATATCTCCATGAACGTTTTTAAACTTCAGATCTGCATTTTAACTTCAAATGGGATAGTTTCTAAATCCTCTGTCTTAAGAGTACTTTGTAGTACTAGCTAAGGTCTATAACCTTTAGTGGTGCCTTTGTTATGCCTAAAACATATCCCATAGAAGGTAAATACATTCTCATGCAGAGTTTTTAAAATGAAGAGAACCACAGCAACAGGAACTCTATAGAAGAACAGCACTGTCTTCCTTCTCTTGGAGCACAGTTTGGTTTTAGAGTAATGATTTGGAATTAAATGATAATTTGAAAATTCAATTATTTTGACTTTTTAAAAAAAGTAATCTCATTTGTAAATAAATTCTTAGTTTGAAATAATAAATGCAAATATAATAAACACTAACTTTTAACTGAAAAGATGAAGTTAAGGTCTTATTTGTTTCTAAGCTCAAAAAAATCTTTGGCCATGGTATACAATCATGCAAATGCACCAGCACAGACACACTTGGCTGCAAATACATTCCTTCCTTCTTCTTCTACAGTATAACAAGTTTCATAGTTTTTGATGATTGTTTACTTTATCATGTGTTGCTTATGTTCAGCATAGTTTTTTTTCCCCAGTACTAACTTATCTTGGGTTATTTTAAAAAGTTCAGAGATACATTTTAGGGATTTTTCTTCCACCTGTGCTTATTAGAAAACAAACCTGTCTTTAATCTGATGTAGATTGCTTTGTATATAGAAATACTGCATTTTTAAAAATATCTATAGTGAGCTATATAGTGCTTATTTGTTTTATGTTGCCCCTAATATGTTGGAAATTTAAAAACTCTTTGAAAATATGCACTTCCAGCCTGAAAGGGTTGATAAATTAGGTAGGATCTATAATTAATGCAAGGATTTAGAGGTTGTATAAATTAATGGTGGTGTAAAGACAATATGCTGGTTGCATTAACTTAATTTGACAGTGAATTCTTTTCTGTAGTGTAGTAAGAAGAAAATATTTAACTCATTGAAGAAAGAGCAATGTTGTAGTCACTGTGGGCTGAAAACCCACTGCACTTGGCCTGAGGGCCTGAAAAGTCCATGGATATGGGTACAGGAGGATTGAGAATTGGTCACACCCAGGGACATCTTCTGTGCTGGCCCATGGCCATCCTGAGGGACTGGGTTTGAAGATGATCGGTAATAAATAGAGGAGGAGCTGTAACTTGGTTCAGAAAGGGAACTCCAAATGTATTTATGGGAAGGCAACAGCAACTGAGAGTAAAATGAGTTGGAGGACTCAAGTTGTTTGACTTGAGAGGTGGGAGTGATGGGAGAAGAGAGAAGTATTAGGAAGCAGATTATGAAGGGCTTTGAATGTCAAGTGGCCATACAACAGGATTTGATTCCTGTTTCCTGCTATGTGACATTAGGCAAATCATGACATTTCTCTGGTTTTTATGAGTTGAAAATGTGAATAATGCTTGCATACCAAGTAGCAAATTGTGGTGACACTCTGATCTTGGTGCAATGTAAATGAGATATTTAATTTACTAATTTTAAAAATTCCTAAATGAACACGGTGATGTAAAAGCATTAGGTTCACACTTTCCTTGAACTTACTTTTTGTAGTACTCATTAACATATTTTTCTGTAATCAAGATTTCTGCAGAGCTTGATTTCTGTATACAAAGCTTTTTATTTATGGAAAGCAAGTTCCTACAAGGTGATTTTCTTCCTAATCTGTAACCATATTGAGTAGCAAATGAGGAAGTGTCCTTCTCTTTGTACTTCATGATCCTAATCTTTTTTTTAAATACATGGGTAGGAGATTATACTGTGTCACTGTTAAATTTAGTGGCCCCATTCATTGCATAAGAGAAACATGTGCAATACCATTGCCAGCTGCAGAAGCAGTCCTTGCATGTATTGATTTAATTTTCCAAATAAGAACTTACTTGCTACATAAGATATCCTCAGAGTGCTACTGTTTGTAAAAGCAAAATAGAGTACTGCAGAGAAACTACAATGTCCTGGAGGAAATACTTGGTTTTACACAGGTATTCCTTTTCTTGAGGGTTAAAAAATATTAAGAATTGAATCTGTTTGAAGTTCAAGAATTGTTGTTATATCCATGATGATCTCACACAATATTATCTCTAAGAATTCCTGCCTTCCATGTCCAGCTGGCTATAGTACCATGTCTCATGCTGGCAGGTGATGACCAAAGCTGGATTTTATATCCTTTCACTGCCTCTCATCTGGATTTAAGTGGGATAATGCACTGTGGTTTAAAGTTACCATTCTTTAGTAAAGGATTACTAATCCAGAAAAAGGCACTGGGTGAATTCAGCAACACAGGCAGAAGTGAGTTGGATTCTGTTTTGAGCATTGGTTTCCTGCAGATCAAGCTCAAAGCCTACACTCTCCTTTGTAAGAATGCCACTGGAACTGAATGGGCAAATTGAGAGAAATTCACACAGAAAGAGAGCAATAGAGAGAAAACTTCAAAAAGTTACATATTAGTCATGTAAATTGCACATGTCAGTGCACTGGAAAACAATTGGATATGACAGCAATCCAAAACCACATAACGACAAAAAGTTCTTTATAAAAATGCCATGGAGCTTACATTTGAAGATGGTAATAATTTTAATGACATATGAGAAATCTTATCTTTTCTAAAGTTAACATTCTGTGTAAAATGATTGACAGATCTGGAGAAAACCTATATCTGAATGAGTCAGTTTGTGGGTTGTTGAGTCAGTTGGTGGCTTAGGCAAATTAAAATGAAAATAGTTTTTCTTTCTGTTGGTATTTGGATATTTCTCTCATCTGCAGTAAGTAAGCAATTTACTGCTAACATTACTTGTATTTTTATTGAATTTATACTTACTATTGATTATGACTGGGGAAGCAAAGTGCTTCCCACTGTAGGTTAAGACCAAGTTCATGACCACCTAAGGAATCTGAATATACATAAGCTGATGGGAGCTGATGAGATGCGTCCCAGAGTCCTGAGGGATTTGGGTGATGCAGCTGCCAAACTGCCAGCTACAAGCTCTGTGATATTTGAAAAGTCATGGCAGTTCAAAAAACCCAGGTTTCTGGGATTCAACAATTACAAAATGTTGTTTTATTGAATGCATTTTGTAATGGGTTGACTGTAGAAGTTGGTGTGGAGGGTAATTTTGTATTCACTTTTGTCATTATGGTTTGTAGTCATATTAGAAAGCATAGCTAAATGTTTCTTATTATTTTTGTACCAACTGCAGAAGGAAAGGATGGAGGTCTTTATACAATAGCAAAAGCTAAGTGGAAAATATTTTTTTACCTTTTCTACTATTTTAAAATTGATTTTGAAGACTTGCTCATGAAACACTGCAGTACTCAAGGAACAAAATCAAATCCCTGAGTAGTAAACCAGAAAAATGATTTCTTAAATAAACTGCCATAAGGCTTTTTTTTAGTTCTTGTTTTTCATCTGAGCAAGTCTTGGAGAAGAGGTAATTTTTCCAAGGACAAGTATGCCCTTGAGAGCAGTGGTTTTCAGCTCCACCAGAACTTTATAAGGTTACTAAGTTGTTTATTGTTGTGTCTTAGTAATGTAGCAGCACTTCTAGTGGAGTTTCACCAGAACAGAACTAGTCTGAGTCATTCACTATCAAGATAGTACTCAAGTGAGAGCATCTAGTTGTTTTATATTGAAAATCAGAATGAATGAGTGTCACCTTGTAGCCCCCTATCACATCACTTGTAGTGCTCAGTCTAAGCTGATACATTTTGGGATAGTGAAATCCTCAACATGTGACAATTTTCCATGTATATGTGTGTGTGTACATGTATATATTATTAATATAAAATCAAACCCAGGGTTCTCCTGCTTTCATGTTCTGGTTCAGCAGTGCTCACTGCTGCTCACTGTCCTTACATACTCACTGCATTACAGACAGCTCCACACTGAATTCTTCTTCACAGTTCTGGTTGCAATTCACCACCAGCATTACAAAGCATCAGAGCTACCTCTGGATTCTTCTGCCCTTGTCTGTTAAGTTCTCTCTGCAGTGTTTGAGGTCAGACAATCCAAATCAGCCCAGCTGATTTTATGGTAACTGGGAAGGAAGTTACACAGAGAAAAGTCTGACTAATGAGACTTTAAAATATAGCAATTTTGACCCCAAAGGAATGTATGAATTTTTACTCTTTTGATGGAAAAGGGATCGTTATTGGTTTTGGCCTGGTGTTTTGCTGCAGTGCAGTTTTCTATGCCTTCTTCAGCTTTTTCTGTGGTGCTTCTCATTGAAGAAAGAGAATGAGAGAATGAGTCCTGTGACTTCAGGTCAGTACAGATCATGCCCCAATGGGCACTGTACCACTGGCTCATATCGAGCTTTAGTCTTCTTACTCACTGCCAAACTCAACATCAGAAAAAAGGAAGCAGCAGGTGTTCCCCATATAGCCTGGGGAGAAATGTGTCTGAGCTTCTATCTGCTCACATTCTGCAACTACTGCAGAGATTTTTAAAGAGCAAGAAGAGGCTGGAATACAGTTGTCTTTCAGAAATGAACAGAAAGTTTTTCAGACAATACTTTGTCCTCTGATTTTTTTATGATTAGACAATAAAATTTTCTTATTTTTAAAAAATGACTCCTAATGACCCAACACCTGCTGCTGATTTAATTTTCATAGAAATGGCATGAAAAATAAATGTTAGGCAATACAGTAATAATAAAAAAAATGGCCATGACCACACAAGCATGAAAGGATCATCTGCCCTTAGCTTGTTTGAAATAGCATAAACAACAACAAAAGCATACCTACAAAAAAAAAAAAAGTGTTACAAAAAAATTTTTCCTTGAAAATATAGGTGTTGTAGAGACAAACAGAATATGAGTCATTAGGAGGTGTGGTCTGATTGACACTCAGCTCATGTTGTGTTTTGCAAAACTAGATTACACACTTGTCAGTAGCACTAAACTTAAACTTTCTTTGTTGGGAGCAGGAGTAATTGTAGCTTGGATGATAAAAACGGAGATATAAAATAATTTCACTGTATTTTGCTTCCATTTTATGGTGTAGAAATTTGTGTAACTTAAAATGTCAATAAGGAGAAAAATTGCTGGCTTTCATTGTGAAAAAATAACAGTATAATTTTCTTATGCCAAAAGATGCAGCAGGTATCTGTTAAAAAGTAAGAAAAGAACAGCTATTTTTGAAGCAACAGAGGTTTCCTTTATTCCATATTCTTGCACATATTTTTTCTAGCTATTGAAATTTTTATGTTATAGCTGTTGAAGTCATGAAGCTACTGAAATATTTCTCTCCTTTCAAAATTTTTAAGAGATAAGTGTCATAGTTAGGAGGTGCTTCCAAATAATGTGCTGTGCTAGCATATTGTCCTTATAGACCCAGTTTAAATGTATGGGCAGCTTCAGCTGGGGTGACCTCATGGTGCAAAAGTGTCACAGCAGCTTTGCCAAATGACAGGAAACAAAAGAGAGCCAGAGAATGTTTGGACAGTGAAGGCAGCAAAGAATGAATATATATTCAGTGATCACTAAGGAAGGCTGCTGCTGTCTGTAAGTGCATGACTGGAGCAGCAGAGAATGCTGTTGTGACATAGAGGGCAGCTCTTGGTGATGGCCCCATGTCACCCAAACACTGACCTACCTCTGCTACTCTTGGTCAGATAACTTGTTGTTTTATGGGGAAGATTTTTGATTTCACCCAGTAAGTTTATTTTATAATATTCATTTTATTAAATTTTTCTAGCAACATTAGAAATAGCAATATTTAGGAATGATTGTGTGCCTTTTAGAGGGGTTTATGTTTTAGAAGCTATCACACATCTCAGAGTACTTGGTGCAGTGCAGGCTTACAAAGCCAGACTCACTGGCAATGTGTGTTGATTCTGAATCTGACAGTTACTCAAAAGAATGAGGGAATTGCCTTGCTAGGGGTGAGTTGATTCAGGAGTTGGGGATTTTCCCTCACAATCATGGGATTGTCTTACTGAAATTTTTGCTGTGACACAGTGCACTCTCACAGCTCACCAAATGAAGGATAAAAACATCATGGAGTAGTAAAAGAGAGAAAAGGATAATTTAAAAAAAGATATTAATTATGGAAAACCTAAATTTTAAAGCACATATGTGTTTGGTTGTATCTGTATAATAATGGACATTTGAAAACTTTCCATGTCTGTTGGTTTAATTAACACTAGTGAATTAAATCCAAATTCTTACAAGATTTGCTCACCTACTTCCAGAATAAAATCACCTTTGTGGTGCATCTACCTGTGATGGAAAACCTATGTTCTTGACAGAGGTGCCACTTATTTCTAGAGGAGACTTTTCTGCTTCTGATAGTCAAAATTTGAGCAACTTAACAGCATTGAAAGTTATATCACTTTATTTAGAACATGAGATCACTGGACATACAAAGTAAAATGTGAGAGTAGGGCACTTAGAGTAGAATCCATAAATTTGAGATATAAAATTGCTTTAGCTGAAGCATAGTAAAAGACAGTGTGATCAGAACAACATAAATTATTGAGGACAGAATTATGACAAACTTATGTCTTCCTGAAATCAAATTGTTTGATTTTTAAAGATGCTTTGTTAGATGTACTTTGAGCAAAAAAATGCAAACATTTTACAAGTAAGAACAAAAAGAAATGAGGAGCTGGACTATCAAGGGGCTTTAGGCATAATTTCCAAACCAGTAAAGATGGTAAAGATTGTGCTTTCTGCTTCTCTCACCAGTCTTCAGCTGATCTGTTTCATTCTGAGGTCTGAAGATGCTCAAGGCTGAACTTGTCCTCTTGAATCTGTTCCTGTGGTCTGCATGAACCAACCAGGTGTTAAACAGTGGAACTGCTGCTGGTTTGGGTTGTCAGTGGAAGCTGGGGTGCAGGTCTTTTGTCTCAATGGGGCTGCAAGGACGTTTTTCCTCAAAATCCTCACATTTTCTTGATAAACTTCCCTGCTAAGGTGCAGCATAGAAGAAAACCCCAACCACATTTCTCTATCAGGACTGTCTGCAATGTTCAGAAATTACTGAACTAGACCTGGTCTCATGGAGCTGAGATTGGCTTGAAATAATGGTGGTGAATCAATTCTTCAGTGAAACAATTAGCTGGATCTAGTATTTAAAAACAAGGTGGAGATTGTTGGTTTGTTTTTTAAAAATTTTTTACTTTTAAATTGAGGAATTAAATCCATACTTTTCATAGAGGCAGTACTGCCATGCAGCCCTATGATGAGATTCTAGGAGTATGGCATAGGAGTACTACTCAGGTATGACAGGAGCAGCTCATTTTTTCCAGGAAAGAGAACTACAAGCAGCTATCATTACTAGAATCAGATATTTTTCTACTTTTTCACAGTAGTAGCAGTACCTGTTTTTAGTTGCTGATAGTTAACAACTCCATGGGAAATGGAAAAAACCTATAGCTGGTAATTACAGCCTCTTCTCACCTTTCAGTCCTGGAGGATCCTGTCCTCTGCTAACAATTATGAAATCTGGCACTCCTGGATCACTCTGCTTATTAGGTTAAACCTAAGTAGCTATAAAGGAGGGGAGCTATCATACCCAAGAGGGGCTAGCAGAGGAGGGCTGCATTTCCAAAAAGTTTGAGAATTGCTGCTTTACACAGTCCTAGAGGCACAGATTGGAATGAGCTGTCAAATACAATTTTTCACAGACTATTGTTGAGTTTATATAATGAGGAGGAACCTACCTGCAGAACAGGATGAAGAAAGAGAAGATTAAAAGAGACATTGAGCTCTACTGGCTGATCTCTAGGACAGTAAGAAAAAAGCTGAATGAGATTTTTATACTGAGATGAAAAGTCTGTATCTAGTTATTTCACAGGCTGGAATAGAAAATGTCTGAGGCTTTGGTTTGGGTTGTTTGTTGGTTTTTTTCCTTTTTCCAAAGCTTTCTATGATAAAGGGAGTAAGTCAATAAAGGGTTATTTTAGGTGGCCTTAAAGCACAAATTCCATCTTCTGCCAATACATGCAATTCTTTGATGAGCTAGTAGTATGGACATGCCAACTTGAGTCAATGTCCAAGACTAAGTAAGTATATTTGGTTTTTAATAGATATAATATAGAGCAAGAATTTAATTTATGAAAGTAGTATATACATTTCCCCCCAATAAATAGAGTTCTTTTAGCTTCTAAGCAAGATTTTGCTGCTCTTACAAATCCACACTCATGCTTAGCTGTAATGTTAATAGTGACTTACCATCCCTGACTCCAACAGATGTCAATTCTCCAAGTGCAAGCAGCTCAGAAGGATACACACATGAAGGAGACAAATAGCTGTACAGAACCTGGCTGGAGCAGTTATATCAGGTTGACTGCTTCATGAACATATACTGAAAGACTTTAATATGTGGCAGTCTGAATCAGTGATTTGTAAGAGATGACAGATGTAGCCAGAAACACCTTACTGGCTGAGGACTGAACATAGTGGTTCTGACCATCTGAAAGTGTTATAAAAGTCAATGACAGGCTGTGTTTTATTTCTCCTGCATATCTTTGTTCAGGCATTGTGTACCTGTCAGTTGTTCTGATTTGTATAAAATTGCAAGTGGCCATGTGGTTTCCTCTGCCTTCCTCTTCCTACAGGAAACAGACTTTTAAGTCAAATATTTCCTTTCATTTTGGAGTCAGGGACACTGATAAAATGTAGAAAGGCAGAACTGGCAGTTTGTACTATGCATTCTTTTTGCTTAAGGAAGGAAATCTTTAGATGGATTTTGATACAGCTTTATTTGTTGATTTTTTTCTTTTAAGAATAGAAAAAAAAGTGCAAAATACATCTTGTTGAGGTGAGACCTAATACAAAAGCAACATGAGACGGATTTCTTTGCATAGAATTTAGATTCTCACTTGAAAGGCTGAAATACGCAGAAACTCTCCTGTGATTTAGCTGTTACTAGTTGGCAGATGTTGAATGATCTCAGCAACTGTCTTTGTTGCTATTCCATAGTAAATATGTAGCAGATTGACTGTTTATAATCTGTGTAATATGGGATTTGTCAGTCTTTCTTTATTACCTGTAAAATGGATTAGGAGAACAGTAAGATTGGACTGGTTCTCTAAGGAATGTAAGTGAGTTAAATGTCCATCTTTGTTGGGGATTTTAATGAAAAATATGTCTTTAGTGATTATATTAAAAATAGCAAGACTACTGTCTCTGCTTCAGCCTTCTCTATTTCTTCTCATCCAGCCAGATCTTAGTACTTTCACAACTCCCACCCTTTCCAAAATTACTAGGAAATTACATTTATCTTTGGACAGCAAGTGCTGAGCATCTTACTAGAGCCAGTTTATGATTTAATGTCTATTCTCAGTGATGCAGTATTAATGAAGATGCAGATCTGGCTGGGCAGATAGAAAAGGTTTATTTTTCCACAGATGTAGGTTTTTCCGTCTCTTATCTTTACACATTTTTTCATTTCAGGCTTTATTAGCAGTGAGTTGAAAAGATCAACATTGACATACGTGACGTGTCTGTGATTCCAAGCTGGAAACCATTTCTAGCTTCTTTGCTGGGGAAGCAAAGCACTGTTCAGCTGAAAAAGCCCTTCAAATATGTCCAATCAAATATGAAGCAGCAGTTGCATGAGAAAAGTGTGCATTTTAATGAATTGGTTTTCAAACATCACATAGCAACTGGGAAAAAACACACAATTTAAAGTGAAAAAGAAAAGCTAAACTACAAAGAGCCATTAGGCTCGTCTGATCCATTAAAATGTACATATTGTGTTGGACCTAAAGTGTGTCCAAGTGAAAAAAAATGAATGCAGTAAAAAACAACCCAACAGACCAGTCTGGATAAATCACATAGTTAATTATAAAAGATACTCAAGATTCAGTGTTTAATTTAATCAGTGTGAATAAATCATCTTGTGCTTCTCCTTTGGAATCCAAAACAGTTTGTCTTTCTTACCCACTGCTGCTAATATGAGAAAATGGTGTTCAGGAGTAAATTTATATTAACTCATGGAGTTAATATGTGGCTTAGTAAGAGAACAGAAGATAATAAAATCATTTATTAGAATTAATATAATCTCTTTTGTTCTGGAAAGAGAGAGTTCACAGTGAAACACCAGAGTAAAACCAGTGTTAAGACTGCCATGCAAGTGAGGGCACCCTGATGAACTGTTTTTCTCAAGAGAGATTCACAGATCCATTTCTCCCAAGGTAGCAGCTAAATCCTCTTGCTGGCCCATTGCTGCAGCAGTGCCTGGGAGCACAGGCAATGGCTGACAGCCACGGGAGGTAGAACGTAAAACTCGTTTATTTACTGACGTATTAAGCAAACTTCAGCAATTGTTGTTAATACTTTGGACAATATCCAAGGCAGAAGACCAGAGTTCTGTTGGCTCAGGAGTATAAGGAAGCTTTCTGGAAAATTGAAGCATTAATGAAAAGCTTATCTTACATACCAGGACTTGAGCAAAAGGCCAGAGCATCTGATAGAAGTACAGCAGCCTTCTTCTGAGTGGTTCTTTTTTAATTTGAGGGTCTGACTTATTTTGGAATAAGATAACAGAGGATTGGCCCATATCTCTGTACTTTAAAATCAGGTGGAAGCTTTTAAGTATGTTTGCATGGCTGTATAAAAATCAATTACAAATATACCTAAAAGGGAAATATACCACAGACATTTCCCCAGCTTGGTCAATGTTTTTCTTATAGTTCAAGGTAAATAGGATTTGAGGATAAGGCAGGTAAATGTTCTATCCGTAATCAAGTGTGAGTGGCTGGAGGTTTTGTCAGTAATTTTCCACTTTAAAAAACAAAAAACAAAAAAACAAGCAACTGAAAAACTCATACAAAAATCTTGGGAGCCCCATACCTTTTCCAGGCAGCTTGGAATGCTTAGAGACTTTGAGTAAAAGATAAGATTCATAGGTTTATGTGACGTAAAGTTGCACAAGTCATGGAGATGATTTGTGCAAAATGATTATATGTGAATGCTGGATGGAAGGCAGTTCATAAACACAATTTTGTTGCTGTTTGTGCTGATGAATATTTCTCTGAAGTGCTTCTGTACCACAGGGAGAGCCTATGCTGCTGATCTAACTTATGGTTAGATGGTTCAACATGGGTAAAATGAACCTCATCTCCCCAGTAAAACTGGACTGGTTTAAAGTTTCATTTGGTTTTACCCAGTACCACAAAAATCTCTGGGATATATTTATATCCTTTTAAAATTAATTACAATGCACTTCAGTGAACAAAGCTTTACAAAATCCCTTTACCTTACAGAGGTTCAAAATCAATAAATGCTAAAATCCAAGATTTTCACAAAAAATGTGCATAAGGATTATGCTGGTACAAGCACAGAAATACTGTAACTACCTTCCCAGAAGAATTTTCATCATATCCCTTTATTATTTTTAAGAAGATTCTTGCTTGCTCTCTTCATGCTTTCATTCTGTTGTTTCAATTGTATTGCATCTGTTTTTCTGTTCAGTATTTTGGCACTGCTATCAGGCTCGGGTTACTTGAAGGGATGAAGGAATCTATACCCACTGCTAAATCCAGCACTTCCATGTCATACCCATCCAGATGTGCAGCTTGCTCATTCAGATGGGCTGCATTTGTTCCTGAATGTGAGAAGAATATAAGTTCTCTTATGCTGCTCTATTTGCAGTAAAAGTTTAATTCACAGTGAAGGAAAAAATAAGTTTTTACTTGCAGTTGTTAATGGGGATATTGACTGTGTTTTAATCTCCATATATTGAGATTTTAGAAGGTTAGCTGGCAACTTTCTCCATGTCATCCAGTTGGACTAGATGATTTTTGTTAGTCCCTACTAACTGAAATATTCTATTCTATTCTATTCTATTCTATTCTATTCTATTCTATTCTATTCTATTCTGACTGGTGACTATATATTTTGAGAATGTTATAATCAATATTGAGCAAGTTTTGAAAGGATTAATGTTGAAATGAGACAGGTCAAGCCTGTCAAGGAGTGCAAGGATAGAGGGAAAATAGAAAGATTGATAATAATCTACTAAAAATATTAAGATTATGGCAATATTGGAAAACATATAGGAAAATCTACAAGTATTTAGGAAGAGAAATGTTGATGCATATTGTCACATCAAAATTGATAAGGAATGTTTTTGCCTATGTGTTGCCTCATGAAAAAGGTTTTTCTTATTTTAGCAGTAATGTATTACTGACACATTTCCTTCAGATACATGAGATGCCATCTATTCTTAGCTGGAAGGCACAGTAATTTATTTTCTTTCACCATACTGCTCTGTAGGCAAGCTATCTCCTGAACAAAATAAAGTATTCCTAATCCACTGAAAATTAGCAAAGTTTTTGATACTAAAATAGTGTTGGAAGTGAAGTAGGTGTCAAATGAAGTTCCTTTCTATGACTACAGCAAGAACAGAAGAGTAATGTGGCAGAAAGTGTTAATGGTAATTACCTGCTAATGATGAAACCATGTGGAAATCTGAGAGCTGGTGGAGTTACAGAACTGCCAATACACATGAAAGGTCTCTTGTGTATCTCATTAAATGAAAAACTAGAAATGAACTGAGAAACTTGTTCTTGACTCTGTGGCCAAACACAGTGATCAGTCTGCACTAATAAACCAAATGTCTGACCCATTGTCTGACCCACGGTGACACACTGAAGAGAGTAAAACAGGATTTATTAACTTCTGTATTTCACAGAAGCTGCCATTCTCATTTCTGAAAGTAGCCCAGATTGATCACTGCATTGTGGAACAAATCCAATATAAAATCAAACTGAATAATTTATGACAGTGCTTGTAAGCCTATATTAAAAAACTTTTCAAATGCATAAGTCCTCCAAAGGCCAGAAGAGAGTAATGAGTTTATATTTGTCTTATTTCTGCAGTGTAGACAGGTTCTTCAGTGAGAGACTATTCATGACTTGAAATGATAGAAATGACTTTTTAAAATAAAAAGTTGCCAAACTTTTTTTTTTGCAAAATTATTATGATTTTTTATTATGATTTTTTTTATGTCATAATCTTTGACTAAGACCAATTGCATTCCAGATATTTTCTGATTGTTATTGGCATATATGGATTGGAAAGGACTGTTTCAATGAAAACTTCACCAATGTCCAAAAAACCTCAGTAGAGAGAAGGGCTCACTCCACCCCCTACATCTAGGATATTTAGATCTCATTATAGACTGGGTCATCTGGCATTATAACAAGTTTGTACTTTTCTTACTGCCCAAATACAAAAGGCACAATAAAAATAGGACAAAATATTAATTATACTGGTCAGATTGGCAG
This sequence comes from Catharus ustulatus, assembly GCF_009819885.2. NCBI lineage: Eukaryota > Metazoa > Chordata > Aves > Passeriformes > Turdidae > Catharus > Catharus ustulatus. The sequence continues at coordinate 9,311,979 of NC_046221.1, read as the reverse complement.
TACTGTTCTGGTTCAGAATATATTTCACCACTTATGTTGCCAGAAACATGCATTTACCATTATGTTAATAAAACAAAATGCTGTGAAGTTGGCAGCCAGAGCCATGATTCCCTTCATGACTGTCACCATAGGATTTGTAGGTGAGATCCATGGCTACTTATTTAAGGCTAATTAAAAAGATGAATATTTTGCCAATAGGTTTTATAGCTTTCTTCACTCTTGGGAAAAAAATTACTTATTGTTTTGTTTTCCACTTTCTGTGCTTCCTACTAGCCCCCACCACCCTGATGTCAGTACATATTAAAACATTTGAGAGGCTGATTCATCATTGTGGTGAGGCCACTAATTCTCATGATGAACATTTCTCTGTGCTTTGCTGTGAATTATTGACAGAATTAAGTAAACTCAGGAGTGCTGCCTACTAATGCCCAGCTGCATTCTGAACACCAAAAGCAATAAGAGCATTAACAGTAACCCTATTCCACTCCCCCAGGGCTGCTTTGCATATGAGACCCTCAGCATTTTGCTGCTAGTCTGTCAAAATTTCTCCCAGTTCCTTCTCCCTTCTTGTACTCAGAAGACAACACAGAATCTCTGTTTTATATTTTTTTTATATACATATATATATATATAATCCCTGTTTGGAACTCAGAAATGTGAAAACTGTTGGGTTTTATTAAGGGTTATCCTCCCTTGCCTTCCTTTGGCCTGTATTCAATATGCAGAACAGAATAGAAAGTTGGAATATCAGAATAAGGAGGCAGAAGGGTAGAAAATGGAAAGAAGTTACTGCATCCTTTGTTACTTTTGCTCATCAAGAAAACATCAAATTTGTCACCAGGGCTATTCATTGCTCTGAAAAGTAGATGAAGGCTTTCAAATAACCTTCCCTTTGAATGTAATAATAATTCTGGTATTAAAGATTAGATTTCTGTGATCATAAGACTAACATTTTCTAAACTGGATCCCAACTGACTTCTGAAATTCAAAACCTTAAATTTCTCATGTCATTTGTCACCCTATTGATGAGTTTTGGGAGCTTGCTGTACTGCACACATATATTTAATGTCTCTTTTATGGTAATACAGCTTATGAGCCAAAATGTAATATAGGCTTCTTAAATCCATTATTCAAAACTTACATTTCTGTCACTGCAGTAGATTTGTGGTGAGTAATTTCAGCATTTTGGAAGGTAGCCATCAGCTGAATGACTCAGAGCAAAGGGTTTTACACAAATGCAGATCATGACAGTATAAAGTCTTTCATAAAAAGATTGAATCATTGACAGTAAATGTTCTTAATAAAGATGTGTTCCAAGGGCCCAATTAACACAGTCTTTTTTTATGCAACCTTTGTGTTGCACGACAAAGACCTTGTTTAAAAAAAACTAAAAATCACATGTGCTTTCCAATTTAGTCTCATGTTTTGCATAAGTATCCTGCATTCTCCATAATAAACTTATGAAGGAGAATAATGTGTTCCTGGACATAAAAGAACAGAAGAAGCTTTAGAGAACCATTGAGACTTTCAGGCAGAGTAAACAACGAGATGCCTGTACCTGATTCCCAAGCACATCCTGGGCTGCATCACCAGCCCCTTGGGCAGCAGGTGAGGGAGGGGATTCTGCCCCTCTGCTCTGCTCTGCTCTGGTGGGACCCCACCTGGAATATTGCATCCAGCTCTGGGGCCCCCAAAATGAGAGACATGGACCTGTTGGATTGAGTCCAAAGGAGGCCACAGAGATGCTCAGAGAGCTGGAGAACCTCTACTGTGAAGACAGCTGAGAGGGTTGGGGCTGTTCAGACTGGAGAGGGCTCTGGTATGACTTTATAGCACCTTCCAGTACCTAAAGGGCATTCTAGAGAGCTGGAGAGGGACTTTTTCAGGGGTATGGAGTGATAGGACAAGGGGGAATGGCCTTAAGATGAAGGACAGGTTTAGATTAGATATCAAGAAGAAATTCCTTACTGTGAGGGTGGTGAGGCACTGGCACAAGTTTCCCAGAGAAGCTGTGGATGCTCCATCCCTGGAAGTTTTCAAAGCCAGATTGGATGGGGCTTGGAGCAACCTGGGACTGTCCCTGCCCATGGCAGAGGGATTGCAACTAGATGATGTTTCAGGTCCCTTCCTACCCAAACCATTCTGTGATTCTGGGATTCCATGACCTGATGGTTAATTTTTTAAATTAAAAAATTAGATAAGAACAATAGGAGGGTGTGACAGCTTTTGCAACAAAGTAAGCTGGTGAACATACAGTCTTTTGCATGGATATTAACAGGAAGAGAAGTTGTTAAAATAGAATCAAAATAGTAAAAATATGAAAAAAGTAAAAACCAAGAGACAGAAAAGTATCTATAACAATATTAAATAACTGAACAGTTCCTAGGTCTTATAGTGCATCTTCACATTTGAATTATAAGAGTGTAGGTGTATACAAAGTAACTTTAAGTAGTTGTAAATGGAAGTGACAACAGAAGAAAACCAGGCTTTACTTCCTAGTTTATGTTTTTGTTCAACTATTTCTCTCCAGGGAGTCAATACCAGTAAGCATGTAAGTAGTAAAGATAGTATAGAAAGACTAGAAAGGCATGTTTTTGATTTAAGAATAGAAACTGTAAATTTGAAAAGGAAAGCCACTTTAGGAAAGGCATGTGAAAGAAAGAAAGCACTAGAAAGTGCTAAAAAGGAAATTGCTAGACTCAGGGGAGATGCCTATTAAAGAGGGAAAGAGATTATAATTCCGTATTTCCTGAAGGATTACTAAAATAGAAAACCCAAACCTTCTATCACTGATGCACACTATCTAAATAAAGTATTTAAATCAAGAACAATAATGAAAGAAGCAAGAGCTTTTGGAACGTATTTATCTCTCACATTGGAGAAGCCAAGTGCTATTTCAGCAGGAGTAAAAGTCTGAATGCAAAATGGCCTGGAAAGAATGTGCCAAGGAGCAGCAGAGGCAGTCTGCTCCCTGAAGGAAAGTGAGCTGAGGATGGGAACACAGCTGGCACAGGCAGGAGCCTCCCAGACAAGGAGCTGGTCCCACCACACCTGAGCAAAGCAAGCAGGGCTGGTTTAGCTAAGAGTCTGGGCCACAGCAAGCCCATGGTGATGAGGAAGGCCTGAGATTAGGCTGAGATATTAAGTCTGAAGGTCTGGGTCAGGGTCTGGATCAATAGGGGGCATGCCAAGGCACTGACACTGTGGCAACAGAGCTGCAGTGCAGTTCAGACCAGAGGACATGGTCTCAGCTTAATAGCAGCTCCCAAGAGATGGAGTGGGGAGTCCCCAGTTCCAGTTTTTTGGGGTTTTTTTTTGGTAACTGCTGAAGGCAATGAACTGGCTTTGAGCTGCTTCTAGGAGAGGAGAGGACTCAGAGCCCTGAGGACATCTCAGTAAAATGGTGGTTTGCATAAGGAAGAACTCACATACAAATATATAATTTGGATATCTAGAAGAAGATTGAGTGAAGGATAAAATCAGAATATAATAAGGCAACAGATTAATTTTTTTTTAATGTATGGCAGGAGAGACAGATTACAGACCTGAAAAGAGGAGCACCTTTCCTCCAGAAAAGTTGCAGAAAGAAGAGGGGAAAGGAAGGATGTGGGATAACACAGGATGTTGTTTAAAGAATAATTGATGGTTTCAAAATGAGAGAACTGAAACCATCAGTTTCAGAGAAATAAGAAGGGGCTGAGAATGACAACAGCAGAGGAAAAGTGGAAAGTGGTATCTGGATTAGGCAAGAAAAGGGAGCAAAAATGTTGAGGTCTAGATCCAAAGAATTTGGTCACTGTTAGGACCACCTGTGTCAGACATGCATATAAATTGTTTGGCTAAGCAATTTCAGTTTAGGCAACAGAGTTTTCCAAACAAGGAACAGCAAGTTAAGCACCTGATAGAAATGGGGCTTTTAAGAATGCAGATACACATTGGGGCTGAGATGAAGCAGCACTCTAAACTCTCGCTCATCTGGATTTGGCACCTGTCTCAAAGTTGTGGTTAAACTTCCATGTTGAGACTGCAAGCCTTCACCTTTTAACTTCGACACTTACTCTGTGATGGTGACTCAAACAGACATCTCTCAACATATTTTTGTTAAGGGGTTTGTTAAGGCTCTTATATGGAACTCACACTGGCAACTCTTGGCAGAGAGACCTCACCACACTGAAGAGACAAATAAGTAATTTTTGAGTGATTTCTCAATTTTCAAAGAATGTCATTATGTCTTCAGGATAAGAAAGGATAAAGAAAGCTGCTTCCCCAGGGAAGAATATAATTGCTTTATAAGAAAAATCGTCAGTGAAATGCACCCATCAATAAGTCTACTTTTCCTTACAGTTCCAGACAAAAACCAATCCAACTGTCACCCAAACTGCATCATCCTCTAGGAGAATGAGGTTATGTCTTTATTAATAAATAATCCTGGACACACTTTGGGCCTGAACACAGATACAAGATCATTCAGACTCCTGAACTGCTACCATGGTCATGTCCACAGTGCTGTTTGGAGTGTTAAATAAGCACCTTTGTAGATAACAGCCAGGCAAATATGAGGATATATTATGGGCCAAGGATTCAGGGAGGTAGGATGCAGCTTTTTTATTTTGGAGAAAAAGGAGATAGAGTGAGAGAAGTCAGCCAAATGCATGTAAGCCAATCTGTACTAATAAATACCAGGGTCAGAGAATTGTTGTTGGCCCATTCAATTTATTTTTAGGAGATTGAAAGGACAGGTAGCAGCATCCCAGAGTTATCTTGACATTTGAAGTTATGTATTGAGGAATCATAAGACTTGATAGCAAGATTGCAATGGTACAGGCATCAGCTTTGGTTGTGGTCAGGTAAGTAGCTCCTTGATTTAAAACCCATCCTTTAAACCTTGCTTTGTGTCAGTGATTACCTGCTGTCTGTGTTGACTCAGGGCTGCAGAATGTGAAGGCTTATGGGAGCAAGATAAGAAGTTTCAAAAAGTTAAAAGCCCAGTTTCCAGGGACTTCTAATAAGACCTCAGAATCCCTTAGGTCTCTTCGAAAATCCTATCTGAAAATAAAAATTGGATGAAGTACAGGATTTATTGGTTCTGACAAAAAAAAAAAAAAGAATAGAAGCAGCAAGTTTTCAGAGAAGCTGCAGGCTGGAATAACAGAAGAGGAGTGATATGAATTTTCTAACAAGTCCTGTCAGTTTTGCTGTCCTTATTAAGGAGAACAGAACATCTGCAAATGGGGAAGACATGATCTTGAAAACAAGTCCTGAATCAATTCAGCAAAGAACAATCTGTACACATGATTTTGGTTTTGGCAAATCATCAAACAGCTATTAACTGGAAAGCTAAATGGGGTCAGCAATTCAAGCCTGGCTGGAAGATAATAAAGTCATAAAAGCATTATAATATGCTTTACTTAAATGTGAATAGTCAAGGCACATTTGAATTAAATGTGGCTGGTTTCAGCTTCAGATTATGACACCCATGTTTAGATGTGTCCATGTAGGTACCTGTAATGAATTTGTTACCTAAACTCCCATTCTAGACAATGTGATCTCTCAAGGCCAGAGGCCTTTTCAGCTGGTCAGATGTGGGAGTTCACTTAAAGTGAACTGGATAGATGTGGACTTTTATGACTACTGTGTCTGCTGGTCACCCATCACTGCTGCTCTATTCTTTGTGAGAATATGCTTTTATCTGTCAAATTCATAACAAGAAACTTCTGCAACATGTGCACTTTAAGCAAAGGGTTTAGAATGATCTCCAGCATACCTTGGCTACCCTATTGACTATTTCTTCTAATTAATATAGAAATCTCTTCACTCCAAGATCTGTAGCCAGTTGATCATCTAATACCCATGTGCTCTATAGAGATAGAACTTGGAACTGAATATCCCATGGAAATCCTATATCTATTTTTGGCTTATATTTTTGTGGGTTTAACCTTGGTCCTATTTTTAACTGAGGAACATCAGTACTTACCAGTGAACCTGATAAGAGCAGTTCTAGGCCACACTCAGGACTCACACAGGCCATACATTCTCTCTTGCATGTAGCATTACCTGTAGCATTGGTGGCCTATAGCATTTACCTAAAAGAGTACAAAAGAATAGGCCAATATTAACATTTCTCTAGTTTACTTTTCCAGCCTTCAGAAATTTTCAGCTCAGAAAGTGCTAAATTAAAAATTATATCCCATTCTTGCTTATTAATGTCTAGAATTTTATGAGTCCTTATTTAAAAAAAGTATTCTAATGTGTTGAACACAGGATGGTGAACTTAGTTCTTCATGTTTATGTTTTCCATGCTACTTAGGAATTTTTAATCCTTCTGTTTTACATGCTCCCTCCTCCAGAAGAGAACAAGCTGAATCCTCCAACTGTGTTTTCTGGATTTACTTATTTGACCATAACATACTTTTTTGGAACCTAGCAACATAAGTCTAAGACTGTGTTCCCTAGTAATAATTTTAAAGGAGAGGTGAATTTCTTTTAATCTAATGTCTATGTTGGCAAATACCATTTACATCCAAAATTTTGTTTTTCTAATCTTAGTTTGCACTAATGTCAAATAAACTTCATAAGAAGCATGTTAATAAAAGCAATTTTTCACAATAGTGTTAATTCTACCTTTTGGATTTTACTAATATTGAGAAATATTTTGTAATTCTACCTCTTCTGAGGGGAAGAAAATTAAGGGTAACAAAGTTTTTCTAAATCAATAGGAAACAGATGTGATTCCCATGAAAACTCCTGCATTGAAGGTTCTTTATTACCTTGTTTATAATGTTTAAGTAAATCAGTTCTAAAATAAGTGGTGCTATGAGGCAGAGGACATTGATTAACTGCCTGAGTTTGGAGGGCAGTTTTATCCAAATCCAATTTCATAGGCATCAAGAGGCAGAAAATTTGAACTCATTTCAACACTGGGAAGACTTTTTAAGATCATTGATACAAATTGAGCATTTTGGTCTATTTTTTTAAATTACTGCATTATAGTAATAACAAAAGATCAGTTTTTAATGAGATTACACATTGATACTAATGGTAACTAAAGAGCAATGAATAGGACATACTTAGAAAAATTAAATTGTAAATTAATGAGATGATGCTCTGACCTGAACTAGTGTGGTTCTAAATCTCCAAATTTGCTGATACTACAAGAGGTAGGAAACAGCAGGTGTGTGTTATTTGAGTAGAATTATTTTAATTGCACTAGGTTGATACAGACAAAATGGTGGAGGTAAAAGGAGCTCATATAATCTGTTAGGTTTTTAAATGGAAGTGAGCTGGAATGTAGCTCTGGCAAAAGTTTGAACATAAAAGAACTGGGGTTCTAAGTGTAAAGAAATGCTGTCATCTTGAAAGGAAGTTTTCCTTTGAAGATGATACTTTCTTTGTTTTGTCAAGCTTATGATTAGATTTATTAATATGAGTAATATTTTCATTACTATTAAGTGAAACTCAATTATAATTTTTTTTTCTACTTAAAAATGTACAAAAATCTAGAAAAGTTTTAGACAAAAAATGTAAATCCTTTCTTTTTGATTGCTTTGCAAGGATATTTTACTTCTCTTTCAATGATGGTATGTTAGGTTTAATTCATGCTATTGTTTCTTTCTGGTTTTTTTATTTCCTAAGTGGTTCATTTTTGCATATAGCCTGGAGCAGAGCTGCCAGCTTTGAAAGCAGAGGTTTTAACTGAGATGATATGTACCAGTTGCTTCTGAAGTGAGGTCATCTGGGATTTCTCACCTCTCATTTTAAGCTCTGGATGCAGCTGAGGATACCAGATGCTCTCAGTCCTCCTTACCTGTTCCATCCCAAAGGATTCAGTTTTCTGGTTTGCACTGTTCCCTTTCATCATCACAGGGCCTGAGTGACTACTTTGATTTGCATTCTGCATAAAGCATGTTGGGATAGAGTTTTGCCAATTATATTTATTTCCACTGAGCTACAATAGTAACTCTGCATGAGAGCTTAAGGAATAAACTGCACTAATTACAAAGAATTATAAATTTTGTATTTAGAAACTTTTTTTCAAAGTGGAGATACATCACAGTGACAAGTAAGAGCAGCTGAGATGTACTGGTGTGGAATAACTGATTACTTCTTGGCAGAAAGATCAGTGATTTACTGGTGAGAAAATTTCCTCCTCTGTTCCTCTGACAATCACCAATAAATTACTGTGCCTTTTCCCTAATTTTAAATATTTACAAGCATCCCAGGAGAAAAATGTATTCTTCATTCTCTGAACATACTTTCTGTGTCTAGTATCATCACTCACTAAAGGTATTATGACACAGTGCTATTTAGTATCTCTCAGAATCACAGCTTTAAGCCATCCCTGTCTTCTGTTTGGCTATATCTCAAATCAGGTGACACATTTCTCTTTCCTTTAAATCTGTCCCATGGATGTGTGATATTTAGCTGTTGAATTTAATAGAAATACAGGGATGAGTTAAACCACTGACCTCCTGCAGGAAGCAGCTATCATTCATCTTGCAGGTTGGTACTGTCACATTTGGTTACTGAACAGCTTTTAAAGCAAACTGCTCCAGATTCATACTGAGGTGAATCAGCTTGGACAAAAAGTAGTTTCTTCTGTCTACATGCTGGAATTTTTGAGGTTTCTAAATGTGCTAGGACTGCCACTCTCACTTGTTTACTTAGGTTTCAAGAAATGGAATAGTATTTAATTTTGACAGAAACTATGGGGCAATTTTAAAATCTAATTTAACATTTCATTCAAGGATGTCCCTCTTATCTTGAATTCTTTTTATGTTGCTGTAGTTATTAATATCCAGTTATTTTTCCCATTGCTCATACAACTTTTAGATTTTAGAATGCCATTTAAATACATTCTTTACATTATAACTTACTTTTTAATAAAATAATTTTTAATAGTAAATTTCAAACAGAAATGGTATAGGGACATGCCCTGATATGTTAGGAATTTAGAAATTTTATTCTAATAAATACAGAAGTAAAATGAGGTAACATCTTAAAATATTTCAGTAGGATTGCAAATAATATAGAGTCAGTATTGCAAAAATTGGAAATATTATGAGCTGCTTCCTAATTCAGGATCAATTCTGTAATCTAATCTAAATCACATTTTACAGATTTCTTCCATAATTTTGAGCAGTGGAAACTTATTGTTGGAAGCTGATATTGTGTTAATTTGTGTGATGTAATATTTCATTGCTGGCAATTAAGTTTGATGGGTTGGCTGCACCAGTTATTGTCCTAGAGTTGTGGAATGGTTTGTGTTGGAGGAGACCTTAGGGATCATGTTCCTCCATGGGGAGGAACATCTTTAACTTGTCCACCTTGACCACTTCCAGGGATGGGGCATCCACATCTCCTCTGGGCAGCCTCATCCTGTGTCTCACCACCCTCACAGAGCAGAATTTCTTCGTAATATGTAGTCTAAACCTGCCCCTTCAGTGTGAAACCCTTGTCTTGCCACTACATGTCCTTGTAAGAAGTCTCTCTCCATCTTGTTTGTCCCAAAGCTTCCTTGGATAACTGTGATTTTTTTGCCTCTGTAGTGTAACTTAAAAGATTTTTATCTCCCAAAAAGTTTTCAATCGGGAAACTTTTGACAAGTTACTGTTTGAGCCAGGGAACTTACAGGGAGTGTTAGAGAAACTTTTAAAAGGAAACAGAAGCCAGATTTGTCATCAGTTATTTGAAAATAACAGCAAAATTCATACAATTTTACAGAGTATATGTATGTTTCATTTAACATAAAAGCCTATATTCTTTATATGCAGTAGCAAAATTGACAGACCTACAGAGAGTAATGAAAATGCAAAGCAGCAGGAAGGCACAGGGCTTTCAGAGAGATGATAATCTGCAAGTAATACAGCTGGGCTTCAGTTTTAGTTTGTCCACAGCCTGCAGTCAACTACTTGGAATAGTACCTCTGAGTACTCACCCTGCAGAATTCCAAGGTTTTATAGGAAATGGGCTGCAGAACAAAACAGTCTCTTCAGTTTTGGCAACACGTTAGTATTAACAGTGTAGTTTCATGCACACTTTAAGGAAGCACAAAGTTCTCCTGATGCAAAATCTGCCTGATGGATCTGCCTTCTCCTGAGCTGGCAATCAGTTCTGCTCCTGTGCTGTCCTTGTGCTGTCCTGTCCTCTGCAGGTTGGGAGAGCTAAACCCAGCTAAAACTAGCCAGAGGTGAAAGAGGCAGGAATGAACAGTCAGGGCTGTGATCATGCCATGCTATGCCAGTATTAAATGCTCATGAAGTTGTTATTTACCAGTGATTTTTTTCTTCTCTCTATCTTTGTGGATAATTATGTCCTCTTTTTTCCTGAGACAGAGTCACAGTATAAGCTCCTCAAGGCTACTCATCATCAAGGAGATATTATATTCTTGTGTCATAAAAAGATTTGATCCAGGAGAGGTATTTTTTTCTTAGAAAATGAAAGTAGCTGGAGCTGGTAAAGGGGCATGAATGACTCAATTAACTTGTCAGGTGTCAGGAGTTCAGGATATCACCTGATCTAGTTACAATTTCCACTGGCTCTGCTTTTCTTCTGGCTCTGCTTTTCTGCCAACAGTGTGTTTTAAAAATCCTTAATTACATATTATTATTATCTCAAACTATTATTTTGCCCAGTCTCCTTTTATCTGGTGTTCCTGCTTTATCCTGGTTGGGTTGCTCTGGTTTCTCCCACTTAGAAGGCTGGTTTCAGTTGTTTGGACATTGCTCTCAGGCACACAGTGTGATTCCCAGGGCTGTCCTGTGCAGGGCCAGGACCTGCACTTCTGTGATCCTTCTGTGTTCCTTCCAACTCAGGGTATTTGAAGGCAGAATGAAGGGAACAATCCAGCATACCTTGCTTGAACCCAGTGCCCACAGCTCTTTAAGAACACAGACCCTGACTGCAGAACAGGGATTCAGGGAGAGTGGCTTGAGAAAACCAAGAGGACAATTGCAAAAACAGCTTCCTAGCAAGAAACACTGAGTCAATGAACTTGAGTATCTCCTAAAAACATTTTTGTGCTGCAAGTGGGGCCATATACTCCTGGTGAATGATGCTGCATCTGCAGTATATCCACATCCCAATGTGCCACATCAATAGGGGATTCAAAGAGAATGACAAGTAAAAGCAAGGAGTAACAGTGTGATGGACTGTAAGTAACATTAGTCTCTCTCTCTCTCTTTTTTTTTTTTTTTCCATCATGCTACTGAAGAGGTCTGTGCTTTGATGTATAATACAAAAGGGCGGTAGTGGAGGGAAATGTGAAGGATGGGTGGGTGTTAGTGATGTGCAAAATAACAAGCTTGCCTTCAAATGGCTTGGCAAGGACCTAGCTGTGAGAAAAAGGCACTGCTGACAACTTGGAATCCCCCTAAGTGTGATGTCCCTTTTCCTTGAGCAGTCTTAAAGTTGAAATAGTGACAGGCTTTTAGTTATGTACATCTGCCTTCTCACTTTTGAAAGTAAGTTAGGAAAATTTATATTAATTGATATAAAGAAAAGCTGAAAAAATGCTTTCAATTGAAAAATTATGTTTCCACTTGTAAATAATGAAGGTCTTCTATTGACATTTTAAATAAAATATATTATCAAATAAGGAGAATTTATTACCATTTTATTTTAGTCTTGTTGCAATATTTACCTGGTTAACGTCTTTGCTGATGATCCCTTGCACTAGCTGGCACATGGATTTCATTTTGCTTTAGTTAAATTCTTGTAGCTTATAGCTTCAGGTAGAAACTGTTTTTAAGGAATGCACACAGTCATGCAGTATTTGGTACTTTTACAACAGAAGTCCAGAACTGCTCTGGTCCCCCCATTTATGGAATAATTATTCTGACATAGTTAGAAATCTAATTAAACTTTAAGGCAGATGTTTTGTTCAGAAAGCATTTTTTGCACTTTTATCTCCAATATGGAATAACACAATGAACCACCCTAGTATAACTGCACACCAGTTTTGTAAGAGCAATCGTTGAAGAAGGAAAGCCTAAAATTTGTTGAAGCACAGTGAAGGGAAGGAAAAGACCCTTGAAAATTAGTTCTCAGCTCAAGGTCAGCTTGAAGTAGTGCCAGGCTCTCAATCTTCTGCTCTTAGCAAAGGGTATAGTCCTATGGGTTAAGTGGTAAGGGCCTCTTCAGCTGCTGATGCACAGGATCTGCAGCACTTGCAGATAATTTGATTTCTTTCCCTTAAAAAAAATAAGAGAAAACACATCCCCCAAATATGAAAATATCGTGCTTAGGGTTTTTTCTGCATGTGCCTACATAAACAAGATAACCTGAATTATTAAAAGTGTGAATTTAAAGAGGATTTGTTGTGCCACATTTGTTAAACACCCACACTCTGTGTGGGCACTCAGAAGTAAAGTGATGTTCTTTGAGTTCAGCTTACTTGGTGACTTAGCCTTTTCTTCACAGTGTGGTTGAGGGAGCTCTGGAGATCCTCACGTCCAGCCCAGAGCTCAGGCAGAGCCTCCTCAAGGCCAGGATTGTGTCCAGGTGTCTTTTGAGTACGTCTGATAGAGGAGATGCCCCAATCTCTCTGTGCTGGTGCTGCCATCCTTATGGTGAAAGTGTCTCCTGATGTTCAGGGGGAGCCTCCTGTGTTTCAGTCTGTTCCCTTTGCCTCTGGTCCCACCACTGGGCCTGGCTCCATCTTTGCACTCTCTCCTCAGATATTTATGTGTAAGATCTCCCCCAGGTCTTCTCCAGGCTTATCAGTCTCAGCTGTCTCAGTTTTCCTCACAGGAGAGATTCTCCACAGTCCCTTAATCATCCTTGTGGCCCTTCCTTGGGCTCTCTCCCATGTGTCCATGTGCAGGAGTCCAGGTGTGGTCTCACCAGTGCTGAGCAGAGGGGAAGGATCACCCCTAGAATCACTGGCAACACTCCTCAAATGTAACTCAGGACAACATTAGCCTCCTTTGTGATATGGACCAAGTCTCTCATGGCAGCCTTTGGCACTTAAGGATGGGAAACACCTATTTTTAAATTGCTCCCTTTGACTCATTTACTGGGATAGGTTTTTAATTATGTACTTTAAGACCATTTTCCCACAGATCTCTCTCTTGACATCTCTTCAGCGAGTAAGACTTTGTTTAAGATTATATGGCCACATCTACCACTCTAGCTTTTAGAATTTTGATTTAATAAATAGCTGGGAATTAAATTTAAATTAATGCTACTGTACAATTAATATATATATTCTCTGAGCTATACTAGGAAGGGGCTCACTTTACTGTGCCTTGCTCTATTGGAATTTCTACACATTAATGGAAATTATGACGTGTTTTTCATAATACTTCCTTCATATTTTCTGGCTTTGGAATTAGCCATCTGGTCTTCAATCCAGTGCTGACTTCAGCCAGGCTGTGAGAACAGTAGGGGAGCTGAAGCTATTGCAGTTACCTGCACTGCTGATAATTCAGTGCAATTTACCTCTCTGGCTTTCCCAGATTGGTGCTCAGTAATACAGTAGCCATGGACCCAGAAGGCTTCTCAGTCTTGGATACCCTGTTATCTCTTCAGGTGACATGTTGACCCTTCTTCTTATGGATAAAAACTGTTATAATCAAATGCAGATTTACTGCCCAGCTTGGGATTTAGGAACAGTACACCTCCATGCTAAGAAAGTGCACAAGCTGGGATAATTTATCAGAATTCCAGCATCAAAGGACCTATAAAGACATTCCTAACAAATTATGATAGTGGTCTTAAATGACACATGGCAAACATGCCTCTACATCCTTTTTTTTCTAGAGGTAAAGATGCTTGCAGCCAGAGGCATTGCCACCTGGCCATTTGAGAACTTGCTAGGGTGACTGGTGAAGTTTTATTTCAGATGTCAATGTTTTAAATAGCCTTGGGTTCATTAAGCATTTCTTTCTCTGGCAGAGCAGAGAACTTACCTCTTTATTTATTTATATAGTAATTTTTCCTCTTGGCATGAAAAAGTAGTTAAATCTATAGTACCTAACTTCTTGCACACTAGAAAACTATACAGATTAATTAAATCAAGATGAGCTTTAAACATGTTGTTTACAAAGAAGTTTACACTGCAATTTGTTCTTTCAAAAGCCTCCTTTAATGTCAGGGTGACTGGAAAATGTATAGTGTAAATTCAGTTTAAGACAGAAGCCTATGGTAGGACTCTCCCCTGACCTGTGTTCAGACTGTGTGTATTATTCATCATCCTCAGTGCTCTGCTCCTGCTATTCTTAGCCTGTGGCTTTGTTTCATTCAAGAAGCATACTGACTGTGAGGACTAGTTAGGAGCAAATTGTAAAAGGCAATGAAAATCTCTTTTAAGTTTTATTTTAGAAGTTCATGAGGAAAATGATAAGGTGCAAGCAATACCAATACAAAATTGCTTGCATTTTAGTTATGTATTAATGAAGAAAAGAATTATTAGAAATAAGAGTTCAGGCAAGCATCTCTTATTTTTCTGTTGTGCGTTTATCTCAGTTTGCACAGATGATGTGTGCCATGGAATGCATCCAGTGGGCAGGAAAGTCTGGAGGAAATACAGCTGCAAGATGAAAACAAGATCTTCAATGAAGTTTTTTACCTGACAGAAAAATGAGTTTTGATATTTTTTTCATTCACTTAGAAGTAAAGCAAAGTCACTTTCTTAAAACCATAATACTCTGCTGTAGCACTTAGGCTTCTTACAGATTGACAATTTGATTCTTGGTTTCAAATTCCTGGGTGCTTATCCTTTCTCCCAAATCACTGAGTAGTACTCCTGCTTTAATTTAGCACTCCTACAGACCACTCTTTATAGATTGGCTAATTTTTACTTTTGTACAAACTTTTCTGCTTTGCCTTCTGGTCACTCATGTACAGTTATTGCAGGGAAGGTAAATGTGAAGAGTTTGAGTCCTGCTCGTTCTGTAAAGCAGAGTTCTCTCACAGTCTGTTTTGATTCCTGTATTATGGCTGTCACCTTCAGTTTGCTCCCGCTGTGCTTTCTGTTCTATTTCTTGTTTGGCGAGTGTCAGGAGCTCGGGCTTGTTACCCTGGTGGGGATCCATGCCACTGATTAATAGCACAAGTGGCTAAAAATAGCTGGAGTTCAAGCAGGAGACGTTTGCTGATAATAAAATGTTATGCCTTTTATCCAGGGTTCTCAAATGGGATTCTAATCAGGTGACGGAATGACCACTACTGCTCACAAAATGAAGGAACTGATGTATAACTTTTTAAAGTCATCCTCTGCAGAATGGAAACTTCTTTTGAGCAAAACAGAAGGCACAAGCATGTTAATCAGTTTAAATGTTATCTACATTTATTTTTTTGCCATGGTGAGAGGCTTCTGCTGAGGGAGGCTGTTGGGAGTGTTGTGAAGAGCATGTGACAAACATCTTTTAAGCCTTGCTTCCTTGTTTAACTGAATATAATAGATTTTGCATGAACTTGAAATTCTGAAATCTCTACAGCAACCATTGGGAGTAATAAAAATGCTAGTCATTATTGCTTAGCTGGAAATGCACATTCAGATATTTTTTTTCTTCATCCATATGTAAGTTGTAATTATTCTTGCAATGAAGTTTAATTATGGTTGTTATTAATTGTCTCATGGAAAGCTGAATACAAGCAACTTCAGGCAACTTTCATACCCCTTGACATTTTTGATCAGTACTGCTACAGTTGGGTGCTCTGGGCTCTTTGATAGGATAAAGTGTCTTTCCACAAAGTGATAGACCCATAGACAATTAGAAATGCTAGAGGTTATGCTTTATGTAATAAAAATTAGAAGTTATACTATACTGGCAGTATTAACTAATCCTCAGGTGTGTTGAAAAGATTCTACTCACCTAAAACTTGTGCAGCAATGCAGAAGAAAAGTGACCACTTTTATGGGAGGGCTGATGACACAGGTTATGTGGGGAGTATAAAAGGTGTGTTCTTATCTCTTTTATCACATACTAATGCATTTCCAAAAGTTTCAACTCTAGAGCTTAAACTAAAAGTTTTGTTCTTTCAATAACATTCATCTGCTTGGAAAAACCGTGGCAAGTTCTTTCAAATGCTTAAATTAAAAGTATGTTCTGGAAAAGAAAAGCCAGAAATTTCATAATCATTCAAAGAAATGTAAAACTTCATTTCTTTTTTTTTTCTCAACTTGAAAATATTGTTTGTGCATAAAGTAAGAAAATATCATTACCTTGAAAAATGCTGCTGGTTGGATATAACCGATGCGTTTGCATTACTTTCCTCATTTCAGCACAAAATACCCTACCTAAATCTCTTTGGCATGTAGATCCCAGAAGTCTGTCTTTGAATTAACTGCAAGTAAAAATTGCTGTTCAAAGTTAGAAAGACAAATACACTCAAACCTGATTTCCAGCCTAGCCAAAATTCTAGTATTTGGCTCTTTTATACCTTAGAACTTATGAGTGAAGAAAAAGAAAATAATGTATTCAGTTTACTGATGAAGTAATTGGACTGTAGTGAAGATGGTCATACTTTCTGGTCTGTAAAATAGTTCATCTTCTGCTCATGGCTTAAAAAAATTGTCTGACTATTTTATGGTAGAAAGGGAATGTACTGAGAAAGTAAGAGAAAAACAGGGAAGCATTTTTATCTAATAAGGTTATATCAGATATTGGGAACCAGAAGGCTTGATGTATTAAAATGGAAGGAAAAAAGTCAGTTCTCCACTATTATTAAAAACCAAAAAACCCCTAAAACCAAAACCAAACCAAACCAAAACAAAAAACCCAAAGAGAAAAAACAACTCCCAAAAACCCCACACTTTTTCAAGTTTCAGGCTAGACACTCTTCTGTTCTTCTGGAGTATTTTATGCCATCTGTCTAGACTGTAAGATCTTTAAGGCAAAATGACATACACAAGTGGCACATGGACCACTGCTAGGACTGTTAATTGCTTAGTTTTCACAACATCTGGCACACATTATATAACACATTTTCTTCTGCCTGTTAAAAGCAGATACTATTTATTTACCTGCCTGTCACTAGGGCTTTGAAGAGTTTCATGGAAACCAAAGGAATAAGTGAACCCTGGAGGGGAATTGATAATTTTCAGACACACAGACCAGACACAGCCTTTAACTCTAGGTTTTTAAACAGTGTCTTGCTTCTCACTGGGACAGTTTTCTGATGCTCTCTCCCTGAACATCTGCTGATGGCCACTTTCATAGCCAGAGTCCAGGTCCAGACAGAACTCCCCTGTTGCAAATGGCCAGCCTGATGTTCTTAAAATTGCTGAGGGACCGTTCAGTTTCACGCTGGTGGTTTTATTGTGCCATCAGTGCCACCTCAGTTGACCAAATGGCAACAGTCATAAAAAGGGAAGAAAAACATTTTATCTCCTGTTGCCTGTGTTTCCTTCTGCCGAGCTGAGGAGCTGTAAAAGAGCCCTTGGAGTATCAGAATTGAAAAGGTCTCAGCATGAAACTGGCTGACAGCACTGCATCCAACAGAACAGGAGAACAGGAAATAAAATGGGACCAAAAAGTTCACTGTGCAGGAATTGCATAGAGTTAAACTTGAACTGGGTCACATAACAGGAATTTATTATTTTTTTTCCTTTCTCATTATTTTTTCTGACTTTGAACCATTTCTTTTAAAAATGAGACCTCTTCAGTTAGTCATCATAAATTAGTCATCTTTCAGTGTTTGAGGTATTGGCCCCAAGTGAACTAGTCTTCTGTAGTGAAGTATAATTCAACTCCTGCATAGCCTTTCTTTGTGAACAGGGCAAATGAGCTTGGATGTGGTCTCTGTTTCTTTGTGCTTGGATTCCAGCTGCTGTGACTGGTTATGGAGGGCTCCTGCACGGCAGTTCTCTGTGAGGACCTCACTGCAGAAAGAAACCTGCTGGTGCTATGCTTACATCTCTCTGACTGCAGGAAACATCCAGATCCTATCTAGCCATATTTATCTGCATGAAGCTGCAGAAGCTAAAAGTCATCCCACGGTGTTTTAGCATATGTTGAAAAATGAAATACTGTCAAACTCCTACAGTACTTGAAATAGACTTGAAATAGCCTTACAGTTTTGCTCCTTTACACTTTTTCTGTAGGGATCATTCAGGGATTCAGATGCAGTGGGGCACAGAAATAGAGAATGAATCTCACTTGTCGAAATGAAAATTAACCTTCTGAACTAAGGTGGCTTTAGATAACTAGAATCCCCAGTTTCATGCCTACTTTCTGTGCAGAATGAATAATTCAATAAGTGATACCCAAGTTTATAATTCAAAAAGAGAAATGTCTGGAAATTTTCTATGAATGAGATCTTTGTCATTTTTTAAGCCTGATTGCTACCAGCATAGATGATGGTCTAAAAATGTGCTAACTGCTGTTCATACCTATTCAGAGGAGCCAGCAAGGAAATTTCATGTTCTGATGAGCCATATAAATCTGCAAAATAACATTATCGGTGCCAGTTGCAACAAGTAGGAGTTTGCCATTAATTTTAATGTGGCTGAATTTCATTGCTCTGCGTATGATTAAAACAACTTTATAGATGGGAGGGGTATTGAACATCAGTGTCTTGTCATACACAATTATGAAGCCATCCATCCTGATTTGAGGGTGGGAGATGATGTTCTGCTTGACTTTTGCAGCTTATTACTTTTTCTTTTGTGTGTGTGTATGTGTGTTTGTGTGTGCTTGATGGCAGTCTTCTCCACAGACTGGTTTATTACCCCATGCTTTTACATTGACTAAGTACTGATTCAAGGAAGATTGAAATGTTGATTTCCTTTGTTCTCTTGTTCTTTAAGAGGCCATCATAGGTAGGGTGAACACCATTAAAATAATTATGGTTCTAATATTGTCTGCACAAGTACAGAATGAGATTATCTCTTCTCATTGAAAGAAGAAAAACCCCCAAGCTAAGGTTTATAAATCATCACCTTTCTTCCACAGATGATCATTTTCAAGAGGCAGATGATTATTTCTGGAATCAAGAATCTTACTGCTTCCTAATGCGTTCCTTTTTATTTTTCTAAACTGCCTTTAAATACTGTTTAGGTATAAGTATCCAACATAACAAAAAATATATAATCCCAAATGCCTAGGCTAAAGGTAAACTTGAGAAGAATGTTCTGGATTTTTTCATGTGTGCAATGATTATTTGAAACCATTCTTGTCTGTACCCAGGATGATATTTAGGCTGCAGCTGTCTTGCTGAATATTCATTATGAAATGCCTGTATTTAAAAATAAACCCATTAGTTTTGTTTCTATCACACAAACTTGAATTTCAATATGTGCCAGTGACCTGGCATGGTGACTGCATCTCTGAGCTTTAGGTGTCCATGGAAAATCTTCATATTTTAGATTTCTTTTTTTTTTCAGTAAAAATATCCAACAATATGCAGATAATGGCAAGTATTTTTAGGAATTGATCCTAAAAATATAATGCAAAGTTATTTAGCTGTTTTCTACCTTCTTCTTTAAAAGCCCATGTTGGGCTACTCTCCCTTGTCCTAGGCCCCATCTCTACTATCACACTTCCAGGATAAGCTTTGTGCTTTCCTTCATGGAGTTATTTCTGATTCACAGAGTTGCTCATTCAATAACTGTGTGACTAGAGCAAAATATAGGGAAGGAGAAGCATATTTCTCCTTTTTCAAGTAGAAAGAAAGGTTAATTCACTTTTATGTTCCTAATTTAGTTGAGGAACAGCATCTCTTCTATAATGCAGCAGCAGCATTTTCCCAGACTACTTTAATTCCTGTTCCTGTCCTGAAGATTTAGGATCCAAACTTCTTATTTCAAAAAGCAGTGAAGGCCTGTCAGTGCCTATACCAGGAACAAGATACTCCCTTGGTGACTGCTCCACTCTATATTGTGGAAATATGACCATCTGCAACACTGGAAAACCAGGCACAGAGGAGCAGGCAAGCCAAGGTTACAATGCCAACAGAACCAGTATCAAGCAGAGACATTCAGCAAACCTTGAAACCTCATGAAGCAGTTCAATAAATGTACAGGACCTCCTTTTTAAGTTCTTTCTTCCCCTTGAGTCCTTATATGATCTGAATCTGTATTTTTCAAAGGTATCCAAATGATTGAGTCTTGAAAAATTACCAGTTTTGAAGAGGAAGACTTTTGGTTTTCTGACATTTTAAGGAACACAGTAGAGAGGTCTCATCTCAGGTAACTGTATTACTTAGGCAGTTGACATTTATTTTTAAGATCACTAAGAAAAACCTGAAAGACCAGTTGAAAAAAATATGAATTTTATGGCATGGCTCACTTAGATTATTTTAGAAAAGAAATCTGGGTTCAGTTGCCTGACCAAGGGCACCTTGAGCTGTTCCAGGTGCTGTGGGTATTCTGCCTAATATCCCTGACACTCCAGAGAGGACTGAATCTCCTGCTTGATCTCTCAGTGCTTTGTAGGCACCTTAGTCTGTGATATCTTGGGTGACACTAGAAGACAATATTTTGGCAACAGATTTCAACCCGTTTTATTGCAACAATTGCAATAATGACCATAATAATGAATAAGAATATGTTTTTTTTTACAGATATGCTTAATATCTTTGTATGCATGGGGGTATAATACAGATATATACTTGTAGTTTGCAAAGACAAGCCCTGATAGTGAGTTTGCCGAGTGCTTGGCACTGACTGGAGGTGGGAGAGCTGAGGTGCAGCAGTTAGTGAGATTAGCAATCCTCTTTGATCTGTAATTGCAGCTGTGTGGTTCGTGCTTTTGTGTGCCGTGCCTCCCGCTGGGGCAGGCTGCACACTCAGGAGCTTTGCAAGTGAAAACATAATGTACTTTATTATTCTCACAGAAAGGGGAGGGAGAAACCAAGCAAAAAATAACAAGAAACAAAAGCAAAGTACTTTTAGGTTCCCTTCATATAAAGGAAAAAAGAACACAAAAGGAAAATAGCTTCCATATTTTTAGGCATTTGTGAGTCACCCTAAATCTCTTAGGATATTTTAGTAAAAATTATATTAAAAAAGCTTCTGTGAAGTAATGAACTCGTAAGTTTTTCTGTGTGACATATTTCAGTTGCTTTTTTTAATGTTTCTTTTTAACTTCTTCAGGGTAAAGAATCACTTATCCATCTGGGAATGCAAATGTTCTGAAGTGAGCAGTGTGGATTGTGAGAGGAAAAAAGACTGGGTTATCTTTTCTGAGATTGGCTGTAGCATTTTGTAGCTCTACACTAGATTATCAGTAGTAGCAATAAAGGTGTTCACATATCTGGGAAAATAGGGACTGGTGGGATAATCCATGGCCTAAGGCCACTGTCCTGCCCATAAAGACCTTATTGGCAACTGTAGGGTCTTGGCTTAGGCAGGTGGGGTGGAGATAGAGAATGGGTTAGAATAAAGCCATAGTGTTGTCAAAAAGTGTCAACAAAGGAATTGCATCCATAGGGAAGGTTTTAGCAAGGTTTAGAAAAGGTTTTAGTGTAGGTAAAGGCTTGGAAGATCTGGAATGATAAAAGGCTCCAGTACCCAGCTGTCATTTGAAAGCTTGTGGACACTTTCATACCCATTATGGAATTAAAGTATTACAACTAAAAGCAGCACTAACTGAGCAGTAATTTTCTTTTATGTGTGTTCTACCTTTAACCCAGAATTACATAAATTGTGTGTTATTATATCATCAGATGTCAATGGGCAAGCTGCTGAGTGCAAGGAAAGTGAGGATTTTCTGAGAGGTAGGGAGGATCCAAGTATGTGCAAATGCTGTCAGCCATGAGCAGCTCTCTCCTTCCTTACAGTTGCTCCCTGTCCTCATATTTTATTTAAACTGGGAAGTTGAATAGCTGGGTTACTCTGATGTAAGATTCCAGCAGACTTGAGCCACTTGAGGACTGTTTTTCAGTTGAACCTACATGTTAACTTAATGCTTGTAGTTATGCAAAATTGCTAAAAATTGTTGTGGCAATTGCTCAAGAAATGGCACAAAAGGTTTTCTGATTTTGTTGTTCTGCCATCATATGAATAGCTAAAGGCAAGTTGAATTGATAGCCAAAACATGTTAGCTGTAAAAATCCTGAGTCTGTCCTGAACCAAATTTTAGCCATGAGTCTGCCAGAGCACGTTTTTCAACAGCAGAATAACAATACAGCTCATATTCCATGAGCACCATTTCCCCCGCCATGTGCTCCTCTGTAAAAATGTTCCAGTTGGTTAAACAAAAGGAAGAGAATTGTACATACAGAGTTTCTTGTTTTGGTTCTTGATGTGATACTCTCCAACTGCCTGCAGGAAACTGAAGCCACCTTCTCAAAACAGGCCAGTGCTCAATGTGAATCTGATGGTTAAGTTTTATTTTTAACAAAGCCAAATGAAGTAGCTGAGTATTATTTCCTTGTACAGAGTGGTTTGTAATAGCATGTCACATTTTGCTTTTTCTGACATACCATTAATTAAACAATTTCAGATCTTTCAGGCATTCTAGTCACAGTCCCATGTTGGTTTGAAAGAATACTTCAAATGAGGTTGCACAGTTACTCATCTGGGCATAATTTTAATGTTCTTGCACCTTTACTTCTGCTGCATGATGTATAGGTTGTAGAATAGAGAATAAAGGTCACAAAGCTTTGGATTTTTAGGGTGATATATTTGCTGCTTTTTTTAGTCTGTGTTTTTTCAGGGTCTTATAATTGGGATTTTTTTAAATGCTGCATTGATGTCGAAAGCATTGCATACACATTGTTCCTTGCTTTCTGCAGAGTATTGGATTCAGAAACAACACAAAATTAGATTTGTAATATATTCATCAAATAGAAAGTCTCCAACTATAGTTTTAAACATTATGTTTTAATGTTTTGGCTGAAGTTCAAATCCTGAAGGAAAATAATATTTTTTTGAATAATACTGGTTCATTAGAATAATTTAAGAATTTTTTAGAGAGCTCCCATATGAGGTGCCAGACTGATTCTAAGCCTTGCTGAATATCATGTCTCACAGAATTATGCAAATGCTGGTCAACTGCATACTGAAGACTCATGTGTGGAACTTCATGAAATATTAACATCAAACATTTTTTGGAGGAAAAAAATAAAATCCAGTCTTTAATTAATGAATCTTTGGAATCAATTTGCAAAACTATCAATGGAATTACTGTAAAACAACTTTTATTCTCACGATGCCTCCAAGAAATGAGAGAGTCCCCTTCTTCTAAATTCTCAGAAATTCCAAGACAGCATCCTGTAAAGTCAGCATAAGGTGTTAGCAGGGAAATGCAAGGCTATTCTTATCTCTCCTACTGGCTTATCTCTGTACCTTGGACTTTTTATCATTTTTAACACATCATGCATTGCAGACATTCCTGTGGATGTTATTCTCCTGCACTTCCTTTCTCAGATCTTCTTAATTTCTCCCATTTCCTCTTTTCTTGTACATTTTTTCTTCTTCAGGTGTTGCACAGTGAAGTATTCACTATTACCTCTGTTTTCCCTCCTTCTGAATTTGTACCTTTTACTGTTTCCAATTTTCTAAGCTTCCTCAACCCCCTTGATTCTCTCTATTTCCATACAGGGAAAAAAAAACCCACAACAAAACAAAACAAACAAAAAAACCCTCTGACGTAAATGTTGGTAATTCCTTTATGAATTAATAGGTCTCATCCTTCTTTCATTGTGTATGCTCCAGGCTAATTATTGTTACTCGGGAGAAGCTGGATTCAGCAGACAGAAACAGCTCTGGAGTTCAGAGCAGCTTGGTGGAGCAGTGGAGGAATCTGGGAGGAAGTTCTTGATTGAATAGTGATGTGAAAATCCCCACTCCTTTCTCTTTTCCATTATGTGCCTCCTGCCTGCTACCTCTCAGTAGCAAAGAATATCCAGGAGAGGACAGGGAATGAGCCCAGAGTAATCTGTAATATGGAAATAAAAATTACAAAGCAAAACCAGAAAAGACAAAAAAAACTTAAACAGAAAAATATAGGCATTTTGACCCTAATTGTCTGCTCAGATACTTTAATTCCATTAAAACCAACAGGTGTTGGAGGCTAAGATAATGAGAGCTGGTGTGTCTATGGCTCCAGTGGCTTCTGTCTATTCTTAATGGGGAATAGTACCTATATAAAGTCCTGAAAGTATCCAGCCTTCAGATTTTTTTTTTCCTTCATGAAAGTGCAATTTCTCCTTGGTGTTTAAAGTAGTGTAACAGATGAACTTCTAGAATCTGAGAGGTTTAGTCTTCTAATGATCTTCTTTTTTTTTCCAGACAGAGAAGAGTAGTCTTTTGTGTACTTTTTAGGAAGGAAATAGAAGATGAATTCTGGTACTACTCAGCATGCACAGTATTTGTCATATTTCAGAATCATCTCTAATTTTCTTGGCTTCCTCCCCAAATTGCTTTAATCATTAGGCTTTTTCTTAACTACATCTCTGATGTGTGTCATTATTGTGGCTGCCTGTCAACAACTAGCCTAGGGAAAAAACATCTCACTGGTCTCACAGAGTAGGCTGAGCTGCTTCACAGACACAACAGCAGGATGTATTCTAGGACAGCTGGCTCTACTGCCAGCCTCAGAAACATCAGGGTGAGTCAGGAGTAATTAGAGCTCAATTACTGGTCAAAATCAAGAGCATTCACTCAGTTCTTTCAAATAGGTACAATTTTACAAAAGTAAGTAGAAGCAGATCATTTTACTCTGTGATAAATTTAAACATCTGTCTGAAATGAGTTTTTAATCAATACAGAATAGATTTAATTATTTATCAGCATAGCAAAGCACTGTCCTAATTCTGTCCCTTGTCATTGTAATGCCCATGTAGGTGGTTACAAACACTACAGCCCAACAGGACTTGAACAAAGCCACAAGGTGCTGCACATGGATTATTTGTCAAGAGATAATTTGTATTGATGGGGGCAGCTGAGTTCTTGACAGCTTTTAAAAATATCTAGTAGATAAACACTTTTATGGTTCTTTGATTTTTCTTTTTTTCCTGTGGAAAGTGAAAAGTTTTGGACATCTTAGTAAGAACTATTAATTTTGATGTGCTGTCAATGTCCTTGTGTGGCCTGTTTCTCATAACTCTGTCCCATACTGGAGGATGCTGCGGCTTCATTCGCAATTCAAATTCCCAGGGTAAATTGTAGAGATAAATCTTGATGTCACAGTCCATTGAATTTTACCTAATATTATTATTTTTCCCTCAAGAACTCCAAGAGACTATGACTCTTCTTCATTGACTTTCATTATGTTTCTCCAGTACATGAATAATTAATGTGGATTACTCTGGACTGTTTAAACTCTTTATTAGAGAAATTACCAAGTGTATATAATAGTGTCTCTTCCATTAGATGAACACAGGTGATTTCAGCACTCTAAATTAACATTACAATGTGATTCAGAAACTCATGATAAAGCCATGAAGCTGTTTTCCCAAACAGCAATTTTTACTGTTTTCTGCATCTATCAGACCTCCATATGGATACAGAGAAATAGATAGATTTAGTGTTTAGGTCCTGCCTCCCTTTTTGGAGCTCTTCTGTCAGTGTGACTCCCACACCCATGGGTGCTGTTGTCCGGGTTAGAATTACTTCCCTGCAATAAATGACTCTGAACTGGCCCCTTGCACTTCAGACTTCTCAGAGTGATGTGTTTCCTTTTTCCTTCCAAGTTGTTTTCACCCAGACCACATGGTAATTTACCCAGCTCAAATTAACTGTGAAGTAGAGATGAAGCAAAAAGGAAAGGGATTTTTTTTTGAAGTCTGAGGAAGTAAAGGAAGGGGAACCCTATGTGACAGCGCTTGGTCACACTGCAGCTCTTGGTACAGGCATGGTGAAAGATGCTGTACTGGTTTCTAAGTAAAACAGAACAGAAAAGCCAACAATAGCAGAGAGGTCCTCTGCAAAAAAATGGTTTCTACCTTTTAATTCAGTTTAAGATATTGTTGGGAGAGGAATATTACTCCTAAATATGGGGTAATTGCTTAGTTTTAGAGGTAATATAAGTGGATGCAATTGCTGTAAATTTGTTACGTGTTTTTAAGCAACAAGGAGATACTCATTAAGAATGTCAAATAATGAGAAGAAAATTTTGGCACTTGTTAGAGGGGAATGATAAACATGTCTCTTTTCCTTCCTCTGATTAAGGAAATAATGGGAGTTTTCCCAAAGCAGGAGGCAAAACTTTAAAGAACCATTTTAAAAAATCCCATCTGTCACTGAATCCAGCTCTTGAAGACTGAGTAGTTTCAGAGAATAGGGCATGAGTTTCTTAACCCTGTAAGTGTTTTGGATATTTTACCTGAAAGAGTTATTTTCCAAAGCACATAACCACCAGACAGAGTTCCTGTTTCCTCTAGCTAGTGGTTCATTACTTCTTTGACCCAGCTTATCTTTACCCTCACATGGAAGACTTCTAGAATTATGTTATAATTAGGATTTAGAATTCAGTCCTGTACTGCAATTTTGTAAAACAAGTATGCTGGAATAGACTGGCAGTTAGTGATGGGCAAAATAAGGTTGATAGATATAATGATGCCAGCAGTTCTTTCACAGAATAAATATCACTGAGGTCTCTGCAGTGCCATGCTTTCTGGCTTGTGTACAATGATATTGAGGAAGGTATTTCTGGTAATGTCATACTCTGCTCTATGTAAGCTTCAGTGTTATATCTTTTGGCTGTGGATAACCCCAGAAGGTTTTGCTGCCAACAGATTTTGTGGGCAAAGATAATGTACGGGCAAGTGAAAAAATCAGGCTGCTTGTTGATGTATTTACAGTGAAGTGTAATTTAGACTCAATGGTGTTCAGCCTTCAAAATCTCTGCCAGGCACAATAGAAAGTTTTGCTTTGCAACTGTTTTGCAGCTGGGATTTCAGTGGGCATTGGGTAATTTCAGTTCCTGCCCAGTAAGGACTGTAATTTTAGCAGCTGGTGACCAGAAGTTTTGAATTGCAGTGACTGAAGGCCTGCTCTGACCTTTATGACATTTTGTCTACAGTTTGTGAGTACTCCAATAAACACTTTGTAATTTTGAAGGAACAGATCCTACATTTTATATTGGAAAGATGTTATTTTTTCCTAATATGGGACACCAAAATGGCAAAATTTTTTTTTTTCTGGGGCTGTGTTACATGAGTAAATCCAAATTGGCCCCTTCTGCCACAATTAAAGGTTAAAGATTTCAGTCATGATCCTTAGAGGTAATATTTGCAATGTTTTAAAATTAGCTTCTATTTATTCTCCAATAATAGATTCATCTCCTATTTTTAAAATATAAATTGAAAGTATGTTAGTGTTCAGTGTAACTGAGAATTAATGGAGCTACTTGTGTAGTGGATTATATTTGTCTCCCCATCTTCCTTTGAGTGAATGGTAGTCTTGCTAAAGAAACAGAATTATACAATGAACAGTGAGAGTATTATAATTTTTCAGAGGAGATAATGCAGCTTCTTTCAATGTTTACTGTGAAAAACTGGCAAAATGGCACATCAAACGGTGTATGAGCCATTTTCTGAGCCCTGGACAAATGCAAATGCTGCTCTAAAGCTTTCTTAGTGATGGACTTTCAGTGTCTCTTCTCTTCATGACCCGTTATTACCGCTCACATCTTCAATTATTCTTAGTAGTGACCTTTTCTTAGTGCTCCCCAGAAGAAAAGCCCTACATCATTGCAATCATGCCATTAGTAATCAGATAAGCTAATAGTATTCTCACCACAAAGCAATTCTGTTCTTTAGTGATGAGCATGCTCAGAATACTTACATGCAAAGGAAAAGATTTATTTTTCCCCTAAATGCAGAAAGGACAAAGTACAGATTTACATAGTGAGAAATAATAATATACACCACAGCACTTCTGTACTATGGTGCCTATTTCATGCACCAATCCATGCATGTTGAAGGACAAGTGAAATAAAGAAGGTAACTGAAGTAATGATATGTAATGTCATTGAGGCTTCAGGGGCAAATCTTGGCTGTAAGTTTAGCACTAAAATGTTTCCTAAATCAATGAAACTCTATTCCATGATGAATTATTCTGGCTAGAGTCATATTTCAGTATACAAATCAGTGTGTATGAAAAATGATTGAAAGAAGGGGTAAACCTGAAATGAGGAAGTGTTAGAACCATATGGTAACACTTATGGGAAATCTTTCCTTAGTTTACGTTGGAAACTTTTCATGTAAAAGTTTGCACAATCCTGCAGTTAACCACTGCAGGGATTTCTTTTGTCATCTTTATGACTGTTAATTTGGATTAGAGTAAAGCCTGGGTTCTTCACCAGGGATGAGTGCTCTGTTGTATGAGGCTTTGTACATGCACGTAATTAAAAAAGAAAGGAAAAACCCTTCTCTCAGGAGCTTGCAATATTACAAAAACATCAGGCACATATTACATTCAAAAAACATAAAAGGTGGAGTATAGAAAGAAGATCAAAGCTCAGTAGATTTTATGCTGGTGTATGTTTTTCTCACCTTCTCTCTTGGGAGAAAGATCCCCTTTAGTATTATGTGCCTCTTTAATATTATTCTTGACCACATTGGTTTACTGTTCTTTCATCACTTAAGTATCATCCAAACAGCTGTTGATAAACCACCACAGGTTCTGAGGGCTTGATAAAATACATTTTTCAGTGTAGAACATTCTGGATATCCTAAGAATCTGAGGAGAGAAACCAGAATGTAACTGAGCCTAGTCCTGCTCTGAAGTGCTCCGAGGTAGAAAACCCTGCCCTTGTTTTACCTCCTGTCTCTTTAGCTCTCTCCCAGTCACAGGTTTGGGAGGGGCAGGAAGGGGCAGCTGCAGTCTGGTGGTGGAACAATGTTTTCTTGGAGAGTAGGGGTTTAGAAAAACACTTCTGTTGAAGAGAATGGAGGGGTTTGGAACAGAAAAACCAGCAAGGGAGAAAGGGGATAAGAATGAAAATTTAAAAGGTAGGACCAGGGAATATCCGGGATTTTTATCAAAGTGAATGCCACAATGAAACTAAAGTAAGGAAGGCAGTTGATCAGTTGATTTTTCACAGGCAATTGATAAGTTTTGAGTAATGAGTATTTACTTACATGTATGTGCACATACCTATGTAACCCCAGGGTTTGGGAAACTGGGATGAACTTTGCTTCAAGTACATTTCCCCCAGACATTCTTGCAATTTTGGGTAGTTCTAGACTTATTAAGCACACATGTATGGCAGGCAGATGAGGATGTGTTGAATAAATCACAGCTTTAGCAGACTGAGCAAATTTATCTCTCACCTCTATTAGTGAGCAGAACATTTCTCTCTCAAAGATGACTTCTCTCATCAGTTTTTCACAAGAAAACTTGTCTGATTTTTCCTACCAGTGTGTTCAGATTATCATTCATTATTGTTGGGCACCATCTTGGTTTTTTCAGTTAAAGCTGTTCAGTTGTGTGAGTTGAGCACTTATAAAATGTAATTATTGAACTGTATTTATTAATCCTACTCTAGGGAAATAAACATGTGACTCACAATTTAGAGTCTTCCACAGCTGGGGCCAAAAACCCAAGGAAGCATTGACTTGCCCTTGTTTCCTTACCCTCACCAGCAGTGATGAGCTCACTCTTCAAGGTCTTCTGACTTTATCTGGGACAAATGTGAAATAAACAGGTAAATGTGAGGTGCACTTTCATTCTGGACTATTTAAATGTTAAAGGTTGTTGGCATATTTTGATTAAGGGAACATATTCTGGTAAAATGTTAGGATGGGGAGAGGTTGTTAAGGTCTGCAAATATGAGATGATATTAAGTGCTTGCATTAAATTTGTAGTGTGAGTGAAAGGAAAAGGTAGGGAACCCATAACAACACCAAAGATTCAAAAAGTTTTTATTATCCCAGTTTCAGAAGAAATAGAGCTGTTTTCACCTGTTTGGTTTTTCGTTTTGATGGTTATAAGAAAATTTTTGATAAACAGGGTCTATGACCTACTTTTAAATTTTAATTTAGAAAAAATGCTTACAGTATTTATGGCATTATTGGGTGAGATATTTAGTTCAGGATCATCATGAGTTGGTTAACAGGGGGAAAGGACAGAGAAATAAACATAATGTAATCTATTTGAATCATCAGTCAATGTCAACTTTAAAAAAAATATTTTCCTGATGAGTGAATTTTTACAGTTTTTTCTGGATGAAGTTCAAGTGATTTCATCTGCTGTCTTGACTGTCCCAACCTTCACAGGCTCCTCTTATAAGTCAAAACAAACAATATGTTCCAGTGCAATTTAAACTTTCCTATTTTTTATTTTAGGAAAGCAGAACTGCTGTATGATGAAGAGAAGGAAATAGTTTTATTAGTGTTGCATGAGAAGAATAAGTTGAAAAAAAGAAATAGAAAATTTTACGTCCTGCACTTGCAGCAGTATTTTGTGGTTATGTTTTGCTGCCTCTCTGAGAAACAGCACTGGAGTTATAAAGGTGGGGAGGAAAGGGAGGCAGGAGAATTTGCAAGGCCCCATGGAATCTCTTTTTGTGGCTATTTAATAATGCCCCATGTAAATGTACTCTAGTATACATTATATACAATACATTGCACTGTTTTGTCATTACTGAAATGTGGAGACCATGAAAGTGTTAGCAAAGAGTTGAATTTCAATGCAAGTTAGGTAAGAAAACTTTAAACTCTACATTTAGCAAGGCTTGGTAGGCTGGGTAATTATATGGAGTCTTTGTTATTTCAGGGCTGCTGTGTGAAGTGAGATTACAGCTTTAGGTTTGGTGTTTGAAAGTATTGTATCAACAGTTTATGTGTACTGGGAGATTATTTGTGGTAGGGAGTTTTTTTGGATAGAAAATGCAATGTACAGTAATTTCACGACTATAAGGCGCACCCTTTTGACTAAAATTTTCCCTCGAACCCAGAAGTGCGCCTTATAGTCCGGTGCGCCTTATCTGATGTACAAAGCGGCGAAATTTGCCAAACCGGAAGTGTGAGCTGAGAGCCGTGGGGGGAGCCGGAAGTGCCACAGCAGCCGGCTGGGGGCGGGCCCGGAGGCCCGTGGCACTGCCCCTGCCGGGTGGAGGCGGGCCAGGGGGCCCGAGGCACCGCCCCTCTCCGGTCCAGGCAGTCCTGGGGCCCCATGGCTGCCGGGTGAATGTGGGCTAGGGAGGCCGCGGTACCCGCCTTCCCGGGTCCAGGCAGTCCCGGGAGCCCATGGCTGCCGGGTGAATGTGAGTAAGGGGGGCCGCGGCACCCGCCTTCCCGGGTCCAGGCAGTCCCAGGAGCCCATGGCTTCCGCGTGAATGCGGGCTAGGGGGGCCGCGGCACCCCCGCTCCCCGGGAGCCATGGCTGCCGCGTGAATGCAGGCTAGGGGGTCCGCGGCACCCCCGCTCCTGGGTCCAGGCAGTCCCGGGGCCCCATGGCTGCCACGTGAATGCAGGCTAGGGGGGCCGCGGCACCCCCGCTCCTGGGTCCAGGCAGTCCCGGGGGCCCATGGCTGCCGTGTGAATGCGGGCTAGGGGGGCCCCGGCACCCCCCTTCCCAGGTGGAAGCAGTCCCGGGGCCCCATGGCTGCTGCGTGAATGAGGGCTAGGGGCCCCGCGGCACCCCTGCTCCTCGGTCCAGGCAGTCCCGGTGACCCACGGCTGCTGTGTGAATGCGGGCTAGGAGGTCCGCGGCACCCCCGCTCCTGGGTCCAGGCAGTCCCGGGGGCCCATGGCTGCCGGGTCCAGGGTGGCTCGGTGGCTCGCGGCACCGCCCCTACCGGGTGGAGGCGGGCCCGGGGGCCAATGGCTGCCGGGTTGAGGCGGGGCCTCGGCCAGCAACGGCACGTGGTGAGCTGGGGGCGGGGCCTCGCTGCAAAAAAAAGTGCGCCTTATAGACCGGTGCGCCTTATCTGATCTACAAAGTTGCGAATTTTGCCGAATCCGAGGGGGTGCGCCTTATAGTCCGGTGCGCCTTATAGTCATGAAATTACTGTAATTTTGTTCCCATAAGGCAGGAACTGAATTAAATATATTTTGGAGATGATACCACTTCACTCTTCAGAGTTTACTTATCACCACCATTACTAATAGTAGGTAGATAATATTTAAAATGAAATATGATGCTTCTTAATATTCCAGCAAATATTAGGAAATATATTAGTAGCTAAATTAACATATTGACTGGTTGGGTGAAATATGCTTAACAATCAACTCTAGCAATAAATAACTTGAAACAAAATATTTTTCAAGGCTTGTTGGAGGCCCTGCCTATTTTAGAATAATCCTACATGGATATAGTTTATTATGCATTGACTTTAATAATTTTCTCTCCAATATGTGGGTTTGCAAGTCTAATTGCATCAGATTCCTTGCTGCAATGAGCATCCAATAAACAACAGTTATTAAAAGAGAAACTAAAACATGATAATGCCAGTATCCTTTTGTGCTTTTCATAGAAAATATATTAGTCAATAAAGCAAAATCATGGTTCAGTGTAGAGGTAGCTTGGCTGTTGATTTCTTTGTACCTAAGCAGGCTCATTTTGTTAATTTTGTATCTGTATTTTTCTGAGAATATCAGTATATTATTATAGCATGGCCTACCTCTGGCAGGTGGCTACAGACAGCAGATGGTTTTAATTCCAGCTCCCAGGTGCTTCAGAATCAGTAGAGTCTAGGTGAACCAGTCACTGTTTTAATGTGCCACTCCACTAGAAATATTCCTGGCTAAAACATCTCATCTGAGATCTCATCTCTGACACCTTCTGGATCCACAGCACTTCAGGATGGGAAATAACTACAAAACTGCCTGTCTTCCCTCCATCACAGGACAAGTTCAGCAGCATTTTGCTGCACACAGATATTGCAGGCTTCTGGTTTTAATTCTTTTGTAATCTCTCAGGAAAAAGGGGAATACTGATTTTTCCTAGCCATAAAACCTTTTTTTAGAAGAGCTAACTTCAGATTTATGGAAACAGGAGCACTGAAATATACCTTTCCATGTCTAGTTTGTATTGGTGCTTGAAGTATTTATATTTTTATTTTTCTCCAAGAATGCCTTTCTGAAGTGATCACTGTTATTCTTTTAATTAGACTCTTGCGTTGTGAACTCTGTGTGGGTGTGTTTTGGTCCCTGCCTGTCACAATTCTTGTCTGATGTTCTTTATGAGTCAATGTACAGTTCAGGCATCCTCCTGCTTGGCTGGGTCAGTAGCAGGGCTGCACTCAGGTATCTTCAGTGATATTCCAGACACTGTTTCAGATCAATTGGTTCTTACAGCAGACTTGTCTGGAGCAAAATCATCCACATCTCAAGAATATGTTACAAACCACGGTTTGTGTACTGGGTAAGCACATGCCATTCTGCCACACTGTATGAAGAAGCTTTCCTGGTCTGAAACTTCCCTTTGAAAAGGTACCAAGTGTATATCCACTGGGGTGGGATAAAAGGGTGAGAGAAGTCTTTTATTGGTGTGAATATTGTAAATCTGCCTAAGGTGTGTGAATATTGTAAATCTGTGTAAGGTTATGTGTATGTGGTCTTTACGGGCAGGTGTGGGTGGATGTGAAGGACTCTGCTGGTTCTCCAACATGTCTTGAATTCATGTAGCTGGGTTTGCCTAGCTCAGACCTAGCATGTGCTAGTAAATGCTGCTGAGAGACACAGCATGTTAGTTCAGGCTTAATGATGGGCTGATACAGTTATTAGCTGAAAGGCTTTGCAGAAGTTCCTAAGTCACTCTATCTCACCAAAACTTTTCTTTTAGCAGAATTAGGAGCCAGGTAATTCACGGTCAGAGAGTTTTGAGCCTTTCAGTTCTTTTTCTGAGGACACCTTACATAATCCATTGGACTCCCTGGTGAATAGAGGTGCTGTACTCTCTGCTTTCATGGAGACAAGCATGGCTGGGGAGAGAGGATTTTCTCATTTGTTTGGATCTGGTGTAGTTCCTGGCTGTTTTCTTGATGCAAAGTGTGGAAAAGTTTAATATTTTTTAATATCTATACCTCCATGTGTCTATTTATAAACAAAATATTTCCCAGGAAAACTAAAAGGCTCAATTGTGAAAATGCGTTCTTAAGGGCACTGTTTGTGTCCAACATGCAGCTTCATTCATCAGATTTTCTCCAGTCCTAGCTCTTTAACTTTGTCAGAAAATAGAGAAACTACTGGTTTGGTTAACAAAGTGAGTGCCCTTAACAGTAGCAAGATATTTCACTGGGCTTTTGGACCTGATCCTTGTCCCTGTGCCCCAGTGTGGAGTGACCAGAGCAGAGGCACATCTTGCCCACTTCCCTGCTGCCTTCCCAAATATCAGCAGGAACTCATTTTGGTTGAAGATAAAGGCAGTAATCACTATTGTCTCAATACCTGGTTGGGTGCCACTGAGGGAGCAGAACAGTTTGGTGGCAAGGGACCAGAATACTTTATCCATGAAGATATGTTCAAGAGAAAGAGCTGGAATTGCCAGCCTGGATGAAGTTTCTAGAGTGAGGAGTGGAGCTTGTGCAGCAGGGGCTCATCAAGCAGCAAGTTTGGGAACAAATTTCCTATTTTAAATGGAAAAAAATCCAAGGATATTTTTCATGGACCTATACTGATTTGTCAGCTGTCTGTGAGGCATCATGGTGTTGGTAGTGATGGCTTAATTTGGAAACGTTTCTTCAAGGAGTTAGCACTCCTGAAGTCTTAGGCATGGTCAGTGGTTGCAGTTACTAAATCCATGCTTAATCTGAGCAATTTATAGGCTGATTTATAGGCTTGTCTCACCACAGTAGCAATATTGTCAGGATATATATTCTTGTGGTGTATTGCAGCATGACTGTGCAGGGGTACAATAATGTACTCAAAATTAAGAGAACATAAAGTCCCTCAAATTACTAAATGAGAGAGATAAGCATGGAAAAACTGAACCTTCAGTAGAGGAATGAGGGGAGGAAAAACATCAAAGGCTGTTCTGGAATAGCCAGTTAGTAAGATGTGCTGTCTAATCAGATCTTTTTCTGATTTTCTCTACTGCCCAGTTTGAACTCCCAAGGCCAACAACCCTATTGTCTGACTCTTGCAGAGGATTTAACAGGTCTTCAATATGCACTAATTATCCACAGTTTGAAACCTGTATTAATTTTTACCTTTCTTTTGTGTTTTTAGGCTGCCTGTTTGAGGATGACCTTTGCAAATCTTTTGAAGTCTGTGTAAATGGTAAGTCTTCCATGTTTTGTTTACTGATGGGTCTGTCCTCCACTCTGTAATTGCTATATGTTTGATTCAATAAACCAAATAGATATGTGAGTGAGAAGGAGGGGAAAAAGAACAGTACAGGTATGACTGTTCTGGTCAGCAGTAATGAAAAATTTAGTAGATTACACAAAAACCCCCAATTTTCTCAACTCTGAGCAAAATAATTTACTTTTATGTGAAATAGGTTTTAATTTAATTAAACACATTGAAATATGCTAACATTTAATTTGTCTTGATATGGGTGAAAATAGCGGTTTTGTTACCTTCAGTTTGTTCTTCTTTTCAGAGGATAATGTTGAGTAATTATCAGTCTCCTCTTCAAAAGATTGTAATTTTTTATAATAAAAGAGAAGGCCTCAAAGGAACATTGCAGTTATTGATTGTACTGTTTCCTTTTTCTGTGATTTTACTTGAATTATGCAGAAACAGCTTTCTCCTGCTGTCCTGCATAATTTATTTTCATTAAGTCAAAAAAACCAACACAACATATGAATGAGGCTAATGGAATAGTAGGAAAGATGTTTTCTAATAACTGTTGAAGATTGTAGATGTGCTATATGAAAAAATTTAATTGCCAATGAAGGACAGAGGATGCCTTGAGAAAGATCTTTGGAACAATAATTGTTATATCTGTATATGTGATGAAAGGAGGAAGGGAGTAGTTTTACTAATGTCTTTTGACATGGAAATATATAGCAATATGTAGATCTGTAAATATGGAGATTAATTTTTTAGTTAAATATTTTTATATGAAATTTTTGTTTATAACTTCATACTGTAAAAGAGAGGGTTTTTTTTCATCAAAGAAACAATAATATGTGTCTATTAATATATTAAGATATTAATAAGGTTTATCTAATGAACATTTAAGATGAAATTAGATTAAATTTCCAGTACTGTTTAACATCAGACAAATGCAAATTTGTAAGAACTCTGTATTGACAATTCCCATGACTGACACCAGGAAGGGCAGTGACAGTTTTCTATGGGGTGAATTTTAGTGACTATCAATATTTTACAGTGCCTAAGCTTGAGTCTTCCTCAGTACAAGCAGATTTAAGAAGATTTAATCATGGGCAACTGTTATATGTGGCAGATAATGCATAATGGGGAATTTATGCAACAGATGATAGTAATTTCTGTACTTTAGAGATTTCTCCATTGAAGACTTTGCTGGTCCTATAAATGTAACTTCCTAACTCACTCTACCCATTTTCTTAAATGAAGATGCAGTTTGTAAAATCTCCATTTCACACTCATTAGCATGCATAATTAAATTATGGAAGTTGTATCTTTGAATTTGAGTGGACCTTTTCTGTAGATCTACTCATATTTTGGCATAACTAACTTAAAGAAATGTCAGTAATGAATAAGACAGTTGATCAATAATATCTCCTAACGTCTGATTTTAGAAAATACTTGCAGGGATTCTGTCAATGTGTTTAAGGTAACTGTAAAATATTTAATTCCTTTTTTGTCCCACTGGAAAAATGTTGTCTAGAGTGTATTTTAAATGCTGTCCTTGATGCAAGTGAAGATAAACCATTTTTGAGAAAATAAACAGGATTGGTGGAAGATCATGCATTGAAGTACTAAGAAACAATCAGAATTTACATTTTTTGTATGTAGCAGAAAGGAAGTGGGCCTCTTGCTTCTGAGCAATCTCTCACATTTTTCCTGCCCAAACTGCTGCTGATTCACTCATATCTCTGAAATTTCTCAGCAATTCTGATGTATTAAAATGTGAGCACTTTGCTGGATTGAGAGCTCAGAAACTGAAGTTTGTGGAGGTCACTGTGCTCAGAAGCAGAGCTTACCTTGTGTGTTTCAAGGTCATGAAAAGGTTTGCCTCCTTTCTTGTCACACAAGTGGGTATTTCTGAAGTACAGTGTGAAAGTGGGTAAGAAGCAGCAGCTGCTTTTCGATGGCATCTTTGATGCATCTGTGATCTGCGGATCTGCTTCTGACTCCTGCAGGAAGGCTGATTATTTTGATCTTTTTCTCTGCCTCCAGCAGAGGCAACTGAACTGACCATGTTTTCAGAAATAAAACTAGGTTTGCCTGCTGAAGACATAAGTCACATTTGCTGTCTCACATCTGTCATCAACTGTAGACTTAAAGTGCATTTCATACATCAAACTTGTAAAAGCATAACCAAAACACCAGTAACTAACCGATTTCATAGCTTAAAAAAAACCCCTACTCGTCTTCCCTTCTCATTTCTTCTGAAGAGAGATTTTGACTGAAAGATTTTGATAAATTTTCCTTTCCATGAAGAAAAAAATGGTGTTAAAAGAATGGGTTTTGTATTGTTAAAAGCAATGTAATAGAGCTGTAAGATCTGAGATAAGCAACATAACTGTTTATATCAGAGATAAGCACTGCTTACATCTGTTCAGGTCACATGCCATTTTTGGAGGGCAAAGGACCTGCTGTAATAATGATTGTTGACTTTTCTGCCACTTTCCCTCCTCGTATAAAGGTCTCTTTTGGCTTCGGTGATGGGTTTGTGCTTATGTTTGTTTAATAGCTCCAGCAGCATTCATGCAATATTAATTTATTTCCACAAACCTTTTATCAGTTTTCTGAGCTGCACTGACTCATCAAGTGGTTAAAAAGGAACATATTGTTTCATGTTAATTTTAACGGCACAAGGATAAAAGGCAAAAAGACTGAGTTAGTTTTCCTGGATTCTTCCTTTGCAAAACCAGAACTTTGAGAGGTAAAGTGACTTAGATGTCATTTATTTATCTTCTGATACATCACTGCTTCTTTCTTAGAGCTGGAGGAACTGACATTTTCACCCATCTAAAATGCTTGAAGCTTGAAAGCCTGCAGCTAAAAAGACTTGATGGGAAAGGTGAATATTCCTGTGAGCTGCAGACTCTGATTGAAAGTAACTTGGAATACTATAAGCTTGGGAATTCTTGCCCCCAAATAAATTCTGAAAAGCTGTTACAGATACAACAGGAAGCAAATAACATCTTAATTAAAGAAGATATATAGAAGGAAAGTAATAATATGATGAATAGTATTTGCAGTGATGTATGTGTAGTGACAGCTGTGGGTAAAGAGGGGTATGGCTTTTACATGTTCACATACATTTTGCTGTCTGGGTTAGAAGTTAAAGCAAAAGAGTTTGCCTCTGTGTGTAATTTTGTCTTAACAGTTCTTCCTAAAATGTGTGTGTATGAAAAGGAAAGAAAAAAGCATCAGGAAGGAATTTTTAGAGGATCTCTGAGACATAAATCCTTTGCTTACCCTTGAACAGTCCTTGTATTTATATACTAAATTTAGTACAGCTGGATAAGCAGGAATATGTCATGTTTTGTTTTGCATTTTAAGTGATAGATAAAACAGTTCATGTAAAGCATCAACTCGTTTATCTTCCTTGTTGGAAGGTTTAAACAAACTGGCTCCTGAAAACAGCAAAACAAAGACAACTTCTTATTCTTTCTCATGAAATCATGCTATTGAATTCTAGCAGTGCCACTGGGAAAGACACCATGTGGTACAGATAAAAGTGTTCATTTCAAAATAACCATCCTTTATTGGCCTCTTTCCTCTCTTTATTAAACTGTTTGAACTGTTCATGTAGAAGGGTGGCATTCTTTCCTGTAGCTTTAATCTCCAGATATTTTGCTTCAGAAAGCAGCTTTGTGCTGTGTTTTATGCGGGCATGGGTACCATGATATCTTTGCTCCTATCAACAGATCCTTTATAAATCAGGGAAGTTTTATTTATGAAAGAGGCTGTGGCTGAAAGCCTCCTTCCTGCATGAAATCATAATGGGGTTCATGCAGACAAGATCAGATAGTAGAAAACAACTCTGTGAGGCCAAGCAAGAAAAGTTAATTAAATGCAGTCGTTGGCGCAGAGAGCATCATTAAGTCAAGCCCGGCTGACAAACACCAACCTTCTCCTCGGAAGTCACGGTCTGATGTCTGCAGCAGTGTTTGAGGAAGCTGTACTTCTGAAAGGCTGGGCAAACAGCCCTGCACAGCTGAATCAATATTGCTTTATGTATGCAAGCTGCACTTGTTAGGAGGGACTTAGGTTAGCACGGTGTGTCAGAGGCACCCAGGCATTGCAGTACAAAGTCATGAACCTTTCCAAGCCCGGATCTCTGCGCACAGCTCAGAATATTAACGCGTTTTCTTCCTCAGATACAGAGCTCCTTGAACATTTGGGATATAAGAGATTGCGTGTGCTGGTGATGAGCCATAAACAGTAAACATGTGCTACAGATGATAAGGGAGAGAAGTCAGGATCCCTTAAATGGTTTCTTGAACTTAATGTGTTCTGCTTTGAGGCTTTCCAGACCATTGCCTGGTAGGGTGGGATTGCAGAGGGAGATGCACCTCAGCATTGTTTAGTTAGCAGATGGCTGCAGCAACATCTGCGTTTGCAAGGCACTGCTCTCCAAAAGCTATTGAATTTTTGTCAAATGACACTATAAATCTGGGCCTAAGCTTTCTGAGCCCTTTCAGTGAGCATCAGTGCTTGTTATAACTAAATTCAGACTTCTGAGGAGTAACACTAAGTTGTACCTCTGCATGCACTTAGTGTTTGCAGAGACTTTCTGTGCTTTTCAAGGATGTGGGGATTCTTCACAAATAACTGAAGTTCAGATACCAACTGATGTCATTTTTTACTCTGAAATAAATGAGAGTGCATGTATGTTTGCACTAAAAACCTGTCCAATTATTTAAATATTAGGATTTTCTTCCAGTGGTTTCTCCATACTAGTTCAAGGAAATAATGGAACTTCTTTTGTCTAGAAGTTAGTATTTTAAAATATGCCATGAATAAGTAATGTCAGAAGAAGTCACAATCTTTGTGTGGTACTCAAGAAGGAGTAAAGCTTAAAATCTGCCATTGTATAATGGTCTTCTGAAAATCCGCATCTTTAGAAGTATTTACACAATTCATTCAACTGATACCAAGCATGAGTTAACACCACTATATTCCTGAGAAGCTGTGGGTATGAGGATGGTGTCTCAGCTATTAGGAATATTTTATAATTTTTAAGGAAATGCACACACCTTCTGAAACAAGTCTGTGGAAATAAACACCAGGATTGAAATTGGCTCAATTTTTTTTGTTCCCCACACTTGTTCTTCATTAGATTATGTGACAGTTGTGTAATAGGAGCAGCTTCATGAAATGGAGTTGGTTTGGTAAGAAGACTCCAATTTCCCATTAGCCTGTGTTCCCCTGTGCATTAGCTCTCACTTCCCCTGAGCTATTTGAGGTATTGGAAGTGAAAAATTAACGTTATAAGTCTTAAGGTTAAAATGTCAGTGAAGTGATGGCTTCATCTCCTTTACTCTGAAACAGTGTGGTGATTTTGTTTTTTTCCCTCATTGAAAAAAAACCCATCTATCTTCCAAACTGTGTATTTGTGTCTTGTGTTTGTCTGAATGTGGTGTTAAAACAGCTGCCTGTGTGATGGTGGGATAGAAATGCCCAGCACAACTGGCATTAGAACTGGGGTTGTGATCAAAGGGGAAGTTACACTCCTCTTAGGAAAAGATGTTTAGCATGATAATGTAACTGTGATTATCCACTACCCCAGCTGTCAGTAAAAACTTTTTTTTGTGGGGGGTTCTTTTTGTGGAAAATCTCAAGGTGTAGGGCAGAAAAGCATCACTCAGACTTCACTGACAGGGTGC
Organism: Catharus ustulatus; assembly: GCF_009819885.2. Taxonomy (NCBI): domain Eukaryota; kingdom Metazoa; phylum Chordata; class Aves; order Passeriformes; family Turdidae; genus Catharus; species Catharus ustulatus. Next base: position 9,271,207 of record NC_046221.1, on the reverse strand, counting down.
TGCTCAGCTCCAGGTATGAGAGGCAGCCATACATCTCCCACTAGCTATAGGTAATCCTTTATATTCCTGTGCCCTGTGCTAGTAAATCAGTTTTGGAGCTGCTGAGTGCTGCAAAGTGTTATTTCATGTGGACAGACCTGCTTTTGCTCAGAGCTCAGGCAAGAATTCTGCTGTGCTGTCACAAGGAAGCTTTAGTTCTTAGTGTTGTAACTCGGGGTAATGTATTTTCTGGCTTTCACAGAACCAGGGCAAGCATTGCAAGAAAATGGTTTAACCAGTGTGGTTTTGAGTGATTTTGGGGTCATGTTTGTGTTCCATTCAATAATTTAGATTACAAGATTCCACCTCTCCACCAGTGGAAGGGGGGATGTGGGATGTGGGGTGTGTATAGTGGAAGGTTTGATATCACTGGAGAATAACCGTAGTTATCTTGTATCTATTCAAAATTATGCATTTGTGGTGATAAGGTGGATGAATCTCTAAAACCTAATGTAATGATCTGATATTAAGTAGGATTAAAATTCTGAAATTTTTGGAGTTGCCTTTTCCTTTTTTTCAGATTCAGTATTTCTCCCTGAAATATTTGAGGTAATATAAAGTCTTCAGCCTTATGAGGTGTGTTAATTAAAAAAAATCTGACCAAATCTTATTTTTCTGCTGTTTTTTTGGACAAGTACTAGGCATTATATATACAATTTAGGGTAACTCTGAACACATAGGTTAAACTAGCATGCTAAATGTTCCATGAACATATATTTGTATATTAGACATACTGTTTTTATCCTATATCTTATCATGTGTGGTGGACCTTTTTGTCAACTCATTTTGGGTAAGCTACATAGCAACCCATTCATTGGACATGTTCAGAGACATTCCCTATTTCACTGTTGTATTACACATACAAAAAATATTTTAACATTTGAGAGGCCATGGAAAAGTACAGCCTGTTTGATAAAGGCATTAGGCAGTCTCAGTAAGGTTTGAGCCTGATGAATGATGAAACACGAGAGCTTGAAAAGGACAGTGTGGTCTGGAGAGAAGAAGAGAACACCAAGGGATGATGTTCTGGCAATGAGGTGGAAAGCAAATGAATCCTGCTTTGGAGTGACACTGCAGAAGTGTGCCTCTGCTCTAAATCCATCATAGTTTGTCCTCTTCTTGTGTCAACGGGCATTCACGAGTGTGGTTCGCTTCATGATGAGTAAGAGGTTTGGGTTACAGCTTTTGAAAAAATAGAATGATAAGCAGGTTTTTTCTTTAACTGTTCACCTTTACTAAGTAAAAACAAACCAAAACACCACCAACAAAGAAAAAGCATGAATTTTTTAATGAACAAAGGGTAGTAATAAAAATTGCCAAAAGAGAAGAGATGTGAAATGAGTTGTCAGTGATGGTTACACAACCATATTGTAATTACTGGGCAGCCCCAGATTTGAGTGAGATAGGACCTTTTATCCTGGTGTTAAAGGATACCTTCTATTTACTCTTCAATTGCTTAAAAACGTGTAATTCCAGAAATGAAGCACTTATCAACTACTTGCTTATTCTGGGTTTCATCTGTTCTCTGTTAGATGGGAAACTGGTGTTTGCCTTTGTCCCACAAATATCAGTGAATATTGTCTCAGTGTAGCAGTGGTTAGTTGGGTCAATCAGATTAATTATTGAGGTACTTTGGTAATTAACTGAGGCATTGATGGGAATGTCTAAAAGAAGATAGACTAGAAAACTTTGATTCCATCCCCTGCTTGGGAAAATTGTGCTTCTTAAAATATTCATGGTACTTGTGTCTTTGATTTTAAAAACTTCAGTAATCTAATAGTACCTAAGTCTAATAGTACCTAAGCTTAAGACATGAGGTCATGAATCAAATGTGTTTCCAAAATGTACCAATTTTGCAAGGACATTGTTGAATGACTTGACTGTTCACTCTCTGCATTTTCTTGAGTGTGTAGGAGGCAAAGCTGTAGATTTCTTAAGTATATTCTGAATAACATTCTTTTGGATGATTCTCTTCACAGTTACAAGTTTTTCTGTGCAGACACTATTTTTCCTCCCTGTTTTTCTGTCTTTTTTTTTCTTCAAATGTTCTTTTAAAATCCTTCACCCTGTTTTCTGCACAAACTGTGCAGCACCTGACTGCTGTTGCATTACAATAATCATTTAGTGAACATCATTTTGGTTCTGACTTCTTAGCATTTGACAGGCACTAATAGTCTTTTGACTCTCAATCTGCCTTTAGACAGTAAACATAATAGGAAAAAAGTATTTATGCTTTTCAGGGGGAGGATGACGTGGTTCTGGCTAAGTAGCTTCTCAGACACTATAGGAGAAATGAGTAGAAAACCTTACAACATGGTTCACCTGAACATGATAAGTCTACATGAACTAGGGATTTGTTTTATCTCAAGACAAGCTGTGTGTGAAAAATATATGCAGCAATTATTGACATCCATTTTGTCAAGTGAGAAGCCAAGGAGGAAGATATTACTTTATAATATTCTAAAGGAGGTGCAAGTTTATATGCACATGAAAAATAAATATATAATATACAAAAATACCTTTTAATTACCATTATTGTTTTGAATGGATGTACTAAAGAAGTTCAAGATTTGCTTTTCTAAAAAACATTTTTGAAAAAAAAATGTAGAAGTTTTTTCCCAGGTTGTATGCCTACTACTCAGAGCCTTGATTTGGATTGATTCTTCCAAAGTGAACGAGAAAATATAACCTCTCTTTATTCTAGTGCTTAGAACAAATGCTTTGTAATAAAGAACTGTGAGAGGCTTTTATTGTTATATGTCCTCATTTAATAAACAAGAATAATCTGAAAGTGAACTAATTATAGTGCTGTTGATTAACAGGTAAAGACCTGTTAATGAAAAGTCATCCTGCATTATACGACATTCCAAGCCTTTAATTTAAACAGAGTTTTCCTTCATTCCCTCCAACCCCATGGCAACAGCAACAAAAGTTGCTCTAGAGGTAGACAGAACAATAAATATATTTTATGGTCCCAAACTATTTATTGTAATTTGGTCTTTACTGAAATAGCTTTGGCTGCTGCTCTGCATAAGTTGAGAATATTTGGTAGCTTTTGCTGCTGTGTCAGCGTGTTGCTCCAGTGCCCTGTGGTAGGATCAGTGTGATTTAAGGCTGGTAACAGCAGTGGATGTTGAGGCTGAGCATGGGAATACAACATTTAATGTTTGGACTCATAACTCTTCAAGGTACAATGGAAAACGCTTTTAATGTAATGCAGTAAACATTTGTGTTAGTAATGAATTGGCAATGTTGTGATAAGGTTTAAAATGTGTACCTAATTTATTCTATTTAATGTTAACCCTCTTAAGGTTGTATTTAGACTTTCAACTGCATTAGCTCACTAAGTCTTCCAAATATAAGGTGGTATCATCTTAGTTCTTTTCCTGGAAGTACCAGCACAGGCATGATTGTGAACAGCTGCACACTGTGTGATTTTTCAATGGTAAAAATGTCTATTTTTGGTTCTGTCTGTTATTGAGTTGCAATTGATGTTTTCTCTATCATAAACTCTATGGTAGATGAGAAAGAGATGTATTACCCAACCAGAAACTATAATGTACTGTGGGGAAAAATAAATTGAGGGGAGTTGAGAACTGCTGAGACCTTTCCTTCATTTTTGTCTTTGTTATGTAGTCCTCTCTCTTTACTCCACATTATGCTACTGCATCTCTATTTCTGTGAGGTTAAGATAGGAAAGGTATTGGGGGATAATTTGATGAATGGCTTTTTGGATGGCAAGACTGCTAATAGTTTCATAGTTTATTGAACACTTAAAGAAAGCAATCTGCAGTACTCAGTCACAGTGGAAGCAGTTTAAATGCCTTCTGTATTTCCAAAATTAAATCAATTTGTGTTCTTTGGAGAGGGAGTGGTTTTCAAGGCAGTAGTGTTTTGTTCTAAAATTTTAATTAATTTTCTGTCTTTGAGTAGTAAACTTGATTGCATTTTGTTTACTGTGACTTAAAAAAATCCCAAACCTTTCCAAATTATAATAGTCTCCTGTTAGTCTTCTGATTTAATCTCTCTTTCTGGGATGTTGTTTCACTTCCAAGTTAGAGAGGTGTAGATTTACTAGATTATTACAATAACTAAGACTTCCTACTTTGCTGACAGCTTGCCTTCATATTAGTGGAATTTTGGGGATGGCTTCTGCTGAGTAATTTAATGGAACAAACTGTTCTTTCACTGACAGTACCTGTTAGAAAAGTTTCCACTCAGTTTTTACCTGTAATTTTGATTAATGTGTTTGGTGAATGATTGCTTTTGAAATATTTGACTTTCAAACTCTTTCACTTATTTTTTTCCTTCCTTAAAAATTTTTATGATTAATAGTTGGACAAAAATGGATCAATATGCAGTTTAAAAATACCAGTCCTGCTCTGTGTCTGATTTTTTTAAAAAATTAATTTCAATTTTGTTATGGTAAATATAACTTTAGATGTCAAACTTCCACACAGTGTTTTTGTCAGAAATTTTTGAAGTTATCTAATATTAAGATTTCTTTTCTCTATTGTCTTTCTGCTCTTCCTGTTAGAGCTCCCCCTCCCAAATTTTTGTAACTGAAGAAATGGAGGGCTCTGAAAGAAGTTTGGGCAGGAAAGGATCCCCCTTTCAGCATTGCTTTTCTCAGTGGCAAAGGTCTGATGGATGTGCTTAATGTTGCAGTACAAATTGTAAATCCATGTTCACTAAAAAGGTAATCAGGCAGTTAGTGCCCATTTCATGTCTCTGGATCCACTGCATTCCTAATTAGAAGTCAGGCCTTCTCTCCAGACTTTATTTCAAATATCTCAAGAGATTTATATTAGCCCCAAAATTTTGGTTGTTCTCCTCCCAGGAATAAGGTCATTGAGTAAAATTATTTTGTTATTCCGTGAAATATTACCCTTCATGTATGATGCCAAAAAAAGATTTACTTGTTCAATGTATTTTGTTGGCATGATAACTGAGAATAAGTTATGACTGGCTTAGAGGTTAATGGCATATTTTAGAAGGCAAGAAAGTTGGAGCTTCAGAAATGCTATTTCATCTCAAAAATCTGTGGAAAGATTCCATCTAACAGAAAGAATTCTTTTTCTATCCCCAGGCATCTCTTTGCCAACATATTAACTAATTCTTTAGTTCTGAAGAGGCCATAGTGTGTTGACTTGGGCTGGGCTAGAGATAAATTTCATCATACAGCTGGTATGGAGCTATTATGGATCTATGCTGGAATCAGTGCTGGTAATTCAGGAATGTTCTCAGCGCTGGGCAGCAGGGTTTGCATGGTATCAAGGGCTCTTCTGCTCCTCATACAGGACCACAGGAGGAGTCTGGGGAGCAAAAGAGTCTGGGAGACCAATGGGGTTTGGGAGGGGACCCAGCTGGCAGGGCTGGCCCCAGCTGGCCCCAGGCATGTCCCATTCCCCATGACCTGGGAGCTGCTGCTCAGGGCCTGGCTGGACATCAGCTGAATGGTAGCGAGAGAGTGTTTCCATTTGCATAATTTATCTTGGGTAAAATTCTCTTGACCAATTTATTATTATTTTATTAATTTTCAATTATTTAGATGTTATCTCAACCCAGGAGTTTTCTTGCTTTTGCCCTACTGATTCTCTCCTCCCACCCCATCTTGCTGGGGGGGCAATGAAAAGCAGCTTTTTGGTGCTTAAATTCTGGCTGGGTTAAAATATGACATGGTTTCACAGGGCTGCAATGGCTTGTGAAGTTAATGTTGTGGTTCTTTTCTGCTTTGCTTAGACAAGATTCCCACAAATGATGCAGATCAGCTGGCTCAAATAATACCTTACAATTTCTCCTCAGTTATGGGGAGAATGACTTCATTACTGCATCATAGACCAAAGGAAATGATGGTTCAAAATTCTAGGGCTGTGGGATTTTTAGCATGATTTCATTCATGTACAGTAGTACAGGAATAAATATTTCCCTTTTTAAAACTTGAATGTCTCCATAGTAGATGTAAACGGGAAATGGGCATTTGTTAATTAAGCTGCAGTAATTGCAAATTTCAGTGCCACTGCAAGCTGCCTTCTTAGGAACCATGACAATGACATTAAGCATTTGCTAAACAAAATCCACTCCTGTATGTCATGCAGTTCACATCCTGTTAGCTATTTAACAGTCATTGGCACAGGTAGAAGATGTTTCATTAAAAACAAGGAATAAACAGAATTTTCTTCATCTGAAATTGGCTAATTTCGGAAGTATAGTTTTTAGATGGAAAAACAAGTGGAGGCATAAGTAATTTTACTTTTCTTGCTTAATTTTTAAAAATCTGAATGTGTCTTTTAAAGCAGAGAAATACTTTCTCATCACACAAAAATAAAATCTGGTTGCTGACCACAAAGAAATCTTACAAGGAACCATTTCTAGAGATCTCCTGCAGGACATTGGGGACCATGGCTTTTTGTCTCTGCCTCACAGAGGTGGAAGTGTCAGTTCTTGCTCCTAGAACAGTGATCTAGAATAGGCTCTGCTCTCCCCATGGCAGCTGGTCATCTTGCAGGGGCATGGGGATGAATTATGCAGCCACGAAAAGAGCAGGAGAGTCTTTAATCAAAGTGAGTATCCCAAAGTTTATGCCACAGTGTCTCAATAAACACACTACAGAGAGTGCTTTTGGATTAAAAAAAAAAAAATCAACCTGTAATACCAAATCCCCTGAGGTTGAAAGTTGTATTTAAGTAATCAGCTATGAAATACCTCTTGCTTTCAAAGTTCTGCAAAACTTACTCTCATCTCAATTCATGCCCCCTAGACTGTTCTTTATGTTGTTTGAACTATGCAGGAATTGCTCTGCAGTCTGGGAGCCCCAAGCTGGCTCTTGTGCTGGAAAAAATTGCATGTTACAGCTATATAATCAATGACATAGTCCAAAATCACCCCATTAAAGGAGAAAAAGAGTGCAAACAATGTGAGAAACTCGTATATCTGTATGGATAGACAATTATGATGATATGTGAGGTTATCTTGGTGGAAAATACAAATTAATGCAGGTAATTTATTTTAAAAAGCATTATCCTTTGCTAGACAAGGAGATTTTGTAAGCAGTCTAACATACTTGCAGAGGAGCAGAGCCATATGTCACTGCAGAAGGTTTGTCCTTTGGCTTCAGTAAAATGAGAATGTGAAAGATTTTATTACTTTGAGTGTTAATACAGGTCGTAATCAAGATGAAACCGAATTATCTACAGTATCAGTGTGTGAGATACTGCAACTCAAGTGGCAGCAATTTTATGGGGGAACAGACTGATTTATTTCTACTTGTTTACTGCCTGTGCCCGTGAGCCGTGCTGTCTGGCAGGGCTGGGTCTGTGCTCTGCACAGGTCTGAGCTTTGTGTGCCCCATCTTACACTGTTGCACTGGAAGTAACTCTGAAAATATTGATTAGTGGCCATTTTTATGGAAGGCAAAAATGAATCTGAGTGAGACTTAAACAACTCATAATTTCATCTTTTGCTGTTGACAATATCTAAATCAACTTTAGACTCAACTGAGGAATGCAGCTCGTTCTCTCAAGGCTGAGAAGGGGATGATGACATGTTCTGACTTCAGTTTTCCTTGCAGCAGATTTGGTACTGGGGACAGGGCAGCAGAAATTGTGGTTTGCTCCTCTTTCCCCTGGGTCACAGTGAGCTCTGTCCCCCAGAGCTCCTCAGCTCAGTGTTCTGCACCTGACCACGCTGTCCTTGTGTTATCAGAGCAGAGTCTGACTGTGACCTGATACCTTTGATCTTTGCCAGAGCCTGGGATCCCCTCTGTGAGCAGCACTTAATGAAGATGATTTATTTTACAAATCATGTTGAAGAGATCCTGAAAGGGGGAAAAGAGGTTCTTTAGGATTGTGGAGGGAGCCTGGAGGCATGCACAGGATGGAAGAAGAGATGAGGGAATCTCAAAGGTCATGAAAGGCTGGGGAAGCCTCGATTTCCTCCAAGCCCCCTTCCCATGTGCATCCTCACCCTTCCTTCCCAGGGTGTCACCAACAGTCGAATTTAGTTTTGCCTCCACAGCTGAGAAACTCTGAAGCACTGAAAGGAGCCTCAGAGTTGGGTGAGGAGAAGACATGAAAAGGACACGTATGGAGAAAGCCTGATGGTGGAACAGGGGGTGAAAACAGCATAAGTAACTTTTATTTTTGTTTCATCAAGACTGGCATAAAGAAGCTGTTTCTGTTGGCTTCTCAGATAGATTTACCTTCAAACTTGTCTTCTGCAGCAGCAGGTGGGTCAAAAGCACAGAAATTGTTCAGCATACAGGTAAACTTTGGACACTGTTTCCATAGACACTCCCTTATACTCTGCTTCCATCCCCAAATCTGTGAAATTAATTGCCAACCCGAACTAATATTAATTTAGATATTTGTCCTTTAAGTTCAAAGGAGCCCCCCACACATCTTACTGTATTAGGTCTTGACTTCTGAGTCAAGTGTCAGGGTTTATGAGTAGCTTAGGAATTTCTAAAAGCTTATGTGGACCTGAAAGATAATGTTTGGTACAACTACACCTCACTCACAATTTTCAAGAAAAAACTAAAAAAAGGATCCTAATGAGGATTTTTGTATATATTCAGAAATAAGATCTACATACTTTCTTCTGTAAACAGCCTTTAACTCTTTATGTTTAAATCAATCCATAATTTATTATCATTTTAAAAGATAACAAGTGTTTTATTTTCATCTTTTTACAAGTGTTTACTTTTAAAATAGGAAACTTGCATTTTATGGGGGAAAAGTATAAGGCACTTGGAAAAAACAATTTATAGAGTTGGCCACTGATTTTGTTCCATGAGCCACTGTTTGCTCATTTGGATCAAGGGTGCTTGTGTGAGGAAAGGGCCAAAGTCTTGGGAGAAGTGAATGAGCTTCAGTTCCAGAAGACTGGCAGATAACCCAAGATAGACACATAATTAGAAGAAAGTTTCTTGTCCTGAATCTTTTGCATCCTTTTAAGGTCTTATTCTGAGAGAATAAAAAGTATAAAAAAATAGCAAATTAAAATTTTGCCTGAAGTGACAGCTTACACAAGAACATGTCAAAAAGGCTGTAACATCCAGCACTTGTATGGACTTCCCTCTTGTCCTGTAGGTGCTGTGGGAGGCCAGTTTGGTTTTTTTTCTTGTTTGTTTTCCTAGTCAGTCAAAAAATCATGATGAGCTGATGTGGTTGTTTGTATTTTAATGCTTTTCACCTGATTTTTGGGAAGTTGAGAGTCTGCCACCAGTGCTGGGTAAAGGCAGTAGCAGGCACAGAGGGTTCATTTTCTGTCTGCCTCTGTCATTCACCACTCCTGTTTAGACAGGTTCAGTCTGTTCTTGTTGCCTTGCTTTGGCAAGTGGTTCAACAGCAGCTGGATGAATTAGGTTATCTCTCAATCCCATTAGCATCTCTTTGCCTGATGGCTCTGTTATGTTGCTAGGTTAGGCTGAAGGGTGCAAGCAGGGTACAGCTGGTAGCAGGAGAGGCTCAATGACAGCCTCACAGTGTCAGGGTTAGGACAGAAATTACTGCAAAGAGACGCAAAAATGGAGCAACAAGACCTGTGAGTCTGCAGAAAAACCCCATTACTTAAGCAGCAATATATTCTGTCAGGGGTTGGTGCCAATGTGGAGTGGTGGATGGGTGCCATAAAGGTAGCTCCATTGATATTGTGGGAAGTTCTGGATGAATGGATACAGCCAGATGCCAAGTTCTACTCCAGAACTACTTAATGGCCTTCTTGGCATGTCCATCATTATTTCAGTGGCAGACAATGTGGAACTGGTAAGAAAGAAAGCCATCTCCTGGCTGCAGGTGATCCCTGCAGGCTGGTGATGTGGCTTTGGGAAATCCTCCTGGTGCTGGAGATGGGCCCAGAGCACGAGGCTGTTGTATCCATGTTAAGAGCAGAGCAAAGGTGGTACTTTTCATATATATTTTTTTCCAACACTAAACTGAAAACCATCAAGAAGACTTTTGCTGCAGGTACTTTGGGAGCATAATTTGGACCATAACTTCACCTTGTCCTTAGTCAGTCAATATTTCTGTACCTTTTGGGGGACAGTTCTGATCCTTCTCTCCCTCTCCCACACACACAGAGGTTTATTCTGCAGTAATAATCACAGATGCAGAATTAAGGACTAGTTTTCAGCGAGTCCAGAGAGATGCAGTGCTCACATCCAAGAGTACAGCTTTAACAAACTAATTGATTTCTAAAGGAGAAAATACATCAGTGTTCAGTACCCAGATAATGTACACCTAAAATGACTTATTTTCTAATAATTGTGTATAATGGTTATCTTGTATGAGATGAGAGTATTGTCTGGGGAGTTGTAGCAGCAGCAGAGCTGCCCTGTTTGCTTTGCAGTTCTCTGACCTGCTTATTAGAGGACATTCTTATTAAACAGATGAATTTATATGAGAGGTGTTTAGGGGGGCCTGTTGTTGTTAAAGGTCTGTCAGCACTTTTCTTTTCAAGGTGTTACAAATATATGCAAACTGTATTTTTAACTAGCTGCTCATCCTTGGTCAGTAATAGGCAGAATAAAGCTTTATATGACCAAAATTGTATGTTTTATCTGCTATTTTATATAAGAAATCATTGCAAATAAAAGTGGGGAAAACTGAAGACTGCTGAAATTCATCAATAATTTCACAGTTTTTAATATTTTTCTGGGTAGTAGTAGAGGGGAAAGGTGATGTTTTGCACAGTAATTATTTAGTGGGGTTTTATTTCATAGTTTTTCATTGTAAGAGGACTACTTTAGAATTTGTGTAGCAGTACTGTTGTCTTGAAAAAAAACTCCAGTAATTTAAGAGAAAATTCTTCACATGAAATTTAAAATAGCAAACAATATGTTCTCCCCCAGAATGAACTGTTCTCTCCTCCTGTTCCATTAGTCCCTCCTTGAGTACTGACCTTTTACTTTCTGCATTAATGCAGCTCTGTCTCTTGGCTCCTCATCAGCCTCTCCCTCTTGTACCCTGCTGAGGCAGGCATCCCTCAGAAGCAAGTGCAAGACTGGAGAACACAGGAGCCACAGCTCAGGATCCAAATATGCCCTGTGAATGACATTGAAGGGTGTCATGGGTGGGACTGATTCAGTGGCAGAATTCATAGTCTGGGCCATTCTGGTAAATCCTGAAATTGCACAAGGAAAGGGAATTTTGAAACTCAAGTTTTAAAAACACAGCAAACCAGACATCTCTCCCCACAACCCCTCTTGGGTCAGTTATTTAAGAAAGACTTGATGGCTTCTGTTGTTTGGGGGCAGGAGGTAGAGTTTGGTGGTTTTTCATTCATTTGTTTGAGTTTTGGTTTTGTTTTTAATAGAAAAGCAACCTATTAGAGGGCTGCAGAACTAAGCTCTTAAAATTAGGATTGATTTCATTTAAAATTAGGATACAGCATAAGAGCAGTGTAACTGGCCTTTAAGTGTTCAAAGCTAGCTGGAGCAAATGGTACCTGGTAAATCTTTTTATTGTGTGTGGTTGGCAATTACATGTGCAGCAGGGGGAGCCTCTCAGAAAGGCTTGCCCACCTTAGGAAGGCTGTAGATAGCTTCATCTTCCTACTGATGTGTTACTTATTGGTAATTCAGCACCAATAGGTGTAAATTACTTTGATGTAACATTTTGCTGACCCTGCTTATATCATAGATGAGCAGATGGTATGGAAAACATTTTGTACCTGTGCCAGAGAAAGGCAACAAGACTGAAAAGTAAACCTTAGGCTGAGAGGCTTGGGCACGATGAGCTCACTGTGAGCATCTCTGGATGAGCTGACTGGAGAGCAGCCCAGGCATCGTGGCTGTGCAGCACCTTTCCTCAGGAGCAGCCAATCCTGCAGGAGGCACCGGCTCACAGGCAAGGAACTGCCTTGCCAAGAGAGCTGGAAAACTGACAGTGAGCTCTGACTGATTTGTAATGGTGCAGGGAGGATGTTCATTAGCACCCCATCAGTCACAAGTGCCAAAGGAGGAGTGGATTCAAAAGAGTAGCGGGTCTTTTTGGGCTTGTCCTTTTTTTACCACTACTTTAATTTAGTCAAGGGTGTGAGTGGGGAAGCTTTGTTCTTGATGCCTTGATGTGGTTAACTGGGTTTTCGGGTTTGGAGGTCAGGATTCAGATTCAATTTGGTAATTTTTGTTGGCAGTGTAAAATGCTAGAGATCAAAATGCAGCTCTCTAACTAGCAGTCAGGTGGTAGGAGAGCACAATACAGAAATGAGTGGTTTAATTCATACTGGCACAAGTGTGTAATGAAACAGGTTTCTGCAGTGCCAGTATGTGTTTATCAAAAACTTGTCCAGGTGTGTGTCAGCACAAAGTTATACCAAGTATGTGTCATATAAATCAGCAGAAATGGAGAGTGTGTAATAACCATTAGAGACCCAACTCCAACCACATGGGAGAATATTTACTGCTAAGGCTACTGAAATTGCAACCCTTGCTTATACATGTTCATTTATGGCTGCACCTTGTACTCTGTCTTAGATGCTAGAGTGGAAATCCACGAGGAAATAATCTACTTCTGAATTCACAAAAATTTTATTCAGCAAGAAATCAGTTCACACCCTCTACATCTGCATTGACATGAATGGGGAAAAAACTACAAATGAGGAAATAGTTTAGAGGGATAAAATACTTTTTCATAACATGTAGATACACAGGACTGGCTTAAGGAGTATAATCTATATAAGTTTTATTCTTTTTTCAGTGTTTGACATAACCTGTAGAATCTTTAGATGCAATGTTGAGTTTCTGACAGATACTTTGAAAAGCAACAGCAGTTATATTACCATCTACATAGTAAATGCTTTAATTTGCAATGCCTGCTCTGTTAGCAAGACCTTGAACTAAATGTAAATGCCTCCCAGGGGTTGTTTCCACCTTCCAAGTTCTCATACATAGGATTATTGTAATGCATATGAAGAAGAAAACTGTAGAGCAGAAGGGAGGAGGTGGAATGTATTTTTAGCATGTATAATGTACCTTTATGTAGTTTGGTAAATACCTTAAATGAAATAAAAATCTCGGATCAATCCATCTGAAACCATTCATCTTAATTTAAAAGAAGAAAATCAATTGTGCCAAACATGCAGCTACTTTTGTGACAAATTCAGATGTTCATTTGTTCTGTGTTTTTTTTCTCAACAGGAAAGTTAATTATTTCCACATAAGCATGTAAATTATTAATTCCTCATCAATTTTACTTTGTAAATGGCACAAAAATTGAGCTGAGGAAACAATGCACAGTGAGTCTGAGGGGGAAAGTCTACTGTGAAAGAAATTTCACAAAATGAAACACTTTGCCATAATTCTGTGAACACTGTGCCATATTGACAAATTTAGCTTTCATTTACATTTACTATTTACCTTTGCAAAGTGAGCATACCAAATTATGTCAGGAACACATAACTTTTAATTTATCTTCTAGCAAAATGAAATCTAGATCTTGAAGCTGGATCCTGTGCAGCTACATGGTGTTGTCTGTGCTTGACATAAGCAGCTCTCCTCAGAGGTGAATTTTAGGATGCAGCTCACCACTGGGGTGATTCCTGTCTCATCTTCCTCCCCAGCCATGAGTACCTGGCAGTCTCCTTGGGTCAGGCCTTTCTTCTCTGGTTTGAGGGTTCTTTGGGACTCAGTAAGTTAGCCTGGTGGATAAGGACCATGCCTTCATAGTTATGAGAGGGAGGGTGACAGGCATCCACAGAAGGCTCTGTGGGGAGGAGGGAACACTCTGTTTGCTGCCTGCAGTTTTACCTTACTTGTGAGGCCCAGCAGCTTCCTTGTTAGCTCAGCTCCAGAACTAGAATTACTTTTCCATGCTTTGTGGGCATTTCATTTTGGCTCTCGCTGCAGAGGTCTGAGCCGTGGCCTCTGCTCCCACTGCTCTGCAACCTCATTTGTTTGTAATAATGGAGTTTAATGAACTTGTTGTCTGTGTTGTGGTTCACGTGCTGCTAGGGGAAGTGTGAGGTTTGAAATGCTCCATTTTTCCACATTAAAAACTCAATAGTATAAATGAATAGAAGGTTGAAATAAAATTAATTCTGGGATTTTTTTTTTTAAAGGAGGTAATTAAGAGAGACTTGAACAATAAATCAAGTTTTACTATCTTTTATTAAATATGTTTGAGTCAGCAACCTAAAACACAGTTGGGAACATGGAAAAGCTCCCCATTGTCTGTAATAATAACATATTTTGGATGGACTGCGTTCTTCACAGAGTAAATATGTCCTTTTAATGATATCATTAGGGAATTAACAGTTGTACTATTAAAAAATCTAGTGATTCCCCAAAAGAGGAGTCTTTTTCTAAAATGGAAACAGCCAGCATAAAAATAAACTGGAACTTCTATGCAAGAGTTGAGGTTTTTTTTGTTTCCCAACAAGGTACTGTATTAAACTTTCTCTGCTTTGAGATTATGTGGAGTTTAGTATTTGCTAGAAACAGATTTTGTTGTTGTTATTTAAATTTGGCATTAGGTATGCAAAATGGGAGATAGCTGAAATTCTTTTGAAATTCTTCACCTCACAGGTCAGCTTGGTCCTAGCAGAAGACAGAACCAATGTGTGCTGTGTGTGCAATGAGTGTTGGACTCATGGCATTGCTATGAAAGCTTTACGTGGCTTCCAATCTCTAAAAGTGCAACCAGCTTTTAAAGAGATTATCCAAGGGTGTAATTAAATTTCATAACCATTTTGGTGTGCTTGACTCACTGTAAGGTGTGTGTGGTGTAGGAGGATGCAGCTACTTAGCTGGCTACTTTCATCTTACAGTGAATAAGGCTTGTAAAGATGTAAGTCTGGTGCATAGTTGGAACTCCTGTGGATCAGAGTTTGGGCAATGAAATGGGCCTGAAACTTTGGCCAAGCTTCAATGAAATGTCAGTAGTATTGGAATAGGTAAATATTTATTTTTAAACTGGATTTTATGATTTCATTTGAATTTTAACAGAAGTTTTGGGACAGCTTTTCAGAGAGGATTCAGGCTACTTAGGATTGGGTTCAGGGTTGGGCTCATTCTGAAAAGGTAAATCAGTCTCTGTCCAGGCATTTGCTGGTCTCACTACTCCCCAGAATTCCAGCTGGGATTGTTACATGTCATATGTAGGGGAGATTGTTTCTATCCCTTAAAGGCTGGACAGGACTCATCAGATCACTTCTCTATAAACCAGTAGTCTTAAAGGTTGTTAAGCCCCAGTACAATGATATAATGAAAAACTCAAAATCCAGGTGTCCCAGTGTGGGCAGTGCCAGCTGTGCAATGCCTTTAACTCCTGATATGCTTGGTAGGCTCTGGATTGCTTCATTATAGTGCCAAAAATTAAATCTTAAATATTTACAGGTATTTGCAAGCTGGTTATCATTAGTCTTCTTTGGAATGACTTGATTTTTTTCCTGAAATTAAATCTGTAATTATTTAATAAATGAAAAAATCTTGCTGATAATGCAAGGGACAGCCATGCCAAGGCACAAAACTTCTGGAGTGAAGGGTCAGCTTTTTCCCTCCTTTATTTTTTTTTATTTTATTTTCGGGGAGGGATGCCTTCTGGCAACAGAAAGAAGTGCAGGTGTACAGTATCATAATTAAATTTAGCGAGGTTTGCATATTGAATGACCAGGTGTTGCAAGCAAAAAAAAAACCAACCAAACAAAACCCCTGAACACCTAAAAATCCCTCAACAAATGTGCATATAAACACATAAAATTTATATAAAAATGAAGAAGTTTTTGTTAAGGTATAGAAGCTCAAATTAAGAAAAGAATCTCCTTAACTTCTTAATTCATTCTTTCATTTTCAATAAATTAAGCTCCCACGTTGCAGCTGTTTTGTTCCCAAACAGAAAAAAAGCTCAGATTCATGCATAACTCAGGAAGGCAGGGATGACACTGAGCCAGAACTCAGTACTGCTTTATTGATAATAGAGCTGACAGTTAAGAACAGATTTACAGAATGTAGATCCTTTAACCAAGCAGCAAGCTGAACATCTGCAATGAAATTGGCACCTAAATTTAAGTTAAGCAGAAGTTTAAGTTCTCAGAAAGCAAATTAGAAAGCTAACTTCGTCTGTAATTGCAACAGAGACTGTAGTGAGCACAGAGCTGGATTTGGGGATTTGTGGGTTTTTGTTTGGTTTTTAAAAAAAGTCAATAGAGACCAATTGTAAACATGTGGATTTGCAGGTATGGTATGTGTTTATATAAATGAATAATCACCATATTCACATGTTTTCACTCTTTGTAGAGCTCCAGTAGCAGGGAGCTCCAGGCATGCAGTAAATACAGCACAGGCAGAAGGGAAAGGAGCCTCCTTGCCTCCTTCCAATGGACATAGAAAACAAATATGGCATAAGGAGACAGACAGGCATTCTGAGGATGTGGAAAGTAGAAACAAAACTAAGCAGTAATCATCTAATATACTTTGAGAACATAATTGTTTAAGCCAGAATGTGCCTCTATGAAGCTTTTGTTGATTTTTCTTAAATTCTGATTTTTTAATACTTTAAAATAAGTTAATTAAATTAACTTAAAGTATCAGTTATATTATTTAAATCTATTTATGAAGGTAAATTTATTTTTCCAGTTATGCGGACTGTAATTATCTTTTCATGTTCTGTACTCTCTCTTGCCTTCCAAGATCTCTTGTGAAGTGAAGAAATATCACCTGTAATGTCATTGTTATTATTGTTAAGGGAATAAAAATTCCTGAAGAGCTTTAGAGACATGAATCTAGTATAACTATTGGGGGAAAAAAAGATCTCACCACGGTATAAGTTCATTTAACAGATAGATATCTAGTTTTTAAATTACACACAAAAATATTTTTAAGTAGGAGATGGGAAAAAAATAGTAAGAATATGGCTTGGTTGGTTTGGCCTTGTTCTATGCTGGAGTTGACCAAATCAAATTATCATGAACTGGATTTTAATGTAGGATTCACCTTTATTCTGTTTAGAAAATGATTAGGAAAAAATATATAATTGTTTTCCTAAAATCAGATAACTGTGAATGACCCAGGTAATGATCAGAATGGGTTTGGATGAGAGCATGGCTGGTTTTGTGCTTCCAGCACCCAAATGGAAAGAGGTGCTTCTCAAAGGGGAAAGCACACACTGCAAAACAGATGAGGACAGTCTCCCAGGCATGTCCTCAGAAATGGATACAGGTGACACAGGTTTTACTCTGGCATTATGGCATAAAAAGGTTGGCATAATTCATGATGTGAGAACAGAGAGTAACTTGGGGACTTGGCTTTCATGAAGTCTAATGATAAGGCCGCTGTGAGAATGCTGCATAAAACTGTCATGGCAACATTTTAAATTGCTGTCAAAAATGGGAATGGAGACAGAAAAGAGTAGCTGAAATGATTTTAAGCTAGAGAAAACAATAAAGTACATAAAATTCAGTTGGTTCATTTTTTCAAAGAATATTGTGGGAATGCATGACTATTGTGTGATAATATTTTAATGCTCTGCAGGTACCACATATTAATATCTCTTCAACGAAAAGAAGTCTAAATATGAACTGGTAGGCAAAGACTGAGAATAGGTAAATAGACTATTTATCATTTATCTTCAAATAAGCCTCATTGGTTTGTCTTTTTTTAAAATATATTTGAGTTGAGTATGTATTTTCTGCAATTTTGGGCAGTTAATAAGAAGAGAGGAGTGAAGCTGGAGTCTGAGAGGCATGAGCAGTTTGGTTAAATGGCCAAATCATCTCTTCTGGCCTGAACTCTGGCTGTTCAATTTTTACAAAGCAAAGGAGCAGTTTGGGTCACTTGCTCCATCAGTGCATAGGAGCACACAGACTGCAATTCAGGAATAAAGGTTTCTGTAACTGCACTAAAGGACATTTGGAATATAATTTCAGAACAAGATAAATCATATTCTGCACTGTTTCTGGCTGCTTTCTGAACTGCATACTGCTGTGGGTGACACAGCTTGTTCTGCTGGAGGTTGAGCCATCACTGTCATTTTTAACATGGCCCTAATCAGATCTGACCATCTCAGATCTGAATAACCCAATTCCTAGAGCAGAGCTGTTGCATTAATTGTAGCCTTGCCATTAACAGCAGAGCTGCACTTTACACTAACGAGGATGTGGGAGGATTTTCATTATAATACCCTGAGCAGAGGAGTTTGGGAAAGACTAGGAGATTTCAGTCCTGGGTCACTTTAAATTCTCTGTTCACTGCTTTCTTTGGAGCAAACACTTCTTATCTGGCCAAGTCTAGTGCCTCGCTTTTGGAGACATTCTAGTCAGGTTTCTTAATTAATCTTTACTGCATGAATTTTGTCTCAGAATAATTTATGAGCTTATTTCAGCTTGCTTAACATGTTGAAAAATCCAGGTTATGTATGATAGCCACTCCTAGCCTAGTCCATTCAATTATAGTTTGTTGAAAAGAAATTGCCACTGATGAGAATGTTATTCCAGAACATCAATGGCATAGGCAAGTTGCAATCTACATTCCAGTTTGAAAAGCATCTTTAACAGTTAAAAAAGTAGGTATGTATGTTTAATTTCCTTTGCAAAACCACTAATGGGCTTTTGAAATTTTTCATTAGATCTAATGGGTGAACTGTGCTCTCTTTTTTTCTTTGGGTACAAAATACAGATTTAAGTTTATGGTTGAACTGCAAATTTGTGATGAGTACTTGGACTTTCTGATGTTGTTACTTCAATATGATATTTAAATTAGTGCCAGCTGAGTAGAGAGTGAGATACTGGAAGAGAATCTCTTATGTTTATAAGATTTGATCCAGTGCTTATTGAAGCTGAAATCTGCCCAAAGTGCTAGAAAATAACCCAGTGTATTTTAGGCACTGATTTGTCTTCTGCTTTGGCCCAAAGAGGGATTATGGTCAGTGTGTTCATGTCGGCATGCAGGAGGAGAAAAGATGAAGTCAGAGAAAGATACATGTGTAGGGGGATTAATCAGCCTTAACCTTAGATGTTTGCAGTTTGGATGTCAAACTCTGAGCTGGTTTCCCAGATGTTTCTATAGCATCTGAGAGTAAAACAGGCAGTTTTTAGGTGATAGCTGATCTACCATGCTTTAGATCTTTTCAGTAAGAGAAGATAAATTGTTCCCTTGACTGTAGCTCTGCAAATACAGTGGATAGGATGACTGGGTCTGTTGTTGAGACCTGTTTTTAACCTTGTGAATCCCATCCATGCTGTCTTGGATAATGGCCAGTGCCTGGTACTGGCAGGCAAAACACAAGATCCGGCAGGTATGAAGTACATAATGCAGTCAGCACTCCCCAGGACAACTCCTGTCTCCTTCCTTTGATTGTCTGAAAGGGAAATGGAAAACCTACCCCCTGTGAAGGAAACTTGCTCTAATTAGCTAAAGCAAGTTGGGCAAGTGAACAGCAAAACACAGCAAAAAACGAGGTTATCTTGGCCACAGAGTCTGGCACCACAAGCACACAGGGATGACAGACCTTTGCTGGCACTAGGAGCTGTTGCCTTGCACCCTTCCCCTCTCAAACCATGGTTAATTAGACATGCCAGCAGTTTAAAAAGTGTCAGCAGGAACACCCACAAGTACACCCTAAGATCTTATTAACTCCTAGGGGCAGCACAATAGTCACTAAGCTACAGGCTGCATGAAGCAAAGACAGACTTTGCCTTTTGCCATTGTATAGAAGAGACAGATTTTCAGAGCTGCAAAAAGAAGACAAGGGAACAGGATTTTACCCTTGTGGTTAGGCTGTGATTGAGTCTCATTTCCAAGATTATGTCAAATTTTCACTGAATAGCTACTCAATGTACAATACATTAACAATCCTGGGGGAAGAAGCTGGAAATTATAATTGCATTCTCTTCAGCTGAATATCCTATTAGGGTGCAGAGTCATACTTTTCCTTTTGCTCCCTTTCTGGCTCTCTGCAGCTTTTCTATTCATTGACATGGCTTCAGCAAAAATGAGAGTTGTCCCAACCCCTCTTGAAATCTAATGGCCTGGGACTATCCTGTGATATGGCAGATCAGGGAGTGAACCACCTTCAGATTGAAGAATGTAGATTTCCTATTTCCTGAGTGCTAGTCAGAAGTCTCTCTCTCTATATATATGAAAATGTATTTATAAAAGAATTATATATATATATATGCCTAAGTGTAACTTCCTCGCAGTTCCTACCAGCCAAGAGCTGCTTTTAAGAAAGATGCTGTGAATACTTTCCCTCTGTGCATTTGGATCCAGTTCGTTCTCTCAGCACACTCAGTGAACTGGACTCCTGGCTTGTTCAGAGGCAGTTCCAGTTTGCCACCAAGAATGATGGTAGTAGAGATCATATTTTTTCAAAGCAGAAAAATACAGGGCTTTGCTGATCTTTTCTGGGCATGGGATGGATTTTCAGTTGCACTCTGGCTCCCAGTGACTTCATGCTGGGGATTTGCACTGGCACAAAGCACTCATAGTCTTCAGGTAAATGAGGGTGATACTTGTGCTGCATCTGTGTAAAAATGTCTGTTGTGGTTTTAATTGTCTGGTTATGCCCACTGGGGGATGCTGCAATTCCTGCTCTGACAAGATACAGTAAAGGAATTTGATTTGGCCTTTTCTGAGCATGCCCATGGGATGTGACTGGCTTGGGCATTGCTGGTACACTGCAAGTCACTGTGGTATTTTTGGGTGTTAAACATTCTGCAGCATTTCAAAACGTTTGCTTTTATATCACAGATTTGGACTGGAGGGCATGATTTCAGATCTGTGATGAGAGCATTGTAAATAAAGTGTTTTGTTGGATTTGAAATACTGCTTTTTGTAGTGAATGAAGGTTGGAACAATTTAAAAAGTAAATAGTGTGTGTAAGAATGAATGGCTTGGACTGTGGGGTTCTGGGCTTTTATACTGAGGTTGTTGATACCTTTTGCACTGCATTTTATATTTTAACATAAATACAAACAGATATTTTTTCCTGCTATTTTTTGTTCTGCCTCACACACAGGTATACAGTGCAGCGGGTGATATTTTTACGTAACTATGTAAAGCTGGGGGAAAAAAAATGTTTTCTTTTCAGAGAAAAAACAATGAGGTTGATGTTTGACTTGTTCCCAGGTGATTTTTCAAGTTAATAAGTCTGAGGACATTTAAGGATGGTGCAAGGAGTTGTATTCCATACAGCATGTTAAAATTCCTGAGTAGAGCAGTACATTATTTGGGATTTCACAGCCGACTGATTTGGGTTTTGGAGAATGTTCATATCTGATTCAAAAGCCTTTTCTTAGTTTTAGTTAAAGGGCGGCAATTAAGACACCTAGTAGCACATTTGCTTATGAATCATTGGGCTTTATACTAAATACATGGACATCAGTATTGTGGGAACTGCACCTACTTGTAAGTGGGTTTGTTGAAAATTTGTTGTGCAAATACTGAAGTGTTTTGTGGAAAGCTGTTTGATATTTCTGACTAGTCTGAATCATTTTATATTTTGAAGGTGGCTGGATTTAACCTTAAATACTGTGCTGCAATTATCTGTAGAACTTGCTGTCAAAACTCTCCATTGGTGTTTACAACACTAACCAAAGTTTGTTAGTTTTCATTATTTTCCTTCCTTCAACTACATTTTCACACCCTTTTTCAAAGTCTATAAAATACTGTTCATTTACATATAAAAAGAACTGTTGCTGTGGTTCATAGCATGCTACTTTATAAAACATTTCTCTTTGTCCTACCACCAATAATTAGCAGAATGTCAGACTGCTAAATTCTTGGTTCATTGATTTAAGTGGATGAGGTCTACTTTGTATTTTAAGGCATGACTTTAGTTTTAGTTTTGTTTTGGTTTTTTTTTTCCCATAGTACTTTGTAAATTAACAGTGGTTATCCACCAGCAGTCAGAAAACACCTAAGAAACTGTGTTACATGAAGGTCCAAATCCCTGTAGCCACTGCCCTAGAAGTCCTGTAAATTTTCAGGGTTAAGCCCAAGCAGAAGAAATATGAGCTCTGTTACTTGTCTGTTAGAGAATCTGCTTCTGTACCACATAAACACAAGAATTATCTTGCCTCTGAAACAGAGAAGTAAAGCAGAAATAGCCCTCACAATGAGAAAAACCTGAACTCTTGCTGGAACTGTTCCATTAAAACTTGGTTGGCACTGTACCAGAATCTCAGAAACCTCTGCCACCTCATGTTTTTAAAACCTTACCTCCAGTCAGTATTTAGGCATTGCATTTCTTCTTTCATTTGCTGTAGCTGATAACTGTTTGGCTTGTAAACCACCTGAGGATGTGGCTCCTTTGAAGCCACTGGACACAAGACCACAGTCTTACATCTGGGACTTGAGCAGTGAGGAGAGGGAAAGCTCAGGGATTGTGCCTGGATAAGATAGGACCAGCTCTTGCATCTCAGGGCTTGCAGGTGGTCCTATCCCTTTGCACCTTCAGAAACTGAGTGTAAATAATTATATTGTGTGATATTCACCTGGTAATGGAAGATCAATGAACACTGCCCACCTGCAGTTTGATGACCTTGCCACCTCAGCCAGCACTGGAACTGGGAGCTGGGTGTGTGGCACCCTGCAGCTGGGAGTGACAAGCCACTGAGTGTGACTGGCTGTAATACATTTGCATCCTTTTGCAGATATCTGACACAAGAAATGAGGAAAATGTGTTAGTTTACTTAATTATAGCAAGGAATTGAATATGTGCTCAATAGCAGGTGACACATGAGGCTCTGTTCCTGCATGCTATGGGAATGCCTCCCAGATCTTGTACTGTACTTATATATTAATTCAGTTTCTTGCGTTTGCATTTTACATGAGCTTAATTGAAAATGTATTGCCAAGTTATATTAAGTTACACTGGGGGCAGTTAAATTAAAAATTGAGTTCCTCTTGTTAAATATGATCAGAACCTATTTTCTGGCACTGCCCCCATATTTTTAACTAGATAATTATATTACAAAGAGCCTGTTTTCTATAGAAGGGTGCTCCATTAAGACAACCTACTAGCTTGTTTTTCAGACAGCAGGAAAAAAAGGCAGAAGGGGCTGCTACTGTTGATTTATATGCTTGTATTTTTTTATATGCTACATAGGAATATAATACTTCTGGTGGAAAAACTGTTTTTAGAAGGTGGTTCAGTATGGCCTTTTTACATTTTTGAGATCTTTTATTCAGGTAGCTGAAAAAAAAGAAAATTCATTTAAAGAGAACAAAAAACTTCAAGGCAAACTGATGTATTCTCTCAAATATGAGGTGCTTCTAGAAACAGTTGATTTGCCATCATTAGAATTTTGCATCTCACAGTCTGGTTGTCATCAGAACAGTAATGGACCACTTCAATTTGTGTTTTTTTAATTATTAATTTCTTTTTTGATTTAGTTGGTTTATCAATAAATGGACAAATGAGTTCTTACCTTACTTAAGGGCTTACTTAAGCAAGCATATATCTTTTATGATATTATCAACTTGTCAAATGTGCAAAGACTGCCTGCTATGATCACTGTTATTAACAAAGACCATAACATGATGTATTATGGATAAACATACTCAGTTTCCAAAGGGAAACTATTTTAATTGACGTTCAACATCCAGTACTTCAGTTACATGACACATTTGCCAATAGCTGGCTTTTACATATTGACATACATTTTTATTTAACTTTACCTGGAAATGTCAGGAGAAGAGTTCAGGGAGAAGAGAAGAAAGATGTTAATTAATATTGCTCGCAGTGGGATGCAAGCATTGTTTCAGTTTCAAATTAGAGCAGTGCTCACTCAGGCATACACTGCTAATGTTATAACTAAGGATTTGTAGAGCAAGGAAAAGTTAATGGACAGCATCTCTAATAAGGATGCTGTACTTCACTCCTGACTTGCACTACAGCAGAGGGAATCAATATTGCCTCACAGCTCATCTATCATTTGCCTTTGCTTCAGGTTGCTCTGTGTATGTGTACTAATAGACCTGTGGGTGGGATTAAAACTCACCAAAGACCAGAAATTAGAACAGGTCTAGAGATGTTGTGTATATGTATGATCATTAAATAATCTAAAGGAGTTTAAAAAATTCTAGATATAAGCTTGCATTTTTTATTTTGGTGTGATAAAACGTTTAGCCCATTTATAAATATTTTGTCATCTTTTATAGCAGGACTAAATATTTTCTCTGCAAAAACCTTTCTCTGTTAAGGAATCCTGGGAGTTGTAATCTTACAGATACGCAACTGGAAGGTACACTGGCTGTAGAAACTTAAGATATGAGGAGGATTAGTTTTTCCACTTTTTCCATTCCCCTTGGTCTAAGTAAAAACAAACTGTTAATTCACAGGTATTTGAAAATTGTAATCATTAAGTACTTTACAGCATAAAAATTCACTGTAGAGAAAATAAATCAGGTAAGGGAAGCCATAGATATGTATTTATAAGCATGATATTGCAACAACAGGAGGGATCCACTTTGCTTCATTTGTTATGAGGAAAGTTATTTAAATCTTTGATCTCTTGATTTTTGCTCAAAATTTTAAAGCTCCAGCTATCCAGCTGAAAGCATTTCTTGTGATAGGCAAGATGCTCATGCCTCTGTTGGTGATATGGATCTGAGGATGGCATTGCTGCTCCTAAGGTGGGAAAGCAAGTCTTGTACTTGATTTGAGTTATCAAGTGAGCATCTGAAATTGCTGCTTCCAGATGGCTACTAGCTGCTTCTCCATCTACTTGTGAAAAGAGATTGTCAGACCTTGTTTTGGTGATGATTCATCCCTGACTGATAGTTTTACATAATTATATGATTCTCTGCCTCACATGAACCTGATATTTTTGTGTTGTGGAAAAAAAAAAGGATTTCACAAAAATATATAGAATTATTATAGACTTGTATTTTATTTTCCACCCAAAGATTTCTAAACGTTTTGAAAATTTAAATACATTAGGACTTGTAACAATGTCTCTTTTCTTAAAAGACAAGTACTATTTTACTAAATGTTATGCTTTGTAAAGGTGTGATAACAGTGTCTCATGTAGGTAGTCCATTAAAATTCCTAAATTTCTCATCAAGAAGATTCAAGATGACTCTTTTGTATCTTGTACAGCTGATTATGTCTACCTAGGTTCAGGCATAGCATCTCAAATATCTCCCTACTGAATCATGTCCTTTTTATTATGCCATTTTTCCAATTTGGAAATATTATTTTGATACTTACCTTGTTTTCTAGGGGCTTGAAAGAAACTGCAGGCCCTGTGTTGTGTGCAGAGAAACATCACATTTGATAAGCATTCACTAGGTTCCATCATCTAAAGGATTAATGAAATTACTCAATCAGCACTGCTAGACCCAGGGCAGAGCCACCTCACAATCCTCCTTGACACTGCCTTTTCTGCCAACCTGTTTTCACATTTATCCATTGCTGGGTCTAAATACATTTTTCAAAATAGTTTTGCCAATTTTAGGGTGTTCATTTAGACTTGCTAATGAGTGTCATGTGAGATGGTACCAAAAGCCCTGCTAAGGTGAAAATAACACATCTACTGATTTGTTCCTTTGCACAAGGGCTCTTATCTGTCATGGAGAAAATCAAATTGATTCAGCAATCTGTTATGTAAAAAAATCATGTTGACAATACTTATGTAACTTGTCCTATCTTCTGGGTGCTTTTTATTTGCTCCAGTGTTTTTCTGAGACTTCAGCTTAAACCAAGTAGTTAATATTTCCCAAAACTTTCAATTTTCTCTCTTTCTGAAGAAAAGTACTTTGATTTGCTTTTTCTAACCTCCTTGAGCTTCATTTCTTTCCCACAAGTCATCTTAAGTGCTCTAAATTTCCTTTAGTGTGCTTTCTAAAAATTAATTTCATCAGACCTGTGATTTGAAAATGTAGACTATGGTTAAATGTTCACTTTATTTTAGCTTTAATTTTCTTCTTTCTCCTAGTAAATACTTATTAATTGCCTGATCACAGTTCTCTTTCTAACAAAAAATGTAGCTGAAGCAGTTTGAGTGTTTTCTCATGGTCATATATTTGTAATTTTCCTGAATAGTGTGCAATTCTTATTTTCAATGCACTTATTTTTATAAAAAAGGTCCCAGAGAAAGCCATGCATTGCCTAATCATTTAAAAACAGTCTATGTATTTTTCCTGTGGTATAACTATGATGGCTCTTATTTGTCAACCAACTGCAGGATTTTATTTTTTGTCTTTTTCTATTTTTTTCTACCCAGAAAAATGTACAAATATTTTCAAAGTCTACATGGATCATTTTCATCATGTAATGGTTTGGCTTGGAAGGGACCTTTAAAACTTATCTTGGCCATCCTTCAAGCAGATCAAATTGCTCAGAGCCCCATCCAACCTGACCTTGAAAGTTTCCAGGGATGGGGCATTCACCACCTCTCTGGGCAACCTGTACCAGTGTTTCACCACCCTCATTGTAAACAAATTCTATCTTACACCTTGTCTAAATCTACCCTCTTTTAGTTTAGAACCATTACCCCTTGTCACTTTTCACTGCCGTTGTATATGGACACCCAGAGGGAACTCTGTGTGATCTAGCAACCATAGAAAGAGAAACTGGGAAGGATTGAGCCATCTGTTTCATGACTGTTTTCATACTATTTCTGTGTCTTTATAGCATGTCCTTTTTATTTGTTCCTTTATGTTAAATGCCACACTTTCATCTTTCTAACTTTTGTGCCATTGTATTCTTGCTATTTTTATATTCCTACTTACTAACTTGGCTTCTAAAGTGTTTTATTTTGAAGACCTTATGATTTATCTACCCACCACATATCTAGGCACAATTAAATTAGACTTTCCAGAATCCAGTCTTCACTGGATTTCTCTTAGGAAGAAATCAGGACCTTTACCATTCTGCCATCTTTTGCACCCATAGCTCCTTTGGCAGGTCTTGAAAAACCCTTATTTTCTGCCAGAGCAAGCTGCTGAGTGCATTTCTATATTGCTGTCACATGCTTTTATATAAATAACCAGCCCAAAGTGTCCTGCTGCATTCTGCTTCCAGCGAGCATTTGGTAGTTCTCTTTTACTTTGTGCCTAATGTTCTTGACTTTTTTCCTATTTTTTGGTGTAATTGATTATAAAGCATTAGAAACCTATAAAATGCTGTTTGGTAATGTATGTACACATACAAATACATGCTTAGAGAATTGTGTGTGCCTACAAAGTGCAAACAAACTGCAAGGAGGATGTTGATTTAACTTTGTTTTGCACCAGGAATTGGCCAAGGATAGTACCTGCTTTGCAATCTAATGGTGTTACTTGAAGACTGTGTATTTTCACTGTTTCTAGTAAAGTTTTATCACTTGCAATAAATTTAGAGTTAAACACTAAGGCAATGTCTTTTAATATATATTTTTTTTTTTTTGTGGCAGAAAAGGTTGTGTGCTAATGCTTTGACTTTCTCTGAGCATTTTCCTTTTCCATACAATTTCTGAACAGCTGAGGAAGGTATGAACTTATTTGACAGTAAAAACTGAGATTCTCATCTTGAAATGCTACAGAACTTGGGTGTGAGAGCAGCAAAATATTTTGGCTTGACTGGTGAAAATTTTAAGTTTCAAACAGCTTCCTAATCCGAGTGAACTCACATAACAAATGGTATTCTTTTATTTAAACCAGTAACTAGTTTAGATTCCATTATACAAATTTTACCTTTATCTCCAGAATCACCCTGTTCTACTTCATAATTTCTGCCCCAGCCAGATATAGTAGCACCATTCTGTTTCTGCCATTTTGACATCTGTTATTGTTTTGCTTTGTGTGGCAGGAATCACAGCACTTCAGTTGTTGACTAGTGCAGATGACAGCTGAAAAAAACTCAAAGCTGTTTGAATTTAAAAATCATTAATATAGGGAAATTGGATAATTTTAGCTCTATTGTAGCTATCATGAAACTTGTGGCTTCATATCAAACACGGCTTGGTGAGTTTCTCTCCCATGCATCCTTCAGGGGGCAAAAAAGAGAGAGCTTCAGAGAAGTTCAGGAGTTTGCTGAAAGCAGAATCTGTGTTCTCTCTGAGATACAATCACACCTTTCTCTACAGATAAACCCATTTATCTGTGCCTGATTTATGGCTTTGGTCAAAGTAGAATGGCTCCCTCTCTCTTCAGTGCTGCAGTCATGTAGTCTGCTAATGAGAAATTTCACCTACTCTCTGTTTCTCCTGAGACATCCACCAAATGTTGAGGACACTGAAGCTGCTAAACATTACTGCATTTCTTGTATTTTCTTCCTTAGGTGAAGGGAAACACCTTAAGGGTTCTGTTTTCTTCCTCCTCTTCCAGTGACACACAGAAGATTGGGGAAAATAATTTAGATAGGAATGGCATGGACAGACTTCCTTCTAATTTCCATTGCTACTGCTTACCTGTGGCATTTCTATTCATATAATCCCTGTACATTAGCAATTGGATTTATGTATGTATCCTCTGCATCAGCTGCCAATTGCTGTTTATATAAATAAATGCATTTTGCTTCAGCAAAGCCTCTTTTGGCTCCCTCATTTTATCTTCTTTCTGTTTTGAAGTTGAACACATTTCTGAGGTACCAGATGGCCAGGTATTAAATGCATAAAATGCATTATTTCCTTCTTCCCTCCTCTGCAGCAGTCTGTTTCTGTTTAGCTATGCAAATAGGAGTGGTTGAGATTAAAAGCAGGAGTTGCAGCTGATATAGACCCCAATAAAATCAGGTGGAATTGAACAGGTCTGAAAAGTAAGCAACTTTTAACATCCTTAAGCTGCTTTGAATAGTGGTAAATAAAACTGTTGGCTGAAGAGAGAATATTTATTCATTGTGTGTTTCATGCTGACTGCTGGGAGAGGGCAGTTTGGAGGTAGAGCTGTTCTTTAGCTGGTAATAACATCTGTTCCAAACAAGCTGGAGTGGTTCAGAGCTGATGTGACAGAAATTATTCTCAGCTGTTAACAAATTGAGGTGAATTTTAGCATGAGAGTGAAGAATGTGTAGGGAGTTCAAATAGCTAACCATGCTGTTGTGGACTTGCAAAAGCCACAGTATGAAATTGGTATTCCCTTATGTGGATTTAACTTTGTGAAATATGGATAAAACTAAAAACTCCTCACTGCTCATCTCACCTAATATCGAGAGTTAATCTTGTGTAAATGGAGTTTATCTGAGTGGCAGGAAGGTAACTTATGGATTTCTGGTGTTTTTTTAATTTATTTTTCAAATAAAAAGTAGTAGAGAGTTTTTGCAGACACATTTTAATTAAGCTTGTCTCGGTAGGCAAAGTAACATAATGGTCCAGCTTTGCCAGGTAGTCCCTGTCCTCAGACTTTTGATTCATTGGTTTAAAGCTGAACATTTCATTTTAGCTCTTAAGATTTTGCAAATAAGACAATGTACTGTAGAAAGAAAAATGAGTTTAATAACTTTGAGACTTTTAAGATTTCTTGATCTTTCACATAAGGCTAAAAGGTATGATTTCTTATAACTTTATATAACCAAATATCTGAGGTAACTTACATAGCCTTGTAGATACTATTGGTTTCTGAAGTATTTTAGTAAATCTCAGGGAAAAACTCCTGGAAGGTGTGGGGCTTGCTTTATACAGAGGTTGTAGTATACAGGGCTACTGAAATTACTTGTGACCTTGCCTGTCATTCATCAGTGAATGCAGCAGCAGCAGCATTAATCAAAACATACTCATTGGAGAATTTTCATCTGTGGCATATTGCTCCCATAACTCTTTCTATGCTTTTCTTAGTGTCAGCAAGATCTGACATTTTTAGAGCAGATGTGTAATTTCTGAAAATATTTTTAATTCACTTTGCAAGGCGTATGTATGACGTAGGAGATGCTATGATATTCAGGTTTTAACATGTACAACATTTTATGGTTTGTAGGGGCTTGACCTCAATTTATTTGCAAAATAAGCTTTTGAATACTAGTACAGAAGCTTTATAATGCAAAGTATTTAAGTATCCCATACTAAGTTGTGTTGGTTATCTGTCATAAAAATAGCAAACAATACGTTTTAGTCCATGAGATTTATTCTGTGGAAATACTGAAGCACAACACCTTGAATCAGATTGATGCATAAATCCTACTGATTTCAGCGAAGTCAAAATATCACCTGCTGTCTCTCTCACCCTGTCATGACACCTCAAGCATAATTGTCTTTTTGAATCCTGGCTCTGATGATGATGTTACCAGGCTTGTGCCTTATTGCTTCTCATCCTACGTGTTTGTTCCAGCACCTCATCTCTGTACAGCAAAGTACGTGACAGAATTCCATTCTTATTTTCTGACAAAAGTAGGTCAAGAGTAGTTCCATCCCTGTTGTCATCCACGGTTTGCACTGATGGAAGGAAATCTCTTAGCATCTCTCTAATACCTTGTTGTTCTCACTTTCACCTCTTGCTCTCTGTTTTTTTGCAAAGAACAAAGCCTTATGTTTGTGATGTAGGGCTGTGTTCAGCAGGAATATTAAAATATGTTTGTTTGGGAGTTTATTCAGGAAAATAGGTGCATTTGTTACTCGGCAATAAATCCTTTTAAGGATAGCCATGTGATGAGAACAGCAGGAAATGTGAATGGAAAGCCATCTGCTCCATGCCACAACCCCTGAGGATACGTCTGTGCAGGCTGGAGGGACTGTGGTGGAAACTGTGCTTGTAACAGTCGTGCTGGCTTGTTCTTCCATTTATCCTACCTGTGCCTTGACCTCAGCCTGGAGCCCTGGTTTGGACAGAGCTCTGTGTGCTACAGCTTGGTGCTCACACTGCTCCTGTGATAGCTCCTGTGCTGAGATGTAAACAAACAGGATTGCTGCTCTCAAACCACAGTGTGAAAAGGGCCATTAGGTTCAAATATTGTCCTGCACTCTCCTGTATAACCTCAATCCTTTTCCCACAAGAGGGAGACAGAAAGTGTGACTGAATCCAAGGAAGAATGTATTTGGTATGAGGAGATCCTAACTAGCAAGGAACTTTACCATCCTGGAGAGAACAATGCAGAATGAGTAAATATCAATAGTGTGGGAACATTTGGTATGACAGAATGTTTTCTTGCAAAGGAAAGAGAAAGAGACTAAATGTGATTATAGATTTTGAAGGAAGACAAAATGTTTCTCAGCAAGATTCTGGCTGTTTTTATGTTTGCACATAATGTGGTGCAATTGGAGCAGACCTACCAAGCAAAACACTTGATTTGCAAACCTGACATCCAGGCTTGCACAGATCTCAGGAGGTGCTTTCCCTTGGAAGACCTCTGGTCCAATTCCAGCACTTGAAAGGCACTAGTGCTTATTTCCAAGAAAAAGATGAATGTGTGCACTCCTCTGTGGAAACCAAAGTGTGTTCAGTGAGGATGAAGCAGAGATTTGCTGCAAAAACATGTCTTGTGAAATAAAACAGTACTGTAAATACACCTTCCTCCTTCCACTTTTCTAAGTTTTTGTGCCAAAGATTGTGTTTGAAATGTGAAATTTCTTATGGAAACCTTATCCAAACTTACAGTGTGAAATTTCTTATGGCAACCCCATCCAAACTTAGGTTTTATCTGAAAATATGTTTCCTAGTATAAAATCAAAGGAATTTCCTGGACAGAAAAGCAATGAAGGTGGCAGTGTTCTACTAACACCATCTTCTGTTACTGAAATGCTTACCAACCCCTGAAGTATAAAAATTATTATATGACCATTTTGTAAAAACGGAGAGAAGTAGAAGTGAAGTCTAGTTGGTTTGTTAGGATATTTACTTTTAATCTCGCTTACATATTGTCAGCATTTTTTAATCAGTGCTGACAATATCCTCTGAATCAGAGCAAATGCAGAGGTGCTTTCAAAACCAAGTTATTATTGACAGTCACTGCTGCACTCCTTAGTTCCTGAGGTGCTTTGTTGTTGTTGTTGCTGTTATATTTTTCAGCAGTATTCCTCCTTCTCAAGGTTATTGATTGTTTCCCACAATTAGAGCTGAGCTGCTTCCCACAACACTGCCTTCAGTTTCTGTTCCTGCCTGTTTTCTTTGTGCAGGTTTGTACATCAATCTGATTTCACTTTAACCTTTATCTTCTCTTGTGAACAGCCTGTGCAGCCCCTGCAGTAGCAGGGACCTGAAATTCTGGCATATCATCCAAAGCTTTTCTATCTATTTTTTTCCAACCCATTTAAGGCTACTCTTTCTCATTAGGAATAAAAGCAAAGCTAAACAAATAAATTTGTGTTTAAACAAATAAAACCTTTCATGCAATAAAATTGTGAATAGTTGAGAAAAAATGAGATTAAATGAGAAAATTTATTGCTTCTTACTTCATACATTGCTGCATGGACTAATGCAGAGTTATTTTGCTACCCAGTGTAGAGATACAAATGGAAGTTTATTTTGAAGACAAAAATGGTTTGCTTTTCCTCCTTCAATACTATGTCTGCAAAAAAGATTAGCTTTGCATAGTTGATGCAGGCAGCGGAGGAGTAACAACACTGCTGGAACTGGTTAGCAGAAAAAACCAGAAACTATTTAAGTGAGATAATTTGGTACTGCTCACTTTATTTCCAGGTATTTTGCCGTGAAATTTATTCAATACAGTCTTAGAGCCGCAATTTTTGAAAAGTCATAGAAAGGCTCCAGAAAAAATAACCTTAATTTCTGGGAAAAAGCAAAGTATGTGTACTTCATCTGTCTGCTTATAAGTCTCTACCTGATATAAAAAGAAAAAAAAAAAAAAAGTAGGATAGTAACAAGCAGATAAGATGGATTTGTCAAGAAAACAAAAACACAGACCCAAAAGGATTTCATAGGAACTAATTTTATCCTTTGACTGGGCTGAGCATGCACAATAAACATGATTAAATCATGAGTTTGAGGTTTTTGAGACTTGGATTCTCAAAAGGAAGTTGTACAGATACTGTCTGTGTAGAAGTCCTTAACCTGGTGCATGCACCATTAACCTGGTGCAGCAAAACCACTCCAGGAGGGGACCTGCTCATTCTGGAGACCCCATGGGCAGCAGGATCCCCTGGTTTTGCTGGCACTGAGTCCTTTCATGCTGTGGCTTTAGCAAATGTCTTCCTGGGGGCAGGAGCTTCTGTTTGGTTGGAGATGCTTACCTGGTGCTTTTCAACGTTTTGTAATGATTTGCATGATACATGAATGTGCTTCTGGAATCTGCTGCGAAGTACAGCCTGTCAACATGTGAAAGGAGATACTTGACATCCAAAATGACTTCGAAAATATTTGGAGAAATGGCCCAAAGGAAAGGGCAAGACTAACTAAGGAGCAGGAAACACTCTGGGATGTAAAATGCATTGCCAACAGTGCTGGAGCCAGTCCTGTCATCTTTTTGCACAAATACTAAGCATTGCAAAGATACGTTTGGCAGGGAGTGTTATGGTGAATGTATGGGAGATAATACTTCCACTTCAGTCAGCATTTTAGGAAGGTTTATTCTGGAGCAATGCTGTTTTGGTGCTGGAAGGGATCTGCTTGAACAATGAAGGAATATCAGTGAAAGAATCAGTGATAAGAGGAGCCTGATAGGGAAGAAAAAGGGTCTCTCTATAGTGAGAACAAAATCTTGTAGTTTAAACTACATCATGGGATATCAAGAGGAGGCATCAAGATAAATGTCCAAAGTTTGAGATAATGAGTATGTAAATTGATTCCTGGTGAGACATAGCCTGTAGGAATGGATTAGGGATTTTGCATCTGCGTGGAGGTGGGTGATGGGCTGTCTGCTCTCACAAGGTCTGAATGTACATCCTATTTTTCCTGAGCTGCCAGCTGGCCTGGGTGGAGACCTCGGAGAATCGAGAGCCAGAGGAACTGTGTGGAAGAGACAAAAAATGGAAGCAAAATATGTTCAGCTTCCCAGGACTTTAATCTTTGAGTAGAGAAAGACACAGGTGCCACCAAATGATAGGCAGTGCCTGCAGTGTGCCAGAACACGAGTGTGTGCTGTGCTCTGCCATCTGTCACAGTAGTGACGAGCCTCGCTGCAGCATCCTGCAGGCCTTGCTCTTGTAAAGGGCTTGCCTGCCTACACACTCCTCTTGTGTCCCAGCCCTGGGCTTTAAATTGTCTTAAACTTCATCAGAAAGTTTTCAGTCGCTTTGGTCTTGTACATCGCAATTCATTTGAGGTGTCACATAGCTTGCGGGGGAAGTACAGAGAACTTCCAGATGAAGTGGTTCTTGTAGGGTTCCTGTTGTTCTAATTGCTTCCTCATGTGTTCTAAACTGATGTCTTAAGAACAATAAATCTAATTTTCACAGACATTGGTATTCTGTATTGTCACCACAGGACCTATCCAGTTGGATGTTCAAACTTTGATTGAATATGGGATTAATTTCACATATTTTTAACAAGTCAGAGGCTCAGGTATTTAGCCTAAACAACTGTAGGTTTCTCCTTCAGGCAGTGGGTGGCAATAGGTGACTTTGGATGAGGATTTGGTGCTTAATTTTGAAGGAAAGAACTTTGCTTCTGTAAAGAAAGGAGAGAGCAAAAGCTTTGGTTACAAAAGAATAGGAAAGTGTCACTTGTCGTTGATGTGGAAAGTGTCTATTCTTTATTAATTAACCATTAGGATAATTAATTTTGTGCTGTATAAGTTTGTTGGTTTTGGAATATGCATTGCTTAAAAAGATAAAAAACAACTGATTGTCTTTTATAATATAATTTTGCTATGACTTACATGTATACATGCATATGTGTATTTTAAAGCTATTTTGACTTATTAGGATGAAATTAAGTCATCATACATACAACCTATGACTGAGCCAGAACTGTGAAAATAAGCTGGATGGAGGTTAAAGAAGGTCAAAAATAGCTTTTTAGGTTGTCTTTCCCCCAGGTTTCCTTATAACACCCATAATTTAATCTTCTTCTCTGGTACATGAGGATTTAAAAGAACTTTGGTAGGTAGAAGTTAGAGAAGATGAAGCCCATCCGTGGAGTTTGCATGAAAATATTTTGCACATTGCTTCAGGAGGAAAGTAAACTGTGCTAGTTTATAACATACTTAGCATAGTCTCAGCTAATCAGCAATGTCAGTGA
The DNA here is from genome assembly GCF_009819885.2 of Catharus ustulatus. Classification (NCBI taxonomy): domain Eukaryota; kingdom Metazoa; phylum Chordata; class Aves; order Passeriformes; family Turdidae; genus Catharus; species Catharus ustulatus. The sequence continues at coordinate 9,236,184 of NC_046221.1, read as the reverse complement.
AGTTTATTGGGATTAGTTTTATCCAGATTTGTAACTGAAATCTGGCTTTTAGCTGCTTTCCTGTAAATCATGTTATAGTCATATAAAATTGGACTGTTTATGGGAAGAAGCATTTATTGAATTATTTTTTTACATGGCACATCTGGGAATCATTCTTGGATAATCTTACATTTATATATTAGTAAATTTTACCTGCCAGTTTTGTTTGTGGAATACTAATATGCATTTTTTGCCCCTGGAAGCAAAGCCTTTTGAGAAGTCATAGATGGGAATGTGCAAAATATTTCTCATAAACTACTTCAAACATGCATTTCTCTTAATAAATATATATTAACTTCATATTTAGTTCCTGGCTTTTAATAATTATTTCAGTGATGAATGCATATGAAGGGGATGACAAAGCTTGGACTCTTACAGCCACTTGTGGTCCATAATTATTGGAAGTGGTTTGGGGTGACTTCCTATTCCCTTTTGGAGGCTGCCATCTTGTGTTCTGAAATCAAAACTTCCATTACCATGATTTCTCTTTATCAACCACTGTAGTTATGAAAATAGGTATTAAATTGTGAACACAGGATAAATGTAGCAGTATGTACTGTAACAAGTAGATAGTAGATAAAATCATATATAGTAATTGGTTTGTTTAAAACAATGTGATCCAAATAACCTTTGAAGGATGTTTGTTCTGAAACCCATTGCTGGTCATTGGAAAGACAACTGATGTAAAGAGCTTTGCAGCAGACTGTTGGATTTGATACTGAAAGACCATTTTCTTGTAGATTTGTGTGAGATCACTATCAATATTTTTCTTGTAAAGTTCTTACTAGAGAATTTTTCTTGTAAAGTTCTTGTAACTTTTTCTTGTAAAGTTATCTTATGTAGAGGTATTTGAAGTGAGGTGTGCAGAATTTGATATTGAAGAATATGGTTTTGGAGTACCTCTTCCAACTTGTTTCATGAAATTATCTTCAAAAATTTCAAAATGAAAAGTGAAAATTCGAATGCAGGCTCAAATTTCATTAAGATGGGTCTATTTTATTCATTTTATTGTTTTAGACATGCTTTTAGCTTCAGACTTAGTCTTCTGGGATATTTTCTTGTGTGAAAAGTTGCATGAACAAATGCAAAGGTTATCTCATGTTTACTGGTAGATTGTTAAATTAGGATATTTCAGTCTCAAATGTAAGAATCCAGCAGTTTTGTATCTACTGCCTTTTGGTGGTGAGCATTAATTTATAGCATGAAGTGAGTTCCATTCTGAAAAGTGCTAACATCACAGAAAATGCTCAGAAAAGTTTTCAATATCTCATACAGATGAAAAGCTAGAGCAAGACTTTTGAAAGTTGATGGGAACAGGAAGGTTTTGGGTATTTTTTCAGACATCAGAATTGATTTGTCTTGTTCTTTGCAACAGTCTCAGTCTCTTGACAGGGTGAGTTAAGCAGAACCTTGCTGAAATATCTACCTCCTATCTTTCTGAAATGAAACTCAAAGTGATATTTGGAAATTCACTTCAAAGTGAATATTTTTCCCCACATGTCATGATGTAAGGACTGAATTATTCTTGATTCATGTGTGAGGGGAAAAAGAAAGTGGAGAGGTGTTACAATTGTTCTTGATTCATCCATGCTCATGATACAGTTATTTCTTTAACAGAGCTGCTCCAGTCTGTGATGTACTGTTGCAATGCTTTTCCTTTCATGTTTATTTTTAGCACAAATGTATGTTGGGCCGAACATGAAAACTTATTTAATGTTATGGGCTGTCTTCATAGTCACTAAATAAATTAAACCCCCTTGAAGCAATCAATGGCAGGTAACAGAAAAGGAAGACGTTTTGATTGTGAAACCATTAGGAAGCATGTGAGACTCTCGAATGCAAATCTAAACCCTCACTGAAGTATGAATAAAACATGGTTAAAAAGCAGTTAGCAAAGATAATGTTTCCAGAGCCAGTGTGTGGACTCTACTGCTGCTGTTAGGCAATCTGTGCAATTTCAAAGGTTCACTAAAGGAAAGAAGGAAAAAGCAACTCACAGTGCCCATTTGTGAACTTCCCTGAAGTTCACAAAAAAGAAGTATTTGAAAAAGTCAAGTGAAATGCACCCTCCTTTACAGGAAAAAAAAAAAAAAAAAAAAAAGAGAGAGAGAGAGAAATGAATATCCCCCATGGCTGGTGTTCTTGAGGTCTGCATGTCACTGTGTAGCTGCAGACCCCAAAATGCCATCTGGAATCCAGGATGTGTTTGTTTAACCAAACATAGAAGGTTTCAAGCCTAGTTAGATAACAAAACTAGGGCTTACAATGATGAAAAAATCAGTAGCTTTGCCAGTGGTGCAGCCTAAACTGAAGACAGAGTTCTAGACAGAATTGCAAAACAGGTCAAAATCGAGTACTTTCCTACCACACTGTTCAATGTTACCATAACTGTTAAAGGTGTGTATCTGTCATCATCATCAGAAGTGTCAGCAACCCCAAAAAGTCCCCAGGCTTGCTGTAATGCTGGCAGTCCCAGAAAATGGAAGGAAATTGCAGTCATGTATCACTCTTAAAAGACATTGCTGAAGGAGAACCTGCCACAAGGTGTCATCTTCAGATGTCAGGGGAGGGGATGGATGACACTGGAATTAATTTCAGACTGCTGCTGGCTTGCTTCACATTGGTTAAGTCAGTGCCTTATTAAAGCAGAGAGCAGAGTGCAGTCCTTTCCAAGGAAGAAGCAAGAGGAAACAAGTAGAGTTTGGAAAAATAAAAGCTGCTCTAGAGGCTTTCATTAATTCTGTTCGATTAAATCCAGAAATGAATTTTCTGCTGGGGAAAAAGGTTTTTAGAACCAGCTGAACATATCTGGCAAGTCTGTTGCAAAACCACTGGAAATACGTCACACTCCAAGTACTGCAGGAAGGACTGGGCTGGGACTATAGTTAACATTTTTCTCAAGTTCAGTAGTAGAAACAGAATTTTGATTCCTTTGGATTAGCTAAAATGCAAGAATTGTTCATTTGACTGATATTGCTGAATCCTTGTCCAAAACCTAGGAAAAAGCTATTCTTTGTTCTTATCAGTATTCTGAAACTAATGTAATTTCTTTCTTTCAGCAAGCAGCAGTTTTCTTCTCAGCCAAAGCAGAGGTCTTGTCTGCAATATCAGTTACTTCTTGTCTTTTTCTTTGAGAAGGAAAGAGATATAGCAATTTAAATGTGAAAAGTCTTTGATTTTGAAGGTAGAGAACAAGGGGAAAATACAGAAATTAAATGAAAGTCAGGCTATTGCTTGATGCAGCAAGAAAGAAGTGAGTCTTAACTGTTGTTACAACAAACTTTATCCATCCTAAAAAATAAATCCCTTCATAATTTCAGTGAGGATCAAAAGCACTGAAATGAAATCTTGTAATATTACTTTCCAAGGGGAAAAATCTCTGTCTAAAATCTCCCACGGGGTGTGTGATGAAAATTTTCTCTCCTTGTCTTGCTACACTGCAAAGATAAAAGATAAAAGATAAAATGATCCAAAAATCCCTGCTTAAAAAAAACAAAGTTGTGGTTCCTTTTTCTGAGCCTTAGAAGTTTTCCATGGGTTTTCTTTTTTCCCAAACTTTCCCCTGCAGAGCATCAGGTTGCTGTGGATGGAGGCACATTGCAGCATCCTGGAGCCCCCTGTCCCAGGGCTGTAATTAAAGGGCAGGGTGAGGAGCCCCTTCTGCTCATCCTGAGGCTGTTACTGATTTTGTGAGCACAGGGAGAACATCCAAAGTATGGGAGATGATGTCCCATGCAAGCCAGCTCTTCTTTTAGGGCACATGTCCCCTTATCTCAGACTCTTATCAAGTGACTGTTTCCAAGTTGCTCTACATCTCTTAAATACCTGTTAGTGGTAGTAAACTGCTTAAAAAGGAGAAATAAAATACCTCCTGAGATGACTTTCTGCCCAAGGGCAAGAAGCACTCGGATGTGAGTGTGCTGGGGGTTTGTGCTCCATAGCATCCTGCTTTTCCTTTGTGCTGTGTACACACAACACATCCCTAGAATAGGAGGCTTGAAGATTTACCTGACAGAGTTTCCACCTGTGGGACTGTGTGCTCAGAGATGCATCACAGGTAATTTTGCTGCAAGACTGACACAGGGGATGTCCCACTTGACACCAATGTTTGAAAATTCAGCTGATTCCTCTTGCCTAACAAGGTATAAACTGCAACTAGGTTATTGCAGCTCTGAAGTGATTATAAGATGGAAATGAGTAGCACTACAACAATTGGTAATTTTTACAATGTTTCAGGCTTTTCACACTGTTGTGTGAGTTCTGCAGGTGAGACCCTGCATGCAATGGAAGCTTGTTCTGCAGTGCAACAGGACATGGGCAGCAGAGGATTCAGCTGCTTACAGGTTATCAGCAGCATCTTGGGAATTCACAAAAGCAGTGAATTATCAGGTGTTCTTTCTGCCATCCCGTGGCAGTCCTGATACACTGCACAGGGCCTCTCCTGGCTTGCTTAAACATGGACTATAGAGTGATTCTGTAATCAATCACACCCTGGTCCTTCTTTTGAATGGAGTTGTTTTTCCTGGTGTATATCCATATGGCACAAGTACTCAAACTTGTGGTTTCAACCATAATACCACATCATACATAAACCATAAAGGGGGATTTTCCCCCCCTTGTATATGCAATTTAGCACACACTGCAGCTAGCTGCAATTTTTTCTTGTTTGTGAGAAAGTGATGATGTTTATTGTGCTTCCTGTGAGGAAGATGTGAATTTCTTCTGACTACAGCTCTTTGGCTAATTCTATATACTTGATGCATTTCTGAAATAAAAAGGAGTTATATTAACTATTAATGTTAAATTTAAAAAAAAATCCCCTGATACAATTGAGTTATAATTAATATGCCTGAAAGTATTTTCTCTTTAGCTTTTACTTTAAAAAGAATCCCTTTAATGGAATTTCTGGAAAGAAATTCTCTTTGGTTTTATATTCCCAGATAAGCTAGCATTCTTTTTATTTCAGTGTATTAATCTTTTTACTCTGGAATGGTTAATTTCTATAAGTTGTCTTCGTGACAGATAAAAATTTGAATTTATAATGAAAATATGCCTTAAGATAGATCTCATAACTTAAATTTCTTAACACCTCTGTGGAATAAGACCTAAACATACATAATGAAAATGTGAGATGTAGATGATTTTGTTCCCCAATTACTGTTTTCTTAAATATCTTTCTAGAAGTTGAAATTGTATGGGTGGTAGAACCTGGAGCAGAGGAAAGTGTTTGTGTCAGGCACTACTATTATAAATTGAAAGAGATTAGTGGACTATCTGAATGCAAAAAACCCTAATCTCTACCCTTAAAAATGAATTTTAACTTATTTAAAAGCTGAACATTATACCTCTGTTTATGGGTAATGATATTTTATTCTGTGGCTATGTATGTACTGTGGTGCTCTCGTAGAAATGTTCAGCACCTGAGGGAGAGGACAGATTGTGTTTGTTAAATATGAAAACAGATTTGTGATATAAACTTGGAGAGGTCATTCCATGCTCTTTGGCACAGAGGTTCCATGACATGGATGGCATGTGGATGCCACTCCAGGAGTTCTCTAGGCTGGTCTTTACATGACACCAACAGCCATTCATTGGGGTGCCCTTGACACAGGTGATTCAGTTTGTTCCAGGTGAGGTGTCCTGAAAGCCTTGGGTTTTCCAAGTCTTCTTATGCCACATCATTTCTGATAGGAAATTTTATCTCAGAAGGTTTTCCCCAGCCCATAAGAATTGTTAAGCTTTCCAGTCTTGTTGGCTGCCTCACTTTTTCATATAGAAGTACAATGAAACTGTAGACACAGAGCAGTTTTGAACCAAGGCAAATTCTGGATATAGCAGTAAAATACAAGGAGAACAAAGCAAAACTGTGGCTGAATTAATTCCTTCATTCTGCATTCCTTATATTAAATATTTATATTTTGACTTATATATGTCTTAGCAGAACATCTGACCTTTTATTTTCTGACATTCACTACAAAATTAAGTAACTTAGGGATGTTATAATCTTTGAAGCTGAGATGCCCATATAGTTTGTACTGTAGTATATTCATCCTGTTTGTTTGCTAAGCCACAAATAAATTTCCATTTCTATGGATACAAATGTTATTTCTATTTTCAGCAAGATCATTATGGAAGAGTAAATTGTTTCTCTGGTTTATGAATCCTATCTGTACCCATGACCTGCTCATAGTTTAAATATGTATAGCTGTGCATTGGTCTTTATGTAACAGTGTGCATTGTACAGCAGAGGGAGTATTTTGTCAGGAATAGAGAAGGCAATTTGTCACTGTGTCACTGAGTACTTGGCACATAACCAGCTCTAGCAAGCTATAGGATATCTTTCTATCAGGAGCAATCAGGCACTAGCATGTTAAACAGGGTATAAGTGCAGAGGTTGGATGGGATAAGCTTTGAGTTACTAAACCCTTGCATTTTGTCAACTGATGCAGAATAGATATCAACATTGCTGAAAATGTGGTGGAAAACGGATATACGCATTTAAAAATTAAATGTTCTGTTACCAGTATTTACCTTTGTGTAGGCTGAGATTTTAAAAAGATTTACAATGAACAGGTAGAATAGAAGGAGGGGATACGATCAAATTAATCTGATATTGTGTGACTTATTTTATTACATATTGACCAAGATTTCAAATTTCTGCCTACTATCTTTTGTAAAAACGAGGTATTAAGTAAAAACCACAAATGAACTCTTTGCTTATGCTATTAGAGGTGTTCATTTACAGCCCAATAACCACAAAGGTAAATTGACTTTAAATTGATGGTGCCTTTCTGCCTTGTCCCTGTGCTCTCCTCATCAAAACTGATGGTTTAATTCTATTGGAATGCTAGAGACCAAGCTTGATTTTCAGCTCTGTTTCTTTTTTTTTTTTTTTTTCCCTTTATTTTTTCATTTTCATTAGAAGATATTTCTTGTACTTCCAAATCTTTTTACTGGCATAAAATTTCTATTATTTCACATTTCCTATTAGAGTTTCTTTTGAGCACTGGATTTGCTGCTACCTGGCATCACAACAAGAACTGAACAAAACCGCTGTCTTTAACAGAAGGCTCTTGGCAATTCAGTCTTATCACAGAAGTGTGTGTCAGCAACACAGGGCTCAAATCCTGGAGGAGTTTAAATCTTCATTCTTGTTCCTGAGCTGGCTTCTTAGAAATGTGTGAGAACAACATGTGTGCAGTTCTATGATGATGTGACAGACCTCACCTTGCCTTTTGATTTCAAAGATTTTTCATAAGAAGATAGATGGATTAAGGTACAAAGAAAACTTCTCCACTGAATAAATACAAAAATTCCAACTCATACACAAAAATTGTGCTGACTCCTCTGTGTGTATTTTATGTAAAAGCCTGGAACTTCATTTTACACAGTGTGTCAGATGGTCCCTTCTTCCCTGTTTGGTGCAGACCATTCTGTTCTCTGCTGAATCCACCTGATGCACAAAGTCCTGTCTGCAACTGCATCCAGACTTGGGACCTGGCGTGTTTCCAGGGCAGCTGGCTCTGGTCCCAAATCTCTTGGTTTTTAGTTTGGGCTCTGTGAGGTCTCAGGCTGACACAGATTTGCTCTCAGCTTTACCATCTGAAGCAGCAAAGGCGAACTCTCGTAGTGAGACATCCTGAGGTTCCTCAGGTTAACTGTGCTCAATGCTTCACCACAGCATAGGAGCTTTGTTTGCACTGGTAGAGATTTGAGACCTGCCTTGCCAGAAGAATAAGAAACCTTTTGTTCTCCCATAACTTTTACTCAAAGCTGGTCTTCTAAGCAAAACAGAAGTTGGAAGTTTCTCTCTAGCCTTACCTACCAATTTTGGTTTGTTTCTTAGAGCCTTACTGAGCGTGGCAAGTGCCTAATGATGTGATTGTGCCCACTCTGGACCCCAGTCCTGGGATATTTGTTCCTAACTTTTCTCTGTGTTACGGTTGTTGGTCTAGCGCTGGAATTTCCTACATAAGCAAAGATCACGGTGCACAAACATGTTAATCCTTCATTTTGAAGTCCTTGATAGATGAATTGAGACAGTGCAGTGCATCATGCTGCTATCTCAGAAGGATACATCCATTTCTCATGATTTTGTTTATAATTTTGAATACAGTGTGGGGTGTAGATCCCTGAGCTACTGCTGAAAAATCGAGCTCCAGAACCCAGAAGCAGCAGAGCAGTATCAGTATGGTGCTGTACTGGGAATAATTAGCTTTGCTTGAGAGGCAGGCCTAATTAGCCCATGCACAATGTTGCTCTAACGAGGTTATATTCTCTCTGAGACCTCAGCTAATATCTCTGCATGGTGCTGTATAAATGTACTGGTTTGGCTGAGCTTGGCTATGCCATGATGTTGCATTGCACTGAGTAAATATGCATTTGAAGGGGAAAATAAGGGTACAGAAAGAACTTCTTCAATTTTTTTTGTTTTGTTTTGTTTGCTTTTTTTTTTTTTTATCATATGCAGGCATATTTATTTAAATCTGTGGGGTAATATTCTGTCATCCCAGCTCACTAGGAGCATCCTGGTGAAATAAATCAGTGGAACCATTGCTTAGAATTCACTCAGGAAAGAACTGTGTCATTCAAGATCTTAGAGTTTGACTTATGAAAATGCTATTTCTCATAGAAACATATCTAAAAATGACTGTCTTATAATCATGAAAGTTATCTGATTTCTATTAACTTGCCACTGTGGCAGCAACAGACTTCCTTTTAATTCTGTCAAAATGTTAGACAGATGTGGTTTAGCCAATTAGGAAACTTCCACTAATTTTTCTTGTGCCAAGTTGAAAGGCATTGTTGATTACTTAGTCTGAGTGCAGCCTGTCTTTCATCATTGTTCCCAGTTTTTAGTCCTGTAGAGTCCTCCTGTTCTCCATAAGTTTTTGGCAGAGACTTGTGGAAAAATACCTGCTTGAGTGCCTATTGATTATTGGATTAATTTGTGCTTCTGTTTCAAAAGGCTGATTGTCAAGGATGATTTAGCTTCAACTTGGATTTTGTATTCTCTTCCCACTGTTGCTAGAACGTTTTTCTAAAATATTCAAAACTAGTCCCAAAGCATGTAAAATGAAGTGCCCTGAGAGATGGGATGACCCAAGAAATCCCCAGATATTTGCTTTGTGAATTAATTTCTAAAGCTTTATTCAGACAAAGGGAAACATTTGGTGTTGGAATGCTGCTCTACCCTAAGGCTCTTCCTGAACAGGGAACAGCACAGGCAAGGCACCAGCTTAGGTGCTGGGCATTGCCCAGGCTGTGGGTTCTCAGAGAGCTGTCCAGAGACTCCCACTTGGATAATTGACTCTGAGAGTTATGCCAGCAAAATTATTTCAGAAGGGTAGGGAGGAAGATAATACTTTTCCATACCTTTGCCAGGCTCTGTATTCAATTAATGAACAATATCATAATACTTGTAATTTCCACTGAAGTGCTGATTTCACTGGGCCAGTCCAGTCCTTGTCTCTTATCAGTGTGGAAATGACATTGCTACTTGTCCCAGCCCTAAGAGAACTGAGGGACTTTTTTGACATGTAAAAAATATCACCTCTTGCACATGCAGTGAGCAGAAGTTGTATTGAATTTGGGTTTTATGTGAGGAGGGCAGTTAAGGCCACTAAGAAAAGATTATGACAGTGCCTTAACATGGCAGTGTCTGAGATGTGGGGCTGGTTCTTTGTTATATATATACCTTCAAGTTCTGCATCCAAATAGTTTGTGAAGATGTTGAAGAGCACTGGCCCTAAAATGGAGCCCTCCTGACCCCCACTAGAGACTAAGTAGAATTTTATAAACTAAATTTTTAGGCAGTAAAATGAAATCTCACTGTGACTGCATTATTCCATGGCTAAGATACAAGTACTGAAGTGTTTTACACTGTGCCAAAGTTTTTTAAAGAATGTAGTAGTATAGCAGTGCTCCAATATCTAATATGAAAAATGAATAGTAGGATTTCTTGGGTGTTTTAAGAAAATATTTACCCATTGGTAAGAAAAATTGATTCAATGTTCTCCATCACAATTCTTGCTTTACTGTTGACAGAATTTTCTAAAATGCCACTATTAATTATAGTCTTTAATGTACATGTACATGTACATATACTTGCAATCTTTGGGTTTCTCCTATTACGTTAATTGCATATTTTGTTGTCACTCTTCCATTACATATTTGTATAAATTTTACTGGTTTCACTGGGATCACTGAAAGGAAGAAAGAGACTCTGAAACACAAAAGTATTGCTCCTGTTTAATATTTCTCTCAATTCTTATTCAAGAGCGTTTTTTTTCCCCTACATGCAAAGTTTCCTTATGTGTCTTTTATCTCAAATACTTAAACCCCACTGAGATTTTCTTTCACTCTTTTTTTGGTCTATTTGATTATGTTTTATGTCTGTTTTCAAGGATAATTTTCATCTAACAAATAACCATGGTGTCTTAGTATGAAACATGATTTATTTATTTTATTGTTGATAACATCATTTGTGAATTCAGTCACACACTGAGTGCATCTAGCTAGAATATTAATTTCCTACAAACATGAGAGCAAATAGTGAGATGTACTGTACATCTTGATCACAGGGTTAAGTGAATTCAGCTACTGTGGAATGGAATACAGCTGCACAATTTAATTTTGTTTCTTCCTGTTGATTACCGTATTTAGATCTAGAAGTAATGTTTTTACAGGAAAAAAGCTAGAGAGGAAAGAGTGAAATAGCACAGTAATTTTCTTATGTGAGAGCTAAGCATGTTAAATATTTCAATATTCACTTTTAAAGCAAATTAGATCAAACAAATCACTGTACTTTTGATCTGTTTCAAAGACTTCAGACATTTTTGTCATAGCATTTTGACTGTTTCAAGTGTTGTTGATGCCTTGACTTATAACAGAAACAAAACAACCCTGCAAATATTTCTACTTCTAAGCAGAATACAGAACTTAAGACTATGGCTTTACTGACACCTTTGCTATGGAACAAACACATGCATTTTTTAAAATAATTGATCCAAGATATTTCTGCAAGAGCATTGCAAGGTTAATATAGACCTGCATTCACTAAGTGCCCCTGCATGTTCATTGTCCAAGTCTGAAAACTCTATATCGAGTGGGAAGGCTTTTTAAAATTTAACATTTAATGTTGTTGGGGTGATGCAGGTCAGTGTTCTCAGGGTTGGTAAGTGGATTAGATTGCAGCACACAACATGTAGTGAGTCTGTATGTAACTGTGTCCCCACTGTATCTTCCAGCACCTCATTAGAAATGTTATGTTGCAAATAGTTCTGGTAACCTATCAGATGATGAAAGACTTGGTGCTGGGTTTCCTTGAGAACTCAGTGAGGACAGTAACTGGGAGTGCTGTGGGTGTGCATCATTGAATATGGACAAGAAATTTATCCAGCAGAAAACCATGCAAAGAATTGTCTACTTAAATAAACTGTAGAAATCTGAGGTAAGCAAGTTACAGATAAAAATATAAAAACAAGGGTTTTTTGGCGTGATGGATGGCATGATTGTGCTTATCTGTTATTCTGTCACCAAGAAGCAGGGACAGCCTCCCCATACAAATACATATGGGTCCCTTTGACCACTGCAGACACTGGGTATTTGTGGTCATTCTCCAGAACATTCAGGCTTTTCTTCTACAGGTCCAATCCATCAAAGCCCCATGGGTTATCCTTAGCAAGGCACAGTATTCCATACCCAGAGAGGGAATGGGTGTGTTACTGCTCCTTGTGTCCAGCCCTAGAGCAGCCTCCTCCCAAAGGGATGCTTGTGCTAATATCCAGTTCTGCTAGAGATCACGATTCTCGGTGAAAAGCTAAAATTCAGCCCAGAGAAACACAGTTTCTAGAATATTTTAAGGTGGAAGTAGTAGGTGGATGGGGAAAACTGGAAGAAGGTGAAACAAGAGTTGCAGTAGCTGAGTTATGGAGCTGGTGCCAGTACTCTTGGGATAATGCATGGAATCCTTTGCATATTGGCCAGCTGGGACAGAGCTGCAGTGGGTATGAGCTGAATGTGGATGTGCACTGTGGATACTTGGATCGAGCTAAGACTGAATTAGATGTAGCTCTGAGGTTAGCCCTAGAATGAAAGGTCTGCTTAAAAGATCACATACGAATTTGGGAGTTGGAATTGAGTATTACAATTTGATCTCCCCTTCCGTAGCCTTTGTCTTTTCCCATTTCACTTGTGCCTTTTGAATTTATAGCAGACTCAAAGGAAATGTGCCAAATTCATGGAATGTTGGTATCCCAGCTAAAGGGAAGCAGTTTACCAGAAATTGCATCTTGCTAAGTATTGTCTCTGGACAACAGTAACAAAAATTCAGGAAGATAGGAAAAAACTTACTAGCCACATCTTTTGACTCTTACCCTTTGGTTTTTGAACTGAGTTAGTGATTAATTCTATTTTTACACAGGAAATGTTTGTAAATAATTAGTAAACCAAAAAGAGTAATCATGTGAAGAAAGCCTGTCTTCATGTCTGTCAGTGCCAGTTGCAATATTTTCAGTAATAAAATTCCAAATGATAATCCAAGTCAGTCTTTCAGATCCTCAATAGCTGTGGTATTTAGTCTTAACCTCAACTAAAGAAATAGAAGAAAACTAGCACATATTCCTGCAGGAACACTTTAGTGTTGTATATTGATTTGTTATACAGGAATAATTTAGTAAATAATATATGTATTACATAGATATAAAAATAGGTAATTTAATAAAATATATAGCCAGAAGGGTGGTCTAATGGTGGGATAAAATAATGTCTCATAAGTCAACTCAAGTTTGTGACCTGTCACATTACTTAATATCTTAAAAAATTTTAAAAATTCCGGAGTCTGGTGTTCTCCATTTTTCAGCCAAGGAATTAATTGAACTGACAAGGTATGAGGAAAGCATTATAAATCATTTTCTAATGAACTTATATATCTGAAATTTAGACCGAAAGCTGTAGGCACTTTTAATACAAGTTAGGTTTGACATTATCTTGGCAGTGAATTCACTAGTATTCTGCTGCAGGCAGTTCTTTTGAAGTCAATATTTTTCCCATAGCTTCTTCAATATGTGTAGATCACAAGGGTACCTTTGCCATGCCAAACTTTACTCCTTGTTACAGCACATAAAAAATGCAAGGCAGGAGAGAAAATCTTTAGCAGAATGGTTGCTTGGTACAATTTCCTTCTTTTTCTTATGGTATTTAATACATATTCACAAATATGCAAAATTGGGGGTTTTATTTCTTTTTTTTCTTTCTTTTTTTTTTTTTTTTTTTAATAGTTCTTTCTCAGGAGATTCTTTTTCCTGTAAAGCTTAGACATGTTTGGAAATAAAGCATACCAGGAGGCAGACATGATCAGTGGTTTGTTGGTTTGGGTTTTTTTCTCTTCTGTGAATAGCAGGTGCCACAAATTGCTGGCCATACTCGAGTCAGTTATCAGTTCGACTAACACTGTGTAGTTGTGTAGAAATGTTTGCAGCTTATTTTCTTACCAGGAAGATTTTGAAGAAAATGTAGAGACAACTGTATCACTAGGGAGCTGTTTGCTTTGTGTAGACTTAATTACTGCTTCTTGAATATAAAATATGGTGCTTTTTTTCTAAAGTCCTTTTAATGACAACAGTAAAAAAATTCCATTTATGATTCGAAAACTATGTTGTTTCACTGCTGATGCCTTCATATCTGCCTGAAGATATGTTCCTGCTTTAATTTAAGTTGTGGAATGTGAAATTTAAATTCTAGAAGAAAGAAAGTAGATTTTGTGCTTCTGTCCTTAAACGAGACTGTTTTTATGACATTATGTGAAATAAAGTTATGCTGAGTGTAGTATTTTATTTGGGATAGAGGAGAATGGAAGGAAAATAATGGAAATCTATTAAATATTCAGCAGCAGTATTTAGGTGTATGCTAAATTCATAGTGAATGAATTCCATGGCTGTACAGCTGTATTTGTTTTCAAAAAATTAGGATTTTTCCTGAATCTTTGTTGTGTCTATAGAGGAATGAGTTACAGCATCCTGATTTTCATCCTGAATCTTAATACAGATTTAGAGTTTTAGGAGCATATTCTGCCCAGTTCTTCTCACAGTTCCTCTATCTTCCCTCTGTGAAAATGCTCTGCCAGTAAAAGGCTGCATGGGGTTGCCTTCCCCATTTTGTCTGCCCTGAGTGGCTGAAGAAACACAAGATGAGCCATTCCAGCTGCTCCATGAAACCATTAATAGCTTAGAAGCCCCCAATCTGAATACACTCTCCAAAAAGCAATTTAAAGACTAGTCAGAGGGCACCAGGGGAATTAATTCAGGTGACCATTCATATCTATGACTGCAGAAAATACAGGGTTATTTTCAGGTATGTGCAAGGAAATCAAATCTCAGTACTATGACATCAGTTTACTATGAGTAAAGTCAAAAGCATGATATAACTTCATGGGCAAGAGAAGCCAAGGTTAAAGTACAAAACTTATGCTTAGAGCTCTTCTCTTAGCGCTTTAATTTTCTTTCCTTCCTTAGAAAGCTTTTTAGATCACTGAAACCTATATTTTCCACCCTTTTTGAAATTCCTTAGTTGGTCTTTTTCCAGCTAGTTATGCTGGTGTGATAAGTGCTGCTTCTTGTTGGAAATACTTCTTTTGTGCATATTGATCTTACAGTATACCATTTCTTACTCTTTAATTTTTTGTACTGTTAGTCTTACTATTCCTTTTTCTTGTCCTTTCTGCTCATTGGGGAAAAAGAGCATTTACAAAACCCTGTGCACTTCTTTGTTTTCTAGTTATGAAATTATTTAATTATTGGAAATGAACAGTTGCCCAACATTGCCTGGTGGAAAGTGAAGTACTTCATTCACTGAACTGAATATAGTAAAGCCCTCAGTGAGATGAAGAATATACGGGAAAAAAAGAATTCTAGTAGTGTTTTGATTTGTTTCTGTTGAGTTACAATACTGGCACTTTTCTTTCTAGCTGCCATGCCTTTCATTAAGAGAGCTTTGAATTTAGGAGAATTATTATTCATCAGAGAGATCTCCCAATTACCAGAGCTTTATTCTGATAATTAAGGTCAAACTCATTAAAAACCAAAACAAAATAGAGGCAGGAAAAAAATTGCAACTGAATACTCTATTGATTAAAGTACAAAATTTAGAATTACCAAAATTATTCTATGTCAAACGCATATACAATGTCATGAAAGTCAATCACGTCACATGATGTAGTCTGGGACGAGCAGAACCTTTCCTTTATTAAACTCACCAAAAAGTCAGTCTCTATCAAAGAGATTTCTGAGTGCTGTGCTGCTGTGACTGCTGGGTGTCAAGACCAAAACCCAGAAGCATTTCAGGACTGGTGAGGCTCACTGGGATCCCACAGTCACATCAAATGTGGATGCTGCTCTTTTGTGAGGGGCTTTGGTTTGAGGGCTGGTGCTGTGACTTCAGTTGTCAAGCTCTAAAGCTCTCAGGAGAGGAAATTGCAATAAACAATGTAAAGTCAAATAGATGCCCTGGGTGCTTTGCTGTAATGAATATCAAGAAGAAAAGTAGTTAAACAGCTCCCAAATCTACTTCATGCACTGGTGACCTGCTTTTTTCCTCGGAGATGTTTACTTACCAGGCATATGCCATGGTCCGAATCCATTTTCCTGCCAACATGAATAAAGCTGCAAAATCTATTTAAATAGGTAAAAAAAAATGATATTTATTTGTTTCAAAACCACAGAGAATTTTAGAATTTAAATTTTTATATTGCTGGCTTCTGAACCAGTTTAGTAGATATATAATCTTAAATCTAATTTTTCTTTTCTTTCAAGCTTTGTACATCGTTGATGAAACCAAAGCATTTTGAAAGATGATCAGGTGTGCGAATCTAGTTTCTCAACAAATGTTAGCAGATGTGTATATTGATATTGGTTGGGATGCAAAAAGATATCTTTCAGAGAGACGATTTTTCTGTTAATATTAGAGTCCTGGCTTTCACATGAAGACATTTAACTTATTCCCATAGGTCATATTTGTCCTCCATGTCTATTCATATAAATATAAATCGCTTCTTACCCTTTAGGATGATGTCACAAGTGATATTTATTATCTAACATTCTGAATTTACTTATTTTGGACATAAGTGAAAGAGAGAATTGCAGTTTTCTGTTCTGTGGCTTTCATACTTGGAAGAGGCTGAGAATCAGTGGACCAAGTCCCCAGAAGTAGTCATGCATGGTACTAGACCTCTGCTTATGCAAGTCCACATTTAAGCAGCTATTTGAAGTTAAGCATCTGAGGGTGCCTCTCTGTGCTCAATAAATACTACCTATTCTGTAGGTATATTTAGCTGTATTTATTTCTATAAATGTTTTTGTAGCTATATTATTTTTTTTCATCAGCCTGTGTCTGCTGCACAGCATATCCAAACCATGTGCTAAGTCCATAATTATTATTTAATTGTCACATGCTGCAATATCAATCACTACAGTACTATTTACATTTTTCAACATGATTAATTAGTTTACTCAATGGGGAAAGGTGATGTGTTACCAATTGGGAATGGGATCTGGGGAGAATAAGGCTGAAACTGTCAATACTGAGCATGTACAAACGATTCTTTTTTTTGATCTCTCAGGGTTATAGGTACATTAGATGAGAGGGAGTTTCTACAAAAGCATGACTTGAAATTGAGAATTAATAAAATAATATAATAGGATGAAAGAGACCTTAAAGATCATGTTCCAAGCCCCATTCAACCTGGCCTTAAACACTGCCAGGACTGGGACATCCACAACTTCTCTGGGCAACCTGTTCCAGGGTCTCACCACCCTCAATAAAGAATTTCTTCCTAACATCTATTCTAAACCTGCTCTCTGCCTGTTTGAAGCCATTTCCATTATTCTTTCACTGCGTGACCTTGCAAGATGTCCCCGTCCAGCTTTCCTCTAAGCACATTTTACATACTGGGAAGTGTTACAAGGTTTCCCCAGAGCCTCCTGGTCTCCAGACACAACAGCTCCAGTCCCCCAGGAGAGGTGCTCCAACCCTCTGGTCATTTTTGTGGCCTCTGGACTCGCTCCAGCAGTTCCATGATTTTCTTAAGTTGGCAGCTCCAGAACTGGACCCAGCCCTGGAGATGGGGTCTCATGAAACCAGAGCAGAGGGGCAGAATCCCTTTCTTCCCCTTCTGCCCACGCTGCTGTTGATGAAGCCCAGCACACATTTGGCTTTCTGGGCTATGAGTGCACATTGCCAGATCACGCTGAGCTTCTCATCCACCCACACCCTTCCCCTCAGGACTGCTCTCATATTAATTCTTATTTGTTTTTGAGGGCTAACAGGTCTAACCATAGACATTGCTACAGTCTGGCTGAATTCAACCATTAAACTCTGTCTCATTTATCACATCATCTGTCCTATGCCCAGCAAAAATAGTTTTATTAATTATAATCACCTACTGGTAACACGGAATCAGTCAGTGTAGCTCCTTCTCTTAGTAACATCGCCTGTAGGACTGCAAAGGGGAATGCAAGAGTAAACAGCTTGTGTGAATGAAGCACCCAAAACCGCTTCAGAGCGTGTTTGCCCAGAACCTGCTAGTGCTAAAGCAGAAATCTAAAAGAACCAAGTTTGCTTAACAGGAATATTAGCTGGTTGAAATGGTAACTAGGGAGTTACCTAGAGACTTTTGGGAGCTTCAGATCAAACAAACAAAAAAGAGGCGTAGCTTGAAAAGAAGTGTAAAAGAAGCATAAAAACCTGGTACAGCAAGGAGACAGAATAAGGAAGAGAGCAGCATCAAATGGTGTTTGCACTGCTGGATGCTGCCCCACCACGGTCACAGCCTGTGCTGTTGGGGATGGTGCTTCCTCCCTGCTGGAGGCTGGAGGTGTCTGGCACTGCTGGGACATACCCTGGGCATTCCCACCTGGCTCTGGGAGGTTCTGTTCACTGCCTGCAAATTATGCAGCTGAAGAAAGCTGGACAGGTTTGTGCCGAGCTGGAGCCCCCATATCTCCTGAAGGACGTGCAGGTAAATAGAATGTGTACCCCAAAAGAGGGAGATCCTTGTGTGTGCAGGGAACAGTGAATGTGCCCATGGGCATTAGAAATTTTGGGGCTTTAGCAGCAGAAGACTGTTTAGAAAATGGTGAGCATTTGCTATCATTTGGTAAGTGCCTGGTACTGTGGTTTATCTGTTCTTTTGTTGCTATTGATCCTGAATGTATGGCTCACTGATTGCCAGTTAATTATGTCCCATTAATAAATCAATAAACCGCTTCAACTCTGAATTCATTGAAACCATGTGACTTGGCCAATTTTTTCTTGTGACAGCACTTTATGTAAAATTGAGGTAAAGGAAGATAATATATCTAGAAAGTATATAATGAATGCCTACTTTATTTAGCACATCAATTTCGATCATGTGTTTTTTAGCATGATGGCTCAGGCTAGCATGTTCTGACAGCAACATGGGCTTTGTTCCTCAACTGATTCTGTTGTTATGGGATGTGTGGCTGGCTCCAGTAACTCCTTCAGTGTGGCTATTTTCATAAACCCAATACAAAATAACTGTAATCTTTATTTTTGTTTATAGATTTTGATCTTTAATCAACAGTATAATCTTTTATAGTATTTTAACATTTGTTATCTTGGGTGTCAACCAAACTTCCATGAAAAGTTCAAGTGCCTCTTTGAATTGGAAAGCACATCTGGGAAGGTGCTATTCTGCTCACTCTGTGCTTATAGGCATAATCACTTTCTGCCACATGTCAATCTAAGCCATAAGTCTGGCAACCACTGTCTATGCTTTGTCTGAAAGTGGCCAATTAAAAAAAAATAAAATGATCCCATAGGTATTTATAGTAACTGGAGATAGACTTTTCACTTTTATCAGATGAATTATTGTGCCCCACTCCCAGGGTATCTATCTCTGTATCTAGTTTGCATATCATATGTTGATAAAATTAAGAAGTGTTTTGTCAGTCAAGGTTATATATAAGGGCCAAAGAATGAGGAAGGCATTCAAAAAGTGTTCACTCTCTGAATATATATGCTATTTTCAGATAGCCAGACTTACAATTACAATTTTGAACTTTTACTGCTGTTAGTGGCATTGTGCTTTGTGTTTCAGCTACGTAACACTAATTCATGCTGTGAACTTTGTTTCTGCAGTGAGGTGGTATTCAGAGATCCCTCTGAGACAGCATTGTATAGAGAACTGCTTCATTAAATTTGTCAGTGCTGGCTCTAAATGAGTGCCTTGAAAATGAATTCCATTCTACAGTAAGAAAATGCTTCTAGAGATGTAGTTCATAAGGATTGTTCCTGCAGGTGAGCAAAGCTAAAGGCATTGACACGTGTGTGTTGCTATCTCTACCTAATGACTTGTAAAGGATGAGAATATGGAAATTCTAAATTCATTGCTAGTGATAAATGATATCCATTTAAAAAAATCTCAATAAAGTGTTTCAACTTTGTAAAACCTCTCTCAGAAAATACTAGAATAATATTTGGTTGATAAAAGGCTCATGTTGCTCATCTGCAGGCTGTGACTTCAAACTAAGCTAATAAACTAGAAGGGCAAGATTTAGAAGAAGAAGCAGAGTTCAGTGCTTGTTAGAAGTATATGTGGAGGGAAAAAAAAAAGATATTCAGGCCTTGGGATGGATGTTGAGACAGTTTTGTAGAACAAAAGGTTTAGAGTTGAAATATTACTCATAGGTAAGCCAGAATTGTACCAACGTAGATCCTGTCATTTTGCTTAATGTTTGCATTTTTGCTCATGGTAGCTATCTGCAGGTGATTTTGAAAGTTGAGAACAATACATGCAGGTGAAATTCTCATCAGCAGGGTGCTTTTGTTACAGCAAACCTTCAGACTTGATTTAATAGCAGTCTGCCCAGTAAATCATCTTCACTCCAGACAGTGTAACATTGGCACATACTATGTAAAACTCTGCTGTGTTAAATTTCATGACCTAATAATCTATTGCTTGTGCATCAGCAGATTAATCTGTAATCAGGAGTACTTAGAAGTTCTTTCTAGTTTTGGATGTTTTTTGACCACTGTGACTGTGGTGACTGCTGTTTTCTGATACCCCACACCACAAATTAAGCAGAACCTTTTATTCTAATAGGCAAAATGATTCAGAGCTTCACAGTTTATGGAAGCAGAACTGCCCTTCAATGACACGAGGAATAGATTCAGGCTCAAGGCAGGCTGGTGAATATCTGTACAAAAAGAACTTTCTTCAGCTTGGTAAAAAGCTGGAAGTTTGCAGTCAGGCCTGCCCAGTAATTTCTGAAACATTTCAGAAAGTTGCAGCCTGTGAGCCCTTCCATGTGGACTTGGAAGATGGCTCCTGGGGACTGCACAGAGAAGTCTCTGTGTTGGTAGATTTTGTATTCATCCTGGCAGGAGCCATTCAAACGTAGTTATTTGTATAAACTATGAGCATTTCCTATAAAGCGAATAAATGGTTGTTATAGCTCAATGCAGATGGCATCAGTACCTGGCTTTGGGCTTATGAAATGCATATATGTATTTCCATAGATAACATTTCTCAGAGTTTAACAAACTATTAGAAAGAGCATTAGGGAAGATTTGTATGCTGTGTACATATTTCTGAGACCTGAATTCTGCCCTTGGGGAATTGACACTGCTACTGCTCAAAGGAGAAACTATCAAGGGAAAAAAATATTGAAAATCCAAATGTGAGTGAATAAGAGATGTTTTATTTCCCCTTCCCCCTTCTCCATTTGCAGAAGATTGGAAAATAACTGATATTGCAACTGTAGTGGCATAAGCCACTGAGAAGAAAAAAGGATCTGAGAAAAAGCAAATAATATTAGTGCTTTGCTTTGTATTATATCTTCATCCTAACCTGCTCAAATTACAGTTGTATTGTGGCTCTGACAATGGCAGGGTTGGTTTTTTTTCCTAGATTAATGTTATTTTTCTTTCAGTTGTCATTATAGGCTATAAAGTGCATATCTTTGCAAATTTTCTATAAGGTGCTTTCAGAATGACTGAAAATATACTTTTGTAGCGCATGTAATTGCTGCTATTTTGGATTTCCTTACCCTATAACTTGAGTACATTCTAGATCCCATATATGACTATTATATTTAGAGATTTGTTCTCATCATCTTCCTAGAAGATAGAAAAAGAACATGCAAGAGAAGAATAATTTACTCTGCATTTCATTAGGTGAGAACTTTGAATTTTCATGAGAATATTTCTCCCTATTTCAAACATAATATCAAAAGGCCTCAGTCCTGCACCTTTGTCATTTGGACAATACAGATAATTTCTCATTCTAAATCTTTGTGTGCTGAGAACTCATACATTTGTGTAATGAAATGCACAGGTTGTTTTTGATGGCAATTACTTGGTGGTTTGCAATATGCGGTCAAAGTCAGTGTCTTCCTGAGGTGCAGCTCTCGCTGTGAGAGGTGTACAATAAATGGATTTTGTGGCAGGACCTTGGCATTTCCTGCCCCACGTAGCAATATTCCTTATTGTCAGCCCTTGGTTACGCTTTGCTGCTCACTGATTTGGAATTAGTCAGGGCCTCATTGAAAACCTTGGTGCAGCTCTTCCAAGAGGGAATCTCTGTGATGCTCTGTTGGTTTTAAAGGGCCTTTGCAGAATTTCAGGATTTTATCAGCACAATCTGAAAAGTCAGATGACTGACAGGGAAAGGAAATAGCCAAGAGAAGGAAGTGTGTTTAGGGTAATTTTAAGCATACTTCTTACTGATTTAGTTACTGAATAAGAAACTTTTTTTTTCCCTGGATGCCTTGTCAGCTACCACATTAAATAACCCTCCAGCACCGTGTTCCTGCTGTACCTTGTAGATTGAAACCCAGTGCAAATAAATAAATGGCAAGTCAGACAGTATCTGCTTTAATCCAGGCCACTAGAAATAGAGACATGACTTTTAATGCAGGCACAGGCACAGCCCTGGCTGTAAATGCTGTATCAACTCCTGCTGCTTTTCTTTCTCCTCCTGCCCCTCTTTCACATGAATAAAGTCATGATGGAAATTGCACCACAGCTACATCTTCACTTGGGTGATTTGTCCTCTTTTGGCTGCTACTGAGTAATTCTGGGATGCAGACAGAAAGATCACAAATGGATGTTGCTAACCTATGTATAGCATCACAAACTCAGAAAAAGGTATGTTGTAAAATGTTACTAAATAATTCAGTATCATGGGCATTAAAGTTATCAGAAGTTAATGATAAATATTTAGTTACTATACTTCTTACAATCACAGACTCAATCTTTAATCTTCAAATCTATGTTTAACACAAACACCTCAAATCTATGTTTAAAAATAAACAACATGAAGGCCTGACATTTGTCATCTATATATGTCAAAATCTCCTTTGGATGGTGGATATCTGCAGTTTCCAGCTTAGCAGACCCACCAAGAAACTGATTTTTAAAAACTTTTTGATTTTTACATATAGCTAGTAGTTGCTGATGCTGAACTGATATTTCAAAAACTGATGTCATTTGAGTGTTAACCTGCATTATGGTAAAGCTTTGTAGTACTTCTAACTGTGCTATTATGCAATACATAATGTGTGTTTGTATAGACAATATCATATCCCATTAATACGTACCTAAGGTACTGCATGTGAACTTTACTGTGGCAGATGTGTTGGAAAGGTTAAGCCTGCTTATAAGGCTTGCAGAGAAATATTTTTATTCTGAATACATCACAGTGTTATAGGGAGGGCATACAGGAACCAGTGTGTGTGGAGCATGGCAGTATCTTTGCCAAAGTATAGAAGATTTCTGGAATAGAAATAACCAGACTGTATTTCTGAATGCCAAACAACTACACAAGAAACATCCAGAAGGCCAGGCATTAGAAAATCTCTTTTATCTGAGAAAGCAACCTTCACTTCTTTTAAGTCTTAGCTCACTGATGTTACTGCTACTGGAAGCAGAAACAGAGCCAGACCCCTCTTGAAAAACAGCTTTAAAGGGTTCTAACTGGAAGAAAATAAAATGCTTATCCTCCAGAGGGCTGAGGGAGGTTTTTTTATTTCTCGTTGCCCCTTGCCTTTTTTTATTGATAGATATGGAAATTGGGAATAGATGGTAGTTAAGGGGAGTGTGTGTGTTGCTTTGCAAGGCACCATATCCTTTGCTTGACTGTACTTGCGATTTGACCTTGAGTCATGACTGATTTGCCAAGGTCTTTCCAAGGGCAATGGCATCAAAATTCTTCACAGTGCTGCCATTCCACTTTTGCTCTCCCTGTGTCAGCAATACTGTGCACATAATGAATTTAGGGTCAAACTGGAAACTTCTTATTAAACTAGACAACACAGGTGGCATTGCATTGAGTGGTTAGCTGGCGAATAAAGTTTTTATGAACTTCTGCATTAACATTTTTCTTTCTTGGTATGAGACTCCAATCCTCATCCTGACTGTCAGTTTTCAGGTCCTGGTCCTTTTCTGCATTTTGGGATCTAAATCTGTGGAGTACATAGAGAAATGCATAAAGTATATTCAATATCTCGTGAAAATAGATTTTTAAGTTAATTAGCAGATGGCTTTTCAATTCCTCTGGAGTGCTTGGTTTAGCAACTTTGCATTCATGTGAGTGATCCCATTGACTTCAGTGGGAGCCTGTATGAAAGGCTGAATGCTCTGGAGCCTTTTGCCAGCAGCTGGCAGGACTTAGAAGGATATTTCCTTTTCTGCAGATATGAGAATAAAAAGATATCTTTATCCAAGAGGCAATGCACTAGAAACCTGCCTAAGCTCAGTGTCAGCCTATTGTTCTGCTGTTAAGAATGGGGCTGCTGACATTAGAGAAGCACAAAAAAGCAGCATAACACTTGTGGGCTCTACCAGCAGTAGACCTGTGAATTAGGGCAGGATGTTGACTCTGATATCTTTTTTTTTCCTCCTTAGAAGCCTCATCCACCCCCCTTTGGAAGTGCTGTCTATATCCTATTAAGCAGTGAAAGCACATGTTAATAGCATTGATTAGTTTTTGAATCTCAGAGAAGTAAGTAAGGGGTCATCAGAACGGCTGCCTTTTGGACTTCCAGAGGGCTGACTTTACCCTGTTTGTGAGAGGAGCTGACAGTGTCACTTGGAATGTGAAGGGTTCCAGGAAGGCAATCCTAAAGGTGCAGGAGCAGGCCATCCCAGTGTGCCATAAGATTGTCTTTGCCGGTGGTAAGAAAGACTGGCCTGGCTGAACAGAGAGTTTTAACTGGAACTGAGAAAAAAAAGGGAGAGTTCATGTCCTTTAGGAGAAGGGGCAAGCAGCTCACATGAGTTGTGAAAGGCAGATCCTGCTTGACCAGTCTGATCTCCTTCTATGACAGTGTGACCCATTTAGTGGATGAGGGAATGGCTGTAGATGTGTCTACCAGACTTTAGTAAAGCCTTTGGCAGGTTCCCACAGCATTCTCTGGCAGAAGCTGCCTGCTCTGGGGTGTGTAGTCTTTGCTGGGTAAAAAACTGGCTGGATGGCTGGGGAAAGAGGGTGGTGGGGAATGGAGTTACATCCAGCTGGTGGCTGGTCACAAGTGTGTGCCCCAGGGTCAGTTCTGTTTTCTGTTGGTATCAATGATCTGAGTGAGGGGGTTGAGTACCCTCAGTCAGTTTGCAAATGATACGATGTTATCTTCTGGAAGGTTCTGCAGAGGGGTCTGCAGGCTGGATTGATGGACTGAGGACAGTTGTATGAAGTTCAACAAACTGAAGTGCTGGGTCCTGCATTTGGGTCACAACAACCCCAGGCAGTGCTACAGGCTGGGGACAGAGTGGCTGGAAAGTGGCCCTGGGAGAAAGGACCTGGGGGTGCTGGCTGACAGCAGCTGAACATGAGCCAGGTGTGCCCAGGTGGCCAAGAAAGCCAAAGGCATCCAGGCTTGGATCAGAAATGGTGTGGCCAGCAGGACCAGGACAGAGATTGTCTCCCTTGTTCTCAGCACAGGTGAGGCCACGCCTTGGGCTCAGTTACTGGATGGGCTCAATTATCTTAGAGGTCTTTTTCAACCTAAATAATTCTATGATCCTATCTTACTTTTTGATCCTTAGAGATTAGCAAGCTCTGTCTGACATACACACAAGTGCTACAGTGTGTGAGAAACTGGAAATAAAAAAGCAGATAGATGGGAAGGACTTCTTTAGAGTCACAATCCTTGTATCCCAACACCTGCCTAAGTGGCCATCTTTTTCTACCAGTGCTCCAGCAGAGAAGTATCTTCCCAAACTTACAGAATTGCTCCTCTCTTTCAACATCACAGGCACAATGCTGTCTGTGTCAGAGCTGCAGGCAGACTTAAATAGCTGTAGATATATAAAGGAACAAAGTGAAGGAGTCTTTTGAAGCCCAGAAACCACTTTGAATAATTTAGGAATCTTCCTTATAATCCTACTGTTTACCTTGGCAGTTTAGATGTACAGTGTCAGTGGCTTAGTTTGTCAGAAAGAAGTCAGAGGTTGGGTGACTGAAACAGCTCAAGTCTGTACTTCATTATGCACAGTGTTTTTCTCCCCTCATTAGAAATAAGGCTTTTCTGTAGATTTTCAGTATTTATGAATCGGGCACTTTATATAAAGGGTTTTTTGTCTGGTTTTTTTTATTTAAATGGTGCTGAGCTCTCAGCAAGTAAGTTTATGACAATACATTTGCATTTTGCAGTTTCATGCAAATGTCTTATTTGTTTCAAAATACCTTTACTTTCAGGATGTTTTTTTAACTTAAAGTTGATAATCTGTCTTTTACTGAACAAAGTGAGAAAGCATTTGGAGAAGAGGTGCACAGAGGTTTGAAATATTCATGGAAGTCTAAAAATGACTACTGACTTTTGTTTACTGTAGATTGCATTGGCTTTCACAGAGATGAGAATTGGCTTTTAAAAAGAAACCCAAATCTCTCCAAACGCTTCATTTTGGGTAGGAGGGGGAGAACCGACACTCTCTGATGATTTGTTTTCATGAGATGTCTGCATTAGCTCTCAAATTACAGAGCTGATTTGATGGAAAATTGCAAGAGGCTGCTCATTTGTGACTGACCCTGCCATCTAACAAGAAGATAGACCTTAGGCATAATTGGGTTGATGCTGATTTGATCGCACACACACACACACAAAAAAAAAAGCTTAAAGTAAGTCTTAGATCTGCAGAAGCAAGGCAATGCTCCATCCTTAAATTGCCCCTTTTGTTGGTTGTCACAGGATTTTGCTACAGTGGATGACTGCTTATTGGAAATCATATGCCTCCTTCAGTGGATTGAGGATAAAGGGATTTTTATTGATGCTTTGTGCATCTATATTTTGTATGTATGTTTGGAGAAAGAAGCATTTGCCCATCATACACAAAGAAATACCACATACCTTACTACATAACTTGAGTGGAAACAATAAACCTGGTGAGATTAGATTCCCTAAAAACTTCTCACCCACATATTTCATGTATCCTTGCCTTAGGAACAGGTGAAATATTAGATTTGGCTAATGAAGGTAACATGGGTCTTGAATAGTTTATGGGGAATTAATATTATGAAATTGTTTCATTTTCACTGGAAATCCAAGAAATGAGACCACAAACAGGGAGTTTGTCTGGGAAGGAAGCAGAGTGCTTCTTTCATGGTGTATCTCACACACCATGGAAGATAGATCCGGATGTTCTGTGCTACAGAGCGTACACGGAGGCAGCCTGCATAATCTGGGGTGTCTGGGAGACTTGTGGTGGCAGGGCTGGTTTTGTGGAGCAGTGAATGAGGACTGGGAAGTCTGTGAGATGTGTTAATTCGGCACCTCTCCAAGGCAGTCTCCACTGCTCCTGTGGAGCACGGCCAGCCAATTAAGCTGCCTCCACTCAGCCACCCCGTCTTGCTCGGATGCCCATGTGGATGCAGAGGATTGTAATTTGCAGCTGCCTATACAGGTGAAAATTTTATCCAAACATCCTGCTGCTTAAGGACATAGATTTTTTTTTGCATCCAGATTGGTTGAGAAGCTCACTGCTTGTGCTTATAATGGGCTTGCAGAAACATTTTGCATAAAGCTGAGAGTATTTTGCTCAGAGATTTGATTAGACATGTCTACAAACCAAACTTTCATCTCAACACAAACTGGTATTTTAAACAGGTATTTTTCTGAGGCCTTATGGATTGAAACAGAAAAGATTTTAAGTTTCAACCCTGTTTTAGCATAGTCGCAGCAAGCATTGCTGTGTTTGTAACAGACTCCTCCCTTTGATAAGGGAGTAAATTTGCATGGCTGAGTTAAGCCCTCTGAAAATAAGGGCTTACAATGAATAAAACACCAATGTACTGTACCCCTTTAATTACCATAGTTCTAAGACAGCATAGTTATAACATGTAATTAAATTTCATTGTATAAATGGAACATGGGCTGTGGTAGGCACATCTTTCATCTTTTGATGTATAATGACATTCAAAATATTCTCTAGTACTCAGTTGATAAACAACTTGAAGAGTCAGGGTCTACAGAGTAGCTTGTTTGATTTTAAATTTGTAAGATTGGCACGTGGTCTCTTTTGACGATACTGCATTCTGATGTGATCCATTTATCTAATGTCATTAACAGTACATGCTGAATGTACAATTAAGCTTGAAACTGTCAATGTCAGTGGCTGTTAAAAAAGGGTTGATAAAAATGAGAAGAGGAACCGCTGTTTTGTAATAAGCATCTGTGTTGCTTTTAAGTCAAGAAAAAAAAAATCAATGAATTTCAATATATTGCTGTCTTCATTGCCAATGTAATTCAATAAATATGTTAATTCACTTTTCTGAACACTGAAGAGTGAGAGCTTTTTGTGTCATTTATTTTTGTCGGTTCTGTTTTTCTTTTTTTTTTTTTTTTTTTTTGTTTTAGTTAGACTTCAAGCTCAAGTCTAGTAATAGAAATGCTATTACATTGAAGTAGAAAGGAAATGTTCTACATCTCAGACTTTTAACAAACTACAGGATTTTTTCTTTATTTGTTTGTTTTCTTTGAACTTGCAAGCCAGCAAAAAATGGATGTATTCCTTTATCTGTAACAGTTCTCCCTCTGATAGAATGAAATGGGAGCACTTTGAGGTTCAACAAATACAATTGTCAGTCCTCATGCTAATTTCAGTGCAGAAGTTTCTTCCTAACCACATTGCTGGTCCTTATCATGAAACATGATAGATTGAATTCATATACTTTAATCCTATTTAGGAATTTGCATGTTGTGTAGTTTCATGAATCAAAACTGAAGTGTTTCTTTAAGAACTCTTTGACTTAATACCATTATCTGGTAGTGAATTACATGAACTGATATGAGAAATACCTGTATACGAGCATGCCCTTGTTTTGTAGTAGTTACATCTGTTTTCTAAAGAAATTATTAACATATTGCTAAGTGCAGCCACATAGGATAGGCTCAGACATCATGTTCACTGTTGTAGGTTTTTTTTCTTTGCTGTTTTGGTTTCCTGTAAAACTAAAAGGTGTGCAAGTATTGGAAGGGAGATGTTAACTTGTGAATGTGCAGAGCTGTGAGCTCCTCTTGCCATCAGCTCAGCTGCTGTATTTTGGGAAAGACTGAGAGATTTCTGCTGATTAAGAAAGGGCCTGTGTTTGAAGCACAAAATCTCCTCAGGGCATCTATGTGTTAGGCTTCTCTTTTAACATGTGAAATCTGCTGAAAGACACCATTGGTAGCATATCAGATCTCTTCTGATTCTTCCTTCTTTGTGCTTTCCTGTTTAATCCTCTAAACACTAGTCAAGAAATGTATTATCAGAATAAAGATGTATATACTATTGAATATATTTTCTGTTGTTCTAGTTAATGGCTGAGGTTGTGTGGATCACATGTGAATAAAATATCCATCTGGAAGTAGTTATTCCAAACAAGGCCTTGTAAGTGGACAGGAGAGATACAAAGCTGCACTTCCTACAGTTGCCAGTTAATATTCTGGGTGATAAGACAGCAACAGATTTGCCAGCTGAACTGCCTTCATGCCAGTGAAGGTTTTCAAAGGAGACAATACTATTAAAATGCTTTGCCCTTTTTTTTAGTAAGATTGATGTTAACTGAGATGCCTAAACACTGTCAAAATCAGAAATTACTCCAACTAAAGGAAAACCTGTTTAAGGAACTTGATGCTGTATAATCTCCATTCCACTTTCAGAATGGTGGTTCTGGCAGCAGGTGTAAACCCAGCACACAGGTGAAGCAGAGTTAACAGTGCTTACGTTTGAGGAGGGAAAACACAGGCTGGGGAATTGGATCTGAGCTAAAGGGGAAGACAATAATATAAATCTAGCCAAGATGAATCATACCATTGACCTGAAAAGCTTTGCTTTGCTTTGTCCTCTTATTTTTGAAGAACTAAGTTTGTAGACAGGAAATTGAGGCAATGGCATCAACTGGAAGTCAGTAGAGCATTGGTTGGTGTGTATAAGAAACTTTAATTTAAATTTAAGAGTACAAAGTCTATTGAAGTGAATACAATGTCTTAATAGAATGTCAATGGGAAGTATTAATGAGAGAAGTACTTGGACTGAGCTTTGTAAGAGAATTTCTGAAGAATTCATTTTCTCAAAGATCTCTATATTCTTACTATTGACTTTAGGGCAAATATTAAGATAGTACTGTCTGGGAACAGTACTTCTTTCTTGATAAAAAAAGAAGAAGAATATTACAATGAAAAGAATGTGCACCTGTGAGAAGTAGAATGATGAACTCGTATGAATAGTACAGAATGAAAGTTGATACAGCCAGGGACCGGAAATTTGACTATTATTAGAACATTCCCAGTTGGAAATGGTGGAGAAGAGGGGGTTGTATGTAATTTTCATCCTTACCACACTGTTATTATGAATGACCATGACAATTTTAGAATGCATCTTTCTGGGACATGGAGGAAGGGAAAAACAAGTAGCAATGTGCATAACATTAAGAAAACCTAGGCTGTAATACCCATATGGACACTTTTTATAAAAGTGTTGAAGAAAGTTTAGTTGAAGCTGGAAGATGGGAAAAGAAAATGTGATGATAAGGTTGGAGAGTGAAGTCTCTAATCAATGAGGAAACTAGAGGAGGGCATCCTAGTTAGCCTTGCACATGACACCTTGAGAGATGATACCAGACAGGCAGAGAATACAGGATGATGTACCTGATACCTGTCACTATGTGGCTGATAAAAGACCAGAGAAATAAAAGTCTGTTTAAGCCCAGCATTAGCATGAGAACTAATGAGTAGATTCAGACTCAGAGGGTTCTTCCAAGACTTTGGGCTCTGGAGCCACCTTTCAGATGAGAACTTTGAACAAAACAGTGAGAAGGTGAAGTTTGATATATTTATTTCAGAGGAAATGTGTTATATGCAATACAGAAGAAATTCCTTTAATTTTTCATATCTTATGCTTGGCTTTAAACTTAGTTGCTATTCTGCCTCTTACACAAAATTGCACTTCTGTTAATGGTGTCAGGTGGGATGCTTGTGGAATGCTTACATGTTTCAAGGAAAATATTGTGGAGAGAATCAATATCCACTGCTATTTATGATGTCTTCCTAAAAATACGTGGCCATAGGGGTTACAGAAATGCCTGGGACCCGTTGTGGCCCTGTCCCTGTGCAGCACAGAGTGATCCATCTCCAGTTAAAGCCAGCCAGAGGTGCCCTGCCTCCTACAGGTGTGCCTTGAAATCCTGTAGCCCATGAAGAATCCAGTTATCTTTGGTGTAAAGCAGTAGATCAGATATTAATCTGCTGTGGAATGAAACAAGAAAAATATATATTTTTAAAGAGAGTTTGGTAAACAGCTTCTGAATACTATTGTCCTGGAAATCATGGCTTTCTGAAAGGCTTTCAGTGTGTGCTTGATTCTACTTTAGTGAGAAAATAAAAATAATACTGAATAGCAAGATTTCATAAGAGGTTGCTAATTTGATAAATATGGGATTTTAAAAAATTTGGTATTTGTTAAAATACTAACAAATTTTAAGTCTTTGTGTTTAGACATATAATTTGAGATTTTTTTCTTATATTGTATACAGACTCTGAATGTATTGGGTTTTTTTTTTTTTAATTAGTAACACAGGTTTTAATTCCTTTTTCTGTTTTACCAGTTACTTCAGGATTTCTCTTCTTTGTATTAATTTTCAAATAAGCACCTTTGCCCTTCTCCCTCATACCCACTATGTTTGACAGATGCTGTTTGCAACCATTCATGAGCTGACTTAAAGCTGTCCTTCAGATTCCTTCTTGAAATTCTCCTCCATGGAGCATACAAAGTATGTTCTGGGAACTGGACTGTGTTTAGCAATACTTGCATTCTGCCTGGTATTGCCAAGCTCTTACTTCATGTATCTGTGTCTGAATGAGGGGGAGAGTATTTTAGATTGTTATTTTATTTTATATGGGTATGTAAAATGTAAATTATGTATTTATGTTAGAAATGTATGTTTTATGTCTATATATATAGAGACACACATATACAGTTATATGTCAATATATAGAGATGGTGGTTTTCTGTTGTTATATTTTTGTATTTTAAACATGCTCCTTGAACAATTATTGAGGATGCTAGGCACTACAATAATTAAAACTACTGATGCAAAAGGCATGCTTTAAGACTTGTGGATCTTATAGCACATGTTCCTCTCCTTTGTGATTCTTGGTGGTATTTGATATATGCCTGCTACCTTCATAAACAGTACTTTATGTAGATTTTTGACTTTGTATATAGTATTACCCTCCCACAACTTCTGCTTTGTTTTGAATTATTTCAGTTCTGGCTTCAGCCTCTATATTGTGACATTTTCCCATTTCATGAAATGGGGTGCCCAAAATTTAATGTCTCATGTTAAACAAAGCTATCAAGCTCATCTTTTTAGCTGTTAGTATTCTACAACAGATTATAATTTATTACCATTATTTGAAAGTGATATGATTGTTTGAAGGAATATCCTCATGTTTTATATTTTGCATTCACTTATAATATCAAATGCTCAGACCAATGTATCCTGTAAAAAATAAACAATTGATACTTTAGTGCATCCAACTAATTCAGCTGTAGCACACATTGCTCCCTGAAGTGATTTAAAAATTAACTGTTAGAAATTGATTATGGTAGAAATCACAGAAAACCAGTTCAAGTTTTCTAAGAATAAGACTTGAAAATATATTTCAAAACCCTTAAATAACTATGTTTAAGAATATCCTGCTTAATGCTAGGAAATTAACAGTCATTTTATTCATTTGAAATAGAAATGCCTTCAACCTTTTAGGGAAAGCAAGAGCAAATTACAGCCAAATTTTCATTTCACAAGTCATCTTCATCCAGGATAAGCCAGGGCCCCAAGGTCAATTCTTCAATTTGGTATCCTATTTCCATAATGTTATTCTGCAGTGTACTTTCATTATTACTGGAGCACTGCTCGCTTTCCTATTAGTTTTATAAATGGCTATGTTAATGCCTTTTTGCAGACAAAACCATCTTTTGTTAATATCCCAGTGGATTTCCTAAGGATTAAAATATAGTTTTAAGCAGCCATTGGTTCTATTTATATTTTTTCATTGATGATTAGCCCTTGTCACCTACCCAAAAGTGGCATTGTTCGAACAGAGATCGAAGCAGTTTTTAAGAAGATATGAGTGATTGGCTTGACTGACAGAAAAGAAATAATTAGAAGCTGAAAATTCTAGTAATCTTTGTAAAATTTAGTAATATCTAAGGCAATGCAATAGTAGAGAAAGAAGAAAAAAAGAGGTGTGGAGGAAAATCTATTCTGGCCAGGGAGTAGCCTTTTGTTAAACAAGGAGTTCTGCAGATAAAACTGTTTTCTTTGTCTTTTCTGTGCTGTTAGTGGTGAGAAGGTACCAGTGCAGCTCAGCTGGGGTACAGCTCTTGCCCCTAAAATCCTGTTGGTTTTGTTTTAGATTATTAAATTTTTACCTCTGCAGTTGTAATAAATACATAATTATGTAATATTCAGGACAAAAATGGATGGAATATCTCTGTGGTGCTCAATAGTCTACATCCTTGATAGGAGGATTTGTGTTACTGTGCATAAGAAGTTCTCCTCATACCTTAGAGAAAGTGGATAACAGAATTTCTTGGGAGCCATATTGATGAAATTTGTTTTTTTCTGGTGTGTCTTTTGTTAGGGGAAAAATGATTTATGTATATAAAATATAATCTTGTTCAAGAAAGAGGATAATGAAAACAGCTACTGACTGATTACCTTGATTTTCCATAGTACATACCTTGTGAACACTGTACAAGCATTTCAATAGATATACAGCAAAATGCTGTTCACAATAGCAGAGTGTTCTGTTCTGCTGTGGGGATTAGAATGGGATGTTTAAATTGGAAGGGACCTACAAGAATCATCCAGCCCAACTCTCTGACCACTTCAGGGCTGATCAGAAGTAAAACCATGTTGCTGAGGGCATTGTCCAAGTGCCTCTTAAACACTGACAGGTCTGGAGCATCAACCATCTCTCTAGGGAGCCTGTTCCAGTGCTTGGCCACCCTCTCAGGAAAGAAATGTTTCCTAATGTCCACTCTAACCCTCCCTGGCACGGCTTTGAACTATTCCCATGCATCCCACCCCTGGATCCCAGGGAAACAAACTCAGCACATCCCTTTTCAATTCCCCTCCTCAGGAAACTGCAGAGAGCAAGGTCACTCTTTATGGTGACCCAAAGCCCTTCCCTGCTCCTTGTAAGAAACACCTTCCAGCCCTTTCACCAGCTCTGTTGCCCTCCTCTGGGTGCATTCAAGGACCTTCTTAAGTTGTGGGGCCCAGAATTGCACATAACACTCCAGGTGTAACGTGTGTTTTGAGCATCTGGTTGTGCTGTGTTTGATCCAGGTTCATATATTTATGAAGTGGATTTTTGTAACAGAAGGTGTGTCTTAGCAGGAGCTTGATCTTCCTGAGAACAGCTATTCAAACAACTATGTTTATTTTCTGAAATTGGACTGATAAATGTTTCATACCTGACCTGCTGCATCTGGAACAAAACCAGTGGGCTCAAGATGGAGCAGTCCTTTGGCTTTGTTCAGCAGAGCTCCAACTTGTTTTTAATCACACTTTTTTAAAAAGAAAAACAATGCTGAATGAATTTTTCCATGCGTCCTTATATATTATGGGTCATGCAGTCTAGTACTTGGTAATGGAACTCAAGCCCCTCTGACATATTGTCTCTGACAAAGTTATTTTAGTTGAAATTTTCAAACTTCAGTGCTTAAATATGAGTATATGTGACAACTTAATAGCAGTCTTCTGAGTGTGGTTTGCTGTTGTATCAGTGTAGGCACATACTTAAAAAAATAAAAGAGCATTTTCACTTTAATACATAACAATAATTCGTGTTTTCAAGGTATTTTATGCTCAGATTTGAAGACAAGTTCAGACATTCTTGAAATCACTGACACTTGTAGGATTCCACACTGTGCAGATGGAACCAATGCAGATCCTGAGCATATATGCATAATCTCAGAAAGGCTTTCTAGCACATCTGAAGGAGGAAAGTGTTGTGATCAAATTACTTCTAGACCTCCTCTGCATGCATTCAGCTAAGTCAGTGCACCTGCTTTTTGGGCTCACCCCTGTCCTGTTCCTGTTTAGGTGTTGATGTGAGCACTTGCTTTGGACATCTGCTCCAGGTTCATCTGACCTCACTTCAGGCAGTCTGCTGAGTGTGAGCTGAGAACTGACAGGCTCTCCACAGCCAGTGTAGAGAGGCACTTTAACAGAGTGTAATTCATCCTGCCTAAAATCAGCAATTGCATCCAAATGTACTCCTCTCTCTTTCTCTCTTGGAGAGTGTCCCCTTGGAGACTTTCCCTGTGCTGTTCTTAATTTCTTCTAAAAATCTCCATAGGTCTTGTGGCTTCCAGGGTATATGTGTTGCCTATTAGTTAAGATACTTTTTATTAAAAACTGTCAAAGAAATGAAAGCAATTTCGTATGGTTCCCAAATTAATGACAGTCTGCTTGCACATTGGTTGCTTTCTGTTGGCATCTGGGTCCTAGAACAGACTGCCATTCTTAATCATATTTTAATTTTCAAATAAATTGCTTTCATTATCCTTTCATTTACAATACCATGTGTGCATTACTGCTCATTAATGTTTGTCATCTACTTTGCTGAGACTGGGTTTTTAAATAGCCATGGTTGCAATGCAGTAATTAAAGATGATCCATGTTGGTTTTGTAGAAATTATTCTGAAGCCTTCTTACAAAAAAAAAAAAGGAAAAAAGGAAAAAAAAAAAAAATCATAAGCCCAGAGTACTGTTAAAATCAATTCCTTAAATGTAGGGAGGCAGCTTAGCATAAGGCATTGCCTGTGGGTAAAAAGAGGGCACTTCTAATGCTTCTGCTAGAATGATGTCTAATGATGGGTCTGTGTGAAAACTGTATATCTCTGTAATTACTGTTGGGTTTGAGTATGATATTTTACACTTGAGATGAAGTAAGTTTTTTACCAAATTATTTTGCAAAATTTTTATTCCATTCTCTGTTTGGTACTATTAGTTTTTATACAGTCAATTCATTCCTCCTTTTTTTTCTACTTCTGATACCAAAACCGTGAAGGGACAGAAACAACACAACAGGGATTTTAAAATTACAGTTTTGGAACAGAATCTCTACCAAATAGAAGTCAATACAATAGCACAAACCTCTGTCCTGGTTTTGGTCTACCCATCTTCCCATATCTGCATTTGCTTGCTTGTGACACCACCTGTACAACTGAGCTCATGCAGACACAAAATTGTGAATCTCCACATTTGTGTTTATTGGATATTTTTTATTCCTTTGCTCCTTAAGTGTCTGTGCTCAGCTTTTAAGGCCTGGCCCTTAGGGATCCTGATGTGAGCATTCAAATGGAATCTCACTACTGATATGGCACAGGAGTAAGGGAACAATTATACATTATTCAAAGAAATTTAAATGGATTTTTGAGATATGATACTGCCAGAGAATGAGTTATTTTTCTGGTAGTAATATTTTAAAAAGCAACTTCAGGATGTATCCATCTTTACATGACAGCACTTGGCCCCAAGATGGGACCCTTTCTTGGTGGTACTTGAAACTTGAGTCTTACAATCACCTGCAGAGCTTATGTGTGGCACTGTGTGCTCATGGCTGAAGAGGCCTCTCCTCTCTCAGGCTGCATTTGCTTCTGAGCTGAAGAGATGAAACACACACTGCTTCTTTCAGTCTGTGCCATCATTTGCTTCCAATGAAGTTTGTCAGCTCTCCATGACCAAGATCTTCAGTCACTCCCTGCCTCAGTACAAAAAGCAAAAGTCTGAAAACCAAAATTAACTATGTGCCCAGGTTTTTTTCTTATGGTTTATATATCTTCATGGAAGTGAAGCAAAAACATTTGGAAACATATTTTGGTGTTTTCACACCAAAAAATAAACATAAATAGAACCAAATTATTTAAATTCTAATAATTTCAAGTATTTTCAATTAATGATAAAGCAATAGATTAAAGTTTATGATTTTACTGATAGAAGAAAGCCCAGTACCTCTCTACCTGAATCTTCTCTTACTTTATGATTGTAGTCAAACAAGTTGAAGTAAGTAACACCTCCTCTTAGTGTTCATTAGCTGAAAAGCCAAACTGGATGCAAACTGATAGAAGCACCTCAGCTAAGGCTGAATCCTTGAAATTTTTTTGAGTTTGTTCTTTCATTATGGTTGATCCAGTCATGTCAGTCTCATGCTTTTATTCATATCAAGGCATGTATCTCTTCAATTTTTATTGACTTAGATTTTAATTTAGCCAAATCACCTACAGCATGTGCTTCTTTGGTATTTTTTGAGTAAATCTGTCACAAATACACCTCTAAATTACTTGTCTAATCTTGTATGCAAGGTTTGGTAAGATGTGTGAGACTTAAAAACACTTCTTCATAAAAATCAGACCATTTACTATGAAGAGAAATACTGCCTTTGTTTGTTATTAGAAAGGATACTTTCTCTTATTTGAAAATTTTCTGTTCTCATTAATAGTAAAAAATGGAAGGGAAGTAGAGAAGTTGATAAACCTGCACCAGATAATCTAAGAACATCTAGATAAAACTGCAGTACTCATACTACTAGTATGAATGTGGGGAGCTTTGGGAAAATATTTCAGAAGTATTTGTCACTGAAAGAACACTAATTATGCCTTTGTGAAATGAATTAATCCATCTCAGCCTGAATGTAAGAGCCCAGAGTCCTATCCCACTGTACCATAACCACACAAAACACTTCAACCCAAACAGCTCAGTACTTTGAAATCACCACTGCAGAGGAAGCTTCAGTGCCAAAAGTGTATTTCTACCTCACTACATCTTCATCATCTTCATCCCACAGGCTCTGTGTTACAGGCTCTGAAGCTTTAACATTTCCTGAAGGGTGTGCTATGATCCTAGAAGCATTTTGCAAATGCTTGTAATTTTTTGCATTATTTCCTAGAACTGTGGAAAAGCAAGAGAGCCATGCTAGTCTCAGGCTTCAATAAAAACAACTGCTTAAGCAAGTGGCTGTGTTTAAGCATTAAAATGTTCCCAGTAGCCCCTGGGAGGCTTTCAATAAATGGAAATTTAGGCATGTCTTTAATAGTAACTGGATGCATTGGAGCTTGTAGAGAAAGAGACTGGGTAACTTAACATCCTTCAGAAAGTACTTGCAGCCTTAAATGCTTATGAATATTTGTCTTAAGTCCATACTTAAACTTTGTGTGAAAAGCAGAGAATTCCATGACTGTAAAATTTGTTCCAGGATATTCCTTTCAGTTTCTGGACATCTATAAATATGAGGGCTCATAACCCACTGGATATGTAGCCTTGAGGATGATTAGTCATTCATTGGGATAGAAAAAAGGTAAACACATTTATTTCCTAATTTTGGATGTACCTCATTAAGTGATTTATTCTGATGCAGTGAATGTGTCTAAGCATCTTCTACTTTTTTTCCACTTTTTCCATTGGTGGATAATGATATAATTCTGTATATGCTGATTATAAGATGCAAATAAAATGACAGTTATAATTCATCATGAAGCTGGATGGCCCCAGATTTAAATTTTAGTAACCAGATACTCAGGAAAGGTTATTATACTAAAAATTCATAATCAGAGAGATGCAATAAGGCCTTTTTATTCCTATTCAAGTACATGAAGAGTATCAATATTCAGCCTGAATATCAAAATCTGTGCAGAGATGAAGACGGAAAGAAGAGCAATGATACTCTAAAAGAAATATTGTTGGTTTTGCATGGATTTTCTTATTCTGGTCGTGGTTATCAAGGTTTGAGGAACATCTCTGCTCCTATGAGAAGTCCCTCAAAGCACTGAAGCTGCTGCAATAGCTTTAGAATAAGCAGCCAACACTTGCTTTTCAGTAATGTAATAGAGGATCTACACAACCCTTGTCTTTCTGTATAAGAGGTATCAGTGATTTCAGTGAGGTGCTGAGGACCTGCCAACAATGTTAAAAAAGTAATCTTATTTATGTAGGTATGTTTTTTCTGTTTGTTTTGTGATATTAAAATAAGCAGAGCAGAAATTGATAGATGATTTTTTGTTTTGTTTTGTTTTATTTTTTGTTTGGGGTTTTTTTTTTTTTTTGAGTAACAGTCACTGTCCAGATAAGGTGAGGGCTAAAAGACTTCTCTTCTTCATACCACATAATATGCCATTTTCATTTTGTGCTGCTTATAACCCTGAGTGTCACAGCTTTCTATTCTAGTCTGAATAGTCAATGAAACATTATGAAGCCGATAAGAAAAGCTGGTCCCCGTTCCTTGGCAACGGCTGTTAAGCAGAGCTGAGTGCTGTTGATTGAGGAGATTAGTTGCCAGAGATAAACCTCCTCTTTTTGCTGCCCTGCTGCTTATCTTTCCACCCATAACAAGTTGCACCAAATATGACAGCAGTCAGTGGTTTAGGCAGAATATGAACTTTACAGCAAATGAAATTTGTGCAAAACACTTCAGGTGCTGACATTAAAATCTTGAATTTATTAAAATTTTGCAGGTTGTTTTATGGACTGTAGTTCCTTGGCTTAGGTGTGAACATTTTTATTTGAAAGGGTGGTGCTCCAGATGTGAGAGAAATGGGATGTCATAATGGATGTTCATAAACACTGAAGATAGTAGCAAATATTGGTCAAAGTTGTCTCTTGCTGCTGTTCTCAGTGACAATGAAAGAATACACAAGCAACAAAGTAAAATTACTGCAGCTACTCAGCATGCAGAAGTTGGATTAAAAATGAAAATTGACTATTTCAGTTGATGTCTTTAGGAGAAAATTCTATTGTATATTAAACAAAAACATCTGGATACATCTAAATCTATTCTCTCTGTACATGGCTTAGAAATCTTTCTGGTTTCAGTATATCCACATTACATTTCATGACAGAAGCATTGTAGCTGACTGGAAAATTAGTGTTGAAATATGACTAGGGAGAGAAGCTGGTGAATTTTCCTTCCATAAGATTTGTATTTCTGTTTCCCATTTTAAAAATATCAGCTTATCCCCTTGCTTTCATAAGTGAGTCTGCGGTTCTGTTTGTGTTTTTGACCTTTGGGAGGTCTCTGGTGATGCCCACACCACCACACTGGATCTGCTGGCCCTTTGCAAACCTCTCTGTTGTCCAGAGCAGGAGTATAGGCTGGGCTGCTGGTTGGATGAGTGGGGAATGGCCAAGCACTGGCAAAAGAATGAAACTCTGAGTTGACATTCTTAAAAAAAGTCATCCATGTGCAGAGATCTGGGTGAATAGTTATCCATCTAATAAATGTTGTAAGTTCAGCAGTATTATTTAAATGTGTGTGTTATTGTCAATAATGCAGCAGAAGCCTCAGAATAGCAGATTTGGGGTAGAGGCATTTTCCTTCATGTAGGATTGCAACCCCTTTCTGTTAGATCTGTCAAAACATTCTAAGAAACAATGATGGCTTCTGCTGGAAGAGAATTCTGCTGGAATGGAGGAAGAAACAACAAACAGGGTTAATATTTTCTGTGTGGTTTTGTTACTCCAACCAAGAATCTGGCACTTCATAAGCAATATGGTATCAGGAAGACATTTAGAAAGATACAGTTTGATGCTCATTAGTAAAATATTATTTCAATGGGTTATTTTGCTGATTCTAAAGTCCTGACTTTCAACTTTTTTATTTTGTATCTTTGATGAATAGTTTTTTTCATCCTTTTGTAGCATGAGTATTTTGTTCAAAATTATTTTTATTTATTCCATCTTTTAAGTATATATTCTGTGTGTACAGCTTCTGTACTTAATCACTCCAGTTGCAGGATATTCTAAGGGTGCGAGCAGCTTAAATCCAGCCCCCAAAGTCCAGTTTAAGAATGAGTTTTAATTGTATACAGTATTTTAAAAAAAACATTACAACTTCTAAGTGTGCATAATTGTTAAATATTTTTTGTGAGTTGCATACATTCTGTGAGTAAAATAGGAAGCAATTTGGGGTTGCACGTATCACATATATTGAAGGGTCTCTGTACCCATTGCAGAAGCAAAAGAAGTCTTACTTTTCAGATCCACTCTTATGACAGTTTTTCAATATTGCAGGTCTTAAGAGTTGTTTTGAATTGTAGCACACAAAAATGAGGAGAATAAAAACTTCTGAAACTGCTCCCAGCCCTGTTCCTGATCCCTGTTCCCGATCTTTCCATCTGTCTGTGGGCTTACTTAGAGAGACAAAAGATCATCTGCTGTGCTGAAGACTTCTATGCTGGAAAATGCATTTCACCACAGGGCTTTTTCCAGCCCATAAATAATCTCCTTTGCTTCTCTCAATGCCCTTTCCAAAATTTATCATTCATCTTCAAATTTGGACTCCAGAACTCTGCATTCCCATACTGACTTTACCACTGCTGCATACTGAATGATGCCACCTCTTGTTCCCACTTATTGCTGTTATGCTCATATATCCCCAAACCTTCTTTGTGCTTTTGGCCTCACATTGTCTCAGGCTGAACACTGGGGTTTGAATCAGGCAAGGAGGACTGTAACATGTGCTGCCCTTCACCTGTTGCCATTAGCAAGGCTGCAGGCAGAGCTCTGGGTCTGTCACACAGTTGGGGGAAAGTTGTGTCAGGACCTCTAATTAGTTGTAACAGAAATAACTTTTCTGGATGCAGCTTCTGATAGTTGGTTTGTAGCATCATATTTAGCTATCTCAAAGCACAGTTTTCTTGAAAACTGTCAGATTTTTCATGTTTTTCAAACTGTTCAGTTGAAACTGTTAGCATCCTGATGTCAAAGTTTGAGTGAGGTGCTTGGCTGTTCCAGTGCCCAAGCCTAAGCTGTCAGAGGCAGCCTGATGTGCTGTGGCTTCTGTAGGCGTAGTTCAGACTTGAGCAAGGTGTAGAGATTTCTGAGATAGCTGCAAACAGTTTTAATCAGGCCAGAGAGTGCAGCACTCTGAAGTTATCCTTGTTTATAAGGAATTCTCCTCCCTTCCCCTCCCTAAAGGATTGCACTCAATTTTTCTACTGATGCTTTCAGGTTCACATACTATAATTTTCCTTAATTTTTTTAATATTTCGTAGCTAGGGAACATGGTGGAGATCTTTATTTCTATAATTCCATGCACATCTGAAGTCAGTTCCATTTAGGAATAAATTCAGTAACTCAGCTTACAAAAGCAATCTTCTGTCTCAGTAAATATTGTCCTGCAAAGATCTAGAAAGCTTCTAGTTTGGCAAAGGACAGAAATAAACCCAGTTTGCTCTATTAGACACTGCAGCTGGTGAGTATGAATGGAATGGTCATTAGTCATGTTTTCATGAGAACAGTGTCTCTTGCAAACACATAATAACTAACTCTTAAAATATAAGCTCTTGGCACTTAGGACAAGTTAAAACTTTCCCTACTTTGTTTTTAATACAAAATAATTAAAATTAATGCAGAAATGCATTTTGCTGAACATGTTTCCTTGCAGAGTTATTTTTGCCTTGGGAATATAGATGCAAGAGCAGCTTCAGTCTGATCACACAGTGAAGACATTGCCAGCACCAAAGTGGTTCTTGGCACCAACCAAAAATGTAATGGGGATCCTCGAAGTGACTGAAGTACATCTCAGTGATACTTGGAAAATTAGTGTACATAAATAAGCATTAGTATATTTGCATCTCATTGATTCCATAAATAAATTGTTAGTCCCTTCAGTAACCTCTGTTCATAAATGCATATTGTGTAAAGAAAGAAAAAGAATTGTTCATGTTTCACCATTCCTTGTTGCTCTGGCTTAATTTTAAACAGTGCAAGCAATAGGAGCTCCATTACTCTTCCAGGAGGGAGCTGAACAGCCCCAGAATAGTTTCTCCCTGCTTGAAACTTGTTCTGATTCAAAATGTTCATTTTTGTCTTTTCACTCCATTTCTCTCAATAATGTCATAAATAATTAATCAACCAGGTTGCACAAACGTTTAGTGTTTCTTGTAAAGAATCAGGTAGTTCAATGTTTAAGGCTCTATGTGACTGCCTTCTTTCTTTCATTTTTCTCTGAACTTCTCTAGTTTATTCATATCTTTTGGTGCAGTATCCTGTCTTTTTTCTAGGAAAAAAAAGCTTTTTCTAAATAGGGGAGGGCACATGGCTTAGATTTCTCAGTTTTGAGATAGCAATGTCTGTTTAACCAACATGTTAATCTTGCAGTCCAGTGGCTAAACATGTTAAAGGAAGAGATAGCTGTATTGTAAGCTTACTAATACTTGATTTATACTTGAATTTAAAGTATTTATCCTTTAGGAGGAGGATTTCTATGTTTAAATCTTTCCTCCCTTTTCTCTTTACTACCAGGATTGACCAGAAAGGGAGTTGCTGCTCAGAGGATTTTGATTGCAAGGTCTTTTTTCTTAGAAGCATCACAGCGAATACTGAAGGCATAGTTTTGCTTAGAAAAGCCCTCTCAACATATTACAATTACAAGTTCTTGGGCTTTTTTCCTCAAAGGTTTTCTGGATTTGCCTCTGATCAAAATTAGAGGCAGATGGTTCCTGTTGCTTACAGCCTGTAGTGGTTATCTGGATGTGGAAGGTGTTGATTCAGTCACCCTTTTTCTGATCCTTTATTATCTTCATGACAGAGCCAAAAACATAAATTTCATGCCACATAGTTACCTAAGCAGTGGAAAGCTCGAATTTGGTTCTCTAAGAAAGTACCAAGTTATTGAAGCATTATCCAACTTGAACATTAGCTCTAGCAGCAAAATGTTAAGACCTGCTTTCTTTTCAACTCCACTTTTTCCTTTCCTTAAAGTCCCTCCTGGCCTCTCCTCCCAAGGAGGATAATGGCCATTATTTCAATGTTTGCAAGGCCTAAGTATGACCTGTTAAGGCTGAGCTTCATTTCTGTGCTCTGAA
Organism: Catharus ustulatus; assembly: GCF_009819885.2. NCBI lineage: Eukaryota > Metazoa > Chordata > Aves > Passeriformes > Turdidae > Catharus > Catharus ustulatus. Next base: position 9,192,774 of record NC_046221.1, on the reverse strand, counting down.
TCACATAAAGTGGGCATTGAAATCTGCACCTCTCATTCTCTTAGCTGAATAACTTAGGGGCTTTTTGGAAGCAGCAGCACTTTCTTCATGGCAAGCCTACTCTCCTCTTGCTTTGTTAGCCTGTAACTCAGTTTTTCATAGGCCTTTCCTTCCCTCCTTTTGCCATACTGAGGATTTTTTAGTTACTTTCTCTACAATTTACATATTTCTGTTGTAACTTAGAAGAAAGATATCTAAGCGTGCATAATGCTTTAGGACTGTACAATCCAGCACCTAAATTAGCAGAAATAGTTACTGAAATTATATTTCCCTTCTGTTGAAGATTTTTTTTTTTTTTTTTTTTTTTTTTTTTTTTTTTTTTTTTTTTTAGGAAGGACTGAGTCCTCCAGAACTTGCAGTCAGAATTACTCCTTGAGACAAGGGGACCATAATGCCCAGAGGAGCTGTTCATGCCTCAGAATAATTTGGAGCTTTGCAAATCCCAGCCCTATCACAGTATTTGCACAACAGCTAACTAATGCTGCTGTTAATGTTAGCTTTTATCTTTTAATATGAGCACTTTCATAACCACTAACATCCTACCCGATTCTTTCAATGGGCAGAAATATTTGAGGGTTTTAGGTTTGGGGAATTATTCAAAGTAGACCAGCCATCCACCTTTTTCCTTAAATATCTGGGTCCAGAGAGGTGAGAAGAGGCATTAAATCTTGTTAGAGTTTTTTTATAGGACTGTTAGGTTATCTGGATTGCAGCAGAATTGTTTTTAAAGGTACCTTTGCCTTCCAGGCAGCAGTTTATTCAGTAGCTGAGGAAGAGTGGTTTTACTGAACTCTTAGTTATCTCTGCATGGCAATTTTTTGTTGGATAAAAAAAAATTCATGTGTAGAGTATCCTACTCCATTGTTTTCTGCATTTTATGGTGTTTCTATTATGTTAACAAAATAAATCTACAAAAATATGCTGTGTTTTATTTGAAGCTGAGGATTTACTTTTATTGCTAATGTTTTGTGTCTCACACAGTAGCAAAAGCAGAATTCCACCAGATACTCTTGTTAAACTGTCTCAGTGCACTTCCCTTAATTGTCTTTATAATGCTTTACTTCTAGAAACAAATATCATAGCCTTTAATTTTAAAATCATATCTCTTAATTTTAAATAGCTGCCTTAAAGTCTTCCACCTGCCTGTCACCCATCAGGATAGGGAAGGACAGTGTGGGTTGGGGGTGGCTGGAGCTGCTTAGTTCTGTGCTGGGATGCAAATGATGATCCAAAGGGATCTGGAAGCAGTGAATTCAGGAGGTGAGCAGTGTGTGCTCCAGGACTGATCCCTGTCCACTAGATGCCACTATTACTGCTCCAAAACAGGAATAACCAAGGACCACTGAGGAAACAACCGAGGACTATGGAGATAAAATTAAATGACAAAAAGGTTGTAAAAGTTGAGCAGGGGGAGGTTGTCCCTTGGAAGGCTGCTCTCAGCTCCCCTGATTGCACACAGCAGCTTTTCTGCTCAACCACTGCAAGATTTGCTGTTGGAAGCACTGGACTCAGTTTTCCAAAGATTGTATGAGAAATGATGCTGTAGAAGCCACTGCTGCTCTATCTGTATTATCTCTACCTTACTTGCAAAATGAATATAAAAGGAGAGATATAAATTATGAACAAATCTTTTTTAATAGATAGAATATTAAAAATATGGTGTTTGCTGAAGACTTTACTTGTAAATCTTGAATGTGAATTTGTGGACTATATCTTTTGCAATAAGGCTGCTGGCATAAAACTTAAGGTCCTGTTCAAGGAACAGTAACATTTAATTATTTTCTTTTTAATTTTTGAAAAGGGATTTTGAAAACAAACTCCATACTATGACAAACAGCAGGGAGAGAAGAATAAAATACTGTAACAGTCTCCTTCTTACTTCCTAAACATTTAACATCTGTGACCTTGAAGTTCAGTATCTTGAGACTTTTGAGATGCAAATATTGTGCTTCCCATTGGAAAAGGATTTAAGCAGGCAATTCAGACTCTTACTGGACCTTATAGCACCTTAAACCACTAGCCAGGGGAAGGAGTGTAATGTCCACATTCAGTAAGAAGAAAGGATTCTTTTCTTACAGAAGGTTAAGTTGCTGGAAAATGATGCCCATTGAGAGCATTATGGGAGGTTTTCTTGTTAACTGCAAGAGCACAAATGATGCAAGCCAAGGTGGCAGAAGTTGCCATTTGACACACCACTGTGGACTTTCTTTTTTACATAACACAAGAACAAAGCAATGACTGCAGTATGGGGCAAAACTTGAATTTTATACAGCGCTTTAGTTTAATTTGTTAACAATTGTCAGGTAATTAGTGCAAGGAAGCTGAAGTGTTGGTTGGCCCATGTATGTGAGTACTGACTCTGTCTGGAGAGCTGCTCCTTTCTGGCTCTGCAGGAAGTTTGAAGAGCAGAAGAACCAGGTGCTTCAGAGCATCTGCTTGAAGGCTCCTTTGCAAAGGTCACTCGTCAGTGGCATGTGAAAGTTTCACTGTGTGCAGATCTAAATAATTAATTACTGCACAGCACAATAGTTTAATTTACATATATCAAGCTTTCAGCTGCCTGCAAACACCAGTATCTCTACCAGTCTTCACACCTTTGCTCAGTAGCAAAAGACACTCAACAAGAATTACTCCAAACTGTGCCATGTCTTGGATACATCTGTCTTTGTTTCAGTCACAAGATTAGCCATACACAGTGGTTCTAGGATGGGACAACTTGTTTTTACTTTTTTTTTTTTTCTTTTTTTTTCTTTTTTTTTTTTTTTTTGGGGGGGGTAGGGAAAGACTGCCCAAAAAGAACATCACAAATCAACTGCCCACAAATAATGTTGCCTGCAAGGTGAAGGTTGTCACTCAGCCCAAATTTTCAAAAACTTTTTAGTGCCTCTTAAGCACTTGATGGCTGTCTGCTTTACCAAGTGAACATACTGGCCAATCAACTCTTTAAAACTATTTCAAACTATAGGTTTTTGTGGTGTTCTTTTACATAATTCAGTACCTGGATGTCAATCATGAATGTGATGTGGTACTTTCTCAGTAGGTAAAGGTCATAAATATGGGCTAATTCATGACAAATGGGCAATAATAATGAATAATGATGGGTGTTTTCTATTTTCTTTTAAACTTCTCTCAATGATCAGCTTTCAAGAACTTGTGTTTTGACTTGCTCATGTTTTAATCTAACAGCTGTAATTTTTTCACTAGAAGTTGATAAATATTCAGTGTAAATACACATGTACCCTAGTCCAGGGTGTTGTCTTTAATAAAAGACATCTGACACTATTTGAGATCTTATTGGACACCTGAATTACAGTAAATTTGTGCCTTTTAATCTTAACATCTAACTCTTTAGTATACAAAGATTTGTCAAAATTCAAGATTTTAAATAAAAGCTTGTAAAAATTTATGTTTGTGTTTCTTTTGAAATATTAGGCCTATCAGCAAAAGACCCAAATGGATAAAAAAGTAATTTTACTGTTTCCTTGGGTATATGAGTGTATTATTCTTCTGGTTTAGTCTCTTCTTTGAAAACAAATCTAGTAGCTCTCTAAAAACCAATGTGAGCATGTTGTTAATGCAGATTTTTTGAAGTCTAAGTCTAACTTTTAAGATAATATTATGGAAATTTTTACTTTTTGCTGACAGCAAATGATAACACCTTAATAGCAAACATATGTCCCTGTTGAACAGTCTCAACCTTCCCTCATTCTGGGCTTGTGTAAAGTGCAGATGTCCTTTGTGTGCTACATCCCCTCTCCTAACACAACTTTAATGGAAGTTCAGTATGAACACTCAGCAGCTAGAGGGATACGGAGCATGGTGCTATTAAAACATCACTCACTCTTTGAACTTCCTCTGCTCCAATCCATCTTCTGTAAAATCTGTGAGTTTTCCACTTTCTTTTTCTTTTTTTTTTTTTCTTAATGCCCAACTTTGGGCATTTCTCCCACTGTTTGAGGCACAGCAGGGTCCAGAAAGATGCACCATGTACAGACTTACTGTAAATGCCACAGTGAGTGGGACAGTTCATGGCAGACTGATGGATATTTAAAATATTAGCTGTAATTTAATTCAATCTGTTTTTAAAATAAAAATGAGCTTTGTGCTGGACCTAAGCCATTTCTGACACCACATCTGCCATTTAGGTTTCTTGAAAGTAAAAGAGGAGCACCTTTGATGATTTTTCTTGGTAAAATATCTCTCCCTTGCCTTTTCTTCTCCTGCAATCTGTGTAACTGAAAGAAAGTTTATTTAAAAGACACCCTGAACATTGAATGCCCAACCTCAATTTAATTTTTAGGTCTTATATCTTGCCACAGAAACCTTATTAATTGAAAAAAAATTGAATTAAACAAATAGAAACACACCCAAAACCAAACAAACCAGCCCCAACAAAAAAAAAAAAAAAAAAAAAGCAAGCCCCAAACAAGCAGAAAAATCTGGGAAAATTCAAACTTTTTTTTTTTTTAGAAAAAGCAGCTGAACTATGAAATGTATTATTTGCACGACTCCAGTCCAACTGTAATCCCCGGCACAAAGATCCTCTGTATTTTAGAGCTGGTATTTGCCAACCACTCCTTGGGGCATTCTGCTCTTGCTCCACTCTCCTCGTGCTACATTTAGCAGAGCCCAGTGCTATTTGTGGTTGCAGCCCCTCCTTATTATGCCCATATTTCAAGTACAAAAGCCAAAGTAACTTGCAGTTTCTCCCTAAGCAGTCTCAGTGTTTTTGGATAGATTGTATAATGCAGCTCAGGCTCATGTGCTAATTGTTAATTTTAGAATTTAAATGTGTTTTGTTCTATTCAAAGGAAGTAGGCTGAAGGCTTCTGAAAACTCTGAGTTTAGGAAAATGGTTTGGTCTCTTTTAGAGTTTGTGAGTGAATTAGCTTTTGCATCCATGGAGATATCCTTAAATGATACTTAATTCAAAAATCTTTCATTTTTACTGAATATGAATGCTTTTCTGGACTCTAAAATAAGATTAGAATTGTTTTTAAGGTACATTATCTCTAAAAAATGCATGGAATATGAGTTGTTTATGCAAACATAGATTTTGTCCTAATTGTTTGTAGCCACTAATGGTGGTATTCCAAAATAGATCTGGCTGTTTCAGGCTATGTTTCATTTTGAACAATCTTATTCATAAACACTGAGATGCTCTTCTGCTCCTTTCTGAATCAAAACCTTATTCCTGTTATCCATCCATTTACAAGCTGACTGATATTTATATACTTTGCTTATTTTCAACTGCAGCAGGTTTTTAAACAGAGATTAATATTTTAATCTGTTGTTAGGCTGCTTTTCACCTCAGATATAAAAAAACCAAACCATATCTGTCTATGTGGTTTCCAAATTAAATCTAGTTTCCAATAGCAAAATTAGATTCAGATGTAGGGTTTTAATTTGAATTAACTTAATTTGGCAGTTGTAAGTGACAGGAGGATTGGAAAGGCGAAGAAAGAAGAAGTTGGCTAATTTCAATGAGGTATTTGTGTTTAACAGTGAGGGCTAATAATGCCCTTTTTCTGCATCCTGGTTTGGTTTATTTTCTTTTATGCCATTATTTGTGTTTAGTGAACAGCTGGGCCAGTAGTTCCCATTTGTAGTCTTTTAGCTCTGTGAAGTAGCACAGAAAGTAATGGACATTTGCAAATTAATGCTTACCCTTATTTTCTGCTCATCTGATGTAGTTCTCCTTTTGGAGCATAGATGTAGTATCAGAGCAGAAGTAATTACTGTGTTAAAACTAGGATTGCAGTAGAATATTTTGCTAATTAAACTTGTTGCATTTAAATTGCTTCCTTTGGATCACTATATAGAAGAGAACTATTTTGAACAATAAATGAAACCTCTTTCTTTCTCAGAGACCCAGAATTGCAGATGGTCAGATTGTATGTGAAGCACCTAGACTCTGAATTAGGCTTTTGTATGAAAGGGAGAAAGGTAATTTGAATGTTTGAACTCCCTGTTCCTCCCACACATACACAGGAAGCTTGCCTCAAAATGAACAATTCTCTAAATAAAGACTAATAAGAAGCTAAATTAATTAGAAGGTGTGATTTGAAAAGACATTGATGAGAAGAGTCTGTCATTTCAGACAAATGGAATGGAGCTAAATAAATTAGGCCACATTAATATCTCATTGTTCTGTGAGGAGCTTTCTTTTATTGCATTCATTAGAGGGTACTACTTGAAATGAGCCTTTACTAGCCATTATGGATTCAGCTCTCATTTACCAATGCCTAACACACAGCTCCTGCATTAAAAATGTTTCAGCAAATCCACATAGTTTCTGCAAATTAATATTTATATTTCTAGATGCTGCACTTTTCATCCACAACATAGTAGGCATTGAACATTAAGGTTTTCTCTCACTGAATTGTCAGTAAAGAAGTCTTACATCTAACGATTTGGGAAGCAGAAGTCTGAAAATACTTTATAAAATAAACTGTATGCGTATCTCATACAATAGGATATTCCTCCAACTAATATTCTTTCCAGTATTTATTTATTTTGATAGAAAAGATCCTGTCTCATGACTTCAGTGGTCCTTTGATAGCTTTTTAAAGTGTCTTTTAAAAGGTTCCTTCAGTATATAATTAGGATACATTGGAAATGCGCATCTCATCATGCCTCTCAGAAAACGAAATGTGTATTTTTCCTTCTCTTTTTTTTTCTTTCCTGCAGATGGAATATTTGGGAGATGTCAGCGAGTGCCAGTAATAGACATCTATAAATATGACATTTCAGCCCCTGTTCTGCAGCACCTGAGGATCATCCTGGAGCAGCTCTCACACAGAGGTACCGAGTGGGGTTAGATGCACTGGGGGTTACAATTATTTGTGCTCCCTCTGAGGTGATGTCTCCAGAAGTTTTTGAACATATTTGTGTTTCAGCCCTGCTGGTGCAGACTTCATAAAAGTAAAAAGCCTTTGGATTCACTGAATGTGCCAGGAGGAGCTGGGGAAGCAATTCCAGGAGAGAATTCCTCCCTGTGTAGCATGTCTGTGACTGACACTGTGCTAGAAAATGTTAGCATCCATGAATGCTGGTGTCAAATAAATAAATCAGCAGGAAAGGAAAAAAAACGGTTTGCCTTGTGCACCACAGCATATTTTAGGGTGCCTGGGCAGAAAACACAAAATTTCCAGTTAACTGGAAACTGTTCTGAACTTTTTAATGAATTCAGATAAAAAAACTGCTCTCATTACCAGCTGCAGCTGGTCTGTTTCTTTTAATTTTTGTTCACCTTTCCAGTGTTAATCTCTCTGCTCTTTCCAAAGCCAGAAAGGATTTTCTAGCTTTTGAATGGCATAACTTGAACTAACAAATCAAAACTTGCATAAAGTGAAAGGCAGTAAGGTGAAAAAACCTTTCAGATACTAATACATGAAATAAACATCTCTTGTAGACAGTCACTGGACCAAAATATTTTTGTAATCCAAATTGTTCCAAGAGTATTGTTGGAATATTTAACTTTGCACTTGCATCATCTATGTGGGTGTTTTTACCTAAATATTTTCCAATCACAATCTCAATGACAAAGTAGTAATGTTGTATTAGCATGATGCTCGTTTAATAATGAGAAAAGTTTGATTTCTCAGAAGTGTGGGCCTCTGCTTAGAGACTGGACTTCTAGTTTGGACACTCATTTAGAGCATTTTAAATTTTTCCAGGGATTTATTTGTTGCCCAGCAGCCCCTCCAAATGAGACAAACTCAGCAAAACTTGATTGTAGTAGCTCCTGCCTGATTAACAGTAACATATGAATAGTACTTGTGACTCTGATCAATAAAACCATACTTCCTAGGACCTTTATTATCCACAACCCACCTTCCTGGATTTTACTTTTTTTTGTTGCGGGAAACTGTAGTATGCTTCTTTTAAGAAAACTTGAACATTAAAATATGCTTTTTTATAGCAAAAAAAAGGACAAGGAAAACAGATTGAAACCATGGTGGAAATTAGACTTCTGCCTTTATCTGCTTTACTTGTGACATTCAGAGGTGCATTATATGTGTGCATTCGAACTGACACAAAACTTTACAGCTGTTTTTGTGGTCTCTAGGTATCCCAATGAAGGGAATCTTAAATATATCTATGAAACATAAGAGAATGCTCATATCATTGATGTGATAAAATCACTTTTTTTTTTTTCTTTTTACTCTTAATATCTTGCAAATTTTGTTTAGTGGGGACAGAAATATGGAAGGAGTAGAAACAATACTATCAAATTGATGGATTGCTGACAGGTTACTCAGACAAGAGACTGCTGCTTATTGGTGCTATCAGATATAAAACATCCAGCCCTCAGGTCCTGTTTTGGCTGTGATGGTCACTTGCACAGTTAATGCTGTTCTCCTGCACATGGTGTGCAAAATGGGATAACCACTTCTGCAGTAAAGATAGATGAAACATTGTCAAGACCGCACAAGTATTTCAGGCAACCACCAGAAAGGCTTAATTTTTTCAGAGGTCTTATTTGCTTTATTTGTGTGATACCCCATTCTTGTCTTCTCCAAAAGAGTTCTGTCTAGCTCAGCTTGATGGTGCCCACCTTCCCTGGGAAGAATAGGGGACAATATCTATTGTATCTGTTCTCTACTTTCTGTAAACAACCGGACAATGTTCCCTTGAAAGACTGTATGGTAGGTCTCATGATTAGTAAAAATTTCAGTAATGCCTATATTGAACCCTTTCTATTTTTATTAGATGTACATACAATTAAGGATGAGATATTCTGAGGGTAATTAACTTGAGTGGTCTTCTAGGTTCTTATTTATTTAATTTTCTAATGTGACTTGGTTTGTCTATTTTGTTTCCTTCCTGATATATTCTTGCAGAATTACTAAGATCTTCCTCTCCCTCCCCAACCCTGACAATAGTCTGTTGAAATATATTTCCATAGAATTAAAAAAAAAAAATCAATAGAAAACTTTATAAAATGTACATTCTTTTTCATCCCTCTTTGCTGATTGCTTGTAAGAAAGTGGTGCCTATGTTTGAATCACGGCCCAAATGGAAGAGTGTACGGTGAGATCTATAAAACAAAGGACAGTGTGATGTGAATAGCAAACAGAATTTGTGATTCTGCCAACTCTAAATGTTTACTACAATGGGGAAGAATAAGACAGAGGCTTAGATGACTGACACACCTGATGATAATCTGTTTAATAAAGGACTTTGACTAAAATTGAATTCAGGTTTCATAATGATACAGTTTTTATGTCTTCTTCACAGATTGAGTCTATCTTTGTCTACACTATCTACTGGGTAGATTGATGATAGAAATGAATGCCTTGGAATATTAGACAGTTCCCTACAAAGAAATGATCTGTTAGCATTCAAATACCCTTGCTCACATCATTTTCACTCACACTGTCCTTGAGTCAGTCAAACTCTCATGAAGATTTTCTGAAGGTTCAGTGTTTATAAATGGGACTGTCTGTATGGGAAAAACCCTTCTCACTGGTGCTGAAACATGATAAATCACTTTCTGAAGCTGATTGTACTTTATATTATAATTCATAATAATTTATGAGGAATTGAAACATTTTTCATTGTGTGATAAACAGGACAGACAAAATGATGCCATATAGATGGGTCTGAATAATTTGAAAAGGGAAGGAAGTGTCAGCATAGAGGAGTGAATGAGTAGTGCCTGAAGGAAAGGGAGATACTTATCCCTGTGGTTGGTCTTCTGCATCCTCTTGTCCAACTTGGAAGAAGATATTTTTTGGAGTATACAAGAATGACAAATCATGTGTGCATTTCCTGGTTTGGGCTAAAATGCAGAATTTTTTTTTTTTTTAACCTAAGTGCATTAAATTTATTTTTAAAAAATAGTTTTCTTCTTGTCCCTACAATAGTCACATTTATATTGTAATGGCAAAGTATTCACTGAAATAAGATTCTTAACAAGGTTGTGGAAACAGTTCCACATTGATTATTGACCTGTAAATCAGAGCTGATAGGAGAGCTGAGCATGGGACATCATAACTCAAACATGAGTAGTACTTGAAACACCACCATATGCAATAATAAATGAGAACAGTAGTGTTTTTTAACTTGCATGCTCCAAGAGGCATTTATGTGTGTTTCATGGGATTAGACATAGTAGCAGTGATTAGAAATAGCAGCATGATAATGTGGTACTAACTCTGTGAATGTGCAGCTGCCACAGCAATGAGCATTTCCTGATGGAACTGCTCAGAGGCTGGGCACACTTCCTTAAAAACATCAGGACAAGAGGGTTTGCTCTTGGTCACAACAAATGCCCATCTGACTTGGGATTCTGCCTCTGAGAGAGGGCACTGCACGTTTAGGGAAAAAAAAATGTAATAAAAGATTCCAAGTCCAGAAAAGTATTTTGCAGCATTTGTACTTTAGCTCTATGCCCTTGGTGTTGTGTGGTTCTCCTGAGCTGGAAGTGTTTTTGTGTTTGCTCCATGCTCATGGACACAGATTCTAGCACAGCTTGACAGGTTGCTGCGTATAAGAAACAATGTTAGAGTAATAATCAGTATTTCAGCTTCTGTTTTACTCAAAATGTAACTTAATTACCTCTATTTTCATTTTTCTGCAGGAAATGTGCAGTGACTGAAAAACAGATCCGTTATATTTTTTTTTAAATTTTACTTTTGTGTGAGCTGGAGCCATTCCTAAATGATTCCTCAGTGTGCTTGCTGCTACTTAAGTTTGCAATGACACCTTGTTCAAAATGGTAGCTTCAAAGAAAGCAGTTTATTTCACTCTGTTATCAACAAAGTCCTGCTTAAGATGTTCAGATATCAACAGTAATATTAAGAGAACCAAAAAGAGTAGGATGTGCTTTTAAATTTTCATGTAGTTTAAGTCAGCAAGAAATTGTGGAGAGATTCATGGGCTGTAGCAATAGGCAGCATATTTACAGACTATTTAAAAAAATAGTACTTTTCCCCTCTTATTGCTTTGTTTGCAAGCCAGGAAGCTCTTGACAGGGAGAAAAAATTATCTGTCTTAAATTAATTCTAACCAGTTAACTGTAAGGTGATTAATATAACTTTGCTAGAAATAATTTTATACTCTTACAGCAAACTTGTTTAAAAAACTGAAATGATTTACAATCAGTTAACTTGAAAATTGAAATGAATGTGACTTGTCAAATATACCTTGTGAATTACAAAGGGGTTGCTAAATATTTCTTTCAGTCAGGACTATTTTTCAAGAAAAAGTATAATTTTTTACTCCAAGAAAGGTAAGAGTTGAAAGTAAACCTTTATAAGCTCAGTTTGGAAATAAACTTAAAAGGAATAATGCAGTTCTTGCACATATTTGTGAGGTGATTATCACATCATTATGGAGGAATACAGAAAGCTGAAACCCTGAGAGGTAAGAGAAAGCAGTTTTTTCTTTAAATTGAAATATTGATATAAATGAAGGCAAACTCTTCTTTGGCAGAGAGCAGTGTGTTTACATCTAATTTCCTGGGCATCAGCCTGCTCCAGACATCTGGCTACGGAGCAAATTCTTCTCCTAGATGGCTGCTGAAGCCAGGAATTGAAGCATAAGTCCCATGATGAACTCCTCCAGAGGAGCTCAGCTGGGACTGGACACATTTACCTTCTCCTGCTATCACTGTCACGCCGCCTTAACTTTTTGCCTCAATGGACAAAAACGTGCTGCAAAGGTTGCAAAAAATTCCTGCCTTTGTTAAGTGCTGAAGCACCACTGACATTTTTCAGTCTTCAAAGACATAAATGGAAGTTCAGAAAAGAATGAGTTTCAGAAAAAGCAAGAGGATTTATTTATAGAGCAGCAGATTCTGTTTTGAACACCCATGTGTTACAAAGCAGAGTACCAAAACCCACAGATTTTATTTTTTTTCTGTTCCTTTCTTTATATGGCTTCTCTGCTTACCAGACATAATCTGACATGGCACTGACTTGTCAGATACCATATAATATATTTGTGAAAAAGATTCTTTTCAGGAAATTGGTATTTATGAAGAATGCATTGGAATTACAAAAATTATTATGGTATATAATAATATATATAATTATATTTACTATTGCGTAAAGCTTTTTGATTTTGCATCATTTGAATTTTTCTTTTTTTGGAAGACATATATGTCATCATGACAGCACCACATTCTCTTGTCTAGAAAGAATGACCAATCAGAGCTTCTACTTTTGTTTTTGATAAAATAATATGTTTGGTACAGAGGAGAAAAGGTCTGCACGTCTCCTTTGTGTCATATTTCTATCAACTAGAAGTGACAAACTCTTTGTGGTCAGGTAACTTTACAGCTCTTCTTCCAAAGGAAACTTAGAAATTAGTGATAATATAATGCAAATATCTAAGGCTGCTGATCAATTTTTGCCTTACTTATTTTGTTTAAAAGATCTGTGTGGCACTTCGTGGATTTTAACCTTTTCATTAATGTTTTGTCTTTTCCATGTCTGTGCGGGCTCTTTTTTAATTTGTTCTCTTTCTGGTCTGTGAAAATTGAGGATTGTTTTTGTTTGTTCCTTCTGTGGAAAAATGCAGATGCCTCTTCTTATTTCTTTTTGGGCTTCCCTGAGCAGCTCAACAGGCATCCTCTGGATGGTTCTCAGCACTGGGCAGCAGCTCAACTGCTGAGAGTCTTTGTATTTGGGATGTTCATGAATGTGCTCCCATGTTAATGATGTCACAGGGAGCTCTGAACTTCATTCTTAACCTCCTAGTTAATTAAAAAAAATTAACCCCTTCCATAGGAACATTGGGCTGGGCGAACACCAAGTTTGCATGATATAGGTACATAATATGTTTTTAAAACACACTTGAAAATGCATCAATCAAATTACAGTTCATTATCAGTTTTTCCCACACTTGGAATGTCAGCAAGTCTCAATTCAAGCATGAGATTACTTCTTTAGCTGCTATATACTCTAATAACACCACTTTTGGAAACTGTGAATAACAATATAGCATACCCAGACTAATTATGCCATTTTGTACCATTAATCTGTAATTATAGCCTATTTACATATTCAACATAAGACTGTTTTTTTTTATCATTGCATTCCCAGTGCTTTCTTCTTGACTTGTTTATTGCTAGGGAATATTTTCCTTTTCTATTTCTATATTCATTGCGTATCCTTATCTACAGTTCTAATCTCTATCTACATGGCCTCATGTTTTTTTAAGATATAAATTCTTAATGACACCCAGTGCTTGACATATTTTTTTAGCTTTTTAATATTTACAGTAAATTCACGAATACAAGCCGCACTGACTATAAGCCGCATCTCTGGGTGTTGGCAAATATTTTGGTTTTTGTCCATAGATAAGCCGCACACGAATATAAGCCGCTCTGTCGTTCGCAGCGAGGACCTGCGTGCAATTAGTAACAGAACCGCGGGAGGGCGGGGTTTACTGGCTGAGCTAAGGCTGTGCAGGCTCGGCCCGCTAGGGGCCGCTGACGGGGCCAGGTGGTCCAGCACGGTGCTGCAGCTCGGGGCCGGCCGGCGCTGCCCCTGGGCTCGGTCACCCCGGGTCGGCGCTGCCCCGCGGTGGCAGGCAGGGACGGAGCTTCCCCTGCTCCTACGGCAGCGGCGGCGGGCGGGGACGGAGCTTTCCCGCGCCCGTGGCGCCGGCGGCGGGCAGGGACGGAGTTTCCCCGCTCCTGCCGGGGCGGCGGCGGGCTGGGACAAAGCACCCCGTCGGCTCCCCGAGCCGCGGCAATGGCTGCGCGGGGCTCCCGTCGGCTCCCCGAGCCGCAGCAATGGCGGCGCGCGCTTCCCCCCCCTCCCCGGGCCACAGCAATGGCAGCGCGGGGCTCCCGTCGGCTCCCCGGGCCGCAGCAATGGCAGCGCGGGGCTCCCGTCGGCTCCCCGAGCCGCAGCAATGGCGGCGCCGGCTTCCCCCCCCCTCCCCGGGCCGCAGCAATGGCGGCGCCGGCTTCCCCCCCCCTCCCCGGGCCGCAGCAATGGCGGCGCCGGCTTCCCCCCCACCTCCCCGGGCGGCAGCAATGCCGGCGCCGGCTTCCCCCCCCCCTCCCCGGGCCGCAGCAATGGCGGCGCGGGCTTCCCCCCCCCTCCCCGGGCCGCGGTAGGGGCGGCCCGGGTCCCCCCTCTCCTCCCCGGGCCGCGGTAGGGGCGGCCCTGGTCCCCCCTCTCCTCCCCGGGCCGCAGCAATGGCGGCGCCGGGCCCCCCCCGTCTCTCCCCTGGGCTGTGGCAGAGGAGGAAAGAGAGTTCTCCCGCCTCTCTCCCCGCCCCCCGTGCTGCCTACAGGGAGCCAGGCTCCACCCACGGTGCAACAAAGTAGCGATTTGTAACAATCGCAAAATGCCGACTTTGCAGCTGCTCGGCTCAGCACTCTGGCAGGCACTTCTGAGGTTGTATTAGCCGCTCCTGATTATTAGCCGCATTTCCGGTTTAGGAGCAAAATCTTAGTCAAATTGGTGCGGCTTGTATTCGTGAAATTACTGTACTCTAAATTCTGAAACTTTTTGGCTTATTTCTCAAAATCATTATTTAATTTATTAATACAAAACTTCAATGGGTAGATTTTGTCCCTCACACAATCTTGATAAGATTGAAGCTTTACTTTGTTTTAGTAACAGGTGTGAATTCCCAAAAATTCCCCTTTTTTCCCTTCTCTGTAGAAAAAGTAAATATATATACATATATCTATATATATACATACATAAAATATGTTGTTGGCTTTTTATTTTCCACTTAAAGTGTTTTCATTGTTTACCTCATGGCTGTGGCAGAGTGCTTCTGACAAATGTAGCAGTTTCCTGAAAAGGCTCAGTAATGCTAAATTTCTTTTTAAATTTTACTTTGCTTTTTAAATGCTGATTCTTAGCATATACTCACTACATTTCAAGCATCTCCTTCTGTTTTGTTTTGCCTATACATGAATAGGCAAAGCACTTCATGATAATAAAATTGTAGCATCCATCCAATATTCCATTGCTCAGTTTTCTTTTACAGATTCTCACAGACTTATAGTGGCAAAAAAGGAGTTTCCCCCCATTTTTAGTCTTTATTCCTATTGTTGTCTGGTTTCTATTTAAACATTGCATAGACTTTCACTACATTCCTAGCTAAATAATTTCCAGTCTTTTGGGAAGGTATTGAATGTTCTTCCTGCTTGATTTCCTGCATTAATAGCTATATGTCATGCATACAGCTATTAAACTATGTTTTGTTCTTTACCCCACTTTGAGTTTTGTGGGATTTTCCTATGTGCTGTATTCTCACATTTCTTTAACATGGTAAGGTAATTGATTTTCTTTATTTTATCTGTGAGCTACTCACCAATGCAAAACAGCTGACTGGGAGAAAAAGTGTAAGGCTCCTGAGTCTATCATGTTTCAGAAATGTAACTTTTTCGTTCCTTTTATTTTTATGTGGCTCTTTTGAAGAGCTAAACTTCCTTCCTGAGCATCCTCTAGTTCTTTGATGCATTCCTAGAAAGCTGTGTGCAGTCTTTAGACCTCCCTTCATCCCTTCTTAGTCGAGAGAGTAATGAAATGAAAAGACTTCAGCATTCCAGCTCAGCTTTTTCTAATTGCTGATGAGTTTCGAGTCCTTCCAGGTAAATTCTAACAGAACTATGTTCACTTCTGATAATATTATAGTTACTGATGTTCATTACAGTGTTAAACATTGATCTTTTCATTGTTTTTATAGTTACTAGGCTTTAGCAGGCATCCAGCTCATAGTCACATTCAAGATGCTGGAAGGATTTAATACCAGCCAATACTGCAAAACAGTGTAAAACCTAATTAAAAATTCTACATGGCCAACGGTCAGTTATTTTGTTCATTCAAATACCTTTTCTCTTTACAACTCTCCATGATAAAGTCTGTTCCCTGTGAAATTCCAGATTTCCCATTTGATCTGCAGTGTACAAGTTCTAAAGGTTTGGACAAATGCTCTTTAGATGACAATATTTAGAGTCTTCAAATGTTTTTGATACTCATCACCCGTGAATTTCTAACCTGATAGACTGATTATATTTATCCTCATTTCAGAAAAATCTCTGTGTATCCTAACTGTAATGAGCATCATCATCCACTGAAAGTATTTGGTAAGGTCAGTTCTGTGTGACTTCGGCCAGGTTGCCCTTTTCTAGAAAAAGAATTAGAGATTAAAAAATTCATTAAGTTAAAAATAATTCACCTTAACCCTCCATAAAATATTTATGGGTAGAAAATACTATTTATGGGTCGCTAGAGATTAATTTCAAACAATTTATAGATAGAAGAAGGGTTAAACTGTCCACCTCATTAAATTATTATAAATAAGTCAATCAGCCCTACATAGGGAGGAAAATACATTATTTTATGTTTTGGGTTATGATGGCTCTGATATCATCAACAATCTTCATTGAAAAATGCAAGACTGGGCATTAGCATTTTTGCATATATGTGGGAGAAACAATGATACAATAGTCTTCCTTTTACTTCCATCAAAGTGAACTTTGTTCTGACATTGCATTCAGACTTGAGCAGAGGGCAGTCAATGCTCAGACATCAAGACACTAAATTTAATTTTAAAATCAAAATGTTCATCAACATGGAAAACTTCTTACTACCCATCTTATTAACCTGTGAGATAACTCCACCAGTCAATAAATGAAAATGGAATGTGGTCCTCAGTATTAGTTTCTTAAAAGGAAAGAATTTTCTTTTAGCTAAGAATAACCTTACAAAGAGTGGATACCAAATTCAATTCAGAAATGAGAAAAATACTCTTGAACCCATCTTGACGTAACTCTGCTTTTTCTCCCTTGTGGGCAGTGCAAAACCTGTCTTCTTTTAAATTTTAATTAAAACTTAGATTAGTTATGATCATCCAATCTTTCCTTTGCTCTGCAGTGTCTGATCACTGTGTATAAGTATCCAAAGTTTAATCTGCTTCTGGTCCTCCCAGATTTGACAGTCTAATTAAGTGCTCAGCTTTAGCACTTAGTATATAAGCAATCTCACTTCATGTTTTGATAAGATTTTGGATGAAATTGGTCACTTACCTGTTCTGCTGAAACGTTCCTGAATAATTGTATTGTTTCTTCTTTACTACTTCTTTCATCTCCTTTATGAGCCAACAGATTTCCTTCCTGCATGATGTTACAAAACTATTTGAAGGCTCAGCCTACCATTGACTGTAAAGCATCATTCTGGGGTGTCTTAAAGACATTCCTTCAGTGTGAAAATTAATATATAAAATATGTTAACATGCAAACATTGGTTCCTAAGGCTGGTGGTTCATCGTTTGTAAAATGCACTCTATTTTTCTCCCCAAGTTATGGTGACTGAACGAGATGTGCAGATATCCCTTTGTTATTCCTTGTACATGACTACTCTCAGTTGACCTGGTCTTTACTTTTCTTCTGTAATCCTTCACCTCATCCCAGGTTCCTTGTGACTAATTGTTTTCCTTTGAACTTTGGGGGAAGACATGATATTCATGCCTTATTCTTAGGCCAGCAGGCTAAGTGTCACAGAACTGTAGCACAAAGCTGCTGTTTCCAGTTTAGGAAGTAGATCTTCCTGATGCCAGCTTGCTCAATGTGTGGACAGGTGATCCACATTTTGGTAATTCCAGCAGATAAATGGATGGAGATGTTATTTCAATTGCTCTTAGTAACTGTTGAAAGCAGGCTTACATTTGCTCTGTGGGGGCCAGCTTGACTCAATATAAATAGCTAAGGGGTTGTAAATTTACAAAACTTAATCTTCCACCTTTCACTTCCCATCCCACTCCTCCCATCCCATCCCATTCAATTTTCCCTGGCATTTCCCATGCCATTAATGACAGTGACTTCCATGGTTTTTGAAGCACTTTGCCACCCTGGCTTTTCTCTGTAGCTGCTGAGCTGTGAGCTCCCATGGGGTGAACAGTCCCAGCTCACACACACAGACCTCTGCAGCCTCCCTCTCCTGGGGCTCTTTATAAACAGTAGAGAAACAGGTACTTTCAGGATGCCTAAAAGAGTGTAAATTCAGAAAATTATAGGATGAAGTGAATCATGTCTTTGATTTCACTGATGATATTGCTTTAGCTGTCCATTCACTGGGGTGTTACTGGCTGATTACCTCTGTCTTTCATTTAGTCATGTAAATTTGGTCCTTTGTGTCTCACTGAGTGCAGTATTTAAGTTCAGCCATGTTCCAGGCCTCTAAGTAGCTTCTGGGTACAGCTTCAATAGTCCCATGCAGACTGAACAGAACCTGAGAAACAATTTCAAATTCCTACTGCCAGGGTCACTGAAAAAAAAAATCAACTTTGCTGCAGTTTGCTCTGGCCCTTGCTCTTGCAACGTTTTAATTATTTTTCTGGAATCCTCTGGGCACTCATCTGTTATCCACGTAGCAGCATAAACTAATCAGCACTCGAATTCTGACCTTTGTTGAATGGTAGGGGCACAGGCAATTTCTAATCCTGCTGTGTTATTTTGGCATGAATCCTTTGTTCAGCTTATGCTAGAATAGATCCTGTTTTTTTCTTGAACTTCAGTTGGACAGATCATGGTACAGGTCCTTGCCTGACGATTGATGGTATGAACTAATCTTCACTGGAAGAACTTCTGCTTTTACCTTGAGAACATTCTTATGATCTTATAATTTCACTTGTTTTTGTACTTCACCACTTTTTTTGGACTAGGGAAAAGATATACCTGTTTGCATGTCTTTCATATTTTAGTGACTATGTTGTGTAATGTCATTTTTTGTGGGGAGAAAAAGCTATTTTATCTTTATAATTTTCACATAAATGCTGTAGAAGCAGATCTGTTGAAATAGTCAAACTGCAGTATTTTCCCTCTTAAAAATAAAGTGGGTTTGGAATGTCTTTATTTAGTACTGTTTCATTAATTTAAAAATACAGAACCTATCTCTGTTTCTATGTTAGTCATTCTATGCCTAGGCTATGGAAAGCATCAATTTTTATAATAAAACCTACCATTTTAGCACTTTCACCTCCCTGCTATTTCACTGAGCAAGATGCAGTTGAGAGTGGGTGATGCTAAGAAGGAAATTACATTGATTTTCTGCTTTTGCCATACCAGAGTATTTTAAAATGTTCCTCTTTATTTTAATTTTTCTTTTTCAAGGATTCAAGAAAAATAGGAGAATAATAGTCAGAAGTTCAAGGCAAGGATGCTGGAATCACAACATGCCTGAATAAAGGTCTTTATTTTCTGGAGGATCTGTGCTAGGACATTGGAAGTTTTAGGTGAACTGCCAGCTGAGTTTTACAATGGTTTGACCTCCTAGAGCTTGAGACATCAAAGGGACAGAATTGAGAATCTCTTGGTTTCCTTCCAGGATGGCTGAGCAATAGGCAAACAAGCTCTTCATTCAATATGTAACTTATTTTAATTAATTAATATGTATTTAAATTAAAATGTTGTCATATTAATAAATTAATCAATATGCAACATTTAATATGTAACAAGAAGTGTAACAATACTTTTTGTCTGTAAAGCACAGTATTCTTAAGTTAATATGGCTTTTTACTATTATGCTTCCAAAGACTAGTGGTGTAGACACTGCTTGCATCAAGAACAAGATAGGAGTGAAATGGCTTGTCTTCATTTATTTTGCACAGGTATTATTTCATCCATTTTTACAGATCTTTTTTTTAAATTTCTCTTTCAAAATTTTCTCCTGCATAAATAATTTCCCAAATGCATCTATTAAAAGGTCTGGGTTACTGACTGAAAATGTACTATGGTAAGTTGGTAAGAGGCTTTTACAGGTAGTTCCAGATATGAAAATCAGGTATGATATCAGAAACCCGGTGAAACCTTTCGTTTGAGTCAGAGAATTTATAAACTTGTATAGGAGTTTCCAAAACATCCATCCCTCTGCATAGATGCTACAACTTCAGTGGTGCAATGAAGAGCGAGCAGCAGGTGGAGCATGCGTATTGATTTTGTCACTGCAGGACTTTGAATCCCACAAAGCAGAATTTAAACAAAATGCAGGAACCCTGAGAGTAGTGTCACTAGTTCTGAGATGGAGAAAAAATATCCTGAGGCTATTATCCCTGTTATAAATTGTAGTGTGGACTTAGCATTTCCTTCCTGGTGGTGCTTGTTGTGTTACTCCATACTTTGAATAATGCATCTTATATTTTACATGTGCTCTTTCAATTTGTGGAGGATTCATCAGGTGTCTGTGTCTATTTTTGAGAGAAAAATTAGTCATCTGGGGTCGAATCACAGATATATAGGGAATAATCAACAATCAGTCTCCTTACCTGCTTTGCTACAGTGCTGATTAATGGATTTAAGTTCAGTATTTCTAGATTTAGTTCTCATGTTAAGCATGGTCTGTTATAGCACAAGTGATATTTACATTCTCTACAACTCATGAAATGCCTACTGCAGCTCCTATAAATATGAGATTTAAGGAACTTTAGATCAAATTACAGTACATCCTTCATTTCCAGGCTGCAATTGCTCAGCTTTGTTTTATTGAGTTAGTTAGGCAATAAAAAGTCAATCATTGAGGTGTGTACGTTTGAGGTTGCTGTATGTTGGGAGGAAGCTTCATTTTATCAGTAGGTTTGCTGTAGCTGGGCCATGCACAGTGAGAGAGCTACTTGTGTTCATTCCATCAGGATTGGTCTCACAGCATCAGGTAATGTGACATGGCTCTTTGTGCCAGGAGTTAGCTTGCCAGTCATAGCTTTAAGACTGTGAAAATTACATTCTCAACCTCAGTAATCATTTTCATTAATCTCTGTATCTGTTTGCGTTGTTTACAAGTGAAGGATGAAGGGTCTTTGAACCTTTGGCCATTTCCTTCTATTGTCCAGCATTGCATCCAACATTTCTAATACTGAGCATTGTGACCTTGACTTGCACTTGGGCTCTTCAAAGGCGGTCTTTGAGTGCCTCGAATGACTCATTTCTGTTTGGCTTCCCTATGGGGTTCAGAGCAGAATCCAACTTGTTTTTATGTCTTGGCAAAGCTGGGAAAAGACTTTGTTAGATGATACCTGGAAGATGCAAAAAGCACAGTCCCATCATGTAGATGGCTGTTTTTTTGTTGGTTGCAGATGAGTCTGAAATAAGCTTTTATTGACATTACCCCATGGCAACTAAACACCGCGAGGGTTTTGTTAACAAATGTAAACATGTAAACAAATATTTACATTTGTCCTGCCCTTTGCTGTTAAGCCATTAGGTCTGCTAACATATTTCTGGAGACTGAAGTAAAAGGTCCAGAAGCAATTGTCTGGTTTAGCCAGCTAACAAGTCTGGATAAGTGTAAAAACTCATTGCTCTGGGCTGGTAAGTGATGAAGTGCAGTGTTAGCTCACTCAGGTGATTCATCCAGCTGAACATCCTCCTCTGACAGTGATTGGTAGAGATACTTTGGGGTAGAGTGAAGAAGTGAAAGACACTGAGCAAGTATAGAATGAGCTTTTCCCTTGTATCACTTCTGAAACTCAGATTTTTTAGGGAGTTCACAATTCTTGTATTTTTTACTTGTAATATGTAAAAGCAAAAAGTTGCTGTTGAAGCAAAGAAGCCATGATGTGATGAAATAGGAGGAAAGATGAGCAGTAATTGCATCTTGTCATCACAGGGTTCCCTTAAAGTGCTTTGTAGAGCAGTGAGTCTCTGAATTCGGTCTCTGAATATTAGTGTCTTTTTTTGGAATATTGTCTTTCCTCAAGCAAAAAATCCTCATTATTCATATTGACTGTCAAGAAAATGACATAGGACATTTTTGGGATGGCTGTTCTCTTTTTCATTAAAGTAACTTCTAAAATAGTTAATAGTTTCCTCTTTTGGCCAGGACTTCCAAAGTTCATTGTGAACAACCTCCTGGGCATCCCTCAAAGGAGCCTAAATGATTCTAGAGTCACAGCTGAAAAAAGTTGTACATTTCCAAGGACAAACTGTGCTGGTGCCAGAGCCCAGAGACAGCTACTCCTCCATCTTCTCACCAAAGGACACTTTCTTCTTAATTGTAAATACTGCAGTATGACATAAATGAGACCTGGATTTAGTATTTTTATCCTGATGAGGGGTTTTTTATGCCAATATGGGGTAAAGATTGGTTTTCTTAATCAATTAAACTAACTGGTTTCTGGAAGGTTTGTAAGTGGTGATATGCACAGTAGGAACATGTTTCATAGGAGACTTGCTTTAGGTTTTCACAGTAACAAACCATTGGGCCACTGTCCCAGTGTGACTTTTTGGGATATCACATAGCAATAGCCACTATACCTTCTGGATCTTTCCTTTGGCTGTATCACCACTAATTCTTGTTATGAATTTTTCATACATCATATGTTTGTGCTTTTAATGGAAAAGGAAAACACCAGCACCTTCTGGTTTGGGCAGGGAAACAGATGAACTGATTTGACTGAAATGATGATTATGTGGAAAAGTACAGGAAAGTTAAGAGCAAAACCGAATCTGCCATGGACCCGTTCCAAATCCTGTTTTGGCAGCCCAAGATTAACTGTGATCCAGCTGTGGAAAGGACCCAATTATTTGCCCCTTAATCTTTTGCAAACTAAGTTCCTGGAAGCTGCATTCCATCTGTCTTGAAATCTGTGTCTTGGCTTATTTTTCACTAAGAAACTCTCCAGCCTCTAAGGATGGACAGCTTTGGGATTCAGTGACTGTGCCATATGATACATCATTTGAATGTTAGAAAAGCTGTTTCTTTATGAGTACTATACTTAGTAGATAATCTAATAGGTCCATTTACCCTTTAATTTCTTACATTGCTGTTAATTAGTATCAGATTCTGGCTGCATTGTAATGCTGCTGTTGGCCCCATTTTCCATTGCTGTCTCTGGGATTGAGCCTAATTTTTAACATTCCGTGGCAAATTTTCATTACTCTAGGAAAAAAAGATATTTTTTACTACACCAAGAATAGGATTTGTTGTTGTTGTTGTTTTCTATATATATTTTTTTTCTTTTTTTTATGTAATCAGTGACAAGGCTGATGTTTAGGATGATTTTTGGAAGCATTTGGTGGCAGAAAAGCAGTGTTGTAAACCTGCCAAAAAAAGTGTGCCAGCATACTCCAGATGCTGTCCCACAATAGTTTAGCAGGATTTGGGCTAACTATGTCTCCCTTACCTAAATTCTCTTTGTGGTCATTGCTTGAGGGTGTTATTTTGACAAGATGCCTTTTTAAGACATTTTATTGGTTCTTTCTTGGTTCCCACTAACTCTCTATAAAGCTGGCTACCTGTAGTTAGCATAAATTGGTAACAGGTGCTCTTCTCAAAGTTTTCATCAGATTTTTGCCCAATTAATTTTTGAAGAAGAGCCCACATATGAGCAAGACTTGCTGGGGTTGTGCTCTGCCTCCCTTCTGCTGGGAGAAGTGATAGAGAAGGTGGCATCAATTCATTTGATGCTGTCCACACAGAGCAGGCACATCTGGATGGAAGACACTTTGTGCTGAGGAGGAGTGTTAAGGGTCTCTCTCCCTTATTCTCAGAGTTGTCAAAAATGTTCAGGATCTCATAAAAACATGTTGCTGGGCAAATAATGCAGAACCGAATTAGTTTGACTATTTTGCTTCTGTGTTCCTGTTGAAGAAGCAGGTTCATCTAAATGAGGCAGCATAAACATGAAGCAGAGTGTTTGGGCTTAATGTTACAATTTATGAAAAAAACCTTAACTGTCAAAGACTTAAAAGGTTCAGCATCTGCTGTATCATATACTGCCAGCCTCTGCGGGGGAATCAGGGCAGCCTATTCCAGAAAAGCAGCAAAAGATAAAAGCACAAATGAAGTTAGAATCTTTCCTTTGTAATTAGAAAGTTTTCACTGAAGGCTAACAGATCATTGAGCATATTTATCCCTGCTCTTCCCCAATTTTAAGGCTTTCCCCATTTAAAATGTTTTTGTTTGTTTGTTTGTTTCTTTGTTTTTTTTTTTAATATATATATATATATTACAGTAAAATCTGAGCACCTTTTAATTTTCAGTATTTGTGTTCTCTATCTCTGGTAGATAAAGAATTAATGTTATCCTCATTTCACAGATGGGATATGGAAGGACTAAAGGGTCAGGTTCACAGAGATATGTAAATATTTATATTTCCATTGATTTCAATACCAAGTTTCCTACATACATAAGATGCTTAAATATGTTTTTGGTCACGGACCTTGGTGATTAGCTGATATTTTACAGGAAATCAGTAGTGACACAGGGATCTGAACCCTTTAGTGTTCTTTGAGTTCATCTTTTTTGCTGTGTGCTTGCTGAGATTATGTGAAGTCTAAGCCTTCCATTCTCACCAAGCTGGTTTTAGCATAATGGGACAGAGGTAGAGAAAGCTGCTTTGATAACTGTTTGCCTTGGGCATTATGAAACAGAATTGACTTTAAAAAGGCATTTACAAGTGACCTAGTGCTTTCTGGGAGATGGGCACTGCTGTTGGATCAAAAGCTAGAGGAGATACAGCTTTGGGACAGAACTAAAATCTCTCTGTACTGCTTAAAGAATCAGTATCAGAAAAATTGGGGGGGAAGAGGGGGTGGGTGAGGGAAAAGCAGAGTAGGTAGAAGTGATAATTTCTGAATATTTATAACCTCTTTTGTGCTGTCGCACAATTGAAAACAAAGGAGGTGGAGCCTGTGTTCATAATTAAACTCTAATTCTCCAGGTCAGAGGGTAAGGTGATCTGTCTGCACTATCTGCTTTTCAGGTCAACATATGGTGTGATTGATATTGGCTCTAAAGGGGTCCTCATACAGCTGGAATGCTGGGGATGTGAATGTGATATCAGCTCTCTAGGGAGAGCTGTAAATTTAACATTGGGGGATAAAGTGAATACAGTATCAATAAAAAGATATTGCTGCTATTTTTGTCACCTGTGCACTGACACTCGCAGCACTGGCAATAACATGCAGGTCAAAACACCTTCCAAAATGTGATGAAGAACTTACTCTGTTCTTCAGTTTTACCACTGGGGAACACAGATCTGATTTGAAAATAAATAAGTAAGGTCTCTTTCTTCCACTTTGATGTAAGAGCTGTTGATGTGGCAACAAAGGTTACTTGAATTAATTCTGGAGGGGAATGTAAATACCAAAGTGTAGGATAATGGGATAATTGTATTGATTGTTACAGTAAGGGTATTTTCTTCTCTTGCATGAAAAAAAAAGTATTTTCTGTGTTAAATATAAAAAGGAAGAGTAAAGGAAAGACTACTTAAAAAACAATGTTGAAAAAACAGTGGGGACAAGTATAGAGAAAGCGGCCTGCATCAAATGTAAGACCTCTGAGTTCAAGAAGGCAATACATGATGCAGGCTTACTGATTTAAATTGAGGTTGGATTGGTCCTAAGAACAGCTTTTTTGTAGTCCTTTTCATCTTGAAGGATAAGGTTATAATTACATATTTGGCATCTATATCTTTATAGGCCTTTGATTCCTGTGGCGAACACAATTGTGAAAAGCAGAGCAGACTTTTTTTGGTTTCAATTAGTCAGATTTTTTTTTAATCAAAAGTGGTCAGTGAAAAATTAAACTAATACATTCCAAATAATAGAATTTTATTTCATTTAACCAAACTCTGCAGCATTGTCATAGTGTTAGAAGCTGCTCAGGTGGATTTTCTGTTGCTTGCTGCAGAACAGGCTCAGCACAGGCAGGTTCTGGGCTATGACTTCAGAGACAATAGCCAGACCTGAAAGAGCATCAATGCACATGGAAACTCTGAAACAACGTGGTTTGGCACATGGACAGTAATTTTGCCATGGCAGGAACCCTTCAGGGATGAGGAAAGGGTGATATGTCTTTGCATGCACAATTCATTCTGTCAAGACTTGAACATACAGCTTTAGGCAAGAATATTAGATACCTCAAGTCTACTACGTAGAAAGGCATTTTTCTCAGTTCAATCACTTCTGTACTTTCCAAGTGATTGGTGATAGGAAATCAGTAGGTTATACTTGGGGTTTCTAGCTGATTTTTCCTTCCATCAAAAGTCCAGAAAACTGAGAACTTATCTGGGGATTTTAATGGTGGAAATTCAATACTGCAGCCTCATTACCATTCTGTTATGGATTCTCTTCATCCGATATCTTGATATTACCACTTAGAGCAGTAAAATGGTTTCAATTTATTAAACTAAGTGTTTAGTTGGAGAAAATCAAAAGTGCATGCTAATGTCACTGTATTGACAACCCTTTATCCTCGCTGTGGAGCTGGCTGTATTTATGTTACCATTCCACGTGAGGCTCTTGAAACATTGGAGGCTGAAGCCATAGTGAAGACATTTCTGTCAGATTGCTGCTGCTTAATTAGACAATGTTGCTTTCAACACTCCTGCTTGATAGTTGTACTCTTAAAATACCAGGCTTTTCCAGGGACCTGTGGACATTGTGACTTGTGTAACATGGTCTCCAGCCTGAATATTTCTGAAGATTCAGTGTATGGGTACTCAGAATGATTTTAAAAGTCTTCCGTTAGAAAACTGGCAGTATACAGAGTTTTGATTTGCCTGGTTTTGAAACATGTTTGCACATGTTTTCTAGAAATAAAATATATATGTTGCTAACTAATTGGCTGAGGCTTGATTGACAGACCAAAATATTTTTAATTGCAAATCCTAAATCTAATTTAAATCTCATTTCATCTGTTCTAAAGAAGCTTGACTGATTAAAGGCATTTAATTTCACTGCCTTGCAATGAATATGATTTTAGTGCAACCTTTTTTTAACTGGTTTTTCAGTGCCAGCAGTGCAAGTGACGCCTGTGGACCTGAATGGAAACAGAGGGTTAAATAGTCTGAGTTCAAAACTTCAGTGTATTACCCACAATTAGAAAAGATAAAAGTTAAAGAATAAAACAGATTGGTCCTTGTCTCCTTTAAAAATACACCTTGAAATGAACCCAAAAGAAGTTATCATCATAAAGCGTGAGTGTCAGCATCTATCTGAAGAACAAATGTATTAGGGTGATGCTGGGTAAGAATGTCTTTTATTTCTGGGTTAACAGGCTTAGATTTACTGTAGGTGATCCGGATTTCCTTATTGTCATATAATTTTGGCAGTATGAAGGAAGTTATAGTCAAGATCTCTTTGAGTGAGGTATGCTTTGGAGAAAGGGATAATATGATTATTGTAGTAGCTGAGATACTTGATAAAAAACATCCAAGTTTCTGACATGTCAGCCTTTCTTCTAAAATAAATAGTAAAGGGGAACAGGCACAGGAGTTGAAGTGATGTGCCCCTAGGTGGGGACATACTGTCAAGACATTGAAGGAACTACACTTTGCTATTTCCCCTGCACTGATTGCTTTGTGGGTGAGCTTTTAGCCTCTAATGACAGTCTGGCAGAATCATATGAATCTTTCTGGGGAGGAAGGAATGCCTCTGTTTAATTGTTAGGGGAAAAATAACTTTCTGTACAAGGAATTCTGTACCTGGAATAAAAATGCAAGTTGCAAATTGACCAGATAAATGCACTGGTTCACCTAAATCCCTGTACTTTGTCCAGGGAAGTGGGAAAACTCCTATTCGTTATTGTTTTAGCTAAGCCTGTATCTCATTGCTGACAGTGGCAGGACAAGACATGTGAAAAAGACTTTGGTGGTTTGGTAGATTCTATAATTTGGGCATTTCCCACTCCTGTGGTAACTGGCTCTGAAAAAGTGCTGCAGGGCAGGTGTCTCCTATTGAACAAAGGAAGTCTCCTGTTCCTGTTTGATAGAACCTTGAATACCTTTGTATTTACCCCAACAAATAGTTTATGTTACTCTCGTACCAGAATCACTGAGTCAGGTACCAGTGAATTCCTCTCTATTTATTTGCCTGATGTGACTTTGCTGTTTGTTTTCTTCTAACATAGCATTGCAAGGATGATCATTGCCTGCCCATTGCATTCATTCAGCTCAGCCGTTCATTAAATTTTGAATTTTGACAAAAAGCCGAGGTTGGTAATACCTTCAGTGTGTACATTTGGTGCTGGCTCAGGGAGAGCTCCCAAGTGAATGTCCCTACAGAGGGTTGCTTTGATGTGTTTGGCTGAGTGATACAGATGTTTTGAAACCAGCCAAAAGATGCAGGGGAGCACCTGAAAGACAAAGAGCACTTTGAAAGAATGAGAAGGGTAAATAAAGGTGAGAAATAGAGATTCTGGTGTAGGACCTGTGGTGACTTAAGGAGAATGGGGCAGGATTGCAGGAGAAAGCAGCAGAGAATATTTGGGCAGAGTTGGTATTTCCTGGGGTATGAACCTTAGGGAGTAAAGGCTTCAGCTTTTTTCTATTTCTTTAGCCATTGGTATCAAATGTGCTCCTTGTTTGCTTTGGTTTTGGATAAGCAGGCCAGCACTTCTCAGAGTGTTTTAGTGGGGGTGTTCAGATGTCTCAATATTTTAGGAGTAGTAACAGCCTTCGTGTGCTCCTGTGTCCACAGTTGTGCATAGTGAAGCTTTCCCTTTATTTCCTCCTAAGAGAGATAATTAAATTGTTCCCCGCAAACTATAGCTGTAGGTTATTTTGTCCAATGTATACAAATTTCCATTTTTCAGCAGTTGACTTTGTTTTCTCAGATTCCCACGTGTTATCAAGAGGCTGATTTTTCACAACATTGTCAGATTTTCCTTAATTTCAGGTATATTCTGACCTGTGAGGATGGCCATACCACCTGTCATAGCTCCTTTATAGACCATATTAAATAATCCAAAGAGTCTAAAGGACCTTATATGTAACAAGAGGACTGAAATGGAATAAAAATGTATCTAATTGTAAATGCAGGATGAAAATGGAATTTTTCTGACTGCTATTTTTAAGTTAAATATCAACATTTTCCATAATACAAGTGTTTATTGGTAGGAAGTGAAAAATTTATTGTTGGAAATGTTTAAAATAAATTGCAAGGAAGAAACACTTGCATGTGACTAAATGTGATTGGAATACTTTGGCCAATTATTTATTAAATTTACTGTCTGAAAATCAGTATTGTCACTACTTACAGTCCAAGGAAAAAGAGGCAACAAGTGTGTGACAGTCACAACTGGGAGGGACACCCCTCCCTTGCCAGAGCTGCCCAGTTCACCATTTACTGCCTCTGCTAAAATTATCCTGCACGTGGAGACTCCTGGAAATGGATATGGGTGGGAGTTTCCTGACCTGTATCACTGCAGCAGAGATCCTGTGCAGCAGCAGGAAAGGTGAATTTAACCCCTATTCATATAGCTCCTTTCTCTAAATGAAGATGTTCTTTGAGAAATAGAATACATTTGACACTGTATTTACCATTCATGTCTACTATGAACAGAATTATTTTATAGACAGACACATTGTTCTCTCACATATTAATTTTTTTAAATGCATTTCACTTCTGCTGACAAGCTATTAAAATTCAACATTTAAATGTCACACTATGGCATGTAATTTGCTGTCATGAAAACAACTATGGATTTATTTTCTGGTGAGATTCTCGTTAGGTATTGAGCAATATGTCAAAACCAAAAAGTGTCATGATTTCATAAAGGGGGGGGAAAGGAGAAACACCCAAATAGTATGGAATATTAAAAATCACCTGTACTGATAAGAACAGATTGAATGGCTCAAATTTTTCATTTTGGAAAAGGAAATAGAATTGTTCTGGTGGGTTGGAGTTTTGATATAATTCTGAATAGGTCAGACCAATCAAAATTCAAGAGTTAATTATTGAAGCTGAGTTCAGTCAATTCCTGAATGGAGACCACCAGTGATAACCTGAAGATGATATACAAAGCAGTTGTCTTGCTGCTGTTCCGTTTTATCTTTTTTCTTCTTTCTGAGTCTATTTAACATTAAACTGATAATCCAGCATGGCTCTAAAGAGGAGTGTGCTGTTTCAGACACAGATGCCACTGCAGAGTATAATGCCTTGATCCTCTCTGGTTTTTAAAGATGATAGGCACCTTTTGCAAGAAGCAGCACATAAATTTCAGTGACTGACACAAACTTAATTTGGACAATTTTCTTCACCAAATTCCTCCCACACCCGTATAAAATCCATTATATTTATTTAATCGTTGCCCTTATCAGCTGTTCAGGTTTGTTTTATGCTATCAGACAGGCACTGTATTCTAGCCCTCAGAGGGCAGCATATTAATCTCAGCTGAAAAAAAAAAAAGCATGCTATAATTTTCCAGTGCTTTCATACTAAAAGTTGTTGGTAACAGTAATAAAAATTATTTTATGCTTAATACTGTTTGATTTAGTAATATTTTGAAGGTCCAGCTGACAGCTTATTTTTCATTCCCACATTATCCATAGAAATTGCTTTATTCCTTTCATTTTTTTAAACACTTAAATATATCTAAAGTGAAACCAAATACCGTATTTGTTATTTCAAAATATTTTCACTGGAAACTATTTTATATTATGTACAATAACATATTCAATAACAAAGAATGTGATTACTTTCTTAGATAAATGTTATATTATCCTCCAGGCTTCTGTAAACTTCCCCCAAGTGATTTTTCTTTTTTTTTTTCCTCTTCTGTTTTTCATTTTTATGAAGCTCTAACACTATGCATAGCTTCAATGTGACTACACAACAGATTTTCATGTGAAAAGGGCTGTGAAAGATTTTTAGTAACATTTTTTTTTACTGTCAGGTTACCCTGTCTTTCAAACAGCCCTTTTAGAAATTCTGTTAAAATGTGTGTGTCTGGTGTCAGGAGCATCAGATCCAGGCAGGGATGGGCAAGCTTTCAAAATGACCTGTCATTGCCAAAGGGAAGTGGTAAAGAACATTGTGCTGCTCTCAAAGAAACCTGTCCATACTAAAGTCTATAAAAGTTCCTGTATGCAAAAAATTGGGGGGAAAAGCATGTCTATAAAACTTTTAAATGAAACTGTTTTATTTTTAATATAGAATAATTCTTAGAAAATTTTTTTAGAAATAATACTATTGAAATGGTTGTTACAGAACAGTCCTAACGTGGATTTTGCTTTTAAAGTCCTTTAATACTCCATTACAAAAACCAAATATCAAACAGAGAACAAAACCTGTCTTGTCTAAGGAGAGATGCCTGCATTATACAACCTGCTGTTTTAGATGGGGCCCAGGGATTTGGCACCAAAGGCACTAACCTGGTTACTCCAGGCAAAGAGGCAATCATGGAGCTCTACAAAGAAGTTATATTTGTTGTGGAGTTAATGTACAAAGCTTCTTCCCAAGGCCTCATTGCTTGCTTTTGTAACAAAATCCTGTGGCAGTTCTAGCAAAGATTTTGTTTTGTGGGAAGAAACAAGTCCAAGTCTGGTACTGGCAGAATGGAGACAGAGATATGTAAAGGGAAGAGATTGCCATACTCTGCTTTTAACCAGGAAAGGGAAATATGACAAAATGAGAGCTGCAAAGCACCTAATCCCCTTCTCAATTAAACCTGAGTTTAGGTTTAATTGGCAGGCTCATCTGCACAAGATTTGGAAGAGCCTGGTGAGAAGTATGAAATCTCACTGTGATTGCAATAGAGCTGCAAGGTTGATGGGATGGGCTCAGGACACTGAAAGAAAGTCTCTATTCTCCTCCTCCATCTCATCCCTGATTTTCCTTCTCTTTAATGCCACGGAGAGGAGTACACCAATATTTTTACTAAAAGGTCACCAGGTTCATCTTTCAACATGCTCATCCATTTCAAGTGAGTGAATCCAGGTAGAAATTGTAATCTTGAAATAATTAGTTAAAGTGTCCAAGATGTTTTTGTCTTTGTTAGAGGAGTATTCTTTTCTATCTTTGCCTCCTGGTTAGCCACTGAACAATATATGGCATTGGAGGGGATTCAGTATAACTGTATCAGCATAGTACTGTTCCTGGGTTAATTAATAAGATCTGCAGTGTTTTGTTTTGTACACATTATAGCTTTGACATTGCCAACTTAAGTATATTGTCATGGTAGTGTATTTATTGAGTAGACACGCTGTTTGTGATCAATTTTAGACTCTCCTGATATTAAAATGCTAAGTCCTTACCTTAAATTTCTATCCAATTTTTCAGGTTATCAGCTTTCTGCTGAGCATGGTTTTTAATGTACTGAAGCTTTGCTTGCTTCTAGTGATTCCACTGTATTGATCATTAGAAGTAGAGTAGGCTGAGTATTATTGCTTAAGTAGATTTCTATACAAAGCCTACATGTATTGACTTCCTGTTCTAAACTACCTTCCAATATGAAAGCCTAATCCAGTTTGCTGGTTTTCTTCAGAGAGGAAATATTTTGAGTTTATTGTTAATTTACTATGGGAATCTAACCTCTTATGGTAAAATTTATTCTGTATACAATGAGCCCAGACCAGGGTCTTCAAATGCACCATGTGTATATTTTGTCTTGTACTTCTCTGAGGAATTTATTTTGTTTAGTGGGATTGTGAGTTTGCATACAAGAGATTTATTTGCCTTTTATTTTCTAGTACCTTTTTAGGCTTTAAAATTTGTCATCCAGTTCTATATGGAGTGTCCAAGATACAAAAACCTCCCTACCTAAATCTTTGCAGCTGGTTTTGGTAGAGAATCTGGTCCACGAACAAGCCCAGGACTGAATGATGAACAGCTGAATTCAGTGTTTTCAAAGACAGTGAATCAGTGTTTCCATCTCTAGTGAGTAGATTATTCAAGGTTTAGATGCCCTCTAAAACAACTTTTTTTGCTATTCCAGCTGTAAATAATTGGGCTATCATTGGGTGCTTCCCCATGGATGCCCTTTAAATGGGGAAATGAGGGGGAAATTAGTCTTTTCTCACCCTGTGGACAAGCAGGAATCTTGCCTAGGAGACTTAGGAGAAATTAAACTGAGAGAAAAAGTTAAAGGTTTTTTTGTTTGTTTGTTGGAGAGATTTTTTTTGTTTTTTTAAAGAGTGATGAAAAAGAAGCTTTGTCAGTGATAAGTATCCATCTGTCCAGATCTCCAAGGATTATAATGTTATTTTTATCTAATTGAGCCAAGCCTTTGCACTGCCCATGGTGGTTTGGAAGTGATCACCCGGGAGAGGCTGTGATTGGAGTCACAGCCCTTTTACTTTTCACAGAGCATTCTGCATCCCAAAACACAACATTTTTCCTCCCATTTACATGACATAGACTGATAGTTAGTGCTGTCTAAATGCTGCAAATGAGCTCCTTGCTACACTAACATTCTCTAGGAGTCATAGATTGTATTCCCAGGCCCAAAGCTGTTTACTGCCTCCATCATCAATACCACTAAATGGTAGTTCACCTAATCTGCCTTAAGGGACACAAGTGAATTTTGTCAAAGTAGTCTCAGATAAATGATTGTACAATATATATATTATTTCTCCACAGTTATTTATAAATACATTTTATGGGAAAAAATGTATTGTGGGAAAAGTGATTGGCTTCACAAAAAGAGTAACAAATGCACACTGTCATGGTTGCAGTGACATATTTCACTTGTAGAAGTAGCATAATGTTTATTGATATAAACCAGTGATTTAACAAAGTTTGATAGTAAATGCTACAGTGGTTTAACAAAATTCAATGGCAAAGCACACTTGATTATTTACTGCATAAAAGACAGGGTCAAAACTGCCAGGAAGTCCCTACCACTGAGTAGCAAGGGTTATAAAAGACCCCCTCCTGTTCTAAGCTCCTTTCTGAGGGGAGTTTAGGTGTGGCTGGTTCAAGACTTAGTCCCAGGCTTGGTTGATGGTTTATTCTAAAGGATTATATGTGCACATTAATCCTTTGTATCACTTAGCTAAGGCTCCATAGTCTCAGCACCCTTATTTCCTGTTCACTTACTGAGTACCTGGTGTGATAAGCATTCTCTCAGTTTTGATGTGTAGCCTTGAGAGGTGTCCCTACTCAAGGGCAAATCCTGGCATGGAAGCCACTGCAGTGCAGAGCTCAGTGGGCCCTGGGCTGTCCCTGTTTGTGGAATAGGATGATTGATTTGTAGTCATATTCTCATTCCAAACATATTTCAGGTGGCGTGCACTCAACTAGTCCTCAGCTGTCAAGCAAGATCTTTGGCCTTCAGCTATTTTAGATTTTTCTGTCTTCCCAGAGTCCAGCTCAATCCAGATGCAGCCACCATGACCACCACTGGTGGCTATTGCTTGAGCAGGAAAGGAAGGGGAAGGACCACACACCACAAGATTACATTAGCAGTAAAACATCACATTCATTCAATCAGGCACTGCCAGCATGGATCTCATATTCATATGCTTGCATAATAATCTTTTAACTGCATGAATGCATATAAAATTTTACTGTTTTATGGTCTTAATTCAGAACTAGACATTTATTTCCTCACCTTAAAAGTTACAGGTGATTAAGATGACCTGGAGTGAGCAAGACCTTGCTTCTGAAAGGCACAGGGTACCTCCAGTCTGAGCAGAGAACATCAACTCCCAGCAGAAACTGCTTGTCATTTTGCAGGAGGGAGCCTCTGTGCCTTAAACTGAATTATAGAAATCTGTGTCAGGGAAAAAAGCTCTCTTCTCTCACGGGCATAGCAATAAAGTAAATATATCTAAACAAGTTCTTTGAAACATTCCACAGACTTTTCTGCAAGATGATGCATTGTTAGATTAAAGAACTGCTCAATGCCAGCTTTTTTTTTTTTTTCTTTTTCCCAAAGAATTACTAGCAAGATCAAATCTAAAACCAAATTGCTTTCAGTACAAGATAGCATGATGGATCATTTTTTGGCTTATTTTCTATTTTCAGAACCTCATTCTTTCATTTTCAGTGCCATTCCAAAGAGCAAAGTGTGCATATAAAAGGATTGGTGGGATTTTGACTTTAAATGCCAATTAGGGTACTGAAATTCTTTTTAAGAAAGAAAAAGGAGTAATCTTAGAACCCCAAACCTAGAAAACATTATTCCAAAAGGAATTGACATTCTGTGAGATGGGGATAGGGTAAAAGCATAGAATAGAAATTATTATCTATGAAAGATGAGTGTATGTGGTTCTGTTTCCTGCTGACTTGTTAAAATGAGACAAATTTTTGAAGGCTATAGAAAGAAAGCCAGAAAAATGTCTGGATGAGTCTAATGGAGGTTTAAGCTTTACATTGGTCATTGTTTAAAATTGTCCTTGAAAGTATTTTCCCTCAAATGGATTGTGCAACTGTTATATTTAAGTAACCTGTGCATTTACAGTGAGATGCAGATGCAGTGGAAAGGGAATTATAATTCCATTATGTTGTCTGTTTTCTTAAATTTTGAGTAATGTGGAAACAATGTGCCACTTTTTAATCCTAACTTGGAATAAATGAAATCAGGGATGTCATCGTAGCAGCAGTATTGAGCCAGAGCAAATTGCAGGACAATGGATTTAGAGTAGAACTAATCAAATATTGGAAAATTTCATCTGTGAGAAATCCTCACATCTCAAAGACATTTTCTTGGGGGATATGGATTGATGCTTGGGGGTAAACTTTGATAATTCCGAAATAAATTGCATTATTTTAGAACTCCCAGAGGCTTGAGAAGCGTCATCTACTTGAAGTCCTTGGAGTTTCATCTCCTGTGAATTGACGAATTGGCAGGATTTCCTGTCTTTCAGCTGACAGGCTGGAGCTCCCAGGACTTCTTGTACTTCAGCTTTTCTTCCTAGGTGAAAGGATAGGAAGGCAGGTTGCTATGAGATATTTTCCTGAATGTTTTCTAAACAGAACCTCTGTCTCTGTAAACTTCTAAGCTAATACAACATTCAAATCATGCTTCTTTTTGAGTAGTCACTGTTACCCGTTCAAAACCAACAACAGTACAATAAAGCTCTATGCTTTGCTTTTCCAACATTTTTTCTCACTACATGGAATTGTCTCATTAGGCATCTTACAGACCTAAAGCTGAAATATCCTCCAACAGCTGAGGAATCACCCCAGGTATGTATGCATCTCTGATAGAAAATCACCACTTCAAATGAGATGGAAAGAAGAGATTGTTGATTGTTGGAGTGGAGAGAGAAAGCATTTGGGTGAGGGAGCATTAAACTCTAAATTGCATTAATATTGGTTAAACTATTTTGTCTGGCAATTGACCAAAACAGATAACATCCTGTATGGCTTGGGGATGTCATTAGCAAGAATGATCATGCTCTAGTAATGGCCAGTGATCATCTGGTGATTGCCCTTGTGATTTTCTGGTAAATTTGATGCAATGCAGTTAAATTTTCAGTGACCTGAGTGTGGGCCATGTCCCTGGGGCTATTTGCATAATCTGAGTTATTCTTATGTGGCAGTATCTGACAGCAGTAATGTTGGTGCTGTGAACCACTGTGGTTCTTCTCAGCTGTCGATTAGCAGGAGGAATGTCTTCCTGTGACAATTTTCAGATATCTCCCTGCAATTTAGCACTTTAGCCTCATCTCTGGCAGTGTTCAAGGTCAAGTTGGATGGGGCGTTGAGGAACCTGGTCTAGTGGAAAGGTGTCCCTGCTTACAGCAGGGGATTGGAACTATGTTTAAGGTCCCTTCCAAATCAAACCATTCTATGATCTCATGGAGATATTTTTCACCAGTAAAAAGATTTCATAATCCCCACTGAAACAACAGTTCCAGAGTATTGTTTCAGATTCTTAAGATACTTAAAATGAAAAGAATTGAAAAATCAGTTGTTTTACAGTGACTTTTACCAGTCTGATCAATTTTCATACTGAGATGAAGAAGATAATATAATCATAACATTGCAAAAAAAAGATGTATTTACTAGATGATGAAATAAGCTGTAGCTCCTTTTCTATCAGTGGCTTAGCTGTTGATGTAAATAGTGTTAATTTTAGCATGAAGACTGGACCCCCTTGTGCAAAACGTGATACAAATACATCATGAGAGATTGCTTCTCTCCCATTGACTGAACCTGAGAAATCTCTCTAATAACTCATGGTAGGCATCATAACAGTGATGCTCCAAAAGCCCAGATACTCAGTGGTGCTGTCAGACACACTGAGCACGTCACCACCACTTGTTCAGTGAGCAGCAGTGTCCCTCCTGCTAGTCCCTATTTGAGATCTCTGTCAGATGTTTTGTAAAAAAACACCCAACATGGATGACAATCCTGGTTTTGTACTTCTGTAAGGTTATGTTCCCAGCTTATGATAGGATATTCTTTTGATTCCCCAAAGGATAATTGTGATGGAGTTCAAGTTGTCAAAACATGCTATTAGGATTGTTGGAGGAAGAATATAAGGCTTTAAATAATCATTAGGTGATGCTGGCAATGATACATACATAAAGACACTCAGTTTAGAGCAGCAGGGAGAGGTGATGAAGGCTAAAAGTGAGAGGACACTTGAGTAAAGGTGTTTGCTATTTTCTCCTTTCTAAGGATTCTGGGAATCATCTTAGCACAGTGACCTCTGATCTTGTAACTCCTCTCAGCTGTTGCTGTGTGCTAATGGTGACTTCAGAGCAGTGGAGAGCCAGGCTGGATTGCTGGGAGAGACTGAAGGGATGACTGGGTTTGGGTCAATACTAGTGAAAATATAGGAGGATAAAACTTGTTACCTTCAAATGGGACTTGGAAAGAAACAATGCTTTCAAATTGTTCAGGGGAAAAAAATTGGATGGTGGGCTGAATCGCTGTGATTTTATAATTTCTGTGAATAATGTGGATTGCTTTGTACTGTGAGTGTGCAGCAGAGGTTGGATAGTTTCCCTTTTTCCAATCATCCTGGAATCAGTGGATTCTTCAAGTTTTGCTACTTACTGAGTCTCAGTCAAATGTTGGTAATTATTACAGCTTCTGTTGTGATTATCATGTTTTCTTTTGTTGTCATTCAAAGTTTCATTTCTGAATGAACTTCTTTGTAGCCATTTTACCAATCAATACTTCAGGGTCTGAAAAAAGCGAAGAGAAACAACATAGTGCCAGCACCCAGAAGGTTTTTTCTATACAGAGGGCATGAACACTGGGTCTTGCTCCATGATCCATGTGATAGAATCTTCTTTAGTGTTCCTCAGCTCTGATCTTACCATGAACTGGAGATCTGGAGGTGAGAAGTTAGTGACAAGCATGCTGAG
This sequence comes from Catharus ustulatus, assembly GCF_009819885.2. Classification (NCBI taxonomy): domain Eukaryota; kingdom Metazoa; phylum Chordata; class Aves; order Passeriformes; family Turdidae; genus Catharus; species Catharus ustulatus. The sequence goes on along the minus strand of NC_046221.1, from coordinate 9,154,770 downwards.
TTGCCACATGCTGCCTAGCATCTTGTTGAAGGAAAAGAAAGCCACAAAGGCTTTGACCCCAAACTACATGATACATTTTCAGACCTAACACATTTTTCTGTTCTATATTGTTGGGATCATTTCCTACTGAGGTACATACAGCCAGAGAAAAGAATGAATGTTTTCAAGTAGTTTACACTGCCCTTATTGTATTTCTTATGCACTGGGGTGACTGCTTAGAGGAAATTGTTGATAAGTTGAGAAACTTTCACTGGTCTCTTGCTGGGACACAAAAGTTTCAGTTGCCCTGATCTCTGGTTCAAGGCACTCAGAAAAATAATGCAAAAATACAGGACTATTCAAAGGCACAGAAGGTGACAACTTCAGGAAAGTAACTGAAGTGAACAAGACTGTACAGTAGATTTCATAGTGATAAATCCTTATAGTATATGCAGTTTACTGTATACATTCTTGACAATTAGATAAAGGCCATATGATTCACTCTGCAGCATAAGAACTTCTTATGAAGTGAAAATCTGAGCTACTTAGCACAGAAATGTCATTGAGAATCAGGGAAATGGAGAAGTAAACCAGGATCTAACACCATGATTTGGAGCCAGATGGCTCTCCTGAACAGAATCATGCCACGAGCAGAGGATTGGGGTCTGAGAACAGCACCCACTCCCTTGGCACATCTGTGGTAAGGAACCTGCAAGATGGGATGAGGAGAAGACAATAAAATTTCCTGCGACATGAGAACTGGGGTGGGCATTTTGGGCTGAAGGCGTTGGAAAGAAAAAGGAACAGAAGGTAATTTCTTGAGAAATGCTCATTTATCTGGAATTTAAATGAGAACCTCATATAGAACTGACATCCCAACTAACCAAATTAAAAGCAATCTGTATGTTAAAGAAGTCGAGAATATAAACAGGGAGGAGGGAGAGATAAGATATTTCAAACATTTTAACAATTACCCTGAAAGTAGATTAGAGTAGAATCCAAAGAGAGATCTTTTATCCTCTGTGGAACAGTATGAGTAATTCTTGTTTTCATTAAAAGTTTTCATTTTTTTAATGATGTTACATTTGCATTTTTCCCCCTAAAAGATAAGAATTGATTAACAGTGCAGTGAGTTTTCCTTCTGTGTTTCCAAAGTTTGTTCAAGAAGTTTTGTGGATTTGTCTCTTCTCTTCAGCCACATTTGGCTGGTTCAAAGACCAGATGCCACGGTCAGATTGAACAACAGGGAGAGGGATAAAGTGCTGAAGGTAATTCTGTGTCCTTATGTTTGTGCCAGCTGATTATATACATCTTCCCTTCTCTGTGGCGTAGCTTAGAAAAGCCTCTGAGCTGTCCCTGTTTGTGTTCAGGAGATAACATTTCCTCAAGAGTCGTAACACAGAAGAGAAATTGTCAGAGTCTCTTGGGTATTTTTGCATCAGATTAAATGAACTGTCCAGTCTGCGCTTTTATTATGTTTTTAACCCAACATTAATTTACTAGGGTAGGAAATAAGGAACCAAGCAGTTTTAATCTCTTCCTTGCTTTCTTTCCACCTTTTTGACCCAATAGAAATTATTTGGAGCTTGAGAAAAGACTGGATAACCTTGCTTGCAGCATTAGAAAATATATCAGCAAGTTGGTATAACGTTATGTACTTTACTTTCCCTTTAGAATTTAGGTTCAAGTGAAAAAAATGTTGGAAAAAGACATATGGCTTATGGGGACAGGTTTACTCTCTGGTGAAAAGCAAAGTTATTAAATGAGCAGTGCCTGCCAATTGCAGAAAAGTTGGCAGGGCTGCCTTGGCACTGTAGTTTTTATTTATTATTTAAAAGGCCTCATGCAGGGCGTCTGAATATGGCCTTAAAATTCGAGGCAGTGTGTGAACATACAGGGTCAATGCACAAATTATGTGCTGTGTTACAAGCAGGAAGAGATTACAAAATGGAAAAGGAATGATAGTACAAAAAACCCTCTTAGGAAAAATAAGCAGATATAGTAATGACAAGATCTCACCTTAATAGATTAGAAAACCCTTTCCTAAAGATTAAAACTATGTAAAAGGAAAGAATTCCTTGTCTGAGGTCCTTGCCTGAAGTCAAAGCAGTGAAGATTCTGTAATATTTCCTGGTTTTTACTATAGAAAATTGGTTGATTAGCAAAAAAAAATAACAGTCAATGGAATTAAAAAAAGAAAAAAAATTATTTTATTTTGGTTTATTTTATTATTTTAATTTTTTATTGATTTTTATTATTTTAAAAATGTATAATTATGAATTTTGCCACCGTTTTAAAAATTGTAGATTGTTAAAGAAATTAATCACATTTTCAAAATAGAACCTAGCTGTTAGTGCAAAGGAATCCCAACATACACAACAGCACGTACTTTAGTTAAGAATCTGGCTTATTGTTAATAAAAGTGGGATGTAGATATTCATCCCAGGTATCTCTTATTTCCAAAGACTGAAAAAGTTTCAGTCTGATACACTTAAGTAATAATTGAATTTGTGCATCTTTGGATAAGCCAATGGAACAAAACCAGCCTTTCAATAAATTAAATTATTTAATAGAAATATACCCTCTACAAAATGCACTGTATAAGATGTTTGATATTCTTGATATAATGATTCACTGAAACGACCATGGAAACTTCCTGGAAAGCAGTTTCCAAGGGGGCAATAGGCACAAGTAAAACCATGTGGGGGCAGCTTTGTGTAAGAAGGTTGCAAGGCAGAAATTCCCAGGGCTTTGGGTCTCCAGGACTGCCCTGCCCATTGAGTAGTGCTGGTCCAAAGCCAGGCTGCAGCATCCTACAGCTGGAATCACCCTGCTGACAGCAGGGGCAGAGAGGATTAGGGACAGTGATCTAAATACAGCCCTCACACTCTGGAAATGGTGCACTTTGTCTTTTTCTTCAATTTATTGCAAATTCTCAGCCTTGTATTTTTTTCCTTATATTCATTTGACCTTTTTTTTTTTTACCTAAGAGGAGCTGTTTGTTGATGGTTTTGCACCTTGTGAGATATTTATTGTATCATATTTTTGCTAGAAGTTTTCTAGGAAAGAGAAAAGATTTTTTAGCACCGAGCATCTGTGTAAAAATAACTTGATCGTATGGTTTCTAATTTGCTTTTAAAACACTGGGAAGGATTGCCTTTGTACAGGGGAAGCTTCAGCTCTCTTGCAAATCCAGAGCCTTCGCTTTCAGTGGAACGAAATATATCAACATTGGAAGAAACCAAGTCCTATTTAAAGCTGAAAGCCTACTAGATGGGACAAAACCCCTGCATTTTTAAAGGGAGAAAGAGGAGGGAGAAAACCATTCATGAGAAGGGTAAAATGTAATTTTGTTTTAAAGCTCACTAAAAGCTATATAGGTCACGAAGACAATCAGTCTTTTATTCTTTGAAATAATTCACATTACAGCCCTATGTATTACCACCCTTATCACAGAAAAGCCTTTAGATATGTGTTGGCAGATAATTACAAATTGATTTCTGGACCCTCATTTTAACAATGGTTTTGAAAACCTTTTCTCTTTTTTTTCCATTTTTTTTTTCTTCTTTCTTTCTTTTTAAAAGCCTTTTATGATTTCTCCTGCATCATAGTGGAGAAGTACTGTCATGATGGGCTGGCCAAGTGTACTAAGCATTTATAAAAAAGAACCAAAGAGTACAAGACCCAAAATTTTCTGAAAATGAACTGTGAAATGCTGCAAGTAACTGCAGTGTACTTAATTTATGTCTACCTTCATCTTTCGTCCCACTCAAACTTGAAATAATTTTAAAAATAGATCGTAATTTAACAAGCGATTAATCTAAAATTTTACAACCTGCAGGTTACTCCTTTCACTGCATACCAAATCCAGTTTCCTTGTCTTTTCAGCACTTATGACTGTCAAAAAATCTTCAGAAACCGAAATGCTTAACTCTTTACTGCTCTATTTGCCTTAAGGTTCAATCTTTCTCTGAAGATGCCATGAAGTGATTACCAATGTCACAGGCTGAAAGTTTAGTTTACAGTCTAAGACCTGTTCTAGGGGTAGCAGCCAAGTTTAGCATGCTAATCCCTGCCTTGAGGAGGCTACAGTTTAAAACTCAGCATGTTTAAAACTCAGCTGAAAAACACATTTAGGTAAAGTTGATGAGTAGGAAGGGAGAAGATGAGTAACAAAAATAACTAGATATCTTGGTATAGATGTGCTGTGTGCACAATCTGCAGTCAGTCGGTGACAGCTAGCACAGTAATCACTACTCACCACCTGCTTAGCTGTGCTATTTTTAAAGAATCACTGAATGACAGAAGTAGTGGGGTTTTTTTAATTGTTTATTATTCCAGAGATTTAAATAGCGTTATCTCAGCATTTGGGATACATCTAAAGGATTTACAGCACTAAGAATATCCTAGGCATGCAGGTATGTGGAGTAGCCTGTACGACATGCAGTAAACACTGACATAGAGTAACTGGAGGCTAAATTGAAATTTTTTAGTTTTGCAGACTTTATTGATTTGGTTTTGAGTTGTTTTCCTTTCTAACTCAGGCTTATGTATTATTAAAATGTTTGCAGAACATCAAGCATGATACCATTTTTCTTTGGTTTACTTTTCTTTCAGGGGGAAAAAAAGACTTTCAGATATGTGGGAATGGTGGCCATTAACTTCAGCTAATAACCCACTTGCATGCCTTTGAAGAATAATTTTTTTTTCCCTACAACTCCCAGAAGGGTATAATTTGTAAACAGCATTAAGAAAAGCATATGAAGTGCCACTGTCTTCAGTAATCTGTAACTCTCAAGGGAGGATACATTTAGATTATACTTCTTGTTGGGCTTGAACCTGAATCTAAATTGTATAAAATTCAATTTTCTTCTCCTGTTGTTTACTTTTCCTATGTATTTATATGTCATTTACCTTCCTTTTACCTTCCAACATTCTTGTTCTTATTTGGGTGAAGAAAATATTTCATTTTAAAATAAAATAAAAACACAAAATTCTTTAAAAGGACCACTGAAATACATGAAGTTATATGAAATAAAAATAATAACCCCCCTAAATTTTTGTATAATTGAAATAACTCAAGAAAGTAAGTTCTGAGCAGGTTGAGAGGTGCTTTTTATTCCTCAGGTGCAGATCTTCAGCTGAAATTAGTTCCTGGAGTTCCTTTTATTTCAAAGGGCATTTAACAATTTGCACAACTTGGAATCTGTTTCCTGATTTCCTCTGTTTTTAAAGAATATTTCTCACTTCTGTCTGTGCTGTGTATATTTGTATAAAGGATACTTGCCATAAGCTGTCTTTATTTTTCCTAGACAAGACACTTTAGGATTCTTTTGGAGTAGCACTAATTTGTCTCCATGAGGATGCTGCTGTCCTGTTGTCAATATAAACTGTTGCTGTAGACATGCTTGCAAGAGGCAGGAATTTATGCCTGCATTTAAAGTATTTAAAACCACGGGAAAAAAACAGGAGAATAATTTAGGAATGAGAAACAAGGATTAGGAATATATTCATTCCTTATCCTACAAATGAGATCAGGAAAGAGATGTGAGTGACATGGCGTTTTTGCGTTATTAAAGAGCACCATTAGAAGTGAAAAGGATTCCTGTTTTCCAAATTCAGCTGTGTGTGTTGTGCTGTGGACAGGTATCAATAGGAGGGGTTGCATGTGCTGCTAACCCTGCTGAAGCCCCCCCATCCCTCAGCCAGAGGGAAGGGAGCAGCACAGCTCGGGCTGTGCACAGTCATATTCTTTTGGAGCAGTTCCTACACTCTGGTAATGCAAATGCAAAGACTCATTTCTTCCCCTGTAAAGCCAATGCTCAGACAATATTGCAGAACAAACCTTTCCTTACACAAAGGTTATTTTCTCTCTGGAGCATTCTCTTTTTTACTGAAAGGCATTGTAGACTAGAAATTCTCTGAGAGTTCATGACACCCTGAGAGCCTTCTTTTCAGAGACAAGCTGTATAATAATAATGTGGTGACAGAAAAATCGAGGAGAGGTGGCTTTCTCTGATAGAGAATTTGCCTTTAATTCTACCCTGAAGAGATTGCAATGGAGCACCAACCTTTGTTCTTACTGCAGTGCTTCACTGCTACACCAACCATTTGTTAAATGGGAAGTAATTGAGGTTGAAAAAGGATTGAATGAATAAAGCTTTTGGCAGGGAAGGGGAGGAGGCAAAGTATGGGTTAAAGGTTATTCCTTGCAGAAATTTCATAAAATGAGAGGTAATGCAGCTTTTGAGCTAAAATTGTTTGTGCCTCTGGAGGGGGAAGAGAGGGAAGAGAGCAGGGTGGGGGGAGGGAGACTCAACCTGCAGAAGCACAATGGGAATAGTAAGCCAGCATCAAATATTCAGCTTTGTGGCATCTTACTGATTTTATTACAAATTTCACCAGAGATGTACTGCCTTGGCCACCTCTCGAAGTTAGCGGAGCATAAAGGAGGAGGAACTGAGGAGGAGTCAGGAGAGTACCATGAATGCCCCTTAGAAGCTTTTCTCTCGAAGAAATATTTTAGTGTTGCTGTAAATTGTATTTGCTGCATCCAGAGGAATGAATGAGCTTCATGTTTCAATATTTTCCTGAGTCCTGCAGTTCTAGTAATCTGAAAAATAGTAAATATTTTGATTTTCTTTTTTTCCTATTATGAACTCGTATATGTTTTGAGATTTCCTCTGTCACAATGACACGGCATTTTCCCCTCTGCATTCTTTCCCCCCCTCAAAACAAAAAGTCTATTATGAAAGTTAATCTTATGCTATTTTGGGTCTGGGGACCCTGGAGACAGGCAGAAAGGATTTATATCCTTGACAGAGCCCATGTTAAATAAAATGTCACTATTATGGAGCATTAATGTATTTTCCTCTACTATGCCTGCCTTAAATTATTGTAGTTACTTGGAATTTTTTGTTGATTCCTGTATTTGTAGTCCAAATGAGTATAAACGTACTTTCTTTTTTTTCAGAATTATTTTGTCTTCTCCTTATGCACATTGAATTGTGGAAAACAAGACTTTTGCTGAAAAACTACTTATTTTAAGGACAACTTTTGATTCATTTTCATACACAACCTTCCTACTTATACATAATTAAGCCTGTTGTTCGCTTTGCCTTGAAAAGACAGGCTTTGCATACTTTTTAAAAATATTTTTTAGATTTTTTACTCTTTATTTGGATAGAACTATGCTTTCCACTCCCAAAATAATAATGAGACCTAAGTAGGATTGTTTTAGTGAAATTCCTTAGGGGGAGATGCTGGCTCAAATCTCATCCACAATTTTGTCAATAAATTGGAGATATCCATATCCTAGCTGCCAGTAAAGAAACTTCCAGATGACTAATAGACTATTGGAATGGTAAATAGTAATTGAGAATTCTACCAGAGAATTTAGAGTTGTTGCCAACTTGAGCCATTAAAAAATAAAAAGTAAAAATAAGGAGAATGGAGGCTGGTAGTTGCAATGAGGATATCTGTTCTATTGAGAAAGGTGTCAAACCAGGCCAGCAGCTCACTGGGGCTTTCTGTGAGAGCGAGGGCAAAGAAGACAAATGTGGATCATGGATAGACTGATTAAAACAGTGATTTAGGGAGAGGGAAGTGATTTTGTCTAGATATGTTGTGTTAGGCAGCTACTGGAATATCTTTTTCAGTTTTGTGTCCACATTTGTTTAAATTATGTTGACAAATTGAAGCAGGTAAAAAAATGGGCAAGAAAAATAATCTTGAGAGAATGCTTATAGTGAGGAATTTAGAGCTCCATCTGTTCTGCTCTTCTCAAGGAAAGAGGGACAATTTGTTTGCAGCTTAGAAGGACCTTAATGTGTTGAAAATATTGGTTACCTCTATAATCTAGTCGAGAAAGACAAGATTTGGCTGAAGTAGGCTAGAAGCTGAATCCAGATGAATTCAAATGGGAAAATAGAAACAAACAAAAGACAAAAGTAGCCTTAATCATGGAATAATACTTCATGAAAAATGAAAGTCAAGATGCTATTTTTTTTTAAATGAGGCAGTATCATTATTGCCAAACTTGGGAAATAAACAGTGCAGAGGATTATTCTACATTGACAGAATATCATCAGCAGTACATTTTGAGATTATATAGGCTCTAATTTTGACTCTCACAGTAATAAATCATAATACCAGACTAGCAGCCAGCAGCACTGGTAAATACAATACTTTACTGTTTTGTACAAGCAGTGTGGCAACACCATGGGTGAACATGTAGGGTGTAGCTCCCTACAACCTAAGCCTTGCTGGTCTCTTAGGCAGGATATGGCCTTTGAATGAGAGCCCTTGGGAGAGTTTGGAAAGGCTTTTATTGTCCTGGAAAGGTGCCCATGTCCTTAGAACATGCAGTGCTCCAGCATGTGTCCGATGCTGCAGCTTCATCCAGGTGAACTGGATGTAATGGTCACTGCAGCACCTGAGCTGGATTACACTGATGTAACTTCAGCTCCACTTTAACAGACACATTCTCTTATTGTGGGGTGTTCAGGAGTCCCTACATCACCTCACAATCCAAAGTCTGAACGTGAACCTTGCACGAGTCCAGCCAGCCAGTTCTGTGCCCACTTGGAAATGCTCTGTGCAGGGGCTCGAGCAGCCAGAGCCTCTCACTGCTTCGTGCTGCTTCTGGAAGGCTGGACTCAGAGAAATGAGTATTATCATTCACAGCTGAAATAACATTTAAAATTGGGGTTAACAGAGAGATACAAAAAGTGTTAATTCTGTAAATAATATGGTACAATTAGAAACCATCATTAATTAAAGACATTCACTTACAGAATGAGGTATTTTCTCTGTGGCACGTCCCGACATTCTCTTTACTTACATTTTTATTACTTGCAATTACAATTTATTACATTCCATAAAAATGATATTTTTCAGGCATACTAAGTTAAATGAATGATTCCGTAATTTAAAACGGAGTATTTGTTATCTTTGAGGACTATGAAATAAATCACATATTGTTGAATTTAAAATGCCAGCCTTGTGGATAAATCAGTCCCTGGGGGAGCCATGAGCAGCACTGTCACAAAGAGAAGAGAGGAGAGTTTGCAGGGTACAGATATTTACTTCTTTCATATTTATGGCCTGATAGTCAAAGAGGCTGAGCATTTGAAGATTCAGCTGAAGTGAATCGAGTTGAAGGTGCTTCCCAAAAATCTAATCTTCATATATATGTTCACAGTTGACTGGTGGGAAAGAAAAGTTAAAGCAGAGAAATATAGGCAGGAAAAAGACTCAGGCATGAGAGGAATCTGAGTTGTATGAAGTTAAACATGGGCTGCTCTTTCATGTCTTGAGAGATCAGAAAGGTTCCCTTTTTGTCTGAGTGGAAAATTTCATGCGGGTTTTTGAGAGAAATGGTCTGCTGTCCTGGACCAAAGTCAGTGCTAGGGACATGACTGGACAGCATTGTTTGTGTGACTTTTCCTCCTTATGCAGGGGGTCTAGATATTCCAGCATCCTTGGGGGTGGCAGGCACTGTATAAATGTAGGATATGGTGTTATTAGCAGCACTGACACTTCAACAACTCATTTGCAAAGAATGCCCTGCATTGTCAACCCCTTTGCTGATGGTTCTGGGAGGTGAGTTAAATGGAGTGTGTGTGCTGGAGTAGTTTTGCTGGATTCAGTGGAAACTGGATCAGTTCCTGTGTAATTCCTGCAAATTACGTAATTTTGCCATCATAGCTTTTTTCCTCAAGCTCTTTTACTAACCCAAAACATTACAAATCTGATTGTTGTTTTGCTTCATGTAAAACCCAACAATCATGTATCATGTAGGCAAACATGGACATGTTTTAGCATAATTGCACACAAGCTATTAATTTCTGTTGATCTAAACCCTTGTGCAAGCACACATCTATTGTCAATCTCTGTGTGGTTTCTCAGTTCAGAATTACACATTAAGGATTTTTACATTGATTTTTAAGGAAAAGGGGAAATCTGAGGCTCTAGCCAAGAGCTCGGAATGAAGCAAAACTAATAACTGATGGGCCTGAATATGAAAACCAGACTTGTGTCTCTACCTTTGTCTAGCAGAGGAAGAGAGAAGATTTTTATCATGTGCAGATACTGTCATCTCCTTTGTTGAAAAGAGAATAAATATCCTGGGTAAATTATTTTTTAAAAAAATTTTAAAAATTACTTCAGCTTTATCTAAAAAATGTACATTATTCCCTTTTCAAATTAGTCCTTTCTGTTACGCATGGCATCTCCCGCCATTCAATACCTTAATTGAAACTCTAATAATTGATGCCACTTTTTCAAATTTATTTCCTGTAGAAATAGTTTACACAGAGTCACAGATTCAGAAGATAAGAAAAGCATTCTGGTCATGGGCTTTTCTCCTCGAGTCACTGTGATGATAAAAGTGATTTCCTGTTGAACAGGCAGCCCAGGACCGCAATTGCACGTGCACGAAGCTTCTGATTTACACAGGTGCTTAGCACCCTGAACTCCAGTTCAATTCAGTGGGAGCTTTAGCACCAATAAATTAAAAGTCAACTGTGTGTTTGCACATATTTTATATACTGTGTGGCAGGTTCTGATTACTTTCATTGTCAGCTAAACTCAAGCCTACATTTTTTTTTCTCCCCACTTACTAAGTAGTTTGTGGTGTTTCTTGTACTTGTATAAATTATTAGAAAAACCCCACAGTGCCAATTCCCTTTCCCCCAAAGCTCCTGGTCTTATTCTATAGATGTTTTAGCCTTTGCTTTAATACAAACTATATCACAGGGCACAGAACATTGCTGGCAGTGGTTCAGCAGTGTTTATCAAGGATGCATCTGGCTTAGCCAAGTGGCACAGGTTTACTGTGTTGTGACCAAGCTCAGAAATTGCTTAGAGAGTAATGCCTGTTTGCCATAGTGCAGATCTGGGAGGCAAAAATTCTTGAGACATCAGTGTTCATGATAATTAGGTTAAACAGTGTATATGAGGCAATCAAGTGGTCATATGCATGAGTGAGCTGATATGCAGAAGATATTATATTATTAACCACTGGAATATCCATGTCCAAATAAGAAAAATACTGGGACAGTTAAGAAGCAGGAGCTGCACACCAGAGGTGTCATTATTACTCAGTACTGTATCATATTTAGTGTGTGTTATGCACAGTAGTTGTGAATACTAAAAATAATATTAAATAAACCCTCCTGAGACTGCAAATCAAGCATTCAGAAGGTAGACAAATGCAATTCTGGCATTTCCTACACTGCCTTAATTCAGCATCTTTCTCCTTGTGTGTTACAGTGTATTGTCTGATTACAGGATCACATACAATTTTTTTTCCACATAATCCCTGCATCATTTAGTGCAGGAGGAGACCTATTCTTTGGATCACCTGGGATCTGAAATAGCTCCATTTGCAAGCTGATAGTTTAAACTCCTAGCAACCCAGACATGCCTACATAACCAGCAAGCTTATCTAAGGTCTTCTGTCTCAGGGAATAAATTAACTCCTTCAATCCCAATAGCTTACCGTGAAAAAAGAAGAGAAATCAAGTCGGACATGATTTTTATTTAAAAGCACTGCAGTATTTTATTGTTTTTCTATAATTTGAAAGATCATTATTCTGTTAAATATTTAATGGCAGAAGGATGTGAGCAAGAAAGAGTTAGATATTATAAACATATTGCTGCCTACCATGCTTTGAAAATGGTAATTTTTATTTTTTTGTTATGAAATGAAATAATTTTATACTGAACATGCAATGGTATGCAGGAGCACAACTGCCTTTCTGGGAATGTGTTAAATCAAAGTGAGGTATATTCCTGAATTGAGATTTTTAATAGGAAATTTAAGTGGTTTTGAAACTCTACTTACTGTGAACGCTGGAGGGAAGGAATGTGTTACTGTATCTACTTCTGAGCTGTATTTTGAGAGTCTGCATGAGTCGTCAAAGGTGCCTGTGTGAGATGTGACCTTTTCAGATCGTATTTATTATGTCTTCCCAAATACACACTGTAGCTGTACAGAGCCTGTCAACATTACATTTAGTGAAACTGGTTCTCTGAAGGGAAGAGTTCTTTTTTGATACTTAAATACTCCCCGTCTGAAGCTGGTCCTGAAAAAGGTAAAACCACCATGAAGAAAATTGTAAGAAGGAGAGAACAAAATATGTTTAAACTTTTTTTCCCTCTTTCTATTTCAAAATCCTTCCTTCTGTTATCTCTGTCTTCTCCTTGTGATCTATTCTTTACATTTTACTTTGTTCTTCTGAGGGCTTTTCAAATAAATGAAGTGCAAGTATCTGATCTTCAATAAAACAGTGCATTTATATTATGTTGTATATAGACCATGTTGGGCACCTGTCTCCATCCCAGAAGTGTCTCCACTACAGCAACTGGCTGTTTCCAACTGTGTTGGTCATGGAAGAAGGTATTAAAAAATATTCAACCTTTCCAACACTTTTGGTGTCTCCTGACTTGCAAAACTCTATAGCCCCTAAACTCACACTGGAGCTGATGTCTACAGCAGGGATAAGGGTCACAGATAAGAAATAATGATATATATATAAAACTTATTGAAAGCATGGAAAATACTCTGTTGTCTAACCCAAGCCATCTGATCAATATGGACCATCTTTCTGCATTATGGGTGGGGATCTTTGTGGCTCACACGGGTTTGGTGAAACTTGTCTCAAAGCTGAAGTGGCATTCTCCACTCTCTTGCAATTTAAAAAATAACCATTAAGTGTAAACACAGGATATGGCATTCTGGGAAGTGAGTAGATAGTATTGAATTGGTTTTGATTCTGAACAGGAACATTTTGGAAACCAGCTTTTAACAAATATTGGTCAGTAGTTTTCACACTTATCTGAACACCTGAAATCAGGCAGCCTGATTTGTGTCACTGCACTTTCCAAATCTTGTAGTTAGGTCAGAATATCAAAATCTTCAACAACTGTGCAGTTGGTCTTTATAGTAATATGTCCTTCCTAAATCCCCACTGTGAAAAGAGTTGTCCTTGGTGGGCTGGATCTCGTCTTGTCTTGAGCAACCTCATCTATCTTCCTGCTCTGCACTGCTGCAGACAGGCTGGAACAGCTCTGAGCACAACTGGACTCTGACCAAGGCCTTTGGGCAATCCCATAATGTTTCCAATAAATCAAAATAAACTGGCCAGCTGCTCTTTCATGTCTTGTTTGAAATGGGAGAAAGTCTTTTATGGATTGAGTATTTTGGCAGGGAAACAAAAAAAGCCTCCAGAGCCCTCAGGTAGCAAGCCTGGGTGATGAGAAAACAGCTGGCAGGGATAAAGTTTGTGGATAGCTGAAGGAAGAAGGAATGATAGAAGAACATGAGGTCTTGTTCCCGTAATTTCAGTGTGCATCCTCTTCAGTATGGGGCCAACAGGAGGACCAGAGCTAACTTTTATTTTAAGGAATCCTTTTTTTCTCCCCACAAACAGTGCTGGTGAATGGGGAGACAATTTACTGCCTAAGATGTACCACTCACTTGACTTCAGTATTTTTATTTATTTTGTATTCTTCCATGTAAGAGTGATAAATGACCACCTGAAGCATCCTTCATAGCCCTCATGGGTGTATTTCAAGTGGGATGTTGGTGTAGATAAGTAAACAGCAGCATCTGTACCTCAAATGCTCTGTGGGCCCCACTGTTCTTTGCTTTGCATGGGCTTCAGGCTCTTGTGGCTCTATAGCATGGAAACCAACTTACTCTTCTTTTCTCATGTGTGAATCAGCAGATAGACCTATTCTTTGTTTCTCATCAAGAAACAGAAAAAAAAGTACGTAAGGTTGAAGGTAAACATTCCCAAACTTCTGTTTTGTGTGTGTGTGTGTGTGTTCTGAATTTCTACAAAAATTTCTGCAGGTCTAACAGCTATATAATGTATAAATCATTATAAACAAGGCATGAAAGGAACTTCACTGTTTATACTATAACTTGCCTGCCCTTTAGCAGTGATGAAAACTGAAAATACCAGTGCATCTTGAATTCAAAGGAGAAGAAAAAAATAGATGAGAGATCATAAAGGGGTAACGCAGTTCAGCTAGACTCAGCGTTTGGAATATTAAGCAGATTTGACCCATGCTGAGAAGAGTCTGAAGAGCAAATTCTTCTCAGCACCATCTCTTATGTCAGGACCCTGATTAACAAAGACATTTAAATAATGTCACTGCACTTCATACAATTTGAACCTATTTTCTCTTTTGTATAGCTTGTGAATGTAATCTTTTTTTTACTTGCCATATTTGACCTCTGTGTCCTAATAGTGGCAGGCAATGATACTTTGAATTATTATGCTGAATATAAATGTAAGCTTCAAAACTAACAAAGCTTTTGTTCCTTCCCTGATGAAAGCACAATTTTGCAGTTGCTTTAAATACTATAGCTCTAAGTCTGCCGTTGCTACTTCTACTGAGGATTTCTCAGTGAATTCATTAGAGGTGTCTGTTTTCATAGCCTGGCTTGTACAAATAAGAAGAAGGGATTTGCAAGTTCAGGGTGTATCTTGCTGTGCTTAAGCTGCAGCCGTGTTACATATACTGAATCTGGGTTTATGTTTCTAGTGAGGAATAATGCAAGCTGAACTCAGAATTCCAGCATTTTAGGTCTCTAAGGCTAAAACAAAGGCCAAATTTATATTTATCAATTCACCTGTGCAAACTAGTCTTTTCTAGAATTTACCTGTGCAAACTCATCTTTTCTAGGGGGCACACTAAATTTTGAAGGAACAATTCTAGAAACATAAAGTTAAGGCAAAGCCACGTGTGTTTTCAAGGCATGTGAAAATAATTTCAAGGGTCAGTGGCTTCGCAGTTGGAATTAACAGCATGGTAACAGAAGTAGGAACAGGAGAAGGCAACTGCAGTTCCATTTTCTTGTGTGTAATGCAGAGAGCGGTGATGTTCAGAGAAAACCTCTAATGAAATCATGTTTCTAGAAATAAGGACTTTTTTTCTTCATTACACAACTTTCTTAGTTTCATATTTTCAACTGTCCTAATAAAATCTGGTTTTAGATGGAAAATGAAATGAATGGACAAAACCTGTCTATTTCAAATTGTATCTAGAGATTTAGGACACAACAAACTTCTGGTAATGATAATTTCAGCTTTCAAGTGGTTTTCTACATTTCTGGTTTGGAATAATGGAAATGAAACTTCTTTTCATCTGATTAAAATATCTGAAAATTGAAGTGATTTTTGGGAGAAAAATCTTCCCTTACTGAGTGTCTAACTCAGAGTTTGCCCAAAGCCTCTCTGCTGTGTTTTGAGGTAGCCTGAACTGTAGCGAATGACTGCCAACTGCCCAGATGGAAACTCTAAATCAGGCAGCAGGCAAATGTGGGATTGCCTCTGTAAAAAATATCATTTTTCAGTTGTTTTTCAGATTAGGAACCTGTCACACTTCATTGCTGTCATACAACCCTGAACATTTTTTAGGGACATACAAGAGCGCTGTGAAGAATATGAGATGAGTAAACACATTCTTATGTAATAGGAAATTGTATCAGATTTAGATTTCATTGCAATCCACACCATGAACAGATTGTGTTTCTTCCCTCCTGTTTTATTCTAACCCTTTAATTCATTGCACTTAGGGAACATTAAATATTTCCCCAAATTATTCCAAATCAAGGCTGTCACAGTTGTATGGAGTCAATGCCACAGACTGGGAAGGAACTTGCAGAGAATCATTTCCTCCTTCCAACAGGTTCTCACTTCACTGTCACGTAGCCAAAGAGAGCTGATGAAAGGGCAGCTTTCCAGCACCTTGACACCTGGCTTTCAGTAATTTTCAAACAGGGAGCTGGAATATTTCTTTTTATCAGCTGAGATATCTTCAGGGTTGGGGGATGAAATGAAAGACTCTTTGCATTACACATCTGAAAACTTTGTAGGATGTGTGATGCTTTTGCCAATATTTAGTGGCTGCCATGTAATCCATCTCTCCTGTTAAGATCCAAAGTATCCTGCTGTTGTTGCATTAAGACAACTATTTAACAAAGCATACAGGAATTAGAGAAAAGGAAGTGGTGTGTGCTTAAGCATTTTTATAAGCTTTACAAATCACTGTGTGCAGACATCAAACACAAATCGAAATTGTAAAAGCAAAGGGTTTATCTCTTATTAAAAATAATGAATTTAAAATAATAATTACATTAATGCATTGGATAAAACAATGCATTAATGTAATAATCACATTTTCTAAAGTCTCATGTAGCCCAAGAAATCTTTTCATACCTACTACAACATACCATCCCCAAGGATGTTACTGAATAGAGTAAAATTGCCAACAGGTTATTTATCCTTTTTTGGGGAGGCTGTGGGGTTTTTTTTTCCTATTGAACTACTCCCATTTCAAAGACAGTTTTCCATTCTGAAGCAATTAGAAGCCTGACAGACACCAAAAGATAGAGACTGGTGTTAGTTTTTTGTTGTTTTTTTTTAAAACTCTGACAACTTTTGCCAATATGCAGAAAATCATTATTTGAACCAATCTTTTTTTCCATTTTGCTCTGTATTTTATCAATTAATATTGCCCCAAGATCTCATCTATCATGGCAGTGTCATTTCTATGACAAGCTCTGCCAATTATTTTCTGTTTAATTAACACATTCAGCACCATTTGGGAGTGAAACAAAAGTAGGTTTTGCTAAAAAAATAAGAGATGCTGGTTCTGGCTAGTGAGGGAGGTGCCCTGAAGATAGCTGTGGGTCAAGTCAGGAGAATCACATATCCAGTTTTCCCCCAGAAGAAAGGATTCTTATGAGAGGAGGGAGACTCTGTGTGGCTGCAGGGTATAAGGTGCTGTGGGGATTATAGCTCCGAAGGAGAGGGACTTTTCTCTGCTGGATCTCCATGGATTCTCTTTATCTGGTCTCTTTCCTTGCCCTGTGCTGACAGCATTTCTCCTCAGGGAAATTCCCCTAACTCTGAGAAATCCACCGTGGGCAAAAGATGATATAGTTGCAGCTCTGCCACAGAAACATGTCATTAGCCTAAACCAGCTGACATGCTCCTGAAGAATACTATTTGCTGTATAATTTAGAGCCCTGACTAGACTACCCCATACCCTTTTCAACCATTGCTGTTACAAAACCAGAAGGAAAACGAGGACGCTGCAGTGCTTTCCTTGGAAAAGCATTTGGGTTGTGCCATGTCAGGCATGACAGCAAATCTGGACTGTGCTGCTAACAGAGCAGCTCCACTCTTTGGAGATGGGCATCCCACTGACACTGAGCAGACTGTTCCACAATTTGCTGGCAGCATGCAAGAAGTTAGAGGACACAGAACATTTTTTTACTGTACTGCTCAATTTTTGCTTTTTTTTTTTTTAGCTTGGAAGTTGGAGATATAGTTTAAAAAAATTAGAATTATCATTCAGAAAATGAAAGATACATACTTAGGAAACACAAATATGCAGACAATAGCAATGCCAGGATAGTTTCTACATGTTTTTTAGAATTAAATATTATAAGTCTATATTTGGATTTTTAGTTTATGTATACTTATTTCAAACGGTGTCTAATGAGATACTAAAGCCACATCAAAATAAACTGATGCTTTTGGGTAGTGTATGGATGACCACAGCAAAATATTCCAATGCAGAATGGAAAGAAGGTAATGTGCTTTAAGTACTGTATTTCACAGAGTTTACAATGAAAGCCTTAAAAAGCCATAGACTAGCTTTCCTGTTTGTATTGAACTTTTGCATTTACAGTAACATCTTTCTCTTCTCAGTGCCTCTGGTGCATTGCACGTGCATTTATGTTGCGTGTGTTTCTGAACAGGTGTTTAGAACTTGGACTCAGATCCAAACACATGAATTCTTCAAGGGCAAAGGCAACATCACTTGTCATTGATTCTGCCAAGCATTTAAGAAGAAGTGACATTTACCAGGGCTTGTTTTGAAGATTTATAAATGCAATATAGATTTGACAAGAATATCTGCTTCAATAAATGTTGTGCTGTAGCATGTAAGCATGGGCTTTACCACCAGTGGGTTCACAAGCTCTATGTCATCCAAGTAAAAATAAATATTCAATAAACAATTTATTAGGGATGTGAGCTCACTTCTGCTTCATTCCACTTGGAAAGGCTTGAAATCTTTTGCCTACATAGTGTTATTAAGGACACAATGAAATGAAGGTAAATTAATTGTGGAATTGTTAAAACTATGTCAGGAAAAATTTCCTTGGCCAACAAAAATGATGCAAAGTATAGTAAAAGAAGGGATATTTGCAGGCTGTATGCATGAGGGTGATTTTTACAATAGCTAGGGATAACTGAGTCCTAAACACCTGACCAGAAGATATTCTTTCCTGGGCCTGAATTCTGTTCAATGAAAAATGCCTTGCATTCTTCAAGGCCATTTGAAGAGCTTGCACTAGAAGTAAACAGGATTTTCAACCGTTATGATCATTATTTGGACTACCAGATCTATTGATATGGCATTCATGTGGATGATAACAGGAATAATAAAAAAATTTCATTCTGCTTCCTATTCCTGTTATCAATGTAAGGCCATAATTTGGAGACAGTGGGAAAGGGTCTAGTTTAGCTTTTTCAGTACAATATTTACACAAGTTCCCATACAGGACTATTGTTTGCACCCATTCATCCAACCACTTCTGGCAAAACCCCCCACCATCCAAGGCTCCACCAAAACTGGAGCAAGACCAGTTCTGGGCAACACTTCCAGCTGAACTTCTGTACTGATGGAGATGAAGGTTTTTTTGGAGCATGTTTATCCACACAGCATAACCTACTCAGTCTCTAGGAGAGCCATGGGAAATAAATGGCCTGGCTTCTGTGCCAGGTATTGCTGGTTCAGAATCCCAGGAGACATCTGAGTGTGCAGCAGAGGAGCTCCAGGAACAGGGACACCTGGGGAGAGCATCATGACTTGCACTGGTGGTGCCTGCACATCTGTAATCTGGTGTGGTTGCACAATCTTATTTAGCCTGAGTTGTAATGGGGATCACAAAAAAAAACAAAACAGCAAACCTGAAACATTACATCCACAAAGTATATAAACATCAGTCAGCTAAACAGATTTTTTTTACTAAATAGAGAATAGATGTGAAAAAAACCCAATTGTCTTTTTTTCTGACATATCAACACAAATAAGAATATCTTTGCCATAATCTTGGAAATCTTGGCCAATTCTAATGTACTTTCAAGCAAACAGGTTGATCAAAAATTATCTTCCTGAGTAACATTGGATATATTTGGCTTCTAAAAATGTCATAGATTTAAGGGCATAGCTTGGTACTGCATAGAGCAAAATGATCCAAACCTGACTCACTGCTAAATATATTGTAAAGTACAAAAGCTCAGTCTTATCTGGCTGTCAAGACAGACATGTTCAGTTTATATGTTTGAACCTTTGGCATTTGGCTGAAAAGTATTGAGAGAAGGAAATATTTTCTTTAATGTCATATAATGCATGTAAAGTAAAATATGTAAATACAGTTTTAGCTTTACATATAGACATAGAAATAAATGGTGAGTAGGAATAGCAAATTAGCAATAATTCATTGAATTTGCAATGCCCTGTGTTTCTCCTTACTTGTCATTGTAAATAAAACATGTTAATCCCAGTTTCCTTCTTTCAAAAAATAGTCCTGAAGTGTTAAATAAACTGATTTTTTCTCTAGATAAAGTATTTTTTTCTGTTTGAAACTGATAACGCTGTGTGAAATTCACTCATTGCTATTTCTAAGATTTGTGCCTTTTGGGGGCATGATAGCAAACATTTTGTAGGTAGATTGCTTTACTGAGCTACAGATTTGGAGAACTGAACCACAAGCATTTTGGAGTTAGAAGAGGGCAGTTCTTTGTCATTTTTATTCTGATATTTGGAACAGCCATGGAGGAGTGTATGGAACTCTTGGACACCTCAGCTATTGGTTACAATGCTTACAATTTCTCTAAGAACCCTGATCAGTGACACAGAGATCTTAATTTAAATAACAAAATACTTCTAAAAATTGTGTGATATTCTGGCTTTTTAACTTTCTCTTTTTTTGTGAATTAGCCTAAACTGCTCTCAGAGCAATCAGATTGATTGCTGCAGGTTTCATCTATCGAGACTGGGGGGAGCACTGCTGTTAATTAAAGCTACATTACATTTTCCAGTATTATTTATATGTCTGTTGGAGTAGTTTATAGATGAATAGAATAATCAATGTTCCTTTCTTATTGCATTTTATGCCTCCCTTAAAAAGAATTAATATGCAGGTTTTGTTTTCTTAACATGGGAGAAAAATGCATGTGACATTTTACCAGGATACCCTGAGGATGTAGAAAATAAGGCTCATGGCTGTTCCACCACATCAAAAGTATGGTAATAGGTAGCAGTCGATTATCTACAAATATATCATTATTTCTTAAAGCTGGGAGCCACTGATCAGAAGACTTATCCTCTGTAATAATACCAACAGTGAAACATAAGAGTCTCACCACCAGTGTTTTTGTAATGCCCTAACATCATTGCTGCTTCACTTCAGTGCTGCTTTAAAGCAGGTTTGCTGCTTTCTGCAGCAAAGCTACTGATGAACAAATTCCTAGAATAAATGGTGGTTTTGAAAAGATATTAAATTCCTTGATATTAGTTACTATTCCTTAAATAGTAAAAATAAACTGAAGTTAAGAAAAAAATCCAACTACCTACCACTTAGTTTGTGCCATATTGTAGTAACTCCTGGTGAATTTTTTTTGCCACAGTTCCTTGTTTTTGCCAGTTCTACAATATGAAATGAAGTACAACTTTAACCCCTAAAATTGTATTTTGTTATTTCTGTGATGCAGATAGAGAAATGAGCCACAGAGCTGGTGTTGCCTTACAAGTGGAAGGGCAGATCCAAAAGGCAGGAGTGCTTCTGGTCTCCACTCCTGGGCTCCCCACTCTGTGTCTCAGCCTGCAGATCCAGGCTACACCTCAAACCATGGTTTGTACCCAGAGAAAGTTCTCTGAGTTCCTAGTGAGCACACTGGGAATAGCAGGTCTGTGCAATTAGTGTTAGACCTTAGTAGCATGAAACTACCGGAGCTTTTATTTGAGAATATTTGGATTTTAGCTGAGCTCAGAAAGATAAAATTTCTTCCAGAACTGATAGGAATTTTATGTCCCCTCTGTATGTTTATTTCAGTGTTATGTCACTGTTTCTTTTTTGGAGGCATTTTGTTAATGTCAGAGTTTCCAGTGAATTACATTTAGACCTAGCTGCTCTTTAGAGTTACGAGCAAAAACTGATGAAGCTTTTTGAATGCAGTGATGTGTTATGAAAAGATGCCAACAGAGACTGTCCTCATAAAGACACAGATTTTAGGGGTTTTAAGTTTATATGTGATGAACTTTTCCAGCTCTTCTAATGAAAATATTTTAATTCACTGTAAGTCTTTTTCAAAAACCAATTTAGAGATTTAAAAAAACCCTTTTTTAGTAGCATCATGGTATACTGTGGTAAAACTGAGTCACAGCTTTATCATGGCATATTTTAAATGTTCAAAGAGATATACCCCAGAAAGCAGTAAAGAAACAACAGTGTGTGCAGTTGACAAAGCATCAGCGTGCATCCATGAATCAGCACTATATGAATTTTCTAAAAATGTTATTAAAGCTTACTAAGGTATTAACTGCATGAAACAAGGGAGTGAAAATTAACACTGTGTTGGAAATCACGTCAGTCAGAGATTCCCTCATTAAATCCTTTAATTGTTGGCTAAAATAAGTCAAATTATAGAATTTTTACCCATAGACACCAGTTTAATACAGGGGCAGACACTGTACCTTGGCTTACAAGTGGTGCAGTAATTTTTTAATTGGAATTGAGTTGTAAATCAGAGTCCTGAGATGCAAAGATTTGAAAGGCTTTAATTAAAAACTTATCTGTCATTCAATGTCCAGTAATTGCATCCTCCATTACAGTTGGTTGGAGGGTCAATACCCAAAAATTTTATGGGCACGAGAAATTAAAAAGAAGATAATTCAAATACTCCTCCAGCTGAAAAAGCCTTTCAGGGTTGCACAAATTCCATATGTGTATTTTCTCTACATGGGGTGAATTCAAAATGAAACCTGAGGAGTTCTAATCAAATTTTGGGGGAACAGCACGACCTGCAGATTGTTCATCTTTGCTGCAGGCAAACTGACTTGGCCAATGTAGTTCCCTGGAAAACTCTGAGCTTCCAGCCACCAAGATCCTTACAACATTTCTAAGGGAACCCTCTCTTCTGCAACTACTGGACTTTTATTAGTAATAATAGCAACAATAACAATTATTGTTATTGCTGTAGAAAGAGACTCTGCAAATGCATGCAATATATGGCCTCTCCAAGGAGGAATTTACAGTCTCAGAGAAACGGCTTAAAAGTGGAAAATGGAAGACATGGTTGTGCACCAGCTGTATGTAGAGTTTCTTCCAATCCTTTAGAATAAACAAATTACCTTTTACCTGCTTTAATTTGTGTTTGTCATAATGCAGCACAGTGTGATGAGTAGCAATTCTACGGCCTTTCCTAGGGCAAGTGTTTCAGGAATGTCAGATTTCCAGATGGGAGAGACTGGGAGTGTCCTGGAGAAGCCTTTGCTCTGGCCCATTGTAACTCTCCCTCCATGCTGGTGCATTGTCTGTACTTTGGTCAGAAGGAATTTTGTTCAGAACCAAAGGTGGAGGAGCTCTTGCAGCTGCAGCTCTCACTGTCCAGCCTGGGGTGGCACCCCTGGGTATTGGCTTTGCACGTGCAGCTGAGAGCTCTGCTCTGACAGCCGAAAATTGATTTTTCACAAACATCAATGAGAGTCCAACAGTTACATAAAACGGGGGTGAGAGCCACTATGTGGAGCTGAAGGAACAGTTCTGCTCATAAGCATTTAAAAATACATGAAGAACTGTAGGTCTGAAATGAATTTGCCAGAGTAAGTGTAACCTGTATATCCACTTAATTTTCTGTACTGATTTAAGTGCCAGCACATTTTCAACCAATTCTACCTTGTTACAGGTGATGTTTTAATTTCCAGGCTGAAGACACTTCAAAATCCTTTCCCAGGAACTATATTTTTGTGACAATAAGGCTGTCATCCTGCTGATAGCATGAAATGAGTTGGATAAAATAAAATGAGATGGAAAACCTGCTGATTTTAAATGCATGGATAACTACTATTTGGACAAATCTCCATTCTTAGCATTGTACAGTCTAGTACTTACAACCAATTTATGCATACTTAAAGAGATCCTGAGTTTGAGAGAAACTTTGAGTTTGAATGAAATTGTAGAGTGGTGTAAGACATCTTGGGAGGGAATAATAAGATAGAAAAGGAAAGAGAAAGGAACGGAAAAATGAAAGTAAATTTGACAGAAAAAAAATATTATCACTACTTATTCTAAAAGGAGATTGTAAATGATTAATGTATTAAAGATGTCTTTTGCAGACTGGAACTAACATCAGACCTTTTTGGGTTAAATTTGGAATAGTTACATCTTGGTGTGATTGCTCGTTACTCATGTGGGTTCAAAGCTCAGTGAAACAAGCAAAGTAGTCTCATCTTTATTTTAGTGTCACTATTTTGAGTGCATGTGAATATTTCCTCGTGTTCATGAAAACTCCTTGGGCTGACAGCACAAAGGAAATGTCAGTGCCTAGTCCAGGGACAGAAGGAAATGGAGGAGTAGGAGATGCACCTTTATCCATCATGTATTAGAGCTGACTTTTTTTTAATAAATATGTCACAGCCTAGACAGGACAGAAAGATATTCAATTTACAGATGGGATTGGCCATGAGTTAAATTAAAGTTGAACATTAATATAAAGTTGTAATGATGCAAGACAACCTCCCTTCCTAAAAAAGCACTTCTGTGAATGGAATAATATACTTTTGGGTTGAGGGTCAACTGTTTTTGGGAAGGTTTATATGGGATGGTGAATAGCATGGAATTAATCTCAGGGATCTGGGAATCCTGTATCCATTCTGCTGTAGTCTTTGGAAAATGACCTGTGGAAGTCTGGAGATATATTTTGCATTATCATATTATTTTATTACTATCAGTTTCAGTGGCAGGAAAATCTTATGTAACACTTAGAAACTTTCTCTTCTAGAAACCCAATTATTTGTAGGTCTCTGTAAGAGCTGAAATAAAGGTAAGGAAACATTACATACTGAGTCCTGTGAGAGCATTTTATAATCTCCTAGGCAAATGAAGCACTCATTTGGCTTTTTTCAAATAATAGAAAAATATCAGAAACTGAAGAGAAAAGCCTTCCCTCTACCTTCTGGGATAGTTGCTTAGAGTAAATTAAAATCAGGACTGTAAGCAGATCATGGTTGTAATTTAATTCTATGGAGATTATCGCTTTTATGTATAATAAAACAATATATGAAAAATTGAAGCCGTAATCCTTAGGCAGCCCTTTCATCTGTTCATTCAAACAGAAGCTCTTTGAGTGTGTGAGTGAATTGCTGCTGAGTGCAGCAAATGAAATTCTTCCATGTTAGAAAGGTCTCACTAGAAACTCCAAAAGAAGGCAACAAAGTCAGCAATGCAAACCTGGTACCTGGCAGTGGAAAAGGGAATGGAACAAAAAAAGCTCCAGAGGACTTTCAGGAGAGGGTGACCACAGCTCCAGCTGAAATGGATTGGACAGGAGTGGTGATGACTGTTTATAACCACCAGTCATTTCTTCAGATACATTTTGAACCAGATTTTCTTGTCATCTAGAAAGAAACACAAAGTTAGAGCAGAGCAAAAAAAAAATCAATTAAAGTACGTTTTTGTGGAAGTGTAATACAAAGTGTTTTGGCAGACTTTCTTCCAATTTTGTAGAAAACATCTTAGTCAAAATTTTCACTAAAAACAAATATTCCAATACAGAGAAATGGGAAATTAAAACGTTGTGGTTTAAGAGCTGGGTTTAACTTCTCTATTTCTATTTTTGCCATTAACTTGTCATTTCAAGTTGTATTGCAAAATTGCTTTTGGATGAAGTTTTATTTTAAGAGAAAATACCAGGATTTTGTCTTTTAGCTGCAATCTTAGGTAGGAAATACAGCAATAGCAATTGAAAGACTTAATTTTGTTGTACACAGCAACTTCAGCATTAAAGCTGCAATTTTGACTTAGCCAGAGCTGAAATATGTGAACATTACTGAGTACGTCCTTGAGCTCTGAAAAGGGAGGTCTGGAATGGGAGCAAGAGCAGCTCCTCTGGAGATTGTGGAAAGGCAGCCTGCAGAAAGGCTTGTCTGTACGTTACGCTGACCTGTCTGTTGTGGAAATAGGGAAGAAAGCAAATCATTCCCAATTCTGCAGACGTTCTGACAGCTAAAGTAGGCATTAACAATTTGCAACACATGGCATGGGGGATGAAAGTCTCTGAGCTCTACAGCTGAGAGTTTCCTGGCTGAAATGAAGTAGCAGTTGAAGGTAGCTCAAAGAAAAGAAATATTTTTAATCTACCATATAGGGACAAAATACCTAACATTACCAAAAACTGGAGAAAAAATAATGTCACAACTTATAAATAGTGCCTATCCTGGCTTTAATTCTGAATAATTCTGAGGGTTTTGGGATTTTCCTGACAAAGAAGGATCAAGTTTTAGTATATAGGTTTCTGCAAATTTAGAATAATCTCCTGTCATTTTCAATGAAGTTGGTATGTAAACATAATTTCATTGATCATATATTGTTGCAGAACTAATAATTTTAGGTTTCGATTAGCACAAGGGCTGGAACAGTAACCCAAAGGTTCTGCTGGACTTTCCTGCAGAGCTCTATTCAGCCTCAGCCATGCTGATTGGGAAAAGGGTCGGGAACAGCAGCAGGAAGATTTGCACAGCCAAATCTCTAGGCAGTGAAAACTGTTGGTTCTTTGAAGGATTTATATTGAGTTCTTCTGATTTACACCAGAATTCCTACAAACTGTTAAAAAAAGCTTTTTTAGGTTTTCTTGCTTAGGCCTTCAGAGGGAGGGAAATTCATTTGTATGAGTAAGTTTGAACTAGAATAAGTTTAGAGAGAGAAGTAGCAGATAAAAGATGCTGTTATAATTTATATGCATTAAAGATGTGGTCAGGTATATTGGGAGAGACATCAAGTTTCTCTATGATGGAAAACAGTCAAAACCACACAAAAGAATGCAATTGCTTAGAAAAATTGATCAGCTGGAAGAAAGAAATACATATTTGGATTTTGAGTATTTTTCAGGAATTCTCTGTAATTGCTATAGCAGCAAATTCAATTAAACAGGTTAAGTGACGCTATATGATGAATTTGAAAGTAATTTTAATTTTAATTTTGTAGACAGAAGTCAACATCTTCACCACTATGAATTTCTGAAACTGCTTTCTTCACTATTTCAACTGCTTGCTTTTGATTTGATTTCAACTAATAATTCTTAGAAGAGTACTCTCTGTTAGACACAGCCATTGCTAAGTGTTGAATATAATGGGGACCTAAACAATTTTATTATTTCTGTAGTTGTGTGTAATAATAATAATAATAATAATAGACTGTGATGTGGAAATAAAAGACCTGGGGAGATATCTGGTGATATGAAAGACTGTGTCATATCCATACGACCTCCATTAGATTTGACCTTCCAGTTGGGTTTGATAAAGGTAATAATGTCTTGTCTTCACTGTCTATATTGGCATTCCCTTTTCACATACATTAAGGTTATGGAGTTCCAGTTAAATTAACAGAAAAAATTAAACATTGGGCTGACACCAATGAAAAATGCTACTTCTGTGGGGAAAACCAATGGCTGTTTTTCATGGGATCTTACTACTATCAATGACCTTCAACCGAGAGCAGTTTTGTGGCTGCTGCTGTCACAGCGTTTGCGTCATTTCAGTGTCCGCCAGACTCCTTCTCTTCCCTTGACATTGTCCCTCTGTGGGAATTCAGGCTGGGAGAGCAGACCTGGGCCTTGCAACCGTGGGGGGGATGGTGAGGATGGTCAATCAGGGGCTGCTCCCCTTTAGTGACATGGAAATAATGTGTGCACAAGGGCTCTGCTGTGATCCTGCTCAGCCACTGCACACAAATCGCAGTAATTGGGTGCGGAGGCCGGGGCTGGTGTGACGGCACGGACAAAGGGGACAGGAAATCGCCACACGGCGTCACACGCTCCTTCTCAACCTTAACTTTGATTGCAGCTGTCAGCAGGGCATTATGGCTCTTGAATGTGCTGGTTTACTCAACTCAGTGTGTGGGAGATATTTTTTTTTGAAACTGAAACAATGCTGGAAAATGATTGGCATGAGGTTAACTTTAGACAAGCTGCAGTTCCTAAGATCGTTGTATAAGAGACAGAAATATTAAATTACTGACAAGGGGGTTTTTGAATTAGTTGAAATTTGTGTTTTTCATCCATGTCTTGTTCTTACACTGAAGTGAGTTAGAAATGCTGGAGATACAGCTGAGAGGGCATATTCCCTAACTATATATTCCCTTTATAACAAGTAGTTTGTTTTTCTTTCATCTGTTTACTCTTTTTCAGTGCCATAGTTACATTTTTTACAGCATTAAGGATGAGAGCACACCTTTCCTGGTTTGAAATGCATTAGAAAAAGATGTTAAAATAGTGCAGCAGGAGAAAAAAATACACTGAAGATAAAAACTAACGTACTATTCTCTTGTTAAGTGAGAACAGGCATCACACTGGTTTCATACACTCTTTTACTAATAATATTGGGGTTTGTAGGCACAAAACTCTGAATTGCTCAGGATTCAAAGAGATTAATTTCTTATCTGTATGCAGGTACCATGGATGAACTCTTCTTGCTTTAATTTGAAACAAGCTCTTCAGAGTAATTCAATGTATTTTTCTTCAAGGTTTATGTTCTGTGTTGTGTATTCTTTAGCCTTTAATAGGGGTGGTATTGGCTTAGAGGTAGAGAGTGAAACTGTAGTGATTTTGGACTCAAAGTTCATAAATTAGTAGTTTTAAGGCTATGCTAATGATTTTACTGTGAAATTTTTATGTGGCACATTCTCCTAAAATTGAAAGTCATCTTCATTTTTTTCTGCTTCATGAGATTATAAAACAAACAGAAATGCATAGTGCTAGACAACAGAGAAGTAAATCTGAATATATATATACATATATATAAATAATGGAATATATCTCAACTTTGTTTTAAAAATCATTTTGATTGCATTACATCAAAGTAATCATAGGTGCATGGTGACTAATTTTTGTGTGTTCACATAAAAACATGTTCTGAGCAGCCTTAGATTTAGATTTTTGAAACTATTTGAATCCATCTTCTTCCATGGCATCTTTGAAAAGGTGATATTTGCATTTGAAAAGGATGAATCAGAAATAAAACCAGATTAGATAGAGACAGATATTCTTTCCCCTCCCAAGTGTCTGGAGTCATTTATTGTAACCATTAACATCTAATATGGCTTCAGGTGAAGTGTTTCCTCAATAAACTTGAGTAATTTTATTTTTTAAGGAAAGGAGAAAGAAAGATCTCAGGTGGAATGTTAGAAAGTTTTTTTTTCTTTGTTAAAGCTTTCATGAATACTTATATTGGTTCAGATTTTTTATTATTATTATTTTCACTAATGCAAAGAAAAGTTTGAGATGCAGTCCACCTAAATCTTGCCTAAATGGGACCTTTCTTTTTTTTCTCCCCCAAATCTTATCTAAATCCAAGACAACAGTATAGTTTTAATGCTTCCTAGCTCTGTCTAAACATATATTGAACTTATTTAAGTATCTCCTCTCTAGGATGAAAATTTGATAAATATTAAAGTAATTTTTACTTCTGTGTGCTCAGAGTTGTCTCCTTTGGCAGAACAGAGAAATTTCATAGTCAGACTTCTTTTTTAATTCTAGAATTTAGTAAACAGATAAATAATTCCCAATCAATACAGTGGAAAAATCTGAAGAGCCCAGTGAATAAATAACCCATCCAGGTTGTGAAGTGGCCAAGTTCTGAGTTCTGCTGAGGCTGAGGATGCTTTATCTTCATCCTAAGGGTCTGCCTACACAAAAAAACCCTCATGTTGACTCCAGATGGTGATGAAGTTTAAATAAAATAGGGACTGAACCAGAAATCCTCCTTCCAAGTTCTAGCAACTTCCCTTCCTGGTCCTAACATTCAGATCTGGCTGCCTGCATCTGGTGCTAGAGAGGATTTTTTTTTTGGTGTTTTTTTATAGAAAGACATTATCAGGATAACTTCTATCAATATTCATTGAGAGATTTGTGGTGTTTGGCTGCATAGGGCATAACAGCAGAAATTCTCTTCAGGTTTTTGATATTTATTAATTAGATATTTACAGAAAATTACATCACCAAACTCTATGAGCTGAAGTGTTACTGTAACATGTAAAAATCTACAAATCAGGAAACAATTATATTCGGGATTATATCATTATTTCAGGTATAATTTCCATGAGATTGGAAGTGCATGTACTTAACCAGCAGTAATTTGCCTGCATAGTTGCTCCCCCTTGTTGATAAGTTCTTTGTCACATCATTTAAATATAACTTAAATTGACCTCCACGTGTTATACTAAAACTTGCAATACTAACTCCTCAGTGTTCTAAACCTTAACGTTCCCTGGGGAAAACAGAGAGGGGGCAGTGTGCTGTGAATGGGGAGGAACTGAAGCAACCTTTCAGCAGACACCAGCTGGTGGGATAATTTCCATAGCTGTCCAAAATAACCTTTTTTTATCTATTAAAGCTGGTTTGCAGCTAGCTAAGTTTCTGCTAAAGGCTTTCAAAATGTCCTCGTGTGATTTCGTGTCTTCCTTCCATTGCAAGGAAGTCTCATTAGCAAAATTTCATTAACAGAATTTCATTCAGAAGAGAAGAATTTGCAGTTCATTCTTGGGTTCCAACTGAATGAGGCTTCTTTTTTCTTTTTTGTAATGTTGTTTATATAGGACACATTTCTGCCAAATTTCCAAGTTATTAAATAGTGAATCTTTTTCATTCTGTTTTTGTTTGTTTGTTTCATTATTTCTCAGGTTTTACCTGGCGAGATGATTACACACAGCATGTTATTGGGCAGGAACTCTCAACCATTCACAAAATCCACAGCAGACGCCCTGATGTGTTTGCATCTGAAGGATCTGACACAGGAAGGTAAGTCTTCTGTAGTGTTTTTTGCTTGGGTTTTGGAAAGGTTTGCAAATGATAAAAAAGAGGTTAACTCAGAAGCAGAATTTAAAAAAAAATCACAAAAGCCACTGTCTATATGAATGTGTCCACCAGTATTCAGGGGACAGGATGAATTAAAACCCTGGACCTTGTTCTTCTGTTTATCATTAAGGAAATACACTTTCTATTGTTAATTAAGGTGTCAGAATTCAAAACATCAGACCTTTCATTCAGTTTATGCACTACCTAGTATCAGTTCAGCCATCCCCACCTATGACTGGCTTAAAAAAGCAAACTTATAGTAGCTCAACTACAGGAGACATTTTATTCTGGACTAAACATTGCATGACATTCTCAGTGACTAATTATATTTTCAAAGTCAAATTCTTCCAAAACATACCTATAATTGATTTGAAGTTCATAGATTCCTAGTGGTAAAATTTGTTCAGGGAGGAGAGATTCCTACAAGTTCCCATGACAGAAAATAGTGTTGGGACATGGCTTGAAAGGTATTGAGGGGTGACTTTGCAGTAATTGGTTGCAAGAGACACATCAGTAATTCTGTAGAGTGATATGATTGTAGCAGCTGAAATTTTATCATCTTCATATACAGTTATACATATAAACAGATTATTTTACCTGGTCTATTCTGTCCTAAAGGCTTTTAAGTGCAACCCAACCACACAAACCCCAGAATGAAATTTTAGGAGCAATTAAAAATGACAAGTTTTGCTTTGTTTTACATGATTTTAAGAAATACATTCTCAAAAGTTTTGTTTTTTTTTGTTAGAAAACCTTTCATCATAGTGGGATAAATTTGAGCTTCTAGCCTTGATGGGCAAAATATTGAATGTTGGAATCCAGATCTTCATGTATGTTGCTTATATATATTGCAGAACCATTTCTTTTCTATATTTTTTTCTGGAAATAAAATGCTGTGTAATTGATACTTCCCAGTATCTTCAACTGTGTTTGCCTCACTTTGTTTTGAATTAATTCAGAGACTTTGACCCGTATTTCACTTTTGCTGATTCAAAAGCATTTCTTAAAATCACAGCACCATTTCAGAAGTGCAGTAAGGTAGAAACTTAACTTTTAAAGAAGATAGTGATCTAAAGATTACCATAAAGGTGATAACAACATGTGGTTGAATCCATAAACATGTTTTCACTGCTTAGGTACACAAAATGTCAGTATTGAATGGATTACTCTCAGTAGAGGGTATCAGAAATGATCTTCAATATCTTCTGGGGATGTTTTTTTAAGAGAATACCTAAAAATTTTATTCATGAAGACAAAATCAGCCAGATTTCCATGAGATCAAGGCCATATTCTGCAGTGTTCCAGATTCATAGTTATATAAAAATAAAAAATATAAGAAGACACAAGAAATTATTTAAGGTTTGGATTGAAAAAAAAATTGCTCACTTTTAGGAATTCCTGTTTTTAACAAGCATAAGATGGTTCAAATTTTTAACTATATGTGTTAGAGAAACACTGCAACATTTTGTATATTGATACTTCAGGAACATCAGAATTTCCAAGGTGTTCATGTAAAGCAGTTCCTGTTGTGGATAGATTTTCTGCCGTCACCAAGCTGTGCTTCTGAAAGCATTATCTTATGTGCCAACAGTTTAAAGCATTAATTGATTTTTCTGGTTGTCCATTTGCAACGTGTTTTGTAGGTCAGAGAACAGTAGGAAATCTGGTGTCATGTAGATTCTGATCAAGTGTGTTATATGTTCAGTGTGCTCAGTGAGCTTGCTAAAATCTTATCAGATAATAATTAAATAATTTAAAAAGCAACTTAGAGTAGGTATCTAATTATCAAAGAAACGTTATGTTAGGAAGGCCTTTTATTAAGGGTAACGTGTGTAATAAGACAATATGAAGTCATACTAATGAGTCATTAATCCCCACAGAGCTGGTGAGAGCAAGAAAATAGACTCAGACACTTGAAAGGTAAATTGACTTAGGCTAAATTAGTGCATATGAAATCTGATGAAACAGAAGACATGGATTTCATCTCAAAAAAAAATGCTGAAACTGGGAGTTTGATTTCAAGATGAAAGTTCTTTCTTTGTTGGCTAACTGGAGTGTACGTGGTATTTCCTGGGTCCTTATTAAATTTCAAAAAACCCTCTCTTGAAAGAGGGCTCAAGATAAAGGAAAAAAGTCCATTCTGCACAGAGGGAATAAATGTCAGTTGTGTTCATTGGTGCAATTAGGCAAAACCACAAACGTTTCCAGCAAACTTCAATGTATGAAATGGGGTATAGTATTATTTCTATAATAAAACCATCATTAAGTCAGTAATAAGATACTCTCAGCATTTTCAAGGGAGAAATTTATTCTAAAATGTGTGGTATCTATTAATTGGGAACATTCCAGAAATAGCAGAGGTGCAGTGATATAGATATATCCACAAAAAAAGCTTCTGAAATGCTAGATTTTGTGGGAAATACATAATTATTTCTGTAGATAAATAATTATATGTGGTATTTTCTTTATACTGTTAAGTTCATTGTATGCAAAGTCATTTTTCAGAGCTAATTAAAACTGAAAATATTTCCAAATAAGTGCACAAAAAGAACTCATCTGACAGTCATTTCTCCTACTCACTAAGTGCTTTTATGTGTTTGTCTTTCTAGAACTTTCCAGTATGACTTTTCATATTTAAAAGAACTGTTTTAATTTAGTTGCAATAACTGGTCAGTTAATGCATTTTAATTCCTGAGGTAACAAGGTGATATAGTGGTGAAGTACAATTTTTTAAAAAAAATCTTTCAGACATATTGATAGTATCTTATTAAAGTTATCATCAAATGAAACATAAAGCTTTGTAGTCTTTTGCATTTTAATTGTTTAAATGTTTATAGCATAAAATATTACATTTAATGTGGCATGTAAATATGAGTGCAATTATTGTCTCCATATGAAAAATGGGAAATGTTAGCTCCCAGACTGTACCACCAGTGACAGTGACTATATATTGTAAATAATGGTTTGACAAGCCAGCCTAAATGCTGTCCTTTGTCTGTTCATCCAGTTCCTGTTAGCTCTAGTGGAAAACCTTGGGGCAGTATTCAGTCTGGGTTTTTTTTTTTTTTCCATTTTCCCTTCCTTTAAAAATTAGTGAAGAAAGCAGAAGATAGGTGTTGGAATTAATCAATGAATGAAAGATGAGTGTTAGAAACTGGGATCCTTCCTATGAAGAGAGCCTGTTTGGATTAGTTCATCTCTACTGAAGCAGAAAGCACAGTGCCCAGGTTTTTCTAAAACTGCAGAATAGTTTTGGTCTGGCTTTAAGCTGAACAGAAGGTGGATAATGTTACCTGCACATCCACACTCCATCAGAAGGCAGACTTTAGAGCTCTGGAATAAGAGAAAAATGCAAACAGCGTGAGAAGGAAGCAAGACTCATGGTAAATGAGATCAGGTTTGCTATAGTGCTCTGTGCAGTAACCCTTCTTTTTCCTGGAGTTTATGTCCCTGATAGGAACTTGCTGTTTATACACTGGGGAGAAATGAAGGATTTTTCTGGTGTTTCAAAGTGAGCAAACCTGTGAGCACTGTTGGTTGCAATGCCACCACAGTAAATTAGATTATTAATTACATCTATTAGTATTAAATTAGTAAGGACACACATTTGGTACAACTGTGAGCATGGAAGGAAGTCTGTTAATTTTTGATTAAAGTAATATAATTAAACCCCAGCTTTGGAAAATTATATAGTGGTGCTGTCTCAGACTGTGCCTCTACATTAGCGCCAAGATGTGGGCTGGTAGAATAAAATTTTATTTACAGTGGCACAGAGATGTTGAAAGTCAAATTCATTCACTGAGCTGTAAAGCTCTTCCACCTGGAATGCTTCTTCACTGGAGAAGTGCGTGGGCATGTGAGTAGGAAATGGTGACACCAAAAGGTGATTTCCCTCCAACAGCTTCACTCACAGGGAAGGAAGAGGGCTGGGAACTTTCTGCTTTCTTGCACAAGGAATGAAATAGTTACCAATGCTGACATTTAAATTATCATCACCACTTACGGGTTTGTTGAGATAGATGAGGACAGCTGGTAATAATTCAGATTCATTGCACACAGCACTTTGAATCCCATATAAACACCTCCACACTGCCATCATTTAATCACATTGCTAGCTTTTCTTTGCAAATGTCACCAAAATGTGTCTAAACCACTCAGGAAACACCACTATTCTATGAATCCCAGGCACATGAGAAGATCAGAAGAGATACTTGTTCTATCTCAGTATTCCCTTTTCAAGCCTTTCACTGGGGTTTACTTGCTCCATTATTTCTGGTTCTTTACATTGGTGCAGTTCAATTGGTTCAATTACAAATTGATATTGAATCTCTTCATCATCCTGCAGGCTTTTAAAATCTCAGAATCATCTCATATTTCTTTGGGATGCAATTTAATCATGTGCATTTTCTTTTTTACAAGCATTTTCTTTTCCTTTGAATATGGCTTTGCCTTGATGTGGCATTTTATTTGATTTACTCTAGAATCATTATTTGATTCATGAAATAAGTTTTTAATAGTGCAAGATTTTTTTTACTTCTTTTACTGAAACATTGAATTTTCTATACTTTTTTTTGGTTGATAAGATTTTGAGTGACTTTTCTGATATGTATTGCACCACAGTGGCTTGCAGTGCCTTTTTAGTTGGCCACATTGGACAGGCTGGTAACTTTCTTTTCCTTGCTTTTGCTGTGCAGGACTTTGGGACAGAATGAAGATAATGAAAGAAATTATGACGTGGAAAATGATGTGAACTTGGCCAAGTCTCTTCAGCAATATCTTAAGTATCTCAGAATTCTCTCCCAGTCTGCATCTAAAAATTTCTATCCAAGGACAACAAGTGAGAAAACTTCTGTGAAGGTAGTATTTTTAATGTGGTTCTTATATTCTGTGATTTTGGCTTCCTTTTTCTCTGAGTTCTTATTTTTGGAATTTCCCCTCTGTCTGAAGACCAGACTGCTTTTCACTTCTTCTAATTGATTATCATAGGTGCACTAAGTTTTCTCAAATTAATCACCTTCAGCATTGTAAATGCTTCAGCTCATCATTTCTGGAGTATTTTACCCTAATTAGGAATGGATTGCATGTGATGAAGAAAGAAAAGTGGGATAAGGCTGGTAACATCTTGACTGGCTGATCTGAAACTGCATCTGAACTACCCTCCAAAAACCTGGCTGAACTACCATGTGAATATGTGAATTCTTTCTGGTGTTTATGCTGCTTAGGGTACAATTTATATAATCTTTAAGCAGATTTTAATAATGGGTCTGATAATCTGTCACTCAACATTTCCTGCTTTTTATTGATCATAAAGGAAGCCTGCTATGACCAGTTAAGGTATGCATTATATATATACAGATAGCTGGGAAGATAAATCACAACCATTAAATCTTGAGTATTGACTATGTCAAAAACTACAAACATGCCTATTTGAGAACTAAAGCATTTTTCTCCTTCCTAGGGAAAATCTGTCTCACTCTAAGATGCAACTGGATAAATTTATTAAAATTATTGGGTGAAGGTATTTTATACAACAGGCCCTTATGGCCCTGTGTATTTTGCTTAGATGATGTGCACTCTGATTTTAAAGAACTAGGCTGCTGTTACAGCAATCCTTCACAAGAAATTGTCTGTGCTATTTCAGTGCATACGGCATAAATGCACAATTTTCCAAAAAATATACTGAAGTTTTAGTAAAAGTATCAGGTGAAGAGACTATAGTGTCAAAGCCAAACTACTTTAGTTTAATTCAGGGTCTAACTCAGAGACACCAAACCACTTTGGTATCTGCTGCAACTCCAGGCAACAGCGCCAGCTGTAGCAGCCTTTTAGTCATGGTTGTTATTCTTGCCAGAAGCACAACTTCCCAGTTTCTGACTGACTTACACAGCACTTATGATTTATGGCACATGTCATCAGGTGCTCATCTGGGCAAGAGGAGCTTTCAGGCAGAGGCAGGGCAGCTCTGAGGAGGGACCAGGGACGCCTTGGTGGTACCTTTCCTCCACTCTCTCTTCATGGGTGCTGGCTGCAGTGAGGATGCTCTGTTTTGAATTTCTGGCTTTCAACAAAAACTTGCTCAAGAAGTATTTCAGTGGGTCTGGTGTTGTCATGCAAGTTCATAAATAATCCATATGGCTGAGACCTTCTGTGGGGAAGCCTGCTGTGATAACACCACCCACCAACCTTATCGAGTGTTGCCATGGAGATGGGTACTCTGAAGCCTGGGGGAGTGGGATAAAGAGGAGAAAATCTGGAAATGAAGCACGTATAGGAGCAAACTGTACACTTCTATTTACTAAGGAGCATTTGGAAACAACAGACACTGAGTCAGATGTCTTACCTATAATTTAGAATCAAAAAAAGAAGAAAAGGCAAATTATTTTAAAAACTAGTGATCAGCCATGAATTTTAAATGATCCTGGAGATGTTTCTGTATCCTTGGCAAATAAAATACAACTGCTCTTCTTGAAACAGCAAGAGGGACATGGTATTTTTATCTTGATTCATTGTTTTATTAGTGAAAAAAACATTTAAAGAAGAAGGAAAACAGGACTTTTTCTGCTCCAAGAAGCAGAAAAAAACTCATAAAATTTAACAATTTGAAAAGAGAAAGCGGAAAAGTAACTGAATGAGCTACCTCTGGTATGTTTGTACCACTTGAAATTGGAGATATCTACCTTATGCACTTTAATTGCAAACTAACAACAAAATATTGGTACCTTATTTTTGTACTTAATATATAGATAAATTACAAGCCCCACTTAAATAATTCTAGCAAGATCTGATCTTTTAAACTTTCTTGTTCTTTTCTTACTAAAATAAGGACAAGACAGATGTACTTTACCCTATTTAGAAATGCAGCTTTTGGGCTTTGCCCTTTTTAAAAAGAATTTTCTTTCAAGTATATATTTACCTCTGCCACTTCATTCCTGCTGTTGGGGAGTAGGAGATGTAACACTGCTCTGGCTGCTTTGATACCTAACGTGCTGTGAAGTGTAGCTGAATCTTGCAGAAATTTAGTGCTTCTTGACAGACTTCCTGCATGGATTCAGGTTCCAAGCCTGACATCAGAGGTCTCTGACCAAATGTAAAACAAAGATAAAAGATAAAGAGGTATTAAAATATTCCTTATACTCCGAAATTGTTATTTTGTATCTTAACATTAATATATTTTACAAACTTTCAGTCTTCAGTTGCCCTTCTCACTTCCACTTGTATTATCAGAATAAAACTACAGAGCTTCAGAATTAATGAATAGATGTCACACATAGAGTTATGCAGAAAGTTGTAAAATAAAACATCACAAAACTTAAAGCAGGTAACTCTTTTCCTATTTCCCTTGCTCAAACAACTGTCAGCTGGAGGCTTGCTACAACAGTGACAGAAATAACAGCAGTAAATTTAAATCATGTGATTGACCAAAATTCCTATGGTGTCTACCATTTACTGCAAGAGCTTCTTTGGGTGATTTTTGAAGCACTTGAAGTTCATCATTATTTCTCAGTATTTAGGCAGTATCTACTGCAGGCTGTAATCTAGGCAGCTGATAATGACTCTGCCAGGGAACAAGTAGCAGCAAATCAGAAGTTTGGTGGGTCTGTGCCTGAGGTTGCAGTTGCAAAGAACATTTCACTTCAGTTCAGCTGAGAAGAGCTGTTCAGGAAATGGGCACTTGGTGGCATTTGTTACTTAAGCATGAGCTAG
Source organism: Catharus ustulatus (assembly GCF_009819885.2). Taxonomy (NCBI): domain Eukaryota; kingdom Metazoa; phylum Chordata; class Aves; order Passeriformes; family Turdidae; genus Catharus; species Catharus ustulatus. The sequence continues at coordinate 9,116,926 of NC_046221.1, read as the reverse complement.
TGGGATTTTGTATTTGGTTTTCTTGGTCTTCCCCACAGACAGACTTGGGCTTTATGAAAGTGTTACCATTCACAAAATATAGAGTTATCAGTCTTTGTGATTCCTTTCTGCCAAACCTGGATGCAGTATGGAAAATAACAAATAGGCATCTATTTTAACAGAAATTGGTTTATCTTAGCTACAGAGGCAAGAAATGCAGAGGTTTCAAATCATGTGTGAATTGCCCTGCCCTTCTCCCCTCCAACTGGAACAAACTCATCTCATATCCAAACACCCAAACCCCTGAAAAACCCACTGCACTGTTGACATTCCTACAGAAACTGAGGCTCAGGATTTTGTTGGATTTGGGAGGCAGCACATAGCTGGTATTGTTAAAGCTCAGAGACTGTAAAGAACTTGCTACTGGTTTGTGCGCCTGTATTTGAATAGTTACAGCAGATTTCAATTGTGCTGCTTTCATCTAACCGAGAAAATTTTTTAATCATCACAGAAAGAGAACTTTGAAACCTGAAGCACAGGTACTTCCTACTGGACAATCTGTAGGAATAAGAAAGTTGAAATCACCCTTGTGCTGTGGCTGTATTTCCTGTGGTAGGAATGTCAGTTCTGTGGTTTGGGACTTGTGGTTTGGAGATTCATGGAATTGCTTTTTCTCCTTCCCCCTGACTTGGCCTCTGAGGGCTTGAGATAGGATTGGTCCTGCCTGGTCTTTGCCAGGCCAATGTGCCATTCAGACTCTCATGGGTAGGATGGGGGAAAGAGAAAATTATGTCAGACACATTAGGGAATTTCATGAATTTTCTGCTGTTATGTTTCTTTGTGGTTTGGTTACAGTAATTTCTGATTATAAGCCGCACCATTTTGACTAAAATTTTGGTCTGAACCCGAAGTGCGGCTTATAATCAGGTGCGGCTTGTATATGGACAAAGAACGAAAAGTTCCTGTTTTAGTTTGGAGGACAGGTGTCTGCTGAGAAAGGCAGGAGCTTCTCTTTGAAATGGAGAATGCAAATCCCCTCCCTCCAAATTATTATAATTTTGAAATCAAGGGGCTTTCAGGCAAAGATATGGGAATTAGGAATAACAGTTCTTTTCAAGGGAAATTAAAATAGAAATACAGTACTACAAAGAAACAAACCCCAAACCCTGACACAGTCAGAGTACAACCTGACACCCGTCAGGAGGGGTGTTGGCAGCAGTCCCATTAAATGGTGGCTGCATCCTCCTGCAGTGACAGATGCGGCTCAGTTGGAGCAGTGCTCCTGTACAAGGTGCAGTTTCCCTCCGGAGCTCCAGTGGTGATGTGGAGAAATCCAGTTTTCCTCTGGAGTCCAGTGGAGAAAGGGACTCCCTTAGTGTGTCCCAAAACCTCTGTTTTTATCTTGGTAAGAAATGTTGGGCTCTTCCCCCTGGCTGGAGCAACTTCCAATGGGATGCAGTAATTTTATCAGTGCCACAGTGGGACTCAATGGCCATTAGCAGAAAATGACTGGTTGGAGGAAGGATGGGTTGTGAAAAGATAAAGAACAATGCCCTGCCTGGTTTCAATGGATGGCCCATTAGCAGAATATCTGCCGTTGAGATAAGGATCACTGCCCCCACCCTCAGCAGATGGTGATAGAACAGATACCTTTTATCACACTCTGTATTGTATCCCAAGACAGTTGCCGACACCAGGTGCGGCTTATAATCGTGAAATTACTGCATTTATTTTCATGGTACACTTCTCATGTAGACACTGTAATTACAGAAATCTCCACATCTTAGGCATTCTTATAAATTTTAAAGAAAAGATTCCTGGGGAAAAAAACCCCAGAAGAATCTTTACATCAAAGAAGGGACTAATAAAGTTAAAGGCATTTTCGGAATCATGAGGGGGGAAAGAAACAGGTAAAGTGACTGGATAGTGCCAGAGAGCTGTGGCTCAGCAGCACAGTGGTGCTGAAAGGGGAGAAGCTGCAAGTAAGAATCATATAAATTATATAAAATAAAAATTCAATTGTTTGAATCTTTGTAATTTACCAAAAGAACCAAGATGTCTGGTAATTATTTAAAAGAATTATTATTTATTTTAGAAAATTTGAGTGCATAAGTGCTTAAATATGTACTCTGAGCTTATCCACAAATAATAATTACTGTGATTAACTAGTAAGAAATTAATTAGTCATTGCACATTTCAACCTGAAACTTTAATTCATAAAAAGTAGCACTTTTCTTTATCTAACACTGATGTAAATACAGGACAGAATTAAGTTTATCAGAATTTTGACAAAAAGTAAAAAAACCTCCTGCAGTGTATACATTTCAACTCTATTTATAAAAAGGTAAAATTTAATATTTCATATATAAGGGATTATGTATAAAAATATAATTCAGCTGTGCTTGAACACTTTCATAAAAATATTTCTGAAATAATTGATAAAGGAATATATCCTTGAATTGTGTCTTTATTGGCATGCTTATGCAATGGTATCTGAACATCTCCCAAGCATTGGTGTATTAATTTACCAGAAACCATTTCAAGGCAGGGAAGAGCTAATGCCCCTATTTCACAGACAGATTTGAAAAGTATTTCATCTTTCAAGATCATTCTCCTCTTTATAGTAAAATAGAAACATTAAGTCATCCTAAAACAACACACACAGACAAAAACCCCCAAACTAACCAACGAAAAACCCCACAAAATCCAAAACCAAACCAAAACAACCCCAAAACAAACTCCCAGAATCATTGGAGCAGAAATCATTTGACCATATAAAAATGTCTGTATTGGTGCACATCAACCTAAACTCATTCCATGATCACTGGAGGGAAAAAGAGAGTTTTCCAGTTGTGATCCATCTGTTTAAATTTAAGTATATAAAATGAGACACTGTAATTTCTATCCTCCTGGCCATTCTGCAGGAATCTGGTGTGGACTGCAATTTTTTCTGGAGGGACTGGTACCCACAGATTTAAAGCTGTGATAGAATCACGACTACAAAATCTAGTAAAATTGCATTCATGTTGTGTGTGGCATAAATACACAGTCTGGTGATCTAATGTGACTTGGGACTTATTTTTTTAACTAATAATTTAGCAAGGGAGAATTCTAGTGCTACTATCATGCTCAAGTCTTAGATCCAGCCCATACTTTTACCTACAACCCATCAGTTATGCAGGACAAAGTTTCAACATCTAACATAGAAACCATCATTTCCCTTATCACTCAGGTATCTTGTAAGGATTAATTATTTTTTCAATTATTAGAAGATACAAGTGCCATAGAAATGTTATTATAAATGATCTGTGTCAAGCCTGGAGTCATATTTAAAAGGGCAGTTAATTAATTTCTAGTAATTCCCAGATGAAACATAGATTTATATTTTAATAATCTCAAATACTGACTGGATAATAAGATTTAGTTCTTTTTCTTTTCCCTTCAAAATCAACTCTTTTTTTCCAAATACCATGTGTTTGGAGTTTGTTTCTGTAATTTTTCCTGCAAGTTTGCTGTTTGTCTTGCAAATATTTACTCCCTGTGCTTCAGTACATTGCAATCAGTAAATAGAAGATGATGGAGCTGATACAAATTTTGAAGTGCATTCCATTTTTATTTTTTCATTATACTTATCAAATGAGAGGGTAGAGAAATTTAAACTTACTTTATCTACCTCTGTGTGAATATGTCGGTGTAGATATTTCAGGACAGTGGAACAAGAATATTTTTCTTTTGTAATGGGGAAAAGACCTCAGCTGACTGCAAGCAGTTGTCCAGCAAATGTAAGGTTGCTTTTCAATGGGGTTGTAAAGCAATGGTGTGGACATTGATCCTGCAGATCTTTATTCACTTGCATTTCTTAGGATAAAAGTATTTTCTAGATTCATGTGTTAAAGTTATAAATACATTGAATTGGTGTTAATGTGCTCAACTTCTTGGCAGATAAGATTATCATGTTTCTATGAAAATCATCTTTAGATAATGAGATAGCTCAATATACCAGCATATGCCTACAGAAAATGTGTTTAAACATCATTCACTGAAACCCTGAGTAACAGACTTATTGGCATATGAGCAAAATGTTCTCAGGCAAGGGAAGCTGATACACCCTGGTAGATCTATCAGCACTGATCACCAGGCTGCACAATTTCTACCATCACTGAGGGTTGAGTGTCGCTCTTTGGCTCCTGCTGGTGGTGTCAGGGAGCTCCTGATTGCAGTGGCCTGGCAGAGGTAAAGATGCCCCAAGTCTATGTCCAGGCAGTGGCCAGGTAGAGCAACTACTGCCAGGAGGCAGCACAGGACACAAGGTACAGAACAGAGCTTCCCACCCAGGAGAATCATCAGAAATTGAGTTTGTTGAGAAGACAGGACAGACACAAGACCCGGTCAGACAGGTGTATTGGTCAGCCTGCTTCCATGCTACCATTCCAGACTATTCCTTTTTCCTAAACATCCCACAATATGCCTCTGACAGTGACAAGATGACACCCATAAGGAGTCCTGCATCTCTCAAGGAGTCCCACAGCCCTGCAGACATTAACCCCTTTTAGTCTGCAGGGTGATCCAGAGAGCTTTTCCCATCTGTCTAGTGGGTGGCACTGCTGGACATGATGGCTGATGGCTCACTGTGATGGCCCTGGATGGACCCAGGGCAGAGGCCCCTGGCCATCCATCAGGTCATTGGGATCATCCACACTTCATTTTTCTCCATGTGTTTTATCCTTTATGTGTGGACACAAGCCAGGTTATCAGGTATCCCAATGTGTAAAACTGACCTTCTTTGTTTATGATGAGCCTATCAGGAAAGACCCCCCAGAATCCTTCTACACCAAAGGAAATGTTGTTTTGACCCATAGGATGGAGATGTGTCAGAAGGAAAAGGAAAAAAACAGTAGTTAGTTATGAAAACTAAAGACAGTAAGTTACATCAACTGACAATAAAAATTATCCATGTAGAAGAGTCTGTTGTAGTTGAAGGGTAGGCAATTGGATATGATAATTCCAAAGGAGATCAAGAATTGCTGGGAACAGCTGAGACTTAAAAGTGATTTTATTAAAGAGTAACTTATACATGAAAGAAGCCAGCATATTGTCTTTTTTCTTTTTTTTTTTATTTTTTTACCTTTTTAAATATTTTTTTCCTTTTTTTGAGGGTTTTTTGTTTAAAAGTCGAAGCCAAATCTCTGGAATCAGCTGAAATTACATCAGTAGAGGTTACTGAATGCTGTAGAGTCAGAGCTGGACTGTCCTGTTGCACTGCAGTTTCACAAAAAGGATTGGGAAATAAAGTCACAAACAGTTTCAATCAAAGCAGACACTGAAGGCTCCTTTTGCTTTGACACTCCAAACTATGGGATGTTAATTAACAATCTCTGCCACCTTCTCTGATGTAGTTCTTAAATGGTTCAAAGCTACTGTATTTTTCAGAAAGAAAATAGAAGATAGTTACAGAAAATTATTAATTGAATAGTAGGTCAGGTGAGATGACTGTAATGCTGCCTGTTGCCTTAAACCTTTGAATTTGTGGAAAGGTCATGGCCTGATGCTGTCCCATCACTGCAGGAAGCACTGGTTTGGCCTCTTCTCCAGTTTCTGGATTCTGAATTAGTTTTCCAAATTCTTGGGGTTTGTGCATGCTATAATATCATTATAGTTAGTGAAAAGGTCATTAGCAGCTGGTAGAAAAGGCCTTTGCTTCATTATTACTCAGACAATTGAAAACTTTCATTGGCTGTAGTTGTTGTTTTCAGCTTACACTGAATTTGGTGCAGAGTATGTAAGGTCATGTCTGCAGCACACAGAGCTTGTCAAGGGAGTTCCCCCTTTCAGCCTGAACCTGGCTGGAAGCCTGCAGAGATCTCCTGACAGGACAGCACTGTGTGGGCACAGCAGCTCCCCAGCTGAAAGAATTAAGGCTTTGTTGTCATAGGACATGCTACTTTAGCTGTGATGCTCTGGGGACAGAGCTGTGCTGCTTGCTCAGCCCCATCCCAGGGACTTTCATGCTGCCATCCACTCCATGACACCAGTTTGGCCCTCAGGTTTCATTGTTGGGTGGATTTCTATAAATTTAAAGGTAAATCAAGCAGTACAAATTCACAGTCTACCCTTTGATTCAGCAGTCAGGCAGTGCCACTCGTGCTGGTGTTTATTTTGTGTTCATTTTGGAGATTCACATGAGTACAGGTATCTCCCATGTAGTGAGTTTGCATGAGGCAAGTCTGTGTGAGTCACAGAGCATCTAGACTGTGTCTGGTAAAAAAAGCTAAACTTTTTTCACTCCACACAGTGAGTTAAGGTATGAGGTAATTGCAATGCTGGTAGTCTTTGAAAAATGTTATTTTCTCTCACCATGTGTAAAGATGGGCCTTCCAGTGTTTGTTGTGATTTTATCTTCTAATTTCAGAGACTATAATGTCAATATCTCAAATAGGCACAGTAAATTAAGAGTTGTAGGTGGAATCATGCTGTAACCAAATTTAGGGGGTAGCAAACATGGGTTAATATCTGAAAATGCACCAAACAGAAAAACATAAATGAAATGAGGGCAGAAGATTTCATCTTTATGCATTTCTAAGGAATTTTTGTTAGCTCTGTATGCCTTCAAGATTTAGCAAATGTATGTGCAAGAATGGAAGTATTTTGTCATAAATTTGATTCCATTCTTTCTGCACTAGGGCAAAACATTCAAGTCAATCTACCCTTTAGTGAATAAATTGAACAGCATTGTGTTTTATGTATCTAATCCTGCACCCCTCTTTTAATTTGTATTTTTTAAAATAAAACATGTACTCCGTAGACTTTTGCATAGTGTGTCTGCAGAGTGTAATTTAATGTGCACTTCTGTGAACTTTCATGCAGAAAAAAATACCTAAACCCTATAAGACATTGCCCTAATAATTCCATCTTCAGAAAGTTTAGTGTGTGTGGATTTTTTGTAATGTGTGAATTATTGAGATGGCTTATTTGAAAGGTGGTGAAGGAAAGGGAAATCCTGTGCAGATAGCGAAATAAGTTTTTTTTTAAACTGAGGGTTTTAGCAATTCAGAGTACTTTTCAAAGGCTTTCTATCAGTGACATGAGACAATTGAACAGGATTTTACCTACTAAAAGATAAAATGTTCCTGATAGTAACAGGGGCTTGTATTTCAACCCTGCCCAATACAAAACCATCTATATGGTAACTAGTGCATTCTTTGTTTTTGCATATTTCGCTCAATGTTTGTTTGGGGTGAGTTTTTCTTTGTTCTATTACTCTCAGAACATCATATAAGTGCTGTGTAATCAATCCAGAAATGTATTTTCTTTCAAAAATTTCCAGCTCCATGTTTCCCTCTGCTTCTCCATAATGTTGGAAGATTCTCCAAAGGCACCAATATGGGAATTCACATTCTTTTCACTAACCATGGACTATGCCATTTAGCTTTGACATTAATCAAACTACCAATGTCCACATTCAGGAGTGGGTTTTGCAAAACCCACTTCAAATAAGATAATCACAGTGCTCTGCAATTGTTATTAATAACTTGAGATATAAATTGTGTCTGGATTCTAAATTGCATATTACTGATATTTTTGTCCTGTATTTTTCTGTAAAAATTAGATATTGTTTTCCCATGCCACTTAGGCAAACCCATAGTTTAAGATTTTATTTATCTGTGCTGCAATTTTACTTGGATTTCATCTTACATATGTCATGTGGCACATGAACTTCTGGTACTTCTTTGAGATGGGGGTAGCAAGGAAGGGGATTTTTTCTCCTGCAAGTGGAGGATTGCCACACAACTGTGAGACCCCTTTAATTAAAGTCAGAGTAAACTATATCCAAAGGGCTGCTATCTCAGTAAAGACAGCTGAACTGTCAGTGCTCTGCTTTAATTAGAACTTTTAACATTTCATCCCTTACTGCCCAAAGTGTGACCTGTCAAGCTGCTGAGAGGCTGCCCCTTCCTGATAGAGGTGCAGCTCTGAGCCCAGGACTGGCACACACTTATATCCAATTTGTGTATGATCACTTGGTGGGTTGGTGGTCTTTTCTTTGTTGATGTGTTCATTGTCTGCAAGAATAGAAAATCGCTGAGCTGTTAATTCTAAAGGGTATTTGGACTTGTTAAATAGCTCGTCAAAAGCCAGCCCACATCTCCTAACACTAATCTTTTACATGGTTTGAGAGTGCCCATCAGTTTCTTCCCCTCTAACACTTACTAGTAAAGCTTAAGAGGCAAAAGAGAGAGGTGGTTATGGGACATGGATCCAAATTTGGTTGCAGTTACCAAGTTGGATTGAGCAATTTCTTTCCATGGGTGAATGGGGAATGTCCTCTTTCCCCTGTTGTATTTCTCCCTTTCCCAGCTCCCTGTTCTTCCTTCCCTTGAGCCCAGGAGGTCCTCTGGAAGGCTGCAAGGCAGAGAGAACAGGAGTGGGCAAGGCAGATGGCAGCTTATGTGAATTCCCAGTGAACTGCTCGGGGTGTCCTGGGCTGCTCTGCGTCATCCTCTGCAGTTCCTCCTCGCTCTGGAGTATCATTAGAGAGTTAATTACCCCAGGCAAAGACCTGTTCAAATAGGGAGATAAATGCCTCTGACTGTAAGTTTTTCACATTTAGGCTTTGCTATTAAGCATGTAAACAGCGTTCAACTTGCATTTGGACAACTGGCTCCCCCTTGGAGCTGATCAGAGCAATGCCTACCCTGCAGCTGGAGCACTGAACCAGAGCTGCACTGCTGCTGTTTGATACAGTTCCCAGGGGACACTGAAATATTTCATACACAAAGCTGCTTGATCTCTAGCTCTTTATTTTTTGACACTTCACTGCAGCCCGATTTCTTGGCTTTCACAAGGCACATTTCTATGTTAAAGATCAACTGCAGAAATCCAAAGCCTTGCATTGGTAGGTCACAAGCCAAAGTGTCCAAAGTGCCTTTTGTGTCTGTAATAAAATTGCCTATACCATAATTCTATTTAAATCATGATATGGAACCATGGAATGAATCTCTTCAATCATTTCTTAAGGGGAAGAAAACCCTATTGGAAAGGAATGGATATGAATATGTATTATAAAATTCACTGGCTGACATCAGAAGAAATAAAATTGATCAGATAGAGAACAAAATTATTGTCCAGAAATTAAGACCTAGATAAAATCTAAAAGTAATTCTTCATCTCTGGAGGAGTTTATCAATCTTACTTATTTTGTTTTTACAAATTACATTAGCAAATACATAAATAATGATTTTTCTGTCTAAATCCTTCTAATTGCTCTCCTCTGGACTGAATAATTTCTTCACTCCCTCTGTATTTTGCAGCTCCGTCTGTCCTAAATCATTGTGTCATCAGGGCACAGGGACACCAGTGATTCACTATAATTTATAGCAGTGAGAGCTGAAATAGTCCCTGTCCTAAGGCAGCCACATTGTGATGTAGTTTGTGTGACAGTTTAACCAAGAAAGCACAGCTGAGAAACAGGACCCATCCTGCAACACACACACAGTATGGGATGTGACTTCAGCAAGGTGCCCTGAGGGAATTAGAAACAAAGAATCTGATTGGAATGATTCTGGATATAAGTAAACCTCTCATTTCAAAATTGTATTTAGCAAGAACTGAAGGAAAATTATTTTTGAAATTATTTAGGAAGATGGAACTGGTTTGCTAAAAAAAATGAAAAGGCTTGCCTTCAGGTTGTGATCATAGCAAAAATGTCTCTAGGATTAAATCACAGTAAAAAGAATGTCCATCTGATGTGTCCATGAAAATAGAAACTGAAAATAGAAACCTGTACTGCAAGTTCACCTTTCAACTTTTTATTCCCCAGAACTTTTTCAGTAAAAATGTGGTTTCAGCTTGATTGACATGTTTTTAACTTTGTTGTTTAATTTGCTGTGATGTTTTTCCTGAAAATAATAATTTAATGAAAAAACAATTTAAACATTATTTTTGCTCTTTTTTTTTTTTTTTAATAGTGCTAGGTGATATATTTATTAGAGATTTAATTTAGTGGAAAAATATTTCATTTAAAATAAAACAAAGTATTTAGTGTATGCAAAAAACAACTTTAGTTACTTGGTGTTCCTTTAAAAGTGACATTTTTAATTTGACATGCTGGTTTTTGTTAAGTAATGTGAAAAATAGTTATTCTCACAGGTTTAGTAAAAACCAAAGGGAAAGTGGATTTATTAAGTATTTATTTATTAGATATATTTATTAAATATAAATATTTAGTATTTCCTTTGTCTGAACACAAATAGCGCACACAAAGTTAACAGTCAGTTGTGTTATTTTTTCTCTAGTCTCTCTTGCTTTTTAGTAATTTGATAAACTGGATTTGTGCCTCTTTGAAGCACACTTAACAGTTTGGGATTTGCATGTGCAGAGAAATGCAGGAACATTTGCATTGAAGGTTCCAATCATTGTTTTCCTGGTTGGTAAAGCACTAAGATTTCTGCCTGGCACAACAATAATTACAGAGCAATTCTGACCCCTTTGCTTTTGTCCACCTTCTGCTCTCTCCAGAGCTACATCTACAACGACCCCACAAGGTTCTACACGAGGCAGAGCCCCAAAGAACCATCAGCTCCTTTGGCCCGTGCATCCAAATCCCAGCAGGAATTCCCGGAGAGCCCCCGCGGGACCCTGAGCCAGCCGGAGTCGGGACTGGGAATGGGAATGGCCCAGAAGAGCCGGATGGCCGCGCTGCACTCCTACATCACCCACAACCTGTCTGCGCAGAGCAGTGAGAAAAGCCCTCTCAGCAGGACTAAAGGCTCTCAGCTTTATGCTGAGAGGTTGTACTCTACACAAGTCAGTCCTTTTGGTGCAACTTTTGACAAAGGAAAAGCGGAAGATTTCAAAATGAGGAAGCTGTTCCAGCCCAGACCTGTGCCTGGGGTGCTGAGGCCAACCCCTGAGATGCTGAGTCACAAATCTGCTTCCCAGGATGAGCCAAAGGACCCTCTGAGAATTGTGGATGGTAAAGTTGATATTTACTCATTTTGCTTACCTGAAGTTTCCCTCATGTTTGCTGAACATTTTTGAGAAAAAAAAAAAGATATATCTCCTAGTATTGGCATATTTATATCTGCCATAACGCAGTAATAATGTTCACCATTCCAGCTACTCTTTCCCTGCAAACAACTACCCACATTCTTCAGCCCACCTTCCATATGTGTACAGAAATATATGGCACTTAGTAAGACATAGCATTTATGTAATTTATTATATTTTCATAGCATTTTACAAACAACGCATAATTATGGGTATATCTTTGCTATCAAATCTGTTTTATGCAGTCATCCCACATTATATATATAGACAATACAGAAATGCCTGGTTTTGTTCCATATCTCTTTATTTAACTAGAAATTCAAGGACCATGGGTAAAATTCAAAGTTAAGCACAGAAATTAACATTGAGATGAATTCTGGTGCAGAACACAGAGAAGAGAAGAGAGGCTGTTAGTTCCATGATAGGTGGACAAGAAAGTGGGGTTGCACCTAGTTTTGTCTGGATATTCTGTAATAAAGAACCCATTTCCTGGATTTTCATCTTTCTTTTGATAATGCTGTTTAGCAATGATTGGATCACATGAATGAAAATGGAGGGTAACATCCCCATGCTGTGATACACTTAAAGCACTGCTTTGTAACATGGGTCTGGGGATCACGTAGACTTTATAACTCTGATTGGTTTTGGTGTTTCTTTAAACTAATCTTACTACTGATGTTACTCCAGTGGTTCAGAATGCCTGAAAAATGAAAGAGGTGATCTTCAGCCATTGTCAAGCACTTGTATCTGTTAAACTGCAGTCACCATTATCCCAATGGATTTTGGTGATATGTAAGAGGGTTCCTTTGAATCTCTCTTTATCATCCATAAAGTGTAGTGTTCTTTGATTTGTTTTGTTGGTTTTGGTTTTTTTGTTTTTTTTTTTTTTAATATTCTCCAAAACCAGAACACACACAAACACAGAGAAATGTCAGAGTTTTAGCAGAGGAAAGATAATGCTTGCAGTCTGAAGGATGCTCAGAAGTGAAAGCATTCTTGGTATGGTGCCCAGAGATAATAGGTTTCAAGGAATGAACTATAATGTAAAATCAAATCCAGGTGGCACTGTAAGTCTCTTGCACAGGTTAGACAATTTTGTTGCTAGACTCAAAACAAACTAGGCACATGCTGGTTTCATTATCCTCCAGCTGTTCCACTTCACCTTTCCTGGTAGGAGCCAACTGGGAAAAAAATGCTTAACACTTAGGGGGAATAACATGTTTCACAATTCATTGGGTTGTACTACTTTGACTTCTCATACATAATATGCCCTGTAGGAACTTCTGCCATTGCATCTGCTTTTAAATATTGCATAGACAAGACATTATGAATTGTTGGAGTAGGAAATAATGTGGTTTCCTTTTTATTTTTACCCTTAATAATCTCACAAGAAATGGTGAGGACAGAATCCCAAAATATTCATTGATTAAAATGCTGTCCATTGAAATGAAAGTGGTTTAGATTCAGATTTCCCAGGCTGACCACACTACCTCTTTCTGCTTTTTACCTTTCTCCAATCTCTCTTGTGCTTATGGATTATGAGTTATAGGCGTGTGGGTTGTTTTTTCTTTCTTGCACTCTGTGAACTTCAGAACTGTAAAAAAATGGAAGACATGGGGTGCTCAGTTCTCTGATCCATCTGAGAGAGGATTAGACAAAGGCACTGGACTGGGAGAACAATCCAGAAGGTACTGAGCAGATTAGTACTGAGAATTGCTGCAAAACAGTGGCAGGTAAATTTGCTAACAAGGCACCCTGAGGGAGAAATACAAAAGAAGGAAATATGGAGTAATTTTTCTATCAGATTTGGAAGCTTTTACCTCTAGGAGTAGCATGATGTGCGTGGGTACAGCCTTTGTAGTCACTGTGCAACACTGGAATTGTTAATCTCTCCTCTGCACCAACCATATTTAGAATTTGGCTCATTTTGATGTGGTTTGTTCAAGTCTACTGATTTTTTTGTGTGTTAAATATTACAGAATACATCTCTCTGTTCCTTTGAAAAGGTCACAGAATTAGAAATTCAGATGTCTTATAAAAAATAGCAAACTTCCATGTTTATGGGACAAAAGAGTTTTATATACATCCTCTCTCTGGCAAAGGTGGGATCACCATTCCATATGGTGCTCAGCTGCTGAGGCAGCTGACATGTGGTCAGTAGGGTGATGGGGCTGAAGAAGACAGACCATGCTGTGGAATTTCTAACAAAGTTACTGCTCCCATACCATGTGGTTGACAGGCAAGCTGACTTTGGCTCTTGTGCCAGCAGGGTATGAGGCATCATTTATATTCTGTTCAATAAAAAGCTGTTTTCCCTGGATAAGGTGTTATTGCTACATACTAAGGAATTCTACTGGTGCAGCTTATATTAAAAATTACATCTTCTAGGACATACATGCTTTTACTGCTGTTATAGGTCCAGGGTAACTATAAAGGGCAGTTTACATTCATCAGTTGGAAAGCTGTAGCTAAGGGAAAAATCTGGTTTGCAGTACAAGCCCTGTGAAACATGACTGAGCATTGCTGAGTCTACTTAGAAGGGTGTCAGTGGGAGACTATAAAAGCTCTGCACAGGTAAATGCATGTTCAAGTACATATACTGCTTAAATGCTGTGCCATTGCAGTCTCCATCTGCTTTTTGGTCTTTCTCCAACAATATTTTCTGATTTTAATAAATTCATCATATTACCCAAAGGTGTTTGTGAACAGATGCAATGATATTTATCTGTTTATCAATGTTATCCAGTAATTTACAAATTATTGCAAACATGGACAAGTGCCATAACAAGAAGTGTAAATATCCATATTTGCCATGGACAAGGATTAATATCATATCAGTAACCACGTGAAGTTAGCAAGCCTCTTTATGCAGACCTGCATTTCACCAGGCTGTTACAGACACTTTGGTGACTATACCTCCCAGGACACTAAAAACATGACATTCCTCATACTTACTGCCTTTGATTATTGCCTTTGGTCCTTGACATTTTAACTAACATTGTAGTTCAGTAAAAGTAGATATAATTCCAAAGTTTTACTCATGCCAGTGCAGTATTTAGGACTCTGTCTGATGAACTGTGCCCAGGTGACAATGACCAGGGAAGGAATGCCAGTATTAGAGGAGCAAGAGGCTCCTCTATATAATTTTGAGGTTTTAATGAACCAGAAGAACTTGCAGTGAGTCCGTCAATATTATCTGGAATAGGGTGTGTGGCCATTCTTTTTTGTGTTACTCTTTACCCTGTTCCCCCATTCCCATTTGTTTAAGACTGCTTTTTTGTTGACAATAGATATTAAAGATGAGTCTGAAGGTGGACTGGAGAGATAAGACTGGGCTAAGAATATAGGTGAAGAGAAGAAGTTAGTTTGAAAAAAATGGAATGGAAATGACAAGGTTACATTGCCTGCATGTTGTTGAGTAGCTCAGCAGTTGGTCTAGACAGCTGGCTGTGAATCAAATGAAATAAATAAAAATCTAGTTGTGTTACATTAATATAACTCTTTTAATTATATATGTCCTGAAATATAATTCTCTTTTAAGATTTGTCTTCAAATGATGTTTTATTTGTAAAGTTTTAGTTTTGAGTTGGATCTGACATATATTCTGTCTTTTCATTGCTGACTTTATTAGCTCTGCTTCAATAATTTAGGCTTTTCTGTCAAGATATTGTCCGATAGTTTTACAAAAGATAAGATCAGAAATGATAGCTAAGCAGACACCAGGCTCCTGTGGTAATGCCACAGCACTGTTTTCTTCCTACTTAGTTTTATGCATTGCTGCTATGTGTAACACCCCATCCACCCCTCTGCCAGGTAGCTCTTGTTTTTCTTGAAAAAATGTCTTGAACTCAGGTTGATCAAGTGCATTGAAAACTTTTGTTTCAGTTTGGATTAATTTGCTCTTGTAAATTACCTTTCTAAACTAAAGCATTTGGTCACTGTGCTTTTACTATATTATTAAATTCATAACAGGGGATGGATACAATAAAATGAAAGGAAACTTTTCAAAGTTTTCTCTGAAGTGTTGCTAAGCTTCTGTCAAACTTTAGTATTAATTAATATCTTGGCCTAGAGAATTTGGCACAGATTGAGTTTGCATCTTTGATTCACATTTTTGAACACTTGCTTTCCTGTACAAAGCACTCTGCTATTCCAGTATGGTACCAAAGACTTTGTCAGCTGTCAGTTTGAAGTAACATCACAGATATAACCTGTCTTTTTTCATTGATAGTCACAATTAAGTGAACTTAAAACTCTTTTTAAGGGAAATTTCAAAAACTCACATTTTTCAAGATTAGCTTGTATTTTATATTACTGAATTTTATCATTAAATTAGTAGAATGTAATAACATCATGATGTTGGAAAGATGTTTCTTTTTTACCTGGAAAAGAAAGTACATCAAAGAACCACCTTCCTCATATGTTAACACCCTCTCAGACTCACAGTAAACCTGTTATTTGTTTAGGTCCTTTTGCTTTCTATGGACTAGTTATAGGAAAATGACATTATTTTGATTGGTGGATTTTTGGGGAAATTAGTCTTTGCCTTGAGATGGAATTGGGAAACTGATGGTAAGATGCTGACGGTGAACTCTTCAGTTAAAACTGAAGGGTCCAAAAATGATGGCTGTGTCCAAGGTCTTGGTCTCTCATTCCCAATGAAAAATAGTCCTTGATGCTTGTGTCCCTGCAAAAATCACAGATGTTCCACTGCCTCTCCCCTGAAGCAGAAGTCTGTTAACTACTTTTACTTCTTTCCTACTCTCTGTGTACTTCTTCCTCTGCTGTGAGGAAAAAGAAGAATCCTTATTTTTAGCCCTTATGTCATTTACCCTCTTTTCCTGCTTTTAAATTCACTTTTACGTGAGCCTGAAAGTTGACAGCATGGTCCCAAAGTCTTGCTTACAGATGATGAACCTGTGCAACCACTGTGCTTAATATGGAGAGTGTTACTATTGAGAAGAAAGGTTGGATGGCACCTTCAAACCTCTTATATATAAATTCATACATTCAACAGAGATTTGAAAGCAACCCTTATTTTCCTCTTCCTACACAATACTATGTGAAAGAGTTTTTTTGCTTGCATGCATATGCATAAATATGTTAAATTTCTTATTAACATGAATGAGCAGAACAGAGGCATGATTGGAAATGGATTTCATGTGCTATAGTAAGCGCACTACATTTTCCATCTCATACTCCAAGGGACACTGGGCTGAGTTTTGCAGAGTTCTGCAGACTGATAGTGAAGTAGAGATACAACACATGCAGTCAGAAAAGTGCCTTCCCTGGGGAGATGTTATGCTCCATCTTCTGAGTCACCTTTAATATCCATTGCCCTTGAATTTCCTTATCTTCAAAACTTTTATCACATCAAAGGTGTTTTGCTGTTTTGTTTTGTTGTTTTTTTCTCAATGTGACTGGTAAAACATTTATAGCTGGCAAACCAAAACAAGTTCCATACCTATAATTTATATCTCTATGTAGACACAGATATCTCTAAATCATCTATATCATCTACATCATCTATATCTGTAAATATGTATTTGAAAAATTAGATATATATTCCAGGAGAAATTAATACCATTTAGAAATTTTGTCGTTTACATAACCATTTATATAATGGACATATATTTATATCCACTTCTAATTGACAAGGAACTTTTTGATTGAAAGACAAAATATCTGGCTCTCATTTTTCCCCAGAACTCCATATAGCTACTTATCTTGGGAAAGCAAGTCACCAAAGAAAACTGATCTCTAGGAAACAGTAATGTTGTTTGTACTGTTTTGCAGCTAAAAAAAAGTTGGGCTACTTTAACATTTCAGTATTTTAAGTCAATTGAGACTAGAAAAGAATATTCTTCTTGTAAAGAAAAAGTGATAATTTCATGCCCTCTCTCTAGGAGAACTTGCTGGGTTATGATAGCATACATCCCCCTGTCCTGGCACAGATTCCCCTCATCACAAACTTTAACATCCATTAAGAATACTGTGTTTTCTGTGAGGAGTGCAGCATGAATGAGAGTGCCTTCCTTTAAAAAGCAGATACTCTCCATGAAGGGAAAGCTATCTTTTAGGAAAAATGAAAGGTATAAGCACATGTGTTTCATGTACGCAGCTAAATCATGTGCTTGTGTTGTTTTGTGATGCAGAGACACTGATTAAAAATGTATTGAAGGACCTAGAGAAACATCAAGTGAATGTGGAGAATCTCAGCTCAACAGAACTGGATGAAATCGCTGATACTATCGCCACTGCAATTCAAAGTGTTGACATTCAGGAAGAAACAGAAAAAAATGCTGGAAAAACTAAGGAAGACAAAACAGGAGCACAAGTGAAGAAAGGAGATGCTCAAGGAAGGGCAGAGCTTCAGGCTGGATTAATGGAAAACAGTGTTAATATCCCAGGTATTTATTTTAGATGTTAAGTACAGCAAAAAGACAGCTACCCTAATTTTCCTCTATTGCTTCACCTTAGTGCTAGACTTCTAAAAATCTGTTTTAAAGAAGATGGAAAGGAAAGTTTCAGTATTTCCCAAAAGGCTATGGAGTTTTAGATTGTGGTTTTCTTTTCACAGCACATTCTTCATTTACCAAAAAAAAAAAAAAAATCTATTTCTGAACACTTTGTCTTCAAGCTTCACAAACAAGATAAACCTACACACCCAATTATATTGAAATAAGAATTGCTTTATGCTGTGTGGTCTAATTTCCTATTTGTGAAAATTAGATGTTTAAACAAAATGATCACAGAAATTATTATATTACAAGATGTATTTCAAAATATGCAGAGAAAAAGGTATGTTTTACAGATAATCATTTTTTAACATGCTGCAGTTACTTGCAGAAGAAAATCTGTGGCAAGTACAGGTACAAACCCACTTGTTCTCTTTCCTCCTTAAGGAATTGAAGAGTTATTATGGTTATTTATTTCTGACTGCACACATATTTTCCTGGTGATGCAGATTCAGGAGCCGCAGTAATTGCCATTAATGAGTGGATACCACAGTGGAACATAAGTTACTGCTCATTCATTTTCTATTTTAGGAATGTTATAATATCTAGCACACCAGAAATGTATATATTGTAAGTCATAAAAAATTATTTTAACTGTCTGTTTTCATGGTGATGTACTGAAATCCTTACTGGTTAGGGATATTCTGGTTATTCTGATTGCCAGATTTTGTTGTTCATTAAAAGGAGCAAACTTGGAGGATTTATCTTGAATCATGCTGAGAAAAATGAATGACATTCAGTTTATAAAGCAAAAAGCCAGTGTTATTTGACTGAGGTTAAGGGCATGACCGAATATCATCACTGTAGTTAAACTGTAACATGATTTTGGTGAATGATATCTATTGAAATATGTAATTTTCTTCCCCCAAAATACATATGAGGGAAATATATGTTTCCTTTTCCTTTATTATAAGTGTCCATTCAGCAAGTTAGAGCCATTTGATTCTTTTTTTTTTCCTCAGATATTGGTAAACTGATATGATGATTTGACACTTAATTAGCAAAATAACACTATTACATTGGCTCTTGAAGTACTCTGTCTATTGATCTTGCATTAATTTGTTATCAAAGTGGGGTTAGAATAACAATAACAAATTACACAGTGCTCCTTACTCTGCCCTTCCAGCTTTGATGTCTCAATGTTTAAATCACATAAAAAGGCCACCACTAAAAAGCAGCCTATGAGAAGTCTTTGTTTTGTATATGATGTTTGCCCTTCATAACTATATATTTGTGCTTTTCATATCCTACAGACAGTGGAGTGCATGAAGCCAGTGTGAGAACTGATAAAGAGGTAGAGTACCAGTATTTTACCAAAACAACTATTCCTTCTCAGAATATGAAGTTTCTGTGCAGTGAAAGACAAACTCGCTGAAATATAAGACTTGTTCTATGATTTGTGTGGTTATGGTTCAATACTACACATAGAGATGTTGTTGAGGCATTGAAATATTAAATGACCATTTATTTAAACCTTAACCAAAATGAGTTTTGATGTTCGAAAAGCAAAATCAAGTCCTTTACTCCCCTTTCTCTAATTTTTAAATAGACAGAATTCATAATAGATTCACAAAGTTCAGACAAATTCAGGCTTTTCCTCAAATCAGTAATTTTTGAGCACTGAGGTGTTCTTGAAAATTCTTTTCCCCATGTTCCTTGGCTCTACTTCTGGGGAACATCAGAGGGATTTCAAAAGCTCTAAGCATTACATCTCGTACCCTAGCTAGTAACATCAAAATTAGCATTTTAATCCAGATTACTTTTACAATATTCCTCCCAAGCTTTGAATCATATCCTATGGATGGCTGTCCAATATTTAGGCATTCTTGATGTATATTTATCTTCCTTTTTCTCAGTTTCATGGAGCAGAAAAAATGTCAAAGGAATATTTAAAAAACTGTATGAAACTTCTCCTCCTATGTACTCCACCAAAAGCTAATATTGCAAGACTCATAAACGGACAAATCCTCTTGTGTTCACAGTAAAATCTCTTCAGCCCTTCTACCAAGCAGGGAAAACATGCATGGACAGTGTGGCAGGAGCTTTAAACAACCACATGAAAATCTTCAAGGAATGAAGTGCTGTAGTCACAACAGACTTACAGAGGATCCCATGTATAAATTTCTTAGTGACAGTTTGAATAGGGAATGTTTGAATAGAATTTATTGTGACACAGAGCACAAAGTGCCCATTAGCCATCATTTCCTCCCAAATGCTTGGCTGCAAAGAAGTTATGAAATGAAACTAGCTAATGAATTTTTCCAGGCACCTGTTTTGACTTTGGCTCATTTGCTTATTGTTAATTTGTTAGACACATTTTGTTTTTCTGTGATCATATGTTTAGCTTATTGAATCACTCACACAGAATTTGTCACCATTTCTAGAAATGAAGAAGGGAAACAGAATTGGTGATATAATATCTATTGCTTTTCTGGTGTTATAACTTGTGAGACCCAAGAGTTGAGAGTTTCCAGGCCCAACCCTGCACATTTCTACTTTTTCTCCTCTTCATTAATTTATCTGATAACAAAGTCTCATTTTCGTCAACACTTAGACACATGAAAACTACTGGAAAAATATAGTGGCATAATTTAATGCTCTTTTATTATTACTGAATAAACAGCATGTTCTTAACATAGCCTATAGAAATTAAGTTTATAGAAATTAAGAAAATGACCATGCACCAGTTGTATGAGTAGACTCAACCATATCAATACGAGTTTGAAAAATTATATCCAGCTTTTGTGAATATAACCTTCCTGTATTTAGTTTTAAAAATAATATTATTCTTTTAATATAGGAGAACACTGCAAAACTGATTAGATTCTTGAATGAGAATGCATTAGCTGAAAGCATGCATAAAGACCTTACTCCTGAAGAACCTACAAAGACACAAACTAAGAAATCTGAAGAAACTGACCCTTCTTCCTCAGAAGAAACAAATGCTGGTGTGGAAAATGTAAAAAGTGAGACTTTCTCAAGGGAGCTGACAACTGCAAAGAACAGTGAATCTGACTCCAAAGACCTGAGCCAGACCAACTACTGGATTAAGAATGCTTTAATGCAGGAAGGAAACTCCTATGAAAAGCCTCAGAAAAACACAGGACAAGGCTTACAACTTGAAGTGAAATCTTCTGAGGATGAAGTCTATGGCTATATTGTGACAGTGAAAGAGTAAGTACAACACCCAATTTGAATGGCATTTTTAACTGGGGAAAAGATAAAGTCATTGCACCTAATGAAATATGAATGTACAAGAGGAAAATGCCACAGGCCTGATTTTTAATACATCTGAAACTGTTTGGAACCTGTTCAGTACTTTGATGAAAATACAAGCAAACAGTTCAGTTTTCTTACAGTTGCCTTTTCTTCCATGCAGAAGACATTAAATTTGTAGGTCTTTGCTTAGACCTCTCTCTATCTTCTCATGTTCTAGTGACCTTCCAATATGTCAGTAAGTGTGCTTATGGTTAGGATGCAAGCTTTAAATATTTGACTTGAAAGTAGTCTAAATATCAATGCCTGAGTCATTCTTTCAAAAAAATGACGCACAATAATAAAGCGCAGTGTTTTCTGTGCGGTTTCATTTTGATCTGAAAATAACACATATAGGAATCCAAACATCACATATGCAGCTAGTTTAGAAAGAAAGACCTAATGATTTCAGGTCATGCCACTAATGAATTTGACATTTAATATCATGCTTTCAAAAAGGCAACTTCAGCACCTAATGATACACAGTTCATTACAGGATTTGGGATTTTAGAACCATGTAGGCACTTTTACATCCTTTTCCCCTCCGTAGAACAATGTTATATTTGATTAGCGAACCTGACTACTGTTCTGTGAGAAATTGGGAATTTCTAGGATGGGCTTACAGTTCACTGTCCAACATCACAGAGAAACTGAGGCAGAAATTTCTTTAGCATGTATTGATTCTTTTGACTGTCTTAAACTTATTAATGGGATTGAAGGCAATAGGATTGTGGAAGATTCTTGTTTTTACTCTACTGTTTTGCATTGAAGTGCATGTGACTGCACATTAGAAACAGACCAGAAACTGGTGCAATGCCCTTTAACTGCACCTCTTGGTTCCTGCCTAGGAATGCTATGAGAAGCAGTAGAGGACAGTTTTTCCCCAGCTCAGCACTACTTCCTTACTTCCCCCAGCTCTTTTAACTCATATCAATCTGGAAGACTCCTTTATTCCAAAGAGTCTCTTGATGACACCATGTCCTTTGACTATCCAGACTTATTTGGCTCATAAATGTGGTAAAGTTTAGAACTGTCAGAGCACTATGAAATGGGAGACATTCTGAATTTCAGTGTTCACAGCCTGGAGATTCTTCTCTGTATAACACATGGTTTTGTTCCTAGCTACTCTCCCACTGATGGGTTTTCCCTGAATTATGTCTCTAATTATTCAATGAAACTTGCCGAAGAAAGTAATTTGTCCAAATTTTGTTGGTTCTAGAGGAGTCCATATACACAAATATATTTTACCTTCTTTACAATTTTTAATGGTTTTTAACTGCCTGGATGGCCAGACCCAGAGTGGTGGGAAATGGAGTTACACCCATGGTTGTAACTGGAGGTCACAAGTGTGTTCCACAGGGCTCAGTACTGAAGCCAGTTCTGTTTAATGTCTTTGTTGATGATCTGGATGAAGGGATCGAGTGTGTCCTCAGTCAGTTTTCAGGTGGAAACCAAGTTAGAGAGGGAGTGTTGATCTTCTGAAGGGCAGGAAGGCTCTGCAGAGAAAAAAGCCTTAACTTGCACCAGGGGATGTTCAAATTGCACGTTAGAAAAAAATTCGCAGAAAGGGTTGTCAAGCTTTGGAACAGGCTGCCCATGGAAATCAACATCCCTGCAGGAATTTCAAAGGCATGTACATGTGTCACCTAGGGACACAATTTAGTGGTGGACTTGGCAGTGCTGGGTTAACAGTTGGACTCAATGATCTTGGAAGTCTTTTCCAACTTAAATAATTGTGTGGTCCTATGGCTCCTTGCTATAGCTGGGGAGAGCCATTCCCCATTAGCTTATGAGGTTTTGCAAGTATGATCCAAGGCAGCATTAGCACTTCTGCAGTGAACTTCATGAAATGCTGAGAAGATGCCAGCATTTAATCATGCCACATACAAAAGATAAACATTTCCATCTAATACTTGAAGTAAAGATTTGTGATACTTTAAAGGCTTGTCAAAATGGCAGTCTGATTGTCAATGGCAAGAACAGTAGGTCCCTCCTGCTGTGTTTGTCAAGTGACCTTTCAGATGGTTGCAGCACTGCAATCCATACCAATCCAATGAATTGACACTTTCAGTGTAGAAAATTGTCCAGCAAATCCTCCACTGTGCTGCTTCAGTACTTTATTATCCTGAGAAACCAATCAAATTGGTGATTTACTTTGTTTACTCTCTTCTCTTTCAAAAAATTGCTGTTCTACCACTGGAATATTTGTGAAAGATTTTTTTTTCTTTCTCAGTGTAATTGCTTTGAAGTGTTTTATTAATTTTAACTCTAAAATTCTAAAGTAATCTTATTTTTTAAAAGTAATCTATGGGATTCATTTGTATTCTCTTTTGCCATAGTTATAAACTATAACTCTGTTATAGCTGGGATACATCAGTGTGAGCTCTCTAATCAGAGAAGTCTTGCCTTTGGATTCTATTTTCTGAAATTCTAGTTCTTCACATTTGGGAAACTACTTTTTTTTTTTTTTTTGTTTAAAAGCATGCCAATTCTCCCATTTGTTTGGCAGTATTTGCTCTAAAATGAGGGCCTAGATCCCACAATCAAAACATTTACACAGTGTTTAGTCTCCTGAGTGTCTCATGAGAAAACCCAAAGCCTCACATTCCAGAACATGTAGTTCTTACCACCTCCAGTAAATCTAAATGTAAGCTGCTGCATGCTCAGCAGTTTAAATAGCCAAGCTGGCATGCAATTTCTTAAATATGAGATTGAGTAGCTAGACTTAAATGATGAGAAAAATCCTAGTTTGAAAGTTCGTCTCTTTCCACTGCTTATCACAGTCTTTCAAGCTTCAAAATCAAGTCATGCTTGTCTGAAGCCATGCTTGGACACCTAATGCAGAGCAACCCATCCTGTTTTGTGATTTATCAGAAGCCTTGTGCTTGAAGTTTTTCATACAAATACTAGATCACAGACAGCTCATGGCAGCTCTCTCAGCTTGTGAGCCAGCTTCTGGCATTGTTGTATTTTGCATTTCCTGGATATTTCATGTTTTGTCATATGTTAGCTCTCAATTCCAGACTGTCTATGTAAAATTGTATAGGTTGTAAATCTGTTCACGACACATTAACTGAGCTGGATCCTGCATGCATGGCTCTGCATTTCATTGGAGGTAGCTGCTATTCTGCTCAGGTGCTGGGAAAAAATGGCTCTTGTGTTCGCAGTGTAAAATTGCTATGGAATATGATTAGTCTGACCCATTTAACGTGCTGAAGGGTTGGGTTAATTGCAAATGCTTGATATTATTTCTCCACCTTTACAGATGTGATAAATGATACTGTTTTGCATATAATGATTACTTTCCTCAGGATGGCATTTGGGTTAGGACCCTGAAGCTGAGTTGTGCAGAAGTCTTGGTTTATTCCTCAAGTTTTCTGTTTTCCTAGGCAGGTCATTAAAGAATTGTATTTTTATGATCTTCATTATTTTCCCCCCACCAGGCGGAAACATTTTAATTGCATTTAAAAATTACATTTAAAATAAATGGGAAAAATGAATCACAATATCTACAGCATTGAAACAGGGCTGATAGGTTTTATCATTCTCAGTTACTGGAAGATCTTGGTGTTTCTTAGGAGCTAAAGATTTATATTCCATGAGGCCTTGCAGCTCTTTTTAGAAAATAATGACAGAATGTTCCTGTCTTTTAGTACATATATTCAAAAAGAAACACTGATTTGACCTTCTCTGTATATCTCACAGTCCTTTTTGAAATCATTATTCTACTTACAAGTGCACTTTATCAAGGGAAAAGATTTGTGCATATTCTTCACTTAATTTCTACAACTACCTTTAAAAATGAAAAGAAAATATAAACACACATAAACCAGAAAACCTGTTGCTACTGAAGTCTGTTAAAATCACCAAAGGACAGCATTGCTAACATTAGAAAAGAAGTTAAGTGCAAAATTTTTATATCTGATTTTTTCTTCCCTTATATAACTCTTCCCTTGAATAAATAAGTTCCATAAATGTCCATAATTGATTCTAAAGCCAAAGGTTTTGCTTCTGTCAACATAGCTTGACCCCCTATCTGAATAATACACATGGAAAATCCTTTCCTGTGAAATTATCCAGTAGGCACAATTTGGTCTTTATGTCTCAGCACCAGAACTTGTTGAGAGACATAATTGTAGAATTTTCTGTTGCCAACTCTTCATGCATAATTATTCATGGTCCCTTGAGTTTTCTAGACATTAAATCTTTTTTCCATCTATAATTCTCCAGTTTTCTTGTGATTCTTAGAAAGTGACAGAGATCATATCCCACATATTACTGCTTCACTGCCTCAATTTTGAAATTATATATTCCCATAGGAAAATGATACTTCATGCTTCCTATTCATCCACAAGAAAATAACATAAAAGCTTGTGGCTTTGTGGCTTTGTCACAGAGAGCAATAAATACTGCCCTTTTTTTTTAATATGAGTGTTCAGCTTTGTATATTTTCATTATCTGTTATATGTACAGAGATAATATGATAACCTGTTCTTCAGCTGCCCTTATTTTTGTGATTTCAAAATCTGTTGGAATATATTATGACAGAACGTGATTCTCACCTGCTGATGTAGATCACTTGACAAGAGAAGAGTCCTTCCCAGTGTCCATCTTTCCCTCCTCGAGGGGCTTTGCTGTTACAGATGTTTTCCTCTCATTTCTTTTCATTCTTACCTCTAGAGGAACATAGACAGAAAATTGTCTAATTGCTGTAGCTGGTGACCAGCCAGTCCTCTGCACTAATGACAGTAATGGCAAGGATTCACTCTGGTCCTGATGCAATGGGCAATTCTGGGAGTGTGCCTGGAGTCCCCAGTAGCACCACAAGGATCCCTCAGACCTGCAATACTCCACCTAGCTGAACAGGAGTGGCTGCTGGTCCACTTTCCCACACCAGACATTCCCAGACACTCTCATTCCTCTTTCCATGCTTCTGTGCTGCTTTAGCTTTTGGGGACTTACATGCAAGGTCTTTGGAAGAGCAGCTGGTTCAATACTCCACAACCTCTGAGTGAGCAGGTTCAGGTCACTCTGCTGACTCCAGGCTATAGAACTGCTCATTAGATATGCCCAGACTAAGGATGGGGCTGGGGGCTGTGCTTTGTTTTTATAAACAGTGGGAGTCGTTACAACCCTGAGATGCTGAAATATCTCACAATAACATATGGTCAGTTCTTCTAGGATATCACAGTGCTTTTTGGGTGATTACCATTCAGGTCATCATGAAACAGTAATGAATTTTAAATTTTTGAAATGAGTGAGAACAGGAAAGCCAAAGATCAGGATTCCTGGGAATGCAGCATACTGAATCACACTGCAGTCTATTATCTGACAATACTTTTTCATCAGTGCTGTTCTGCCTAGTCCTGGGAAGCTCAGATGTAAAAATTGCATAATTTAATTTTCATGCCTTGTTTTTTGATTTTTTTTTTTTCACTTTCTTAGCTCACATTATGTGTACAAAATGTAAATGTTCAACCACTAAAAATCAGATTGAAGTAATTTCTTAAGTAGAAAATCAGTGAATAAATTCAAACAGTTGTTCTCTGGGCAACCCGTGCCAGTGTCCCAGTAAATAATCTCGTCGTAATATCTACCCTAAACCTATTCTCTTTTAGCCTGAAGCCATTCCCCCTTGTCCTGTCACTATACTTGCAGGTGAAGAGTCCCCACTGATTTCCCTGTAGCCCCTTTCAGATTCTGGAAGGCTGCTTTGAGGTCCCCACACAACCTTCCCTTCTCCAGGCTGAACAACCCCAACCTCCTCAGCCTGTCTTCATAGAGGAGGTGCTCTAGTCCCTTTATGAACTAGTATTTGCGTTTCTTCAACTCCTTTTTATGAACACTGTATTGTTGAATATTCTTTTTCATTTTGCATTATAAATTGGTCTGGGCTTTATGCTGCCTTGAAGAAAGATGGAAGATATGAAGGAAGGGAAAGAACAAAAAATCAAAAGTACATTAAAATGTGTATCATCATTTATCCTCAATCTCATTTACTAATTACTTGTATGAAGAAGTAATCTGATATGAAAGAACAGGTTTGCATTTTCAAGGCTTTTTTGCATCAGAGATTCAGGGTGCACGACAAGTGAACTCTGTAGCTGATTCTAGCATTCAGCTTCAAATGCATTAGGGAGTACTTTGGTGGAGTCCATTTCAGCCTCAGAAGGGAGGCAGCACAATCATGGCACAGATTATTGCCATTATTTCTGTGCTTCTCAGGCAACAAAGCATCTGTATGAATTTGTTACTATTAACACAGCTGGAGGTACTGAATGTTTGAAGTAATGCAAGCACAGGCTGGCACGGTGTCACACTTTGATTATAACTCCAGAGAGTTGGTCCTTCTCAACTTCTCTCTCACTCTCTTGTTTCCAGGATGCTGTTATCTCCTCTGACCTTCATAGCCCAACCACTGCCATTGATTTTTAGCAAGTGTCATTTGTGTTACAAATTGGTCTGGACTTGAATCTGTCTGTATTAAGAGGTTTAGATTCACACTTACTGATGGTGGAAAAAGAGGGAAAAAATCACGGAAAGTGGGAATTTGCTGAGCTGTCAAAACAGAAGTAAGCTTAAAAAGGTTTTATGGCTAATATAGCCTTTGAGGAAACAAGCATGAAAAAATGGAAGTGCAGCCCAATGCAATAAAATTGCAGTGTCCTTAAAATGGTTATGATAACAGTGCTGTGAATTCAGGCAGCTCTCAAACAATCCAGTGAATAGCTCTGTGCTTCAAAGTTATTTGGTTGCTCTCATGAATTCTAGAAAAACATGAACCATTTATAAAATGAATCATTATTTAACTTAATGTAAGACACAAGACTGTGGTCAAGCCAAAATAAATCCATGAAATGCATTGCTTCCCAAAGTCTTTACAGGAGATGTGTGCTTCAAGATGTATGAAGCTGCAAAAAACTCAAAACTCAGACAGACAAGGCAGGCTTTTCTAACACCATGGACTTAAGGCATCAGTGCCCAGGACTTTCATTATAGATTATCAGATGAATTACTCTCACAGGAACTTTCAGACAAGAGAAATAAATACTATTTCAGTGTCTAAATGGTTTTTTTTTAGACTTTGTAGGCTCAGAAAGAATTTATTGGCAACACTGTAAGTTTGGTATTAAAAATGTTCCCAGTAGTCCTTGCCATGGCACTTACCTCCTCTATGACCTGCAGTGAACCCCTCTAATCTCTCCATTTCTTCTCCATTGTATGGATAATATGCATTGTTCTTGTAATGACTGAGACTTCCTTTGTGTCTAGAAAAAGAGGAGTAGGAGTTGGAGAAGGCTGGATGTGATCGTTTATATTGGTGGTTGCCAGCCTGATGAGAATGGCAGAGACACGTCATTGTGTTGCCCTGTCTTTTCCAACAGGCTGTGTGCTACCCGAGGTGGCAGGAGCACTTGCTCCATCCTTGGGTCAGGAATAAATGACACCTTTCTCCATTTATTCCCTCCTCAGGCAAATGTGACATCCTTCATTTGGATTGTGAGGTGTGTGGCTCAGAAGTTGCCAGTAGCCAGGCTTGGTAAATGACTTCACATCAGAAAACAGTGGTGTTGGTGTACTAAAAAGTGCCATGAAGCCAATTCCCAGGAGACAGGAGTCAGTGGGAAAAGAGGAGTGAAAATCTCTAGTGGAACCTTGGTAAAGCTACATCTGTTTATTGCAGTAGCATCAGCAGCTCTCCCATGCCTCAGTTACTACTGACATTTATTTGCACACAAGGAATTTCGCATCAATCTATTTCATACATCAGTAGCTGAGTTTCCCATTATGGTGCTTGTTAAAATATTTACTAATTTTAGCAGGGAAAAAAAAGAAAAAAGAAAAAAATAGGGAAACCCAAAAGAAACTATGTCTTAAAAAAAATGTTGCTTACAGCCCCTCTGAGATGGAGAAGTGCTGCGATCACAGACTCCGAGATCATGTTGACAATAAGCTACTATTTTAAGCTACACAATTCAAGTTCTGACTATTTATATATGAGGCCCACTGAGCCAGGGCCTCCAGGAGACAGTGCCAGGGACCCTCTCTTCTCCTTTGTGGCAGCACCACACATGGAAGACCCTCAGGTCTGCAGCACCTTCTGCTGAGATGCATCAGACTCTCCCAGGAGAAAAGCTGCTGTCACAGCAAAACCACAAGTTGTACCTACCCTTCAAATCAACAGGAGATAAATGGGATGCTCTTCACACTGACTTTAAGGAGAGTGAGTCACAGAGCAAGGGGCAGGGTGTCACTGCAGATTAAGAGCTGGTTATGAGATAGAAGAGAAAGATTTGTCGTGAACTGCTGCTCCTCAGCGTGTGCAGAGATTAGTGGTACCCCATCGGCAAATTGTCTCTGTTAGGAAGAACTATGGAGGATTTAGAAAAAATTCCAGATGGATTTAAATACATTGAGGGATTAAGGAGTACAATGGTAGATGAAATTCAGCTGGAATGAGTGTAGCAGAATAATAGACATTAACAAAAATAATACTTTGGGGGGAGAAAAAGAAAAAGCAAAGGTATTCTTTAAACTCCTTATAGTCTGTGCTCTGAGGCTGTGGAAAATTTGATGATTTGCTGTATCTATTTACTTGAATCCTACTCTTCATATGGTGGCACATATTTTCAGACTTGAAAATTTAAAAGAAAGCATGCAAATCCTGAAAGCAGTGGCCCATTTCCCTACATTTCCAAAACACAAACTAGTCTAATATGTATCACTGAGGTCAAGAGTTCAGGAGGAGATATTTTTTTAAAGAGAGATTTTTAATAATTGTTAAGCAGATACATAATCACATTAACTAATTGTCTGTAGAATTATAACCATAATCTTATTTATTTTGAGAGGGAATACTCTTGCTTCAGGGTATAAGGCAAGAGGAATTCACTTCTGATATGTCTGTTCTTGGCCTAGGCTACAGTGCACATGTGGCATATGGAAAGTGCTTGGCTCCTGTTATTTTTAAACAAAAGGTTCATGTGTTTCATGAGGATCATGTCAGGACCAGTCCTGACTTCTGGAGTCAGAGTATGAATCAGACTGATTTTTTCATGTATAATATTCTCATTTATTTGGTCTCGTGTTCCTAGTACTCCTGGCATAGAATATCTGTGTTTTTCTACTTTTTGTCTGGGTTTTGGGCAAGTGCCTGAATAATGGCAATTTCATAGACACCCATTCACCACTTAAGTTTTCCCTCGGGGAATTGAGGAAATACTGTTTTTTGAATACTGCTACTGAATAAGTCTTTAAATGTCTTTTCATCTTTCTTTCTTGATTATTAGTGGAGTAAACACAACAGTGCCCAAGCCAAAAGAAGAAAAAAACCAAAAAAAGCCCCCAAACCAACTAATTTTTTTTTTTAAAGCGCTGTTTAATAGATGGATCTTTAAATGACCTTTAAATGGTCTTTAGAGAGGCAGATCTCAGCTGACCACTTCTCTTGCCCTTTTTCAGAATTTTTCCAGAATGATCTTGGACTTTATTTCTTAGTACTTACTTTTGGGCTATGCTGCATTTAGTGCTAGTTTTAAAAAATCAGTAGCACATCCAAGGTGGCCTAAAATAACCTCCAGTCTTGTGCTGGTGGCTGCTGCTAAAGTGGACTCAGGGTGTGGGGTTAGCATGTGTGTGCCATGCTTCCTTCACCATGGCTCTTCTCCCTCCTTGTTCCCAGTAGCAGGAACTGGAAATTGCTTTCCTGCTCTTTAACCTTTTATCTTGGCTGTTTTTAGCAGGCAAAGCAATCATGGCTGGTGTGCACAGCCCCTTGCCCATGGACAGGCAGTGCCCAGGTCCTGCCATTCCAGCTCCCCTGCTTCTCCTTGCCAAGCAGTGCACTGAGAGGGGAGAGAGGATGGGAAAGAAACCAAGCCTAACACTGGCCCATGAAGGTGGATGGCGAAAAATCCTGAACTCACCTGTTCCAACAGTCCCCCTCTGCTGGATTTAAAATTTTGTATTCATTAGATCAAGTAATAAGCAAATAGACAGTTCCTAGCACACCTGTAAGTCATTTTACAGGAGCTCTGAAATACCTCCACACTCCTCAGAGTCTTGTCACTCAGCCTCAGCCCTGTGACAGACATTCCTGTTCTTTTCCAGGCATGGAGGGAGGTGGCAGCTTGGCTGGAGCTGGCCAGGCTGCTCCTACCAGCTTCCCACCAGCAGGGATTTTGCCTGCACCAGTCAATGTCCATACTGCTGCCAAATGGTGTTAGCAGCCTCAACATTATTCATCCTAAAGACAGACTCCTTATTTGACTCTCTAATGCATTCCATATGGTATTCCAGACTCATATTTCTGAACTTTGATTTTTCCTTTTTTAGGTTTAGCTTTTTATCTTCAGTACTAACAAGACTATGCTGCATATTAAGAAAGTGATACTGTTATAGACTGTTGCTCAGTCACTGACAGGAAGGTGATTTGATGTCAATCAAAACTAAGATATTACTGAGAAATGACCAGGTGGAACATCCTTAAATAATTATTTTAAACTATGGCATTCATCTTTCTTAAAATTCAGTATTTAAAAAGACTAGAGTGAAAAAAATGATTCTCAGTTCTCAGATCAGTACTAAAAAAAAATCTTCAGTGTAAAAGAAATTCATATTTGTGTCCACTAAGAGAATGACTGTTAAAAAAAATCTTAAATATAAACACTCAGAATAAATATAGTGGTAGGCAGGACCAACAAAATGATGGTTTTCAGATCAAAACTCAGATTAGATCCTACAGTAAAGTACCACCACAAGAAGCCAGGGATCTTTGGTGAACCTATCCAGGCAGCTCTTCTGGCAGACTTTTCTTTTTTTTTCCTAACATGTACATCTGTGGGATGAAACACCAAATGAGAAAGACTCTTATAGTTCTACCCCAACACTCTGGCCTGCAGGGCATAATCTGTGTGTAGCTCCCATTGTTTAATAAAAGTTGATTACTGAAATTAAATTCTTCAACAGATTTCATCCGTTCAGCTTCTGTTTTTAAGAGCTTTGGATATGTGTCTCATTACCCATGTGTTTAATATCTTTTCCCTTTAAGGCACATTTCTAGGTGTAAAGCTGAAATGTGGTTATTTCAGAATTTAGAGTGAAAGCCAGCCTGCCTCATTTAGGTACCAAACTGCTGGATGCTGCACATATTCCCCTAGGATGTCATCCACTTCATTTCACATCATTGAGCTTCTTGAGAGACAGGTGAAGACATACCCACACAGGGAGGTTAGACACCTCCTTTCCTCCTCTGATTAGAAGGGACCTTTGAAGACTCCAGAAAGACAGCTCAGACTGCAAAATATCTCCCTGTTTCACTGAGACATGCCAAACAAGATGTTCAGGGAGCCAGCATGTCTAGTGCTGCTCTGCTGTCAGGCACTGTGCCTAGGATCTCCTGTCTGTCCTCTGCTTATTACTGTGGGCCTTGGAAAGTGAAGCAGGAGATGGAAGAGACCTTACTGAAGTTGGTCAGGGCAGTTTTAACTCCCACATGCTGCAAGAATGCTCTCTTTACCAGAAATGGAAGATAACACTGTCCATCATCCTCTTGATGGCCTGGTGGTTCATCTTCAGGCCTAAAAGCAACAGGGAAAGATAAATAATGCACAGTAGAGAACCTTGCTCTTAACTTGCAGCACTCAGGAGCAGGGAAGGCTGCTGGACCAAACTTAGTTTTTTTGAGCATGTGTTCATTGAAAGTGGTTTTAAAGTCAACATAAGTCTGAATAAAAGGCCTCCTTCCCAAAAGTCCTGGATGCTGAAGCTCTGCTTCATTCTATGATTTAGATGTGTATTAAATAATATTCAAGCTGAGATCAAGTGTAGCTAAATTTTTGAACATTCTCCAGGGAGATAAACAGAGTGGCCATGCCCTGTGCTCGAGTTTGGACAGCAAGAGAGGCTGGGTGTTAGTGGCATTTACCTGCCCAGAAAATACACTTAGTGATATGCTGGGAGGATGCTGTAGTTAAGCATCCAGGCAACTTTCAGTCTGCAGAGAAATTCTTTGTAATTTTATTGTAGTGCTCATCACTCTTGAAAATAGGCAAACTGACCATCATTGCCTGTGTTCTGATCTAAACAAATTTTAGGTGGATTGAACCCTACCTTACTTGAGATTTTACTGGGGATTAGACTGACATTTAGGTTTAAAGAGTGCAATTCCCAATGTCAGGCCCATTTCTGTACTGTATATTATTCTTCATTTTTGCAGAAAATGATTCAATTGAATTAATCTGACAGGGCTGACTGGATGTCCATTATAGAGCTGCATTACAATTGCTAAACAGTGTATTGGAGGGGCACTAGGTACAGTCTGGTAAAGACAATACATAATTTGAATGATGGCACTAAGGGAGCATTTCAGAGTTCAGTGAGTGGGTTTCCAAAGGCACTTGGCAATTGGGAGGAGGAAAAGCAAGTGAGAGCAACTTCTTGTGAGACTGACATTACCTCAGCATAACACTGAACTGCATGTTGTTCTCCTTGGGCTGAGAGCAGCCTTGGCAAACTGCAGCAATCAAGCCATCTGTATAATTGCATCAGATTTCTTGCTACCAAAACGGTTCAATTTATGCAATTGTTTTGACAGGCATGTTGGGAAATACAGAACATATAGTTTTCATCATTGTTTACTTCTGTTTTCCCTCTTGTTCCCTTTGACATTGCCCACTGGCTCAGATTAGAGTTTGAGCTCCATTTAGCTCAGCATGCAGAGCTGGCCATGCTGCCAGTGTTTCTCCCCACAGAACTCCTCCTGTGCCTTCATTTACATGTTTCCTTTTTGTTCTTTAACCAGAAGGGGAAACTTTGAGCCTTGCATACATAAATCATTAGGTCCAGGTCAAAAATAGGCCATTATTCAAAATGTTTGTTCTCACTCATCAGATTTGTAGTTAATCTTGGGAATTTCTTGAAAACGTGGAATCCATTTGTAACGTTGTTCAGAGGATTGGAGCATGAAGCTGAACTGGTCTTGAGATCAGTCCAATATTCAGCCCTGCTCTTCTGTTGAAGTGGTCTAACTGTCCATTCATGAAGCAAGTCTGGTCCAGAAGACTCTGGTCTCCAACTCTATTTGCCCACAGCAGCCCTTTAGCAAGACTTCCAGCTCACCAGTGAAGCAGAAGTTAACTTCACTGGGCTCAGGGTCCTCCAAATATGCTCTAAAATCAGCAAGATGTGCTCTAAAACCAGTCAGAGCCCCTGTGCTAAGAAAGTTTGGAACAAAATTTTTGATAGGGGTATAAGCAATGTTTTTAAATTAATTTTCAGGTTGCATAGTATTTGCTGCTACATCTCCTCCATGTTTGGTAAGGAGTGGTATATAGATCCAGTAGTGTTGGTGTTTCTATTCTTAGACACAGAATGGATGCAAGTCAAATAATAACATTATTATCTTTTCTGTAACAATGCCAGGTACCTGACAATGCCTTCATTTTATGGGCAGTGGAATTGCAGGTCAGGAAGATGTCTTGGCTGGGGGTAACTTGATAGACCTCTCCCAGATGAAGATATATTCTGTTCCTCATTAATTATTTGTTTAGCTACAACTATTCTCTTATTTATTTATAAAACCACTGAAAACAGTGGGATTGTATAGACAGATTTAAAAAAAATGGCTAGCATTACTATACATTTTGTAGCAGGAACTAAGGAGAAAGTCACTTAATGGGATTGTTCTAAGTTGTGCCAACTTCCTCAGAGCAGATTTTAAAAATTACTTCTCATCACTGCATTTTTCTTGTAAATTGAAAAGTTAAATCTTAATAGTCAATAGCAGGGGAAGATTATCATTCAGTGTTCTATTATTTAAATTACCTCTGTAAGTGGATTGTTCCTTAAAATATTTCTGTTTTCAGCTTCCTCACTGGGAGGGACCTAGACAGTGGAAGATCCAAAATCTTATTTTCACCAGACAATCTAATTTTCTTGCATTCAATGTCCAGTACACTTTGTGGAAACACTTTGATAGTTACATAAAGTTGGGCTTCCAAATCCACTCCTAAGCATTTAAATGGATTGCACTAATTTTCAGAAGTGCTCAGCAGCTCACATTAAAGTTAAGAGATATTTATTCCTGTGCTTTCATTTCAGATTCATCTCTAAACAAAAGTTTTATAGCATAGATCTTGCCTTCTGTAATTTGTTTGGGTTTTTTGTTGAGGGTTTTTGTTTGTTTATTTGGGTTTGGGTTTTTTTTTTGTGTGTGTGTGTGTTAGACAAAACTCATAAACTTATAGGGAGATGATTGACTCAGGATTATTTTAGGTTAGCCAAGTAGATCTGAATTGGATGATTTATTTTTGGCATGATTAACTGGATACAGAAGTTTTCATGGCTATGTCATGATGTGAAATCATGACGTCAGAGTCTTGAACTGAGCTGGGGAGTCATTTCATCTGAAGGGATAATGCAGTACTACCATATAATACTGGCTAAATTTAGCAGAGATATAAGCCATATTCTCTAAGAGGTATAATATTACAAGAGCCATGCGCTGAAAATTAAGATAAAACAAAAGCAGATGACACTCTGAAAAACTTTATATCTATCAATCTATCTTTACAAAACCCAAAGGAAATATTTATATTTCATTCCCCACTTATTTATTCATAGTCATTAGTGTGTCAAAGTATATTCTACCAATAATATGAGATAGAGATTGGCATCTGAGTGAGAAACAGAGTTCTGATACTGGTTCAGTAGAGTCTGGATCTGTGAACTAAAAACATAACAGTTAGGGTAGCACTCACAGATAGAGATGATATTTGAAAATAAAGCAATGGAAGGAAGTACATGATACATGAATTTTATATACTTTCTGACTCTCTTTTCATCTTCTAAGAGAACTGGAGATGGAAACCTAAAAAGGACCTCAAAAGAATTATTTTAAACAGTGACATGTATCACATTTACTTTTAGCTGATATTATTACAGTTACCTTGAAAGAAGGGGCAAAAGAGAAATCTACAGCAAATGGAATGACAGCAAAGGCAGGAAATCTGAAGTAAGAACTGTGTCTAGATCTCAGCTGACAACATCTGCAAAAAGATGCTCTGCCATCCACCAGCTAATTCTTCTTAAGTCCAAAATCTATACCAAAGGTGATCAGAAACCTTCAAGGCAATAAAAAAAAAAAAAAAAGTAGTGGTAAAATCAAATCATAGAATCATAGAATATTCTGAGTGGTAAGGGACCCATGAGGATCACTGAAGTCCAATTCCTGCTCCTGCACATGACACCCCAAAAATCACACCATGTGCCCAAGACTAATGTCCAAACACTTCTTGACTCTGCTGAGAGTGCTGTGCCCTGGGGAGCCTGTTCCAGTGGCCATCAAGCAGGGTGTTAAAGGCACTGCAGAAACCATTCGTTTTCTTGGACATGGAAAGGCATACCAGCCTCAAGAGAACTTGGAAAACATAAATAGCATCCATGAGAAGTCCTTTTTCTGCTCTTTTTTTTTCCCAGCTCATGCTTTGTATCTCAGAGGCCTGTGTAAATTGTGATTTCTCTTTTAAGGATTCACCATTATTGGTGTACTGAAATGTCTTATCACAGACTCCTGGAAGAAAATTCCTATGAGTTGGACCTGGGGCCACAGCCCAGGGACTCACTCTCTGCTGTAGTGCTTGGAGTGCCAGCAAGGCCCAGCACCAAAGGAGTTCCCAGTTCCCTCACTGGGAACTGCATTGACCATCTTGATAGTTCAGATGAAGCTGTGTGAACCCCACCCACAGTTTTTCTCCAAGTTTTTGGCCTTGAACAAATAGTTCAGTTGTCAGCATTGTCTAAAGAGTCTTCTTTCTATTGTTATAACTTCAGTCTGGAGCATCTCACTATTTGTTCC
This sequence comes from Catharus ustulatus, assembly GCF_009819885.2. NCBI lineage: Eukaryota > Metazoa > Chordata > Aves > Passeriformes > Turdidae > Catharus > Catharus ustulatus. Next base: position 9,080,272 of record NC_046221.1, on the reverse strand, counting down.
TTATCTCAACACTTATTTTTTATTTTTCTTTCTTGTCTAGCACTTGAATTAATTTCATAGTTGTTGAACCCTCACAATCAATAGACAAAACATATTTCTAAGAAAAACCTCACTCCCTAATACAACAGCTGAATTGAGCAGGCTGAAAACTAAGCACAGTATGCTAAATTCACAAATATCATGTGTTCTACAAGTATTGAGTGCTTGCACCAGGATGAGTGGGAGGGCCATGGGCAGGAGGTGATGTTTAAAACATTGTCCTTGTGAAAGCCTGAAATCAGGTGGGTGATGTGGGTGAATGGTGCTGTTCAAGGTCAGTCAGTTTGGTTAGCACTGTGCTGGTGGAAATGGTGTGATTCTCTCCATGTAAACAAAGTTAAAGGCAATCACCGTACAAACCATGCAACAATGAGCAAAATTAAACACTAAACAAAAGCAAAGCATTAATTGAGTGTGAAAAATCATGGCCTGACACTTTTAGAGAAAGGTTTTGAATATTCTGTCCTACAACACAGCTGTCATACAACTGTAATAAACAGTACTAGACTGTACCAGTGTTGGGAAGTTGGAAAAATTGCATTGAAAAATATAATGATTGTAATCATTCTTAATGGGAATCCTCAAATATGACTGTGGGATCAGTTAATAGTATTGGTACCATAGAATACTCATCCTGCTTTCCTGTGCTATTATGAATGATAATTTCCTAGCCTATGAGTTTGTGAACCTTTGTGTTTGAGTTTGATATTGCATGAGAGTTACTAAGACTGCTCTTGGATGCTCAGGCTTGCAAAACAATGGCCTTCCTGCAGCATTTTCTCACCCATTTCCCCTCCAGCAGTATTGCTGGTTTGTAGCATTCAAATGCTCTGATTACACCCCCCATTTACTGCTGCTGCATTGGCTTGGTGCAGCGTATCTTGTTTTTGAATGCTTTTTCAGGGGAGTAGGGAGGGGTAAGCCAGGAGTAGGAGGCTGAGCTTTGCAAGTGAGGCTCCCTTGGTTAAAAAGCAGCACCAATGTACACAGCAGCCTTTGCCTGAATCAGACTTGCTATTACAGTAAAAGCCCACTTGCTGACACCAGTCATTTCTGTAAAATTTAAGCCAACTTCTTTGGGAGAAAAGATTTAATTAACACATAAACCCCAGAGTAACTATGACAATCATGTTTCTATCCAGTGTCAGTCCTTGAAATATAACAGTTTTATGCATAATCTATAGTACATTTTTTTCCTTACACAATCAATCAGATTCTTTTGTTACTTTCACACAAGAACATTTCTGTCTTAGACATCTAGAAAAAGTCTATATTTATCTGGTGCCTTGAGGGGCTACCTCTGGTTGTGACAGGAGGTCTCTTGAGCATTTTGGGCTAGTAGCATGTAGGGAGGCTGAGAAATTCCATCCTAACCAAGATCCACATGAGATATTCCATTATTTAAATAGAGGTGCCCTTAGGGCAGTGCATGCAGAAACCAGTGAAAAAAAAACCCAAAAAGAACCCCCCAAAAACAAAAAACCCCAAACCAACAAAACAAAACAACCCAAACAAGCAAACAAAAAAAAAAAAAACCACAACCAAAAACCCACCAACTAAACAAACAAAAAAACCCCAAAAAGCAACAACAAAAAAAATTTAAAAAACCAAAAAAACAAAAACCCAAACCCTCAGTATTCATTGCAGACAATAAATAAAATAGTGGCAATGAATTACCATGATGTAACATTAGATTTAAAAACTTCAACTCTGAGGTAGAAATAGTGACCATCGAAAAAAGCTTTGAAAAAAATCTTTTTCTTTTAGTTCAGTTGAAAAGATTGTGTCTAATACTACATACTTTTTTTTGACACTTTCTTCTCCTACTTATTATAAATCCTTGAAGGAAAAATACAGAACCATTTTTTCCTGTGAGTTAATAATCTTAGCAAAGTTGTTTCTGCTTTACCATGGCATATGTTAGATAAGCTTGTAAGGTGTAATTTTATGGTCTTTGGGGCTTTAACAATGTTGAGAATAAATCTGTGACCATAATTTAGACAGAGAATGTTGGCTCTGTTATTTTCACTGGACACTTATATAACTTCTGCATCTTTTTATTTTCTTAATACTTTTGTGTTTGGTTCCACAGTACTGAACAACAACTAAGCAAGGTATGATCTGTATATTAGGAATGGAATGTTCTTAATACACATTTAGAGTTGCAGCAACTCTAATAACCTGAAATTTTTGCAAATATAAATTTTGCATCTAGATAAGTGCTTTTTAAAATGATAGCAGTCATCTTGTGTTAGGCTTGATTGCAACCTGTTTTCTAAATTAAAAAATGTAAATGTGGCATTGACAAAGGTTAAAAAGATTTAAAGGGGGCTCTGTCAGCAGTGTATGCACACACCAAGCTAAATCCTATGTATCTAATCAGTGTCCTCTGGACTGTGTGTCTTGCTCCATTGTTTACTTTCAAATCCATAATAATTTTGTATCCTTTCACTGGGCAAAGATTCATTTTAAAATCTAATGAATTTAAAAATATGCTTTTCACTTGTCCATTTGATACCGAGCCTGCAATTTGACTTTCATTGTTTGTTTCCCTCCTTGTCTCGTCAATCCTTTTCTTTCTTTCTGTCCTTTTACTTTATTACATTTTTTATTGAGGACTGAGATGAACTGGTTGCTGCATCATGGGCCCATTACACTTCCTAACAATTCCATTTGCACCTTATTGTTTGTCTTATTGCTGGAAAATTCAGGTGATTCATCATGCCTGAAGAAGCACCTGATCCCAATTCCCTTGATATCACGATCACTATGTGACAGGAATACAGTTAGTGGTGGCTTTCAGACTCAAAGAGGCCAAGGTGATAACTCTTTTGGGACCTTTAGCCTCTCAAGTATTGATGAGTTCCATTTTTTAATGCTCTGTTTTCTTGCTCCCTTTCAACAGCCCCCTGAGTGTGGAAAAGGGCTTGGAGTTAATAAAGGAAGTGGCAGATCTCCTGAAGCTGCAGATGAGTGTCTTCGATGATGTCAAGTATGTACATGGGATTTTCTCCTTTTTTTCTTCTATTGGATGTCTCATTATTTTTGAATAGTTTGTCTTACAAGGAAATATCTGCTCTTTACTGTCAAAATTAAGGAGAGTAGGCAAGAGACAAAAAAGAATATTGATGATCTTTGCAACATTCCCTACATACAGGAATAAAATATTTTGAGAAAATTACAAAAAATGAAATTTTTTCCTGCTTCCATAGAGAAAAATAATCTGTTCCAAATCCTATATAAATATTACTAACTTTATTTCAGTTTCTCAGTAAGGAAAGTCTTCTGAATGGTCATTATACCCATCATTGCCAGGGGGAAAAAAGAGATGAGAGATGGATAAAAACTTGAGTGTCTGGCTTTGAGTCTGGCACATGGCACACGAGGTCATGCTTTTTGGTCAGCTGCTTATTTAACAAGTCACAGGGAGTTCAGCTATGCTGAGCACTGGTTTTGCTCCTATGATTCATACTGATGAATGCTCTGCATGTTAATCTCATGAACTAGGAGGTTATGATCTGCCATGTCTAGTAAAGAGTTTTAGATTGAGGATTTTCTGAAGGCATTTTGGAAGAAATATGTACTTCACAAAACTTCATCCTCTCTATATAAAATAGTAGTCTGATGTAAATGTAATTGAAAAGAAGGGTCAGCTGTGGGAGTGTTTTCAGAAGAGAAGTCACATCTTGATGCCTGGGTAGCATCCAGCTCCTGCCTGTGCCTCAGGAGCTTTGGGACTACTTGCCTTGGCCCATGAGTTGGGTCGCTGAAGTGCAGTATTTTTCTCAGCCTCACCTGTGCTGCCATCAGCTACTGTTTGATCTTCATTTACAGAACAGAATTCATTGTTTAATACTCTGTTTGAAATTATAGTCTGCTGATGTTTCATCCATCTGTAGTGGAAGTGTTTATTCTTGATTGTAAAAAAATCAAAAATTGTATCCCCTCTATTACTGTATTTATATGGAGAGATGGATTCCTGATGAGAAGATGTTTTCAGAAATCTGGAAAATACCAGACATATTTGCTTTAGTTATTGAGAAGGAAAATATTCCCATATTTTGTTTGTTTTGTCTTTTAGTTGTATTTAATGAAAAACATTTTTTTATGAATACCAACTTTTTAAATTGAAAAAAAAAAAGATATTCTATTATCTTTCATGTAAAGACAATTTGTACCCTTGACTTTGAACACTAGCAGTTAAAGTCTACTGCACATTTAAAGGAGAAATCTCATGGAACACTTTCTCAGCTGGAATCAGTGGGTTCAGCTTCATTAACATTTACAGTACAAGAGCACTTTCACCTACCTTTCTAATTGTTAGTATGAAGCCTTTTGGTTATTTTTTATCATTTGATAAATCACAACACATTGCAGTTGATAGGCAGTAGATTCGTTCTCTAATGAAAAATATCCTTCCAGTGCTAGAGCCAGCTGTGATGGACCTTTCTTTTAATGTGCAGAATTAGCTGCTTATTTTGCATCTATTAATATGCAGTAAAGTGACTGTACTGAAAATATTTGTATGCTCAGTACCTTAAAAGTGTGGTATGAATCACAGGAAGTCCAAGCAGGACTGAGCATTCTTTCTATTCATACAATGTTTTTATCAGTCTTTGCCTTTTTAAAAATCTATAAATCTATGAAGGGTTATCCTAAATCTCAAATCAGTGAAGAATTAATCCATAGTAAATTTTCTTTATCAAGAGAATGAGATGCTTTGGCTCAGGTTAAACCCATTAATTACTAAAGGAAGGTGGAGCTGACCAGTAGATAAAGCAGTAGTAGAAAGTTTAGACAAAGGCCTTGCCAAAAAAAGAGTTAACACTGGATTTGTTGTTTGTTATTTTCTTGCCATTACTCCACTATCAGTGGAAAATAATACCAATTTGAATACTCTGGTTAGATTCTCAGTGGCCTCATGGAGAGGGGTTTCAGGGAAAACCTGATGTCATGGCATAGTCATCACTGACATATCAGGAAATGTTTCTCAGGAAATATGCTCCTTACTTGGGCTAAGGCATCATGAGTGATTTATTTTATTTCACTGGCAGCTAAAAGTATCCTTTCTCTTAAAGATTTTTTTTTTTTTTTGTAAAAATGGAGAAGGTATGTAGAAAAAACTATCAGTCAGCCTTGAGAAAGTAGACTTATAAAAGGAGTGAGAATTTATCATACTGACCTGAGTCTTTGCTTGGTCTAAAATTCTGAATTCTTTCTTTTCCCTCCAAGAATTCCCAATGGTTAGAAAGTAATAGTACATACTTGGCCATTTTAGATCATTGCAAAGATTTCTGAGTAATGTCATGTTAATGAGAATCACGTGGTTAATTTGGGAGTATGGACAGTCATCACATCAAATAGGAATAGTGCAAGAGCTGAGGAGAGAGGGTGAGTTCTTTTAAAGTTTTTAAATTCTCTGAGTTTATTGTCCTTTTCTCTGAAAAAAACTCAATGAAAATTAAAAGTAATTGCTTCACTAATAAATTACTGCCTTCAGTTAGTTTTGTCTGCAAATATCTTTAACTCTTCCATATATTTTTAGTTTCTCCTGTGCTTTGGAGTTAGGTAAGTGGACTATTGTTTTTGCCATGGATAGGAATCAAACACCCAGCTCTTGTGTTAGCTCTTGATTAGCTGGTGTTTGGCATTAATCAGCTTATTTTATCTTCTTTTTCACAGTCCTCCCAACTTAGGGACAGTCTTCAGTTCAAAGGATATCCCCAGGTTTGGCTTCCTGAGCGTTCAGTCCATCTCCACAGACTATTTGTTGTAAACTTTGCATTGATATAAACTTTGCTTGCTCTGTGAAGCAGATAGGTGGGAATAGATTTAGGGAATTCAGAACAAGAAATATTTCAACGTTGGAAAAAAGATCCAACATGTTAGTTGTCACTTTTGGATACAGCCTGAATCTTTATGGAAGTAATAGTTATGCTTAATATGTTTTGTTAATGGTTATGTAGCTGTCAAATAAATTCCATTATTTCTTATTACATCATTAGAGACCATTAAAAGGATATTAGCATGCTGATGTAATTATGCAAGCAGACGTAAAATTACTATAGTTATGATTTTATAATCTAATTATGGGTGTCCAATGCCCCTGGTGATTGATTGTTGGACTGGTATCAGGGATTGAAGTCAGATTGGTACTAATATTTAGGAGGGTTTGTATCTATTTTCTTTAAAAACATATGACTTTGCAATCTGCAACACTGTCCTTCTTCATGTAATTTGAGTTATTCATAACACAAGACACTATCAAGAGACATCCAAATATAATAAAAATACCAAAATCTCTAAGCTCAGCTTTGAAAGTAGTGGAAAGGACACAGAATTATTAGTCAAAGTCAAATGACTTAACTGGTTTCTGATGAGAATACAAATAAATTTTGAATTTGTTTTTAATGTTCTCATATGTGGGATATTTACTGCCAACATTGTAAAGGGGAAGTTTCAGCTCTGACCTTGGGTGAATACCTTTGAATGGAAAGAAAACAGATTATTCTGATTTCACAGTATTTCAGGCTTTATATCCCCATTCTCAGCCTCCAGCTAAGAGTGAGATTTTCAGCAGAATATTACATTCTCTCTAGACTGATATGATTTTCCCAATTGCCATTGAAGATCTTTTGCTCTAGGTGTCTCTTTTTTCCCCATTTTGTTCTGCTTTAGCTTCCTTCACTCATTTATCTTAATGGCAGTTTCTTCATTTTTGCCTTCTAATACACCAAAACTCAGTACTCAAAGTTCTGAACTTTCAGGTGATGTGCTGATTTGACCAGCATTTCCATTTTCTTATATAATTTTTCAGCAGAAAACTTCTAGCAGAGCACTCTATATTCATTCCATAAAATTACATTAATCTCAATCTGCTGCTGTTGTTTTGAAGTGTAACAATTCACTGTATAATCTCTATATATAATGTTGAGAGTGAACAGGACACTTAGGCTAAATTTGAAATGCTAATATAAATAGATTTTTTTAAGTTGAAAAGGCTGATTCTTATTATCTAATATAACATCCTGGATTGAAAAGCCATTTCATTTAACCAGTATTCTCCTATCATGAATTGATGCATCTATATTTTGCATCCAAAGCTAAGTTAAAAGACCAAATCCCTCATCTTTCAGTCTAAATTTCCAACACACAGGATTCAGGCTGGTTGTTCAGCTTTCCCACCACAGAGCTCCCCCCCCACACTGGGACTACAGGTGAATTCAGTTTTTACTTAAATAGTTTATTATATAAAAAATTCAGTTTAACTGAAGGTATACAAGGAAACCATATGAAGAGTTCAGCTGAAAAATACCTTTCAAATTTTGTAGCAGACACAGCAATGTGATTTGACATTTGGATAAGAAAATACTATAAATTCAAAGTAATAACTAGTTTCAAAATTTAACGAAGCTTGACTTATAAGGAAAATGCTTTTATTTAGGTGATGAGAATAAAGAAAAAATTGACTTTGGACAGAACTCAAGCCATTTTTTGTTTTGTTTTGTTCAGATGACCAGTCTTTTGAATAAAACTAATTATGATAGACTTCTGAAATATTGAATCACATCTATATATTTTTCTACAGCCAACTGTTTTATTTCATGAGCAGAAAAGAAATTCTCAGTTAACGAGTAGCTCTTCAATGTTTCATTTTATTTTCATTGTTCAATGTGTGACTTCAGGTTTTATTTATTGCACCTTATTCAAATTCTGCTTTGAGGTCAGAAACCCCATTTCCTTCTGTTTTGGTTTGGATTTCTTTTTCTTATAGTGCTCTTCACTACACTATCAAAATGCTCAGCAAACATGAATTGATATATCTAAGTCATGTGAGATATGAGGTTTTATTAGGACCATCCAGAGCTGGAGTTATGCATGAAAAGATTAGTGTCAAAGCATTTACCACTACGAGGTGTGCAGTGTGATGTGTCACTGCTCAGCTTACTCAGCCTCTTCTGAAATGAACTTACCCTGGCTGAGATGGGCATGGCATTGGCTTCAATCTGCTGAGCATTCAATGACCTGAGCATTCAGCAGTCCCAGAAGTCAGTTCTCTGTTCAGACAATGGTATTTGGCCTTTAACATAAATACACAGATAAATAAATAATAAACAAACTAACAGACAAATTCCTGAAATTATTTTTCCTCAAATGAACTAGGTCTGAAGTAGATGATTCCAGCAGAATTTAAAGTAACAGTAGGACCTTTAAATCATTGTTATTCCATACTTCATTTGCAACATACTTCCTGAAGTCTGATAAAATTGAAATTAAGGCCTCTGAAAATATTAGTCTTCTCTACTACTTGACCACCATTCATCTTTGGATTTCAAGGATCCTACTGAAAAAACACTTTTAAAAGAAAGGCTGCACTTCTGTATTTGAAGTAAGATTGATTTTTCCTGTTATACAATAGCACGTCCAGAATGTTAATCATGTTTTTTAAATAGTTTTGTGTAAACAGTGATTTTAACAAAAGCTTGAATTTAGAAGGCTTATCATGAGGACAGTTACAAGCACATTCTTTTCATACTTCAAATCTCTTGTTTTCAAGTACTGGGGTTAGAAACATTTTGCACTTCCTTTTCAAAGAACAACCAAACACTGCTATAATTATCCTGCTCTTAGAAAGAGCTGGAATGGTTGGGCTGGAATAAATACAATTTGAAAAGTCAGCCAACCATCCCAGTGAAAAGAAAGTGAACTGAGGAAAGCATCTGAAAATCAAACCAAGTGGTAAAAGTTTGGAGAAGCTTAAAACACTTTCAAATTGGAAGTGTTGGGCAGGCAGAGTGGTGAGTGGAGCTCCCAGCCTCACCTATTATAAACATACATTGGCTGTAATGTCCTAATCAGGCACTATAGGTTCTGCTCAATGTTTGTCATGTTACTTTTGTAACACCTGGAAAATTCAATCAACCAGTTAATCATATTCAGTCATCCAGAACCTAAACACTGGAACAATACTTGGTATTTTCACTCCATTGTGCTGATGGGTTATGACGTGGTGTATGTATGCTTTAAATGTGAACAACTCAGGAGATTATTGAGAGGCAGGATAGTGTGAGGGAGGATTATTTAACCACTGAGCAGTGGCAGGACAGGTAGCACAGGGTCTTGTTAGGTTTGCATTTGAAAAGTTCCCTCCACTGTGCAGATTCTTCATGATTCCATTCTCTTTGATTTGGTGTGATTCATCTTTTCTTGTGTTGTATGTTGAACGTCTGTGGATTAATATTCTTGCAAAGGTTTTTTTCAAGATTGGCAGATTCTGGATTCTGCTGTCTATGTCATTTAGATTTACTGAGAGGAATGTTCTATAACTCATCCTACTCTCCTTAAGATGCTGTAATATTAACTAGAAATAGAATTTTTTTTTTTTATTTCTATTCCATTTATTGCCCAGAAATTAAGCAAGATTTGTATTTCAGTTTGAACTGTACCACACTTAGTCTCAATAAAAAGATAGACTTTTCAAGAAAGTTGAGCACTATTTGTCATCTACTCTGATGTTAAATTGCAAACAAATAACTATAGTTATTTGACATAATCTTGTTTAAAGTCTTATAAAAGCATAACTCAGAAATAATGGAACCCCTTTTATACAAGCTTGACTTCTCCCACAGATTTAATGAGTCTGGGAAACAAATTATGTGAAAAATGTATTGCTGTAACTCATTGCATGCAGGCATTTATAAGAAATTACATTGTGTTTTCTGGTACATACCGTCTTATTTGACAACTAATTTATAATATAAAGATTCATCACTTTTTAGAGAAACAATGATAAGGGAAAAAAAAAGAGGTGAAAATTTAAACTATGCATTCCCTTGCTTTGAAATGAGTGTTTCTACAACCTTAGCATTACATTAGTCTTGTGGCTTCTCCCCCTGAGGTACAATATATTTTGTGTTCTTTTCTTAAATGAATGTGCATATAACCAAGATAATTTTGCCTTCTCCACTGTAACTTTCCTGCTAGAAAAATATAAAAATCATTAAAATTACAGGAAGTATTTTGACCTGCAGCATTTTATGAATTCCGGGTTACGAAAGAGAGACCATAAAAATCTAAGGAGATTCTTATAAATAATATGTATGGTGCTTGGCTTTCCATTACAACATTTCATCTCATTAAAACAGGGGATTTGCACCTTCGTAATCAAAAGCAGAATGAATCCACTATTACTGATATATCTCCATGAACTCCTAGGTCTCTGCTCAAGAGAAGGTTTTTACAGATATATAAACTTCTGAAGTCTATCTTTTTTTAACTTCATATTTCTCTACTACTCACCTCTCTGTGTGGCTGAGAATGCCATCATATTCCTTTTTTAATAAAATCAAGGTTCATAACATTATAGAGTAGGTAGGATATACTCCTTTCTTTCAAGTAAGTCATTTAGTTTGTGCCATTGCATTTAATTTGTATAACACTTCACATATTATTAACAGGCAATAATTTCCATTCTACAGATGAGTAGATTGAAACCCAAGGCAGTTTGCTTCATTTTCCCTAAAATGGTGCAGGAACTTGATGACAGATATGAGAACAGAAACAGAGAACTGTGATTCTCACTCTTGAAGTAAAGCTTCATCCACAAATAGAATTACTAATATTAGAAATGAAAAATGGTATTCATGTAGGGATTTGTTTAAAAGAATAACTTCTTAGAAAAAATATAAAAAATATGTCTATGTCAGTCTTGATCCTCCTGCCCTTGGCTACCTGATTCTCCTAGAAGTACAAACACACATTTTTTTCTCTCATTTTGTGACCTGGAAGGTTGGATTTCATGAGTATTACAGATGTGCTGACCCAGCTGAAAAAAATAAAGAATTATTTTGCATTTTTGTTACAGCCTAACCAGTAATTACTGCATAAACATGTCAATAAGTTGAATTATAACCTACCTGTGGAAGGTTTTGTATTCCTTAAGAGCCATAAAGACAGAGCAAATATACATCTGTAGGTGCAACTGAAAAAGCCCAATAAATTCCACTTGCAGTGCCTCCCTTGCCAAGGAAATATCTCTCACTCACAGCTGGCAGGGGTGCCTCCAGAACAAATCTCATTGGTGTTCTCAGAGCTAAAGGAGAAGCCAACAGGTCTTTATGAGGACAAGCAGGAGAGCTCTGCTTGCAGCACTCAGAATTCGGCAGCCTTTTGAAATTAAACTGTACAAAGTTTGGGGTTCTTTGTCTTTGGTTGTGCTGCCTAATACTGATGCAAGGGAGTTGTGTCCTACATGGAACTCATCAAAGCTCTGAGCATTCTGAACTTGTACCTCTGCAACAACCCTAACAGGTGAGTCGTGCTCCTCATAAAGGATTAAAAGTCACTTGTGCAAGAGGAGCAAAAGGTGACTGTCACTCCAGCAGACAAATTTTCTCCGTGCTTTCAGCCAGTGCCATTAACAGCACAGGTGTGCAGAGGGTGAGGAGGACTGAAGCTAGGAAAATGCATTGAAAGCTTACTGGGTGAAAATTAAAAATGTCTGCTGTTTGTGGATATAAAGGTATAAAGAAGGAAAATGGAAATATAAATAGAATGCTTTTTTCCCCCTTCTTCTTTTTCATGACATAAATTTTTTCTTTAGCTTAATCCTTGGGGAGTGGAAGAAAAATCACTGTACATTTAAGAAGCTTTTTGAGACCATTTTCCCACCCTCGCTGGGTCCAAACACTTTTTTTTTTTACCGTAAGAAATTATAGCATTTGTATGGTTTGTTCTTTTAAACGCTGTAATTAAGAACCTTATTTGCATGGCAGGCAAAGCTGGCAACTTTCATGTACTCAGTGTGGTGAAAATGTCAAGTTTCATGGCTTGTGACAGATTAATAGAAAAATTATTTTAAAACTCTGCAAATTATTCATAGATATTGAGTAATCATCAAAAGTTGCGTTTTGTGGAGAATAAAAATAGGGCAAACTGAGTGTAGCATCAATCTCTAAATTAAGCGTTGTCTCTTTTTAAAATCATTTAAATTGTAGGCTTAGCAAAATAATCTTCACCTCAGATGAAGCAAGTTGTAAAATCTTTAAAATACTCTTTCATCATCTTTTGCAATGTAAATTAGGATCAGTGTACTTAGCACAATTTTGATGCATATAGATTAAATGATTAATACAAAATTAATGATTAATGTAAAATAATTAAAGCTCCATCTTTTAGTATCAGTATCAGAGACCCACCTGACATGGACTGCTGTTATTGGAAAGCATCCCTTTCTGGACCAGTCATCCCTTTTCTGTGACTTCAGTCTGGAAATTATTCTAATGACAGTAGTGTGTCAGGCATTTCATTATTTGAACACCTTGTCGTGGCCTCTTCTCTGCCCCTGAAATGCTGCTCTGTGCAGTCACTCCTCAGCACTTATCATGTCAGGGGGAGAGAACAGGGCACGACAAGGTGTCCAAGGCTTTACCTGATTTATGAGGAATGTAACTTGCAGAAGTAAATCTGGGCTGCAACCATCAAATCCAGACCTAAGTTTTGTTTCCATGTAGCTACATTTGCAAGATGTGATTGCTCTGAAACTGTCAATCTTTCTAATCTTTGTGGTCTACCTGTTATGCCTCCCAGCTGCCTGGTGAAAACCCCTCAAATGAAATTCAAGTGGTGATGGGAGATCAGCCACTAGCTGGTGAGCACTGCAATTAGTGTCTTTCCCTTAGCAGGGATTTTGCTTTTCCATCTTTAGTACCTGGTCACTGTCAGACACCAGGTGTAATGCCAGTAGAAAAAGTCTTTAACTTTCTCTCTCTATGCTGTGTTTAGTGCAGGAACACTTCAGAGAATGGGGAAAACTGTTCATGCTTAGTGTATGTGAAGGATATAAACAATAATGGAGAATATATTACTTGCTGTATTGCAGGGTGTTCTGCATCATTCTGCACTTTAGGGAGCATGTTGAGAGTTTCCTGAGAAGGGCTCGAAAAACTCATTTTGCTAAAACAGAAAAAGATTTTTTAAATTGATCACTGGCTGTGCATACATACCTGTCAATAGGAATGTGAGAATACATACAGCTCCACATTGATATTTCTGCAGCCCAGGTGCAAAGTGAAGCAAATCTTTGAACTGTAAAGATATTAAAGAGTGAGAGATGTGTGTCTTTTTAGTATTAAGTCTGAGTGATGATCAATAATTCTTCACTCAACAGTTCAGGGATGCTATTTTGTAGCAGGTCAGCACAACACATCCTTTGCAAACTTTCCTGAATCTTTGAAGCTCAGTGAGGTACCAGCTTGTGTAATGTACAGTATGATGCAATGCTTCCCAAAATAAATTCTGGCCAACAGTTCTGATCAAAAATGTTGGTCAAACTTAAATCAAGGAGCCAAATGATTTCCAGCTACTCTCAGTATCAGAAGGAGAACAAAATAGCCAGTGTACATTTCTTAATCCAATCATGTATTATGTGTCAATGTCCAGCTGCAATTTTCTGCCTTTGCTTTTCTCTGTAAATCATGCTGTAGAAACACACTGTAGCACAAAAATTCCTCTTCTAATTATGTGCTTTTCCCCATTGATTTGATTTGACGTATGTTTATATACCTCTAAATATAATATATAAAACATTTACAGCAACATGAGCATCTTAATTTTTCCAAAATTGAGAAGGTGAAAAGGAGGCTTCAGTGCAATATAAACAATGGACATAAGCTTCAAATTCCTAAACACAGAAGGCATAGAAATGTGTACACATTGCAAGTCATTAGTTCAAGCCCACCAAACGTTTCCTGAGACAATTACCTTCACTGCTATAAAATTTGCTTTGCACAGTCCTCTGGAGCGTAACTAATTGCTTTTCTTAACCTCCAGAGATTAAAGGATTTTGAAATGAACATATAGACAAGTAGTGACTTTAATTTCAAATCTAAGCTTTATTAAGACAAGCCCTATTTTATAAAATAGGATCATTAAGAGAATGTTTCATGTTGGAAATAGCCAATCCTAATCTCCTCATCTTCCTCCAGTCTTGAGAAATTGCTCTCTGCCTGTGTCTTAAAAATGAGATGCCACCTCAAATCATTTCCATCTGGCATCAGCTCTATGTCTCATCTTCAGGAGTACACAGACCCATGTTGGCACTTGTTTCTCAAATCCTTTTCCACTAGGGGGTATGATAGACTGTGACTGCATCTCTCAGAGAACACGCGGTGTGGTACTGTAATGCTGAAGCACACGCACACGAGGGAGAGGAACAGGCATGAAAAGCTTGGTGCATAATTTATGGAGATTTAAATCCTGTCATTCATAAATATAATTATAACCTACGGCTTGAAAGTGATATGGACCTTGCCATATTGATCACGCTCCAGCTCTGTTTATTCAGATCATTCATTTGTTGACAGGGAAAATATAAGAATGCTGTTAGTCGCAAAACAATTAATGAAAGGAAATACTTCTATTTTACACAAAGAATATTCTTTGTTTCTGTGTGTGTTGTGCACCCTCCCACCTTCAGATGGGAAATATAAACCCAAGGGGAGGGGATATTATTAAATCAGCAATCAACCTTCAAGTCATTTTGGTATAAACACTGTAATTATTTCATCTCTAGTAAACAGAATAAAAGACAACAGCACATAAGGGTGACAATTTGCAATATGCTTTGAATGGCTTTGTTAAAAAAAACCCTTATTATGACTGAAGGCAACATTATTGTAAGTTAAAGAAGGCAAAAGTTGTGACAGCCAAGGGGGGGGTAATTAGTTGGTAAAGTTCAAATAATAAATTTAGCAGGTCATTGCAACGCATTTTGTGTGGGGAGAAGTCACTATTTATTAGCCTTGAAGCCTGAACTGCTTACCTTTATAAAAATAATAATTGTAAAACAGTATAAGAAAAAAGTGATAAGTGCAATTACATTGCATAGTCCAGATACCTTCTAAAATTCACAGTCTTCACTTAAGTGAGTATAAGTTTATTTGTGTCAGAAAGAAATGACTACAAATTTACCTGGGGGTAATTGTAGTAGCATGCAGCCTCAGGAAAGGGATAGACCAAAAAATGCTGTCTGACATTTTTAACCCCAGCTGCAGCAGATGTGGGTGAGGCTCCAGCCTGGCCATTGTGGTTCCCGTGTTTTCTCCTGCCCAGCTGGGTGAGTGCAGGCTGGGGTAAGGAACCAGCCTGGAGTGATCCTCTGCTTCCCCAGCACCTCCATCTGTGGGAATGCTTTGCTTGCATTCATCAGCTTATAAAGCTGAAAGCAGTCTCATCTACCCAACTTAAAGTTCCTATTAGGGTGCATTTTATACATCGTGGAACCTTTTCTCAGGCTGGTTGACCTCCTGTTAAAAAGTCTTTTAAAAATATTTTGTAGTCAAATAATTACTGGTTTTGTTTAAATGTTCTCATCCAACACATAATGAACAGTGAGGAATTCCCTAAAGGGCATCTTTTGTTATTGAAATGTTTATTTATTGAGTGCTTTTGCCAGAAGCCCCCCATGAGAAAAATCTCATTTTATGAGCTCCTGAAGCAGTCAGTTCCCAAAACATCAAGCAGAAATGCAATTTTGACCAAGTAATCTCAAGGTCTTTTGTTTGCTTTTAAATAAACAGAATGCCACTGTGCAAAAAGTTGTGAAAAAAGCCAATTTATTTTCTGTATTTTCCAAATATTCCTAGTGAAGCCATGCTGATGTGGTGCTCAGGTGATTTCTTACATACAAGAATTCAATTGATACAGTAGAAGAAAACAATGTCCCACAGAGCAATATATGAGTGGGTGTTTTAAATGATTCTGAGATTTATTCTTTCCTGCAAAAGGATGGTCTTCACTCAGTATCATCCCACTTGCATGAGGAATTTTTTCCTCGCCCTGTTTTTTGTTCTTGTTTTCCCTGAGCAGTGAGGAGAAATGACAGACTTGGATCTTCCCATGTTCCTGGAGTATCCAGGTGGAGCCAGTGGGGTGGTTGTTGACAGGCTTCTCTCCTTGGAAATCCCTGTCTCTCACTGCCTGGGCTGTTCACAGAAATGATCCAGTTTTAATCTTTATGATTTTACTGACACAGGAAGGGCAGGGCTGCAGGGAGTGGGGCAGGACAGGACAAGTGGGGGGAAGTGGGGAGTGGCTGAGACATAAAACATTCAGGTAAGGGAAGGAGAACAGGAACCTTTTTGTCTTTGCTGATAGAGCTGAAGTATAACTACATTGTGATAGATACTTCGTGTTGGTTCTAGATTCTCAGTTATAATGGACTATGCAGTGAAGACTTGGGGGGAATATCTGAAATTGGTTTTTATTTCCCTCCTATCCTGGTCATGCAAGAGCTGCATGTATGTTGCTTTTATTTAAAGCAGACTGCTAATGGCAGTAAGCAGTAAGCACTGTAAGCTGGGGGGGGAATCAGAATTTCTCTTAGGTTGGCAACACAGAAAGAAGGACAGTGCAAGATTATTTATAGTATCCTGAAACAGGTGCATTTTCTGGTTGATTATACCAGGGTGAGTGACAGAATGGTCTGAATTTTTGTAAAGCAGTTATCTCAAAATAAAAATTACTCTGCAATTGTTGAATATTTTAATATTATGTTGAAAAAGGTTTTATAATTGCCTGACATTATTAAAAGTGTTTCTTGACCATTAGTGACCAGGCTTTTAGGTATCCTTTAGCAATAAAATCTGGGGTTTTTTCTCCCCTCCCTGTAGGAGTACTTCAAGAAAAATGATTGATTAATGGCAGTCCCTGTTAACTCCAGAATAAAATGTGAGCAGTGCATGCTTTCCTAGTAAAAGATGAAAGGATATTTCTTATTCTTATTCTTACTCTGATTCCCTTTGTGACCTCAAAGGGAAGTCTTGTAGTTAAAAAAAGGTTTTTTCTGCCTGAAATGGAAGAAGTTTAAAGGTATTTCTGTCTAGGATATATGTGATGCAATTAAGCACACTTCATTAAGTGCTCTCCATTCTATGATTGTAAGAGATTAACATGTTACTAAGAGAATAACTTAATACTTCATTTCAAGCCCTGCAACACAATATTTTTCAAGTTATTTCTTTTACGCAGCAATTTTTCAGATTTCATTCTCTCCTAAGCCATGGCCACAGGAAGTCAAAAGCTGTTACATGTACAGTTCCAGCCCATGCACTTCACCATTTAAGCAGCGTTGCTCTTCATAGTATAAATGTAATTCTTTACACAGATGAGTTCAAAAAACATTTGGAACTTGCATAATATATTTATGTAAGTAAACATTTTAAAAATAGTGCTGGTGTTTGGTTTTCTCTTCTCCTTTGTAAATTCTTGCATTATAATTTATATAGTCTCTTGTTCCCCAGAAATTTTTCTTCAAAAATACATTCAATATATTATTATGTGTGATTTTCTTACTTGTTTTGTAGGTAAGTATTTAAGTATAGCTGTAAGGACATCACACCTGAAATTTCTTCTTTCCTTTCATCAGATGTGCATGTAGGATGTTTATTGGGATAGACAGAGAATAAATGCAACATTACTAATACAAATTTATTTTTCCTTAAAATTGCACAATGATACTTTTTGGTGAAATCCTGAGTACATTGCCACTCTACATCTAATCACTACCTTCCTCTGTAAATATTTTATAGATTTTAATGCCATAAAGGACCATCAGGCTGCATGCAGAAATGTCTCCACAGAGTCAAATAATTTCCTCTCAAAAATTGTTCCAAGAGGTGATCACTTCTGTTGTTAAATGAGAAATACTTTGTGGTATTTTTTGGTCAAAAACAGCTATTGGATCAGATATGTCCAGAATCTCTCTCCACACATATTCTTGCAGAATATGATTAAGATAAATATTCTGATTTTCTGTATTGTGCCTCTGACTTGCAGTTGTGACAACAAGAACTGAAGTTGTGTTGATATTGGAAACATAAAATATGAAAATACATGTAATCTTCTTTGGATACTGAATTCCAGTGATGATCTATGCTGTACTTGAGTGAATAGCAATTTTAGTGCCTTCATTTTGCCATCTTCATAATAAGAATAGTATTTACAGGAGTGTTCTAAAGTTTAGTTAATGTCATTGAAATTCTTTCAGACAGGCAAAAAATACACACAGGAAGCCACAAGAGGTATAAAAATGTATGCAAATGTAGCTAATGAAGCAAAAGGAAGAGGGCTAAATGGTGTCTTAATAGGTTCTCTTTAAAAACCTATTTTGATAAGGAGTATTATGCCATGTCTCTTGATTATGAATCTTACACTTTTTTAATAATCTCTTTCAGCGTGCTGGGACCAGCTGTGACCTTCCGAGTGCACTCAAACCTCCAAAATATTTCAACTGCAGATGTTGCCAAAGAAGCAGGTAAGTCCTTGTCCTCCTTGCTCAAACTGTGACCACCCCCATGTCTGTTTAGTGTCAGTACCACTGCAGACACCACAGACACATCCTGTTCTCCCAGAAGACTGGCATTTAAAGGGAGAGATGGTTGAGAGGTGAGTGGTGCATGAAAATTTAAGTTTAACATCTCTGAGACCATTAAAACTGTTTGAGACTTCTTTTTTTGTCAAGAAAATTAAATGGAGGCTTGTAGTCAAGTTTCAGCTTGGTGGAAAACTCCAGTGTTGTCAAATCTTGCAAAAACACATTAGTCATTTGTCAAAGAGGATGTAATACTTTCACTTTTCTGATAGCTTTTTTTCAGGGAACAAAAATGTTATTACACCTTAGCCTTAATTTCTGGAACAAAAAAAGGTAGAAATATGCCTTTGTTGGTGTTCTGTTTAAACTATTTCAAAGACAAGTTAACCTGGAAGTAAGGGTTGTATTTCTAGAATTAAGCTGCTTCTGAATAAGTACCATTGTTCTAAGGACTCCTATTGGCTCCTTTTCAGCTTGGCTATTACCTGTGTTATAGAGTTGCTGACTACAAGAAATAATTCTGCAAGGTATCTTTAATTAATAACTGATTTGCTTTCAAATTACTCAATTGATGGGCTTTAAAAATCAGAATTAAACAATTTGCAATATTGCTTGAAAACAGAAACAAGGAAAGTTCATGTAAATAAACACTGTGGCCCCCAAACTGTTCATTAACTTCTCCTTTTGCTTCACCATGGATGAATTTAGTTGTAGAAAGAACTGGGGTAGTTCTTATGCCAGAATTTTCCTTTGCAGGACCCTTTGCATTGGAGAAGGGTCTTGTTAATTGGTGATTAAAGAGTAGCAAGGGTTTATCATGTCAAAAATCCCTGGATGTGCACTGTTAGAACTCAGAATTTACAATAAACACTGAATTATGTGACTCTTGAAAGGGTATGATTTTTTTTCCTGGGAAAAATTCATATGGCTTTTTTATAACAATGACCTCCCCTGTGTTGTAAACTTGTTGAATCCCTCTGAAAGGATCAACAAATATGTTGCTGTTGGTAGAAGCTGCCTGGATTGCCAGAGGCGTTTGACAAGGTCTTCCCAGAAGTTTCTAAGGAAACTTAATAGTTTCTTAGAATGTGGAATATGGAACAGAAAAATGGTGAATCACTAATTGGTTGGGAGGCAAGAAATAGAGATTAGGAATAAAGTATTAGTTTTCTAAAAGGCTAAGATAGTGAAAAAAAAAAAGTGTAAGGACCTCTGCTGGGACTAACATTCAACATAGTTATAAGTGAATTAGAAAAGAGTGAGCAGGATGGTGAAAAATCCTGCTAATACTGAATTATTCACAGTATTAAAGGTGAAAGTTGATCTTATAAAAGTATAAAGCTGAGTGAATGGACTCAAATGGCAGATGAATTTCATTGGAAATTACTGTAAAAAATTTCATATCGAGAAAAAATAGCTTTGCATACAAGGTTTACATAGTAATTTATTTAGTGTAGTAATAGGTAATTTGATGAAAATGACAGTTCAGTCTCCATTATCAGTTGAAGAAGAAAAATGTTTTTAAGAATTATTTGGAAAGGAATAGATAACAGAATGATATAATTTGTTATTTTATAAATATGTCCTTTGCCTGAGTTTAAATACCACATGTAGTATAGCTTCTCGTACCTCAGAGAGATTTGAAATTCTGGTTGAAATGGAAAGATTCAGGGAAAGAGAGAAGACATGATTGTAAGTAGGGAGCATCTTCCATACAACAAATGGTGAAGTAAGGAAGGAAACTTGCTTTTGGGAAAAAAAAAATAAAATAAAAGAGTGTGTTATGACAAAGGTCTGTCAGCTCTAGCGTGCATGTGGACAGGACTGTATAATTGCTTTTGCAATGCAAGAACAGATGAAACTGGCAGAAGGCAGGTTTAAAATAAATCTGAATGCAGTTTAAAGTTTTTCCAGTTGTGGATAATTAGGCTTACATGTTTTGAAAAATTTGCATGTAAGGAAATTAATGGAATTGGCATCCACTGAAATTTAGCAAGACTGTGGAAACCCTGTCAAACCCAGGAGGTTCCTGATGTGTCTTGACCTGTTCCTAACAAGCCACTCTGAAAAATAAAAATGTTGTGACATTTATTTCAGCAAAAGTCAAGATATAACATTCTGTTTTTTCTTACCACTAGAATCAAAGTAGTTGTTTTCAACTTTCTCAACTTAAATGCTGCTGAGAAAGTAGGGAGGTTCTGGGGATGAAATAACGCCACCCCAGAGAAAAGGCAACCAAGTGGTGAAGGGTCTGGAACATAAATCCTGTGAGCAGTGGCTGAGGGAGCTGGGGGTGTTTAGCCTGGAGAAGAGGAGCCTCAGGGGTGAGCTCATCACTCCCTCCAACCACCTGAAAGGAGGCTGTGGCCAGGTGAGGGTCAGTCTCTCCTCCAAGGCAAATGGCAGGACAAGGGGAAGAGGAGCCTCAAGCTGATCCAAAGGAGGTTCAGGCAGGATATTAGGAAAAATGTCACTGAAAGGTGGTTAAGCACTGGAACAGGCTGCCCAGGGAAGTGATAGAGTCACCATGTCTAGAAGTGTTCAAAACCAAACAGACATGGCTCTTTGGGATATGCTTCAGTGGGCAAGGTGGTATTTGGTTAAGGTTGGGCTTGATGATCTTGGAGGTCTTTTCCAACCATGATGTTCTATGATACTATGAATTTCTGCAGATTCACCAATTTAAATTAATATTTTATACAGTAATTTAATCTATTCTTTATTGCATTATTATCCCAAACATTTTCTGACATCCATTTGCTTAGTGAATTAAAAGTTTCAGGTTTTGATGGCTGCCAAAAGAGGTTTATGGGAATTTTACATAAGCTCCTCTTGGTATTTGAATGTGCCCATAGTATTGTCATAGCTAAAGCTTCTGTTTACCCTTTACAAAAAAAAAAACAAAACAAAAAAACCCCAAAAACAACAACAAAAAAAACAAAGAAAAATAACTCACAGTTCTATTCATCCCTCAAATATTTTAAATCTTAGAAGTATCTTATTCTTCTTTTCTAACTCATGAAGTTGCAGTGCTTGTCAATGTACTCACTAATCAGTTCATTTATTTAAAGCAAACTTCTTACTTCCAGATCTCTAAGCCAAAAATAATTTCCCTTAAAAAATCAACAGCAGTGTATACTTACATAAGAAGTTTTTTCAGGCTCTAGTTGTAATTATAAATTTTTACAGTCAACGGTGTCTTGAAGAAAAACATTCCAAGTACTTAATTTACCAAGGGAAGCCAAAGGAGAATAAATCAATGCATAGTTCCAAGGCAGGCACAGGTAAATGCATAATTCTATGCTGTACTGCTATTAGGTAACTTGACATCCCTCCAGGATCTCGGAAAGCAGATCTTGTTTACAGAAAATGAATAGACCAAACGGACAGAAGAATTTCACAGTCTGTCACATCCTTAGAAATGAAAATAATTTGGAAATTGAGGTAATCAGATGCCATAATAATTATAGGAATGTAAATTATTCAGATTTACAAAAAGGAATTTATTTGTGCAGTTGTTAGGTACGTGAAAGTCTCACTGATAGCCACAGGAACAGTTTCTGTGCAGCACTTTGGTCTTGTTTTTCATGTACCATATATTTTAGTAACCAAAATGGATACACTTCATATTTTCCTTGCACTATTTAAGGTTTAAATATAGGGAACTATATTTAAAGTTTTCCATCCTTCTCTGTGAGTTTGAAAAATGTGCAGGTTAGAGAAGGCATGGGACTATTTAGCAACTATATGAGGAAGTGAATGACTTAAAATATCCACTAAAAACAGAGATATGGAACTATGATAATGAAAATGGTTTCCTCTGTTGTCTTGGAGTTTGAGGTTCATTCTTCTTGGTGCACACATGACCTGTCTTGAGGCAAAATAAGGTCTCTGAAATCCTTTAGAGACATTCTTGGTGATAAAACTTTTTTTTCCCCAGTAATTCACAGTTCCAATTCTGTGTAAATGTTTTGATTACTTTTGGTTGTTTTTTTTTGTTTTTCTTTTTTCAGTTTCTAGGGCTACATAATTATGTGGGGAAGCTGACAACAGAGTAATTTAAAATTGTGAATAGCTTGCTTTCTCACATCAACAATACCTTTATTTGTTCTAGAGCAGGACACCCAACATTTTGCCAGCTTTACACACTTTGACATTCAAATGATAGAATACATCTTTCATCAAGTAGCTCTCCTCTGGCCTATTTCTGTTTAATAAGTCAGGTTCAGTGGTGCAGTGTAATTTCATCTCAAGGTTTTGAAGAAATAAACTTTCTCAAGACATTGGTGACCTGCTTTAGGAGTAATTACAGTTGGCACGACATCATTTAGACAAACAAATGTGTTATTTCTTTTGTCTTCAGTTTAAAGGTCAGGAGAAACCTAGCAGAGAACAATTATCAGTAAGATAACTCTGTATAAAATTCTAACATATTTGATATAGAAACGAGGAAAGAAATTGCTTTATATGTAGTCCAGAATCCTGCCATTTAGGCAAGGACAGTGATAATTAGAGTAGTGGAAACTTCTGAAGTCTCCAAGCAAAGAATTTTGGCATCAGGTGCCTGTCATGGTCGTATATATACTGAACACATGAAAAAAGAGATGTAGAAGTTTTGGGCACAGACTCTCAGCACTGCTGAAATGCCTTTTAATGTTAGAGTCATGCTCACATTTCTTTTTGTATTGCATTGAAGTGCAACAGTTTATGTGTTTGGGTAAGACTGAAAAGCAAAGGGCTGTGTGCATGGTGTAGGCATGGCAGTGATGGGGACAGACAGCACAATGAAAGGCAGTGCATAACCAGATATTAGGGAATTAACAGGTCTTGTGTGCAGGATCTTGTGCCTAAGATTCCTTGTGGTACACACCAGCGTGAAAAGTCAGAAATTTCAATTTATTTAATGGATATATAGGAAGATACAGAAAAGTTTTTTCAATTTTTTCTTTTTTTTCTAATTTCTGTAACTTTTAAATAAAGCATTGTTTTGGATGGTTTTGGGATTAGCTTTTTTTGGGGCTTTTTTCTTACTTTTCTGTTGCCCTGTTGGTGAAATTCACGTTTTCACACTGTGTATGGTCTGAAAGGGATTATTATTCTGACTTAGAGAGTAAGTTGTTCAATCATACAAATTTCTTATCTAAAAATCATTTCTCTGTGAGCAATTTAATTCTGAAAATAAAACATCACAAAATTAATTCTGCTGAAACCAAAAATGCAAAAATAATATATTGTTATTCAAATTTTACTGTATTATGCAATATAACCAGCTAATTTGAATAAATACACTGCATCAAATTTATTGGAATAGATTAAAAAACATATAGAATTTCTCAGCAGTTTTAAATGAAGGCAAATGATTAAATCTGTGGTTTTACAGATTTTGAGATTTAACATCTGCAAATTTTGGTCATATCCCATCTGAGCTGAAATATCCATGACAAAAAAATATGCAATAAAACTTTTTGACATTGAACATGAATATTTTTGTTGAAGTTGGCAGCTCTAAACAGACAAAACACCTCCTTAACTTTTAGCATTAAGCAATTCTTTTGAATGAAATTAATACTTCAGACACCTTAGAGTTAACTTATCCTGTGTAGTGTTTTCAGCTGCTGGTGTCTTATTGGTTTGGAGTGGTCCAAGATGCCATAGTTCTGCTCTTAATTAGGATGAGTAAATGGCTGAGCTCTTCGTGAGCCTGGATCCAGTTGGTGCAGAAAGTATTTATGCCTTATTCTGCCTCCAATGTACTGCTTCTCTTGCTGACATCTTGGAATCTGACAATATGTTTTTGTGCTGGTTTTGTAATAATATCTACCTTGTTTTTCATTGTGACTGTCAGAGCAGGAGATATGAATTCTGTGTCATCAAAAAGGAGGAAACTTCAATTTCAAAACGCAAAATCATTACAACCAGCCTTGGATTTCTTGCTGACTTTTGGTGTAAACTTTGCAAGGCTTGTGAGAAGTTTCATCAAGATGAACTCTGTTGCTTCAGGCACCAACATGTCCATGCTGGCAGAGTGTCTTGCTTCTTTTTTCTACCCCACAACTGTGAGCAACAATGGTCATTTTGAAAGTATTCATTGCTCAGTCACTGTCAGATCATAATTCAGCTGTGATGAAGTAAACAGAACAAGTTTAAAGTCTTCAGAAGAATTCCTTACCTCTGTTTAGATTTTTGTAGACCATGCAATTAGATATCTTGCTCTCTCTGAGATGGTAACAAAGAATGTGTCTGTGAATAATTTGAAGTTCATCTTTGAAGAGAACTGACAGCTTGTGTGTCAGAAACTTTGAACAATGTGGCCAGGAGGCTGTGAAGTTCATCTGATTTCACTTGCCATGTTCCTGGTTTAAGTAGGATTAAAATTCTTCAGTCCATAATGTGAAACGTAAAGGTTTGACAGGTCTTTTTCCATTCCTACCTCTCTTAAGTCTTTTGGTGCAAATCCTAATTTCTTCTACTCAAGCCTCCTTAACTCACATTGTCCTTTTTCACCTCCTGAGCCCTCTGTAGTGGATCGATTTCCTTTCACCTACTGTATCATCAAATCCATCTGAATTATTTTCCTCAAATCCTTCCATTGCTGAATAAAGGATGTCATTATGGTTTTGAAGATTATTCAGAAACTGAACTGTCTCCTGCAGTACCAAATGTCTGATACAGTGATTAATGAGTTTTCAAGATGGCATTTCTTCCCGACCTTGTTCTTACGTTGAAAAATAGAACAAGTCAGAAGTGCTACCATTCAGAAAATGTGTCTCAATCCTGAAGAACAAGTACCTTTGGTTATGACTCTTCTCCATGGACTTCCTTCTAATTATGCTATTCCTTGCTGTGATTAGTAAGGGTGGAATTAATTTTAAGACACACTCCTCTCCTCTAAGAAAAACTGTGAAGTAGCTAATTCTAAAGATAAATATTTCTTTCTGTTTTAACAGAAAATTGCAGAACTTCCTTCTGTTCAACTCACAAAGTGATGTCAACTATTCTGGCATAAACCCATAAATCCAGCTGCTTAACTATTGGGAATGGTAAAGCTACTTCATAATTTTGTAAAAAGGGGAAGGAAAACAGAAAGAGTTAAGTAGCATTCTGTAGTTAATAGTCTTTAATTTAAAGCAATGATAATTTGTCATTGCATTCTCATGCCTCTTATTTACACCCATTAATAGAAAACAGTCAATTAAACTAAAATAAGGAGATCTACCATTGGTGTAGAATAGATATTAGAATATTGTGGAATACAATAATTAATACCTGAACAACACAGTTATACAAAAGGTTCAACGGAACTATCAGAATTGAAACTTAGATTGAAACTCATGTATTTCTGTTAGCTGGTTTTTTTCTGAAATCCATAAGCAGGCCTATGGAGACTAGTAAAAATAAGTCTTCTATTTAAGTAATTTATGTCATGGTTTAGAGGTTAATAGAGATTTTAAAGCTGAATTTTTTAAAGAGCCCTCTGGTAATATATCTAAATGCATTTTAATAGTGAGAGTAGAATTCATCTAAATCAGTTGCAGCTGTCTAAATGTTAGACATTTATTCAAAAATAGTTGCCTAGATTGCCTCTACATTCAAAGAGAAAAGATAGATTATATGAAGTGACATTTATCATAGGTGGCTAAAGGTTTGAGAGAGAAATCATTACTAATATCCACAGAATCACTGAGACATTTTTGATGATAGAGCTGCCATGCATAGATCCTGCATGTAAATCTGGGGAGATTGGTGGAAGTCAGGATGGTAGAATTTAGTACGCTGGAAAGCTTCTTCTAGTAGTTGCTGCTTGGTAACATAGTCAAAAATATTTTTTTTTTCCTATTGATAGATCTCTTAAAGTCTTCTGATGCGCATCCTGATTTCTTCTACATAAGTCCCCTTTATTTACATTTTCCTTTGCTAACATATTTAAAGCTCTTTAAGCATTCAAAATTAATTTAAGATCAAGTAAAAATACAAAAATTTAAATTTTGATAAATATTACCATGTGTGATACTATTAAATAACCAAATTTCTTCAGTTGGCTTCTTCACACCTACAGAGCTGGTAATCCAGAATACAACTGCCCTGTAGTTGGAGTGCAAAGTGGTTTTCTTTCAAGCCAAAGAAATCTCCCAATACATTTTTGACTATGGAAGTGAAAAGTCTTTTTTCATTTAAACTTTCTACAGATTTCCATGCACAGATGTTTGAAATTGAACCATACATTTTTTGTGTAGGATGATTTTCAGTTGGTGCAAATCAACAAATAGCTGCTCTAAAATCCATGGCACTGAGAATGTGTGACTGAAACAGAACACTTTCATTTTTTGTATAGCAACAGTACTGAGGGTCCCACTGTGAACATAGCATCAGAAAGTTCCCACACTAAAATATTTTAGAACTAATTTTATTTCTTACTTAAAGCTAGCAGAAATCCCCAATCCCAAGACAATTGCTTAATGTTCTATTTCACCATATTATTTAGCCAAATTGCTTCAATTTTGAATTTTTATGAGCAGCAGCACATTTTCCAGGAAAATTGAAATATATATGCAATATGACATATACAGCAATAATAATTACAATTCCAGACATCTCTAAATGTTATAGTCCTTTAATAAAGTTTTATGCATTTTTGTGCAGTACACTTAAGATGCTATATCTGTTTACAGCAGATCCCAAGCATATTAAAACAAATTAATTAGGAATGCAACAGTTAGAAGATATCTGGTAGTGCAAGTCTATACCAGGCAGCTTTTCTATAAAGAATAGTTTGGCTATGTGATTTTTTTTGATGGTTATATAATTTCTAGGTAACCATAAAGAAGGGAATTGAAGAAACTCTGATTTAGGTCAGATAGCACTGTAGCCTCATCTCTACCTTGAAAAGAACAGACAGTACTTTCTTTTCACCTATTAGACAGATTGATTATAACTTCTCAAAATGTGGAACAACAAGATTAACCTAACGATTTTGAAGCGCGCATGCAAATAAACACTAGGCACCATGTGGAACAGGGATAATGTGGAACAGATAGTGTTCTATTTTAGTTGGTACAAACAGGAAAATAGTCTTTATCTGATGTAACTAAATATCCTATTTTTAATATATGAAATTGGATGATTAGCAGTCTTGTGATTTTAGCTGATAGCTTTCGTATCAGCCAAAGAAGAAAAATTGTGAGTGAGAGCAGTGCTACTTCAGGAGTCTACAAAAAAATAGTTGTTATTTAAAGCACAAGAGAAAAAACTGAAAATCAATATACTCATCTTAGAATCAGGCTGTTGTCCCTTTTACCTGGAGAAAAGTAATAACATGAAAAGGCCCTTCTCCAGAAGTGTGGTGTTTTGGTAACAGTGTGTAAGGACAGCTGCCCTGAACCTGGGAGCAGTTTGTCCTCTTGGTAGAACATGATTTGCAGGTTGACATCTGGGGAAGGAGGCACAAATGTGACCTGGGATGAAAGGGCAGGTGGGGGTGTTCTGGCTGAAAAAGGCTTAGTTGGAAGGTCCAGAGGATTCACGTATCATCTGTCTTGAAAATAGGCACTTGCATGACCTTCTGCTGCTGATAGCTCATGGAGGGATGTATCTGAGAGGGAAAGTAATGAGCTCTTGATAGTGGGACTAGGGATTATTTGAGAGTTTTGGGAGAGTTTTTGAAGATAAGAGAAGTTTTTTGGCAGTGCTCACAAGGGCACACTTGTCAGCAGTGTTCAGACCTGTGTGTTAACATTGCTTTCATTTTGAGCAGTCATTCTTCTGTGGACTGAAGGCTGCATCAGCAGCTGCTGCTCCTGCCTGATACTTTGCACAATTATTAGGTAATGTTGGGACTACTAGGCAAGGGACTTTTTTTGCATTAATTGGTTATTTTCTGGACTATCTCTGGCCAAAGAAAGGCTTTCCCCTCCCCACCCCCCGCCCTCCGAGCTTTCCTGAACTCCAGATGTCCATTCTGACATGCAAGATAAGGTCAAGTTGGATTTATCACATTTGATCTTGTTCTTATTTGGGGATGATGTTTTCCATTGTCTGACAAAAGTTGTTTGCAGGATTTAGAAATTATTGACTGTTGTTATAATCTGCAAATACTTAAATCTTTCTAGCATTACCTAGTCTTCAGGAAAACGTTAAATCCCTTTGTTATGTTTAAAAGATATTTTCCATAAAATTGAACCTTCCAGGTTAAGAGAAACTGCATGACTTTATGTTGGCTGAGGTCAAAAGACATCTCTAGATTTAATCTAGCCATAGATTTTTCATGTAGTACCTGTAAATTCTCTGCAGCTCAGTTTTCTTAATTGTAAATCTGAAAAAGGAACAGAAAAAGGCTTTTTATGAAAAAAATTAAGCTATAATGTATAAGTTAATTCAGAGGATAGACAGTACCATCACCACAGGATAATTATGATCATTTGTCTCCGTGCTCCTTCTGCTGCTTTTAAATATATTTTTTCCTGGTTGCATCAGTGCAACAAAATCAAGATGACAGCAGTCATAAAATAGTTTTGGTTGAAAGAACCATCTAGTGGGTTATTTAGACTGATCCCCCCTGAATTGTGATGGGATTGGCTGGCAGGAGATCATATAGAAAATATTTGATAGTCTGTTGGGAAAAAAAAAAACCAAAAAAAAAAAAAAAGAAAAGATGAGAAAAAATTTGTATATGCCAAAATCCAGAGGGTGCCTGTTGGCAAAGTTTTATAGACATCTTAGATCAGTAACAAGAAAAGGTGGGTAGCTACACCCCATTACTCCTTCCTAAACAGCCAGGTAATTACTTTTGGCATTTTGACAAGTGTTTGCTGGAGTGAAGGTCAAAGCTGTCAGCAGAGAAGATCTATGCTAATCTGCTCAGCTGGAGAAGTCTCAGGTAGCTAATGTTTTGTAATTAGAAGTTGTGGAAACCAGCTTTCACTGTAGTTTTGCACCAAGCACAAGTGAACTAATAATTCAGAGTAATGTCATTTATCAGAGTTCATAAAAATTAGCTAAATGGGTGCTTAGGAGTAATATGAATTTGGAGAAATATGGGAAATCTGTGGTAAAGAGTAAATGTTTATTTGTATGCATATATGTGTATGTGTGGTATTATATATATATATACACACACATACATCATACATGTTAATTATGTATGTGTGTATTTTAGCTATACACATACACAGAGATAAATAATGATGATACTTTTAATTTTCATTGAAAAATATTAAGGAAAGGAAAGGAAAGGAATGCACTTATTGTACTTAATAAAGGTGCTGGAAAAAACTTGCTGGAAATTTCAAATAAAAAAATTCAATGCATGCAAAATATTCCCATTTTTCTTGTAGGTATTTTCACTTCCTCCATCACTATTCTGTGAATAGATTTGTTTAATCTAGAGGACTTTTAAACTGCTAAAATACTTTAGCAAGTTATGAGAAAATAATAAAGAAAAAAACTCCAAACAAATAATTGTATTAATACATTTATGGAAACGATGAATTTTTTATAGTATGTGTCATTTATTTTATAATGTTGATTGTCTTTTCCTTGTGTTGTATTCATGTCTTTATCAGACTAAACTAAAAAATATTGTTCTCTCTTACCGTGGTGTTCTTCATGTTACGGAAATTGTCTCTCTTTATATATACATATATATATGTGTGTGTGTGTGTGTGATAGAAACAGGGAATGTTTCAGAGGAGTTCAAGCTGTTCAGCTGTGCCCCTAAACTCCAGACAGCCCCTCAGGTCTGCAGTGATTTCACACACAATTAAGTGTTCGTTCCCTCTGATTTTGTTTTGTGAACTAAAATACCAAATACAGGTATTTGGTGACCATTAAATTCTTACTGTGCATGGAGAAAGAATACAGACCATCAAAAAGTAATGGTTTGGGACTGATTGGTGTGTACTGTGGAAATGGAGGTCAGGATCTGATGGCCAGATCTTAGACCTAAACCTAGTGAGAGAAGGTGGCAATATTTCAGCGGTTGCAGTCAGAGCTGGAGTGGAACTTCACTGGCAGCCGTCAAACCATACTGGTTTTTTGGCTGAGTAGTTTTTAACCTTGATCAGCTCTGCCACACAAACTGTTGAACTCTAACCAATCAAGAGCCATGGGGCTGCAGCACTGAGGAAAATATT
Organism: Catharus ustulatus; assembly: GCF_009819885.2. Taxonomy (NCBI): domain Eukaryota; kingdom Metazoa; phylum Chordata; class Aves; order Passeriformes; family Turdidae; genus Catharus; species Catharus ustulatus. Next base: position 9,049,735 of record NC_046221.1, on the reverse strand, counting down.
CTTCTGACAAGTTTTGATTTTACATATAATCCAGAGCAAAAAAAGATAAAGCTTTAAATCTAGGTCTGAAGAACAATGGGTTAATCTGAAACATAGACTTTAATTGAGAAAAAGATTTTTTTTTTCTTCTGGATTTCATTATTGAGCTTTTATAGCAGATGATTAAACCTTTTTCAACTGTTACATCATTGCAGAGAACCCAGAACACAGCTCATTTTGGAAAGAGATCAGAAAATGCTTCCTTTTTTTCTCCTCCTCATCCTTCCTTCCCTGAATGGATTTTGTATATTATATTATTTGTTCTGACATTTCTTTCCTTGGCATTTTTCCTCTTCATGGGAAACCATGTATTCAGTATCTTCATTCATTTAACAGCTTGAGGGTATATCCTGCACCCATGTGCAGCAATATAGCTGTAAATCTCACATTAACATTAATGGGAAATGTGCAGCTAAAATCAACTGCACTGGGTGCAGTTACTACTCTTGGCTGTAAAATGTATTTGCACATTCAAACAGGAATTATTTCCACTTGAGAACTGGGAAGTCAGAGAGGTTATTATGCTATTTTATACTAAATTAAGAGTATTTTAACATTATTTTTAAATATGTTTTGAACTGAGAAATCCACCTGCTATAGAACCTGTTATTTTATGTTGCAACTTAATGTTTTCAAAGTTAGGTCACAGTCTAGAAAAGTAAGCTCTTTTTACCTGGCAGCTCCCAATGCTGTACTTTCTTTAAGGTTTAGTAAAATATGTTCGTGACTATTATTTGTTGGTAAGTTAATATCTTTCCAACTTTATTTTTAAGAATCAGATGCCCCTCTCAGCTTTTCTGATGTAAATATGGATGTATCAAAACAGTTGCGATGGTTTTCTCAGTCCTCTTGCAAATCTGCTTTTTTTGTCTGATCCCTTTTCCTCTCATTCTATCCAAGGCTCTTTTTCCTACTGGCAGCAAAGCTCTCATAGAATAACTAAATATCTGAAATCAGCAGTGGGGACAAAAAAGAGTTGGAAGCTGGGAGATGTGGTAAGGTTAGAAAAACAGGTAGGGGTTGATGTTTGCCTAAGTGACAGTATGGACAAGGGAGCTGATTCTCTTCTCTGGTTATTAAAGTGGTGATGAGGCAGTGTTTGGATATTTATTACATATTTTTCTACATATTGCTTCTGCTTCTCTGATACTCTTTGCCAGTATGAATAAGTGCATCCATCTCTCATTTTATATTGGTTTCTTGCTGTGTTAGATGTAGGTAAGGAGCATCAGAGAGTTTAAGAGCTCTAATTTGGTTAAACTGTTAAACTGTTAAACTGATATCCATTATATACTGATATCTGTTATGCAGCAAACAAGCATAAATGTTACAGTTGGCAGATATTTATGTGTAGAGGCGTATGTACCAAAGTGAATTATAACTTGCCCTTAAGAGTTTCAAACAAACTTAGTGGAATATTGCCATACAGTTAAATAAATCTTTGCTTCAGACAGAAGGCAGCAAGCATCTAAGAATCCTCATTCCAAAAGATGTGTACATGTCAGATTTCTTCACTGAGGAAAAGCAGAAATGGAAGCTCTCAGGACAGAATGGTCAGTAACCCTGCAGAAAGTCCACAGCATGTTTTCGCTATCACATGGATACCTTCAAGCTCAAGTTCTGTCACCCCTAGGAACAGGCTTCAGTGTGGATTTTAGTGTGCATCTAGTAATGGCTATTAGTGTCCCTGGTGCCACTGATGAGCATCCTTCATGCTCCTAGTCCCTATTCTGGGGAAACACTTGCAATTCACCATGTTCATTAAGCCAGTTACTGGTTTAATGAACAGTGCTATCATAAGAGGGAAAACTGAGTTTGGGGTAGAACCTGCAGAAATATGAAACCTATTGCTGGTCAAGCCCTATCCTCACCCAGGCACTTGTGTGCCAGTCTTTGTTTATGGTTACAGGTGCTGAAATTGGATAGTACATTTATACCCTTTATATTCAAAGATACTCTGCATTCTTTTGACACCTTCATCGCATTAAAGAGAGAATTCCTAGAAACCAATGTACATATTTTTTGAAAAAGGTGAAACCAGATGTGTTTGATTTCCATATTCTTCCTTCTGAGCACTGCTGGAGATATGATACATGGATAAAGGAACCAGATACAGCCATTCATATAGAAACCAAACCCCTCCAGGGCAAAATCACTTTTTACAGATTTTAAATGTACCATGTCTTTCTCTGTGTTGAGACACACAATTCTTTCTTGAATTCTTTTTTTCATGTCTGAAACTTCAGTTATAGCAGTAATTTCCATTCTTCACCATTTTGTTCAGGAGCTGTTGTACCTGATAGAAATGCACTTGAGTGCATCTTCTATTTAGGGAGATCTTAAAGAGTTCTTGAACATGTTCCAAAATGTGCAGATGGGTTCTGCCCTTGTGCCAAGAGAGGCAGAAGTCACAGCAGTGTCCAGGGAGCCCAAGCTACCACAGTGCCTTTGTTGGAATCACTTTTTAGAGGCTGGTATTTATCATGATAAATCCAAATGTTTATGATTTATGGTGAAATAGTTATTTTTAATTCTGGGACGCAGTGAAAAGAAAATATCTTCCATCTTTTATTTCCAAGAGTTTTTAAACTTTCAGAATGTTATATATCTGTGGACCTGACAGTTATCTTTTCTCCAGAAGATTTTCAGAAAGATTATAAGAACAAAAATTCCCCCCAATGTTTTAGATTTCTGATGAATCCTGAGTGATGATTACCAAATTCACACATGACAGTTATTTTGATTGTTAGCTAAATTCTTCTGGAAAGATTTTTGTATATAGAAATGAGAGAGTTCCTTTAAATTTATATGTCATAAACCTTCACAAGTAAGTATGCTTGGCTAGTTCATCTTTTATCCTAACCCTGACATATTTCTTTTGAAAACATTACAAGTAAAAACATGACATTCTAATTTCCTTTCTCATTAATGTTATTATTTTAGTTTATGAACATTCTTTGCTGCTTTCCAAAATCTGCTCCACTTTTAATTTTTTGGGGCATAATTTCCCACATTTTAATAGATATTTCTTTTTATCTGTAATTAAATCCATAACTTGTTATTCTCAGAAGGTTATTAGGGATTGTGACTTGACTGTTACAAAAAATGACTTAAAGAGGCTCCTAATATCAATTTAGTGTAAGGATTTAATTTATTATTCATTAATTTTGTATTCATTGTAATAGCAGTAATCATTATGAACTCATTGGGTAGGTATGAGAATGTCAGGCACACTATATTTCCATAGAAATTCAGTTCATTAGTCATCCTTAGCAAAACATAAAATACCATTTAAGCATTATTGCTGTCACTTGTTTCTTTATACTTATATGCATGTTATTTTACATAAATATCTTCATATGTGTAAATGGTACTGAAATTTAAAAGCTTCAATACATGCATAGACTCCCTTGTCTGTCCTTATAGCAACGTAAATTTTGGTGGCTTAAATCAAGATAGTTTCACTCAATTTATGACAGCATATGACAGCATATAGGCTAATTTCACATTTTATTTTAAAGAAAACACTTTCAAATATTGTTGGTTTACATTGGCAGAATGTGTTGATTTTTTCATTCATACACTTCTGCTTTTTAAAAAACCTTTCAGTTTAGCAATGCAGAATTTTAATTTTTGTTTGAAACTAATTCATAGGTGCATCAGAATGTGTAATTTTCTATTTTAAAATGGGAAATAATGTTTTCACTTCATTGCCTTTATATATTTTGAAGTGTTCAGAATAGAATTGCAATTTTTTTTTCCATAAATACCTCAGGTGCATCATTCTTAACTGTCCCATATTTCTGAGACTGCATCCTTTGACTGATAAATGATTCTGCTCATATTAAAAGGAATTAACTGAATACCTTAGAAAAAAACAAGTGTATTTAGCATCATGCCAGCTAATTACAGTGGCTACCTTACAGCTCAGTGTGGAATTGGACTTGTCCTTCTGAGCACGGACCCAATCAGTCATGGTCAGTATTGTGTCAGCTAACTCAATTCTTTGTAATCAAATTTAAATGTAAGAGTGGATTTCGTCTCCTCTAACTCAGGTGTCTTTCGTTTTAGCTGCTTTAAGTATAAGCCAGTCAACCTTGGCTCCTGTCACAATCAGTGCAGTGCAGTAAGTGCTTCCAGAGGGTAATACATTTCATCCCATGAGAGGTGTCTGTCTCATCTGGAACTCCTCTATCTCATCTATCTCATACATGTCTATCACACTTATGATTGGTGTCTAAGACAGGTCAAGTATATATCATCCCCCTGAGGATCCTGTTATTCTCCATTAACTACAACAGGAGCCTTGCTTAGATTTCGGACTAAACAACATCTCCCAGTGAAAGCAAATCCCTCAGATCTCTTTCCAGCAACCTTAGAGCACATTTCAGAATTAATATGGCCATGGAAATCTTTTGCTAAGGGGAGGGCAGTATTTCCTGGAGCAAGGTATTTCCACCTTCTCTTGTGCAAAGAGGATGGGTTGTACCTCCCTAAGCCCAGCGTGGTCTGGTAGCAGTTTGGGCACTGAGCAAAGCTTTGGCTGCCAGAAGCTCTTTCAGAAAAGTGGTGTTTTCTCATGGCCCTCAGTCACCTCTGGCCACCCCATACTGATATCTTAGGTGCTTGGGTCACCTCAAAGGGCATGTGCTGCTGTGTTTAGTCAACAGAATGAATACATGGGGGAAAAGGGCAAAGGATAATAATTTGTTGCCGATGGCTTTTAAAAGTAATTTTCAAATTGTTTATTCTACTTCAGTGCACATCTAGCTTTTGCTAAGAGCAAACTTCATTAACTTTAAAAATTTAAGTAATGCACTTAATAACCCTCTTACAGAAATTACTACAGCATTTTCAGTTCTGCAGCAGTCATTGCCTTTGACTCCTCTCCAGGCAGGCTGCCATGTTTTAGCAAGTAAAGTTTGTGATGGAAGTAATGTCACCGCTTTGCACATCACTGTGTGGGAACAGCAGGTCTTTTTGAAAAATGTTTTCTCGTAGGTTGCAACTGATATTTAAATTGATTTATTTTAAAGGCTACCTTGGTTTTGATATAAACTGTCACTTATCCTTACCTTTCTCCCTCAACCTGTTTTCCTTCCACCTCTGCAGAAGTGCTTTGCGTTATTGTGGCCTGAAGCATCTCTAAGTGTTCTAGGAGCATCTGATTTGACAAAATTATCCAATATAGATAAATAATGCTGCTTGCTGCACAAACTGCATATGCATAAGCAAATCTCTGTCTAAATTGCTGAAAAGAACAGCAAAACACAACAGTGAAACTTGAAATCCAAAATGCATACATTCTAAAATTCTCCTCTCAACTTGCTCCTGATTCTTGGCAAAGGCTCTTGTGATTTTAAAAAATAAATAATCCTTACTTTGTTATTTCCTGAGAATATTTATAGCAATAGAGGCAGGGAGATCCCTTCAGACTGTAACTTGAATCTCTGCTCATCATCACACTGTAACACTCCCATCATGTTTGTTCTTTTAGGAGAAACTTTGGTTTGTCTATCCCCTTTCCTGGATATTGAAGAAAACTTGGGCACAAAGCAGGTTGCCAAGGAAAGCTCTTCTTACATCATTACAAACCTGCTGGAGGAGTGTGTCTAGCTCAGTCTCTGGAGGTTTGCAGACCTTCTGTGAGACCTTCTGGTTTGTGCTTTGTTAAAAAAAAATCCCCAAAACACAACAACATTGAGTTTGGGGAGTGAGGGAAAGGGATGCTGAACTTGAAGAGAACAAATATTCAGTGAATGTAATTCTGTCAGCTTCACTGATAGACCATTAGCCTCATCGAGTATGCAACATCTTTTTATTTGTGCCACTTCCTAAAATATCTACTGTGTTATTAAACAATGTTTTTAGTGATTTTAAGAATAATTTCAATTTTAGTTGTGTTGAGAATAAAAATTTCAAGGAATGCCATTTTGGACATATCTTAATTAGCAGCTTTGAATGTCATTGTCTTTAAAAAGTAAGGAAATAGCCATATGCTACTAAATCACAGATGCGATATTTGTCACTTTTACTCAATGTGATTTTCAATTTTTCAGTATTTTCTTGTGATTTTTCTCAGCTCTAATAGAGACAATATTACATGCATTGTTGGTTGAACTGAGACTGAATCATCTCCCTATTACAGGCAAATGGAGTCTGAAAGTCACCAGCTGAAAAATTTATACATTCACTGAAAACTACACAGTATGACTCTTATGGCACTGAGAATTAAAACTTACACAACTTATACAGCTTTATTTACATGTGAAAGATTTTTTTTTCTCCAATGAAGCTGTTTTGTTTTTGTTTCGTTTTTTCTTAATTTCTGTTTTACATACAGTAAGGTCATGATTGTAGATCAACTGAAATGACATTCTTTTTATCCATGTGATATGCAATTGCACACTGCTGTGAAAGAGAAAACCCCTCAAAAATGTATGCTTCTTTTTCACAGCATATATGGCTAATAGTGGAACTTTTCTCTTAATAAACAAAAGCAAAATCTCTTTTTGTTAAATATATTTACTGATATATCCACCATTTTCCTGCCCTTTATTAACTACACTGGGAACTTATGCAACCGACTGATATGTCAGCATGTCTCTGCAGATACTTAGGTTTAGGTGTCTTCATTTGAGAACTGAATTCCACCCATACCTTCCTCTGAATTTGATGCCCTGGCACTTTAGTGCTTCTCAGTTATAAGCACCAAAAAAGCTGACTATGTTTATTAAGTGTAGGTCTTGCTTGGCTTTTCTGCACAAGCTATGAGAGACACATTTCAGATTGCAAATTAGTCTTAAACAAGGCTTAGGGAATGAAAACAATTCTGTAAATAACTGCTCATTTTGGGGTTTCTGTCAATAATTAAAACATTGATAGTTGCTTGATGTTAAGTAGTAATAAAGTTTCATAAAGGGATATCCTTAAATTTTAGGAAGGTGAAATAAACAAAAAGTTTTCTTCAGGTGATTTTTTCCCCTGTTGTTTTCTAGTAACAATGGTTTGTACTTTTATTAAGCATCTGTACCACGTTTCCAGCAAAAATAAAATAAATGGATAGGTAGTTCATTTGAATCTAGGAAAATAACAGTTTTCTTCTTGCCATAGTATTTGAAAATTTTACATCACTTATTAATATTAATTTTATAATGTCATCCCTTTGATAGCAGAGCTAAACAAAAAATTCCTGCTTTCAACTTATTTTAGTACATTCACAATTCAGATTCCTATTAATATAGACTGGAGATTGTGATGTAGATTGAAACTTGTTAAAAACATTTTTTTTCACATTTAGGTTAAAAATAAACTGAATTTAATTCTGTCAATATTAAATCTGTCAAAGAAACATTCTAAATTGCTGATTTTTGATACTGGAAAATTCAGAAATCTGTTCTAATTTTTTAATATATATTTAATGAAGCAACAGAAACAGTATATGGAATCCATAACTACCACGTGCACATATCAGTTATTTTGTACAATATGAGACCTGTGCTTTTTGTAATTTCAATACCAAAATGTCATTTCACTATCCAAATATTTCTATTATTTCACTATTTCAACATCCTACATTTATTTTGAAATGCCTCTCAATTACATTTCTTATTTCAGACTCTTAAGTGATTTATGTAGTTCATCTCTCTGTGCTACAATACACATAAAATGGAGTAATAAGCACATGCAGTTGGATAGATTATCTCTCTGGTAGAGACACACCATTGCTGTGCAGAAAATATCTCCATGCTATGCTTTGTTCTTCCCTTCTCTCTTCTGGTTTGTGTGAAATCAGCAGGAGATTATATGGATCAAATTAACCACAGTTTATTTACATGTGAGACATCAATTAAAGTCAGGGCTAAGGTGGCCTCTGTTTTTCCTGCCATGCTCAGTGGTGCCCTAATCTGATTTCCATTGAAAACACTGGACTTCAACTTGAATTGTTTGCTGAATATATCTGGTCATATACACAAACTTTTGCTCCACAGCTACTTGATACTCTTCCTGGTGTGTTTATTCCCTGTGGCCTGTACTACAAACCATGGTACAAATCTATATAAACAGTTTTTCCTGATTCATTTCTATGGATGAAGTCCCAGTCTGTTATCAGAAATCCACTTGGTCAGGATGAATATATGAATTCACAGTTTTCCTGTGCCTTAGCAAGTTTGAACCTATAGCTTTAAAAACAATGATAGAAACATCCTAGGAGGAGATTCTCAGCCTTTCCTCCAGAAACTGTTTGGCTTTGCATGGAGTAATTGAACATTCACTGTCCTGGAGTGCAGGAGAGCAAAGGGAACATTGCACTGTAGCAGTTTGATGAGTCATCTCCAAGTCCTTCCTTTTTTTGTGTATTTAATGTAAATGAGTGAACAATTCATTGAAAAAAGAATTTGAACTGAATTCTTCTCTTTACTGGTTAAGGAGAGTAGCTACAACATCCATTTGTGTGCCCAGTCCTTATTGATTGACCTCAAGAATTTTTTCTCTTTTGGGGGTCATTTGGATCTATCTGACAATAGTGTAGTTTCTTCTACTGTTTCATAATCTATGCTAGCATTAATGCATCTTTAGAGGTATTGGCTCCATGCTTTGGAGGGGGTCCACTTACTTGTTTGTTTTTCAGTTGCAAGGAAGGTCAACAAGTAATGAATAAATGTCAAGAAAGATCACTTATGAGAAGTGGATGCTCTGCATAATAAACATTAGCACATGTTTAACAAAAAATTTCCTTCAGTAGAAGTCATTCCCATATTAATTTAATCCTGCTGTCTAAGATAATACAATCTCTTTGAAACAGTCTTGATTCTTAGTGCACAGGGACCTTTCCTGGATCAGAGGCCAAATTTCCATTACCTGATGAGCTAATCTGACGTGACAGCCTCATATGCAGATGGGGAATCTCTTGTCAATAGTTTTCTTCAGAGACAAAGAGAAACAAATGTCTATATTCATTCTCTCACTTCATGCATGAGTAACATTACCTTTCTATCTTCCTTTCACTCTATTCAGGTAGTCATTGAGAATTTAAATATAAGCTTTTGTGCTCCTGAGTTAGCTTATGAATGCAAAGCTGTTTACAGAAGACTGGCATCCTTGTCTGTTTGTTTAAGTACAGTATGTATTTTGACATGTAAATTTACATGAGGCATATTTAATCAGTCACAATGATATGCTAATTGGATTCCTGTATGAACTGCATAAAAACAGCATTTGAAAAAAAAAATTATGAAGGGAACTTATTACCAGCTGAGACACTTCCTAATCAGTATTATGCATCATCAAAATGCACAAGGATAAAAGTAATAGATTTCCAGGACTTTTGTAACCAATTTAAAAAAAAATGAACTAAAGAAAAAATTGTCTTTTTCTGAACAGCCTGAAAGTTAGAAAACAGCAACTGAAATCCATAAATTAGAATGCCAAAAATCTCTCAAATGCCTCTGCAGGTTTTGGATGTTGTTCACTGACATAATTTGTGTTCTGATAAGGTTATAGGTTGATCTTGTCTCCAAAAGAGCACTGACATTTAGACTTCAGCTCTGTCTGCCCTAGGGATTTGCTCAAGCCTTTTGAATATAGTTTTTTTAAATATATATTTTTATAAGCAGCTCTGACTTTTTCAGGTGCCAGTGGTTCACTTTCATGCAAAAGCAAGCCATGCCAGTGTAAACCAGCTACTACATATCCACATGTATAAACCTACATACAATACTCTCCATTCCTCTTCTGTTTATGTACCTGAACTTTCCTGGTAATTAAAGTTTTAAAGTTGATAATCTTTATGAATTTTTTTTTAAATGTATCCCTGGATTTATTCTTTGGTGATCACATCAAACTCATTCTAATTTCTCTCTTGTGGGTCACTATACTTACATAATTTCTGGCATAACACAACATAAGAATAAGTTTAGCACACCTAAATTCCCAGACTGATGTAACTACTTATTTCTGGCCTTTACTGAAAATAATCTTAGTTTCTAATACTTAGATTTGACTACACAAGAAACAGAAAATTCCAGACATAGACAAGCCCACAGGATCTCCAAATTAAGGGATTTATCTTGAAAGGAAAAGGAAGCCTTTTACCTGAATTTGGTCCAGGAGTAGGGAAGCAGTGAAAATAATGCAAAACTTTTAAATAATGAACTGGAAGCTACCAGCATTATCCAATGGGGGAAAATGGTTATCTCAGTTTTCTTACCTCAGTAGAGTTTAGCTACCTGGATAGAGCTGAAAATAAGGTTTACTGAGAATGCTGGAAACAGAACTCTTTCTGAGAATAAACAGAAGAAGAAAACATAATGATTCTTCCCCAAGAATTGGGTTCCTCAAGAGTCCACAGATAGCACACCTTGGGGACACTGGATGCCACAGTTTCCCAGCCTTGAAGTTGACTCTGGAGAACAAACTGCTGGGCATTTACAGGGGGAAAGGGGAAGAAAAAACATCTTTTCTGTCCTTGCTGTAAAACCTGCCCCACACATCTGGGAGCTGAACAGTACTGGCTCCAGAGGTGCCCAGCCTGGCACAGCCAGACACTGGCCTGGGGGCTGGTGCTGTCAAAGTGGAATAGGAAAGAACTCAGAAATTTGATTATTGTGTGTACTGGTTTAGTACCTCTCAGTGATGATGGAGCATAATAATATATAGAGACTCTTGGAGTAAGAAATACTTTTTCTTTGCTGTTGGGTGCCCCAGCTACCAAATATTAGAATGTACTTATAGCTCCTCCCACATTCAGTCCTACATTCATATTGTGGTTAATTTATTTATTTATGTATTAATGACCCTAATTATAATTAGAGGAGTGTTAAGAAGAACTTTTCCTTATATACAACTGAGATAGAAGAGGGAAGAGAGTTGGTACTTTTTGTACCAAAAAGTTGTGCTTTTTTGGTTTGGAGAACTCCAGTGTTTTCTGGTAATAACACTAATATGCTGTGCTGATCATATATAATTTTAATTTTCTTGTTGCCCTAACTTCCTCTTTACCAATACAAGTATCAGCAAAGTAAAAGACTATTTGAAATATAAAATAAGGAAGTAATTCGCTTAGATTTTTATGATGAAGATTTTTTTAAAATTACCTAGCTAAGATGTGGATTTTTGCTGTAGACACTATTCTTTTGTTTGCAGTAGTTCCCTTTGCTTTTGACTGAGGACAGAGAAGCTGAGAAGACAGTACATGTTTGGTGGTTGTCACAGTCTACCACATAAATCAGTTTGTCACGAACACCTTTAATTTAAACAGTGTCATTTGTGTAGCTTTAGAAAAGTCCCCTGTATCTTCTTTTGAGTGGGAAAAATAACAGAAGACCTAACACTGAAAGTTTTCTGAGCCTTAATAAAGTTTGTGAAGAGCTGTGCTGTGCACAGAGGTGTTCTGAAACAGAAACTGTAACATGAGGTGATGAAAAACACATCTCAGGTTGCTCAAATGCTGAATATCCACCAGTAATTGGCTTGTATTTCCTATTTCTCACCATCTCTAAACAAGGTCAGTAGAATATTGTGTTTCTTTACTCACAGCACACTGTGTGTCAGCCTTCTTAGGTGGCAGGAAAGTTAGTGCTTCCTCTGCATGCCGTGAAGTGTGGGGAAGGTTTGCTGCACTATTTAATATTTTGTGGTGAGCAAGTCTGGATCTCCTTCAACCCAGGTAAAGCCAGAACCATAGGTAAAGTACACAGAACATATGTGCATTTTCTTTTCCTTGAGAAGTGAAGATGCTCAAGTTACGGAAAATTGCACATTGTGTGTGCATGTATAATGTATAAAAAATATCTTTTACCATTTGGATCTTACTGAGATTTCCACAGTGTGGTAATAGCAGAAAATTACTCAGGCTTCTTTGTATTCTGCATATTCGTTGCCTGACTGAAATCTTATTAAAATCTCTATGTGCCATGCTATAGCTTTCTGAACTTTAAATAGTATTTTAAATGTTTCTGTTGGTGGATTGTGTCTAGATAAACAGCATTGATGATTGGCATGGTCAGAGGGCTGGAGCACCACTCCTAGGAAGATGGGTTAAGAGAACTGGGGATGTTCAGCATGGAGAAGAGAAGGTTCTGGGGACACCTCATTACAGATAATGATAGAACAAGGGTTTTAAACTGAGAGAGGGCAGGTTTAGGTTAAGTATCAGGAAGAAATTCTTTACTGTGTGATTGATGAGACACTGGTATAGGTTGCTCAGAGAAGTTGTGGATGCCCCTTGGAAGTGTCCCAGGCCAAGCTGGATGGGGTCCTGAGCAGCCTGATCTGGTGAAGATAATTCTGTGATTCTAAGACTCTAGGATACCAAATGTGCAAAGAACAGTTCAACTCTTGTTGAGTTTTGTGGAGTTCTAGTTTCAAGTTTTTACATTGAAGGAAACTCATAATCAAATCAGATTAGCACACTATGAAAAGCCGTATCAGTGAGTTATGACTGAAATACCATTCTACATATGAAAGTGAATATAGAAGACAGAATAAAAATAAAAAATACATAAACAAGCAATAAAATAAGAAAGATAGTAGGGGGAGTAGGATAGAATTACAGTGGATACAGTGACGTGCTGAATGAGATTATAAAGACTCTGTCCTGTCTGGAGTAATTGCCACATCTGTGTTTTTTGACCCCATTAGTAACTGATGGAAGCAGGCAGTCAGGGAATCTGTGAACAATCCAACTTGGTCCTGAGCACTGGTGAAAGACTTAACTGATAATGTTTCTCTCAATGAACTGCTCTGTAAGAGAAACCATGTTTCACTTAGATTCAACATGCCAGCAAAGGCCAAAAAAATTAAAATCTGCTATTCCTGTGCTTAATTTCAGAAACAGAAAACTCATTAAGTGGAAATACAATATATATATAGTAATATAACTAAAATTATACAAAAGGAGCTGTGAAAAATATTAGATGGGTTCTAGTTCTATGGAGATTATTCAAAGTCATCATATTGGGAACCCCAGCAAAATTCATACTATGTAGTAAAATTACTTCAAGAAGACTGAAATCCAGGCAACATGGTAAAACAGAATGAAAATGGAACTTACTGGAAGATATGTCAAGAAATCTGAGGTATGTTCAAGAGAAAAAATAGAAAGGATCTTGACAAATGAAGTATAAAAATGTAGTAAAGTAGGCAAAAATGATCAAACAAGTAATTTGCAAATTCTTGGAAAACAATAGTAAATAATTTTCAAATTCACTGGGGGCAGGAAGCCTTTCACAGATTCCATATGATCAAAGGTTTTGAAAAGTAGCTCTAAAAAAAGGACACCATAGATGGAAAAAAAAAAAAAAATTTGATCAGGTTATGCTCACTATTTAAGTTTTTATCAAGCTTTTTAGGAACTAATCTTTCTTTATGGAAAACTCCTCAGAAAATGTCTGAAATTGAATCTGTGGAACAAATGGAAAAAATTAGGAATATTAGGTCACCATTGCCAGATTAAAGTTGCTCAAAATAATTCAAACTCTCCAGAAGGAAATAGCGGAGTCAGTAGGTGACAAGGGGAAGCCTCATCATTACAGACTAGAACACAGTAAATATAACAATAGTTTGTAGAAAAGGTCACAGAGAAGATTGACAGAAATGACAAACTACTGGACCAAATATCTGTATTTCTATAAATGACTCCAAATACTACATCAGTGGACTGGTGCACTTTAGGAATGGCTCAACTTCTAAAAAGGAAAGTCCTGCCTTGCAGCTTCAGGCCTTTGAATTCAGTAACAATTGTGTGTTAGAGGCAGATACTGGTGATAATGGGTCCCATGGAATTCCAAAGGCTTTCAGCTCTACCTCTCAACAAAGCAGCTAAGTTGCTCTGGGATAATAGGGAGGTCTGCACATGGATAAATAGTCAGTAAAAAGAGAGGCAGATGAGGGTAAGAATAAATGCTCACAATGCAGAGGTGTTGCTGGCTGAATTCCACAGAGGTTTGTGCTCTTCAACAGATTCATAGGTGATCTGTGAAAAGGACAGAATAACTTGTGGAGAATGTTGAGATATTCAAGATATTCAAGACAAGAGCTGACTGTTTAACATTGAAGAAGGACATATGAGTGGCTGGGCAATAAATTAGCCAATGAAATTCAATTTTTATAAAAGTTATAGGATACGTAGTGGTGAAAATTCCCTCCGTTCTAACTTTGGATATACAGTAATGGACAGTGAGCTAACTATAAGTAGTTGGGAATGACATTTCTGCTTTTAATGTATGGTTCTGTGAAAATATCAGTTCAGTGCTCAATAGCAGCAACAAAAGAAAATTCGTTGTTAGGGAAGGAAAGAGAGAAAAAAAGAGAACAGATCGTACAAAACCATGCTGCGCCTGAGTTCCTAAATGCATGAAGCTCTGTTCCACTCCCCTCCAAAAAGTATGTTATTATGGGCAAAGATAGAGAGAGGCGTGACAAGGAAGATCAAAGGTATGGAACATCTGGTGTGCAGGGAAAGATTTAATAGAATAGCAGCCTGCTAAAAGTGATATGAGTGATGGAAAGATATGCTAGAGGCCTGTGAAATCATGACTGGCATGGAGTCGCTGTGTAGGGTTTGAATATTTCTTCTGTCTTCAGAACAGGAATCAAAGACCATCAATTTTGTTATGTTTTATATAGTAAACAGGCCTAACGTTGCATATACAGTGTCCTCATTGATAACTGTGTGAAACCAAGCTGTCAACAAGCAGAAGGAAGGGTTTTTGCAAACAATGCAATATCAAGCAGTCCAAGACCTTGCCAAAGTTTGTTTTTTTAACACTAAAGTTTATGTTGATTAAAAAAACCTTGATGCACAAGTCAGTGTAAGAAAAAGGCATTAATTGCTAAAAGGCACAACACTACCTCTGACTTAGAAATTTCCTGACGTATTTTGCATCACTGTTCCGAAGATTATTTCTATTAGGCCTTGTTTCTGAATAGGCTTTCCTGAGTGTTTAGGATAAGTCACTGTTGGGGATGGGGTTTTTAGCAAGTTATTTATCACATCAAATGTTTTATCAGGTGTCAGACTTACTGTATTCTTCCTGCTTTTGGCGTTTTAGCACTGTAATATTGCATTTGGGTTTCTGTATTTAAGGGATGTTTGCATTTGCAGCTTGATATGATAATTACAATTTGGACTAATTAGTACATTCTTAAGTGCTCCTAACAGAATAATGCCGTCTTGGATGCTTGGTCCAGATTTATTTCTACTCGAATTTATCTGAAATCAATGAAGTAACGATGGTAATAAAGTCTCCTTTAGGATATTTTTTCCTCCATTGATTTCAAAGACTGAGATGTTACAGAGATGTGAATGTCAAAGCTGCTTCAAATGAAGTAGCCACAAGGCAGTTACATATTTCCGAATCATCAGACCAGCACAATTTGCAGAGAGAATAGGTGCAGAGAACACATAGGAACAGAAACATCAGTGAGAAATGGGGAGGAAGGGACTTTGGAGCCTTTCAGTTTATGCTGGCAGATGGGGCAGAACATTTGTCTTAGGAGACTTAATACAAAAATAGACATTAAAATTATGCTGCTTTTCCTACATAAGACAAATCATATGCTACCTCTTTTTTTTTCTTTTTCTTTTTTTTTCCCCCAGGGAAAGTATCATATGTCAAAGTAAAAGTAGAATAAATTAGTATTTGGATGTATGGGTTTTACATGTGTGTTTCCTGGGTGTGAAAAATTCATTAACTCTTCTTTAAAAGTATGATGAGGCTTCTTGAGTGCACCAGGCCCAGCCTCCATAAATCAGAATTTCTTTGGGGCCCCATGAAGTGTTTGGTTTAATCTGACTATCAACCAAGGTATTTCCAGAGGAGAGATGACAACTGGAAGCAACTGGATACTAGTCAAAGGGAGTAATAAAAAGCCTCAGGCTGTAGCTGGGGTTCTGTGATTTCACAGCCATGAATATTAACTGATGCAATTTTATTTAAAAATAATTATTATGTTTGTAATAGATTTGTGACTTTCTGAGCTATAGATTATGTTATGTTATAGATTTGGTTAAGAATAGCATTTGATATAGGTTGTTTTAAAAGTGTCAAAATTCTTTTTTGTGGCATATAGCTACCTGTGAATGAGAAAGTATGGGTGGAAAAGCATTTTTTTTCTGGTATCTTTCCTATTTTTAATTCTTGGTTTTAAAAGTATAGAAAGACCAGTGGAGGCTTTCTTCTGCTGGAAACAAATGGTTTGTCCTGAAATAATTGGTGGAATACTCACTTCTGGACTATGTTCTGTGGTCTTAATGGTGAGCAAAGAGATCAAATTTCTCTAAAAATCACAACATAGAACAACAACAATGAGCATTCTCTGGCACTGACATAAGGGTGCCACAGGCAGTGGAAAGGTTACCTTAGAGCTACTGCAGAGGCTTCAAGGTGGTGTGAAGTTACATTCCATTTTAACTTACTGAAAGAAATCACAAATACACAGGAGACTTACTTAAAATCTGAAGTGCCAGAGCTTGTGTCTTGGGACTTTAAATCATGAAATCTGACTACCTTTCTACAATCTAGAGATGTGTGACTTGTGTTTGGATGAGTCAGTGTACTAGCCATAGTTATTAATAATATTCAGGTTTGGAGTATACATGGATGTCAAAGAGTTTAATTAAGTATGATAAATATTAATTTTGGGGATAGAAGATAACAGGGAGAAGTCTTGTGTAGCAAACACTTTAATTCTTAGTTCACTTTCTGTTTTTAAACCTAGAACCTTTGGGTTTTATTGACTTTTACGTGGCTGATTTTATTTTTTCTTATCTTGGGTGAAATACAAACAACCAACAACTCCTACACTTTAGGAGTTTGAGGCACACATCTGCAGAAAACATTGCTCTGGGACAGGCAGCAGGAACAAAGCATCATCCCTGTGACATCCCTGTAAGTAACAACTCCTCCATGCTCGCTAATGCAGAGGATCAAGTCCAGGCTGCTTATTCTGAGAAGTGGACAACCAGGGCTTCAGGTTTCCTTCTTAAAGCTTACCACAAGCAGGATTGTTTTTTCTGACCTGGCTTTCATATTTTATTTCTCTGTTGGCTGATTCTGTATGTTGGTTTCTGTCCAGACAGGTATTAGTGAGCTTTTAGGGAAGGTGTTTATGACCCCATAATTTAGGACAAACAGTTCATATGGCTGAATTAGAAGCACAATCAGCTTTTACAGATCTCAGGCTGAGGGAAGATTCCCCAGAGGACAATTCAGAGCATCTAAGTTAAGATGCAGCTCTGACTCACCCCGTGTAGGAGGTTCTTTCTCTCCATTCTCTTGCAGAGGTCTTTGGAAATTTAACCTTCTCATAAACGCACCACAAGTTAGATTAATGAGTTAATCTAATAAATCAATAATGAGTTGTCCAACAGTGAAATGCAGGTTGATGAGACATGAGACAGCAGTTACTTTCTTCTTTTGAACCTGTTGTTTGCTAATAGACACTCAAAACTTTTAGCAGCTGTTGGGTAATTTTATACAGGAAAATTTGAGGTCTTCGTATTGTTTCCAGAAGATGTGTTCACATCTCTCCAGCCATTCATATAGGGCAGGCACAAGTTAGAGCAGTGAACCTCAGAGTGCTGTTTCTGTCTCATAGATGGGGGTTACAAGAGCAGCTCAAGCAGGGCAACACAGAATTTTGTGCTGCCCCTCCTTGGACTTCACCTCTTCTGTGGTATTTCACTCCTAAGCCTTTGTAAAAGCAATCAATGAATAGACGTGTAAAACCTTTTTTTTTTTTTTTTTTTTTAGTTTCCTTTTTAAAAATCTTCTCTGACCACATTAATGCAGTATTTTCTGAGTGCTAAAATTGGAAGGCTGCACATTCCCAGTGGTATTGTGTTGTGGCTGGGAACCTGACGTTCATTCCTTTCATTTAGTTTTAAATTAGAGGCAATATGAGCCAGTTTATGTAAAAATGTTTTAATTAACAGGACCCAGATGCAGCATCAGAAGTTCTAGAGGAATTTAAAAAAAATATACCTAGGATTTAGTTCTCTAAATAGTAGGTGGGTTAGAGCTGTCTGAATTCCTCTGGTGAAATGCAGGCTGGGCCTGTAGATGCTGCCTTGCTGCCTTTTTTTTTTTACAGTAAGTTAGGCTGGGCCATGATAAAAGGATGCCAGCGTTTCAATTTAAAACCATGGCAACTAGAAGGGGTGATTTGCATGTTTGCATGACAATGGGATTGTGTTATCTCAGGAGATAATGCACATTATATACATAGTGGAACTGCTGTTCCTAGATCTATAAAGCGTGATGGAGGAAGGGGAGGAAAATCACCTCTGTTGCTGCAGGAATCATGAGCAAGAAATTATGTTATTTTTTCGTGTTGGAAGGTCAAGAAACCTATAGATGTGTGTGAATTATCTTTTGGTTCAATATATTCAAATATTGGACTGAAGGACAGCTTCCAGGAAAACCAAGTGAAAAACTCCTCAAAATATTCCTTTTCCTTGGTTTGTATAATCTCATTCATGAATAAGGTAGCAGTAGAACATTTGCTCTAGTATTGATCTAACTTTCTGCTAAAATGGCTGTCAGTGAAAACATTTGGGAGAGGAACAGAGAGAAAATCAAGTAGTAGAATATGAAACTAAAACTTTTAGATTCAATTTTCAGAACAGATTTGAGGCTCTGCTGCCTTTGCCTCCTCTCTGTAAGAGAAGTTGTACTGAGTGACTGCTTTGATTAATTTGTGCTAAAGCCTGGCACAGATTTGGCACAACTGAAGACAGTGCAACCTTCAGCACATTAAATCAGCCTTCCCAAACAGGAACCAGAAACTCTCACGGCAGCAGTGGATCTTTCTGCCATGAATTCTAAAGACGAATAGCAAGAGCAGGGTATGATTCTTTTTTTTTTTTTTTCTCATTAATGGTGGAACAAACAGAAAAAGGTCCCTTGAAAGTTAAAGCTTAGCTACTGCAGAGTGTCCTCATGTATTATGAGTGAGAAACAAAGGAAACTGAGAAACTTCAAAGCTTTCTGTGGCATTCAGAGCTTTCCATCTTCAAAGCACCTCTCCCTTTTGTAGTTCTGCTCTGGGTTTAATTAATACATTTTAAATATTGTTACTGTAAACAGCGTCATCTTTGTTTTCTACCCAGTTCTTTTTCAGAGTAATTTAAATTATTTTATGAAGCTATCTGTCATCTTTATTTAGTGCCTCTTAACCTCATTTCTTTTACAAATGAGTAGTCACCTCCAGTTGAGATTAAAACAACACTGGAAATGGGTGTATGTGCATGTGAAACAGTCCAGAAAAAAATGCTTGTCCTGCCTTTTATCTATGTTCTCTAAAGTAAAAATAGACATAACCCTCTCAGTTCATGTACTAGTAATATTTTAATATTTTAAGATGGAAAAGAGAGGTTTAGAGGTTATAATGCATCTCCATTTCTCCTTTAGAAAGTTAATTGTAGAAATTACATGAGAAAAAAAGTGTGAAAATTACACATCTGCATACTTGTAGTCATGGTATTTTGTTCATGCTGTCACTAATTTTTTTCACATATATTCTGGGGATTTGGACATGAGGAGAAAGAGAAGAGAGGCAGACTAGAAGGAGTATAACATTTTGCGTCTTATTAAGCTACTTTTGTTTGTGGAGACTTGAGAAGCTTTATCTGTTGGAATAATTTATTTCTTATTGAGAGAGAAAGGAAGAATGTAATATTGAGGAAATGTCATTTTGCCAATTAATCAAAATACTGCCTTGTAGGTAACTTTACTTAACTGTAAGAGTCTACATGGAGTGATTGTTTTATAGAAATATCTCAATTATAGGCATTTTAGGGTTTTTTTCTCTGTGCTTAATTCCCTAGAAATGAAAAGAGTAGGGAAGATAAGTAGTGAGGTAACTTGAGAAAAAACATAATATTTTTCAATTCTGGTAAGTGATATGAATGCGATTGTGCTCCCATGACTGTGAGTTGCCAGTCTTATTTCAGCCCCCATCACACAATTGTTACTGTGCCACACTTGAGGCAGAGAAGAGGCATTTTTAATGCCTGTGTATGATTTCAATCTCACATCCTTCCAAAACATAATCCTTCCTGCCCTCTAGGATGTAAAAGAACTTGAGTCAGAGGGCACTGAAGCTAATTGAAGCATTCCTTTTGACATCCCTGGCTCTCAGTTCAGGCTTAAAGCACACAATGATTGCTGCTACCTTTAATTCCTTTTTAAGTCCCCTTTTCAAATCATGACTCATCTCTTCCCTCTCCTATCTGAATATCCACCATTATGGCCAGTGCACACGTAAATGGCAGAGTCCCCAGTGCCTGGAAAGGAGGAGAATCAAATTTTAAATTCAGTCACATTGGACAAACAGGCTCCCATGGGCATAATTTATATAATATGAATATTTTTAGTTGTGCAAGAAAACAAACACTTTTGCATCTTGACTTTCTGTGTTTGTATGTGCATGTAGAGAGTGATTTTTAGCTTGATGTCAACATTATTGTGAAGAAGGGAAGAAACACAGACCAAAAATACAATGTGTGAATACAGAAAAATCAATCATTGTTTAGCAGACTTGTGTCAGGCAAGTTCTTATTAGTCCTACCTGCTCCTGAAAGGTTTTAGGGAAGCTGTAAATGGATACTACAAACTCAAAACATGTTTCTATTACTAATGGAAAATAAAATAGCACATGTATTCTAAGCTGGGTTTGCTTTGTAGATGCCATTAATTCACAATTTGTCTATTCCGTCTTTCTAGTTACGCAGCATCTGGTTTGTATTCATCTCGTCTCTTACTGCAAGTTGCAGTCAGGCCACACTCAAACCATCCATTTTAATTCTTCTGTGTTAAGGCCCTTCCTTCCTTCCTTCCTTCCTTCCTTCCTTCCTTCCTTCCTTCCTTCCTTCCTTCCTTCCTTCCTTCCTTCCTTCCTTCCTTCCTTCCTTCCTTCCTTCCTTCCTTCCTTCCTTCCTTCCTTCCTTCCTTCCTTCCTTCCTTCCTTCCTTCCTTCCTTCCTTCCTTCCTTCCTTCCTTCCTTCCTTCCTTCCTTCCTTCCTTCCTTCCTTCCTTCCTTCCTTCCTTCCTTCCTTCCTTCCTTCCTTCCTTCCTCCCTCCCTCCCTCCCTCCCTCCCTCCCTTCCCTCCCTCCCTCCCTCCCTCACGATGGATGCTTTCTTTCATCCTAAAAACTTTTTTACTGTAAACCTTTTCATTTAATTTCTATTTTTTCCTAGTTTTCTGGTTCCTCAACTCCCTCTTTTTTTGCTGATATTTTATGATCCTTCCCTTTTCATAATCCATTTTTCCTTATCTTTCTTTATACTTCCCTGCCTCTTTACAATCCCAGTCCTCACTCTTTCCTCTCTTTGGATCTTGTTCTTGTTGTTTTTGCTGTCTGACTGTCATTCAAAGTGTTGTGGTAACATAACAAGAAGATCTCCTGAGACTCCACGAAAAATCCTGTGAAAGCAGCTGTCCGTGTGATGTTTTCAGCAGGAAAAGTGTGCAGAAAAGACCAGCAGGACCTGGTCCCCAAATTATGATGCTGCTGAAGTGTCCCTTTTAGTTGTTTCTCCAAGGTCTAAAGATGGGAAGGAGTGTTCTTCCCCTCTGACTTGTCCATCTCCTTAGTTTTTATTTAGAGCACTACTTCCAGGACTTTGGCTTTCTGTCAGAAATATTCTCCTGATAAATTCTTGCTAAGTTCCAGTGCAGGGTTATTTGTGTGTAGCACACAGGAGGTGTGTTTGGTGATATCCTTTTAGACAAAATAGGATTTAACCCACATTTAAACAATAGTAATACTGGTTATTTCCTATTTTAAATGCTATTTTGAAGTTATGCTTGATACAATTAATGAATTTACCAAATCTTCAAGGGATTTTTAAATTAAGCAATGGAAAATAGAAAGGAAGCCACCACAGCACATTTTTGCATGTAATTCCACAGCAAAATGTAATCTTTCTGTCTATTTGTGTACTTCTGTGTCAGAACCAACTCTAGTAAATATAGAATAATACCTTTAAAGATTAAACTTCAAATGTGCCCAGAACAATATAATGCTTCTAAGGTATTATCTACATTATAAAATATAATGGCAAGTATTAATTATAACTGGAAACTTTTCTTTTTTTATTAAATTCGGTTTATCATTATGCAATATGTAATTGGGGTTTTTGTATTTGGAAAATTACAGTAATTCCTATTCTTATCATGTTTACAAATAAATCATTGTCAGTGAAAAAATCACCTTCTATTACATTTTTGGTGGAATTAGAGTGTTGGGGTTTTTAACCTGCTAAATATTTACGTGCAATACAGTTGGTGATGATGCTTGTGACAGGTTTAGTTGTGTTATTTTTCCTTAAAAGAAGAACTTATTTGTCAAATGAAGCATAAACTAATTTTTAAAATCAACTAAATATCTAATGTTTTGGTAGGAAAGTAAAACAGGAAGCATTTATTTTGTTTATTAGAAAATGGCTCGTTGTTACAAAGGTTTCAGCTCTCAGAGGTTCCTGTGTGAGAATCCTCTGCTTGTGTGTGTTTGACTGGAAGTCGATGTTTCTGCACTGCTAAGTCAAATAAGTGTTTCCATGTGAATATATTTATTTGTCAGCTTGTTATCAGAGGCTGTGCGTGTTTCAGTTTGGTCTGCAAGTGCTTATTCACACAATAATCCTTTTGATACTAATACTGCTAATTAGGGATGTTCCTGTGCAAATGGCACTAGGTCAGGAGCAGAATGAACAGATAAATATAGGGATAAAGGCCATCTTCTGAAAATTTCAAATTTGTCAGTCATTTCCACATGGCCCTATTATAGTACACAGGTTTGGAAAGAATTGCAGAATACGAAACTCTAAACAGCAAACTGTTTAAAATATTTCTCGGCGGCATATGTGGGTCTCAACTTTTTCTAGTGGTTATTTCTGCATGTGGGAAATGTTGCACGAATTATTGTAATTTCATTTTCAAGTACAAGATCTGGCCCCCCAAGATTATGATTTATGGTGGTTTGAGTCTACTCTTTTTCTGTCCCAGTTTAAGACACATTAGGACAGTGTGGAAGTAAAAATAAAACGTTGGGACTTTAATCCAAGCTACGAATGTAAATATAATGATCTCTTGTGATTTATCCATTCTTTTCTACATTTGTTAGTGGAATACATCTTCCTTGCATTCTTCTTTTGCCTTTGTCTGCTTTTCTCTGTGAAAATTAGCATGTTTCAATATTGGAGTATTTCCCAATTAGTTGTCTCCAGTCAATCATTCGACATTCATAGGTATTAGAATCAGTGGAATTTGTGTGATAGAGTTCTCTAGTGTAACTCTTTGGGAACCAAGCAGCTAAGATGCTATTTTTCTTTGTTTGTCACAACATGGTACTTTTTCCAGGTATATTTTTCAAGCTGAAAAAAAAAAGGATCATCACTAAAACCATCTTCATAGTAGCTCCAAGGAGAAATAAGCCATATCATCTGTATCTCTTGGTTCAGAGGTAATTTGATGTACCTGTATTGAACGCAGTGATACCGATTCTATAATTTTATCTAAATAGGCACTAACTTCAGATGAAACTATGAAAGCTAAATAATGCATACGCATCAGAAAGCACACTGTGCCCTTTCTATCTTCCCCAGCTCTCTAGTCTCTATCTAAATCAATATCTGTGTACTGCTGTGATGGCTCACAGCACGACCTGCATTTGGCATACTGAAACTGTTACATGCTTTAAAGCAACATAGGATCTTTTGGAAAGGCACTTTTCCCCTCAAAATGCTACTGCCAACGAAACCCCATACAAATGGTCAATAACAACCAATTGCCTCTGTTACAGAAGTCACTGAAATGGAAAAGTAACCTATACAACAGAAAATAAACTGAAAGGAAATTTTTATTCTGGATCCATAGGGAGGTTTCTATTTCACTAATCCAGAAAGCTTAACTTTGGTAATATATGCCTCTGTATTTATTTACATTTTTTTCTGGTCTTTACCTTCATTACTGTATAAAGGTTTTTTTCACAACATATTGCATCTCTTCTAAAAATAAGTGGATTTGATCTCTGGAATATTTTTAGTCCCTGCCTTTGGTTTCTTTGGTTTTTTTTTTCCCTTCCCCTTTTTAGCAATATATTGAGGAAATATCCATATCTACGGCAAAAATTTGATTTTGAGCCAATCGTTAAAAGTATGATCCATTCCTTTACCTGATTGCATTCCTGGAAATATGATGAAATCTGAATTATTGTATGCAGAACTAGAAATGAAAACAGGGAAATAAAATGTAATGACTGGCAACATGTCTCCCAAGATGCTGCAATAAAAATATTAGCTCTGTCTGAAATTCAAAGATTGATGAGGATTTTGTAACTTATATGTGATTATGCTTATTTCAACCATGGTTGAAAATATATGGGGGGACAGAATGAGCCTGAAGATGTTCCCAAAATACAATAGTTGTATTACTGGAGAAAAAAATATTCCTGGGTAGAAGCTTTGTAAAAGGTGAAATAGGTCTGCTTCCTCCTTTTTAAGACATCCTGGTGTGGCTGAATAAGTAGCTATTAAATCTCAGAGTATTCCTTAAAGAACCACTCAACTGTTACAAGTGACAAGACACTGACAGAGTGTCCCAGAGAAGCTGTGGCTACCCCATCCCTGGGAGTGTTAAAAGTCAGGCTGGATGGGGATTTGGGCAGCCTGGACTAGTGGGAGGTTTCCCTG
Organism: Catharus ustulatus; assembly: GCF_009819885.2. Taxonomy (NCBI): domain Eukaryota; kingdom Metazoa; phylum Chordata; class Aves; order Passeriformes; family Turdidae; genus Catharus; species Catharus ustulatus. Next base: position 9,024,997 of record NC_046221.1, on the reverse strand, counting down.
CTCATGACACTGGATGGAACTAGATGTTCTTCAAGGCCCCGTCCAACCCAACCATCCAATGATTCTCTGATCCTATGATATTTCTCTACTTTTAGAAGAGATGTTTTTTGTATATAACCACATGTTCCAGATGCAAACTTGTGAATTAGAACAACTTGTTTTCTGCGATCCAGACTTCAAAAACCCTGCCCTGCCTATTCAGAAAGGGTCTTCTATGTTGTGAAGAAAGCGAATTTCATCTTTCGGCCTTGGCCACAACCAATGTCCAGCTCCAGTGCCCTGGGAACATAAAATTTTCTTCTGCCCTTATTTCCCTGAGGAGGGCTGTGATCTCCACTTCTACCCAGGCTGGGATGTAGTGGAACATGTGGGAGGTGATAACACTTTTGTCAGTATGCATTTCTTCCCAAAATCTGGGAAGCCCTAGGAAACGTCAAACTTCAGCCAATTTGTGCTTACACTAGGGTAGTGGAACTGCAGCTTGGACTTTATTATAGTCTTGAAAAGAAAATTGAGGTCTGTGAGTACAAAGGTAGAAATGTTGCCTTAAACTTTCTTTCTTGTAATTTGAGCTCACAAAGTGCAGGTACTTTTCTGTCATATACAAAGGTCAATCAATACATGAAATATACTGTACATCTCTTCTTGTTTTTACTTTCAAAATCTCATGATCATTGCTGGAAAATACTTTTGCAACTTTTGAGCAACCACTCTAGCAATCATGACTGTGCACTCTGCTATTTCAGAAGATATTTTTTTTAAGAATTAGAAAAATGAAAGAAAATGGTTAAAGGGAATTGTTTGCCCTTTTGGCTTTCTTTTTAGTTTCTATATCTGTTTTCAGTTTACTGTTTAAACATTGTGCATTTCCATTCTTTCATTCTTTTTATTGGTAGCTTTGGGAAGACAAAAATGAAGAAGTATTGTTTATTTGTATAATTAACATTACAGATTGCTAACTAGAGAAATCTACACTAAAAATTGCCTATTTATATGTCATACATTGTGCTAAGTCTAAAAGGTGTTACATGATGTTATCTAAGTTTTGTGCGGGTTCAATAGCTGCAATTATATTTAACCAATGCATTTTAACTGAATGTATTATAAAATAGATTAAAGTATCTATAGAGTCTAAAATTAGGTCAAAGTTTTTCAATGCAGATTTAAATCTTCAATACCAACTCCTGAACAAATGTATTTCCAACTTGATTATTGAGTTTACCTGTGCTCCCTATTGTAAAGCCTAGTTTATTTTATCTTTGTCATCTCACCTGATGGTCTCAACTCAATGAAATAATTTGTTCAGAGTGAGTCCAAATCACCAGGCTTGTCACATGTGCTGGCAGATCTCTGTAGTGAGCCTCAGGTTGGGCTTGGTTTTTCCTCTCCTGCTCAGAGCTGGTTTGCTCCTAAATCTTCACATTCACAGAGATGTCTGAGCGGGCTGCCCCTCTCCCGTCAGTCACTCCAAAACTTCAAGTCAGCACTGCATCACTTTATACAGAATTTTGTATACCTAGGAAGGGAATAATGGCACTTTGAAAGGTCTCTGCCTTTCAGACTCTTGGTAAATGTCTTGGTCTTCAGGTATTGTGCACACCAGCTTGCTTTTGATATGGCAACCATGTTATTTAGAGGAATGAAAGGTCTAGGAACACAGACTAAAAGATGCTCTTGCATTCCTTCTTTTCATTTAATTTTAACCCAGGAGGGATTTTTTTTCTATTTTGTGAGAGAAATAAAGGTATTCTATCCATTGGGAGTTACTGTGGTAAACTCTATGTGTGGAAACCTTGGAAGGATAAACCAGGGCTTTATTTTCCTCTATTACCTTACATTGGTATAGAAGATAAGTTTGCAAATTTAAGAAATACTTTACTACTTTTTATTGCAAATTATACTATTCAGACTTATCCAGGACTTTGATTTTACTCTCTCTGGAGTCTCAATGATCCATAGAGGAAAAATTGTTGCTTTTCACATTAGGATTATGAAATTATTTTAAAGAAACAAGTAGTAAACACACAATAACATGGGGCAGATTAAAAATCCAAATACTTCCTGATTAAAATGTTTCTTGAGATATGCAGTCTTCAGTTTTTCTTTCCAGTTTGACATCCAGTGATTGTTTAGAGTTATGTAATTCATCAAATTACTCTAACACATATTGGACATAACACTGTAATTCAGAAAATGCAAATTTTTCTTCAAGTCAATCAGAATTCAGGAGAAGCAGATGTGTCACAACAGTGGGGTTCACCTTGGGCCAGCGGTGTGTCTAGGTGTTTTACTTACTGGATTTATCGTGATCATATTGTGGTAAACCTTGTAACCTTAGGATGCTACAACTCCTAGGGCTTCCACAGCATTTGGACTTTGAGTCAAGCACAATAATGTCAACTGTGTGTGGAAGTCTGTTGAAACTGTCCCAGTTGGTCAAAGGAAGGGTAGGATGCTCCTGACTCATGCTGCTGTGGCTCCAGTTCTGTGATACTTGCATATCAAATGCTTGTTGAAAAAATGACAGTGAGTATTCTTTCTGCAAAATTTTAATCCAACTTTGAGTGATTTCATCGGCTGTGGCTTGCAGGATGCCATGCTCAGATTTTCATTCATCTCTCTTTAGACAGTGCTTATTTTTAGTGCTGCCGTCACCATGGTGCCTGAGAGAGAGAAAGCATTTCTGTGTGATACCAACTTGGAGAAGTTCCCTGTTAACATAGTAAAGAATGTCAGCTGTGATATCACATCTTAAAAGTAGCAATATTGAGAAGAAAAGTATAAAAAATCAGATTTCTAGTATACTCAGAATGCATACCTGTTGTGTATATACCTACTTCATGATGATGGGATTGCAAACCTGGAGCAGCATGAAGCCACACCATTCTCAAACTTCTTTAGGAGAATGAACATCTCTTCCTAATTTAGGTCACTAATGTAAATTATTTTCTGATTTTAAATTCTTTCTATAAAGGAGCAGTATATCCCCAGGCAGGTGGATAAGCCAAGTATGTTGAAGGGTAAGCAACAGTATGACAAAATCTTGTCCAGTTAGCATTTTAGTGACTTTCATGTTTCATTCTCACCCTTTCCCTCCTCTGTTGTCTTTATAATATCAAACATTCTTCAAAGAAGAGAATATTTTTTGGGCACATCTGTTCTGAATGTGGTAGCAGCTGTTTATTTCTACATTATAGCTTTAAAAGGCAGGATTTTAAATGTGAAAAGCAGAATTTTCCTATTTGCAAAAAAAAATTTAGAAAAAGAAAGAAAAAGCCAAACAAAAATCATGCCTGAAAAAAGAAAGATTGGTTTGAAGGATTCCAGTTTTATTCTCTGAGATCTTCTGTCCTAAATTGTTTCCTTGAATTGATTAACCTGAGCATATAAAGTATTCCCAACTGGCCAATCAAGCCTTGGGAGTTATCCCACCTATTATAACTCTAAAACCATAACTTGAAATATATGCTCTGTGCTCTTAACCCTTACAGTTGTCTTCTGTGGCCAGGTAGATTTATTCAAAAATTATGAGCTTCCTCATACCGTGATACTGAACTGCTGTTCATGAAGTAATTTCAAAGTAATGTTTCTTTCTCAGGAATCAGAGGATTTGTTACTCATCTATCTACAACTTCAGGAATACAAGGCAGATCCTAATTTTGTCATTCATTTCAAAGCTATCTTTTTTTCCTAATAGCCTCAACGCTTCCAACAATTTCCAGCAATCTGATAGCTTGTTTGCAGAGATAATCAGTAAGATTTTTCAGCACTTTATAATCTTCAGTAACAATTGTGTTTTGTTATCCTTTGATCATTATCTCAATTACCTTATTTTTTTCTCTTTCACTTTAATCCCAAGATCCAAGGTCTTTGAATTTATACATTGCAACAATTGAAATCAAAACGATTTCTGGCCACATTTGAATAGCTGCTAAATTCTTGCAAAACAGATTTTACAAATCTGTGTCATTTAGCATTATGCCCAGTGGAAGTGAACAGACCTGCAGTAAATTCCTGGTTAGAAGAAACTTCTGAAGAGAATGCAGATGTTCAGCTATCAGATATTTCTATGCCAGTGGTATTGGATGTCTTTAGCATCCTGTGAATCATCCACGAATATGAGAAGCTCAGGTAAATAAATACACAAAGGAATGGAGAGGAGCATGTCATTTAGATGCAGTTCGTTTCTGACGTGACCCATCTGTCTTCTGGAGCTCATGAAAACACGTCCCTTCTAATAACCATTTTATCATGTCTGACAGAGTTTCTCTTGCTGTCTTAATGCTGGACTGATGTGGGCTAAGCACACCCTGGCAGCAGTTGCGATTCAAATTTCTATTTTGTCTTTTGCTGGAAAACAGATGATTGATTGCCAGTGCAGTTCAGAAACACATGGGCCATTCATTCCTGGCTAGTTTTCTTCATGCACTTTCTACAATTGTCACTGTTTCCCTCAGTTCTTATTACAGAGCAAATCATTCCCTTGCCCCTCATCCTGCTGTGCATTCAAGGTTCCCAGCTGTCCTCATTTTCTCTATTCTTTTAGGAAAATCTCTTCAAGAATCTGCTCTTCAATGCCTTTTTCCTAATTTTCTGTGGTTTTAGGATCTCTTGTGCAAACCCACATGGGATATTGTCATTTGCATTATTCAACCCTATTATCTTATTTTAAGCCATGCCACTTTCAATTGAAGTTATCTAGTGTATTACTCTAGTTGTGGTTATTCTTTGCAGTGTTTACTTTGATCCTCTTCTTCAAATGCAACATTTGAAATCCCCCTCTGCCTGATGCTTTTCTTCTCTATCTAAGTGTCATGTACACGTGATCGCTGACCACAAAATACATTAGTTTAGCAAATATTTGTGCTCTCCAAATGTTTGCTGTGCTGCATGCTTTGTCTTCTAGGAGACAAAGGTACAGGCATAGAGATAATTTTATGACAAACTAATTGATGACAGGAGGCTTAGTGTCTCTAATTCTTTGTGACTGACAGAAATTGTCTAAGTAATGAGAAAGATCATAATTATTTTTATTTTTCTCATAAGGATTCAGTGAGGAACTGATTAAATTTTCTAGAGCTTTGTGGGAATCTGGATACCAAAATTATTGTGGTTTTTATCCAACCTGAAGAGGACTGAACATATTTAATCAGATGTCATTAGGACTTTGTTTTATTTCTCATTGCTGTTTAATTGAATTTGTCACTGGAAAAAAATAGCCAAGTATGCTCAAAAGTACCTTGTACTTCCAATTGGGTGAGGTAATAGTAGTAGCAGTGTTTGTGGTTTAGTGTTATTGGTGGCAAGATTTTCTATCTTAATATTCTCCAGGTGCATATCAGAAATGTAATCTCATCATTTTATCTAATGATAAAACTTCAGCATCTCATTTACAGAAGAGAATGATGGAAAATTTGTTGAGTTTATTTTTCCATACTGAGAAATCCTTGAGGATAAAACCAAATTTCACTGTTTGCAGGTACTGCTGTATCATCAAAAAATTTATTAAAGGATTTAATTTAACTAGTTTTTCTAAGTATTCCATGTTGAGGGCTCCCATAGCTGGGATGAGTTTTACCCCTGGAGAAATAAGGCTTAACTTATGGGGAAGTCTAGATGAAAAAACTCATTTGCCTGCCCTTTCCTATACTGAATGATTGTATTTAAACTTGGGCCACTTAAACATGATGTCCTCTTCATAAGTCCCTATTCCAACTAGAGTATTTCCAAATCCTTCCAACAGTCTGGGATCTTATATATTGGACTCTCCTGCTGTTTATAAAGTATCTAATAAACCTTTCCATAAATATACTCACCTGTTTTTATTTAGGATTTTGATTCAAACATTTTCTATCCTCATCCCCAATTTTCTATTGGACTAATAGAAAACTTCCTATTCATTGACATCTTTACCAATCTCTTTTACCAGGAGGATTTTCATTTGACCTGATTAGATTACAATTCTCTTTGTTTTGTAACAAATTCATATTTTCTTTAAAATATATTTTTTAAAGTTGCTATTTTATTTGTTAGCAATAATTTGTTTGCTTTCCTTGGTACTTGTATCTAATTTCCCTGATTCCTTATGTCCCCCAAAATTCAGGAGGGTATACTAAGGCCTGCCTTTTCTTTTGCTGTAAAAATTTATGGGCTGTTTTAATACAGATTAGTGCAAGTGCAATACCAAAGCACTGTAGGTGGTAAAACCCAGTTATCATTTGTATGATTAGTTTCACCTTGTAGCCGTGTCTCTGAAAAATGCAATTAACAGTTTCATATTCAGCATAGCTGGCTTTTATTCCTGCTGCATGGTGTGCAACATTTGCATCATAAAAAAAACCCTAATTGGTAAACACAGCCTCGCCAGATTCTCTGCAATTCACCCAATTCTCGTCCTGTTAATTGGCTCAGCTTCAACACCCGTTGGATGGGTTTTCAAAGGCAGCCGCAGATTAGAGAGCTTGCAAGCACTTGTGTTTCACAGGACTGACTCCAAGGAGACTGAGGGAGGAAAAAAAAATATTTTAAATGAATGCTGAATGCAGGCAAGCTCTCTGGTCCAAGGGTTGCCATGGAAACTGTTTTGTCTGCTAATCTGATAGCAGAGTGTATGTTTATTGGTACACATCTCTAATGACCTTCAGAGCCTAAACTCAGCTGGAAAGTAGTATTCTACCACTGTGGTCAGAGACAGCAGCTAAGTGATTACATCCTAAACTCTGTTATTGTAGCTTATACTGTTGTCAGGTGGGTTGGGGTTTTTTTTCCCCTTCGTTATTGTTGTTCCCTGCTATGCATTGCCCCAAAAATGACAATTTGCAGTGCTTAGATACACAGCTTTGGTAGCAGATACTGTGTGTCAGATACAGGATGTAAAGTTTTTAGGGTGAGGTCTTTAAGTTGGAAATTCTTGTATATTGCTGAGCTGAGGGAATTTGTCACTTTTCTGTCTCTAATAATGGGTTACTTCAAATAAGCAGTGATTCTAAAAAAAAAAAAAAAAAAAAAAAAAGTTAAAATTTAAAAAAGATAAATTTAATAGGATGTGGAGAATAGGGGGAAATGTGATATTCATGTTCTAGATAAACAAACAGATTTAAACTCAATCTTTTAAACCTATGCAGTATTTTTTCTCTTACTATTAGAAAAGGTAATTCTTAAAATTCTGGTTATCCCTTTAAGTCAGAGACATTAATTATAGCAGCTTTGCTGACAGTTTTTAATTTTGTAGTAATAGTACACAAACTTATTATTGGAGCAATTTCTAGAAGCCTACAAAAACAAATTGTATCCTAATTAGCCAAGCAATCTTTCTTTAAATCTGAGGGTGTTGACTCTGCCTTAATTACCAGCACTGCATGCATGGGTGCTGTACGATAGCCAATTAATACAGGAACTGTCATACAGGGAAGGATTGTGGGTTTGTTTTCAAATCCTGCAGACCAAATGGCACCTTGGCCTTGTGCACATTGTTCAATCTCAACCTCCACCAGGTATAATTTCGGCCTTTAGGATTTAAACATTAACCTGGTAAAAATCCTCAGCTTTGATGTAAATGGGAATGCGGCAGAGGAGCACTGTCAAGGCTGTGCATCTCCTGCCTCCTGAATGTGGGGGATGCATGGTCTGGAGCTTGTGGGAGAGATGGAGATACAGGAGCTGGGCTGGCTGCTGCCCTAGGCTACTGCCAGCCCTTGAGGTCTTTGCTTTTTTGCCCAGACAAGAAGAGATAAATCTATTGCAATGCTTGTTCTCCTTCCCTGTAAATGGTCTGCAGGTTGATCTCAGACTTCCCAAGGGGCAGATGGAGGCTCCAAAGGTAGAGAAATCCAACAGAGTAACACCTGAGGATTTAAGACACAAATAAAAAGGAAAGTTAAGGGTGATAGTAGATGAAAACAGGCAGGAAATATCAAAAATTCAGAAGTGATTAAGCTACCTACATCCACCTATGTTCAATGAGTGTGAATGATGAAGACCACCAAAAAGAATGAAGGAAACTTCTTGAGAGAGGAAAATTTCTAGAAGATGCTCAAAGATAACTGCTATTAAATGAGGCAACTATCTGAATTGTTTTGCCTACCAGGATGTTTGAAGTTTGATTTCCTCACTTTAGAATCTTTGATTCCAAAGTTTTGATCCTGGTCATTAATGAGGAAATAAGATAATTAGCATACTGGGGCTATGTCTGTTATTGTGATCTCCTCTGTCCTTTTGTTATTACTGTCAGAGCTTAGGGCAGTGGAAACATATAGACCTGCAAACCTTCCTAGTGGTGAGGTCTTGACATCTGCAAATCTCACCAAGCAGCACCAGCCTCAACCTATGGTCCTGCAGTCACGGGTCCCCTGCTGCACCTCTTCCATGGGACTACAACACTACATTGGTAAAAAGGGATAAAACCAGTCTTCTTTACCTGAGCTGCAGTCATTTATGTCTCTTCTTCAAACTGAGTTAGTGCAGGGAATTTATTTTAAAATGTTTTCAGGAAGGAGCTTTCCATCCTTTCTAGTCATTCCCCTCTGATTTGTATTTGCCAAAATTTGGTCGTTGAGTGTGGCATCAAATTTTCTTGTCCTCAGAATGCTTCATTTCTAGGCTTGACCCTCTCCCCGTTCCAAGCTTTGATCTTTAAAAATTAAATAACTTGGAGATTAATATCAAGCCTTCTTTTATTTTCATCTATATCAGCTGTTATTTTCTTTTGAAAAAATCAGTCCCTGCATTTTATGAATTTGATTTGAGCCGTTGGCTGCAGCTGCTCCAGCCGAGCAGAGCCGTGAGCTAACTTAGCTGTGGAGGCAATTCCGAGCTGTTTGTTTGTGCAAGGGCTTCAGGAAGGGACCTGCTATATGTTATTGGAACAAAACAGGTATTTTCATGCAGGAGTTTGATTCTTCTCTTGATGAGATGGAAAAATGCATAAAGTAAAGGCTAGACTGCTTTGGGGTTTTTTATCTCTTTGAAGTTTTGCTGAATTTCTTTACAAGAGCTGACTTATGTTCATAAAACCAAAAATCTTCAAATCACCATCACGTGCTTCTCTTTCACCGATTAAGGCATTTATCTTCATATATGTTTAAAAAAAATAATGACAATGCTTTCTGTTCTGCTGTGTGAAGAGCATCCAAGACCCTGGGCTTATCCAGAAATTGATTTTCTTCTTTTTTTTTTTTTTTTTTTTAAGTGGAAGAAAGACGGTTGCAATTTTATTCTTTCATTTCTGCCATTATTCCTTGAATGCAGTCCTCCAGTCTGCTTCTGAAAGGTGCTTGAGAACCCTGATTTTTTCCCCTAAATTACCAAGTTATTAATGATCAGCTTTGTGTCTCAGTAAGGAGTGCAGTTAGGGCTACTTACTTAGTAAGCTGTTCAAAGCTAATTTCTACATCTCCTTTAGAGCCCCAATCCCAATGCAAGTGAAGTCAATTGAAAATTTTCAGTGCAGAAGGACAAAGTTCTAAATTGTCCCATTTCTTTTAGTTAGGGTTGGCTCTGAAAAAAAAGCTCCTTTTTGAAAAAACAATCCATTGGCTGTTTTCTGCTTGAAAAGCATGGTTACAGGAAATGTATTTGCACTTTAAAAGAGATAAGGGAGCAGAAATGGAAAGCTGAGTTTTGTCCCCTGAATGAGAAAAGGATATATGTGAGTACCAGTGCTTTTTACAGTTTGCAAAAGGGTATATTATGTTTCAGTAAAAAAATCTTTCCTACATATCTGATTCTAAAATATGTGTGTACCATATCTCTATTGCTGTAAATATTTCTGTTTATTATATTAATTGAACAGACCACAGTTGAACCATTTTTTAAAAATAAGGATACCTGCATCAAGATGCACTGAAGAAATATTGAAGTTTCAGCCTTGTGCTTTTATAGGAGATAAATAAAGCTGATCAGAATGAAAACATAGCTAATTCATTTGATATTAAATATTTTACTCAGGTCACTTTCACAAAGCATTCCAAGCATTTTAATTTTTTAGGATGATGAGGAAAAAAAAGTGCCTTTTTTCAAAATTCAGAGTCCTTTCTTTCCTTTTTAGATATCTGATGTAAAAAATAAAGAAACGTTTCTGTGGAAGAATTTGGGTCAAATTCGTCATGTATTCTTATTCTTGAGCATGTACTTGTTGGCACAACTGATTTCACTCTTCCAGTAGTTTTTCACAGAATTCTCTAATATCTGGGAAGGGAAAGAAAAAATCTGTTTCTAGTCCACCTGAATAGTCTGTTCTGAAAATTGCATCTCCTATTTAAAGTGCAGGAAGAATTTGAACAATTTTTTGCTTATGTTTGCTATTGTTGAAATTGAGTCATCTGTTGATTTGTTGATTTGGCTGGTGATAATTATTTCTATAAATCTCACTAGTTAAACCTTTCTAAATAAGCTTTCAATCCAATTTATCTATAGAAACAAAAAAAAATCAGTAAAAGAGGATTAGGTATTTTTCTATATTTTATACACTGTGGGATTTTTTTACAGAGAAGACCCAAAATAAGGGGTTTTTGTTTGTTTGCTTGGGTTTTGTTGTTTGTTTATTGTTTGGGTTTTTTGTTTTGGTTTGGTTTTTTGGTTGTTATGGTGGTTTGGTTTGGTTTGGTTTGGTTTGGTTTGGTTTGGTTGGTTTGGTTTGGTTTTATTGTGGTTTTTTTTTTGTTTTACACCAATATTAAATGAAAAGACATTATGACATTCAGTACTGGAGTAGTTTGTTCATTCCTTGCTACCTTGATAGCTGCTGTGGTAGTGAATCACTGCTGAGTCATTACCATCATCAGTTATGCAGTGCTTTACTGATTTTGTCCTGCTAATGCACGGCTGTTCTGCCTTCCTGTGCAAAGCCGAGTGAGCCAATCTTTACAGCACCCTCAGAGTAACCACAACTGCAGATATCAACCTTCTATTTGTCCCAGGAAAAACGAGATGACCTCTTGTAATTTCAGAGAGATGAAGTTTAAACTGAAAAGAATCTGTCTTCAGAATGTGGCTGACCTTCAGCTGTGTTCTTACATATTTTTCTTCTACTAACATACCCAATTTTTTAAAAATACCTTCTATTTTGCCAAAAACAATGCTTTGTGAATTGTTAAATGAATAATTCCCATACCTTTGGATACTATTAAATGATATGTAGGGCTAACTTTCTCCAAAATCTCATTCTTAATTGTGTGCTTCCTACAGTTAAACTGTCTTTTCAGGACATCAGTCCTGAATTGACTGCAATAGAGAATTTCAAAAAGAACTAATTTCCAAATAATTCCACCCACATCTTTCTTGTTTTACAGAATCTCTTAGGATAAAAAGAAAATCTTTGTGTTTTCTTGACCTTTATTTAAAGAAGGCAAAGCATTTGACATATATACTGAAATGAAAATGCAGATGAAATCTGAAATTCCTTTCTCTCTGCATTCCATCTGGACATGTCATTGTGTGTGGTTTCAATGTAAAATTGGCTTGAGAAGCAAATTCAGGCTCAAACCTTTGCCTATATATGTACCTACACAAAAGAATATGCTCAGCATGAGAAAATGGCCCTACTGTTTAAAAACTCTATTTGAATTTCCTTTTGTTAAAGATGTCATTCTCTGTAAAAGAAAACGGATAAATTAGTTGTGCTTCTTTCCTCTACAACGTGCGTAATTATGTCCCTTAATTCTGTAATCTCTATTTCTATTAAAGCACAAACAAATGATCACATAAGTCCAGCAGCTCCATCCATTACATAGGAAACATCCATTGCTTAGTGACTTCAGAATTTCTGAAATAGATTCACCTATCCCCTGTCAGTGGAAGGGCTGTTTCATGAAAATGCTTCTTACATGTTCTTGTTCATTCAAAACTTACTCTAGCAAACAGCTCAATGTGACGATGTCACTGTTTGCACAGTTATCTTCAAAGCTGATCCTCCTCTCAAACAAGAAGCCTATTTTGAATTTAAAGTATAAAATATTCCCATTAAAATTCATAGAATTTGGCTTATCTATATTGTTCTGAGCATTTGGCATTTTAAATAATATAGTAACCTCCACAAAAGGCAAGATAGATGAAGAGTAATGCCAAAATGTCAAGATTATGCTGCTTCTTCCACTCTGTCATCACACTGCACAAACACTGTAGACAAGTTACTGCCAAGCTAAAGGGCCACACAACATGAGAAAACCACAGAAATACAAATACATGCAATAATTCAGAATCTATGATGTGTGATTCCTGTTGACAGATATATTGGGATATCCATATAGAAACACCATTAATTTTTTACTAATTTTTCTTTGAAAAAAGTTACCTTTATTCATGCTGTTTCAGATGCATATCTCAGAGTGCACTTCTGGTTCTCTATCCTCAGCTCTGTGTATTGAGATCAAATTACAAGTTTATCCCTCTCTCAGGTAATCTCCTGACCCTATAGCTCCTAGTTATCACCAGGGATTTCCACAGTGGATCTAACTTGCAAACCCTCTACTTGGAGACACTGGTGGCAACCAAATAATGACCTGAAATCCATTTATAATTTCTGTGGAAACCCATTAATAATTTGTTTGTTTGTCAGAGGACAGAGATACTGTTTTAAATTTATGTTACATCTAAGTTTCCCCAGCCTGGACCCAAGACTGAGCAGGGCCTTTGGACACAGTCCTGGTTCCTTTATCCCTTTGCCAACCCAGACTGCCTTTGGCAGGGCTTCTCCTCTCATCTCTAAGCTCTCCTAATTCAAACACTTCACTATCCAAGCTCGAAAATGCAGGTTTGTATCCCTGCTGGATATCTCACAATTTGGTAATTCAGTACACCATGCTGGGGTCTGTTCTCACCATTGCACTTCACCCTGTTTGCTTTTTCAATCACTTCCAGTACAGGCTTGGCTGCAAAACTCAAGCACTGTAATTTCTGTCACTGGTCTGGGCAAGTACAGTTTTCATGGAACTGTTGCATCTAGCACTCATTACAGTGATAGATGTCAGCTCCACTGTCACAGATGTATTCCTCAATGACGCGTTATGGTGCTCCAACCTTGTACTTTAAAAAGCTTTATTCAGTTTGTAAATATTTATTTAGTGATCAAAGTCTGAAAGTAGCTTTCCTTTCTGATTTTGGAGTTATTTTTTCTTTCTCTAAAGACGGTTTCACAGTTAAATGCCACTTCTAATCTGCTTTTCTGTGTCTAGAGTATATTTTATTAACCCTTTTTTTTATTTTCTTCAGTGATAGATTAGTAAATTCCAAAGTAGCTTAGAAACATTGCTTAGTGACCTTTTTGTTCTTTGCATTTTTTGAGGAGAAATCAACAAAAGACAACAATAGTAACCTTTCCATATTCATTACCATAAGCTGCACTGACCTTAAGAAGCAGTCTTATGATTCCACACTTGTATACAGGGTACGGCTGCTGTGTGGATTTCAAGACCTTGACAATTTTTCTCTTCTTAGGGCTGTGAGAGACAAAGAAATTAGGTATACTTTAGTACCTATGCATTTGCACAAAATTGAGTGATGGTGAATCTCTTATCTTGTAAAAATAATTTTGTGTGAATATTTCTTTAAAAAATTAACTTCTAGGTTATATTACACATAAAAGCTTCATTTTTATGTTTAATTTAATTAAAAACAGGGTGATTGCTTTTTACTTTATTTTTTGAAAGAATACAAATTAATTTTAAATATTTACTATTTTCTTTCCCTTCCCTGGAGAGAAGGATAGGCCAGATGAGGAGTATTGGTATATAAAAAACAAGCCCAAGCTAAGCATTATTGGATTAAGCTTGATTTCTGGAGTTTCTTGATATTTTACTAGTCTTACTGCTAAACACATTCTTTCCTGGGAGATCTAAAAGAAAAAGCAAGAACAGGAAATAAAAAATTTGTGTAACTTGTGGACTTATCTAGTAAAATAAAAATAATATCTAACTCATAAAGAATAAAGTGATGATAAAATGTTTGTGTTCTATGTGGAGCAGGCCTGTGGTTTTAATCTATATTAGTTGGTAACTTAAGACAAAATTGTCAAAAAGGGGAAAACCTATATTCCAGCAAAACTCTGAACTCACTTCTCAGTTCTCTGTCCTGATAACCTGAAAAATTACATTGTGCCTGTTTTTCTGCCTACATACACACCATCCCTTCCTAGATTATTAATGAATCTATTAAATAGCCAGTGACCTAGAAAGTAACCACAGGATGGCCTGTCATTAGCCTTTCACCATGATAAAATGCACCATTTAATCATATCTTTTGGGTTTTTTCTCCTCTGGTCATTTGTTCTCTGGGGCAGCATTTTCCTTTTTACTTTCTAGTTTCTTACCTCTATTGTAACAGACCTTGAAAAATAATTTTGGCAATCCAAATAAGGTTTGTCAAATGTTTTTTCTTTCTTTGTTATTTTATCAACACATCACAAGGCTTCTAAGATTGTAACTCTAAGACATATTTTCTTCAGCCCTGAACTAAACTTGAAGATCATGTTTTTTCTGTTGTGCCCCTGGTGCTATCTCTCCTCCATTGTAAACATGGGAGCTGGGCTGTACAGTTTTGTTATTATATATATAGTATTTAAGAAAATGTATTGTACTTGTAATATAACTGAGGTTCTCCAACAATTACAGTGACACAACTGTTGGTAAGGACATTACAACATATGTGAGGGGAGTGGAAATGGTGGTTTGGGGACATTTAAAATGGCTTTTCTAGAAAATAACATGTAGAGATATAGTGTGGAGAAAAGATATGGTGTTTCTTCAGAAAACCAGCACTGATTAGCCCCTTTATTATCATCATCTTCCAAGTGTTTTGTTTCTCTGATTTGAGCTGCCATTTACATTCAGTGGTCAGTAATCCCCTGGAGTGATTCTGTATCTCTGCACTGATTTTAAATACAGCTGCACTGTGCTGCACACATCAGAAAAGCAGAGAGAGTGTATTTTATACACTTCATATGACTTTTAGATGCTTTCTCAGAAGCTTGATATTTGTTCCAGAATTCCTGGCACCTCTCTTTTGATAGAATTTATTCTTAATTAGTGGAAAGGAGCAAGGGTCTCCTGTTTCACTGAGGCAAAGGATCATTTGCTTTATAAGCTGGACCTTTCTCTTCCTTAACTGCTTCATTAACCTGTGATAGTCTTCAGCAAATTGTTCTCATTCTCCTCATTCCAGTGTCCTCTGAGTATCTCTTATTTGATTTTCACTGTAAGATAGTTTTAGGCTCTCAGATTTTCCTCTGTTAGAGTGTTGGCCATGGCTCTTGACTTCCATTGGGGCTCTACACTTTTGTTCCAGAGTTTGATTAACTTCCATCTGACTTAACTGGCATCTTGAATCTTGCCACTACAAAACTATCATTTTCTTCCTGATTTCTTCAATGTACTTGGCTCCTTCCTGGAGATTTAATTTAACTTCTATCTTTCCAGTTCTGATTAGCTTTTGGACTATCATTCCTCCAAAATTTCTCCTTTGAAAGTTCACTAGCATTGAGTTATTTTGCTAAAAATACTGTGCAGACTATATCTGGAATGGGATTGACTGTGGTAGGACCTTAGGAGCAGCAAAACATTGTCATCTTCAATTGGTGAGTCTTAGTGAAAACAACTCTCTGCTTTTTATGTTGGTTTATTTTCATGTGAGAAAAACAAAAGTCTGTCGGAGTAATAATTCCAGTTTTACAAGATTATTTTCCATTAAGAAGCAAAAAAAAAAAAAAAAAAATAGAGTGCAATAGTGGCTTCTGTTTGATAGAGGAAATCCTGTATCCTGCACTAATTCCACTAAAATGTGATCTTTTTTGTGTGCTGGCGCCACAGAAGCAGTCCCTTGTCACCCCAGAGTGTGTATAAGTGTCATCCCTTGAGAAGCCATTCATCCAAGAGAACTCTCATCAGTAATTAGTAGTCCCTTTGTAGTCAAGGCAATGGAAGTGTCCCCAAAGAAGAATTCATAAAGTATGTTTTAGAATTCCTGTATTCTGCATGAGACATTTATCTTAACCCCCCCACTTCTGGAGCTGCCTGCCTGCCCTCCAGCCCTGTAGGGAGAGCCAAAATGACAGGCACGTAGGTGGCAAAGTTCAGTGTAATCAGTGCCACCATTGCTGCCATCTCAGGATCCAGTCAAAGCTGCAGCTCCCACTGCCAGCACTGGCCCTGGGCAGCTCCTGCTGAGCCCCTGGCTCCAGTGGCACAAGGGGAGAGGGGCAGGACTTCCCCTTAGATGTTTTATGCTATGTATCTAAAAAGGTCATGATGTTATATCTGTTTCTTAAATGTATTTTTGCTAGATATCTATAAAGGTCATGTTTTACCACAGCCTGAGGTGTCTGTCCTAGCCAGGGAACTGTGTTAGCCTGTTTCTATTCCCAATCTGTCATAAAAGACATCCTGCAGGATAAGTTGTGTACTTAGTTACAGTAATGTAAACTCTGTTGTTCTGAAAACAAGTGCATCCAGTTGTTCTCAAGGTGCTGATATATATTCTGCATTCATGAAGTACAGCTGATGCCTGTTCCTGGTTGGTGTTCTCTCCAAGTCTTGTTACTATGTGATAATTTTGCAGCATTTTTCGGTTGGTTGGTTGGGTGGTTTTTTTAAATTGCACAGATTTTAGATGCTGAGCCATCAGCTATGCCGAGGGCTTTTTCAAATTTCTATGTCTAAAAAAAAAAAAAAAAATAGAAATTTGAGCTGGGGACTGGGCCTAGTGCTACTGTCCTTCATAGAAATATTTAATGGATCTATGTTAATAGGTATTTTAAAAAGGCATCTGTGAGGCCTCATGTCTGCTCCCGTTCAGGTTCTGGAGAAGTTGCCTCATGGTGCATCTGCAGGAGGTGTGAGAAAGCTGCTGTTTTGTAGTTACTGCCATGGCAGGGGGGTGTTAACTTCTGCTGCATTGAATTTCAAACTTCCCTTGCTTTTGGGCTGTATGCATGATAGGAATGGGAATTTAACTGTAACTTCCCAGTTATACAACTTACCTTCAACCTGAGAGAAAAAGAAAAATCAATACAATTACCTCTAGTAATATTCTATCATCTTCTGTGGCATTGAGAATATACTTATAAAGCCTGGTGAACTGTCACTGTAAATGTCCAGTGCTGTAGTTCCACTACCTGAATTTTATCAAATGCAGGAAGGAACAGCAGCAAGCTCTGAGGAAGTAATTGCAAACAAGAGATCTTTCCCTTGATTTGATAGTATGGATTGGATAATTTTCCAAATCACTAATTCCTCAGTACGGCGTATGGCACAGGTGGCTGCTGATAACTCAAGCTTGCAAAGAGTCACAAAGCTGACTCGTTTGTGGCATTGCTGCTGCTGCTGCATATGTTGGTATAAAATACACAATGATGCTCCTAAGGAGGAGAAGGGACGAGAAATGATAACAATAAATCAATAATCTTTATTTGACTTCTTTTATCTTTGTTCAGCTCAGTAGCACAAGAAAATGAAAGCAATGTTTTTTTGTGAGAAATTTGGATAGCAGAGAGCACTCAACCACCGTGAAAGTAATTTCGTATCTGGAGATGAGCTGTGAAAGCAGCTTTTCTGTTTATTTGAAGGATAGAGCAGAGAGGCCCAGTGTGACCAGGAGCAGTTGGAAAACAGCAGAAAGGAGAAGCTGTCCTGAGTGTCTTAAATCTCTTTCAGATTAGGAGGGCAATCTCCTGAGGAAGCATTAAATATGGCACACTTCTTCAACCTGCTAAATGATGGTAGCACTGCCATCATTAGCTATGAGTTTATTTTGGTAGCATGCAGAGATCAGATTGTGTAATTACTGCACTGGCTCTTGCAATATGTTATTGGCTCAAACCTTGGCAGACAGACAGGAGCTGAGCAGGCTGACCAGGTTCAGCCCCAAACAGTCTGATTTTTCAGGATATGCAAGCCATCTGACACACAAAACCCAAGGGTTTTAAAACTTTTTACAAATACCAGGTGAGAAAGGAAAAAAATGTTTTTACTCTCTCCACTGCCACAGCAGCCTCTTTTAATTTTTTATTGTAGACCCAATACCTGAGTGTTAACACTCCCAGAACATGCATATTTTTTAATAGAAATGGGAGTTCACAGTCCAGCCATATTATTGTAGTGAACTGTATGGTCATCATTAAATGCATGACAGCACTTTATAGGCTGGATAGGGAAATATTTGCATGTGGATAAGGAATGTCTGTTGTAATTTTTGACCACCACCTAAAATCTTCCTGTCGCAATATGGTCATGTGTTAGTCTAAAGGGAGGTGGAAAAGGCCAAAGCAAAAATTCCTTCCAGCTGAGACTATTTAACCTGCCATCTGTTTCTGAGCTGCCAACTAGCCCCTAGTTACCAAAAAAGCTGCCATCCCATTAACCCCAGTGAGCAGCACGTTCCTGGACTTCGACTGATGGAGGCAAAGTAGGAAGAAATGCACAGATTTTAACTTCTGTGCTTCTTTTCATCGAGGGCACTCTTATGAAAGTAAAATGGGAGCAGTAGCATTTCTGAGGTTTTCTTGTGTATTATGGATTCTGTGCAAGTATTAAATGAGTCGTATTAGGATGTCAAACACGTGGGAAGTGTACATTCAAAGCAGGCTTGTTCTGAGCTGGCAAGATGATTTCTTATAGCTGCAGTATTAACAAATTTTTCAAACATCTCTTTTGTTTAGCAGCTTTGCTTTTATGCTGCTTCACTTTTTGGTTAATTTATTGGCTCGGAGAGCACTGCAGCTTGGACTTAATCTCACCAGACGTGCTGACTAAACGTCATCATAGATGGTCTGCAAATGGCAAGGGGACCTAATACATTGAAGTGACTGTTCCCAGCAGTTCTGTAGGTGGCACTCTTTGCCCTGCATCTGTCTGAACCCAGGCCTTAACACCGTGCAAGTGGTTTTCTGTACAGATACCAGGACTGGTATCTTTGTTTACACTCAATTTCAGTAGGCAGCCTCTATGCAAATGATACTTTCAGACTCAACTGTTTAATCTCTACATGCTGTCCTAGATTACTATGCTGTAGTGCTGTGTTCTCCTGAACTCTTAATGGCTTGTAGTGGTGGTGATATTCATTACTGCATTATTTCTTTTGTGATAATGGGTACACACACGGTTTTATGACTATAAAAGTTGGTGAGTTTATTATTACTGCTGTAATGATTACTAATGGGAGCTCTGGGTGAGTTCTGCTGTTCGGGCTCAGACCGAGTGCTACCTGTAGCTGGAATCATCCCATTCAGCCTAGGTATGGTTCAGCTTGGTGGGAATTGAGAATGGCTGACTCCACTCAGTGCTTGGAGGCTGTCTGCTCTGAGAAGATAATCCTGAACTTTTTCCCCAGGCTTGAGCAGTTTCCTGGGCTGAACAAGGAGTGTGATATCTCTGCTCACAGCTGAACTTTGTCAGACCATATGTGACGGAGTAGCAACTGCATTGTGCTTGGTGGTTCCAAGAAAGAATAATCTTTAAAGAAGCCTTATCTTCTCATGAACATCCTGCTCAGGTTATGGGTAGAAAGAGGGCTGAAGCTGGCATTCCCTTTATTAAAAATAATAATAATAAATAAGTGAGTTGGAAATGAGACAGTTTCTCCCCCGTAACAGCTCAGTCCTTCTCGTAACACAAACTCTCTTGTTTGTGACATTCCCGAGGAGTGAATTCTGGCATTTCAGTCCACTTACCACATCTGAGATACAAAAACTTAACTATCTAGCCTTGGTTGAAGAGAGTGATTGAAAGGAGAAACCATGGGTTCGTGCCTTCTTGAACTAGTAACAATTTTATCAACTCACTGACATCAAGGGATGTGAGACACTGACACCACCTCAAAGGCTTCCAGCTTGTTAGCCTTTCACACACCTATTAGGATGTTCCTAGTCTGGCTCATTGGGTAAATTCAGTAATTGTCTTTACAAGACATACAGAAATCTGAAAGGTGGCTGTCAGCAGCGTGTTAGAAGCTGCAGGCTGGTTAGTAAAAAGGGCAGTGGGAAGCTGAACAAAGCAAAACCTTTACCTGCAGCTACAAACCTTTTAAAACTCCACGCCATTTTGGGCAGCTTTTAAAATATTTACAGAAATAATCATGTGTAAATACTGTTTGGAAGATCTTCCAGACTATTTACTTCAACACAGATGCAATAGAAATCTTTAGGTAATATCATAACTAACATTGCATTGTGTATTTCTAAAGAGACAAATCATACCTTAATGACATTGCATTGTGGAATGAAATAGTCTTATCAAGGGCCTATCATTCCTGAGGTGAAGTAAATCAATAAAAATGAAGAGAAAAAAAATTTTTTTGTTGTTGTTGGTTTTTTTGGTTTTTTTGTTTTAACTAAGCACCCAAATGATTAGCAAATATAGAATTTCAGGATGGAGATCTAGAAGACACTTGTACAGCTGTAGTTGAGGGAAATCCTTCTTTGAAGATTTTAGAAGGTAGGAATTTCCTCTTTATATTGACCTGAGTAGGCTTTTCCTTCTCATGTTGTCTGCAAAGACCTTTTAAGTCCACTTTTCTAAAGCAAATTTGACCTCAGTGAGCCTGAAAAAGAGCTACTAAATGCAGGCTCCTGAAGCTGAAATCTCTGACTGTCCTGCTTCTCATAAATGTGAGGCCTCTTCTTGCATGGTGTGGTCTTGCTTTTAACAGAACATGAGACAGCTGGTGGAACTTGAAGTGCTGAGAAAATACCACATGAGTTTAATGCTCACTACCTCCACTGAGTGTAGGGATAATTTTAGCAAACTTCTCCTAAAGGCCTGGAGAGTCTAGCCTATCTTTAAACCACAGGATTAAACAGCAAGGTCATAGTGAGAGCAAATAAGAACTAACTCCAAAATTTTGATTGGATATTGCTGGGTGATGGTCTCACTGCCTGTTCCTTCTGGAACCCTTCATGAAGAGTTTATGAATGGAATGTTGATGGCCTTGTCCTCATCTGCAATTGGTCTCCTTCAAGCCAGGCTTTGGAGGGAAAAGGGTCAGGATGATTTTTGTTCAGAGGCATTTTTATTCCTTTGAGTGGCTCTCCTTTTCTCTCCCAAGTGTTTGGGATCACAGCTGTATGCCAGCCAAGACCCGCTCGCATGAGATTTTGGCTTCACTGCAACACAGCTAAACTGGGTAAAATTAAAACTCAGCACAAAAATTCATTTATTCCTCTTCATGTTTGCTTCATACCATGATCAGGCATAAAACTCCCTTGAGTCTGTAACCTGATTCTGGCTATCACATCATCATCTTTCTGTCTTCTCAGTAAGTCCACAATGCATTTCCAAAAAGTATTTTGGGATGAGTTGAGAGGCAAAAGTTTACTGGACTGTTGTACTCTGGTTAAACAAGGAAAAGATGGAACAGATGAGACTTGTTATCAGAAGGAGTTTGATGAGTACTTCTGCACCAAAAGAAAGACCTCTTACAGCTAGACTCTCAACAGTCATATCCTTACAGTATTTAAATCAGTTCGTTCATCTGGAAAAAGACAAATGTTGGGATTTGTGCACTGAAAAAATGTGAGCCTATCAGGCATGAAAAATAAGACACAATTGGATGGGGAACCGAAGTTGATAGGTTTTGTTTATCAAACTACTGTATGATGTACAAAGAATTTTTTAAACTTAGTTCAGCATACTATGTAATATAACGTGACATTTCTGTATATGACAGCAGAAGATTCAGCACTCAGACTTCTCACAGCATGACTCAACACCTCCTGACAACTCAGCAAACAACAACAAAAAAACCTATCTTTAATCAATTCCTTAACCGAGTAATCCCAGCTGAAATCATAAAGAATTGCCCATTAGTCTCAACTGGGATCACACAAAATCACTCCAAGTCTTTCATGACTTCATAATCAGCTTTTTCCACCTGAAAAAAAATAAAAATATATATCTGCAGCTAATGAAAAGGTAAACTCCCTGTGCACACATTGACATAAATGTCAAATTTTAATGATTGCCCTCTTTGAACTTCGGACAACTCATACATACTGTGGGATCCTGCATAGGAAACAGTAAATGTCATCAAGACAGTGCATGGGATGTAATATATTATAATAAAAGGCCAAATGACTTGAAAGTCAGGTTTTCTTGCATTTTTTATGAAAGAAAAATCGATCCATTTTTGTGAAAGATGTCACTAAGTCATAGTATAATTTTTGTAGCAAAATTGAAGTCACTGACCGAGACTTGTGTTCCTAGAGACAACTAGACACTTTTGGAAATGCTTCTTCTAATTAAAAGATACCGACTGATTCAACCAAGAATGCTTTCATCTTTCATCCTGTAGAAATTGGTACATAGCCATGAAAACTGATTTCCCCCCCTTTTCTCTGAGCTTTTGCAGACTTCTGTATGGAAACAGACTATAATTTTGGAGCGACCCTTCTGTTGAAAATAGCTTTGATATCTAGGAAAGGATAGTGGATGCATTCTGCATTTGACATTTTTCTTGAAAGGAAATCAAAGACATTCTTTATTTCACTGCCTCTGTATTATATATATATATATATATATGTATGTATACACACACACACATATATATATATACATAAAGGTATGTGTGAATTTGGCAAAGAATGTGAGACTTAGAGAGATTCCTTTGAATTTTAACTTTTTCCTACCTTTAATGATTATCATTAGTTCTTCTTTCACAACCCTTCCTTTTAAGAAAATACATGGTAATACTTAGTGCAAGCCAAGAAGCTAATCTAACACATCATTTATTTTACATTACCCAAATGACTGAAAAGTAGAAACGGGAATGCAACATAAATAATCTGAATTCTTCGTTAGATCAACCCCTGAACATGACTAAATATATTAATTGGTGTTTCCATTGTAATGCTATCAGTTATATCCTCAAATTGTAATTTTTTTCTTGAAGTCAGCATTTTCAAGAAGTCAGGGTTATCTAATTTATGTAAAAATGAGTAAGTAGGAAGATTTTGAAATTTGAAGATCCCCCCTTTTTGTTTCACATCTGTGAATACACAAGCATCAGTGAGTAAAAGGGAAAAAGGAGGAAGGATCAAATGCAATATTAATAGTTTCTGAATTCCTTGTCATGAAATTCACAGCAGAATGCAGCAAATTGGCCATGAACGTTGGAAAATTGTGTGCAGGATGCTCGTTTCTGGAGTTTGCCCTCTGTTTTAGAATGTAATATATATGAAATTGCTGTGGAAAGAGAAGAAGAAAGAATGTGACACAGAACAGCAGGGAGCCTGTTTAAAAACACAGTTCAAGCCTCCCACGGTGGTACAGTTTAGCTGTGCAGGGAGAGGAAGCAGATCCTCATGAATCCAAGCAACAAAAAGGGCATGACAGAACCACAGGCTTGATTTCAGTGCCAAGGGCTCAGCAGAAGCAGATCTCTTGGCTTGGCACCCCTTTCCTTGACAGCAGCAAATCGAGTTATCCTGACTTCCCTGCGGGGGAGACAAGCTCCAGAAGTGTAAGGGCTGGTCTTGCAGCAGCAGCTGAGCACTTAGAGCAAATTAGGATGTCGAGTTGTCCCAGTGATTTCCATCGTGTCTCCAGTGCTGCTCGGGCCAGTGCCCAAAGGCAGGATGCTGGAAGAGGGCAGGTGGGGATGGAGCTCTTGGGGACCAAGCGAGCACAAAAGCAAGGTTGGGGAGCCAATATCTCCTCAAGGACATCCTGATGTATTCTGATTTTCTTCTCTTGCCTTGTTCCTTAAACATAATTATTCTTCATCTGCTACTCTTTGGTTGTCATTTGCTGCTGTTGGTAGCATGTGTGGAAGCAGCAGCATATGTGGGACTGGACAGGGAGCTCACCAGAGATGCTGAGCAGCACACACAATTCTCACAGGCGTGTACTGATACCCTGTATCAGAGGCTCTGCTCATGTAGAAGCCAAACTTCACACTAAATAAAGGTAAGTGGTTTTGACAGGAGTAGGAAAACAGATGCTGGTTTCAGAACCAGCCCTGATGACTCGTTTGTTTATAATTTGGAACTGCTGAAAACTATGCCACAGAACTAATTCCTGTGGAAAGTAGTGCTTGCAAAATTAAAATAATTCTTCTCTTTTTTTTTTTTTTTTTTTCCCCTTACCTCCCCCATTAATTTTTTTTTTGGTAATTATTGCCTGTCCATGTTTTCTGGAAACAAATTAGCTCTCCTTGGGTTTAACAAAGTGCTGTGGATTATCTGTGGGTTCATTCTGTTCATGTTCCTGTTCAGGGTCAGTTCAGTTCAGATGGTCTATACAGATGGTACCATTTACTTTCTAAGAAACAGCCAACACAAAAGGAGAATGTTAAACAAATTCTTGAATTAAAAATCCTTGCACACATATTATGTTATGAGACTCCTCTGTTTGTATTTGGTTTGATAGTCTCACAGTTCTTTCCTTAAAAACTTACATTTTGAAAAACTGTTGTTTCAAAATAACCCTCTCCCCATAAAAAGGAAGGAAATATACCTAATCAAACCCAGAAATACAGGCAGAGAATATAAAAAATTCCTAGAGTGGAGGGTAACAGGTATTTGGGAAGAAGAAGTTAGCACTCCCGAAGAGTTTAGAAGTTTTCAGGAGGAATTAGGCGTGCAGAATGCAATTAAATCAAATTAGTTCAGCACTAATTCAGGGGCCAAGGTCTCCAGCATTAGCAAAAAATACCCAGGGTTGTTCACATCTAGGCAACGATGAGAAGATTTTATTTCTTGTATAAAAAATGGCACTTCCATCAATGTACTCTTCATTAGTACTTTCCTGAGGCATTGACTTCAGGGACAGTTATCGCTTATTTTTGGCAGCATTTTATGGTTTTCTTTAAGTTATATCATTCGAGTCCCACTTCAGCACCTCCTTATCTGAAGAAATCTATTTTCAGTTTCTACTTAAAGTAAACTGCTCACCTTGGTGTTAATTTTGTAGTTCTAGAAGTTACTGCACATATAAGATAAATTGCAAATAAAATAATTCTGCAGTTATATTAAAGTTCTATAGTAGAAATTGCAAATTTTTTCCTAATATTTTACCACTTTAACTGTAGGTAAAGGCTTGGCCTAATACATCTCAGGGAAGTATAGCCTTATTTGTAAACAGTTTGGTTAAATATTAATGATGAAAAGTACACAAAAGTTACTGCAAAACAGTGAATAAAAAATTCTCCCTTCAATTCCACTTTGCAATAATGAGCATTTAGAAATATTTCAATACATCCACACCACACACCACATTATGAATTGCTTCCAGTGTAAACTGCACATGAAAAAGGAAAACAGCTGTCATTTTGCACTGAGTATCAGCATTAGTATTAGAAGCAGTGAAGAACTGAACTTCCTTATTGTCATGCAGGCTTAATTCATGCATGAAATAGCTGTGCTTGCTCGTGTTGTAGGACTGTATGCATATTGAGATCCTCGTGATGCTGTCTACCCCTCTACTTCAATACAAAACACTGGTTTTTGTATTCCAGCAGTCCAAGGCTTCAGCATGATGGGGCTGAGAGCTGCAGGTATAGGGGATGATGGTAGTCCTCGAATTCAGGAGCTTTTTTGTCTTAACTAGAAAAGAAAAACAAGAAGTTGGCAGACAAATAAACAACAAAAAATGTCCTCACTCTGCTCCTGGAAAGCAAAATTATAGAGAGGCTTGGTCTACAATTCAGAGTGGGTAGTGCAGGTTGCTCCTATCTCCAGTTTTTTAGATCTGAGTTGTAGCCTGAATGTATGATAGCTGTTTTCTGAAACCATTTTATGAGTTTCCCACCCTAGACATGAAGGTATCTTTGTGAACTGGTGAATATCATGGCTTTATCAAATGAAGTCAAATGTTCCCAGTGCAGTGTCTTCTCTTCATGTGGATCCAAAACAGTGTGACAGTTCGTGTTAAGGAGCTTGGGCACTTGCACATCAGGACTTTCTGTTTATCACTGCAGACATTTATCAGATAATAACACTGTTCTAGGAAGCATATCTTAAGAAATTGCTTTGGTGAAACAAAAATTAATTGCTTTACTGAGATGGGGTGATGGTTTGCTGTGTCTGCAAGTGACTCTACATCATTTCACAAGGTGCTGCCTAAAGGAATGTGTCACAGTATGTCTTCTTGATACTGATGTGTATATGCTGGAATGTTACATTTAATTATTGCAAATACCACCTCCTACCTTGTTGACTAGAATGGAAGCTTCCCAAATGTTCTTTGTCGTGCTGTTGGTAAAATCAAAGTCAGAGGTAGATGTGAAGTTCCTTGCCTTCTCACCTCTGGGGGAAACATAATTTCCTTTTCTTATTCCCCAAGAGTAGGTGGTTCCTGTGGAACCAGCTCATGTTGCAGTGGTGCAGAGATCAGGGTTCTGCAGTGCTGTGGCACATTTATGTGCCACATAAACCTATGCATCACTCCAGTGGCTTTCTGGAGTTGTATGGAAATGCTCTCTCCTTTTCAGAATAAATTCAGCACAGGGGTGTGGCTCTTTCCTGCATCACATCATATTCTTGGTCCCCAAAGCATTTTGTGGTAGAAGGCAATGTTTTTCACTTCACTATATTTGAGTTGGATCCGTACAAAACTATTCATTTGCATTAAAGCTTCTCTTACTCTGCATTTACTGCCATATGTACTTGTATAGTTTTCTCAGATTACCCTCTACTTCTTTTAATTTTCTCATTTTCCTAAAATCTTCTTGTTGTGGTCTTGTGTTTTGTAAGATGTTTGCCAAATCACCATCATCATCATCATCATCATTATCATAATCAGCATCATTCCTTTTCTACTGTATCAGGTGCATCAGGAAGAATCCTGACAGTATTGTGCAGAGAAATCTTGAGGTTTTCTATATTCCTATGTCAGATACAAGAATGTAATCATAATGCTCATTGGGAACTGTAGTCACAAACAGGTAATAGAAAATGAAAAAGGACTTAATAAAGGAAAGGGGGTCTTTTTGATCTATTGAAAGAAAACAACCCAGGTATTAGAAATTTGTATCTGAATATGTTTATACTCATTCCAGGAGCTTGAAATTGGTTTGTTCTATCCTCAGACATTTTTTCTTGGATGAAAGAATATCAAGAATCAAAGAAATCTGTTTATCTGGATCTGACTCTGTCAGTTGAAAAATAGCTAATTTGAATCCTGTCATTCATGGATCATTGCTTGCAAGGTGTTCAGCCAAATTAGCAAAATAGCCTGTGTACTTCTGATTTTCTGATGCTCCAATGGCAATGAGACACGAGGCTCTTTTTAAGTCTACATGTATCAAAATATGTATGTATTTTTAACTATGTAGATCCTTTAGGAAAGATCCTATTGAATATCTGAAAATACTTGTTTCCAGAATATCTCACTAGAGCTCTAAGATAGGAAATGCCTAGTTGTTGTTGTTCAGTTCCCTCACCAGGTTCTGCTCTCAGTTGTCCTGTAGGTGTTTGTACATAGGAAACACCCCCAGGATGGCTGGGCTCTGAGCAGGCTGCCCAGGGCAGTGTCACTGCACCAAGCCTGACAGAGTTCAAGAAGCATTTGGACAGTGCTCTCAGGAACATGGTGTGATTTTTGCGGTGTCCTGTGCAGGGCCAGGAGTTGGACTCGATGATCCTTGTGGTTCCTCTTCAACTCAGGATATTCTATGATTCTAAGATCTGCTTTTAAAGTGGGAATTGTATTTTCTTCATAATATCAGTAAGATACCAGCTAAGAAGCTTACCTTGTGTGTGGAGATACATACTTGGGTTGAAGGATTTCAGTTGAATGTTACACTGATCACCTAAGCATGTTCTCTGACAGCCTCAGTATTGAAATGCTCTTTTGATTGAGGCATGAACACCAAAGGGCTTCATTGGCTTGGATGCAGATGATCAGATATAGATCTGCTAAACACTTTTTTGTCCCCTCAGTATTGAATTGCTGTATGTGATGTCTTCCTGATAATCTATGAGTATTATGTCTATGTTTACTCACTGCTTTTTAAGTTTATATATATTGGTTTGGTGAGATTCAAAATTGGCATTCATAAACTACTTTATAGGGGCAATTAATCTGGAGCTAAATCTTAATAGAGTGGAAACTACCTGAACTGAAATGACTTCAATGAGTCCATGAACATTTAAGCCATCTGGAGTTTGAAATGGGGAAATTTCACCCCTGTTTTCTCCTAAGGTCCAGGTCATAACTTCTAATCTACTCTGATCAGGAAAACTTAGAATGAAGATATGAAAGATTAAGAATGTTTAATTTATTCAGAATGTGGATTTAGGGTTGGTAATATTTATGAATAAACTCTTAAATATTTTTTACTCTTCTGGCTAATCTTCTCTAGGCCAAACAATGGAATTCATCAAGAGACGATACTTTTAATCTCTTGTTTGCTTTTCTTTTCTTCTCATGCTCTAAGTAAAAGTTACTTTTATTTCCCTCAGTGATTGAAATCATTTTCTTTGCTGTACTAAATTGGTTTTGTATTTCATAATTTGCATGCAAATCTAGTGAAAATACTTTGACAAATTACAAACCTCATGAATGAAACTGCTTTAAGCTTTAAAAAGCAGGCATGTTGTCGTGAAATTTTGAAGTTGCATATTTTCTTTCTCACAGGCAATCAAATTTAAAATGTACCTTAAAGCCTATCTTCTCTCCCAGTGTAACACCTGAACATAATGCTGAAATGGGCTGGCTCAGCTCATTATAGGAAACTTGCATTTTAACTTGATTCCATTATTTGCTGATATATGATCTTCCATGTGGCCTGTAATATATTTTAGCAAAGTGAGTGTCAGCTATAGCAAGTATCAGAAAATAGGAGACTGCAAGAGAGGGTGAACAGTAAAACAAGGCATTTGGCAGTAATCTTTTCCACCACTTAATATGCAGGTTTTATAAGCAAAGTCATGACCCTGTCACAATATTCATTTCTTTCATGCCTGTCATATAATAGGGAAGTTGGTAACAAGATAGGACTTCCCTGCACTGTGATTTCCTTATCATAACTCCAAGTTTTAGTGAATTGCCAAAGTATCTCCAGTTCCTTTCTTCCTCCAGCAGAATCTGTATTAATAGGAAAGAACAAAACATGGGGAGCTGTGTTTTCAGTCTGTCCAAGTCCAGCCTCAGTGCATGTACAAAAGTCAGCCAGGTCACACCCAGGGTCACCTGGCCTCGTGTCCTGTCCCAGACTGGGCAGACACAGTGGTGGAGTTGCCCAGCTCAGATGAGCAGTGAGGCTCCAGGGCACACCTCAGCCTGCCCAGCCCATCTCCATCTGCCATGGACCAGCTAAGGTTTAACATCCTCTGGCTCAGGAACTGAGCAGGGAATGTCCACTTGGGCTTTGTTGTTCAGCCTGAGTGCCCTTCCTGAATTAAAGGGCTGAGACAATGGGTCTTGTCCACAAAACAAGTGGTTGTTCTCTCCCTGCAGGAACATCTCATTTTGGCAGTCAGGGCTGCTTCTGAGGACAAGTTTGGATGCAGCCTTTTCAGACAGTGGGACCACATCCGTATGAAGGTTCATTCCCAAATCCAAGACACTGATCTTTATCACATTTATCACCTCTTCTCTTTGAGAAATGGATTTAGATTCAAGCTGCCATTCCTCTGTGGCCTAAGTCAGAAATGAGAGAGGGGGCAGGTGCCTGGATTCTTCTCATATAAAACCTATAATATATATTCAACAGCACAACTCTATATCTATGTGAAAAGGACAAAATCAAGTCCATGCAGAAACTACGTGTGACCAGGCCTAAGGTTGCTCTTGTGAAAGTGAAATTGGCCCCTTGGAGTGCAGGAACTCTGACATACCTTTAAAAATTAATACCTTTTGTTTCCACATGACCCTGCTTCATCAGCAGTTAGCTTGTGTTTCTTTCCATCCTCTTCATGTAGGATGTGGCCCCAGGGCTTTCCTTACCACCACATCGTTCAAAACCTGCACGAATATAAAATTATTGGTTGCTTCCTTCTTCTCACAACTATCATACCTGAGTGCTTCTCACACAGTAATGAAATTACCTGCATAATACCCTAGCCATTCATGGGTTTGTTATCCCTACAGGTGGCAGAGGAAAATAGTTGACAAGGTATCAGCTAATTTCTAAATAGCATTTCTTTCATAGTTTCTATAATTTTAATCAGTCTTTATGTGTATGTGAATACAGTTTTAATCTACACCAATTGCAGCTGTAAGTGTTCAATAGCTCAGCTCAGTTGCCTTGTATAGAGACTAGAAAACAAGGAACATCAAATTAATGGTCATCTCTGGGAAATGTGAAGTAATTTGTCCAACATCACATAGGAGCTCTGTGGCAGATCCAGAAATGGAATTCACTTCTTCGGTGGCAGCTGCCTTAACCATTAAATCTTATTTTCTCATTCTGTAGTCCCTTGCTGGTTCATTATATACCTTCCAGTTCCTGAAACAAATGAGGCAGAGAGAAATGAAAGCCTCATTCACTAGATAAACCTGATTCATTCCTCAAATATCATTTCTCAGAATACCATGCACAATGCACACAAAAAGCATTGCAGCTATGTCACGGAAAAGTAGCCTGTATATTCCAAGAGATCCAAATTGAGTTCCATAAGCAGTTTTAATCTGGTATTTCCCACTTCTTGAACACTAGAGTTTGAATGGGGTCTTCTTCAGTAATTATTTCCAAGACTTTGAAAAGAAATAGTAAAACAGAGTTTGTACTGTGAAGAACAGTACTGACCTTGAGCTCAGATGATCAGAATTTATATCTTCATCTTTACAGTAGAGACAAATGGCACAAGGTCTTAAAGTAAACATTATTCATAGATGGCTACTTAACTTTTATGAGAATCAATCACTAGAGTAAAAAAATAGTTCACCTTA
Organism: Catharus ustulatus; assembly: GCF_009819885.2. NCBI lineage: Eukaryota > Metazoa > Chordata > Aves > Passeriformes > Turdidae > Catharus > Catharus ustulatus. The sequence goes on along the minus strand of NC_046221.1, from coordinate 8,994,185 downwards.
TTTTTACAAAATAACCCATAAAGTACTAAAGCTCTACCATCAAATAAATACATTTCTAGGGAGGACCTTGGTGTATATATACAGAGCAGACCCATCAATTCTTTTATGTCTAGGCTCTCTTTCTCTCTTTCTATATGTTTTTCCCTTCATCCTGCACATGTTCTGGCCCTTATTCACTGGGTTTTTTTTGCCATCACACACTTCAGAACAGAATTTTTTTGTGGCTGTGTGTATTTATTTGTTAGCAAATTAAAAGAACCGGCAAAGAGAGAGAGGATACAAAGAGTGCCCTATCTAGACATTACAAGGAATAACCATATTTGAACACTAGGAAGAGCACTGAATGGGGCTGAAGAGCTTTAAGGTTGTTCAGGACCTTCGGGAGGCTGGAATGCAGAGTGCAAATGGAATTGGGCAACCAGGTGGGGATTCCCTCTATTATTCTTGCCAAAGGCAGCCTAGGTCTTTGTTTCTTGAACAGCAAATCAGGGCTGTTCCTAGGACATGTCCCAGGCTGTGTCAGGGTGTTTTGTTCAACTCAAGGCAGCAGTTCCAGGTGCAATCTGCAGCAGCCCACTGCAAGCCTGTACTCCCATGACATGGGGTTTCCTTATGGGCTTTGGCTCTTGGCTTTCGGGGCCACCTGACATATACATTGGCAGTTTTTTCAGTAGGACAGAGTGTACTGGTGAGTCAAATCTCCCTATGCATTTGCTGGTTTTCACTGAGTCATGGCTGGGTAATGAAGCATACCCTGTTAGGCCCACATTTGTTTGCCATTTTCTTTAGTCCTCTGTGAGCAGTTCTAATGCTGCAGTGCGGAGGCTAAATGTCAGTGAGGAGTCAGGGTTGGGCAGGGATAAATCTATTACATTCCTAAAGAATTTTTGCTTAGCTTTCTCACTTCGCTTGTTAGGACATTTTTCAGTTTCTGGCTTCTTGGTCTGTAGCCAAAATTTCCACTCCTGTTATACCCTGGAAGGGTAATCCCTGTGGCTTTGGCAGGTGCCGATAACTTGTGAAGGGAGGTAGGTTTTGCAAAGGCGTATTGTGACAGGGAGTATTGCTCTTTAATTCATTCCTATCCCATTTGCCTATCATAATTCAGCTGTGCAGGACCAGCTCATTTGAAAGAGCCTCTCATTTGTTAGCTATTAGTGCATGTCAGATGGCAAAAGAGGCTATGGGCTTGTTTGCATATTGTATATTTTCCCTCAAACTTACCCAGGTTTCTCCATTTGACTACTGCAGCTGAAGCTCACATGCAAACAGGATTTCTTTTACATTTTTTAGTAACTCCTAATAACCTTACTGGCTTTTTAAAACAGAGTTTCTCCTGATTTATGCTCAGGGATTAAAGCCACATTGATCTTGATTTCTGCAGTGCTTTTGACACCTGCTTCTTTGTTTGCAATCCAGTTACATAATTTTTAGAAAATTAGAGAAAAAATTTTGAAAACTTTATGAAATATCATAGCTTCAAACCTCTTTTAGGGATGTATTCTGTTGTGGGTTTTTTTCTTCTTTTTTCCCTTTTTTTTTTTTTTGTGTGTGTGTGTTTTAATTTCACTTTAGGATATGTACTATAAGATTCTTGGTAAATCATGAGGAAAATGAATGGTTTGCATAGAAATTAATTCTGTCCCCCAGAGACATAGTTTACATGGATATGAGAATAAGCTGCTGGCACAGCCCCCAGCACTTGTGTCCACTCAAGTCCTATTTTGAAGATTCTGTGAAAAGAGGAAGATGATGTTCTGATTGATTTTGCAGGAATAAAATTAATCTTATCTAGGAGTAGAGTTTATCCATTTGAGGTCCACAGATTGCAAAAAGAAAGAAAAGAAAATTAAGCAATTTTTCTAACATGTAAATAAATAAAAGTTAGAATAACTACTGATGCAAATTTTTGCCTATTTTTTATTTGTATTTAAATGAAAACTATTGTTATGATTCTGCACTAGATGATGCAAGATACTTTGTTTAGAAATTATTTAAATTATTTCTAAATGTGTTTAATTGTGTTTTAATTTCAAGAGACTATAAAGTACAAGACTAGGGACAGCAGCTGGCCAGACAGGTCATGGGGGCATGTTATCATTAGATCTCCATGAGCCTGTGATGTTGATAACACCCAGCCTATTCCCTCAAGATCAGAATCTGGCCCTGAAAGGTCAATCACAGAAATCACATTCATCAGCTTCAAAATAATGAGTTTTCTCCTATTTTAAATATTCTACCTTTGGTTGGCTGGTATCCATGGCAAAACCCCTCCAACTTTACAGTAATGGTCACCTCAGCCTGATTCTTTCCCAGACTTTGTGCTAGTTTACCATGTTATTATTTATAAAGCCTGTAACCCTTCCTGTTGGATTATTGCAGGTTCTAGTCCTTGGTGGTTTGGTTACTTTAGTCTGTCTGCATGTTCAAAACTGTGGGGAGAGCACTGTCGTGCAGGAGGTATATTGCTCAAGGCCAAATGCAAATGTTCTGGTTTGCATACAGTCCCAGAGGTTTTAATTGCTGGAGCAAGGGCTTGCACTTAATAAACAAGTATTGGGGAAGCTCACATCTGGAATAGCTAGTTGTGTTCCTCTTTGTGGGGGAAAAAAAGAAAAAAACAATTCCCACAAACCCCCCAAAACTAAAATTAAAAACAGTGTTTTATTGTCAAACCTTAGAATAATTCTTTTGATTGGTTTGAGCTATATTCCTGTTTATTCAGTCCCAAAAGTAATCATGGCTTATTTCTGTTGTATGTCACGTCTTGAAAGATTAAAAAACTGTGGAAAACATTTCTCGTGGACTCAGCTTTTGAATTACAGTAGTTTCACGAATACAAGCCGCACGGATTATAAGCCGCACCCCCGGTGCCTCGACAATGTTGCTGTCTTTGTCAATAGATAAGCCGCACCCCGAATATTAGCCGCACTTTCGTTCGTCGCGAGAATCCGTGCGCAGCTTTCACAAATTGGCCAATTAGTAACAGGATCGCGGCATAGCGGGCTTTACTGGCTCGGGGCGGGGCCAGGCAGGCTCGGCCCGCTCATGGTTGCCGACGGGGCCGGGTGGCCCAGCTCAGCGCCACGGCTCGGCGGGGCTGGCCGGGTGGTGCTGCTGCCGCCGCCGCCGCCGGGCTCGCTGGCCCCCCTCTCCCGTCAGCACCGCCCCGCTGCCGCGTTCGCTCGCCCGGCTGGCGGGCTGCCACCGCCGCCGCCGCCGGGCTCGCCGCTCACCCCGCGCCGCGCTCGCTCGCCCCGCGCCGCGCCGCTTTCTTGAGCGCCGCTTTCGCGAGCGCCACGTTCGCTCGCGCCGCTTTCGCGAGCGCCGCCGTCAGGGCTGCCGCCGCCGCCACCAGGCTCGCCGGCCGCCCCCTCCCGTCTGCACCGCCGCCGCGTTTCCTCGCCCTGACCGGCACTGCAGGCCCCCGCACCGCCGGGCTCCCCCATGCTGCTGGCCCCGATTCTGCTGGGCTTCCCCCGCTGCCAGGCAGCCCCACCCGCCGGCCTTCCTGCTTCTGCCATGCTCCCCTGCACTGCTAACCCCAGTTCTCCCGGGCTCCCCCGCCCTGCTGGCTCAGGCTCTGCCGCCCGCCCCCCACACTGCTGGCCCTGCCTCTGCCAGGCTTTCCCACCTCTGCCGGGGCCGGCCGGGCTCCAGCTTGCCTTGGGGCTGCCGCGGGCTCTCACTTCCGCGTTGGCAGCTTTTAGAATTTTGTTAATGTATTAGCCGCCCCGGAATATTAGCCGCACTTGCGGGTTTCCACCAAAATTTTGGTCAAATTGGTGCGGCTTGTATTCGTGAAATTACTGTAATTCACTACTCATAGCAAGGGTGAGAGTAAGGAATGGTTTAGTAAAATTAGTAGTTTGCTGAGCTTGGTGCCACCATCACCACTTTTCTTGAGCTGGCCAAGAGACTAAGGATGGAAATGCTTCTTGCAGGTAGAGATACTGAGCTGTTAGCTCAAGGTTATGTGACTCAATCTGGGACATAGCAAAAAAGGAGACTCCTGAGAGCTTCTGAATATAGGTCCACATCTTAACCACCACAGGTCCTTGATATGATACCATGATTGTCTGATTCATTTTGTGCTGCAATCAAAACGAGACATTAATTACTCATTTAGAGACTGTTTCCTACAAGGACAAACTGAATGAAATCAAAGAGGAGACATGCAAAAATCCTTAATCCAAGTCTTGGGTTTGAGCAACTCTCTATTCAAGTCGTGATGGTTTATGAAAATTAATCAGAAAGCTAATGATAATTATTATTTTTATTTGAGATGAAAAGCCAGAAGTAAATTTTGAGTGTTGCTTAGATGTCATGTTCTGTTTATAGCCCTGGAAATTTCTTACCAATTAAAGTCAAGCCCAGAAGTGCACAGAGAAGCAAGACCTTCATTCTCAGCGTTCCATTAGGTTGTTAATTAGCCATAATGTTTATGACTTTCTAAAGCAAGTTGCTGGAACACGCTTAGACTAACATTCATGTTCTTTTGCATCCTGGCAATTTATAAACTGCAACTCACTCTAAGGTATATCAAAGTGTAGGTCAGAGGAATGTAATGAATGTGGCTTGTTCAAGAAAAATTCAGATTATAACGTGTGTATTTCTTCCATTAAGTATAATGTGCCAAATGAAAGTTTCTGCTTGCAACTTATTGGGAAAGTTTATTCTGGTTAAATCTAGTCAGGGACAGCTTCAACTTCTTGCTGGAATTTGAGATTATTTTCTTTTTTTTCCCTCTTCTAAGTCTGGGGTGTGTAGTTTTTTGTTTCTTTTGTGACCTCTCCATAATTCCTAAAATACCCCTTTTTCTAGTTAAAGAAATATATGTAGGGAGGAGGGAGAGTGCGTGACATTTTTTATGACAAACAAAGCAATTCTTAGTCCTGATATGATATATTTTAAAAGTACATTTATTTTTTTAAAATATTGTAGTGGAATACATTTCTTATTTGGACAGGTTATTCAAAAATACTAACTTTTAATTCAAAAACCTGGTTTCGTTTTTTGCAATGTAAGGCCTGGAAAAAAAAACCTTTTCACTCAGATTTTATTTAATAAATAAATAAGAGCTCCTGGAACAGCTATGTAGCTATTTTTGGTGATGTTTAGTGAAAGGGTGACAGCACTGACCTTTAGAGTGTTTGTTGAGTACGAGTGAAGTGCTCAAACCATTCACTCTGGTGATGTAAAGCTGCCAAGAATATAACCTATGTGAATCAGTGCAAGTACAATAATAATTCTTTATAGACCTAAGGTTTTGTTCTAGCATTTTTAATACTGTGTGTGTTTATCCTTTCTGTTCCTATCACATGTCCACTGATAGTAGAGTTCATGTGTGAGCTGCATTGTAGTGTGCCAAAATAAAAGCTGAACTGCATGACAGTACACTAATCTACATCATGGAGTTGGGCTCATGTAATTTAAATTATGGCCAGAGGTAATAAAAATTCCTATTTCTGGTTTATAAGGGAACAACATGAACCCTAACAGCTGTAGAACAGTTCACAAGAGACAATTTACCCACAGATGTGCTGAGGCTGGTTTATAATGTATGATGAGCTGTCACAGGCTGGACTTCTCATTTTTAGATTGCCCTATTTCTTTTACTGGTAAAGTTAATAGTAGACTAGGACTACCACTATTCCAGAAAGGACTAATAAATGCAGTAGGCAACAATCTGAAAGTATATGGGTAAAAAGCATACATCGTGAGAAAAAAATTAACCTACCAACATTGTGATTGAATGCAATCACATATTTTCACACTCTTCAGTAAGTACTGTTAGCACTGAAAGGAATTTTAGTGAAAGGGGAAAATTCTACAGTTTGACAAGCTTAAGAGAGATTGTATTTATATTTGACTAAAAAACAAGTTGTGGTCCTTCTGAAGAAAATTATTAAAACTTCAGTTTTAAGTGATTAAACAGTTGTGAATAAACAGTAATTAAAATGTTAGATTTCAGAGAGAAGGGGTTAACCATAAATCCATTTATTTAAAGAAAACATGCACCTGTGGCAGATGTCTGTATGGCAAAAGAATCATTTTCAAGAGAGTGAAGAAGCAAATATTTTAATTTCTATAGGGAAATAGGTGACTCAGGCTCAGTATTCTTCACTATAGATTTAGCAAAGTGCAAAGTGCATTGGAAAGAAATGAAGCATTTAACAGGTCATAAATGGGAAGCATGATACAAAATAATAAAATATATATTTTGGGGCATGGAAGATCAAACTTTTAAAATTGAGTTGAAAATTTTATTGTTTTCCTCTGATTGGCTAAACTTTAGCATGTGGCACTAATCTCATCCAAACTCTTGTGCTTCAGGAGGTGTGTCCTGAAACTCCTGAGGGATGTTGTCCCTGTGGGGACTCACAGCAGCAGAATTATCCAGGGTGAAGTGCATCCTTTGGGTAGGAGGACCCAAAAGCCAGACTGACCAAGACCTTTGATCTCCAAGTGGGAAAACTGGAAATCAGAACTTTGTAGGAGCAGTAGGGTCTTTGCCAACCATACTTAGCTTCTGGTCAGGGAGATATCTCCTGAGTGGCTGGTATCATTCCTTGTAGCTTATCAATTTACAGAGGATCATAGCAAAACTTGGCCTGATCTAACCATAACTTGTGGGGAATGATGAGGCTGTGACATTCCACTGTCCCTGCAGTTAGGCAGGGACAAGAGTCTGCACTGATGAGCACTGAAAGGAGCTGTCCAAGTCCTGCTGCAACTTCAGAAATATCCTTACACAACATGAGGATGTCACTACCAAAAATTCAGCAATATTTTATGCAAGCCACTGAACACTGGCCTCTGAAATAACCTTCAAGAAAAGGTGTTGTCCCTTGTGAGGGAGAACTAACAAGTAGAAAAAGAATAAAACCACGAAGGTAGTAGTGACAGATCAGGGGGGGTGGGGGGGAAAGTGAATGAATCTTAAGCACTGTACATATTTCTTTTCCACCAAGGGATTCTTATGGCATAACAGTATTTTTCATCTCTAATCACTGGTGCTGCGTGTCAGTATCTCTTATTCCTTTCCCGATTTGAGTGACACAGTGTGATATGTCTAATGACAACTAGAACAAATTTCAGTAATGAGGTCACCTTGGGCCTGTATTACTGTCTGACTGCTGTTTTCCATAGAAATTATTTGTGAAAGCAGACCACATGCTCTGCATAACTTCCTCTGTTTTACCCAGAGTGACGAAAAGGAGATATGCTAAAACTTGCAAGGTGCAGATGGTTTGCATTGATCTCTTCCTGATTTTGAGCTGTAAATTGATATGTAATGAGAAAGCTGCCACTTTGGTCCCGAGGAAAAAGAAAAAGAAAAAAAAAAAAAATTATGGGTTTGGTTGAATTGTTTAACTTCTCTTTATAAATGTAAAAATATGGAGATCCTAACTGACAATAGGAAAACACATGCTAGCAAGGAAATAATAAGTGTTTGAAAGATGAGGCCAAATGAAAATCTTTGCCTCCAGCTCAAGTTGAACTAAGATTTTGGAAAACAGTGCAGGAAATTCAAAGTTCTCTGGTTATAATGAATTCCACTGTTTGTTACAATACATAAAAGTTTATTAAAAAGAAAAAGAAAAGTATTTCTGCTTTGGTGTGTCAAAGAAAACGGATTTGTAAATTTTGTTCAGTGTTCCCAAGAGAGGAAAGAACTAGTATCAGATCTGCAGTCACTGTGGGGTTCTCAGGACATTGTTTGGTTGTCCACCATGCAGAAGTAAATCAGGAACACTGATCAGGACAGCAGGATAGCAGTATCATGTAATTTAAGTGAGGACAGCAATATTATCTAATTTAAATTGGATTCATTCCAGAGACTGTGAGGGATTTGAATTACACTGATGAAAGAGATGAGAATACATCCAAGGGTAGTTATTAGTTTTCATCCTTTAAATATCAGTGGAGTAACTTTATTCATTCTAAGCACAGGATTCTGTGGCACATCTTACAAAGATACTCTCCTATGCAGAAGACCAGGCTTTAATATTTTGAACCAGATTCACAGGCATTTAAGTGATCATGAGTGAATCATATAGAATCAGTGCTTCAAAACAACATTATTTTTGATTATAGGTCCAGTGAAGAGAGAATATACATTTAAAAATAGAGTGTTTTGGTGAGTGCTTAGAGTTCAGTCCAAAAGAACAAATTCAGCTCTCCTTTTGGCTTTGACAGGAATCCCCTGCTACTATATTTTCCTCCAAAAGTAGCAATAAATATCAAATTCGTGAACTTTACAATCTCACTGTTCTCTCATTATTAAACAAGGCAATGCCGTAGCGACAGATTATACAATGTTTGTGTAAAACTAGCCATTAATCTTAAAAACCTGCACCATTTCTCATGAATTGACTGATCATTGTTTTATAAGTTAATGGATTTCATTAGGTATTTGTGTCCATTTCAAATTCACAGTATACTTACAGAGCTACATAAAGATGATCACCAGGCTGAGAATCAAATTATAAGTAAATCAATACATTGATCACAGAGAACATTTCTGAATTAGCTCAATTAAGGTGTTTTTTTCCCTAGTACATGATCTCATAAAAATCCATGCCAAGATTACACTGACTGCTTGGTGACTTCCACTGAGACACATGAAATATTCCCTAGATTAAAAGCTCTTTCCTTACAAGTAATCCAGAGAGTTTTGCTGGCTCCTTGCAATACTTGTGCTCATTGAGGATAATTGGTCCTGATTCTGGTCTCTGATTTATAGTTAGCCACAAAGTTAAATTAATTGAAATCAATGGAGCTATAATAGTATGAGATGTTCTGATCTCATATTAAATGCTATGAAGGTAAAATAAAGTCCAATGTTTTCTCATCTGTAATTCCATTAATTCAGAAATTCAGTGTCCTTTGAAATTTATTACTGTTTTTACTAGTAGTAAGACATTGAAGAGAAAATAGCTGATTTTTTTTTTTTACATGCCATATATTGTCAATGGACTCTTTCATTTTCAGTTTTCTGATTCTTGTATTTTAATGTCAATTACTGCTTTGGAAAGAACTCTCAGATTTGCAAACACAGAACCTTGCCTAGTGTAATCAGACCGTGTCCTACTGACAAGTGGTGGAGTTTTAGGTTTCACTTAAACTATTAAATATACTTTTCCCATGGAATGACTCCTTAGTATTTGCTGGAAATCTTCTGGTTCAGTTATTGTATTTGATTTGTGCAGATTGTGCCCCAGAGCTGAGTTAAAAACTGAACAGCAAAATTAAAATGTATTGAACCTCTTTTCTTGGATGATGGCCTGTAACTTCCAGAGAGATGATGTGTGTGGATAGCTAAGGCATACTGGTGATGACAACAACAGCTTCCCCATGGACTTGGATGCCATTTTCCTTTATTTTCCCTTGTTCTTTTTTATCTATAGGCTTTGCAAAAGTTTAGCTAACTCTCACATTTTCTCTTAGCATCTACTATCAGACCTAGCTCCATAAATCCAATCTCTACCAAGTGTATCTGTTAGGTTTATTTTTGTAGCTTGTGATTTGACCATTTCACTCTTTTCTTTAAGTATCCCTACAGACTTCCTTTGTTCCATTACACAATTTTAATTCTTGATCTTGTCTTTCCAGTTTACCTGACTGCATTTTTTTATCTATCTCATGTTTTATCCCTTACAACTTTCCTGACAATGGTTCTTAATTTTTTTACTTCCACAATCTTCCAAAAATTTTAGTCTTTCTATTGTAAAGCTAAGTGTCTGAAATCAAGCTCCCAAATCCATATTTAGATCCACATTTTAAAATATCCTTCTCTTTTGAGGAACTGTATACTTATAATGCCCAAGAAAATCAGTGCTACGCAAGACAGGTGAACAATTTTCTCTTGCTTCTTGTGAACTAGAAGTAAAATATTTCATTGTGGTAAAATTTAGTTGCTTGAGAATTAATTTTGCAGAGTAAGGCTAGATTAAGAATAGTTGACAGTATGTGTTGTAACCAGTAACTTGACTGCTTGCCTGCAGCATTCTCAGAATTCCAAACATTAGATGACATCCAATCTACATAATGATGGCGTAATCATTCTTTCCAGGGTCTAGTTAGTGTGAGAGAGAATTGGTGCCAACTGAGATATTTCAGCTAAAACTCTGGTGAGCTACAACACAGTCCTTTTGCCAGATACCTTAAAATCCACCATACAAATATGAAATAGTTACATCTTAGGGTCACAGATTAGTGCAATGGCCCAAAGGAGGGCCATGGCCAAGTGTGGAGGTGATTAATCAATTCCTCAAGACTAAGGTTCAGTTATTGACCATGCTTTATTTAGTACTGTTGGTGTAGCCAAAATTACGAGGACAGAGGATTAGGGTTCTTAGAATTTGCAAGAGTATTACTGTTTGAATGGATGTTTGATCAAAAAGAGGTGGTAAATAGTCAGTCTGAGTTACAAACAGAACATAGATGTTTAAGTGCTGGGTGATACTGGGTGGGGATTTGGTAAAGTGATTCAATTAATGTTAAAACATGATGAAGTATACACAGCAGAACAAAATAAAACAGGCAAGGGAGATTGTATTAACTGTAGAAAATTGGGATGGAAAGCTTTACTTTGTGAAGAAAAAGATGGGAAAACTGTTTTCCTGGTACAGTGAGGGAGATCAGAACAGTGGTAAATGTTTGTTTTAACATTATAATCATGATGGAAGTGAAAGAGATGGGGCCCTAGGAGGTCTACATTAGTGCTGAATAGTCATGTTAAAAATCAGAAAGCTCAAGAACATTGCTGATTCACTAAATCCCCAAAGTTGTCTTTCCTTAGTAAAGTTAGTGTTGCACGGCTGAAGTACTGAGGAGTGTTTCTTGTATTTTCCTCTAATCAGCGAATACATACAACCAAGGAACATATGTGGGGTAATTATCTCTGGTTCTTCTAAGCCTGTAAGAAAAAGCCCTCTTTATCATATACATATTAAGAAAGAAAGCATTTAAACATAGATCCCTATATTGGAACACAGTTCTGATTTTGAAAAGCTAATGAAAATTCAGCTTCATTAGGCTATTCCTAGAAAGAAAATTATTTATTGAAAATTTTTCTCATAGATACCAAAGACATGAATGATTAAAATCTTATCTGAACTAGAGGGAACAAACAAGACAATCTCATTTTATCCCTTAGTAAGAAATAATGTCATGGACATTTTGAATGGCCATGAAGTTTAAGAAATTACTTGAATATCAAGAAGAATTACAAACACTAACCTATAATACTATACTGTATTCTTAATAATTCTTAAACATATTTATTGCTCTTAGGCTCAACAGAAACAGGGGGTTTACTTGCTGCTGTGTTCACAGGGGCTTATGTTCTTAAATGATTAAATAATCTTTGCTTGAAATTCAAGAAAGGTTTGAACTCCTTTTATTTTTCAATGTGGTTCAAAACATTTCTTGAGTGCCTGACTGTTCCTGAATGCAGGGAATAACTGAGGCTACAATATCTGAACCAACAGCACCCATGGTGTATTTTGTTGGTTGTTTTACAATTCACTAATCAACAGTGAAAGTCTAAGCTCCTTAGCACACTGATCAGGAGCAGGGTCTGCATGACATGTCCATACCTCATATCCTTCAAACCTAGAAAGGAATGGTCAGGGAGATCTAATTATAAATGTGTCATTCTGTATTTACTTTAAAAGAAAAGCTCATTGAAGGACTCTTAATGTAGATGACAAGTGAACAAACTGAAATGTACCCCAAGCTGATTGCTACCAGAGAGATTACAGGATTAAAGGAGCTGTGTTGCTTTTCTCATTGTCTCGTAGAGAAATATTCTTTTAAAAAATCTGCCATCTATTTCTTTAGCCTTTCACAATGTATTTCTAATCACAGAAAGGTATTTAATATTTAAGAGAAGCATTACAGTTTAGGTTAATGAACACAGATAATGCAAATCTTCCTCCTTCCCTTATTTTGCTATTGTTGTATTGTTAGCATTATTCTTTTCAAGGGAAGAAAAACTGGACACAAATGCAGGGTACACATTCTCATATGTAGTGCATCTCCTCTGAAGAGTTCAGTGTGGTGCGACAAAGTGATTTTGTCCAGTTACTCTGCATTGCAGCTCTCTTTTTATTTTCTCATTGTAGGTCCTGGCTTTCTCCCACTGGGAGAAGTCTGGGGTTTTTTTCCAATCACGTAAAAAGTCTGAAAAATTAAAAACTTATTCCTCATTTTCCACTCTGATTTAACCCTTACATAAATATTGTGTTTCATCAGAGACACCATCTTCTTTTCAGCTCTAGGCACTGGCTGGGGTTCTCTCTGGAGCCAGGATACACAATTTCTGGACAGGCTGAAAGATGCCCTGTGGAGGAAGGTGTGCCAATTGCCCCCTGCTCCAAGGCTCTGCTGCTGTTTGTGCATCACACCCCTTCTGGGGATTTAAACAGCCTATGAAGGCCTGAGTTCCTTTGCCATGGTTTCCTTCTTTTCTTGCTGCCCCTCAGCTGCACACCTTCCCCCTGGGAATAGCAAGCCCTCTCTATTTGCATTTTCATGTCCTTGAATACCGGTCAGTAATGCCGGGTATCACACATGGATTCCAGCTTTCATTTTTTCGAGTATGGATATTGTTTGTTATATTTCAGGTGCCAGAATGAGTGATTGTCATCCACAGACAGATGTGCTTTTGAAGCAGCAAAAAAAAAAAAAGATTGACATGACTTTTGACATGATTTTTGTCAAGACTTTAGCATGCCATTTGCTGGCATACCTAGTCTAATGAATACCTTTTACTCCTCAGAGATGTGCAATCTAATGTTATGCTATCTTTTTTCCTCTTTGATATCTAAATGTCAATCATCAGCAGGAAAATTATGTTAGTGAATAGGTAGCATGCAATTTATCCCATAGAAATTAAATATCTATCTGGGTTAGTGAAAAGAATCTTTTCCATGCCCAAATGTAATTTCTGCATATAATTTTGTGCTTGCCAAAATCTCATTTGCACATATGGAACATTGTTTTTATAAGTCATTTTGGAGTGAGTGTTTAATACATGTGGTGTTATTTTTAAAATAATTTTGTGCATGTGCCACTAACAAAGGGGAAGTTACTGCCAGCAATAGAATTAAGGCTTTTTGTTTCTCCAGGGAGTGCTCTGACCATTGAGTTAAACTAGTAGCTATTGTAGCCTGAGGCAAGAAAAGCCTTCCTGTTTTATCATAGGCTTTCTTACAACACCTTTTTCTTTTTTTTCTAATCCAAGTATCTTAATGCAGATGTGAAATGTACTGTCTCAGCTGATGCTAGGAATTCTGATACTTGACAGTCACTTAATGCTGTGGAAATACCATGAAGGTATTCATAAGGAACTCCTTGTTTGCTATAAATTATTTCATCCTGACTAGTGCTATCATAAGAAATACCAGATAGTAGAAATTATTTTCATAATTTCAAAGACTGTTAAAAATATAGAAAAAAAGCTCACTGTTCCTTACTATGTACGTTCAAAAATGTCAAAAGACATTTTTTCATTTTTTCTGTTTTCTAAAGTATTTTGTCTTTTAAGCAAAAGAAAGAGCAAAGCTTTTCAAATCAAATTTCTGCTCAGTTTGGAGACTGAGTGCTCACCAGCTCTATCTAGAATGTTACAGAAAGATGTGATAGAAAGATAACCAGTGACATACCTGGGCTTACCCATCCTTTTTTTTTTTTTCTTCTATTTTTCTATCCTTCTTTCTTTCTTTTTTTTTTTTTTTTTTTTTTCCTAAGGAGAAGGAACATGAATTTTGGCAAGATAAAGGCAGAGAAACAAATCTCTCCTCTGAAGGATGGGGAAATTTAGCTTCATATGTGTAGAGCTTCATGTTTCAAAGGCAAAGTAAAGGAGGCAACAGAGCTGTCTCTGTTTATGTTGCACCAGCTGGGAGAATGGGCCACAGCAGGATCAGTGGGTGTCTGAAACTTGACAAAATCATGCATTAAATGCGTTGCTTTCTCCAAATGTTATCATCATTTGCTACCTAGGATAAAACAGGAATCTGCTGAGGGATTTTGTGTTTCCAGTCACATGGTGAGGTCTCATCCTTTCATCATCTTGCCTACTCGACATCTTTTTCACCTCTTCTGACCAGGGAATCAATCACGTTATGATTAGGCTATTGACACTGTTATTGCAATATAAGCAGTGTCTAAGACTACCATAAAATTGTGTATTAATGCAGAACTCACAAGAGAAAAACTGCCTACGTGATCCCGTAGGTGCAGCTGCTTTGGCTCCAGCAAATCAATAATAATGGAAGAAATTTGGTTTGGGCTTCTGAAATATCGTTTAGAGAGTCAAACTGCAAGATTTTCTAGTGGGATTTGCCTAATGTTTTCCTAATTCATCACAGTTCACAAGTCATTACATGACATATAAAACTGTGAGGGAAATATTTACTAAAGTAAATAAATGTATAATGAAAACTTCTAACTATAAGGGTTTGGATGAGTGTGAATACATATAGAGAGATACACACACAAATGCAAATATATGTACTATAGCTTTAAACAATTTGCTACAACCAGTACAAATAGATTTACTTCAAAATTCTTCTTAAAGCAAGAAAGCCAATAATGTGTGCATCCTTCATGTAATTCATATCTGAACATATGTATGTGAAGGTTTTCCATGTGCTGTATTTCAGAAGACGTTTTACTCCCTGTGCCAAGAGAGAGAAAAAAAACCACTATGTATAAAACTGTCTGCTTGCACTTACCTACTTACATAGTTATTAGACATTTGATCAAAAAAATAAATTCCTTCTTCAGTGAAATATCAATATTTTAACACTGAATAAAACCACTGCAACTGAAGAACCAAGAAGAAACTTTGAAATAAATATATTTCTAGACATCTGTATAATGTTACTAAAACTTCCATTTCAGCAGTGTCAAAACAGTTCAGCCTGGTAATCTCAGAACATTAGAATACAATATTGAATTACAGGAAACAATATTGCATTATTTAGAAATTAAGTTCTAAAACAAGTGCAAGTAGAACAAGACTCTACTATCGCAACAAAACCAAGTAAGAAAGCTCAATGTTCCAGTTTTATTTGAAGCATTAATTTTTTTCTGTCAAATGCTATAAAAATCAACATTTTCATGTAAAACTTCGAATTTTAATGAAAAAGTGTTTCCTGATGGAGGATGGTTCTTGGGAAAAATGTTGCCAGCTCAATCAGATAAATGTTTTGCGATAGGCACTCTTCTCTGAAAAGGACCATTAATTTTGAAGGTGACAATTTCTGCAGTAAAGAAATAAGTTAGACAAGGATTGACATTACTTCATCAAGAGGGAACTCAGATAACTTGTTCTGTTTAAAAGAGAAAGAGACCATGCATTTGTTTGCTTCAATAAGTTGGCTGCAGCTTCATTTCAGGCTGGAGAGAAGAGAAAATTGGATGGAGTGAATGCATGTGAGGGACAGAGCAGGGTGTGTGTCTGTGTGTGTCTCCCAGCAGATGTATTATTGTTAGGGCAAGAGGGGGTGCTGAGTTTTCCCAGTATCCTGCTATTGTCTTAATATTGTAGCAAAATGGGAAGGGAAGGTTCTGAATGATTCACACTCCATGACAGAGCTGCCTGGAAAAGCCAGACACCCAGTGACTGCCAACTCTGCCCCTCTCTGAATGAAACTCATTCCTTGCATATAAATTTCCCATTTTCTATTGATGTAATTTCCATAACTTTTCCATGAGTCTATAGAAGAAAAGACCCTCAAGATCAGTGTTGTTTCCCTCAGTTACAAAAGGTGAAAGCCCCACTGTTCCTTCATTCATAAAACCTCATACCCCTGTAGGTGGACAGAACTTCTCATTCATGCACACATGGAAGAGGGGAAAGTACTTTGAAGAGAAAAACTAATATGCATAAAAGTGGTCTCCAGAGTATATTTTTGAAGTGCTCAAATTCACGCACAACTTTGGTTAATGGAATTTCTACACCTATCCCCCTGGAGGGCTTTCGAAATGTATTCTGTTTATGAGCAGCTAATTAAATGTGCTTTCTGGTATGCAGGTAATTAGTTGTTTTTAACAATTATTCAGGTGCTGTAAGTAAAAGGTAACGATGAATTTTAATTTTAAAACGTTGATTATTTTCCCACACTGAAATACATTTCCTGAATGCTAAAAGGCAAGTGGTACCATCTTTCCAATCTGGCAATCAAATCACCAAAAAATAGAAAGGAAACCCATTTTTATTTTTTGGAAGTGTCAGCTGTAACCCATAATCCAGTGGTTTAAGCAGACTTGGGTTTAGATTAGAACTTGAGATGTTACAATTGCAGACACTTAATTTAAAAAATATGCATAGATATGTATATGTGCTCATACACACACATGCTCAGCTTGAACTTAATCAAGAAAAATGTTCTTTGGTTTATGAGGTCAGATTAGATGCTCATAGTGGTCCCATCTGGCTTTACAATCCATGAGGTTAATTTCTTGATACAACTGAAAAATAATGTATAACTGTGCAAAATTAAATTTGATGTATGAAGACTGATAGCTGCTAAATAGAAAAGGTAAATGAAATTTCATTAATAGTGACAGGAAGTCAGAGTTATTTGTTTCTTTAAATTTTATTTTCCTTATCACCAGAAAGAGTGTATTCTCATGCTGATGGTTTGAGACTATTTTTTTACCTTCCATTCTGTCAATTTTCACAATATTGTTACACTTTAGTAACTCTTGTTGCTTCAGTAAAGCAACTCTTCACAGTTTTCAGAATTTACAAGGTCAGCATGTGCTACACTAATAGTGAGGAATTTTGACAAATGTAGAGTAAAAACAGTTTTTCTTAATTTTTTACTTGTATATCTCTAAATAAGAATACCATCTACACTGAGTAAATTAGCATTTATGTAAATTAAACATTTGTGTTTCTTTCGGGGCTCCTGCACCATATTGTTCTGCAGAAGACAAAGGTGTTTAAATGGTGGATGCTTTGCTTCACCCTCACAGTGCAAAATAATCAGCCTTTCTTGATGATTCCATTCTATTCCTTCATTTACTGCTTTTTTTTATCCTATAAATAATCTGTATTTAAAATAATATCTGATAAGCTGATGTGTGGGTGGATACCTTTTGAATTCTCAAAATTCAGTGTTGTATGTTGACGTTCTGTCTAGACCCAGGAAATCAAACCAGGTGATTAACACAACAGGCTCATTCATGTATATGACTAATACCTTGTCTGGATGAAATGACAATCCTTGAAGGCTATAAATGATTGAATAATATGTTTCATACAATCCAAAATCGTGTTTTGGAGAGTGATGAGGTAACTCCTAAAGTTTTGCACAGCCCAGGGAGAAGGTGAGCCTGCCATAAGTGGAGAGTAGAGCCACTCACATTCATGAATTCATTGAATCATAGAATGATCGAGTTTGGAAGAGACCTTCAGGATCATCCAGTCCAACCATCAGAGTTCCTTAATATTAGTACACATGAAAGGAAAAATATAAACAGGATTTTGTGTTTCAGAATGAAATGTACTTTTGTGCAATAGCATCATACTGGTGACATATATTAAAGTTTTGGATTGCTATATGAAGTAGTGCCATGGGTGCCAAGAAGCAGAGCTTCTTGCTACAATATCTCACAGATGTTGAAATCTGAAGGTAAATCATGCCCAAAAATTCAGTGATACCTATTATTTCTAATTGTGTTCACTTTATTGTTGATGCTGCAGTGAGAAACAGAATTTTGCACATACATAAATCCATTTTTTTAATTGTAGAAGGCAGTGCAGCTTGTGTAGAAGGTTGGTCAGGCACATTTTAATTTTGGTGAATTCCTTGTGATTGATCCATGTCCTTCTTCATATGCCTAAAAACATACTACAAGAGAACTAATAAAGTTACAGAGTAATACTGTTAAAGTAAATATTTGAAGTAATTTTAAATTCTAGATAGTGTAAACATTTTTACTGTCTGCTTACCTGTGAGAAATGATGTTATAAACTGTAGAACATAACACCACAACATTGCTAATTCTGAACCTTTCTTTCCTATTGTAGCCATCTTTCCCAACCTCATTCTCTTAGATCACAAATATATATTTTTAATAGATCTAATAACATAAAATTAAAAAAAAAACAAAACAGTGCTTCCTCAGTTCAGGTGTCCATATTTGTTTTCCTCTTCTTTTGCATTGCTGGCTGTTGTTACAGTGGTTTGTGAAAGACTTTGCAGTCCCCTGATGATCAAATATGCTACAGGGACACTGACAAGCAGGAGTTCTATTCAATCTTTGGTTAGCTAACCCCAAGATTTATGGGGATGAGAGCATCCATGGGAAGGTTTCCCAAATTATTGTAGAAA
Source organism: Catharus ustulatus (assembly GCF_009819885.2). Taxonomy (NCBI): domain Eukaryota; kingdom Metazoa; phylum Chordata; class Aves; order Passeriformes; family Turdidae; genus Catharus; species Catharus ustulatus. The sequence continues at coordinate 8,975,823 of NC_046221.1, read as the reverse complement.
TGACATATCATGTTTAATCTGTGAGGTCAGATGAGCTCTGATGCCTCACACATTTTCAAATCGATCCTAAGCACCTGTAAGTAGATCTGTAAACCTATTCCTTTGAAGTATATTGCCATGAAAAAGAGCTATATTACTGTGACTTTGGGAGTGTCTTTACTCCCACTGCAGTGCAAAGGATATCCACATGAATACTTAAGTGGGAGTTTGAAATTGGAATTGTATGGTTCACAGCATTTCACTTTAGAGGGACTAAAAAGCGTCCTTCTCTCTGTACAGTTTTTTTAAAATTTTCTTCTGCTGAGAATCACTTGGCCTTTAGTTAACTGAAAGCTTTTTAGGCTTCTGGAATTAAAATATCAAATTAGGTTCAAATAGCTGTCTTTTTATCCTGGCAGCCGCAGCTGGCTTCCTCTCACCTGGAACCTCTTTTAACTTGACACTAGTGGAAAAAACTCTTCTCCCAAACCTCATACTGTAACTTTTTTCACATTTATCTGCTTTTGTGTTTGCTGGGGGATGTCATCCCTAGGATGTGAGGTAGGGGGATGAAGCATAAAATTGTATAACCCACTGGAGAGTGCAGAAAATGCTGTTCCTCAGCACCACTAGTTCAAGTCACTGAAAAACAGATACGTGGCAGCCAGGTGTTGGTGATGGAGGTGTCCCAGGGCCACCAACAGCCAGCAGAGCACAGCCACCCCTGCTGCTTCTGGTGCCTCTAAGTGATTCCCACACCATCACTGGAACCTCTGCTCTTCCAGGTTTCTGACTTTGCCAGGCACTGACCAAAGCCACTCTATCACTCTCCTCTGCAGCAGGACAAGGAAGAGATAATACAACAAAGAATTCATAGGTTGAGATGAGGACTGGGAGAGGTCACTCACCACATGCCATCACAGGCAAAATAGACTCAGCTTGGGGATATTCATTGAATTTCTTTCTGTCAAAATCAAAGCATAATAATGAGAAGTAAAATAAATCTTAAAACACCTTCTCTCTACCCCTCCCTCCTCCCTGGGCTCTCCATTCCCTCTGCCAGCCCTCAGGAGATGGGGAATGGGGGTTACAGTCAGTTCATCACAAGTTGTTTGTGCCTCTGCTCCAGTGTGGGGTCCCTGCCACAGGAGATAGTTGTCTATGAACTGCTCCAACCTGGGTCACTCTTCCATGGGTGCAGCTCTTCAGGTAGACCCTGCTGTGGCATGGGTCCTCTGCAGGGTCACAAGTCTTGCCATTAAACCATCATGGGCTCTCTCCCTATGGGTCTGCAGGTGCCTGCTCCAGCACAGGCCTCCCACAGGATCACAGCCTCCTCTCCATGGTCTCCTCCATGGGTTGCAGGTGAATCCCTCCATCCCCAGGGACCTCTATGGGCTGCAGGGCCACAGCTGCCTCACCATGGTCTGCACCACAGACTGCAGAGGAACCCCAGCTCTGGTACCTGGAGCACCTCCTGCCGCTCCTTCTCCAGTGACCTTGGCATCTGCAGAATTGTTCCTTTCACATGTTCTCACTTTGCTCTTCTCTGGCTGCAATTACACCCATTCACCAAGTAATTAAACTAGTAATTATTTTTTCCCTCTTAAATATATTAGCACAGAGTTATTACCACAATTTCTGATTGGTTCAGCCTTTTCCAGTGGTGTGTCCATCCTGAATCTGGGTGGGATTGATTCTGCTGGAAGTGAAGGAAGCTTCCAGCAGGCTCTCAAGAAGCCACCCCTGCAGCCCACCTCTACCAAAACCTAGCTATACAAACCCAATACACTCCTTCTCCAGGAAATGCTGAAGCATCTTTTTATTGTCATGTCCATTTTTCACAAACACCTTTGTGTTCTAAAGCATATTAATTTATCCTCTTCTTTTCAGTTTTCACTGGGAGCCAAAACCCCACAACCCAGTACCTTCCCCTTTAAAGCAAGTTCAGAGAATTTTTTCTGAATGTCACTATTTTTGATTTTGTGCTCCAATTTTTCTTACATATTAGATTTCTTACCAAAGTCCCAGCTGTTTTCTCTTATCCTTTCTCTATGGTTTTGCAATAAAGAAGCCAGTGATGAAGCACAATTCTATCAGATGTGTGGCAATCAGCACACAAGGACTGAAGTGCTGGCTCTCCTTGTGCCTCACTGGCAAAGCCATTTCTTTCACTTTAATCAGTATTTTTATTGGCTTTTTCATCTGCACTGAAGCTTATTGGACTCTGCAGTTCTAACAAATGCAGGTTGTTACAAGGGCATGCAGAAGTGCATTTTTTTCACATGTCCCATAGGAAGGAATACAGAAGGGATTGCTCCATTCATTGCAGAGATAGGGAAGTGGTGCATGACTATTCAGAGTGGATGTTATGATTTGTCTGGTTAACTCTGATTCCAGCTCAGATTGCCATGATGACTGGAGGTGCAACTCCCAGAAGTCAACCCTCGCTTGAGCCGTTTCGGTAATGGACTAACAATATATTTTTGTGTCAAGACTTGGCTTGGTTTGAACTCTGCACTGATTGAATACTTGATGAGAACCAGCAAATGCAATGATTCCTCTTAGGAGTTTGTGTTTGATAGCACCCCAACCTCTAATTTACTGTGTGCATGTGCTAGAATGCAAATCATTCTCACAAGGTTGTATGATCAGTGTTTATCCTGACCTGTTATTTTGTAATTACTCTGATATTTTAATTTTAATTTTTTTAATAGAAATAACTCTTTTTCTTAGCTAACTTGACACATGGATCTCCTAGAACTGACCTGCTAGCCAGTATTTTCTTCTTCAAATGATTTTTCTGCCATCATATATCTCTGTGTGGTAATATTCCTACAGTTCTGATCCTTAGGGATGTAAGAGGAGGAAGGATTCTAATGATGAAAATACTTTTCATGGGCCCACTCTTGTAGCTACAAAAACTCCAACTATATGATCTATTGAATTAAAGCTGTTGCCTTCTTTTGCAAATCTTGTCTCATAATATATGTCAACATAAATCACTTACCAGTGGGCAGGTTGGAGAGAGATGAATATAGATGGTGTTTACAATTCTTCTTATATAGTAATAAAAAATAATGATGCATATATTTGATTGTACTCTGCTCCATTCTTCTAAGTCACTTTTTTCTTGCACAGTATGGAGCGCATTTATCTGCCCTAATCTACACATCAAAAGTTAGACATGTAAGTCAGAGTTAGTCACTTTATACACCCTTGTAGTCTGTGTAGAGAGGTAGATACCTCTGTTTGTTTTCTTTTCAGATAGGTATCCAGGATATTTCAGAGCTTTTCCTTCCAGATCTACATGTCTTTACACAGATGATAAAGTGGGGGCTTGAACATCCATCTTTTGAACTGTGGTTTATTGTGAATCCATGATCCAGCTTTTAAAGTTAGAGATTTTTTTGGTGGGATTTTTTTTTGTTTGTTTCTTTGTTTTTTGGGTTTTTTTTTTTTTGTTGTTGTTGTTTTTGGTTTTTTTCCTTTTTTTTTGTCTTTGCATAAATTGGCACAACAGGATGTTGGATCTGAGCGCAGTAGAAATAGACAGTGGTGGCAGTATCTTTTCTCTAAGAAAGGAATGAAGCAGTAGAAAACAACCAAATTTAAAATGTCAGCCATAATTGTTAGTTAGGGCCAGTTTTCAGATGTGATCTCTTTATGTCCCATTCCTTGGCAGGATACTTGCAATCAGGATATAAATGTTCGTGCCTTGATCGCTGCGAGGTTTCTCCTTCTGCCACTCCACACTTCCTCTGTTCAGGGCCAGGGTAGTGACTCATGCAAAAGCTTGAGTCAAAGGTGATCCATGAAAAGCCCTAATCTTTAATGTGCCAAAGACTTCTTGGTATTTCCATCTTTTTCTGAGTTTGGAGAGCACAACACGTTGGTGCTCGTTAGTGTGCATGCAGGCTAGTGCCAGTAAGGGAAAGTATGAGACCTTATTGTTTGAGGTATAAAGCCTTGGTTTTGGGGAAGCCTTTTGAGAGCCATAGGATTTATCCTCTGATACAAGAACATTCTTTGAAACAAAGAATTAAAGACTGAGAACAGATTAAATACTGTTCCAAGCAATTTGTTATGTTTTGAGTAGAAGAAGCAGCAGTAAAACCATGAAAGCATTTAGGAAGTGTTAGACGATCTGTGCAAGACATGTTTCATCCACACAACTAAAAAACGTGGACAAATTAGCAGAGTAGTTGGATTTTTAAAATACTGAACCAAAATAACCTGTAAGAAATAATAATTTTGTTGTGTGATGAGTCACCTTGTTCTTACAAACTGCTGAGCAACCCAGCATTCTAAGTTGATATTTTCTATGACTATGAATCAAACATTAAGTCAAACTAAAGAATCTTACAAGTTCCAGCATTTTTATTTTTTTTAAGGAATAAATAGTTATTATGGGAAATGCAGAAGGAAAGCCAAGAATCCCTGGGATGATTTAGCAAAAGATTGGAGCAGGACAACTCCAGCATTTACAGCCATCTCAAATTCCATGTTTCTCTCCCAGCACTATCACATAGGATGCTTGCATTTTATAAAGCTAAGTTAATGTCCAAGAAGTACACTTTTAGTGACTCTTCCCTTCTATGATTTTTTGAACTAGAGTTAGTGTTTATGATATTAACTGTGTTTTTTAACTTTGAAGTGATATCTTTTCTGTTCTGTGCTCATCATTGACTTCACTGTGACTTCAAAATCATTTATGTCCAGCCTGTTCTCTTATAGTGCAATTGAATTTTATTGGTAGAAAGTGAATTAGCTAAAAGACATTTCTGATTTTTATTCAATTTCTACAATATTTTTCTTTATTTGCTGGCCAGTTTTCTGTGAGAATTTGAAAAAATGCAGCATCATAAGCCAAGAATAACTAGCAGTGGCACTCAGGCAAGATGCATGTATCTGATATGACCTATGGATATTTTTTAAATAGCTCTAGTGATTTTCTGGGATAAATAATTTACATGACCATGATATGTATTCATATAACTTCTTGCACTACTTGCCTGCACATAACCCTAAGATTTGAAAATAGGGTTGTCCTGTCAAGAGGTATCTGCTCAAAGAGAATGATATGTTTGAGAGACTAAACACAATAGAAAATTCATTTCATACTTCTCTTTGTGCATTCCCATTAGCTCATTTCATTTGCCCCCTCATCTTTGGGCTGATGAGTTTGGATACATCACTAAGTAATATCCAATGATTGCTGCACCCTGAACAGAAGCCTCAGGTAGCATTTCATAGCCAGCTCAGGTCCAAGGAGCAGGCTGGTTGCATTATGGTGTTATGAACTGGTTTACCCATCTCTGCAGGACTAATTTGCCAATTAGACAATTAGGCAAAGTGCCAGGTTAAGTGGTTTGGCTACAAAATGTAGCTGTTAAAAGACACCTCACATATCTCTGCTGCCAGATGTGAGAACTCATCTGGTACCACCAAAGTGCTCCATGGGGAGCCAGGCTGGGAGAGGGAGCTGAGCTGAGCTTGGGTTTTTGTCTCTGAACCGTTTCTGGTTCACCAACAGCCTCAGCTGTCCAAGGGCTCTGAACTGGGAATGTTGATTTTCAGTCCAATTTTATATTAAGTGTGTTTTAATAGATACACATAGGCATTTTTCCCTTAGGAATTAAGCTACTGCAGTCTAAGCATTGGTATGCAACAATGTTAAATGTCTGTGTTTCCACATGTGTATATTTTTGGTGAGTAAAAATCATGTTTATGAAACATCTTGTGGTTAGTAAAAGATACAGAGTGTTTGAAACACCGCTGTAGCAAAATGGCCACATCAGGGCATGAACCATCATCAGTTTCCTATGGCAGATGTGTAATTTCTGTTGTCATTAGTGTCCTTCTGACTGCCATGAGAGGAGAACAGGTCCTTGAGAAATATATTCCTGGCAATGTAACAGTGCATATTCTGCAACAAATTACACCTCAACACTTCAGGTGTTCTTCCATTCAGGAAAAATAAAACATTCAAATTGCTGAAGACAATTTCATTCTGATCTGTACTCTCTGAAGGATGAAAAAAACACTTCTGAAACTCTGTATTATGAACACTCTGCATTTTCCTATTCTTCTGTCTGCCACCTGCATAAAAACAAAACAAAACAAATAAACATGCAAAAAGCAGTACAAGTGTTCCCAATAGTAAGAAAATAACAAGAAACATAGAACAAGTGAAAAAGTGAATATTGTCTTTTGCTTTTCTAAAAGTAGAGTGCTTGACACACATATATAGCAGCAATTTTTTTAATGGAAATGCTTTCTGTTGACAGTGTAAATATGATACCATGTGAAACATTTGAATGATGTAACTCCAACTCTCACTACTTTTAACATGAGACTGTTCCACAGTCTGATAGATCTCATCTTTAGGAATTATTTTTTTTCTTGAACTTAAGCTTCTTCTCTGAATTCCACCCCAAGACTGTAGGGTTTAATATATTTTCCTTCTTCTATGCTTTACATTCTGGAGATTGGCATTCCTAACTGTTTATTTTACAGGTTATAATCTTTAATTAAAAGAAACAAACAAACAAAACCCACAGAAAACCCCAAACAAACCACTTAACTTGTCTTAAAGGTCATTTATATGTCCTTTTTGAGCAGCTCCTTCTACAACAGTTCTCAAAGTATTCATTGCTACCTGATGAAAAGACTACAGGAACTGCTAGAGCATCAAGGGGCACATGCTGATAACTCTAATGATACATTTATTTGTTTGAAATGCTTTAATGACCTCTTGGCAAGCTTCATGTAGTGAAAGACCAAAGGAGCAACACTTCTGCAGTTCCTTGATGTCCTAAAAAAAAGTTCCTTGATGGCCTAAAAAAAAAAATTAATTGTAATAAATAAGCAGATAAAGTTATTCAAAATGAGAAAAAGTCATCTCAGATTCTGACCCTGTTTGTTTTAGTAATAAGGTCCATCAAAACAGGAGTTGTCAAATCTAAAGCCTTTAAGATTAAGGATTTAAAGAGTTGAGATGAAAAACCCTAGAGCTTTGGTTCCTGAAAACCAAGTGATTTTTCAGTTGGACTGAATACTTGTTTAAAGACTTTGAAATGCTGTGAGCTTATACAATGCTGTAAGACCACAAGAACTCTGAGACCCCAGACATTGTTGCCTTTGCTTTCTTTGGGTTATTTGCCTGGATTTATTTAGAGGATGCTGAATTAAAAAAATCTTAAAATTCTCACAAGGGATAACTTTAAGTCCATGATATCCCAACTATGGTGAACTACAGAAATTTATTTAAAGCTCTTTAGAAAGGCAAGAAGGGAAATCAGTAAAGCAGTGAAACAGTGAGGAATTCTGGATGGATTCAGCTTCACCAGGAAAAAACAGACTTTCTGAAATGTAGACACCACCAGTCGTGATAGGATTGTGTTTCATTGATTTGATCCTCTCCTGCCTCAAGTCTAATTAATTTATAGCTGTGCAGCTGGTATGATTTAAAGGCAAATACCTTGCAGAAGCTGCAAATGACGCCATGTGGTGCCAAGGTGGACTACTGCAACAAATGAGCCCAAATATTGAACATTGAGCCAAGGACGGAGTGCAGAATTAAGGAATATCTTCACAAGCAGGGTGTTTTTAAGGCAACAGGAGGCTATCCCAGTACCCTGTACCCTTGTACAATGAAAATAAGTTACATGGGGAACCTGATGCCTAAACCTCATGGTCCTTCCTAGGGACAGCTTTCCCTGAATTCAGTCCAAATGCAGTTTGAAACAAGAAGTAAAAGTGACAATCCATATAGAATGTGATAAATCATGTTTCTGCACTCATCTCAACATATATAATTGTATTAAACTTACACTAATTAGTGACCTAGATAAAAGGGAGTTTGACACTGAGGGGAATGAGGAAAACATGTACCAGGCCTTAGAATTCAGGAGGTCAGGCTTTGGCTTTTCAGGACACTGGTAGGCAAGATCCTGTGAGAGGGAACACTAAAGGAAAAAGCAACTCAGGAGAGCTGGCAGGTATCTAAAAGAGAAAGCTCAAGAATGGTCTTTCCTGGTATTCTGGAAAATGAGATGTACCAGGAGACTGGCTTGAGAAGTAAGGACTGAGTCCCAGTGCAAAAAGGGTGTGTACAGGAAGGACATGATAACAAGAAGAGCTTCTACCACTGCATTAGAAGTAACAGAAAGAAATTTTTAAAAAAATAACAAAAGAAAAGAAAGCAAGGCCCCTCTTCCAAATGGAGCAGATGGTACAAATAGACAAATGCTGAATAGGCAGAATTGCTCGGTATCATCTTGGTGACCTGCAGCAAAAATAAAATGCAGACAGAGTTTTTAAGGAGGGAAACTGCAATCTGCAATGATACAAGACAGTTGAGTCAAAGAGCTCTTACAAAATCTTGACAGAGAAAAGTCCATGGGTCAAAACAGATCCGTACAATGATGCTCAGAAAGGTAGCTGATGTCACTCTATATTCTTTGAAAATTGTGAAAGCTGGTGTTTAAGGCTGCAGAAAAGCCAGCATTGCACACATCTTCTGAAAAAGCAAGAAGGAATACAGGAATCAGAGGCTGGTCAGCTCCACTTTGAACTCTGAGAAAATTATGGAGTGTGTTCTCTTGGAAGCTATTACTGGGCACATGAAGGACAGGATGATGACTGGGACTAGATAGCATGAATTAATCACAGGCTAACCATGTCTGACCAACCTCATTGCCTTCTGCAAAGAAATGACAAGCTCTGTGGATAACCAGAAAAGAGTGGCTGTTATCTACTTTGACCTAAACAGGACTTTTGATGTGATCTCCTGTAGCTTCCATGAATTTAAGTTCAGACATTTCATCTCAATGAGTGTATTAGTACAAAGGTGAAAAACTGCCTGAATTGTTGGAATCAAAGGGAACTAATTAATTGTTTGTAATCTGCCTGGAGGCCTGTTATGAGTGGAATAACATTTGTGCAAGTGGCAATATTTGCTAGAAAAGCAGAGAATGTGACAGCCAGGAGACAGCACTGGAATTAGCTGAGATGTACCACTGTGTCAGTGCTCTGCCTGGCTGTCTAGATGCTGCTCATATTTGAGATAATAGATCTTCTTCCTTGAGGAAAGAAATAGAAAGTTAAGGTGGGAGTCTTACTGCAATACTGAGTTTTTTTGCTGTATGCAGAGAGCGAAGTTAAGGTGTCTTAAATATGGAGATGTACCTAGAGATTCTTGGCATGGTGAATCTGATGGGAGACTTTCAAACCTGGCCAGTGAGTGTTCGTTGGGGACCATATTAGGGTGAGGGTGATGAGACAGAGACACATCAGGGATAGGAGCAAAGTATGATGTGATGTGGGTACTCCTGGTAGGGCTCCAAGACAGAACCGTCCTGGAGGAGGCTCTGAGGCATAGGGAAACCCTCAGACCATGGCAGACTTTCCTAATATATCATGGTTCCTAGAGGAATTGCTTAATCCTATTTTTCCTTACAGCGATGTACTAAGGCTCATGTCAGGATGAATCTTTAAATATGTGTCCATTTTTTCTCAGAAATCTAAAATTTTTTTCTCCTGACTTTAAACACCATCATAATGACCTGTGATGTTGTTCTGGTTCTGGGCAGGACAGGGTTAATTTTTATATTTCTTTATATATATATATATATATATATATACACACACATGCACAAACACACGCACTCTATCTCACTCTCTTTCTGGACTTTTGTTATTAGTGTTGTTGGTGTTACTGTTTGGTTTTTTTTTATGTCATTGCTGTTTCCAGTAAATTTTCCTTACTCAACCCATGATCTTTACCTTTTTTGCCTCCAATGCTCCTCTGCATCCCACTGCAGGGCACAGAGGGAAGGGAAGGGAAGGGAAGGGAAGGGAAGGGAAGGGAAGGGAAGGGAAGGGAAGGGAAGGGAAGGGAAGGGAAGGGAAGGGAAGGGAAGGGAAGGGAAGGGAAGGGAAGGGAAGGGAAGGGAAGGGAAGGGAAGGGAAGGGAAGGGAAGGGAAGGGAAGGGAAGGGAAGGAAAGGAAAGGAAAGGAAAGGAAAGGAAAGGAAAGGAAAGGAAAGGAAAGGAAAGGAAAGGAAAGGAAAGGAAAGGAAAGGAAAGGAAAGGAAAGGAAAGGAAAGGAAAGGAAAGGAAAGGAAAGGAAAGGAAAGGAAAGGAAAGGAAAGGAAAGGAAAGGAAAGGGTGAGCAAGTGGCAGCACAGTTTCAGTGGGAGCACTAAACCAGGGAGTTCCAAACTCTGACAGGTGTACAGGCTTTTAATACATCATTATCATCTTTCCTTGCTCAGCAGAGTACAATTTGGAGTTTGTTGTAATAGGTGCTGTTTCAGATGATGAGTAGTCCACAGCATTAATCCAAAAATTGCCACTACTGGCAGGAAAGACATTTCTGAATGTGCTATTCCTACTGTATGCGGGCTAGGAGTCATAGTTGTAAGTCACATTCTCAGTCTTAACATATCTTTCTCAGTTGTATTAAAAAAAAGGAAGAAAATTTTTTTAAAAAAGAAAAAACCCTATGCAATTAGGATTTCAGGCAAAATTTCTGCTCTGCACAATGGCGTGAAGATTTTCTCTTCAGCTCTAGAAATAAAGGACCCTGAGGATGTCAGTGTTTCAAAGGGTTTGCACTACTGGGGGGTGATGCTCACAGTTTAGCTGTGGCACCTAGGACTCTCTCATTGGCCTCCTCACACTGTTGTGACATTGCAGAACTGCCAAACTCCCTGGATTAAAATGTCCAATTTTTTACATTGTCTCTGAAACAACTGTGCCTGCGTAGGAATATAAATAAATAATATTGCATAGTTAATAAAGTCATAGTTTCTCAAGAAAGTATTAATGACAATCTGTAAAGAAACTAAGTAGAAATAAGAGAAGAGACAGAAAAGAGACAGGTGAAGAATGATACGGAGCTATTTCCCTCGCTACACGAGTCTCCTGCCTTGTGCTGTGGCAGGGCAAGTTGAAAACCTGTAATTGTGCTCGCTGACAGGCTGTCTCGAGAAACAAGCGTTTGATTGTGATCATCCTTGACAAAGATATAGGGCACAGGCACCCATGGACGCCTAATTTATGGATTTTTATCTTGTTTTATAAACTGTCTGTAGGGTTAAATTGCTGAATAGGAAATGCAAAGTGAGCTGGAGACAAGGTATTTGAAAAGCAGAACTCAGGGAAGACTAATAATAATGACAGACTGAGGAGATCAGAGAGCTAAAAGACTACTTCAGCTAAATAAACAAGGAAGCCTCTGACCTCTCTGAAATCCAATAAGCTGGTTTTCAGTCTAAGAAATAATGTTGCTTTATCAGCTCATTTTAAATGGGCTGAAGTATCAAGTGCAATGAATTGTTAGATGTATTTACAATAAAGAATATTTTACTTAATCTGTTATTTTATTGTGCACTGATTGCTGCTGTTTTCCCAAAGGTGGTTTCTCTTTTTCCCACAGAAAATTTCCTTATATTTCTTTGGAAAAAAGCTGACGGTAAAAAGCAAAAAAATATTTAGCCCAGCTAATTTCTTTATTTCTATACTTTTATTTTACTCCCACTTGTTTATTTTTATCCTGCACCCCGGTAGTGTTTGATCACAGGTTCCATGCTGGAGTGGATATGTTAAACTAGGAGTATTTTTAGAAATACTGTATTTTTTCACAGCTGACAGGACATTGAGGGGTTCTGGTCTTGGCAGTAGGCTGCTTGGTGACTTACACAAATCACTTTTATCTCATTCTGTCATAACTTTCCTGTCTTATATGGAAGACAAAGACTTTTACTGATGCAGGTATTACTGTATAAAGGGCATGTGTCTATATTATGCAGTCTCTTTCCAATCACAAAACAGAAACAGCTTGATATGACTTTTATGTCTAGCTGAAATTGATGCACAGCAGTTATATTTTGAGGGAGTTGAGCCAACTGCCCATGAAAATGTGACCCTATAAAATCAACAGGATATGGCTCCCCCTTGACAGCACCTAAATGGAGAATGGCAGTGAAATCAGTGAGGTGGTTATGAGCTCCCTCCAGGTTTCAGCCCTGGGTGAACTTCTGAGTTATGACCTAAGAGTTATGCACAGAAAACTGTGCTTCAAATTAAGTCTGACAAAGCCATAAGATCAAGGTGTTGGAGACAACTTGCAAACACATAAAAGAATTTTGTATGAATTTGTATTTATATGTTTTATACTATGACTGTTTTATACTATGACTATAACCAAAAAATTGTTCAGACACCTTTGCTGTCATCAGCCAAGTAACCAGCACTGTGCCTAGTTTGTGAGTGCTCAAACAAAACTGCAAAATAGGAAAAAAATGCAAGCTCAGTAGGGAAAATATGCTTTTCTCAGGGTTGAATTCTTAATAAAGTGAGATTAATTGGGCTGTATTGAGATGCAGGGATGCACAGGGATGGCTTCAGCTACGGGACTGAGGCAGACACGCTCTGATAGCTTTAGCTGCAAAATGGGAAGTGTTAGGGATGGCTCCTGCTCGTTCATTTTGCCAAGGGCTATCATTGCCATGGCAGCTCAACAGACTGGGGCATGTGTCCAGCTGTCCCTTGTCACTGCCAGGCCCAGGGAGGGAAGAGCATGCCAAGATGCAGCATTCCACCTTGGCAGCCCAGACACAAACACAGATTCTGCTCTAGAGTAGTAATTTCTGTGAGAGAAGTACCAGCTGCAACTTTTATTAGCAACATCTTGGGTTCCCTCAAGTATGTGCTCTAGGCTGTGCCAGGGAGCTTGACTGGGGGTCAGATGCTGATTACATGAACAGTGGGAAGAATTGTGTTCATTAGAAATGGGTATTTTAAAACAAATTTGAAGGAAAACCTAATAATGGAAGTAAAAGACAGTTATCTACTTATTTTGTTTTCACTTTTTTCAAAACCACTTTCTCTGGTTCTCCAAAAAAAATTTGTTTAACATATGTGCAATGTTCTCTCCCTTACTGGGAGCATCTTTACATGTGTTATCATCTGGCACCCAAGTTTAAAATGAGATCAGCATCATATGCATCAGCATCATATGAGAAGAATCTCTTGATTCTGCTACAAGTAAAAAAAATTGTCATGGTCCTTTGGAAAGTCAATATTAATTAATAATTAAACTAAACAGTGTATAAAATTAAAAGCTACAAGTGTGAAAAAGGCCAAGTGCCAAAGTCAAATCCAAAAGTCACTTTAATTGCTTTGTGTGTTGAAGGCTGAAAACATGTTGTATAATATTAACTGGTCAGAAAAATAGGCTATTTAAGTATTTTAACTTAATTGCTGTTAAAAAAGCAACCTCTTCTTACCCTATATAAGATACTTTGAAGTCGCTTCTTCTTCACAGTCTAGTGACAATTGTAAATACAAGTAATATTTGTAGTTTTTGTAATCTCTCTGGTCCAAAAACCCATATATTTGTCTCTGAATTACTACCATTCTTGCTGGCAGCAAACCTAGTAATAGAATAACTTGTATGTCCTTCTCAAATACTACATTTTAGTTAGAGCAGGATTTAAATTTCATTGGGGTCTGTTCAGACTTTCATTGGATCTGCAAAGTATTCAGGGTAAAGGAAGCCTTTCAAAATATGAAATCAATACATGCATTCTGTGGCATCAGATGGTGGGGCCTCCTTTGATGCTGCTCTGCTCTCCTCTCCCAAGTACTTCATGTTCCACACCAAAGGCAATGCTTCACTTTGAACAACTGGAGTTCAAACTGTGCATAGAAAACATATTTAGATACTCTGAGTGCTTTCCCCTTCAGATGTATTAGGCTTTATAAAATTCCTATTTTCCTTTAGCACTACTGCTGTTGAAATAATTTTAAAGTGTGGCACAGTACATAGTAAAATTGCACAAGTAATAGTGAGGCAGTTTAAAAGAATGAGGTAGATGCTATACTATGATCTATATAATAATGGAATTATATGTTGCAATTATCTAATAGATGGTATATTCTAATTCCTTTTAATGAATTGTCAGTAGTGCCTGTAATTTGTTTTAGATAGGCTTATGTCTTTAAAGTATTCTAACTACTAATATAATTCCCACCAAGTAATTCATTGCTATATTTAAGTATTAATATATTTGGATTTAATTTAAAGATTGTAATTGATTCAAGAGTATAATGCATTATTAATGTCTATTATTTAATGTAATTTATAATATCAAACATCTTGTTGATATTTTTAAATAAGAAAATAGATGAGTAGATCATTATACACTGTGAAATTAGGGAAATGAGAGATGCATCTTCTCCCTCTTATCTCTGTTTCTCTTTCTTCCTTTATTGCATTTTGTTTCACAAGATATTGAAGATCTAATGAATATTCAAATATATGCAAGTCCCATTGCAGCACCACACCTCATACACACAAAACACATACACCTTACATACAATTCCATCCTACATTTATTTGCACTTACAGGACCTCAGTGTTTTTGTCCATTAAAGATGAGTTTTTATAGGATTTGCATTTCTTACTTGACCCAAGGAATTACCCAGATACAAAATTACAGAACATCTAAGTAAGTTAGCCATCAAAAAGAGATGGAGAAACCTGTAAATTATCTTGCCTTCATCTCCTCACCCATGCTGCACCTGAAAAACAACCCTCCTCTCTCCTTCCTATCCCCACTTGGACATGCAGCTTCTCATTCAACCTTTGGTGCAACTAATTGCTTGAAATTGCTCATTTTTTATATTTGGCACAATGTTACCTGAAGGAGCATCAAGCCTTCCTGTGATGTGACAATGTAATATAGAGAGCTGCTCTTTTTCTGGGGCCACCATTTATATGAATTCCCACAACAACCAAATCCTTTCAGCATAACCCTGGAGGTACTGTTCCTCCTGATAATTTGTCAACATTGTCTGTTCAGCAAATTTTATGGGGTAGGAAGTTTTTTGTACATCTTATCAATCAAAATTGATTCTTGTAATACACATAATTCTGCAAATTTTTTAATTTATTTTTTTACCCCCAGTGGAAATACAAAAAACTTTAGCATTCAATTAGTTTCAAAACAGGCTGCATGTACTGAGTGAAACAATTAATATATTAAAGTATTTTGTAACATAATTGCAGTAAAAAGAACACTTTAGTCATTCAGAAAACAAAATAAGATGCTGTACTTTGTACCATTCTTGATATTTTAAAATTAATACAATATTTTACAATTATCATTTAAGTCTTCTATTCTCTCCCTTTGAATTTTTCTAGGTCAATTTTATCACTCTGTGTTAGTATTACTCACTACCATGTTATATGCTAGACCATATAGAATTTTAAAGATATATGAATGGAGAAAATATACGGTTTTGTTTTGGGTTTTTTTTAGGAGAAAATCCAAAATTACTTCTGTGATTTAAATCACACTTTCAGAATTATGGGGAAACACACTCTAAAATGTTAATTTTTTTCTTGTAGTCTGGGTGACTGACTCAGCCTGTGGCTAGGAGAGATTTCCCCTTCTTTCCATGTTGATATTCTACCCATTAATTTGATATCCCAATTCTTTGAAAGATCACCTACCTATTTCTGTATCAGTTCCTGGAGTCTGCAACATCCCCCAGCTGCTGTTGGGGTACCATGGCTGCATGTCAAATGGATGCTGATGTTGTATTTGGATGTGAATTACATCTTTCTCAGAGAGGATGAAGCCTCTCTCTATCAACTGTAAGGGAAGTAGCTAAGAAAATTTAACTAAATGCATAATTTTCAGATATCTAAAACTGCTTTTGGAAACTATCTTTGAATAGATTGGAATGAGTAAGGAGTAGCCAAACCTAATCTGAAGTCCTGAGTAGTGTTTTTCCATGCCCTCATCCCTCTGTGTTTGTTGGAGACAGAATTTGCCATAACAAACCTGAAACTGTTACATGAATCAGTCACCAGGTAAAAAGGCATTAGCTGCAAAGCTCTGCATCTGACTAAATAAAGCAAAATGTTGGTTAATTTCTGCAAAAATGAAGAAGAACAAGACAGAAATGCCCTTCATTCCCAGTGTTCAGCAAAGCAACAGAAGGACACCAAGGAAATTCAAATTATGAAACATTCTTGATGAAATATTAATCAAACCATACTATGGTCTTAATTGCTATAATTTAACACCCTGTATGGTATAAATATTTTAGAAACATGGTAAAAGGGAACATTAAGAAGGGGTCAAGGGATAATAATATACATTAATCTTGATGGGTGGAGATGTATACCTCATACTTAATTTATGTTTATACTGCAGTTCTGTATTCCTTTTTGAAGAGTAGGGTGTGGAATAAACTGTATGTATGCATCTTATATTGAGACATGCATGTTATGTATGTATGTGCTAATTGCTGTATGTATTTATAAAGTACAGGGCTCTGGTGTGTAGTATAGGTAGTATAGATATATAGGTATATAGATACAGCTACAGAGGATATAGACATGTAAAGGAATTTTAAAATCACAACTGCATGCTCTCCTTTATAAATCAGTCATGGATCCAGCAGTCTATAGAAGCAAATGGGTTAGGAAGTATGCAAACCACTTTCTCACAAAATTATTTCCTGAGGAATTCATTATCTGTACTGCCCTTGCAATAGCCACCTTTCTTTTTCAGTAGCAAATATTTCTTCTAAGGTTAGTTTCCATATATTTCCATGAAGGGAAAACCCTGGAAACAAATTTGTGCTGTGGCCACAGTGTCAGGGAGGAGAAAGCATGGCTTTATTCACAGTCTTAGGGGTGCTTTACAGCCTGTCTTGGTAGGACAGTGCCTGACACTGACAGCAGTCAGACAGAAGTCAGAAAACATTTCACTGAGCTTTTAACTCTCCTATAGATTTTTCACCCCATAAGAATGCTATTGTGATAATTTTTTACTGAAAATAGCATGCAGAAATTGCTTGAAATTGCTGGCACTCTAATAGTGACCTGTGCCCATGTATGCATAAAGCAGATAGGCATTTCATTTACATTTCTCGAAAATTGTGTGCAGTAATGATTCCTATGTGTTAAATTGCATAATCCATACTAGTCTGACAGTCTTATAAAGGCTGTGGGCCAATGTCTCCTTTTGAATGTATCAGTGCCAATGAAAGAGGTTATCATACCCTTGAGAGAGGTTATTGCTGTCATGTGTCTGTTGGTGGAACTGCTCCTGTGGTCACTCTCTAAACCATGTCAGTCAAAATTTACCAGGTAGGCTCAACTAGTTTAAATAGCAGATTTTTTTGCTAATGATGCACATTTTGAAAATACAAAGGATAAGGGGCTACTCATAAGAGGGTGTAGCTGGCATTTTGATGGACAGTGAACAGTTTTATCACCAGGACAGACTCCTGATTCACAGCATTAGTCCACAGCCTCTCCCTATGAATTCACCTGTCTTCTATAGTTTGAATATTTCTGCAGTTGCTTATGATTCCTTTTTAAAAATGCAGCATGACAAAATGCTTTTCTTTTGGGATGTAGGATTCTCACACAAAGCGCCCAGAGATCTGGGACACAGAACAGCTTTTTGCCCAATGAGAGTTTTATAACCAGATTTATTAACTGCTCAGATGGAACTGACACCATGGGGAGTGGCACAGCCCAGGTAGCCTTTTCTACACTTTGAAGGGATGTCCTGAAAAATGTTTCCATAGTATTGTTAGAGGAGGAATGGTGCCAGCAGAAACTCATTCCAATGTGCACTGGGTTAAACCCACCACAAAGGAGAGACCCCTCCATCACATCATTTACAGAATGGGAAAGCTTTGCCTTTGCTTGCAGCACTTCTGGGAGAGCTGATCAGTGTCTTATCCTGCCATTTCTCCTTATTTTAAACCCTGCCAATGTCTCTTCTGCCCCTAACAGTGAAATGGTGAAAGTGCTGCAGCTTTTAAAGGATTTATAAGGCTTAGCTGAACACATCACTTCCAATGCCAAAGAATAAGAGAATGAATGTTGTGTGGATGGAGGCAGCTTTGCCATTCTGCTGTTCTGTTGCCTAATATCCATTCCTTGTTATTTCAACCCCTCTGCCACCAATTACTGTCTGCACTCATTTGGTAGATATAAGCTCTTTTGCACAGGAACAACCTTTATGTAGCATGCTTGCAAAGTGCCTCTGGCACAGTGATGCTGGCCATGAAAAGAATTGTAGGTGAAGTTGTAATAATCATAATATTTTGAGTACTGCAAAGCAGCCATCCTTCACACACTCAGATCCTTCCTGTTACATCCTTCTCCTCATTCCCATCAAATGTGCATACCTGCAGACACAGGCACATTCAAATCCTGTAAATGCATTTAGGACACAGTTATCTCTGTAGGCAAGCCTTTATCTTCCTTATTTTGCACTTCACCCATCCAAGGATAAAAGTAATGGCTTTTCATTACATGATTAAAGTTTATATTCTTCAAAAAATGTTTGGCCCATATTTCTGAAATATAAGAGTTCTTCCATTCTTACTGATTTTCAAGAATTCCTTTTAAAGGTAGTGAAGTAGCCTCCAGAATTTTCATAAAAGAATTATGAAAATGTGTTTTCTAAAAACTAACTGGGCAAGTTAACATCATCTGTATTCACTCTCATCTGAAAGCTTTATTGTGACTCTTGTTACTAGTGGCATCCTTGGTAATAAATATTTTCATTTTATTCTGAGGCACAGCAAATAGATTTTGTTAGTGAATGACCTTGTGCATTAGCTGTGCTATTCATGATTTAGTGAGCCAGTCAGTTGAAATATTGCTAATGTTTTTTGTGACTCAGTCTTGTTACATTTGTGCCACGAGGATGACATTAAGTGTAGTCGTAGATGAATAACAAATAACGTGTCTCGAAGTTGTGTTTTGGATCATTAAAGAAATGAACCTACAGGGTGCTGTTTTATTAACTGAGGAAATGACTGGGAACAAAATGACAGCTCTTGAATGTGTATTTATTAAAAATAACATTTGGCATGCTGAGAATTAGTGGTAGTGTCCGTTAAATTTTTCATAAACCAGTGCAAATACACCACAGTGTCCATCCTAAGATTTTGACAGACTTTAAATAAGTGTAAGAATAATTCTTACATTTCTTACTGTTTCAGCCTAAGACTCAAAATGGTGCAAGCGGGAGAACGCTAAAAAAGTAGAGCATAACAAAGATGAGGATTAATAATTAGATGCTAATATGGGTATTTTAAAATATTATGTATTATAATATGAAAGAAGGTCAGTGTGCTTTCCAGGGATATCCTAGGGAGGAGTGGATTACTTCTTTAAAAGTGCAGCTACTATTCTTGGATTTGTTTTCCTGAGTCTGTCCATTTCTTTTGTGCTAAAAAATAATGGAAACTCTAGAAAAAGTATCTTGTAGACTGATGGGGAGATGGTTCAGTCCTTTCCTTTGTCCAAGTAACACATCTATTCTAAAGAAACCACAGATCAGTTAATTTCCAGATAATAGGGTTTTCTGAATTTCTACAAAGCTACAACCCTAAGTATCAACCTCTGGATTACTTCAGTGGCTCTTTCTGCTTATTTAAAAAGAATTAATCACAAAAAGGAGATGCAATGGATATCCTGAGAGATCAAAATGAGTTATATGGAAGGAGAGACTATTCAAATAGAAGGAAAAAGCAAATACAAAACTAGAATGTTAGCTACTCTTGAAAAGCTGAGTTACTGCTCTTATCTACTTGGAGTTTTTTTGGTAGTATTTTCAGCCCTAGAAAATTAAAGCAATCTGTTGAATTCTTGACTATAAATAAACAAGGCAGAAAACCTGTTCTTTTGTACTGTTGTTCCAAAAACTTGTCTATTTAAAAGGACAAAAGCTGTAGCCTTAAGCTTTTCTTCTGGGCTGTTGCTTTTCACAGAGTGGTGAAGGTGAAGAGGCCAAGAGTGCTCTGCATGGGAAGGGCTAAGGAAGGTCCTGGAAGATCTTTCTTGCCTGATTCCCTGGGACCAGGAATCTTGCTTTCTGGTTTTTAAATGTTCAGGTTGGACATATGATGGTGAACTTTGATGTTAAGATAAGGGGGACTTGAAAAAGGACAATTAATAGTTAATCTAGACATTAGCAATCATCCAGACATAACTCTGCAGAGCAGCACTGCACAGGCAGTCACAGCCTTTGGTCTACCTGAACCTGCTCTCCTCCAGTTTCAGCTCAACATCCTGCAATTTGTTTCATCTGAATTTTCTGTTCAGAGCTGAAACTTGTCAAGGAATATTTATGTGAACAAATTCTGATGTGAAAAGTGGAATGACACTTCTTTTTTTCGTTTTCTGCTAACACTGGCTGAATTGGTACAACTTTTGCTATAAATAATGGATAAGTGTTTTAAGTATGCAAGAGAGTTGTTACACACACATGCACTGCACTCTGTCAAGTAATGTGCAGCATTGAATTGTCACTGTTAAAATGGTCAGCACTGCTAAAAATCGTCACTGTTAAGCATTCATTGAAATATATTTTGTGTTTATACAGCATATACAGCATGTAACAACATATATATACATATATACACAGATATATGCATATATACAACATATAACAATTGACACATATCCAGAGCATGGTTATTTTAGTTATTCCTCAAAACTCTTCTTTTGATGGACACCAATCTGCTTATATTATTTAAGAGAATATTTTTGATAATGGGTTCCTGAAGCTCCGCCAAAAAGAAGTATTTAGAATAGATAAAGGTTTTTCATTCCTACAATTCTAATTCATGTACACTGGCTTTGTTCATACTTCAGAAAAAGAATCATCCTCACACCAAACCTCAGAAATCCCCTCTGGAACCATGGCATTGTCTATTGAAACGTTTTACTGCTGAAGTGTTTTGGAGCTTGTGGACATGTGTTTCTTACAAGGAAATACCTATGGAAAAAAAAATAGAATTGGTTGATGCAGCAGACCTTTCCAGGCATATATCTATATATATATCTAAACTATAAACTATACCAATCTCAGGATGGGATAAGTAAATCTCTGGTGATATCTATTTACTTCTCTTGACAAGGCAGGGAATTTGACTGATTTCCTAGTTGAGACAGCAAATGTTGTAGAGATGGATCCCATCATGAAGCAAAAAAGCTTCAGAGAAATAAAAAAAGTCATTTCATACATCCTAAACTCCTTTACTACAATTTAAATATCAGAATAACAATGTGCTCATTTTAAAGGAAAGTTAAAGGAAGACATACAATTGAGCAGGTATTTATTGAAGAAGTGGAAATAAGTCAATACAAGCAGTCATGCAGAAAGGATGTTTTTAAAATACATCCTTAATCTATGCAAAGACATAGGTACCTGAGGTCCTGCTGCATAAAATCAGTGCTACTTTATCCTTGAATATTACCTGGGTATGGAGTAAGAGGTAGATGGCTTAGAGAGGGAAAAGTGACATTGTTTCAGTGAGAAAGTTTAAAAAAATATGCAGTTCTTGACAGCTATTCAAGTATGGCCCATTTTCCCTCTTAGGGAAACATGCAGTGTTGCTATTTCCCTGACAAAGGGATTTTGTGTGTATTTTTTGTAAAGAATTAAAAACAAACAGAGATGGAAAATTTCTTGATTGTGAGCATGGAGATTTAGCTGCCTCGCACCGAAATCTGTGAGAACGCAAAGGTGCACAGGGAGTGGTGAGCATGGTCTGAATTTCCATCTGCTGGTTTTATTGGCTGGAGCAGGTTGTAAAGGATGTGTGCTCTCAAAATTGCTGGAGATGCAAACAATATTTTAAATTACTCCAGGCAGCAAGGTACTGCATCTGAACAGATTGAAAGCTGAAATGTTGATATCAGAAATTAAATTAATGCACATGAGATTGAAACAATATCTAATTAAAATCACTTGAAAAATGACTTGAAAATTGAATATGACATAGTATTTAGCAGGCTGTTGCTAGCACAGTGATGTGGCTTTGACTTTTCTGCAACCATTTCCATTCCAGGCCTGGCTGCCAGTTAAATAGAAATTACACATGAAGCAGCTATCTCGTGCCACCACCCTGTAAAGATTGGAGGACAAAATACCTTCTGCCTGCAGATTGTGTACTTGTTCCTCACTAATTGCATTGTAAAATTTAGTACAGGCACCCTTCTCATTTTATCTGGCCACTTGAGTTGGTCATTCTTGTTCTGAGCTGATGCATTCTGAATATTCCATGTTGTGCTTTTGACTTGCTGTGTATCTGCATGGCACAGTGTGTGGCCCTACCAAAGACAAAGGCACTCACCCTGAACCATGCTATGAAGAAGCTTTCCAAATATTCAAGGGTTCCTTGTAGGAGAGTAGAAATAAAAGTCTAACTTGAGGTAAATAAATGTAACATTTGCTTGTCTTAGAGATACTTGTTAAAAAGCCAAAAACTCTAATAAGCACCATCTCCCTGGAATTCCCTTCCTCCTTTTCTCTTTCCTTTTCTCAGAGAGGAAAATAAATTAAATTCTTCCAAATGTGGTTCTTTGAAAGGAGCTTTGCAACAAGCTGATGGGAAGAAAACAGTGGTTGCAGAATTCATGTGACAGCCTACAGTAAATCTGAATTAGCTGCCCTCAATTTATTGACTGGAGGTCAGTCAATATAGTTAGCAAGTCTTAGAGCATGAATTGTCTCATTCTAAAATGGGCAGGTAATAGAGGTCAGAGGAATCATATGGCCATAAGTACTTTTTTTCCTACATTCAGTTAAATACAACACACACTCAACAAAAATCAAGTTTTCCTTGTGAGTGATGCCATCTTCCCAGAAACATTTTTCATATTTAAGGGTGGTTTCTTCTTTGGAGCAGATAAATCTTGCAACAGCATGGGAGACAAACTGGGGATGCTTCCTGCTGAAAGCCTTTCCCCTTCCCTCACTTGTGCCAGTGTGTGCTCCCATGAGTGCAGCTGTGCTTGGCAGCCTGCCTGATAGAAAACCTTCTTCCAGAAGTGCAGTAATGAGACTGCAGCTCTGCTCAGAGCCCTCCATAACTTGCTCCTTCTAATAAGTGATGGACTCTGAGGTTAAACCTGCCAAACCTACGCACTCCAATTGCTGACCGTGCCACTGACAGATAACTGCTAAAGGAAATAAATGTTTGCCCTCAGAAAACACATCAGACCTCCCTCAGGTTAGTGAAGACTGAGCAGTGCCAATCCCTACCCTTAAACACTCAGCAACACCCTCATCATGCTCTCTAATAGAGCAAAGCCATTAAGTTGTCCCCATTGTAATTTAGATCACAGAAGAGACTTCCACAGATTCTTTCAGGTTAAAATAACTGGTATACAGAGAGTAGGCAAAATTATTCCACTGTAGCTACGTGCTTAATTATATGGAATACTGCATAAATTGTCAAGTGCAAAGAATTATTCTGATAAATTAAAATACTAATTAAATAGGCTATTGCAGAATTTTGAGAACATTATAGGGCTCCGCTTCTTCAAGTAATTTGCATATCCTTCATCTAGTGAATTTAATTTAAAGGCCTCCCTTTTTGTGTGTTTGGAAGCCGTTTTTGTTTCAATGGAAGATTAAAAAATGGATTTATATGTTGCTAACCGATTCGAGGGGGATTTTGTTGGCATTTTTTTATTTTTCTCTTTTTTTTATTTTGAATAGTTGTTCTTATTATGCCTCTTTGCTGATGAGTTTGTCAGTTCTCCATCAGCATTACAGGACTTTAAACTGTGACCATAAAAAAATAACTTTGATGAAATATGCAATATACTGTGTTACCCAGAATTGTAATTTCTACTTTCATAAAATTTGCAACTGAAACATCAGCTGCTGTGTACTGGTATTTGAATAAAAGCTAGCAGTTAGTACACTAAAATATTTTCAAAAATTTGGGCCAGCTTTCAGGTTTCCCATCACTTCTTCCATCTATCTATATTGACAGTGTCTTCTTGCTTTAAATTCTCCATTATAGTTCTGCATAGAAAAGGATAAGTGGTAGTATTCACCATTCCACTGCTTGAAGCAGCTGCTTGGTATGTAGTTGCTGCTTCGGCTTCAGCACCATTTTTGACAGAATTTCTTGACCTTCCTGGGCAGCTTGTGGAGTTCAAGGTTAGCTGAAATTCTCTGCTGTGCACGCCTGGAGTGAGCACGCCAGAGACTGTCAGCTGTGTCTCTCTCCACAATCTGACAGAGCCTGGGCTTGACCATTTTCCGGTTATGATTTAATCAATAACACCTCGTGCCTTCATGCCTCCTAATTTTGGCAGGGTTTGTGTTAGCATGGCTGTCAGACCTGTCCTTTGTGTTTCAGCCAATATCAAGGGAGAAAGCAGGGGTATTAAACAAACCTTTTTTGTTGTTGTTTTTTTAATATCAAAGCTTCAATAATTAATGTCTGCAGGAAACCTAGGAAAAGGAGGTCAAATCTGTAATAGTAATTATAAAATTTAGCGATTCAGCAGACCCAATATTTTCTATTAACTGTTCATGTGGTAAGAAATTACACAGTGGGAGTTACGCTTTGTTGTTTACTTATAGCCATTTATTTTGTAGCCACTCTGCTGTGCAGTTTTCTTTATCCTAAGCTGCCGAAGAATCCTTTGTTGGACCATTCAGTTTCTTTGAAGGAGCCTGTGGAACTTTCTCATTTTATAAATCTCCTATTTTTGCACCTGGTAGAAATCTGCCTTTAACGTGTTTTCTGGGTGTGAGGTGGTCAGTGTGGTAGCATGGCATATCTTTGCAAAGATTTATTTATTTTTTTGGAAATTCATACTGCACAAGATAAACAACACTGCAAAACATGGTCTCAAATATCATGTTTCAGTCAACTTGCCTTCACATGGTCGCTTTGGCTCTGGGTGGAATAAATAAGTTTGTGGATGTATAAAGTGTGGCACAGGTGTTAAGTATGCGAGTATTGCATGCAGGTTTCAGGTTGTCATTCAGCAAAACATGCATTTAAACTTTCTTAGTTTGGGACTCCATGTTCCTCTGTACTTAATCAGCATATTAAAAAGTGCAAAAATAGAAATGTCTGGGTGTAAAAGATGTACAGATCTTTCTTTGTTTAAACTGGGGGCAATATTCACCCCTTGAGGAAGGCATTCAGAAAACTTTTTCTGTGGTAGAATTCCTAGAGGTATAACTTCTTGAGTTTTTGCATGCACAAACCCTTACAAAAATCTTTCCATAAGTGGTGAGATGGAGCCTAATGATCCAACTTACCTCTGGAATAAATGTGAGTCATTTGTGTTGCACTTTTGACAAACAAGTTCACAATAATCTAGAAATGTCTGCTGCAATCTGAGCTGTTTTGAATGTATCAAATGGCAACAATTATAGAGGGTTTTTTTTTCACAAATGAAAAAAAAAACAAGTTAATTCCCTTAAGTATTTTCATGTAAATTTACAGTGTGCAGTATGTCCTAGCACTTCTTGACCTTTCTGATTGAAAGGTTTGCTTTAGGCAACCAAAACTGAGAAGCTGCATCTATCAAATTCTGTTCATAATCAAAGAAAAGAGGTAGATGCCTGCAGATACGTGTAAGATGTGTGGGATGACTCACCACATTAAATGTGCATTCCTTTCCAAAGACAGCAGAGAGAACCCAGATGACTCACTTGGATTACAGGCAGCTAAAGGAAGGAGAGGTTAACGAGGCTGCAAGGCTTCATTGCTCCTCATAAATAAATCAAGCCAGGTGCCTGGGTTTTGGCCATGAGTCCACCTGACACGGTTTGCATCCAGAAGGTTAAAATCTTCCCATCCAGAATGGGATGGCATCACCCATGCACCCAGCTAGGAATAATTTCATCCTTGTGCTGTTCCCAGAATCGTGGTTGAGCACTGTCACAGGCCAAAATCATATCACATCATTTAAGAGAATGGGCAATTGTGCACCAGTGCTCAAGCTCATGCCCTGAGTGTGTTTGGGTTGCTGGTATAATTGTAGTCTTAGTCATCATTACCTTTTATTAACTGTTTTATGCTGGGTTGCCTTATGCTAGTTTTTAATTATATAGATGTTGATAAAGAGAAAAAACTAAATTTAAAAAGAAACAGCTTGTGCATTGCATCCTGGTAGTGTAGAATAAACTATTTAACCTGTGACTTAAGAGTCTGTGTCTGTTGTGAAGAGTCCTACACTGTTCTCATGGTAAACCACTGCTCAGCTCTTCAATGCAAGGAAGTGGGAAGTATCCTCAGAAAAGAACTTCCCCTACAAATTGTGTATCTGTGTTAAATGTGTGTAATATTGTGTAAAATATAATTAGCTTGGCTTTCTTTTTCACATAATAATGAGCAATTAATAGCATAAATATGCATTAAAAAAACTGACTAGCAGAATTGCTCTCAGGGAAAGATATTCTATAGATGGAATAGATAGGAACTGTCATGAATATATTGATGAAGTAAAGAAGGTTGGTGGGAAATACTGTAAAGTCATACATATTCCAGCTTTCCTTTAGCTCTCTCAATCTTAATTTTTCCTTACAGCCATAAACAAAGAGAAGCTCGAAAAAACAACTGGACTGAAAATTCTGCAGACTGGTGTGGGGGAGGTAAGTGGTTTTCAGGCATTTTACATTCTCAAAAATATTTTTGTTATTGGGATTTTTTTGAGAAATTCTGGAGCTCATGAACGCTTGTGAGCTACCAGTCTCATAGTGCTAAGGGCCTTTTTATGATACAGTTGCATCTGTCAAAATACAATCTGCTGCACAAATAGCACTGTATCCCACAGAGAAAAAAAAAATACCATCCTTATGAGAAAAATGCATCCAGCTTTAAGAAATGCAGTTTTTACTTTGTTGTATCACAGGAAAAAAGTCCCCCAAAGATCAGCACAGCAACTGAAGTCATCATATTATTCCCCTTGGTTTTGATAGAGTGCTATCTCATCTCGGTCAGTGGAAGCTTGAATTTGGGGTAAAGAATCTTGAGATTTTAAAGAGAATCTGACATCTAAATGTCTTGCTTATTTTGGATGTAACTTAAAACATAAATAAAACATGTGTCTGTTATTATAGTGATATCACTAAGCAAAAACTCCACTAAGCAGTTCATCATTTATTAATAAACATGATGCTATCTGCTAAGAACCTTGTATGAACTACAGTTGATTGCTAATTCTCGTGCTAATTTTGTGTACACAGTTATCTCTTTTTTTCCTTTTCATTTAAGTAATTTTGCTAGTGGTGAATGCTCACAGGGCCAGGCAAATGCCTTTTTCTCATGATTGCATTATTCTCAGTATTAAAAATAATGAATTACTAACTTCTAATATACTGAAGGAATAGGTTGTTTTCTTTCTTGACTGATTTTTGGGGTTTATATTTCTGATTTTTATCAGTTCACGCCTAAGAACTTTACTTGATAATATTTGTGAGGTTCACTGTGCAACTTTATTCACGTTGGTCCTGAAGAGGTAGTAACACTGCAACTTGCTGTGATGCTAAAGGGCTAAAGCTGAAGGAATTAGAACTTGGAAACAAAAATAGGTGAAATCATCAGAAGATGAAAGCTGTCATCTCTCCTTAACTGATTTATCTAGGAATGTTTCTCATGGGTGAATAACCTTAGAAACTGGGAAGTACATCCTGGGGCATGGCTGTGCCCCTCAGGCTGTGTCCTGACTTCAGGCCAGGCTGAAGTTTGTGGTTGTGCTGTCTGCAGCCCTGGTTTCTGTTAAAGAGAGGAGAACCAGGATTGGGGTACAGTTTGTGGAAGCCAGACTCAATATCATTTTACCCAATGGGACTCATCCATGCTAATGAAATACCTCCATGTATTTTGTCAAGTTCCAGTCATTGAATGGATTCCAGTCTGCTGAGAAATCAGCTGAAGAATGAAAGCCCACTTTAGAGGCTTACTGTTAAATCAGTTTTTGTATTGTATATGGTCAATGGAGAAAGAATTCCCTTTTGGATAGTTGGAATGCAGGAAGTTTTCACCTGCTAATTGTGTCATTAATCCCCATTGCAGCAATAGGGTTGCTGTAACCATGGTAGCTAAGGATGTGCTGGAGCTGTAACCTTAAGGACTTCCTAGATTCTAAAACCAGCTAACAGAGTGGGGGAAAATTAAAGAGTTCTTAGGCCAGAGACCTCACCAGCCTGATTCTCGTGTTTGGTTTAGAAAAAGTCACTGTAGAACTTGCCTGCCATACATTTAGGCTGTCATAACTTTTTATAAAAACCACTGATACAACTTGGATTAATGAAGACTTTGGCAGAATTTTGTGCTTTACATTCTACCAAATATGTATTATTAGAAGGCAAAAAGTGAATGCTGGTTAACCCAAGCAAAGCAGACATTTTGGCTGAAATATATTCTAGGTTATATCCAAAAGAGGGTGATCAGCAGAGATAGAACCAAGTGGTTTGGACCAAGTGAGGTGATGGAAAAACATTTATTCAGCTGCTTATGTATTTTGTTGGATGTGAATTCTCCCAGCTGTGTACATTCCCCTTTCTAAGTCTTAACAGGTATGATTGTATAGATAATATAGATAATTTCATTTCTGTGGTCTCACATAAACAAAAAATAGAGGAGTGCTGTAAAAGCTGTTTCTCTGTTGATACAGTATCAGATTTAGGCTATTTTAGGTTAAATTTAACTATAGTAATCCAATTTTGCAGTTTGTGTTTTATTTACCCTGGTGAATAATTATTATTGAAATAATAGAAAGTATGTGTTTAAAGATAATGAAGGAGCTTCTTGTTGAATAAGGATTCCTTTTACTTCACACTGGAATTAGGAATGGCATTACATAGAATGGTGACAGTAAATCAAAGTCAAGATGTTCTAATCAAAAGTACTTAGAAAAACTTTAGTAGAGAATGAGGAATGGCCTTTTTGTTTGGACAGCAGGTGAGATGCATGACAAAGTTAATGGATATATAATCTTCACATGCAGGCCTGTAAAATAAAAAGGATTGATTTTGCAAGGCAATTTTCATATCTGAAATACCTCAAGAGAAATATAGCCCAGATGGTAGTGGCAAATGGAGCTGCTGTCCAAACAAATGCAGGAGCTCTCCTAAGCTCAGCAGTAATTCATGTGTGGCTCTGGACAGTGGAATCTGTTTTAGGTGTTGATCTGTGGTAACAGGATTTGTGTCTCAGTAAGGAATGTGTGGACACCAGTGACTTCCCAGGCCTTGGCTGTGCTAGAGGAAACTGTCTCTTCCTGTGTGGAGATGAGAAATGCTTCTCAGAGCTCCTCAATCTCTCCCTTTCTTTCCCCTATCTCAAGAAAAACATTTCAAAAGCAGCAACAGATTATAAAATTCACACCAAGCTTACTGAGCCATTCAGTCAAGTCCAGGGAGGGCTGATGAATTGCTTTTATGTCACTGCATAAACATGTGCTATATAGTCATTAACAACATGGGTCTGGAGTCTACACAGCTGCAATGCAGTTCATCATCTTTATGTCATGTAAAAGATTTCCACAGCTTGTGATTCTTGTGGCTGGGCCTGAGTTAGCTGCACTGTATCAGGGCAGGGTTGGCTCTGCCTTAGCAGGACTGAAATGAGTTCCTACCTGTGACTTCAGGAGCTGCTCATGTGTCAGGGTGGTGGCTTAAAGTTCTGTGCATTTCATGGGAAAGTGTGGATGATAAAGTGAAAACCTGGACTGTGGGCAAGCAGAGCTTCTGTCAGGCCATTTTAGAACAGACTTTATTGGTATTTCCAGAGCACATCCATCTCAACATTGAACATTTGCAACAGAATATTCAAGAGTACAGGGATCCAGAGAGTTAGATTGGAGTTTGTTATGATGTGTATCACTCTTAAAATGAGAATTGTTTTGACATTTATCTTGTTTGCAGGAAGGCTGTTATACCAGAAAACCAGAATAACTCTGCTGTAGAGAAAACCAGTGCCGAGGTTGTGATCTTGTGGATCTGTGCATTGCTGTAGTACTGACTATCTCTGGAATTACATTTGCCAAGATATTTCTTTTTTATTTGCAGTTTTCCAGCACCTATAAGAAGAGCTGGAAAAGACTAAAACTAAAAAAACCTGTAGAACTCCTCTACAGTATCCATGAGAAATTTGTTGGTCTCATTGCCATGCATGTTTGTGCCACACAAATCCATCATGAGCATTTCACACCTTCTTGTTTATTCAGATACAATGAAGCTTTGAGGTATTTTCTTTTGATCTCCCACACATTAAATAAATCTCTGGAGTCCTGAGGTCATCTTCAGCTGTTCAGCTGAGTTTCTATGAGGGTATGAATGCATGTGTTGTGTTATTTAGATGTCTATTTGCATAATACCATGAAAGACATGATACTGGTAAAAAACTGAAGAGCTAAACAGCATTTAAGCAGGACCCATAACTCTTCCCCAACTTGATGTGAACCACTACTTGAGTTGAACTTTCTGCTCTGCATGGCTGAGCACTCATGCAAGATCTTGAGGACAACATTTTGTCTCACATGAGGGGAAAGCCTCCTTAGCAGCTGCACAGCTCCACCTGACTCTTCCTGAGGAGGAATCAGCAGTGGCAGAAGCCCCAGTCCCACATTTTTCCACCTGGACTTGTGCCCAGGAGTTTCTTTCCAGCCCACGGGAGCTCAGCAGACACCATGAGGCACAGCCCTGCACAGGAGTCACCACATCAGGTGTTCCTTCAGCATCCCTTAGGAACTTAACTACTTCTATCCCTCCACATAAGCACTGTTGGATTATTATAGGAGCACAGTATTTTTAAGTTCAGTTCCATACCCAGGTTTGCTGTGACCAGAATTATCGTGACACAGGTAAATGGTTTTTTTTCAGCTTTTGGCTGAAATTTGTTTTCAGAGTAACAAGTCAGGCTGTCCAGTGACTCAAAAAGTGCAATCAGGTTTTGGGATATAATAATCTGTGGTTTGAATAATCAGTGAATAAACCCTGAAACAAACCAAGGGAATGGTACTGTTCCTGTCTTGAACTGACAAAACACCACCCACTTCAGAGTAAGTTATTTTAAATTACCTCTTTCAATTTCCCAGTAAGAATGCACAGAAGAAACTAATCATTGGAATCATAACTTCATTTGTAGGATTTGAATCATGGCTCTCATATGGCAGACATAAAAATTAGAACAGTTTTCTAAAGGAAATGGAAATAACCCAAAATATATGCAAAATGAACATTTCACCATACCTCTAGCTGTCCTAAAATAGAGCAGTGATATTTTGACATGTTTCAGGATATTCTCATTTATAGATATTTTGATAGGTGTAGAATTATGTTGATGCTGCATAAAGTGATGTTACTACAATAAAGAAATCTGCATTTAAAAATTCTAGTGAAGCTAGAGGATGAGATAGGACAGACTTTCCAGTGATGTGCAACCTTCTGAGGCAAGAGTCAGGTTTCTAGCTTCCCTTATGTTGCCAGATTTTGTCACTTATGGCCTGTATATCCAGATTTTACCTGGAATGATATTGGATTGGAAATCCATAAAAAATTGGAGTGCAGAACTCCATAAATCATTTTCAATTGTGGAAGAATGAGGTGTAAACCTCTTTTTCTGATCTTGGACTGCTAGGTAAAATGCTGTGTGCTGGCTTTTGGCTTGAAAAGACAAAACTAGCCTGGGATCTACTCCAGCTGTCTCTGCTACAGTGACATCTTGGCAAGCCAAAAGCTCCTGCCCTGGAGCAGGTACTGCCCAGGGGTACTCAGGATTGGAAGGGGTGCTGTACCCAAGATCATTAAGATGAGGTAGATCTGAGAGTGACCTGGTGTAAGAACAGCAGCTGTGCATGTACAAATACTCAAGTTTCAGCCCAGACACAACTAAGTTTTTCACTTCAGTTGAAACCAACCCTTGTTTTACCAGAACTAAAAGGCTGAAGGCAGGCACAGGCACATGTGAGGGCAGACACATCTGCACCACAGGGTAAGCATTCTTATGCCAGAGAGGGCTTTTTCCCTGTGCCTGCCTTCAGCATTTTTCTTACAAACCCCACGACTTAGAGCTTAACAAGTTTATTTTTCCCTGTTATGTGAGATTGGAGTGCCCACAGACAGTTCTTGCTGTTGGCTTTTGCTGATCACTGTGGCTGTGTTGATGAGCAGCCAAACAGAGATTTCCAGGAGGGACAGTGTTTGGAGCCACATGCATTGTTGTGGACAAGACATGGATCAGGTCACAGAGGGGTTCTTTGCCTTAAGGCATGCAACTTTAAGTCTATATATGGAAATAAGAGTAATAACATTAAATTAAAAACTTTAAAGTCTACAATCCTTGAAATATTCTTGGTGAAGGCATAATGAGAAAAACTTACCTTATCGCACGCACACAAATTACAGATTCTAAAGCTGTGTAACCTTTAAAAATTAGTAGATTATGTTTTACACACAATTCTACTAGTAATACTACTTATGTGAAATTTTATAACAGTGAATAATATCTCACTATTACAGTTTGTAAGTACACATGAATAATGAAGTTATGCTGATCAGAACTTAGTCACATAGTAGCATTTAGAAGTAACACTTTAATAAATTCTAGGAATAAAGCTAAACAGAACATTAGATTTCTCCAAAGAGAATGATGAAGATCTATGGCTCATTTATTTAAGACCTTGTATGCTTTTGAAAAATGCATTCTAGCTAATATTTAGAGATAATGTTAATGCTATTTATTAACTATTCATTACAGTACATAGCCCACTAGAGGGCTGCTTTTCAAATAAATTGCATCCAGAATGTTAATAAAAGTGTTAAATGTTTAAAAACAAAATATATGCAGCAGAAATATATGCATCATTTTACCACATTATTTTGTCAACTATCTTCTGCTACTGCATGTTATATACAGAGCATATGAAGACAATATAAGTCATGGCCCCAAATCGAAAAAACATTTAGAATATGCTTAGCTTTAAGTATATAGTTAGACATTTCTTTTAAGCTGTTGCTAAGTTTAGAGTTAAAGAGATGCCTGGATGCTCCTGAGACTGTCTTCTGTCACATATCACACCGTCTCTGGTTGTGGAGGGGCAAAGTTCCAATGTTTATCCCCTGTATTTGATTTGAATATTGCATAGCAGAGGTATTTTGACATCTGAATGACAGGTCACAGCTTCAGTTTGGAAATCATGTGTCAGTAGTAATTTCTTTTCTTGTGCTCTGATTGTGACAACGCCCTCCATCTTCTTTACAAATTTTTTAAGAACACGACAAGGAAATGAGGAGATTATAATGTAAAGAAAAATACAGCAAACCTGATTTTCAGAGAGAACTATCAGTCTATATTGATTTATGTTTTCCTCCTGAAACAGTATATAAAGCACAAGTATTCAAGTGTCACATTGGTTCATGAGTTCCTTTACAGTAGCACTGTGTGATTTAAAGGAGCAGAAGTGCCAAGTGATGTGGCAGTTGCCATGGCAACTACAGCAATTCAATTTTTATTCAGTATCATGTAAAATGAAACAAGATACGGTTTGCCTTGTGGCTTCAGGAACTTATACATCCTACCAGTGTTGTTCCTTTTTGTCTTTTTTAACATTATGCAGGTTAAAAAGTAGCATGTGTTTGTTTTAAGGATTTATCTTGGGTTTAGGCTGTGTCATGCCATTGTTTTTAAAGCAGAGTTTCCCTTACAAGCCATTATAAATCTGCAGAGAAAAGAGATTTAGATACTAGCACTACATAGACCAAACTACAGGGTAATTCTATTTAAGAGTCAATGTTATTATTCACCTTAGCTGTGATTTGGCAACCTGCACTCAATATATTAATAAAGAATCTTTAAATAGGAGAACATGATTGTTTGTACTAGATATCTTAGTGATTCATGAAATTCAGCAAGCTCCTTCACCAGCAGCCAGGTTATTATGACTCAAAGGAAAACAAAATCTTGGGTGGTGTAATGGCTCAGCTGGAGAAACTGCAGATTAAATTCTCCTAAACTGTCTGAAGTTTGAGGGATAGAGATGGTCAGAAATTGTAAAGAACGGAGATTCTTCCATCTCCACAAATAGGAGCTTGATCCTGGCAGAAACACGTGGATTTCAAACAATCTCAAACACATATTTAACTATTTAAGGAGGGGAAGAAGTGGCAGCTCCCAGTCTCTCAGCCCTCTCTCTGGCAGACCCTGGGCAGGAAATGTTCCCATATAGGTCAACATGGAAAGACACCTGTCAGGACCTCTGCTCTGGGTCTGTAAGGACAGCAGGATAAGGGTCTGGTTCTAAGATTTAAACATTGAGACATCCAACCTTCCTATAGGAGCTGTTGACATCAGGGGCCCTATAGCTGCATCAGAGCTGGTAAAAGGAATGAGAACAGGACCCAGAGCCTGTCATGGTCCCACATTTGTCTCTATTGTCAGGTTGATGTCAGTCACTCACATTGTGTCCTGTGCCAATTAGGACTCTTCAGACTGTCTGCTTCTCCATCTAAGCAAGATCCTGTCCAGGAACCGTTCACAGCAGGCAGTTTTTGTGTGGTCACCTTTGGAGCACGGGTGGAAAGGCATGTTAAAATTAAAGAATAATAAAATTAAAACTTCAGCTGTGGCTTAGAAGAATTGCACATTTATTATAAGTTTTTAGTACTACACTTTAAGTACTTAAGTAAAACTTAAGATCTTTGCTTTCTGGGAAGGCCTGATAGCACCTTCTTATTCATCCTTCTCAGAATTGTTTTGCACTTGTACATCACTAATTTTCCACCCTCAAAGGCAACATGGCTGTGGTGTCCATCACTTCAAACTCCTTCAGAATGCAAAGCTTTATCTGTTATACATGCTAAAGCAAATATTTTTCAGAAAACTTTTAACAAGTTTCTAAATTTAAATGTGATGAGTCCTATTAAATTAGTCTGTTGAAGATCCATTTTGTTTCTTTTTTGCGTTAATCAGCAGACTTATCTCGATGAGATGGTTTCAAGATCTAGTTAAGAAAAATGTCAGAGTTGCTTTGACTAAACATAGTTTTAGTTATGTGTGCACTTTGACCTGTATCAAAGGGAAATACTGGGATTTTTTGTAATAAGAATGCAAACATGCTTCACGGAATTACTGACTCCAAGTTTCTGTAGAAATCACAAAGAAGCTGCTCCTGAACTGCAGAATGTCCCCAGCAGGTCTCTGTGTTCACTTTGGAACATGTAGGTATCTCTGATTTTCATTGCATTAGGCACAAGCATGGAGGAGATAACTGGCAGATAAGGAGAGAACTGGTAGATAGAGTCCAGCTCCAGCAAAAACCCCATTTCAGTGAAGAATTATTTGTGTCTATGTACTGCACACTGAGACCTGGGCAGGGCGTGAGCACAGCACGTGCCTGGAAACAGCCCTGGGGTCAGTGTGGCTGCTTTTAGTGCTGTGGAGAGATCTGTCAGGGGGGATTTTTCAATGTGATCTGAGCATATCGAGAGTGTGAGTATCAGCACCTGTGACAAGGCAAGGGGACATGATTCTGTGCCACAGAAAACTGACCCAGTCCATTAATGCCCAGGGACCAGTGCAGCTGACAGCCACTCACTGAGCACTCTGCTCTCACAAAGGGATGGCATTTTACAAACTATCTGTCTGTCTGGTTCTTTACCTTCAGCAGGTAGAGTAATGACTTCATTTCACAAATGTCAATGCTGGCTGTATGATATGGATTTCACTTGATTGTTGAACTGTTAATTTGCAGATCTTTACTAAGTGAATGCAAACAAATTCTGGTCCTCAAAGCTCTGCTAATGCACAATGTTTGAATTTTAATTTCCAGTCCATCTTAGATTATGGTGATGAAAAACAATATTTAATCCCTCGTTAACACATGAATAAGCGGAAACTGTCATTTCCCACCAAACAATAATGGGATTATCTCAAGAACTGTCAGTTTATGTGAAAACATTATGTTGCCCAAATTTTCATAAAAATTAGCAGTGGGTAATATTCAAGATCAGAGCAATGGAAAGAGGGGAATCTGCATTCATGGTAATAAATATTCATATTTGTCTGCTCAGGAGATGAAAATCTAATCAAGGGGCTATTGATGCACTGGCTTTTTTTTTTTTCTTTTTTTTTTTTTTTTCTTTAACCAAGATGTTTCATCTAAATTGGGTTTGATATGGAAATTAGTCTTACTCCAAGTCCTCCAGGCCATGAGCATGCTGGGATAACACTGGAGGTGTCCGGTACATCAGATGTTGCTGCTGGCATCAGCTTCTACAGACAACAAACACAATAAAATAAAATAAAAAATTGACAACATCTCAAGGGTCAAGCTCCCAGTGGCTTAGGGTGTTGTGGGGGGGGCTGGGTTTCCCCCTAAACATTTTAATTTTATCCCAGTTAAATCCTCAGTACTGCAGGGTTAAAATTGACAGCATTTTTTGCTTTTGTTGACAATTACCATAAATCAGAAGACACTCTGCATGAAGCTTAATGAAATATGTATGATATAAAAATGGGAAGAAGATAAGTGCAGTTTGCTGCTTTAGGATTTTGTGTGTGTATCTCTGTATCTGTGCATGCACATGCACAGCCTGAAGAGCTAACTTGTATTTTGTGTGCTGTGCACTGAACAGAAGAATCAGGAAGTTACTGATTGGACAACATATAAAAAACATATAATGGGAAAAAATGTATTTTACTTTATCCAAAAGTGAGACTAGTATGTTTTCTGTATCAGTTAATTTCTTCAATTACTAATATACTACTACTTCTATTACTACTATACTACTAATATACTTGCATGTTAAAAT
Organism: Catharus ustulatus; assembly: GCF_009819885.2. Lineage (NCBI taxonomy): Eukaryota > Metazoa > Chordata > Aves > Passeriformes > Turdidae > Catharus > Catharus ustulatus. The sequence continues at coordinate 8,939,210 of NC_046221.1, read as the reverse complement.
ACTCAGTTTAAAATATTTCATCATACTTTGTTTTATCTCTACTAGAATGAAAATCAGGTTTGTCCTAAAAGAAGTGTTTGCCTTAAAATACTTTATTATTATTATTATTATTGTTATTATTATTATTATTATACTCAGTAGTTGCACACAGTATCTTCTTCTTCATTGTGCTTCTCAGGGTTTAATGACCTTTTTTTCCAAAAAGATTAGACACATCATTAAGATCCTGATCCTACAAATAACCCCATATATATACATACACAAACACACACACACATATATATGTGTGTATAAAGAAGAACATCCTTTTGTGGAAGGGTTTTTATGTTTTCTGACATTCACCTGACAGACCTGTGGGTGTTTCTGTGGGATACTGGACAGTTCCATTCAGCTCCTGATTGTTGTGCACTCACCAGCAATGTGTGACTCAGTCCTCTTAAAACTCAAAATGCCTTCACTGAGTTCATTGAATTCCTGGAGAAACTGCCATACAAAAAGCATTCTTTTTATAGATTTGGGACTGGGCAAAAAATATATCAGCAACATTCAGCTATATTGCCTGTATCAGGAGAGAGCAGAAAGATAGGCAGAGCCTGCTCGAAAGAAATAATATTCCTACCAACCAAGAAAAGAGAATAGTTAGGATATAAATATTGCTTGTTCTGGGGACTGCACCCTTTCTTTATGAAATCTGTACTAAACAGGAATATGGAGATATGGCTTGTTTCAGAATTCCAGTAATTTGTGCAATAAATTGTTGTGAGGCAGTATAAGCAGCCTGCAGAGTGTGGTGTGCATGTATTGGCAGACCTGATATCTTTAACTGTACAATCTGTGCTGGCATCTTTGTCCAAAATGTTTTTCAGAGACTTTATCTTCCTAATCAACTCCTTTGCCAAGCTTAAAAAAAGAGAAAGGAAATGCATGTAGCATATATAGCAGATGGGTGTTCAGCTGTACAGGTGTCTGGTGTGCAGGTGCCAGATAATGCAAGGTAGTTGGATATTTTCTGGGAAATTCCATTACTTGTTCCTAAAAGAAAGAGTCGGCTGTTCCTCCAGTGCTACCTGCTCCAGCAAGATGCACACCTGGGAATATTAATGGCCCCTCTTGACTCTTTGATCCTATTTGATCAGAGTGGTTCTTAGAGAGCTGCCTTTTTTCTCTTTGCCTTTTCCTAAGACTAAATTGACTCTGAAGTTCATCGGCTTCTACAGCAGAACAGCAGCAGCCTGCGTTGAGGTTAGGCAGCATCATTTGAACCAAGTTCTTCTTTATTCACTTTAGCTTCTTACATGTTTTACTATTAATTTTAGCATAATTCCTAATTGTTTCTTCATGGAGAAAATTGCTAATCCTTCATATATAATAATAGACCTTAGCTAAAATAAATGGATATATAGGAAAAATTACCAAATCAGTTTTAGTAGCTTCTATTGAAATGCTGATTTGAGTTTGTCTCAAGAAGAGAGATTATGATTAGAGAAGCATCAATCATAGAATCATGGAATCATAGAATGGTTTGGGTTGGAAGGAACCTTAAAGGTCATCCAGTTCCAACCTCTGCCATGGGCAAGGACACCTTCCACTAGACCAGGTGGCTGAAAGCCCCATCCAGCCTTAAATATTTAAGCCACATATTTATTAAGCCATTATACATCTCACAGCAGTGTCTGGAGATAAGCAATATATCCATCATCGTGTGAGTGTTCACACCACTAACCTGCAGCCCATTTTAACTTTTTAAGGTGGCTGTGTATTAAGTAATATCCTCAGGTTTTTACCACAGGTAAGAGAGAGGCTTCAGGTGCTTCATGGACCTCAGCTGTGGTCCTGGTCCCACTTCCAGCCACTTCCATGCAGGGAGTTGCTACTGCAGACTACTGAAGTATCACAGGCAGATTCAGGGTTTGCACTCTGATTTTCCCCACAAAAGTACTCTTGGCAGCCCTCAGCAGGAGACAGTTCTGTGTACTTGTTGATATTGTGGGAGCAGTAGTGCTTTTCCATTTGGATGAAATTTCTTCGTGGCAGAAATGCAACAGAGGCCCAGATTGAGGGGAGCTGTAGGTCCTCATGCAGAAGGAGGGACACCCTGATTTTCTGCATGACTCTTCTCTGTGGGATGAACCTCATTAGCTACACTGAGCATTAGCCTCCTGGAATTGTTTCTCTTTTTGCTTAGCTTTTTTAATATTCCAGAGAGCTTATGAGACCCTTGGACAAGTGTCTGTTCAACATACCTCCTGGTTTATATCAAGATTCTTGTTCTGAGTCAGGTGGGTGAAGGCTTGGACTTCGGTTTCCCATAGGAGTGCTCTGACACTAAACTATAGGTGGTGGTAAAACTTCCTGTTAACTGAACATTATCAAAAAATCATGCTTTTGATATGAAAAGAAATTCCCTATTCAAAGTTTCCCTAAAACTTATGTGGACCTATTAAAAAAAATTATTCTGCAGCAAATTGATATTTCTTTGCATAAATCATTTAATTGAAAAAAGGCTGAGTAGTTTTGATTAACAGGAGCATTACAGTAATGCTTTCTAGACAGGATTGGGATCTCACTGAGTACCTGCCCACACATAAAGTGACAGGAAAGCTGTGTCTTTCAGTGATTAAGATAATCACTGAAAAAGACAAGATTAGGAAAGAAAGGGAATAAGAATTATCACCTTTCTCATTTTAAAATTAAGCATAAAAGCTATAGAGATATTGAATGAAATTACTCAGATTTAAAAACAGGACCATGAGAAGTTTTTAGGACCCAAAGTCCTATCCAGGATTGGAACCAGACACTCACCTTTCCTGCCCATTGGTGCGCAATTCCAGAAGCATCAGAATGGAAGCTTATCTTCAGACTTGACTTAACAAAATGTTTTAATAATCCTGGCTATGAAATGCTAGGAGCTGATCTTGGATTTTACAATAAGAGGCAAAGTGGTTGTGATACTGTATGTTATGTAAATTATATGCAAAGTATATTGGCATGCAGATTTGAATGCTAAAAGGAAAATCATTCTTTTCTAAACCAAAGAGAGTTTTTCACCCAGATAAGCCAGAATCTGCAGATAATTTTTTTAACATACTGATGGTGTTCCATTACATCTTTAAACATATAATAAATATATAAAATAAAAATAATTTTGTCTCCTTTCTAAACAAGTTCAGTTCCTCTGCTGGTACCAAAAACGCTAAAAGTCTGTGAGATAGATAAGATCATATCAAGACTCCATAATATTAAAAAAAATATATTATTAATGTGTGAAATTTTAAATTGCCATTTTAATACTTTACTATTTTGGTTTCAACAGTTAAAACTTGGAGTAGATCCAGGTGTTGTTTGTGACCCTGTTGGTCAGTAACATCCACAGTGGCTAATACCACGTTGTTATTGCTGGTTTTATCCATTAGACAATGAAATGTTCCTCTCTCTATTGACATGTTGAACTTTGGAAACACCTAATGGGCAGATACAGAATATTTCAGGAATAAGTAATGTTCACAGGGCATGGCACGCCACACCTGGTTGTCCCTCTGGCTCACCAATAACACAACAGTGCTATTAACCATATTTTGTTAGATGTGACAAAACAGAACAATAGTGGCTGTGTCTGCTGTCTTTTCTCTGTTTTATCTTTTTCATTTTAAGCTTGAGTTTTGTGCCAGACTAATAGCCGGTGGCAATGGGCTGGGGAAATGAAACTTTTGCTAAGATTAGGGAATGTGCAGAAAACAATGTGTGAAATCCTGATTTGACAAGGATGAACAGACTGGTGGGGGCACTGAGACATTCTGTGAAGTGAAACCATATTTATACCCAACGTGCCTTGGAAAAAATGGTAACAACAGAGGTGCCAGAAGATCCCACCCAGGAGACAATAGAATGACATCCTCATTATACCAGTCAGGGAATAAAGGAAGTGTGGAGTTTATTCTGCCCTTTCTAATTACTGGTAGCATATATTAATTGATGGTAGTGGAGCAATGTGTGTGTTGTTGTTGTGCTCTGGGGTGATTATCCTCGTGAGACTGTAAGTTCAACAGTTGTCATGCGATTTGGAGTTGCAGACTGGCAATTTTCGTAATTGAATCTGAGGAAATAAACAAAATATGGCAACTTGATGCATTTTGAGCAATTAAATTTCTGCTGAATTTTCTGCTTCATCCTGGGGACTCCCAGATTCTCAGCCAAATTCTGTCTCTGATTAAGAATGCAAACAACCCAAAGAAACAGAAGAAGGAAGCCATCTTTAGTATATCTATATATCACAACAATATACTGTATTGGCGCCTGCCTTTAATTTAAAACATAGTCTAAAAATTCTGCCATCAGACCACAAGTCAGGAGAGCAGAATGAAAAATTGTGTCAGCTGTGGCTTTTCTGGCTCAGGAGAACAGGAACCACAGAATTTCTGTGTAGTAAAATAGCTTATTTGCAGGGTTTGAATTCAATACTCCTGCCCAGCCCATCAGGATGTACAGTATTCAGAGCAAGGTCTCTTCCTTGCTTTGTGCCAGGTCTCTAATATGCTTATTATTAATTAGTGTATTGTAGCAGGTACAGGGAACCAGGCTGCATTGTCTCATGCTAAATCCCTGACAGATTAGCAGATGCTCAGGGGTTTGCTGGATCATCTCCTGAGAAGGTAAATGGTACATGCAAGTTATTTTTAGGTGCAATACTGCTCATTTACAGAAACTGTATGCTAGCTCTTGTTTTATGGGGCACTGGAGGAGTGGGCAGAGACAGGTCTGTGGTTTCCAGGATCTCAGTCCATAAGACTGGCTCTGGCTTTTCCCAGGGCTTTGAAATGGCTCACAGTCTCCTGCACCCTTACCCTCCAGGGAGATATGAGCCCACTGATTAGAAAAGTGACACTATCCACCCCAAACTTAGTTGTACAGACACTTAACTGAATCATCTGTGATAGGAGTGTAGTCAGCTGAGCTCTATAATCAGCAGAGTCCAGCTATGATTGGAATTGCCTTTTATTTCCCAGCACTGATTAGAGGGAAAGCCAAAAGCTGGGGCTGCATAGTTAAATGGAATTCAGTTTAAAAGCTAAGACTGAATAGGTTTCTTGACATCTAAGGTGTCAAGATGATTCTGTCATATAAATAACTAGGTAACTAGGATATCACAGTGTTCAGTGTTGGCTGAAGATGCAAATGGTGCAAATAATGTTCACTGAACTCCATGTCAGTCTGATAAACCTGTCCTGGGGATTCCTGATTGATCTTCAACCATTTGTGGGCATCTTTGACACAGCACTGAGGCTGAGCTCACTGAGCTTGAGCAGTCAGATCTCAATGTCCAGAAGGTCTCCCAACCCTTGTGCATTTCTAGGAGTCCATACAAGAGCTCTTTAGTTCTGTCCTACACGTCATGTAGCCCACGCCCAGTGGGTGTTTTGCCTTCCAGGGCAACCCTCTGACAACTGCTGCCTAAGCAGTGCATAGTCTGTAGTCTGCATTAGCTTCATAGCTGATCAAGAACCTTTTCTGGTATCCTGAAACCCTCTCTTTACAGTCAAGTTCCGTGATATTAACACAAAGAGAATAAAGAGTTCGTTCTTCTTTGGCCGACGTTGAGAAGTGGTATGGGGTTGGCCATGCTGACAGGACACTTTGCAAGGGAAGAGGAAAGCTTTTGTGCTATCTAAAGGAGATTTCCTTCTCTTCTTTTCCTTTTTACTTTGTGTTAAAGATGTATGACTTCCCAGTCAGCGCAGCTTGCAGTGCACCTTTGTTTTCCAAATTAGAAAAACCAAAGGAGCTATTTCTCAATACAGTTGTCGGGCAGTTTGTTACATCCAGCTGTGAGCAATGTATGCCATGGAGAGAGCCCTGGCTGATGCCAGCACAGGAGATGAGTGATGGGGATACAAAAATAATGATGCCACTCAAAGTGTATGCAAACAACTCTGGTTCTTTTCTAGTAGTGTAGAAACCCCTGGTGCATCCTCGAATCTCAAAGCTAACTCAGAAGAAAAAGATAATAATGTCATCTCTTATTTTTGTTCTTTCTTTCCAGTACTTCCTCACCCCTTCCTAGGGGATGGTAAGGAGACCTTACCATGAAGAAAATGTCTATATGAGTTCCTATAGTTCATATACATGAGAGTAGCTGACTCTCGTTTGTGCTCACAGCAAACCTGGGGCTTCTTGTGTTTAGGCAGCTGTTGTTCCCTCAGGTTGTCTGGATCATCCAGAAGAGGGAGACAACTCTCCCAACACTGTAAAATTCAGAAGTTTAGAAGGATGAAATACCTTTGAATTTATCTTTATTGCTTTTAAATAATTTACTTGAGAGTGTATGATTTTCCAGGGCAAGGAAAGCATTACAGGTCATTGTTAGAAGTCATCAAGTACTTTTGCCAAAATAGTTTGCAGTTTATGGATACTACATTGAATGCTAAGCAGTTGGATAGAAAAATTAAACCTATTCACTTCTGCCAGCATTTTCTATGTAGTTCTTGATATTGGGGATGCCTTCTCTGTTTTGATTTTAGACTTGTTTTCATTTCTATTCTGTTCAGAACAAGTCAGTATAATATTTCCTCAAAAGCTGTTTACTGAATTGATTTACCATTCATTTTTATTTAATATTAACTTGGTGAATGAAAATAAAGAAAAAAAATGCTCAAATGGAATTGAATTTCAGGTTTCTATTAAACACAGAAATGTGATAGTGTGAAATAGAGAGTAAAAAGTATTAAAAAAATACAGAAGGGAAGCCCTGCTCCTATATGCCAGTAGGTATCTGTTCCTCATTGATTTTCAGAGTCAGATTCCAGTCATCTGACTCTTTACATCTTATGAAATATAATGCAATATATAAAAATAAATCAGCTGGATTGCGGCATGTAGCATTATGATGTCAAGGGTAAATGAACCCATTGAAAAAGCAACAAATGCACTTCATTGATTGCTTTTTTTTTTAGATTTTATCAACCAGTGTGCAGATTTCGTCTGTCTAAACACAATGTAGTCACCATTTATCTCCTATAAAGCCAGTCAAAACAGAAACTCCTTTGTAATCAGTTTGACTCAGTGATGGTTTGGGTGGTGGTGGTGCTGGCAGAGGGAATCACTTTTCTCCAGCACTTCTCAGCCAGCCAATGCACACATCTTATTAGGGGTTACCTAGCAACTGTATGCTGCCCTTAGTTGAAGTATAATGATTAGTTAATAGCCTATGACTTCACAGGTTACTTTCTTTACAATTACATAGAAGTATTTAGCATTTGATTCCTTCTGAAAACCCCTTCTCATACAGAAATTAATATCAGGTCAGATTATGACTGGCGCTTATCTCGCCAGTATAGTTTGCAGTAAGTGCTTCCTTTCCTCCACCTTCCCCATCATATTTTATGAGTTTCAGATGATTGTTACAACTTAAGTGCATTACCAAGGGAAAACTATGAAGTATCAAAAAGAAATCTGTGCAATTTTCTGGGACTTTTTATAATTTGAATTTTACCTGTGAATTGCATGATGAACTGCCTGTTTGCATCTCCCATGTCATGCTAGGCCTGGGCAAGATAAAAGATCTTTCAGATGGAGCAGCATCATGGGGCACATTCATGACCCATATTTCAGATATTACAATATGGTATAAGTGGGACTTGACTGACACACGCTTAGCTCAAGCCTTCAGCAGTGCTTGAATGTTTTGATACAACCCTTCACATGGTATTTTTCCTTGAGGTACCTTTTTACCCTTTTTTTAAACCTTTTAACTTTTACTAAAACCATATCATTTTCTCTTTGGTTTTTTAGGTTTGATTTTGGGTTTTTTTGAGTGGGGGGGGTGAAGTTTGGTGGGTTTTTTTCTTTGTTTTTGACAGTAAACTCTTTTTTTTTCTTTTTTTCAAAGATCAGTTAGCTCTGAGGGTGTTTTTCACCAAATATCTAAAAATCCTCTAAATCCTCCCTCTTTTCTGTTTGATGCATTTATAAAATTTGTAACAGTGCATTCTCTAGATTAGCAGGAAAAGCACATTTCTACTGCCCAGGTGAGCCAGCTATCCTTCAGGCACGCAGCATTTGCTTCTGTGTGAAGCTCCAAAGGGTGACAGAGGTGAACTGTGCCTTATTTCCTCCTGTGGCCCAAATGACCATGACTGTAATGGCCATCCATGCTGACTGCAAGGCTGTTTCTGTTTTTATGGTGAAGTTTCCTCATATTGGTGTCATATTTCAAAGCCAGCTTGCTTCTACAAGCATCTGGAGAAGTAAAAAACAAAGTCTTGAGAACATTTTCTGAGGGGACTCCAGATCCATCTTGTCTCATCTCCTGCTCAAAACAGGGTTGTTGCCAACACTTTATCAGATTTCCTTTCAGGACTGGAACTTTGAGCACCATCAGTAGAAGATGAGGACAAATTTTTGAAGGCAGAAAAAAGGCAGGAATTACCACCTTAGATCATCCTTTAGGTGCTACTAACTTGTTTGTGCAATCTGGTCTCATGCCTTTTCCAAGGATTTGTTTTCTATCCTCTTAGTCTTTTGCTGACTGATGGTGATATTGGTGTGTCCCTAGGTGAACCATTCTGGTTTTGGCATTCCTGCCATCTGGCACTTATAGATAATGAGTTCTCTTTGTCTTCCTTCACCTGCTCAAAGCCATGCATCAAAAGCTCTGCATGTAATAAATGTATCTGCCACAGATGTCTGGGGTGGCAATCACCCATAATCACATAGAATATTATTTCCCTGTCCTGCCAGGCCTGTGCAGGGTGAGGAATGTCATAATTTTCATGGCTTTCTCTATACCTTGTGGACTGGCTGGTTGAACTAGCTTGACAAACAAAGTTCCCTGCAGCTGTTTTCCTTCTGTGTATCACCAGGGGCTTTGCATGAGTGCGTAGTCATGTTTGGTCCTAAAGAAACTTCTAGAATTGACTAGAAATGTTCTGGACACAGTCAGTGACAGCTTATTCCCCTGTTGCTGCATCCAGAAGCTCAGGACTGTGTGCCTACAACAAGATTGAAAATGTTGAGAAAAAATGGAGGAAATGCTTTGATTAGGTCTCAAACAAGCACATTAGAATCATTAGTATGGAAGATAAAGCACCAATAGTAGAAAGTACTACACCCATCTGTTCCTGCAAACAAGGAAAAGACAAGGAAAATTAAGGACCTTTCCAACAGTCCTTAGGTTCACTTCCTTGGTCTAATTCCATGTTATAAACACCACTTGGCAGCTATCCCAACAGGAAGAGCACAGCCTTGCTTGCCAGTGCCCTACTAGGAGCTGTCCCCTTTGAAAGCAGTGGTGTAGCTGCCCATGGCATTGCCATGGTCTCTTCAGGGAATCCCCTGGGATTTTGGTGCGGACTCCTTAAATACAACCTTAATCTGAATTTCAAACACTCACCACATAGCCTTTACTAGTCTTAAAAGCACAGACCAGGATTCATATAACTTGATTCAGGTTCAGGGCTTTCTCAAAGCCTCAACAAATGGCAGTTCCTATTCCACAAGTGCAAGTTATTCTTACAAGCACAGCGAAAAGCAGGCAGAGCTTTGTTCTGTTTGTCTCTTTTAATGGGACTTAAATCTGCTACTAATGGTGAGAAGTCTACAAAAATACATAAAGAGATAAATGTACAAAATGAATTTATTTCTGTTGTGGACTGAAGACAAAAATTATTATAAGTTCATTATAAATGTTATGCTCCTACTGTAATTCCTATTCCATGGACTACATATATCTGCATCACATAAGTCCAGTTCCTATTGACATATTAGTGTAAGCTAAAACCTAATCCTTTTGTAACTTAATAAAATTTGAAGTGTTTTATGGGTGCAAGGGTTGAATTTTATCAATTGTAACAGAACAATAATTTCCATCATCTAATATCTAGTTATTTTAAGCTTTGATCTCATTAATAGGGTCAGATTTTGTTACTGTTGGGAAGGACTCTTTTAAAGACAGCTGCTGCAGTTCCTGAATAGAGATCATATAGGTTGGGTTAGAATATCATTATGATTTATGTGGCTTTGGAGATATGTTATCATACAGTGCTAAATATAAACTGCAGGTACAACAGATGGCTTTTGCCATACAATCCATTTATGCTTCAGTCTCTAATGTGTGGTTATCACTCCGTGTATACAGGATGTTTTGTCTTGCAGAAGTTTTCCTAAAGGATTGCAGCAGGATTTGTGCTGTCATTTATTAAGCAGCAGCCCCAGACCACAAAGTGGTGCTACACCATGGCAGCTGCCATTCTCCACAAAAATAGCATTTTTCATGTGTCTGGCTCTTTCTCTCAGTCAGCTCCACAGCAACTTTAAATCATTCATCTCTTTCTTTGTGTTTTGAGGGACAAATATAGCTGGAGATTGACTGAAGGACCATTTCAGGCTGTTTGGGTTTCTTAAAGAAGCACCATGTTCATTTGTAAAGTGGTTGATCAGTCTAGTGAAAGGAGCTGTTGCTACATCCCTGCCTCATTAGCTTTTTAACTGACTGTGTTGGATGTGAGCCCTGCTTGAAAGTACAGGGAGGTGTTTTGCTTCTGGTTTCATCAAAAGCAGCTTTCAAGCAGCAGCATGAAGATATGGGAAATTATTTGTTAAATTAAGCTAATAAGACCAAAACTGGGACCAAAGACTTCTGTCACTCATTCCCGTGTTCAGATATCCTTGGTTATTCTTCTCAAATAAGTGGTGTTCAAATCCTAGCAGGCAGATTTGGAGTTTCTAATGACATTTCGAATGGAGCCTCCCTGTCATCCTCAGGAGAGTGCACACAGCCCTGGGCCGTGTGCTGGGGAAGCAGTCTCTTGTTAGTTCAGTGACAACATCACATGCACAGCTCTCTGGCACTGGTCACATTGTTTTTCAATTTGATGTGAGCGTATTATTTAACACTGACTGCACTAAGGGTTTTTTAGCTCCCAGAAGAGTGTTTTACTGCATGTTTGATCCTCTTTTATTGCCACATTTCACACTCAACAAAAGCTTTGAACTGAGAGCCTCTGCATCCATTGGCATTGGGTAACAGCAGGTTTTATTCCCTTCTTTTACACACCTGTTTTACAGCACCTAAGTGAATAATTTTAAGAATAGAGCCTATATATCCAAATCCCTCCAAAACCTGAACCATTCTAGATACAAATGTCAATTAAATAGCAAGTGGTTTATCTGAAGTCTGTGCTGTGTGCTCTGACAAACATATTTGTCTGGCAGGTGTGAGCAGCACCTGCCTCGACACCTATGCTTTACATGCACTCATGAACTCTTTGTGGTTTCCTTTTGAAAACTATATTCCCTGTGAAAGGACTTGTCACAAGTTAAATTATCTGTGAGATCACTAACTCTGCCTCCATCCTAGTGTTAAATTCATAACAATTTCTGTCAACCCTCAGTATCAACAAGGACGTTTAATGAAATTCTTACAGCAGTAAAACTGCATCATCTTGGCACAGGTGATGATGTGACAGAAGACAGCCCTGGACCATACCATTAACTTATCAACAAGAAAATTCCTACTGGGCACATTCCTGCTTGTAGAGTTTTTACTTTTTCTTTATTCTTATTTTTAGTCTAAAAGAAGAAACTTTGGCCTGAACTGGTATTTCTGTGACATAAAAGATGACTGAGTTTGCATCCGGGTCTGGAGTTTAGATCTTACAGAAAGGCATTTTAAATTACAGTAATTTCATGATTATAAGTCGCACCATTTTGACTACAATTTTGGTCTGAACCCGAAGTGCGGTTTATAATCACGTGCAGCTTATAATTGTGAAATTACTGTACACTTATCTAAATGAACAATCTTGTTTTGCAGGTCACAGTGTAAAGATTTTTCCTCCTGTGGCATTTATTTACCCTGATATTTTCACTCTGTTGTTGTGTAACTAAATCCATCATTTAAATATGCCCAATGTGAAAAAGAGATCTAGATGTAAACACTACCAGTATTTTAACAAAGGCTTTGTTTGACTAAGGGGAAGATGAATGAATATCCAGAAGTTCAAAACATACAAAGGGTAATCAGGAAAATTCTATGAAAAAGTGGTCTTTGTGACAAATTTACCTTCATAATTTATGAAGATGGGACAGTGGATTCTATATATCACCATTTAGGGATCTGCTTTCAGCCTTGCTCAGCAGTCTGTATTTAAATGCTACATCTTCACCATCAACGTGCAGAAAACCACTGCAAAATTGGCACATAGTGCAGCAGGAGACAGTGTGTCCTTATTTTCAGCTCCTTGAATGTATCAGAGTGGAAGCTCTCAGTGTAGGATGTATGATGTTACTCTGCAGAACCTGAGGGTGAACTCTGGTCTGAGGAGCAGGCAGGAGACAAACTTCCCTGTTTCTGCCTGGAAAGGATGCTGAGCAGCTGTAAACTGTGCACAAGAGCTTTATGGTGCAGGTCTGTGAGCAGTTAAAAAAAAAATCTATCAAAATATAGAATTTAAATGGCCAATGCAAAACAGAGCTAAACAAAACTGCCTGCAGTCCCATCAGTGACCCTTGCTGAACTTCTGATGCTGGGGTACTCAGTGTACACTGACTCCAGCTCAGCCTCTGTTTTTACCTCCTCTGTTTTCTGCTAATGGAAAGAGTATGTTTGATTACTGCTTATCAGGGAGATACCTGCCCTGCAGTTTGGTAGTTAATGTTTAAAAACATGCTATTTTAATAATAAATTTCTTTTAAAAAATAGTATCCACCAGGAATAAACATTATCCCTTAATTTCTAAAAATAATTATAATATGCATGTTAAAATGCAGAAGAGTGTGTCTCATGAATAGGAATCTAATTTCATGATTTAAATGCTGATGGTACAGCTAGAAAGCAACTCAAGTACATAATACACCAACCTAAGATTCTCATATTTTTCTGTAATATCAATTCAGCATTAGCAACGCTAAGCCACCTGCTCTTTCCTTAATAGTGCATGAGTTATTAAGACCAATGTTTTAAATTATGTTTATGCTCTAATAGAAAGGATCTGGTTTCTTAATTTAAGAGGTGATTTAGTTTACCTGCTTTACTTGGCATATTAATTATGAAGTCACTGTCTGAGTGTCATGTAAGATTAAATAATGCTGAATTGCTTTGTAAAAAAAAAACAATCAGGAAAGATGGGTTTAAGGAACAGCTTGGGTGAAAGAAATTAGCATAAACTAAAGCAAATCAGGACTGGGGGTAAAAGCAGTCTTGTGGACATGATTGAATATTTCTAGTTAGAAGACTCAGAAATTCTTCTGCACTGTGCTGAAAACTTTATTTCACTTCTTACCAAGGCTCTTACTAGAGTTTCAAAAGTACTTTTTAATTTTGAATTATTTAAATTCAGGGCTCAGTGTTTAGTATGTGTCACTGTCATTTGATTTTGAAAGCCAGTGAGTACTCAAAGCTACAGTTTGAATCAGAAGAGATCCAAAATGCCAGGCAATTTTGAAAACGAGGCTTTATTTTTGGAACTTTCCAGCATAAATTTTTTACACAGTAAACTGTGGGTTTAGGATTGAAATTCCAGCAATATTTTTTTCTAACTAATGCATTACCTAGTCATATTAATAAAAACATGTGTTTTCATGTTTAACTTTTAAGAATGTGTTCACTTAAATTGATCTGAATTTTTTTAAGTTACATCAAGATGAAGTGCTAACATTTCTGATTATAAAATATACAGTCAGAAATTTTGAGACTTTAATAACTTCTATGAAAAGGAAAATTAATCAATCTGTCTGTTTCTCAGTGTTGTCAGTGGCTTTGATGCCTAGAAAAGACTTGTACTGAGAACTTTTCTTTTAGTGCTATAAGTAGAATTTTCCTGATGTTGGATATTTGTCAAGGGAAATTCATCAAGATAAGGGAGTTAATTTTTGTTGACTTTATGGATTGTCAGAGCAAAGCAGAGCTCTGTCAAATTTCTTGAATACCTTTATGTCATATTGCAGGATATGGGTGAGGAAACAGACTGCAGAACTGCAGGAACCATTGATTTGTTGGTTCAGCCTTTCCTTGCCCTGCTTTCTCATCTCAAGGAAATGCACAATTATGCTTGGGGGTTAAATATTGAACTCAAGCTCCCCTTGATAAAGCCTAGCAACTAAATGTAAAAAAATTCAGATCATCCTGGGTATTTTGTTAGGCAAGATAAAGGTAAATGCATTAGAACTTGCTTTAAATCTCTTAACATCTTAAGCTTGGAAAGAGTTAGGATGGTTCTGACTAGTCAAGAGATTCCAAAACTTCAGTACATGAGGACTATCTCACAGTGTGAGATTCATAAATACCCTTCCTCTCCTCTCCTCTCCTCTCCTCTCCTCTCCTCTCCTCTCCTCTCCTCTCCTCTCCTCTCCTCTCCTCTCCTCTCCTCTCCTCTCCTCTCCTCTCCTCTCCTCTCCTCTCCTCTCCTCTCCTCTCCTCTCCTCTCCTCTCCTCTCCTCTCCTCTCCTCTCCTCTCCTCTCCTCTCCTCTCCTCTCCTCTCCTCTCCTCTCCTCTCCTCTCCTCTCCTCTCCTCTCCTCTCCTCTCCTCTCCTCTCCTCTCCTCTCCTCTCCTCTCCTCCTGTTTTCACAGACTCTGAAATCCTCATCTCAGGGGTTCTTTGAGTATTAAGAAAATAATAGTTTCTCTTGTTGATCAGATCCTATTATTGTAGATCAGTTTTTATATTATTGGTGCAAAAATAGAAAAGACAAGGCTTATCTTTCCAAATGCAGAGGAGAAAACTGATGATGATGTACACAATTTAGACTGTGTCTTTTTTTGTCTCCAAATATCTCCTCTGTCTGTATCCAGCAGAAAGAGCAACAATAAATCTTATTTACACAAACTGTGATTTCAAAGGACAGGAGAAGTCCAGCTCTATGCAAAATCAGACAAAGGCATATATTTGCCCTCAGTGGTGAGGTTCAGTGAAGTCATTGCTCTGCCAAACCAAAATATGATCCTGTCCAGCCCTCCCAGCAGCCTTGTGCCACTAACTGCACTGGGATGACAGGACATCAGTGTCTCACACAGGGGGTCACAGAGCTTCAGCAACAGCAAAATAGAAAATTAGTGATCTAGAAATACCAAAACTACTGTAAGATTCTACCTTGCACCAAAACAGTCCCAAACTCACAGGAGGAAGAAAATGCTCTGGAAAAAAAATCACACTTCTTTTGAAAAAAAAAATAAAATTATTCTCTCTGGGGCAGCTGACAGCCCTGGGGCCTTGATACCTAGAAACAAGGATCCTATTCCCTCTGATGCCTTCCTGCAGACACATGAGAATGAAGTTGCTTTGAGCAGTGGCTGGATCAGTCTGGATTTAGGGACTTCAGAGATTATTAGATGTAAGTGACTGTTCAATAGGAAGTGGTTGTTGTTGCCCAGCTGTACCTCAGTCCTTCAACATACAGGCACTGTATGTGCAAACACAGTTTGTACCTCTGGTATTCATTGTGCCTGTCTTAAAGCCTTGCCACTGCCACAGAGTGACTGCTCCAGCCATTAGAGGAGGGGTGATGGAACCTCTCTGAGGTGCAACCAGGTATCATAACCACAGCTACAGCTGGGAGCTGGAATGTAGAAATGAACTGTGAGTGTCCATAGCCCATGTGGAAAGGCAGCAACAGACTTGAGAATTGGCTGGTATCTTCTCAGTCTCATTTCTGTATCTGCTTTGCTTTGTTCTGTCTTGTTCTTTTTCCTTCCTTTCCCCAACTGAGAGCATTATCTGGAGGTGAAGAGAGGAGTTGTGCTGGGACCTGAACTACTCATGAGCCACTCAAGTCCTGGAGCACCACAGACACTGTGGGAACCCAGCCTCCGACATTCTTCTCATATTACATTTCTAACTTACATTTCTAACGGTGCCACATTTTACAGAGATTCACCCATTTTTTTAGTTTAAAAATCTCTACCTTATTAGCTGTACAATTTTTAAAGCTTCTACCTGTATACTCATTTCTGCCCTTACTGTAGCATCCACCTACATGGCAGCCTTGAAGGCATTTATTTGTATAAAAGTCCATGAAGACAGGGAAGTAATATGTATCCTTCAATTACAGATGGGGAGTCAAGTCACGGATGGGCTGCTGGCCCTGGGGATGCATTTGGTGTCCCAGATCTCCTCAATCCTAAGCCAGCATCCTCTTCTCTGCACCATCCTCTCAGCCTTTCCTTGATGGTTTTTGAATTCTGGGACACTGTTGTGATAAACAAAGGGAATCCTTTCATCCATCCCTCCATCCTTCATGCACTGCTATCACGTCTAGCAGCAGATACACACATTTGAACCACATGACAGGGGAAAAAAAAAGGAACAAAGCCCAATGTTTACGTACCATGGTTTGAAATCTCTGTAGTTGGCAACTAAATCAAAGGAATGCTTATGTTTTGATGTACAGCAGTCTTAAATCATTTGTAATTTTCTATCACCTCATTTTATCAACAAATTAACATCTTGATATATAAGATCATCAGTAAATTAGCAATCAGCACCAGAACACAAATTTATTTTTAATGTGTGTACAAAACAAAGGACAATTGATAATATGTGGTGTAGCACTTTACATTTTAAAGAGAAAATTAAAATACTTATAATGTCAAGATATTTTTTAATTTATTCTGGCACCTGCAATTGGTGAATTTCTCTAGGCTTTGTGTCATTTTGATGTATGTGCTGCCCAAATTCTTCTCCTTGCCAAGAGTCCTCAATTTTCATGAACAAGAGGGGAGGATGGGGAGCTGTATCAAGGAAAAGGGAACACATCTGCATCTTTCTCAAGGAAAACGTTTCCACTGCAATATGGAAAAAAAATACTGATTTTAGAGATAAATTCTCTATGTGTATGGTGAGGGCATTTCCTGTAAACAAAGTGAAGTAATAGTTTAAGCGTGGATTTAAAGCTAACATCTAAAATTGCAGATCAAATCCTCCTCCCCCCAACAATCATTAATTCATTAATCCTTGAAACCATCACTGCATTGTTTTCTGGTAATTATACACACCTCATATGCCAGCTTTTTAAGACATTAATTGCATGATTAGTTTTATGATTTCTTCTGATTACCAATTAAGTTACCTTTTTCTCTCTTTTTTGTATTTCATACATACCATTAGACTTTATAGTGCTTCTTTTTTAATTTCTCACCTAGCAGGGGTTCTCACACATTCGAAGACAGCATTATCCACTCAATAAACAGAGAGAGAGTTTAATTTTCTGTGTAAAGTATTGCTATGGACTTGGAAGGTTGATGTTTCAGACATTATGCTATCAAGAGTGACATTTAATTTTACAGGGAAAAAAATCTTGTTTTTCCCTGTCATAACAATGTTCACAGAGCATGATTTTAAAGATGTGCAGAGACCAAATCAAGTGATTCTGTCTGTTGGCTTAGCTGAAGTTGTCACATCTTCCTTTTTTGCCCAACATGTATTGCCAGCTGGTCTTCGATTATATTAGTCTAATTTCTTGTGTGGAGTTCTCTGGGTCTGTGTAGCCTCCCATACATCATAAATCAGATACAAGGCACGAGGCTCTCTAAGACTCAGGGGAAAAAAAAATTGATCAGTGGGAGTACAAGTTTGAATAGAGTTGAATTTCCAAATCCCAGTTTAACTGCATCCCAATTGTTTTGTAGCCTGCATCTTTCAGAAGCTGAGAAGTCTCAACTTTTTCACTCAATAGACATTTGACTTTCAGCAAACAGGACTCCTATCAGCTGCAGTGGCAGTATGCTAATGCCTATACACATTAGCTGAAAATCCTGGAGGTGCTTTGGGGGATTTATAGATGAGAATACTGCACAAACCACAGAAATACAAAACCAGATGCTAAAAATGGGTTTTACTTTCCATATTGCACATACATGGACAAATGTTCACCTTTGTGGTTCTTGCTGTGTATGTACTTTTGTGCTTGGTTTATCAAATACTTGTGTGGGATTCATATACATATTCTTCATCATCTTTGTAGTGTATAAACAATTTCATTTAATAATCAACACTGGATAAGATGCCTAAATGGGATTTAATTGAGAAGGGCCCTTATTTAAAGGACACAGGGAACTGACTGATAGACCTTCTTGAAGAGAATAATACATTCTAGAGCATATTGTGTGAGTGGTTTTAAGGCAATCTGGTATTGATTTAAATGAGCCCACATTTCCAAATCCTTGACAGCTCTGGCAGGTGAGAGAATAGAAGGACGTTGGGAGTTGCAGGGTAACTCTAATTGGACCAACACAGAAAATAGACTCCCAACTTTTCTGTTGATCCTTAAAATGCTTGCTTGCCAAAGCTGCTCTGTGGTTCTCTAGTAGGGGGAAAAATTGTCCAGAGTGCACCATATGCTTTTCTGCAAGCACCCTGTGGACAGCAAGTCAGCATTTAGAAATGTGCAAAATTGAAAGTATTCCTGTTATAACAAGTAAAGGCACCTCCAGATCTATGAAAAAGGCATTTTTTTTGATAAATTATAGGGGGAAATCCCCAGATTTTCTGATTAAACTTTATTTTTCTGTTATGGTTTTCATTTTTAAGAGATCTTTCAAATCTATTTCACTTGGTCCCACTTTGTATTGTATAATACAGAAGGCAGCAGCCAACTCTGCCAGGGCAGAAAGCAGAGGACTCCAGGGCACTGGTTGTTGCCTGCCAAGGTCAGGAATGGAGTTGAAGAGGTTGCAATCACCTCATTACAACTGATAGCACCTTCAGTATTTCAGTAACCAGGTGCAGTTAGCTTTGATGTCTTTAGAAGTATTTTTAGGCATACATCTGTCTATTGCACTCATGTTTTCTATTTAATAACCAATATAAATTTTTTGAAATATTTTCCATTACCCAAAACAATGCATATGTATTTATGCCAAGTGTCTGCTTTCCAGGCTGTGTCAAATTCAATAATCAAAGCATAAATATTTCCTTCTAATCACTGATTTGTTTTGTTTTTTTTTTAATTGCACGCTTCTTCTTTTAGCCATTCATAAAAAGTGATACACACAGTGAGACAGGACCAAATGTTGTAACTAACTTGAAAACCAAGAATTAGCAGCATGGAGATTTCTGATTCTTTCTCTTTGACAAAACTTACTTAGCTGCTTCTTTTTGAAGCAAAAAAAAATTTGAGACATTTGGAGTAAAGGCAGAGGGGGAAAAATCCTTAATTTAGGCTTTTTCTTGTATAAAGTTTTTATTGGTGACCAGACAAAAAGAATTCTCTTGAAACACACTCAACATTTGTTCCAAAAGACATTTAGAAATAATTTTTTTCTTCTTTTTTTTTTCTTCTGTTTCTTCTTTCCACAAGTGTCCAAATTGTCATTTCTCTTTCTGAAGGCTGAGCCCATGACATATATATGCTTTCTCTGTAGGAAGACAGTGCCTACGGGCTAGCCTTCCTTCTCTTCTGGAACTCTGGGAAGAATTCTTGCCTCCATTCCTAGATTAAGAAGTTTAGAAGTCAATAGATCTGCTTTATTTATAGCATGTCAAGGTTCGAATCAAGTATTATAGGATCAAATGCTGAACCCTCTTAAAAATTTACAGCACTGCATGGAGGCATGTTCCTGGGTGTCATGGGCCATCTCCAAATAAAAATTGTAAAAACACCAAACCCAATAAACAGATCAATCAATACAAAAAATAAAATATATTTATATATTGAATATTGCATATTTGTATAGTCCTATGCTATTTATGATTTTATACATCATTTTATTTTTATGTATACTTGCAAATACAACTCCTTGTGAGGGGAAGAGGAGGGGCAGGCACTGATCTCTGCTCTGTGGTGACAGTGACAGAACCCAAGGGAATGGCCTGAAGTTGTGTCAGGGGAGGTTCAGGTTGGATTTTAGAAAAAGGTTCTGCCCCCAGAGGGTGCCTGAGCTCTGGAGCAGGCTGCCCAGGGCAGTGGTCACAGCACCAGCCTGATGGAGTGCAAGGAGTGTTTGAGCAATGTTCTCAGACACAGGGTGTGACTCTTGGGGTGTCCTGTGCAGGGCCAGGAGCTGGATTCAGTGATCCTTGTGGATCCCTTCCAACTAGAAAGTACAACCAAGCAGCATGAAAATACTGTCAAACACACTTTCTGGTAACCTGCAGCCTTCCCATTTTTTAATAGAAGTATGAATAAATGAATCATTAACAATTCCAGTTTGGGCAGACTGGTGTAGCCCAAAACTTTAACAAAATAGTCATTTGAACTATGTGTTGTCATCTTCTTGTACTTCCTTCATCTGTGGGTTTAATTTTCACTAAAGTGAAGTGCTGAAGTGCTGAAAGTGTCACGAGAGGATTTTCTCTTCCTGAGGTCATTTGCAGTTGCGCGTTGTGTAAAGCCAGGAAGTTTGGATAAACAAATATGTCAGTCCTTTTCAGACTGAACTGCAGCTCCAGAATTTCAGTTTGCCCATCACTAATGTTCATTCAAATCCATGTTTAAATTGGGAACAAAACTATCTCCAGTTTACAGAAATGTAGCCATCCATAGCAGCCCAAATGGATTAGGATTGCTGCCTCAGAGAAGTCCATTAGTGTAGTGTAAAGTACAGATACAGTATAAGCCATTTCAAAAAGTACAGCTGCCTCTGATCAACCTAAAAAAATCCTCTTATTTCTGAAAACACAACATAAAAATGCACAGCAGGCTACAGGCCAGATATGTCAAGTATATATTTTTTAGAAGTTGAGTTTAACCCATATGAGTCATCATTCATTCACTCTTAAATTTCTGTTATTCTGCTGTTCTTGATATCATCTCAATTTAAATGGATGCTGAAGGCCACAATGGATGTCTCATCCATTTCTCTACCTTGAAGCATCCAGGGAACTTGATGTACTTTTGCTGGCTGGCCCTGTGTATTGTACTGACATCCTGTCCATTAATTGCACACAAGCAGGGCATGCAGGGGGCCAAGTCCAGGCATCAGGAACAGGACACAGAGAGCAGGCAGTCCTGGAGTATATTATACAGTTTTTATAAGGGGGATATAGGTCAGAACCAGAATGCCAATATGACGTTTCTCATTTCTTCAGTCATGAGAAGGGGTAAGATAGACACTTCCTTTGCTCTTGCAATATTCTCCCTTCTCTCTTTGCTGCAATGTTCATTTGCTGCAAGGAATGGACCACTGAGGAAATCATCCCAGCCCAGGCTGCATGGATTTGCTGAAAAGGGCAGGTTTTCCACAATGGATTTCCTCCATTTTTCACACTCATCAGAGGATGAAATCCTAACCAGTGCTGAGGAGCAGGGGGCTGGATGGACAGGACCTAAAGCAGATGTACAGCAACACCTGATTTCTGTCTGTGCTAACATCCAAACCTGAACTCCCTGATTGTACAAGTGTCAGTAAAGAGAGGTTGTTGATGGCATCAGTCAGAGTGGAAGGACATCACTGCATGGCATAAGCACTGTATTCTACATCCTCTGGGGAAGCTGTGAACAGGGGAAATGCAGCTCTCGTCAGGTACTCTGGAGAGGAAGGCAAGGGGATTCAGATTTGAAAAACACAGGGGCAGCTTTCAAAGGGGCAGGACTGAAATGCCACACTGAGCTGCTCCAGCTGGACATTTTACTTGAGATCCTTTGTCCCCTACCTCCTTTTCCAGTAAAATAATCCTGAAAACTTGTTTCTGAAGACATGATATCTATTTATAGAGAAAGTTGTTGCTTTTTTACATTTTTCAGCAGCAATCTTTGATATCAAAATTTGTTTGATATGGAAATACTGTATACTTGCTATTTTTTAGCCCACCTACACGCCCACCAAGTTTCTGAATTACCAGTAAAAATCTTTGTTTGAGCTTTTGTGCACAAACAAGCTCAGCTTTTTAGTATGCACCTCCTTAAGCAATTTCTTTGAAACCAGCATACTTGGGTTTTGGTTTTCTGCCTATAAATAGCCTTGCTTTGTAGAATGTAGTTTATTGCAGGCTCTTTTAAATACATTTCTAAGGGGAAATATGTGGGGAAATTTTAATAAGTTGTCCTTATTAAAAATGAATTATATACATCAAAATTATAGTTGTTTGCAATAACATAACATTCTTCTTTATCTTGCTCTATCAGCACAATCAGTGGAAAACATAAAAGGAGATATCCCATACACATTTGAAATTACAATTACAATATCAGGGAAGGGGTTCTGTTAAGTCAGAAATTTTTCCTGAGAACAAGGCTAATTTTCTTAAGGACTTGCATTTCCTACAGACTCCTGGCTCCAGCACATTACTCTGAATCAACTTTGGAGCAGAAGGCTGCAGGAGGAGGAAGTCCTGCCTCACACATTGGGAGATACCAAATGTTCAATTTAAAAGATAAAGTAGAAATTAAAAACAAAACAAACAAAAAAATCCCCGTTAAATAATAATGATATAATCATCTTTGCATCACTTTAGAGACACAAAATACATTTTCCTACTACCATCAGCTTTTCCAGTTTTCTTTTAAAGTGCCATGCAGATAAAACTGACTCCTGGGACTATTAAAATAACTCTTTGTGAGGATTGTCCATATTTTGCTGTGATCAATCAGGAATACATGTTCCAGGACACTTCAGTAGATCCATTAATTTGTTTGACTTTCTCACAAAAATGATTTAAAGTTATAGACTGTTGCTTGGACAAGATCTAAGTGATGTGACAGTTGGGTTGTACCTTCATAATGACTGATCACTGCAGTGATCTGGTAATATTGTAGCAAAGATCAAATTTTTTGGACTATTAACCATTCAATTTTTTTCATTATCCCAGTGATAGTCAATAACTGACAGACTCTGGAGCATCACTAAAGTTTAAAGTTCATCTCTGTCTTTTAATGTGTGTTTGAGTTGCACGTGGACATCTCAGAAGTAGGCTTTAATGTAATGTTACCTTCTTGGAGCTTTAGTAATTTCTTTCTTTAAAGTTTTTCTCATTTCTAGATTGTCATTAAAATATTTCAGCTTCCCAGCAGTACTGGATGAGCAGGCCTATGATCTAGTGTTGATAGACACATCAAAGCTAATCACAGACTTCATTTAAAAGAGAGAACTCAGAAAGCCTAACCAATAAATAGGAAGAAAGGTGTGCCCCCATTTTGAATCAAAATCCTAAATCCATTATCATATTTATACTAAAGACCAGGATGATACGAGGGCCCCAAAAAATTAATGTAGTTTTCTTTTTTAATTTTGGGACTGACAGAAGTACAGGTTGGTGTTTGCACATCCTCTCGTCTTTCTTCCTTTAAACTGGCCATGCCCACCAGTCCTGAGAGCTTAATGGAAAATTTTGACACCTGCACTTGCTAAAAGAATTCACTTGAATCTGAAACAGTGCAGTATATGAGCTCAAAACTGGGCAATTCTATTGAGTGTTTGCTCTTTTTTTTAAATCTGGGTTTTTTTGGGTTTTTTTTTTTTTCATTTTTCTGCTTTTGGAAGCAGAACAGAGGATAGATTTGTATGCTGTGTGTTTTCTCTGGAAGATAAAAGGCACTTTTGATGGAGGTACAGACTATCTCAATGCATGGTAACTTTCAGAATATGGTTAAAAGATGCCACATACAAGCATATTGAAATTTCTTTCTTAGTTATTTTGTTTATAGCTTATACCTTGGACAACTTACCAACAATTAAAGTTTCCTGGCACTTCTTGTTAGAAATTTCAGCAGCAAACTTTAATAATTTGAAAATACCTAACGTACTCTCTGCCTCTGGCTGAATTTTCTTAGGAAAATTACCACAAAAACAGCTCAGTCATTTCTGAAATTGCACTGCTGAAAACTGAACCTAAGCCAGTATGAAAAAGTTATGGTGCTTTTTTTTTTTCTTTTAACTGTCCCTGTGATTAATTCCTTTTAACTTGTTTGATACTGATGCGTAGGGGAAGCCATGTGAGAAGTCATGTTTGTCTTTTGCCCTTTTTGTATGGAAAACTAGGAAATCCTTTCCAAAGTAGTTATGAATCTCTGTATATCTATGGTTTGCACATGCCCTGAAGAAGTTTGTGGCATTTCAGCATCTGAATTCTCCAGGCTATACATCCCATCATTGGCCGGGGTAGAAAAAAAACTTGTTGAGAGCTTGTGGACCATGATCCAGACAGTTTGGTATAAACTGCATGATCAGGGTGAGAAATAGAAGATATTTTTTCTAAATAAATCAAGGAAGTTTCTGTGACACAGACCTGGTTATTAGAGGGCACCTTAACCTCCCTGCTGCATCAGCAATTCCACAGGACACAGTAGTCAAGAAGATTTTGGAAAGGTGCCAGGGATGATACAAGAAATGCACCAAGGCCACCAGAGTAATACACATCTTAGTCTGCAGGAGAATTGGCCAGGAAAGATAAAATCTGGACAACCATGGAGAGAAACTTTCATACTGGGACTGGGTAGGTGAAGAACCAAGGGTCTGGGAAAAAGATGGGCTCAGATTTAGAAAACATTACATAGAGTACCTTCCTTCACCTTCACAGTGTGTTCTGAAGTCCCTGGTTTTTGTTTGACACTCCTTGCATCAGCAGAGGGATGTGGAACCAGTGATAATACAATGGCTCTGTCAGGGAATTGCTGGAGTCACCATCTCTAGAAATATTTAAAAGATGTGTAGAAGTGGAACTCAGGGACATGTTTTACTATTAGATTTGGCAGTGTTGGACTCAATAATCTTAGAAGTATTTTCCAACCTAAAAGACTCCATGATTCTTTGATTCTGTATTTTATTCCAGTAGCCTAAATGACATAGGTCTGGATGATGGATTAGTGACAAGATATATTGGAGTCAAAGATTTAAACTACAAAGGGGAGAGTATTTTTTTCTCAGAATCAAAATTTTGTGGTCATATCTTCTTATTCTGAAAAGAATATTTTCTTTGAAAAAAAATGCAAAGTTAAGCCCTCAAAATTTAATGCCTGACTTACATTTTTTGTGCATCCTTAATTTGTCTCATTTTTCCATGTATATTAAGCTAGCATGTTTAATTACAGAATCATGCTTCATTCATATGCAGGAGGTGTCAGGTCTGGCAGTGAACTAGGACTTTGCAGTAAAGCAAATGATTGAGTCCCCCACCTCCTTTGTTAAATAAGTCAGAAAGTATGGAGTGAATGAGACAGGATAGTCTCTTGGTTAAAACAGCAAAATTAATTTTGTTTTTACCAGAAAGACTTTTATGAAAGTTGGCAACTTTCTTACACCAATTTTGCCGATTCTTTTTCATTTTCTAGATGTACAGGACCTTCCATATAGGGCTTGACACATGGGTTTGGTGAGCACTCACACAAGAAATGTATGAACTGAAGAGTGTATGTGAATATATGAAATACTAAAAAATATAGAGACAGCTCAAACTGTACCCAAAATTAATGAGTACCTTTTGACATAAATCTCTCTGTGCTTCAAATTCCCTTTGTACAGAGTGAATAATACCCACATGTCCTAGCAGGATATGAAATTCATTAAAATTATGTAGTGTTTGTATACTGGGAAAATGAGTACCAAAGAATGAAATGAAAATATTGAAAATTATTAGTCTATCCTTAGAGCTGACATCTGTCATCAGAGAGGGCATTGTGTAATGGGAGGTAAATATGGCCAATGGCCAAATGCAAATATAAGCTCAAAAAATACTGTGCCCTGAGCAAAGAGGAGTCCTTATAAAACACCATTTCAAAATACATGAAGAGGACAAGATAGAGTTGATGAGGCAACCATAATCCTGGCTTTTCCTGATACTGAGTGCTTTGTTTTCCAAACTTAATCCAGTAATTAAAGAAAAGCTTCCCAGGATTCTTTGGTCCAAGTGAGAGTAGCAGGTGAATCTAAAAAAACCCTCATTCCCTGGGCATACAAATTGATTCAACCTGCACCCCAGACCCAGGATGCAAAGCCCAGATTCCCCTCCCCATCACAGCACCTGACCCATGTGCTTGTCCCCCCTGAGTGTGCATTGACCTGCACGTGACTGTTTTGGGAAATCCATCATAGAAAATACTTCAGCACCCATGTGCATGGATGGGACTCTGTCCCTAGGGGCTGACAAGACTGCTGAGCTGCAGTGGATGCTCACTACTCTCTGGCCCAATGGATGCTTAATTGGAAGAGTTCCATCAGAATGGACCAAGAGGAACTTCCCTGGGACGTTCCAGCTCTGCTGGCTTCAGCTGTCCTGGTGGGAGGGATCGCCCTGGGGAGATGTTTGATCAAGGCAGGGCCCCCATCATATGTCAGATGCTTTAAATGCTGAGCTACTGGATGAAAAGGGGCACTGTATCTTGCCCTTAGAGAAGACCAGGCCTCCTTTGCTTACCTGAAGGATGGGTTTAGCTACCTGAGCCCTGAATGCAGCTAAGTGCCTCTGTGCAAGAGGCACTGAAAGATGCAGGCTAAAGTCATATCCATCTTCTATTGGCCAGGCTGGGCAAATGCAGT
Organism: Catharus ustulatus; assembly: GCF_009819885.2. NCBI lineage: Eukaryota > Metazoa > Chordata > Aves > Passeriformes > Turdidae > Catharus > Catharus ustulatus. Next base: position 8,912,813 of record NC_046221.1, on the reverse strand, counting down.
GATGTGAGAGCCGGGAACCCTTCAGTCTGGCCTTTTCCTTACCCCAAAATGCCTAATTCAGAGCTGGGAAAAGCCCTAGGCAGGACAGTATCTACGAGGCAGTTACAGTGAAATTACCAAATGCCCTTGGGCTACTTTAGCCCAAGGGGAAAAAGAGGATATTTAGGGATGGCAAGATGTAGTCCACACATTCTTAGGTAGTTTCTGCAGGGAAGTATGCATAATCTCAGAGGAAAGTTTTTCATTAATGTAAAATACAAGGTTGCTCCTGAGAAACCTTTTCTGAAGTGTGTTTAAACTATGCACTTCAAAGGTTCCTGTGAGCCCTGGCTTCACAAGAAACTTTGCCATAGATACAAAGAAGAGAAAATCTCCAAAGTAATGTATGGAAATAAGAGGAAAGGCTGTTTGCTCCTTTTGCATGAATGCACCAGATTTTGACACAAGAAAGGAAACAGTAGACAGAAGAAGCTCAAAGCTCCCAGCTGCAGCCTTTTTACAGTAACAATAAAATATGGGGTTTAGCCAAAACTCAACTTTCTCCATTATTTCAGTCTGCTGTTTTCTTGCTCATGACCTGCCCAGCTTGTATCCCAGAGCATCATTTGTGCCTGTGCTTTAAAATGCCACAGTTACACACCTCTCAAGCTGAGTAGTAACAGTAGGTGGAGATACAATCCAATTGTTCTGTAGTGTTTCCAAACAATCTAAAGCCAGTCTGACTTGCTATTAATTTTAATTAAGTCTTGCAATAAAAACCAACAGAACAGTGAAAACCATGAGCAAAAATAAATGTATAGGTCATGCCTTTAGCTCCCTTTATGAAGTAGTCTGATAGCTTGTTTTGGCATCACAGGTGGAATACACAGACCTAAGTTTAGTCTCTGCTGTTTGTTTTTCTCTCAAAATCCATGCCTTCTGCTTGTCCTTTCCCTCAGTTAAAGAAAAGGGAGATGGTTCTGAGACCAATTCAAGAATCAGAATACAAGCTGATTAAAAACATCTATCAGGTTATTTAAGATTCCTACTTGGTGCATCTTATTTTTTAAAGGTAAGGCAATATGAAATGCTGACATGATGTTAATTAAATTTCTACCATAGCTGGATTTGAAGGTCTGTCTCTGATTTATGCTTCCACAAAGGTGAAACAAAATGGTGACTGTGTTTCTTTGCAGGTTTAAAGTTTGGAAAATGAAGGTCACAACCAGTTTTTTGCCCATGAAGATACACTCACTTTGCTCCCTGGGTAGTAGGCAATGAATATTGACAGTTCTAGTAAGAACTCTTAATCATGTTTTTAAAGTTCTCCCAGACCTGCAAATCAGTAGGAAGAGCAGCATGGCTCCCCTGGGAATAATACCCGTGAAGAGTTTATGTCTGTCCATTTCGATGGTACCAGCCGCCCAGCTTTTCAGATCTTTGCAGGTTTAATATCTAAAAATTCAACTTTAATTTATATCCTTCTCACTCACAATCAGTCCAATCCAGCTCGATATCAGGAAACAATAGTTTTGTGGTTTTCTAAAATCAGAATTGTGTCATAGTTATGCTAGGGCACTGTGTCTCCTTCAGAAGCCTCCAGAAATACACCACCAGGAAAACCAGCCAGCACTAGGCTGCAGGATGGCAGAAAGACTAATGTTCATTAAGGTGCAGCAAAGTGCATTTCTGGGAATAATTCTGTTTTCTGAAGGTACCTGTTATTTTGTTTGGTGCTTTTGTGCTTTTATGCTGTTTGTCATACACAGCATTTATCCTGTCCTCCTTTTGATTCCTTATGAAATATTTGATGATATGCACAGCTTGGTTTACCCATAGATCCTCAGTTTCAGAAAGAAGTTCTAAATGGAAGTAAAGATATAAGGGAAACAAAGGGATGAAGTCTCTTGGCATACAGCAGACTGAGGGATATCTTATGGAGATACCTGTAGATTCTGAAACTTATTTGCACCTCTCAATAGCCTCTCCCAGTTCAAAATTTCTTATTCCCATGGCAAATTGGTCAGACATGTTGCCAAAGATTATACTGAGATGACAAAATGATACTTAATGGAAAGCTATTAAATAAAAGGTTCTGTCTTTCATATCGTTAGGTTGATGAAGACAATTTTCACAGGAAAGCACCAGAACACCAGGAATCACAGTGAACTTTAGAGAAGGTGCAATTACCTCTCATGTGAAAGTCAAGTCACATATGTTTCACTGGTGTTTTTTAAATCTCATGCAAGATAATTGCTACTGCTGGAAAATATCTGTCTTTCAGTGCTGCATATCATATTCATCCAACTTACAGGACTTCTTTCATTAATAGTTGCATTAAAATATCACCCCACTCATATTCTAAAGCAGCACTCAAAACTTAGCAATTACTAAATTTTTAATTACATGATTTTGTTATTTCTTCACTGTCTTTAAGTTCCTTGCTTATGCTCATAAAAACTAGGAGAAAAAAATAAACTGTGAACGAAAGAGCATATGGATCTTGTGCGCAGATATTTCTGTTTCTGCCTTTCATTTAAAGAAACTGAATTTTAAATGAACAAAAAGGAATTTCAAGAGAGAGCCACATCTGACCAACACCAGGCTTCTAGAAATTTATGGTATGAGTCACCATAATCCAAAATCCTAATAATGTAATACATTTCTTCTACAAATGTGTTTTCTGTATTGGATCATTTGGTAGCACATTTTGATAGCAGAACTCCACACTGCAACCTACCAGAGCTCTCTAGTGCCCCTGAAAACCAGAAAGGAACCTGGTTTCAAGTGAATTCACTTGATCCTGATTGTCTGTCTGAAGGAGTTACCAATTTTCTAGCATTGAGTGTATATATATACACAGATATAGATATATGATATGATATGATATGATATGATATGTAGTATTGAGTATATAGAATTAGTATATGTATATATATTTTGTTCTAGCATTGAGTGTACATATATATATATATAGTCTATAGCAAATAATGTTAATTCATAGCATTTCTCTCATATCAATGAAAACTTTGTTCACCTTAGGTTTTGCCTCCATAGGAAACTACCTTTACAGTCATACCAAGATTTATAATTTTTTATATTTTATATTTTGGAAACAGCATGAGCCACTCAAGAATCCTTGAGTTCAGTTTTACACAGTCTCAAGTTGATTTCCTGCATTCGGACAAATTCAGCTAAAGCAGAAAACATTTAGAAGAGCATTTTGTGTTCAACACAAAGATGTCATAAATGTGATTCTCTCAGCCTAGATCTGTGCAATGAGCCACAGAGATTCACCTTTACTTTCTAGGGGATATCTTACAAAGCAGAGGCTCTGATTTTGCCTGGGGTCTGGTCCCACACAGAGGGCATTGAGGACCAAAACTCTGCCACTTTGGCAAGTATTTTTTCCCTTCTGCATTTGCTTTGCTGATAATAATTTCAGTATGTGCTACCACTGTGTACCTACCTGTGCCCTGGGCTCTGGATGTGTTTATAAATTGAAATATTTCAGGCATGATAAACTGCATTTTAACAGTAATTAGAGTATATGGTGATGTTGAGTCTTAATAGAAACAAGCCTATTGCAAAGATTTCACTCTACTAGTAAGAGAAATATGATATTTATGCAGGCTTTATGTTGTTTGTAGCTACTGGCCATTGTAGCCTAATTGCTGTGTGGCTCCATTCAGCCATTCTTTCACAGAGGTTTTTCTTGAGCAGGCAGCCATTTCTTTTCCTTTTGGTTGGTTGGTTGGTGGTTGGTTGGTTGGTTGGTTGGTTGGTTGGTTGATTTGTTAAAGGGCTAGGGAGTTATGCAGCTTTCCCTGGCAAGCAAAATGGCTGGCAAAGACTTATTCCTCCCTGACATTTCAAATCTATGTGGTTGTAGTTAAACATTTTATTACATGGCAACTTTTCTAACAAACCACCTTGCTTAAAAATGAACTCTAAAATGCAAGTCTGCTTTAGCAGCTATTTTATGATCAAATTCCCTGGTGAAGTATGTGTAAGTTGCTGACTTCAGTGGAAGCAGCATACATCTGAGGGCAAAATTCTTCTCATGGATTGACTGATTGTCAGCTGTTTGGTGCTACTGCCAGCTATTCAGAGGCACTTAGCTCCCAGCAACTCTTGCAATGAGACCTCGGGCTGAATTTTCACAGGCTTTTTGTGAATCTCACATACAATGTGTAAATAAAAATGGGCCTGAGTCCTTATGTTCAATGGGAAGCAATTTATTCTCAGGAGCAGTCCCAATGTGTATCCAGATCCTGTTGAGATGATTAAGTACTTATTACCATGAGTAAGAGTTACAGATTACAGCATTCTGTTGACTATTTAAAAACCACAAGGCACGATTCACACTGAAGTCAGTGGGCAGAGGTTGGAGGAGCAGGAGAGACTCATTAGAGACATGGACTGCACTGGGGTCCCTGGAAGCCTGTTTGTCGAGCTTGAGGTGTGATTTTTAAATTGCATCTTTGGTTTTGTGGGTGCCACTTTATACTTGCAACTGCTTGTGCCCATCATTTTGAACTGAAAAGGTATCTCACTTTCCCTCAGCTTTTTCTCGTGGGTGGTTAATGACACACACCGAAGTAGAGTGCAATTTTAGAGTAAATCTAAGAAAGAATATTGTTTTCCAAGCAGACTGTCTTGTAAAAACTGATTTTTTTTTCCATACTCCCCCACTGTAAGCAAGATATTAACATTTTCTTTCCTCAGGTTTACAGTTTGGGAAAACATCCCAGGGTACTTGGAAGTGGTTTTCAGCTGCATTTCAGGGTCACAGTTCTGCCACATTTCAACAGAGGTCAGAGGAGTAAGAACACCCATGACTAAGAAGAAAGGTTGTGTTCACTCCCACCTAGCACTGGTGATGCTCTTCAAAGCTGAGCCCAAATCTTGAGCTGCCTTCTTCAGATTTAGACTAAGGACAGTACTCAGGCTCTGAGGTATGAGCTGCTTCATGAAGTGCTTCTGCATAGATTGAACATGTTTAACACATTTTAGAATAGAACATTCTAAATTACAGGCATCCATCTATCAGTCCCACCACCCAAACAGAATTACAGGGTGTTTTTTGACATTCTGGGCTCGTAAATTAATTGACTTGCTTGATGGTGAATTATTTTTATTTTGAGATGATGGAAAAACAGCACACATTGAGTGTTAGTTTCATTTTGAGTTTAATCATCATTCATTTATCAAATGAGGTGTCACTTTGTGTTGGTTGATGGAGTCACACAGATTTGCGGATCAGACAGTTTTTACCCTGGAAGCAGTTCAGACCAGAGAGGTTTTGTTCCACAGTAGAAGTCATTCATACATGCTTATGAACAATATCATTGGTAATCTAAGAAAAAAACATACTGTTCCATATCTTGAACTAGCATTAATATAATCAAAGCTGTTGAACATGACATCTGGAAGCTTGAAACGTTTGGAATTATCTGAAGAATGTGGTTGTTTATGCACACAAAGGTGGATTATATCCCATGACTTCAGGCTAAATACCTCAAACTGAGAAGCCATGTGACATTTGTATATCTTTTCATCATATCATATATGTGTGTGTGTATATATATATTCATTGTAAAGAAATCCAGAGATCTACAGATCTCATGTCATACAACCACTGACAAAAAATGTCTTAGTCCCTTGTGAATATGGCTCAGTCTATACTGGAAATAAAAGCCAATGATTTTGAAAATCAAAAGAGTATCATGTGATTGTTAGAAAATTTAAATAAGCCCATTCCACACATACAGTCAGGGAGAAAGGTGTACAGAGCTGGGAAACAGCTGAGCTTATTATTTCAGAGTTTAATCATACGAAGAGAGGCCATCATGAAACCTTAGAGACCGAACTTCAAAACCAAATTATTAACAGCCAAGAGGGTAAAAAGCTCTAGCCAAATTCGGAATCCAGTTCTAAATAGGATCTCCACTTCAAGAATGAATAATAGATGGAGTCCAACTGTTATGTGGTTGAGCACAAATTAGTGATTCATTGATTGTAATCAAAAGCAGCTGCTTGTAATCAAAGCATAGGTTTTGATAGGTCATTATCCAATGATATGCTAATTTTCTATGTATATAAAGAGCAGAGATGGAGATTTTTAAGAGAGGTCTTGACAATGCAAATTACAGATTTTGTGAGAAGTTTACCTTGGTGTTTTCTTTCTTACCTGTCCTTTTTTCCCAGTCAGTATTTTCTGTCTCCATAATTAGTTTGAGTTTTGCAGCAGATTATTGGAAATGTCACCAACAGCTGGTTTGATGCAGCACAGTACAATAATGCATTTATAGGAGGAAATCAGGTCTTAGCCCTTCCTTTTATCATTATTAACTCACAATTAATACTCCTTGCTATGGACAAAAATTTGTGAGTCTAAATTTCGCTAAATCTTTAGGCAAATATTTTCAAATTCACCTGTTTTGATTTAAAACACTTCAGTAAATGGCAACCGTTAACCAACAATAATTAGTGAATGAAAATTACAGCTATCTGGAAACTGAAAATCAGATAACTCATTAAATTCTTAAATTTATACACACATTTGGAAATATCTTGCCCTCAGGTCTCATAGTCCTGAAGTTAACTGGAACAAAGCTCCATGCAAAATTAGTTTCCCACATATTTAACCACAAAATATCTTTGAATTCCAAAAATCTCCTTGATTTCACTTCTTTTTCAAAAAAGACATTATTTTGCCAGTTGCTGGCTAGGAAGGATTGCTGGTAGGTGTTTGGATATTCTCCCTTCCTGCTCTGCAGCATCCTTGTGAGCCAGGTTGATGTCTGGAGTTGAGCTCCAGCTGTGGAACTGAAACAGAAGAGGTTGGAAGGCCAAAAAAGACAATTGGAATTCCTAGTTTGAATTCAAAACACAATAGCCAATTCAATGGAAATTAGGCCAAGCTCAGTGTTCCTGTAAAAGAGACCATAAATGTCCCTTTTACCTTATGTCTCATTTGCCATTGATCTTGGTGTTTGCAATCTGTAGTTATTGTTCACTCCCTAGCTGCTTTTAGGTGCTCAAGAGGAGTTTTCCATATCAATACAAGATTTTTCCATTTCAATACAGGCAGAAAGTAACTTTTTTTAGCCTCAAATCTTGATGCTACAAACTATTCCTTATGTAATTTCCAGACAGTCTTTCTGTGGTTTCTATTTAAATTGATTTGGAATCTGAAACTACTGCATCTCTGTCACAAAACTGTCAGTCTCAACTAGTGACCACTGGATAAGTATTAGATTAATATGAAGATAAGGGCAAACAGACAGCTCTCAGACAGGTTTATAAAATGTGCTACTTGTAGAAGCACTGACAACCTGGCACATTAGGTTGTGCTTTTGAGCCACATTTTTTTTGCAACTGGTGTGTTTTTGACATTTGGAAATATTTTATTGAAGAGTTTCTGGTATCAAGACATGGCTGCAGTAGGAGGAGTAAGGAGGGGATCCCAGCACTGGTGGTAACTCCATGGTGCATGTCTGACCTCTGAGACCAGATTTGTAGAACTAGGAGTTAAAACTTCCTTAAGAGGGAGCTTCTGCCCTTCTCATTGTGGGATTTTGCATCCAGGATGTTGGAAGATCTGTCCTGTAATCATAAAGGGGATCAGTGACTCAGGCATTGGCACTGTCATGTGAGGGTGACACCAGCATCCCACACCACCTGTGGGATCCACTGCCCCTTTCCAGCCCCTCTCTGGAGGAATATCAGCAGGTCTTACTTGTGGATTAACAGCTCTCTGGTTCTCTAACTAATCCCAATAATATAATGAGCATTTCTAGATTATCCTCAGTTTTCCCCCTGAAACAATCCCAGTCTTGGAACCATTTTCACTCATCAATATTTGCTTATAAAGCAAACACACTCCAGATTATGCAATGGTTTCTGAATGGAAAATTATAGCAAAAGAGAGGATTCTTTTCTCACTAATCATGGGTTTTGTGAGTAAGACAGAAAATGTGGACAAAAACAGAAAAATTACCACAGGCTGGGTGGGGTGATAGGTTTTTCATGTTCCCTTTTAAAAATGGGTAATAGTTTTCTTCAGTGAGGCACTTTAAGGTGTCTTGTAACCAAATTGTGAATGTATTAAAATAATCCCCTCACTTATGTAATTTCTGAATTTGGCCTAAAGTATTTATAAATGTAGATGGAAAGAAAACATTAATGTCACAAAAATAAATAAAGTCTCAAAAACTAATTGTCTTTTTGCTGAGCATATTCTCAGTCTTCATCAGGAATATGTCATGATCTGAAGAACAGTTATTTGCTTACATTGTTTCTAAGACCTTAGAAATATCTGTATCCAATTGATACTTTATTTTTGCCATGGCTGTTATGTAAGTGTTTCAGTTTTGGGCAATAGGAGTGGGGACAGTTTTGATTTGATTTAATTTCTACTTTCAAAAGTGAGCCAGTAAACTCATGAAAATATTTTTTATTATAGTTTTTTGAAATAGAAAAATGTTTGATGTGGTTGTTCTCTATTCTCACACCCATCTTCCCAATATTTCTTACTTTTTATTCTCTCACAGAATGTTGGGGGTCTGATTGTCTAACTGGGAAAATTAGATGGTCTAGTTCTTTCCATCTCATCCTTCAGAGTTCAATGCACAGAAAATGGAGTGACCATTTAGTCAGATTTCTAGAAGTTTTTTAAAAATAAAAAAATTAATTTTGCTAATCCAGAGTCCAGGGGAGAGGCCAAGTGTGGCAGAGGGATGGAGAGGATGCAGCCCTTGCTGCTGGATGTGAGGAACAAATCTAGACACAGTGGAAATAGTGTCCTCCAACCTTCACCTCAGCAGGAGTCACACACTAAATTTTCTCCTTCTGAGCCTGGATGTTCAGTGCTGTGCCATGGTCAAAGTGGGCAGGAGAACCAAAGTCCTTTGCTTGTCTCTGGCAGTGGTTGACTTAGCTGGCTTTGCCTGTAGGACAAAAATGTACTCACAGTGAAGGATAAATAAGAAACATTAATTCAACTTTTAAATAACATTGCATTTCTTTCTTACAAAGGTTTTCCTGGGGAAAAAGAAAAAAAAAAATAAAGATAAATGATACCATTTCTCATCAGCCTCAAGCCATTATAATTGCTGGAGTGAAGGTAAACAGCAAGCCAAACCAAGCCAGCATTTGGCTCCCTGTTCTGCTGACTGATGTATTGTTATTTGAAGTGCTGCATACCTCATTATCTGCAGTTAATAAAGTAGTATTGTGGGCAGATCTGCAGTGCTCTCAGATCTATGGAGCAGGTTAAAAAGTGGACTAGCACTTAAAGGTTGTGAAGCAGAGAAAATGATCTGCGAAATTCACGGTGAATAACAATGCATGTCTTCATCATTGTGTTGCCCCCTGTTTTCTGCTTTTAACCACAGCCAAAACAGCCCATTCTCCTTTTTTATTTTTTCTGTGTACATATTCACCTTGTCATATTTTTTCATCTAGTTGTGGGATTGTATTAAAATATTCACACCGGAATCACAAGGCAAAAGTATTATTTTTGTTTTCTAGGTGAAAATGTCTTTGCAATAAACAGGGAAGGTAAGATTTGGACCTAAGTTCAAAGAAGGAGTAAAGCGTTTTTTATCAAACTGGAATTTGATAAAAAATATGCTACAGGACATGGTCTTTCTTTAGTTGTTAGAGAAATCAAAACTTTAATGATTTTCACACAAGATTTCAAGTAAAGGGATTTCATTAAAAGGTTGCAATACGAATTTCAGAGCTTTCCACTCTTAAAAAGATACAGTTTAAAAGAGATAAAAACCAAACAAATAAGCCCAAGATAACTTTAGTTCATAGGATCCCATGCCTGCTGCTGCTGTGGCCAACAGTGATTATCAGAAGACAGACAACATGGTGCTGGAAGACGTTGGATTTCCCTCCTTGGCCACTCCACTTCTAAACCTCCCTCTCTGTCTGTTATGTGCTTTTACATCTTCTGCACTCACTGAGGTGTGGAGTGGGACTGGGACATCCACAGTGCTACAGCAGATGTCAGAAGGACCAGATGCTCACAAGCTCTGTCAGCACAGGGACCCCCAGGCTTTGACATCCTCTCCACCAGACTCATCAGTGCTCATTAACACAGCAGATGAGGGGAGCTTTGCCTCCAGTTTTACTCCAGCCCCTTTTGCCCATCCCTCACATCCTGCACACTCACTGAGTAGTAAGCTCCAGCAAATCCATTTTCAGACTTTGGACCACCAAAATATGTCTAAGAGAGACAAGTTCTTCGATGTTACAAGCAATCCAAGCAATGGTTTGTAGCTCACCAAAAATGTTTTAGGCATCCAGGTCATAAAGTTTGAAGCTACCAGCTGGATACAGAAGCTTTAAAATGGACAAAAGGGATACTAGAAGAAAAGAGGAGTATTTGTGAAACAAATACATACAAATGCTCTCAGCCATTTTTTTATTTACAGAATATGAGCTTTAGCTAGCTATCTTGTTTGTCCTACAGGCCTCCTTTATGGAGGGAAAAAATGGCTAAGGCACAGGCAATCAATTAAACAGAACTAAATTAAAGTTGTTGACAAAAAATCATAATGTGCATTTGATTATTCAGCTTCGATGAAACATATTTCAGACAGCATTCAAGCTTCCATTGTTTTTATGGCCAGTATGTTTGCTGCCATGAACTCAATCACAGCACAATAGGAGGTGAGACTAAATGGTTTGACACATAACAAGTAATCCTGATAAAAGAATTGACACTCTATGCAGTGCAGAGGCTGTTACATTTTTAAATGCAAAGTTAATTTCGAGATTGATTGAAGTCTTCTGCCTTTCTTCTAGCAAAGGAATTAGTGTATTATTGTGGGCCTTCTGCAGCTCTTTGTCTAGTGTGCAGCATCTGCAGTGAGTTCAGCAGTGTTTAAAAATGCATTTGGATTTGAGCTTTAGAATAACCTCTGTGAGTACTTTTCCCCCTTGAAACTTCACAATGAATTTCATAAGGGAGACGGAGGAGGAAAAGGAGGAGGAGTTGGCATTAGAGCTTCACAGGATACTGAAGGATTCTGTTTACCTCGATCCCAGGTAAATTGCTGGGGATGTAGCACACAGCTCGTGCCATTTGTCTGAGCATGACCTTGAGAGGACACCTTTTTTCTGGTTTGAGGGGGGTAATTTTGTTTCATGCACTTGTCAATCTTGCAGCTATTTCTCCAAAAGCAAGCAAGCGTGCTGAAGGAAATTGTGACAGCGCTGAGAGGTGGCCCCTCCAAAGTGTAAGCGTTGATTATTAATTAAGCTGACACTACATCCAAAGCTGCAATGCTACAGTACAAAGTTATTTCTGGGTTTTTTTGGGTTTTTTTTGGGCGGGGGGGAGGATGGGTATTGTGTATGCTAGTCTAGCACAGATCTTGCACACAGGATTATTTGCAAACAAAAGCAATCATCTGTATGTGACACTCCACACTGTGTTTGCAGCTCCTCTTGCTAAAGGCAGTGATGAATCCACGCTTGCTGGAGGGCTCTGCTGGAACACATCTGTGCTAATCAGGATGGGTTTTTTGGCTCTTGGGTAATTCCTATGGTCTTAACTAAATCAGACTTTAGGGCACTTCTAATTGCTTCCCTAGCACTGTTTTGCAGCTGCAAATGGAAATGGTCTGTCTAATTCCTCTGTCGAATATCAACAGGTAGTGGCCTGGCTGCTTGGTGCTGGCAGGAGATCAGCTGGAGGCTGCAGGGCCACAGCACCAAGGGAAGTCCCCTTGTCCTCGGTTGGCAAATGCTCTTGTTCATTACTTAACTCTGGCATTGCAATTAAAAATGAGAAGGAAGAGACTGGCAATAAACAGTGCAATGTCTGAAATTGTGAGTTACAATATACCCTAAATCTGCTAACCATTATTAATGAAAACTCAGATTAGCCAAAATCTTCTTGTGTTTATTCATGCTGGGAGAGCAATTTCTCTGCATTTCAATAGTTTTCCCAAACTGGAAAAATATATTAATAAATATAAAAATATATTTTCCTTGTGCTATAATTGGATTATAACAGAGCTAGATGCAGAATGAAGATCTTACCACTTCAATGAAATGACCAACAAAAGTTGTTCTTAAAGATCTGCTCAGCTTAATTTTACCACAAGTCCTGAGAAACAATCACTGGGAAACTGAGAACTGAGCACTGGCAGATTAGGAAAGCACCAGATTTTATTGCAAGGACTGCTTCTGCTGGTAACTAAGATTTTTGTTGAAGTGATGCACAGTCAGGTTTTCTTCACATGACTTCCAGTTTGCCAGGAAGGCAGGACATGGATGTGGATTTGGATATTTACTGTGGAACAAGTGCACAGCAGCCTGGAGTGTTGAGGTCCCAGCCAGGCACTTCTGGATGTTTTACCCAAACTAAATGCAGTTATAAACCAGTCACAATTTTACTTTCCAAGCTTAGTAAAAAAATATAGAAATAATACTTAGGTTTATGCACCACAAATGATACACTTTACAGGACTAGTCAATTTTTTTCATTTTAAATTGTTTTAAAGAATGGTTTTTAAAGTTTTCTAATGGAAGACAATTTCAAATAATTATTTGAATTCAAGCTTTTTTTGAAAAATAAGTTTTGGAATTTTGAGAGGCACAGGTATGTTTTCAAAACTGTATTAATTTTTTTTTAAAAAAATAAGTCTCATCTAGAACTTAAAAATTTTCAAAACAGCATTGAAATATTGTACCTTATTTAAATGAAGTGTTTACTGTAATTCAAATATCTCATTAAATTTAGCTGTAGGGCAAAATGCAGATTCTTGTGTTTGAGTTAATGAATAAAATTTGGTTTTTGAAACCCCTTAATTTTTCACCAGGCAAAAAAGACTGCTCCCAGCTCTTCTTCTGCTGGTTTGTGTGTCATGTAGTGAAAAATCAAGTACTGAAAAGAGTTAAAGCAATTTAGGGCTCTCTCTTCTTTCTCACTAATGGCATCTTCTCTGCAAATCAAGCCTGAACACCATGTGAGTCACCGTACTTCTAAATTTTCTTTAGAAATTCAGTAATGCTGCAATGAAACCTGTACCTTTCTAACTTTAATGGGAGTAGTATTTCACCCCAACTAACCAGGCCAGTGAAACATCCTTGTAATCACTATCTTATGCATAGTTTGGCGGTAATAATCTCAATTACACACAGATAACTCTTTTGTATTCATAAAGACAGCTCTAAGTCTTCAAAAACTGGTAATCTGTATTTACTAGTTTGAAGCTCTTTTAATTTTATCTTTTGCTTTTAAACTGCTTTTATACAATTATCTGTCCCCATAAAAACTCCTTTCTGTTTTCATTGAACAGCAATATGTTTTCATTTGAAAAGTCTTAGCAGTTCAGACTAAAATAGATTCATTAATTATTCTTTTCCCCCAAATTAATTTAATTTATGTACCTCTATAGGCCTCTTTCTTTATTTTATCACTTGGATTTAATTCCAGAGAATAAATAAAACCAAAATATTCGAGACATTTAATGCATAGGGAGAAATGGCAGTACTGTCTACCACTGCAATTGCCTAAAATGCCCAGATTAGAAGGGACCTCTAAAGATAATTTGGTCTATTCTTCCATGGGAAAGGGAACCCAGATGAGATTATCTGGTCTCCTGTCCGACCACATATTGAAAACCTCCAGCCATGGAGACTCCACCATGTCTCTGGGGAGTTTGTTCCAGTTCATGATTGTTCTTACTGTAAACAATTTCTTCCTTATATTGACATGAAACCTTTCTCCCTGGAACTTGCACCCATTGCCATTTGTCTTCTCTGTGTGGGCCCTTGTGAAGAGAAATACTCTATCCTCTTTCTTTCTGCCCCTAAGTGCTGGAATACTGTGACAAGATGCTCCCTGAGCTCTTCTCCAGGGACAGAAGAACCATCTCCTTAAATCTTTCCACACGGGGCAGGCTGTCCAGCCCTCTGATCCCCTTTGTGGCCCTCCTTTGGGCTGTCTCCACTCTATCTGTGTCTTTGTTGAGTTGTGGTGGCCAGAAGTGGGCTGTGCTACAGGTGCAGCAGAGTGGGATGATCACAGCTCTTGTCTCAGCATCGCCTTGTGGATGCAGCTCAGGATCTGCTTTGTCTTCATTGCTGCAGAGGTGCCCTGCTCTCTCCTGGTTGGGGTGTGACCCACCAGGATCTCCAGCCCCCTTCAGCAAGGCTGCTCCTCAGCCCCAGCAGCTGGAGTGTGCTGGGCTCATTGTTTATGTTTTTTAAGACTTTGCACTTGCCTTTGTTAAACTTCATCTTGTTCTCCCTCGCCCGCTCTCCCAGCGCAGTCCGGGGTTGTCTGTAACATGGGTCACCCTTCTGCCACGTTCATCTCACCACTGGGCTTGTGTCACCAGCAAAACTGTGCTTTCAGTCCCACTAGCCAGTTTACTTAGGAAGATGTTGAACAGCTTGGGGACCAGTATCAGTCCCAGGATACCGCTTTTGGAAGTAGCTGATACTTGCCAAGAATGCAATTAACTGGGTGGGTTACAGAACAGTTACCACAAATGAGCAAACCAAAAGCATGCTCAGTTACTTCACACCAGTCATTTCCTCAAGTATTTTGTCTTCATGGGTAATGCAAGTTACCTTCTGTCACTTTATCCCCAAGCCTTAGTGCAAAAACTACATAGTGAAGATAAAATATTCAGCAGTTGCTCATTCAGAGAGCACCAGCTGAGGACTTTGTGAAAAAGGGGTCTGTGATCACATAATTAACAACAGGAGCAAAATACATATTTATGAGCTAGGTGGATTTTGGTGTTTCCTAATTTTTGAGCACTTGTCACTGTAATCTTAATATTTAAAACATTTTGTCTGTGTAGCATGTCAGTCAGTGTGGGCAACAGAAAATCAGTGGCTCCCAGACCTGATCTAAGAGCCTGCCTGGCTTTTGGGCACCAGGTAACCACCAAAACTGCCTTTGTGTCTCTCCAACAGAAGAGTCAGTCCATGAGTTCTATTCTTCCTCATAGAAGGCAGAGGGAAGAGTTTTATGGATTTTTTTACCCCGTGATCCAACTCACAGAAAGAATTTTGTCTCTTCCCACTCTCATGCAAGTTATCTTACAGATGTAGGTGATGCTAAGAATTCAGAAATCAGAATTGAAAGGGATTACCTAAAGCATTTAAAAATGAAATTTGGGACGGCTGTCGCCAGATTTATTTTAGTTAATAAACTGAATAACTTTAAATATCCAATAAATAACACCTCAGGTCTTAATCACTCCAGCTCCCTTTACTTAGGCTTGCACATTCTCTGCACAGTGGTTATTTCAGTTGTAGTAAAGTACTAGAAACAGAAAAAACATGCAAATAAAATTCCTGCACGTCCTTCAGAAACTGTCTGTGCAGCCTGTAATTTCTAGGGCAAAGGTTTGATGTCTGATGCTTCAAGTGAAGTTTGAAACTGAAACAAACCCAGGCTCCTGTGGAGAAGAAAATGTGTAGAGGAAGTTTGTCCTTTTTAATCAGAGCACCTAAGAAAAAGTATTAGAT
This sequence comes from Catharus ustulatus, assembly GCF_009819885.2. Taxonomy (NCBI): domain Eukaryota; kingdom Metazoa; phylum Chordata; class Aves; order Passeriformes; family Turdidae; genus Catharus; species Catharus ustulatus. The sequence goes on along the minus strand of NC_046221.1, from coordinate 8,897,318 downwards.
CTAAAATAAAAAGGTTTTCTCAGAACAGGCCTCTATAAAAGAATCAAGACAGAGAATTTTTTTGTGCATTTTTAAATAAGATTTACATTGAAAAATAAGATTTTCAAGGTCTCTTTCTCAATGTTACCATCCTGGACAGAACAGTAAGGAGATTAACTGTTTAACTGAAGAGAAATGCAAAATCACAATATGTACCCACATGACTGGTTTTAAAGTATTCTTATAGAAATATTTTGTTGATAAATAATTTTGTTACATTTTCACTTAGGAACAGGGCCTGCCATAGTTTATATGGTTGGTATTGCACTTTCAGTATCTCCACTCCTCTGTAAAACTATAGAAAAGAGATTAATGAAAAATTGGCAGTAATTGCTGGAGTTGAGCCTCCAAACAAAGCACCCAAAATCAACTTCCTATTACATCTTTGGTTTATTGTGTTGAAATAAATATCACAAGGACTTTTTCAGAGGATTAGATTAAGTAAGGACAATTTCAAGGTAAAATCTTATAAAATATATTAGAACTATCCCATGTACATGTGTTTGTGAGTGCTTAGATGTGAGAGTAAATACATATATAAAGCCTTCTGGGAAGATACCATCTCATTAACACTCTTAAATCCTAGAGAGATGAGCACATGTCAGTGTTGCAAATTTATCTAAAGGAGAAAATTCATATTATTGTGACTATCTCGACCAAAAGAAGGATTAAGGTCAGAGGCAGTAGCTAATTCAGTGATCTTTCCCATCAGAAAAGATGGAAAGAGTCAGGTATGCCTGTGCCTAAAACAGTATTATACATTTGTAAAAGTTTAGATCACATATGCCATTGTATAGAAACATGGCGGGGGGGGGGGGGAAAGAAAAAAGAATTATTACCTGTGTGTGAATGTTATGTTTCAATCTTTGAGCTTCCTTGAACTCATGTCTTGTGAGAGTTAGTAATTTTGTCAGCAGTTTCATTATTTTATGCCTAAAGGTAGGCAATTATATTTTGTATTTGAGTTTCAAATACCCTCTGAAAATCAGGTGATTTATTTAAGTGCTTTGCTGTGAACTTAGCCCAATTGTTACTTAGACTGGAATATATTGCCTAGTGTTCTTCAAAAGTTTGTCTCAGAATTAACAGGCATATGCAAACAGGCATATTTTGATCTGTTCAGTTTTTGTGTTCCTGCTTCTTTTAATAGGTACTCAAACATCACATACAACCTTTTGTCCATCTCCTTCTCCACAGGACTATATTTATAAATGGTTTCACCTTTAATATGGCCCTGCTCTCCTATTTTAGAGAACAGAAATGACTTATCAGCCTGGTAGCAGATCCCTATTTTGTCTGCCTCCCATAATCCATCAGGAGAGGGTTAAGAAAAGGACCAGTTATCTCATAGCAGTCAAATTCTTTGTACATCATTGAGTTTTACATTGAACATCTCTGTGTGCTGTCAGCTGCAGAGAAAGAAGATTACACTGTGTGTCTGCTACATGAATACCCTGTAAATACTGCTTTGGTGCAAAAGGCAGATTTCTAATCAGCTATGAAATAAACAGCAACTGCTGGTCATTTCAGCATTCAAATAGCCAAATTTGGTTGCTTTAATGCACAACAGCAATTTACTTCATGTATTAACAGAAAGCACAACAGCCAAAATATCCAAAGGAGTAAAACAAACCCCACAAATGAGAGAGGGTATGAAAGTCTTTGGAGCAGTCCTTCAGTCCTCCAGTCCTGGGCTGCTCACCAGCATTTACTGTGCAAACAGATCTTTTTTGAATCTATAAATGGTTTTGAATCACTGACCCTCAAGCTGGGGATGCAAAGAGTAACTGTTCTTGAATGTATGTTGTCACCCAAAGCATGTCTGTATACAGGAATATGTATGGCTCTAATATATTCCAGAGGAGAAAAAGATCTGAATTGGAGTGGTGGAGGTTTCTTGTAGGATGCTCTTGTGTCTTTTGAGAAATGACAGGCATATTTATGAAGTGATGCAACTTCACAGATTCACAGCAAACGTGCAGATTGCTCATTCTGCTGCTGGTGGGGATTTTAATAGTATAGCCTGCATGGGGCTTTGTTTTCACAGCCAGACACAGGAACAAATTCAAACTTCATAATTAGGGCATAACCCAAATCCCAGGCTCTTAAAAACCTCTATTTAACTCTGCTGTTTGTTATGTTTCCCCAAGGACTCAACACTGATCAATAGCTGAAATTTGAATGCTAGCCATAGGGGGCTTTTACAAATAATGGCCCTTGTAAAGTCCATAGTGCAACAAACAACCTCAGTACCAGAGATCTTCACTTAAGAGATTCCTACATTAAGAATGTGCCCCTTCCTTGTGGCACTTGTAACTATTATGATTCAAAAATTGGTGTAGACCTTTAGTAAGAGGTTGAACTGTTTTAAATGTCAGAGAGAAAATACCAACTTCTTTATAGAGTGCTCAGGTTTGGTAAGTGAAATGATATAGCACAGAGACAGCCATCGTGATGGGTTTATGCCATCTCACTTTAATTCAAAGAAAATTCTGCACATCACTAGTTACTCTTTGACAGGTTCTTTTTTTTGTTTCTTCCTTTTTCGTTTCAGTGCAGGGAGCGTCTTCAAATTGTGAAGATGTATTGGTTGCCCTCCATTTCTTATGCAACACTGGAAGCAGCACAAGGGCCTGCTTACAAATGGGAATGCTTTCCTACCTAATGAGTGCAATGCTCTATTTTGGGGTGCAGGATTTCATTCACTTCCCAGCTCTGTTACTGGCCTGCTTGTGACCATATGACAAAGCTGCCTGTGGCTGCATCCTTGGTGAAAATATTAAGTCTAGGTCACCAAATTAAATTGGTGAAAAATGCAGCTTAGTTATTGTGGTTTAAATTCTGATCTGCATTCTTTAAAGAATGAAAATTGCAAAGGCTAGTGACTCTGGAGAAAAATGATATTTTTCTTAGGTATGCAGTTTCTCCTGCTGTTGCCAATTAGAATTCTACATGTACTTTCAAAATTGTACTTCAAACTTGGGCATGGCATTTTATTCCAGCTTAGCCTATAAGGAAAAAAAATGGCTTTGAACTCTTAACCAGGACATTTTAAGAGGGAAAGAAGGAAAAAATTCTTTCATTTTTGATATCTGGCATCCTTTATTTTTTGTCTGAGCTTTGAATTACTGTTGTTGGGTTGGGTTTTTTTATTTCTCTTTTAATGAAAGTGTTGTGGGGGAAAAAAAGGGAATCCTTTCTAGTACATGACATAAAAGAAATAATAAGTACAACAGAATATAGCTGGAAGAAATGAAAACTCTTTTGGTCTTAGATTTCTCTGGCTTCAGCTTTCCATCAGGGTAAGTCTCTAGCTTAGCCTGGGCAATGGCAGTCACATTAGAATTTGCTTTTCCTAAATCCATTTGTGAAAACAATTGTTTCTTCAACTTCTATAGAATTAAATGACGCATTTTTCTTTTATACCTATTAATTTTTTTTTCTTCTATTTCTTAGAGACTTAGGTCTTAGATTTGCCAGTCAAGCCTTCTCTCAGACAAAGATGTACACTGACTGGATCCAATAACAATCAGGGGTTTCATGCAAAAATAATTTACAATTTGCACACATTTGCAATTATTTTTTTCTTTTCAGGTTAATAAAAAACCATAGCTTTTAAATGATAGTAACCTCTGATCGTGGGAGGGACTGTAATGTATGCTGGCTTCAGGCTTGGAGTCAGCTACAGGTCTGGAACCTTGTTTTGTATTTTCAAAACAGTGAGCATCCCATTTTCCACAGCAGCATACAGGAACACTGGCTCCTTGGCTTTGGTCTGTTCAACCCCAGATAAGCAAGTCATTCCAACTTAAACTAATAAGAACTTGAATTGTTGCCAAAAGATGTGTTAAAAGTACAATAGCAAGTCTAAAAATCAAAATACATCATTCATTCCCTCTGGAATGGATTCCTGATGCTCAAAGGCTTCATTTCAATCCCAAAGCAAATATGAGCAACTTTGAATAGCTGTGTACCATCTTTTGAAGTTATTTTTATTTTTAAAAAGGAAAGAAACTTTTCTTACTATAGTGTATCCTCAAATCTTATTAATCAATAAAGCCTTAAAGTGGCAAGTCAGTCACATCCTCCCGCTAGGGTAAATGATGGTTTAAACCCTTTCTAAAAATTGCTTCCTTTCTTCCTCTCCTCTCCATCATAACATTTGTTTTGTTACAGGCTACAAATGTGCTTTTCTGACTGCACTTTGTCACCCACAGATTCCACTGCACAGTGGGTGGAGAGCTGGGGATTTGTGTTCTGTTTTCATGCAGAGCTGTGCATTAAAAAATGTGCTGCTGCTGTTGTATTGTGAGCGGAACATCTTACCCAAACAGATAAATGAAAGTTTTTCCAATCTAAATAAAACTAAATAAACCAGCTTGATTACTTTCTGTTCAGAAAATAAGAATACAAAGGGGAAGGGGGGGGGGTAAAGAGAAGTTAAAAAATTTTAAAAAGCAAAAAGCTTAAATCTCTGGTGATACCTGTGCACGTATATTTGGTTATGGTTCCATTTATCATAAACTAAAGTCTTGTGCTTTAATGAGGAGACAAGAGGCATCAACTGTGCCCCTTGTTATTAGTTCAACTTTTCATTATGAGTAATTCTGACCTGTATAATGAAATCAGATTAAGTGTGAAAAATGAAGCAGTGCTGTACTGAAATGCAGTGTGAAGGTCAAATGTGGATTTGTAGCTGTGGGAGACAACTGTAGCTGTGAGAGACAACTCTTTTTTCAAACAGACTGAGCAAAACATTTCTGATTCTGAAATACAATTCAAGAGGGAGATGAAAGGAACAGGGAAACAGAGGTATAGCTTGAACACCCAAAAAGAGAAGAAACTGGAAAATGCCATTTCTTAAGACAACCTATGACACAGAACTCGATTCCGAGAGTCACTAACTCTTCTTCTGTTTTGTTTTGTGTACACAGGGAATTACAATACTCATCAAGGGTCTGGGTCAGGCCCCTAGTGTCAGTAATGAAAACACATCCACTGCCTGTAGTGGTAGCTCATCATTCAGGGCTTCCAGAGGTTCATGCTTATTTATAAGTAGATTGTTCCTGGATTCGTTTGTATTATTTAGAGGTGAAAATGTCACACTGATGCTTAGGAAATGAAATTATATGACAATATTTGCTCTGCATTTAAATGTTTAAATTCTGTGTGGTGCACTTTAAGTGAAACACAGACATTGTGAGAATGAGTATGGCATTAATCAAACGCCCTCCCTATGATTGATATGGATTTAATGCATTTAAAACAAAGTTTTAAGAGTTTGTATTTTCTTTCTTTTCCAAAATTTTAATTTTGCAAAAGGGCAAGAAACATTGAAAAAAAAACCCCTGATTTTAATATTGTTGAATGTAATTGAAAAGTGAAAAGTCAATAAAGAGCAAAATGTATTTCTAAATAACTATTTAAGGATGAAAATTATTAAAATATGCAAGTGTTAGCAAGAATTATCTAGCTTGCTGTAGCAAATAGTCACCCTCTGAGAAATTGATGCTTCTATTCAAAAAAACCCACATTCTAAATGCATTCTCAACAAAGACTGCAGGTCTGTTCAAATTTAAAGAACAGAATTATGTAGTTCAGAAATTATTCCAAAAGGATGGAACAAGCAAGACTTGAATTGCAAACTCTGGCTCTGGGAACATGTATCCTGCAGGCCATGAGGAACAAGGTCTCAGACACAAATCTAGGTCCTGGACTGTCCTTTGTTTGTAGACCCAGGAAAGGTAAATTCCCATTTTGATCTTTGAAAGAGAAAAATAATTCATATTCCTCTGCTGGCCCAGGCTTTGCCTCAATTCACCTGCTCTGCCCCCAGCTGCCTTCACTTTGGAAAGGTTTGTGGGGCTGCCTCCCTTTGTCCAAGTGCAACTCGTTCCAGGGATACCCCAGTGTCAGTGGGAGAATAAATCCCACAAAAGGTTGAAGTTTCATCTGTTGTCCATCAGAGTTGGAAAAATATGGCTCTTGGAAGGGGGTGTAAATTCTGGTAAGTCATCCATGACTGAAGTGTTTTATTTTTGCTGGTGTTAATGTCTCAATTTATTTCATATTTTCAACAGACTATCTTAACTGCTTCCCTTGCACTCTAGCAAACTCATCTCTTTTCATTCATTAGTGGTTTATTATGTTTTGCAGAAGTAGGTATGAGAGTACAAGATGATTTCCTATTTAGTGATGTGTGTTGTTAAACCAATGCAGACTTTCAGTGAGGAATTCGTTTTTGTTTCTCCAGCTGGAATATTAAGTTTAAGTTGTGAGGGACTTTGACATCTTTTAGATGACATGGGTTTTATTATGCAGATAAGCAGAATAGATCCTAAGAATGCTTTCACACAATCCCACACAACTTCATGAGTTAATATGAGGAACTTGTAAATTGTCAGCACTAACAAAATTATTTGCTGAGCTGCCTCTTTAGGATAGTTATGCATTACTGAGATAATAATTTTTGGTCTATAAATACAAAGAAAGAAGAAATATCTATGTCACTAGATGTTGCTGCAGCAGTGACATCTCTTTATTGAAATTCTTGGTTTAAAAAGGTGTTCCTGTTTTTAATCTGAAATAAGATCAAAATAAAAAAATGCAATAGGGAAATGGTTGCTACTCTTGATCATGTTTCTGTCCCCAGAGTAAATCAAAACACAGTTCACTAGGGAAAGATGAATATCATGGATTTGAGGGTATTGAGAGCTTAGCCAAATTTTTAATTAAAGTATAGGGAGTCACACTTAAAGCTTTAGGAAACAGTGGGAGAAGAGGGTCCTAGGCTGCTCCATTCCACACAGTTTACAGTTCTTCATGGAGGAATGCTGCTTTCCAGCAAAGACTTTGCTTATGCAAAATCTTGCCTTTCCCTGATCTGAGCTTGTCAGTTTGATCTGAAATGGAATACTCTTTATCAGGATGTCTGATTAATTGTATATCATAATGTCTGAGGCAGCTGTAGACTTCAGTTAGCTGTCACTTATCCAAGTTTATCCAAAACTGAATAGCAATTCTTCTGGCAACTAATCCTTTATTATATTACCTCAAAATGAAACAGTGCTGAATAAAAGGTCTGAGATTTGTCTCACCCTGGCAAAGTTATAATTAGCTGGTTTATTTGTTTGCAAGCTATCTGTGTTATGTTGTATGCTTTACTAAAACAATGAATGACACACAAGTTGGAGGTCCTCATCTTGGCTCTGATCTCTTGAAAAGGATGTTTCCCTTTCCACTGGCAGAAATCAGGACACCAGGTCTCAGGTGTCAGGGACTGCAGGTGAAACAGGGGTCAGGAGCTTCAAACAGAGGTCTACTACAAGGGTAGAGAAGTAGAGATGCTTGGGAAGAGGGGGAGACCTGCCTGCTGCAAGGACACTGAGCCTAGAGAGACTTGCCCATGTATCCAGCGTGGTGTGTCAGGGCTGGGTTGACCCACTAAGGCCCTGAAATTCACCCTTTCCAAAAATCTTAGTCTCACATTGCTGAGTTTTCACTACATGATGAGGAGTTACTGCATTGGGGGTTAGTATTTTGTGCTGTCACAGAAATTGGTCTTGAAGAATTGGAACTTTTTGCTGTCTCTGCTTGTCTTGGTGAACAGGTGCTCCCTTTCCTCACAAGGCTCTGGCTGCCCTGGCATCCATCACATTCCCCTTCAGGGTGAATTTTAACTCTAAGCCACCTAGCTCAGAGGTGCAACCATCTGCCCTCTGCAGCGAGAGGTGATGAGCTACCTCTGGGCAGCTTCCTTCATGTATTCCCTTGTGGATTGGATTCTGGTTCCATGTCCCAGGTCAGCTGGAGGGAGGCTCCAGCCCAAAAGGGCACAGGGATGTCCCAGAAGCCCAGGACTCTGTTGTAACAGCAGCAGATGCAGCAAGTTAGAGGTTGGTGTTGTGTTTGAGAATGAGGTGGTCCTCACTGGGGCTGACTCTGAACTTAACATCTCAGGTGGCTTTCTCAAGTGTCATGGAATGCATTTCTGTTAGTACTCAGACTTTTTTTTTTAACAAGAACTGACTGAGAACCCCATGAAAATGGGTCCCTTTGTCCAGAAAGCAGCCCAGTTGTCTCCATTCTATCCATTCATACTCAACAGGGCAAGGCCTAGAGTCACCAAGTTTTGGCAGTGCTTGCAGAGTCTGACCCATATTGTCCCTGCCAGCCCTAAAAACAAAGTTTATATGGCCCACCTAATCCAGCCTTTTTGGGATTATGTAACTTCAGGTCCACAGCTCTGTGGAAGTTTCTGAGACTGAAAATTGCTAATCCTGTGTGAAATGCTGGGGTGTATTAGTTCTTTGTGAAGTCCTAATCCAGTGCTTCTTGTACAGTGACCATAACAACAGTGTTGAGGAGGAAGAGGATAGTAGAGTGAAGGCCCTGGTGTACTGAATACAGAGTCCTTATCTCACAGAATTCATCTATTTCCATAAGTCAGCAACCAGCAAAATGCTTTTCTGATTTTTTTTTATCAGGCATCAGTTGGTGTTTAAATGATTATAAGCATGTTATGAAAATTGATCTGTGCTCAACTTGCTTTATAGTTGGAACTAAATCAGTATTGATTTTATATTTTTGTATTAAATTATATATCACAGCTTTAAAGTGCCAAATGCATGAATAAATAGAAACCAATTTTAAAGCAGTTTGTTGCACGTGTTCTTCCAGAAGGTGGCAGCTGGGGAGCTCGTACTACTACGTGGTACATTCAGACTACTAGAGTCTGAACCCTTTGTGTAGGGGAAATAAGGCTATGACAGAGCACAAAGAGGACATTGCACCTCTACTCAGCACCACTCACATGCTTGAATTTGTCAGTTGCATCAGAATCTTGTTCTGAACTCTAGTAATTTTATGAATTTGTTTTCCACAAGAAGAAAAATCGGGATATTTAAAATATCTATTTATCTTTATTTATATAAATATATATATATACATGTGTGTATATACACACATAAATATAAATGAAAAAAGCAGAAACTCTGCAGAGGGAAGAGACTGGAAACTAAGGCAAAGCAGGGTGGGGTAGCTCCAAGTGGCTGAAATCCAAAGAGGAGGCTGATGTGGCTGTTAGGCTTGGGTTGGAAGACTCCAGTAAAAGGTTGTAGAACTTGTGCCACAGAGCAGAAATATGCCCAGTGATCAAAAATTATCAGAACAACTAAGAAATAAACAGGGGAAGAGAGGGAGACTGTGATGGTGATATAAGCAAATTCCTGCACAATTTTTAAAATGAGGGTTCTTTAGACTGATTTCTGACAATATAGGAGAGTTTGTTTGAAGTGATGACTTGGCATGTGTGCGAAAGTGGGTGGCAGCTCCCAAAAGCTGAAAAGCTGGAGCTTGCTGAGGTCATAAAGAATTTTGCAGCTGTTGAGACTGCAGGCAACTTGGTGATAATATATTGGCGTAGTCTGGCTTTTCCTTCTCCTGAGCATTACTTTGAGTCAGCCATGAAATACTTGCATCTTGACAAGGATGGCTACTCTTTCCTGGAGCAACATCTGATCAAAGTTTCTCAAGAATGCCATTCAGAAAATTGGAAATTTTAATTTTTCATTTTTTTTGGGAGGGCAAGGAGGAAATTTGACAAAATGGGGATGTTTAATTATAAATAAAACCAAAAAGGTTGTTATTTCCAAAAGAATGGACTATATGTTCAGGAATGTAGGTTAAACTTTCTCTCTTCTGGGTTAGTTTTCTTGAACACTTTTAACTACAAACAGTTGAGAATATACCTATTATTAAATTAAAGGTCCAGCAGAACAGTCCGTGCTTTGCATCAAAAAGAGAAAAAATAATTTCAATGGCCATTTCTTGGTCCTGGTAGCTGGAAATATGAAATACCAAGTTTTGACAGAAATTTCTAACTAACTAAAAATGTAATACATTTATGTGCATTGAAAATCAGAAAATAGTCTTGCTTATGATGAGCATCTTTGATGTTACTGGACTATTAAAGTCAGTTTTGAGAGAGGACTTTGCAAATAAAACTATTTTTAGCAGACCTGCCAAAGCAGCAGCACTAGTTTCAAATTCTGGTTGCATTTGTGCTCCCTCTTTATTAAGAACAATTATAATTAACGGTTTCTGTGGGAGACTCTTCATTTTAGCTTTAGACCTTCACAGGAATCTCCAGAAGAGTGCAACTGATCTCAGTTCTATGAAATTTAATTGGCTTTAACACAGTTCCTGCTAATAAAATAGAAAAGTAATGTATCAGTGGGTGTCCTCCCTTGTTGCTTTCTCCTATTACAGCGATCCCACACTGGACTGTGAGAGCAATTTGATTCGCAAGTAAATCAGGAACACTTTCTTAGAGGGCGGTTTGTGAGGCGCAGCACTGCTGCAGAAAGTAGCTTTGATTAGTGAGTAGTTGACATCCTTCCCTGAAAAACCTCGTGTTGGAAAGAGCATTTTACAGGGTTTCAGGTGGAGAAATTAAAAGGCTATTGATCTCTTGTTCGTTAACGATCTTATTACACTTTTGCTACACTGGCTGCCTAATACCCTGTCAAAATTCACCCTCGGCTGCCTGTCATACAGCTGCATGCTTTCCAGCATCAGCCCTGTAGGATAATGTGACATTTTTTTGCTTTCTGCCTTAAACTGTTGTGCAATCTTGTCCTGTGATATTTACACTTATCTAGAAGCAGTTGCATATCAGCACTTAGTGAGAGATTCCCTAGACACTCTTGAGTTGTACAAATGTTAAGGCCCCACACTTACAGTAAATATTCCAGCACTCATACAGTATTAATAATACAAATTCATAATATTTATAATATATCCCAGGGGAGAGGAAGGGAGGTTCGCTTGAGTGTATTGCACATTATATCAAAAAGGTTTGGAAACAGCTGCTTTTTTCCACAGCTCGTGGCAGCTGATGGCTGCTGCTGCTCTTGGAGACAGTGCTGTCTGACATCAGGTAATAGATGTGCTGCTGGAGAGCTGCAGCATCCCTCGGGCCACAGGGAGCCCCGTGGCACAGCCATTCAGTGTGATCCAACACAAGCACAAGTCATTAACACTGCAGGAATAGCAGCTGTAGGAAAGCCAGTACACCCAGTGCCAAACCTGATGATGATTTTGCCCCTGAAAATTCACTGGGAGAAAGCGGTGAGTGAGTCACACCTGTTGGAAAATACTGTGTCATTCTTATTTCCCCAAGATAAATTGCACATTGATCAATGGCAAATCAGAAACATCAGTCACTTTTGAGACGAAAATCTTGGTGACCGGATGCTGTATTTTTATTCTGAGTTCTATTAGGTGAGCCCAAACCTCAGCACTGCCTTTATATTTTAAAAATGGTAAAGAAAGGGTATCCAGGGAAAAGCCTCATCAAGCAGTTAGGATTAGGGTTTATGGGAAAGATCCTAACTGGAGTTAGGGATTCAATCTTTTGAAAATCCTGCCTTAAGACTACATGAGGTTTCAGCTTCCAAAGGACAATATGCTCATAAACTTTCAGAGCATTTGCTAGGTGACCCAGGAGAAGACAATGGTCTGTATAAGCACAAGTACAGTGCAAATTCGTGTGGTTTACCATTTTAAAATAACAGCCCTTTTCAGTTTGTAGGAGGGGTTTTGTTCAGGACAGCAATATTAATTCTGCCTTTCTCTAACTTTTGACTAAAATATCTCGTTCAAAATGTTTTATTCAAAAAATATTTTAAAATAGAAGTGTTGTGCTAACTACAATCAGGTTGGCTGCATGCTAGTTCTTAGCCTTGATGCAGGCTAAAACTCAAGGAGGTCTTGTTAAGCCCACCTGCAGGCAGTTTTGGATCTTTTAGCTTTTTTTTTCTGTTGAGTACCTCATCTTCCTCCTAATCTTGCCATAATGCACTAGTATGTGCTTTCTAAATAAATGGGGCCTAGGTTAAGATTTTATTTGATAATGGTTAGGATGCAGCAGCTGAGGGGCTTTGTTTTGGTAGGTTCTAACAGTCTGTGATATTTAATCACTTGGAATAATTGTAAACACTAGGACACCTATAAATAGCTGTAGGTCCTGGAATATCAATGAAATGGTAACTTTATTAATGTATCACTGTATATAAATATAATTCATAATGCCTTGTTACTGAGCTCACATGAGTTGCCCCCCATCACAGAGATGCAACAGCTCACTTTTCTGTATTAAAACTACATTTACCTTTTGGTACAGATTTAACATATATATATTTCCATGTAACTTATGATGTGTAACTTTTTTCAGCTAACTCAGAAACAGAGTAGATCGATTTAGGTGTTGTTGTTGAGGGGGTGTAGATTTATTTGAGAGTCACAAAATACAGCAATTTTTCCAAAGTATCAGGAAATGTACAGCTGCCATCTGAACTGATTGAGGCTGACCAGATGGGTTATGTTTGTTTGAGTTTGGTACAAAGATCCTGCAAATTTCTGTTTGCCCACTCTCCTGAATGAGCATAAATATGTGTCTATCTTTATAAACTGTGTATAATATTTTTAAAAGGGGATAAAGCATCTAAACATGGGGTTTTTTCAGTTTTTTGGAGGGGTGAGGGCTGATTCACTTACACAATTCATTTCTTAGAGGGACTTTGGACAGGGGGAAGGAAAGGAGGAAAATGGTTTCCCCTGGTGAAGAGAAGGATGCTGGTGCTGCTTTTCCTGGTTTTACTCTACTGCAGAGTGAGTAAAGCTCCATTTCTGCTGTGTTGGAAGGACAGGTTTCAGAGAAAAGGGATGAGCATTCTATTTACCCAGACCATTATGAAACAGTGGTCCATGAGTGTGGAGGCTGGGAACCTCCCCTGGAATCCACTGCCCAAATCCGACAAGCAGGAGTGCAGCAGATCCTACTCCTGTAAGCAGAAACTTGGCTGTTCTTTTTGACTGTGCTGGTGGGGGATGGGAAATAAAGGTGATGGGAACATTAAAAATAAAAATCCAAACTGAACTGTAAAAAGGTGATGTTTGTAGCACATACTATATGCATATGTATGTGTGCCATCACAGGTCACCAAATGATTATTTAAACAGAGGTGAAAAGGAAAAACCTGGATTTTATCATAGTGATGGTCCTGAAAATGCCTTTATATATCTTCAGATTTATGACCAGAAAAGTCCCCTTTGCTCTCATTTTGTGCTAGTCTTGGGGCTCAGCTCTTAATGCAGCCCTATAAAAACACAAACCTGTAATACATGCCTGATTTCAGCTGTAAAAAGGCTTTTGTTCCTACAGTGGCCTCCCTTTGCTGAAAGTCTGCTCTGCATGAGCTTTCTCAGTGTGTAATTACTTGAGGATCTATAGGTAAGACTTTTCAGTACTTAAATAACTGCTATATGAAAACTCCATGGTGAGGCCTTTCATAAATCAGAGGAGGCTTTGGTGCAATTGATTTGATGATGCAGTTCACTCTGGGGGCTGTGAATGGTGGAGTCTAATGAAGAATATTGAAAAAGTTACAGAACTTTCTCTTGCTCTGTGTGCTTTTTGTTTTGAGGCTGATGCTTGAATGGTTACTAAAGCCCACACCTTTCATTTTTATTTACAATAGATATATACATCTTCATTTCAAAACACACATTTGTCCACATTTTTTCTTTTTGGCAAAAATTATGATTTCTGACTAACCATTACAGGTTTCTCTTTAACATTTTTTCTCATGTACTTATTTTTTAAAAATGCAAAAATTCAGTGTAGATCTGTGCTGTACTGAGAGTGTTCATAAAAGAACATAGTGCTTAGAGATCCTTTGGCTGCTGTTACTTTTTTGTTTTCTTTTCCTCTTCCCTCTCTTGCAGGGAGTTCTTGGGGCTTGCCTGAGTTTTGCAATGCACTGTGAGGGTAACATTTAAGCCCTGTCATGGATGCATTGCAGCAGAATGGCAAACAGCAATTTTCTGTATGGTATTTTAGCATGAAATTCTCTCAAGGCCTCTGTTTTTTCTCTGTTTACAAAGGGAAAGCACAGTGTTATTCAAGACTGGGCCAGTTTTTCCACAATATATCAGTGAAGCCCCTTTCTGTGAAGCACAGGGCTCAGCAAGCCTTCAAGGAGCAAAGCTTTCCTTTAGTGAACAGGGTTCTTTTTGATGTCTGTCAGTCTTTTTGGAATTGTATGTCTGGATTTAAGTAAAATATATAGTAATGTTAACTTGTATTTCTTCCTTTAGTCAAAAGACTCATATTTCTTTCATTCCTTCCTTTGTTGTTTTTTGTGAGGGTATTTTTTCAGGATAGAAGAAAAGACTAAGGCAGTCTTACTCTGATTTGGCTGAAGAAATCTTTAGATAGCAGTGCTAAGATTATGGCACAAAGGCAAATGCCACTGCACTCATACTGCTTTTATACAGCAATCACGTTGTACCAGAAATAATAATCTCTTGGTAAGCTAATTTCAAAATGATGATAATGACATTGATCTCCTTTCTAAAGTGCTTTGAGATTTACTGATGAATGTCTCGATGCAAGAAATAGATATAAATTATCATCAAAAGCATTCGTGTACAGAAATTCCAAGGAAAATTATCAGAAAATTCAGGTTCCAAAGTTTAATACTGCTATGGAAATTCTGTCTTCTGCCATTACCATCAGTAAAGAGTGCAAATGAAGATGAAAATATGCAAGGCCAGCAAAGTAACCCTATGTGTGAGCCCCCCCTGCTGCCTCTGGCTGCCATTACCTGGCAAGCCCCTTCCCAGGATCACTCCAGAGCTCCTCCAGGAGCTTCAAGGAGAAGCGAAGGGGACACCGTGGTTGGAATGAGGATCAAATTCATTCAAGAGAGAAGTCAAACTAGGAAAGGATACCTTTTTATTCCTTCAACCAGAACTCTAAAATATATTTCCAAGAAAGGAAACATTTGAAAAACTTTATTAAATAATATTGGTTTTTTTTTTCTAAGGTGTAGAATTTCATCAAACATAAAATAGTATAAAAATTATAAAGGACCCTTTGAATTTTCGAAATATTGACAGAAAATTTAAATTTCTCTGTCTTTAAAAAGAACCTCTTTTCTGCTAGGACGTTTAAATGCTATGTTTCTGATAGAAACGATTTGGAAAAGCAAGTGCAAGGATTTATACTGCTGCAACCTTGCAGCTTCTTTGTTCATTTTCACCTGCTCAGCAGGAGAGGAGAGTGGAGTGAGTGCTACAGCAGGAAGTGTAGCACATTATACCTTTTGTGCAAAAGTATCGATATCGAGGCAAGGCAGCACAGGATCAGGTCCCCTGAAAAGAGACTGCGCCAAAAGTTGTGCTACTTCAAGTAGGAGATGGGTTGCCCATGGAAATTTTCTTTCAGACTAGATTTAAAATTTGGAATCCATGGCTAGAAATAAGACCATGACACATGCTGCAGTTCTTGGATGTGCTGTTTTATTACTGATGCCAGTATGAGCTACAGTACAAGTGTAAGTGCTCTGTTCTGGTAATTCTGCAGAATTAATATTTGGTTATATTTTTGCTTTCCTGGTTTAGTTCCCAATATATTCTGGGGAAAAAAAATAATTTCTCATAAAGGAGATTGCGATGAATCCCACATATAAATGCATCTATAGGTCTGTCTGCTCTAGCATCTTACATCTGTCCTCTGATTTGGCATGAATGGACTCCTGTAGAAGAGCTGGAAATGAACAAACAAACTTGGATGGACAGAGAATAATGGAAAAGCATT
The DNA here is from genome assembly GCF_009819885.2 of Catharus ustulatus. Lineage (NCBI taxonomy): Eukaryota > Metazoa > Chordata > Aves > Passeriformes > Turdidae > Catharus > Catharus ustulatus. Next base: position 8,881,615 of record NC_046221.1, on the reverse strand, counting down.
GGAAGGAGAAAAATACAGAACTAGCTTGCCCACTACTGCAACTAATGAGCTGCAATGTTAACAGTGTAGAGATAATGATGGCTGATTTGGGGAGGAAGATGAAACTGGGAAGAAGTTACAGGAACTGAAGCAAAGGGCAGTGCTTAATGCCAGCAGCCTGAAGGTGCTGTGTTTTCTGGGAAACCTATTCTGAACTGCTGTGTCATTCCCTGAAAGCTGGAGACTTTAGGTGAATTTTAGAGACTTTGGGATTCATTGAGAGAACTGTGGGAGAACAGGGTAAAGCTTTTTCAGGGATTATCTTTAAAATAATTTTTTGGAAAAAGTTATGTAAGGTTATGTTCTCAGAGGGACTATATCGAGATTAAAGGCAAAACATATGCTGTTAAACTGTGAAAGTGATTACACTGTACCCACCTAAAATAACCCTGGAAATGCTGTTTTAGAGTAGACTTTGCATTTGCTTTTAAAGAATTGTGTAGGTTTGCTCTAAATTGTTAAATAGTTGCTGTATACTAGCCTGAAAGCTGCTGAACCTCACCAGTGTATGAAGGTGTGGGATGCTTACATAGCGTCCAAGATGAAAAGAACATTATGGGTTTTCTCTGAAAGTCTTTGGTAATACTGTCAAGAGTTTTGTGGGCTTTGGCTTAGACTAAGCTGTTGTTTATAAATAGTCAAAAGAAGAAATTATGGCCATTGCTTGGCAAAATTTAGCATTCCTGTTTTTAGGTACCCCTTCTTGTCTTCACTAACATGGCTACTGAGAATGAGGCCAAGGTTCTAGAATTTCCCTCTGATGTATGGGCTGAAAGCCTTGACATTTTTATGCTGTGAAACATGTGCTAATATAGCGTCAAACTGTTTTACATAAAACTTTTAGCAATTTGGGAATCCATCACAACTGCTTAAGAAAACTCTTTGAAGGCTACAGTTGACCTTGGATTTATAACTGTCATTTTTTTGACATTCTCTTTCTTATTAAAGGTGTATATTCACTTTACACTGTCTTCATCACAAATACAAGATGAGATTGATGAGACCCATCCATTAATTCCAACTTTTTTTCATGACACGTCTTGCACATCTCCTGTTCCATCTCTAGCCTGTGCTTTTCATATTAAGTAATAATCTGAACTTGCATAAAAGCAGTCAACTTGCAGAGATACAAGGGGAACTTGGTCTTTCCAGATAATAGAGTTTAACCTTTTGATTTCTAAATGTGATTCCTTTCAGGGGTGCAAAGTCGTGGTATTTCTATTTGACACACAGAAAGCCTTTGGAACTTGAACTCCTGAACTGGAAAGAACACAAACAAGACACACAATATAAAGACTATAGAAAAATAATACTGCAGTCAAAAAGGCAGGATATCATCCTTATTTTAGCCAAATCCTGAAATAAAAACCATAATTGACATTCTTGTGTTAATCAGACTGCAGAATGTGAAGGACACTACTGGGGTATGTTTAGCAAAGGATTACAGTTACAGTTGCTCTGGTCTATTCAATCTGCCATTTTTCCTTTCTGACCTGTCAATAAACACTTTATTGCAAAAGCTGATGGAAAGTGACCACTGTGCTGTTAGTGAGCTGGATGTTTTAATAGTGGCACAACCTGACAGACTGCTGGGCAAATTAAATGCTGGGTTTAGGAACGTGTTGTCTGCCTTTCTCTTGGGTGGAATAAGGAAGTCTTGGCTGAACTGAGCACAAAGAATGTGAGTGTAGGGAAATTGCTTTATGTCAGCTCAGTTCACCTATTGTTATATTTCTGCAAAGAGTTAAACAAAGCCTTTTTAGGAGGGAAAAGGGAAATGGAAGAAGGGAAATCAAGGACAGCCTGGAAGAGGTCCCTGATACCTGGGTGCTTTTAATTAGGGAAAGCCTCTAGCCTGGCTGTATCCAACCTGGCAAATCATAACCATTCTGCCTTAATCTATATCCACATAAAATCATGTCAATGTGCCTGGTGTGGCATGAGAGTGGGGGAACTGCCAGAAGTGGCCAGTCCTTAGCGAAAGGGACCCTGAGAGTCTGTTGCAGATAGAAAAGGGTCTGAAAGGGCAGGCAAGGCAGAACGTGCACAGACACCTGTATTGATTTACCCCCTTAGTGATAAATACTGATCTCATAAATGTGGTAGGGAGGTTTTTCATTCATCAGAGAAGTTTTTAAAATGTGCAGAGCTGATAGCTGCTGCTCTGACACCCAGACTGGCCATGGGCTGTGAAAACCCAGGTGATTAAGTGAGGACACTTAAGTTGCTATAGGTACTTATATTGTGTTTAATTTTAAGGAATCTCACTCAAGATTTTGTAATTTTTTTAATAGAAAAAGGGATATTGTCCTCCCTCTGCCTCAACTGCCACCTAAACAAAATAAAAAATGTTTTATTCTGCAAATTATTTTTAGAAAAGAAAGAGAGAGAAAATATATAAAGAAAAATATTATCTTAAGAGAGACTATATATAAAAATAGAAAATTATGTCCACTAAGGATGTAATACTATAGCACTATTCCTGCCATTGGACATTTTTGCAGAACCCAGAGCCTGTGACTGTTCAGAACCACAGGATAAAAGCTGAAAAGTATTGTGAATTTTTGTATTTATAGCTTGCACCTAAGAGTTTTTTTTTTTTCTTCTCTCCAGTTTGGACTCTTTATCTCAGGGCTTTTGGCTTTGGTGAGCCAGCCAAGCTCTGCCTGAACTGAATGCTGGGTGTTGCATGTGTGCATAAGCATGCAGCAAAAGCTTAGTTATTGTCTATATTATCTCTGTGCACTGGGCTGTGATTTTTCATTTCAGAGCTCTGTCACAAATTGGTGTGCTTGAACTGGTGACACAAAGGAAAGGATTTGGACATATATTGGCATGGGTTTCATTAGCCACTGCACTGCCCTGGTCTGAGCTGGTTTTACAGATAAATCCTGTATTCTTGCCCCAGAAGTAAGCAACAGAATAATTCTTTAGGGGTGTATTTTGTGTAATCCCCATATGGGAACAGTCACATCTTATTTAATTTTACAACAGCCATTTTTTTCTGTTAAATGCTTTCTTTTCCACAGAGGTGTGAAGGGTGAAAATAGCTTTTCTTTGGTTTTTAACCTGTGCTACATGTCTATGTCAACTTATAGAAACACCAAATATATTTGCAAGCCACAGACCATGCACTTGTTTATCTGCAACTTCACTATCCATTGTTTTGGTGCCTTTCAGTTTCCATAATTTCAGTAAAAGAGAATAGCTCCTCACATCTTATAGGATTTTTGGGGATGAGCCAAGTGAAAGGTCCATGTCATGAAAGGAGGTTTGCCAACATGGGGCAGGTCAGGCTAGCTGAGCTTCCTGGTAGACGAAGAACAGAAAAGGCATCATGACATTATTGTTCTGCCTGCCCGAATCTGAAGTGTTTTGGATGTTCATCACATTTCATCCCTCAGCTATTTTTATTTCTCTGGCCATTGCAATTCTTTTTTAGCACAAAGGCCGTATTTACTGTGTTTATGCAGATATTAACACACTTCCAGAGACAGCACAAACTGGGAGCTCTCAGGCTGTGTTTCTGCGGACGTCGCTCTTGGCATCAAAGGCAGCGTGAGCTGTTCCCGCTTTTCTCCTCTTCAACTCCATCTGTTTATTCCATTTAGCTCCAACTGTTCACTCCAGGGGTGGCTCCTCAGTTGTGCCATTGCCACTTTTTGCAGGGCTATAGATGAACTGGTTGACCTCAGCTGTATTAAAACTATACTTAGTCTTGACCTCAGCTATATTAAAACTGTACTTAGTCCTTTCTTGCATTTCTTTAACAGGATTAGTTGTAAGTTCAGTTTCTTGATGTAGTTCACCACAAGGTCACACAGACAAACATCTGCAGGACTGAGGGATGAAGGCAGAAAGAGCCACATTGGCCTGTTTTGTCCTCCCAGAAATGTGTCCTGAAACTGTGACATAAAGCACAGTGAAGTGTCAGAGCAAAGTTTGTCATTATGATCCTTGTGCCCATTTTCTTCCCTTATTAGGATGATTAGGAAAAATGATGGGACAAAACTGTGCATTCTTAACACCTCAGAACTGCAGAGAAGATGAATGGGCATTTAAGGATAGAGCTTGCCTTATTGTTAGCTTTGGTTTTTAAACTGTCTTCTACCCTCCTGTGCAATATATTCTACTTCCTCTTTATTTATATCCAGTACTTTGTGAGATTGCCTTTATCATCTGATTGTTATCCCTTTCCCAGCCAAGCAGGAACTAATTTTGGCTTTCTTTGCTGGCTCACCTTTTAACTTCTCTTGTTCCTGTGTTGTTTGCCTTTTTCACACTGAATGCTGATGAGGTACTATTTGGTCTGTCTTCAGCAGTCATTTTCTGGGTAATTTCTTTAAGCAGCAAACACTAATTCCTCCCACTCTTTAAAGTGCCATATGGGATCAGATTACCAGATTAAACATGAATCCATTTTTGGATGGCATTTCTGTCCCATGCTAATTCTATTAAAATTATCGACTATCTGGCCAAAAGTACTGCTGTCTCAAGACTTACATGCAGCTATTTTTGGGCCAGAACAAGAAGGGCAAAGGGCCATTTTGAAATGTTGTTTCTAACATCTTTATCTCAAAGTTTGCACTTATGCAAACATTGCTAAGTAGATTCCATTTGTTCATGTTAACGGGAACTGCTGCAAACACAAAAATATATTTGTAGCAGTTATCCTCCTATGAAACATTTTCAATCCCAGCTGACCCATAATTTCAAAAGATCATGTGGGGGGCCTCAGCAAGAGAATGTGACCCTAGAGATTATCATCATCATTGACATAGTAAAGTTGCACACATGGTAGGAGCAGATGATCATTTACAGGCTGTATTTGATAGCCTTAAGAGAATATTTGTTAAAAGAACTGATATGAGGAACATGTTTAAAGGAATAACACTCATCTCCTGCATGATTATTTCTGATGCATTACTATGTAGTGGGTGGACTGGCCTGGAGAGTCAGGGAGGTGCAACCTGGTAGCAAGGGGGTACTTTGTGCTCTCTCTTGAAAATGTTGTGTGTATTTGCTGAGGCTGGGTGATGCATAGCTCAACAGCATAGATTTTGCTCCAGAAAGGAAGAATACACTGTGTTTAGTCTGTGGATGAAAGGTGGCTGCCTGATTTCCATACCCTACTGCTTGGCTCTCCTCTCCCCTGCCCAATAGATGTTATGGTGCAGTGTGTGGGAATTCCTTCACACTGGAGGCTTCTTGGGGACAGGGGACTACTCCATCAGCCAAAAATGGCATAAACAAGATTTAAAATCATTAACATGGCTTCTGCCATTATGCTCTCAGCAGATATTGTAAACTTGCAGGATTTGATTCATCGTTTGCATTGGTGCAAAATTGGCCGTGACTGCCAAAAAAACAATTGACTGTTCCTTCCCAGCTGTTTTCTAATTACATTAGAATACTGTGGTGTCTAATGCAGATGCTCAGCCATGGTGTGGACCTGCCTTCTCCCACAGGGACCTTTGCAGAGCAGCAACACTTGCTTTGAGATGATATCTGTAGCAGAGGTGGCTGGTACACAGGTAGCAGTGACACTTCAGTCATGGCCAATTCGTTTCTTTCCCGGGCAGCTCTCCCATAGGACACATGACTGCTGAGAAGTCAGAGTTTAGAAGAATAACACTAAAAACATCAAGTCAGCTCACATCATGCTGGCACGCAGCCCAGAAGCTTGTAAAAATGCAACTTCATCAGACAAAAAGGAGTTACCCACAAAGGAACAGAACAGAGAAGAAAATACCTTCCAGCTCTAACTTGTGATGTTCCTGTGCTTCACAAGCTGTGTGCAGCTTTTGTTACCCTGTCTGCAGCTGGATGTGATGGAACTGGAAGAGCTGCAGAGAAGGTACCAGCCTGAACAGGGGAATTGAGCAGTTTCTGTACAACCAGAGACTGAATGCATCAAATCTCTCAGTCCTGTGGAAAAAGGAATCTCACGATGTGCATAGCGGTGTGAACAGCAAAGATGTAAAGGGATGCACAAAATTATAAATGATGCAGGAAGGAGCTGATCATCCCCTGCTACCATAGAATAAGAAGCAGGTGCACCATGACATTTCTAGGCAGAAGGAAAGTACTTTTAATTCCTAATGCAAAATAAATTGAGGATTTAATTGATATAGGATGCTTTGGATACCACATGTTTAAAGGACTTTAAGAAAAGATTGGACAAATTCAAGACAGAAGGATGCAGCAAAAGTTGATAAATATAATGGTCTGGTTACAACTTCCAGCTCAGGAAAACACAAAATCTTTAACTGACAGAAACTAGAAGTTTATGTTAGGGGAATATCATCTGGCAGCTTTGGGCTAAATGAGGACAGACTAGTAAAAGAATTCTTTTTTCAAACATCTTCAATTGTCTGGATCTTTTACATCCTTTCTTTCATGAGAATGGACCACTGAGGCTTAAGCTTGGAAAATTACTATTACTATTATTTTAATTATTACTATTATTTTAATGCCTTTCCCATCTTTCTGAAGGGAAGACGTTCCCATCCCACTCTGCTTCCAGTGTGTGCTCTGTGGGTAAACCTCAAGAAACACAAACTTTTTCCCCCTCACCCCATCTTTCTGGTTTCCAGTTTCATTTTGTTTTTTGGGTTTCTTTGTTGCTGTTGTTTTTTGTTTTGTTTTGTGGTTTTTGTTTTGTTGGGGGGAGGGGGGTTGAGTTTGTTATTTTTTTTTGGTCCATCACAATCTCTTGCTTTATGTTAAGCTGAGGATTCTTGGAAGAGGACTGAAGGCAGGAACAGGCATATCCTCAGGCTAGAGCTAAAAAGCAGTTAAACTGGCTCAAGTAATGACCACAAATGGGTACAACTCTAAGACTGGTCATCAGTGAGGGACAATTTACTTGCTCAGTAGCCTTGGTGCCTTTGGCCTAAGGCAAAGAAGAAATTATAAAAATCCTTAGAGTGTGATCTGGATTTATATATATGTGTATGTATATGTATATATATATTTTTTTGTTGATGTTGTTGTTTTGGGGGTTTTTTGGGTTTTTTTTGTGGTTTTCACAGGCAAAGAATGACTAAAAGCATCTTAACCAGGAGATTTTTTTTTTGTCTGGGGGAGTGTTTTGTTATGCCCAGAGTCTCTATTTATGTAGCAAAGAAGTTATGATCTTTTTATGCTTGAAAAGATAATGAGGCAAATTAAGTGTAAACCAACAAGATGAGATTGTCTGAATCACAAGATGCTCTAAAACAAGACAGAAGTAGACTGCAGTCATTGCACTAATGAGTTATTTGATGTCCAGCTAGGATTATATTTCCTCTTTTACTGCTAAAGAAGATTTTAAAGGAGACAAGTAGAGAATATTAATACATAGTATTTTATATATGAAGTAGAAAATGTTTATGACATTGCCTGTTACAATCCACTGCTATTGTTTTAGAATAGCTGGGAAAGAGCAAAAACAAAAATAATACAAAAATAATACAAAATAATTCCTTGGTAGCAATTAATCCAGTTCTAAACATGTGTTGCATCTCTTGCTATGTACTGAATCAAATGAAGATACCAAACAGGGAGCTTAAAGATTGTTCATGCACATTTTTTCTTTTTCCTGTTTGCAAGTAACATATATATGAAAAATCAGATCTCTTCTTATTTGAGGAACACAGGTTCAAAACTTCACATTTAAAAAAATTACAGAGCATGACTTGAAGAATTCTAGACATGCTTAATGGTGTGATGGAAGGAGTAACCTGAGTTAGCTTTTCTGAAGGCTTTCATTATCCTCTGGGTTATATTGACAAAGATGACTCACACAACTTACTAAAAATAATTTGAAATGGAAGGTGTGTTTGGTTTTCTTTCTGTCCTACCGAGATTATTGTAGAGGATGACATTGGCTGTCATGTGAGACAACTAAATAGTAGGGGCAGGTAAAATGGCCTGACTTAGCTCATCGTTTCAACTGAAGTGATTAAACAGTTTAGAATTAATGATTTCTTTTCCCCTTTATATATATAAATACCCTGGAGCCCCTACTCAGAACTGTGCTTCAGTGCCTTCTGAATGATGCAAGGAGAGAGGGTTCCTGCTCTTTGTCATTCCCATGGCTCACTGGCTAAACATGGCCATCTGCTAAATGCTGGGGCTGCAGGCTGACAGACTCACCAGGCCATAGAGGTAGAAGTCTTATTCAAACCTTATTTTTGGGACCACACAAATAAGGACAGCTGCAGCTACTAACGCCTTGAAACGTGACTCTGTGAATACTAAATATTGCCACAAAAATGGCAGGGAGGCTGCTGGCATCCCTTTAAAGAGCTGCTGTTTGGTACAGAAGGGTTAAAAAGGAAAAATTCTGTGCACAAAGGCTTTGGATAATACAAAACAGTTTGCATCTGAGCTCCTTTTTGCCACATTTCCAAAAGTTTTGTACATCCATTTAGAGCTGTTATCACTGATAATGGTGATGAACTTGTTTCTCTCTAGCAATGGAAGGTCCTTTGATGTTTTTCCTTCTCACTGATGAAAAGCAAAGTGAGGTTCGACTACGGAATTTCACCTGGTGAGGTAGAACTGGGTAATGGACAGTTACACCCTATAGGATCCCAAGAGGACACACTGCACATGTGAATTACATCTAAATTTTCCAGCCTAGACATTCTACCTACTTGACATAAAACCTGAACCTGTCTGGTAAATTCACACTATAATTTCTGCTTATTTTTCTGTACAAGAGAACTGTAAACTGTGAGCAGGGTTATCCTACCTTCCAAAGTATTCAGTGGAAACAGCAGGTGTGCACCTAACATTTCACCTAACATTTTTCTAAAATTATTTAAACCATCAAACAAGAGAAAACTGTAATTTAGATATGTTGGTGGTGTTAGAAATATATTGTAGATTTGCTTCACTTATAACTTCATCAGGATAAGGGAAAAGTTACAATCCGTCTTCAGTATTTAATTGTTACTATAGAACTATTATTACTATTATTATTATTAATTGTTTCAAAGATGCATCTTGTGAGATGGGGAAATAACTGATCTCTGTGTCATGTAACTGTATGTGGTCCCACACAGGAATTGGAACTTCTAGATGACATTGTGCAGGAGATAAGTGAGAAGGATGTATCTGGATGATCGTGACATTTTTAAGCATCTTTATTTTCTACTTTATCTTGCAGATGAGGTAGACAGCATCATCCTTTGGAGAAAATTGCTATAATAAGGAAAGTGTCCAGGAGTAGAAGTAGAATCTTGTTCAGATACTTTGGAAAGAAAATACAGTGAGTGCAAAGAGGCTGCTTTCAGCAGCAGGGTGGGGAGGATGGGAGCAGCCACAAAGCGGTCCAAGGTCCATGAAAGCATCAAGCACTGATGAAATTCTTCTTGCTGTATTGTGATTCAGAGTTGTCTTTGAGCAGTAAAATTTTGGAAGGTAGGAGGATGTTATAATCTGGCAGATTATTTCCTGAAAAACTGTTTTGATGAATTCTCCCTATTATCCTTCATGATCTTCATAATTTTTCAGACAGCATAAGGCATAGTAAGAGCATGACCCCTAGGGTATACAGAACAGCAAGTACAAGTTAAGACAATATGGAACCACCTTGCAAAAAACCAAAAAAATATTTATAATTTTAAAATCCTAGAGTCAAAATGTAAATGTTAAGTCAGAATAGCACATATTTACAAAATTCATAGTCTGATGAATTTTAAGTGAAAATTGAATGTTCTCACCTTATATATGTCCCTGTGCATATAAGTAACAGCTACAATTCCTGTTGATGTCCAGACCTGTTATAGAGATACTTTTCATTTCTCTTTGTTGTGTTTGGGTGGTATTATGGTGTTTATCAGTAGCACTGAATGTGTTTATCTTTCAGAGCTGTATCAATAGATTCCTGTTCACTGCTAGGAACATGGAAATGTGCAACTCCCTAGATCACACAACATTGTTTAAAGAAACCCTTGATTTGGGCTACCTCTGATTTTACCCCTCAAATGGCACACCATCAAGGGCACTTGTTTTTGGAAGGTGCCTAGCCCAAATACATGAAAGTCAGTACTTTTTGTAGTATCTTTTAATTATTTTCTTTTATCATTTTGGGCACACAGGAGGAATTGTTCTGAAGAGCAATTTTGAAGACTAGGATGAAAGCCTAGCCTTTGGATATTAAAAAAATTAAAAACCAAGAATGAGCTTGCTTTTGTTTACTGCAGCAAGTGTTAAGTTTGCCAGTGGAACTGTATGAATACAAAATGCTTCTCTTTATGCTCATGACTGCTAAAAGTATATATGGCTCTGCAGAGCAATGTTGAGTTTCAATATTGTATGCCTTTTCACTTTTTGTTAGAGAATGGATAATTTAGGTCTAACTTGAAAGAGCACTTGGCTCCAATGATTCTGATAATTGAAATGTATGAGAATTCTGTTTAAATACAAATCTAATCAGGATATCACTGGTAGCCCAAGCGAAATTCAGAGCACTCTAATGCTTTGATCTATGAAGGTCTTTTCTAACAGGAAGGGGAATTAGTCTTGGTGGCTAAACAAACCAAGTTTGCTTTCTTTTCTTTTCCTTTGCCTCTGACGTTTGTTTCTGTTTGAAGATCACTCCAATTTTATTCATTTTCGTTTTCTCCCTCTGTGTTCAATTCAAATGCCCCCTCTCCTGACTCTTCTGTGTGATTACTCAGATCCCTTCTTTTCCACAGCAGTGACTTGATACTGCAGTCTCACTCCTGTCTTGCAATAAAAAAAACCTCAGCAGTAACATTATTTTAGAATAATAGAAGGCAGTTACTTTATTGTAACTTAAAAATTGAGCATTTCTAACTGTGCAAGAAGTGCAGTCTCAGCAGCTCTGTGTCTGGCCTCTATGGTCGATTATTATCTGAGCAGTTCTTTTTTGGGGGAGAGTACCAGGATGCCAGTCCACAGCTGACTAAAACAGATGACCTCCTAATTCACCACATCCGGAAGGAAATCAACTGAGATTTCTTGACAGTCTGTTCTTTGGTTTTCATTGCCTCCATGTGATTAATGTGTGCCTGCATCGTTTTTTAGAAGTCTTTTCTCATCATTGTGTTTCCTTTGTCACAGGGTCCATCACATCACACTTCACTAAAATACCCTACATTTGTTAATGACATCTCTAACTTGATGCTTCTATCACTTTTGTAACAAAAAGGCTTTCCACTTCTGCTAGTAATTCCCATTTATGGGAAGAGAAGGATAATTCAATGGCTGTGGTACTTTCCATTATTCAGAATGACATAAAATTACTTCTTTTCAGTGCAGCTTGCTCTCTTTGACCCAAATTTACAAGGCCTCAATTTTGCCCAAGTCCCTGTGTTTGCTGCTTACTCTTGACTGACAACTTCTTATCAACCTAGACCTTCTGAAGGATATTCAATAAAAAAGGACAAACTACAAATAAGAATGCATATTTCCTTGCCTTCTGTGTCAGAGTGGGTATATATGAATAGTCCACTGCTATGTTAGGCATAAACAGTTTCAGAATGAGGTTATAGAGGTGTAAGTGGAAATCAGGTTATGTAATTCTCATCTTAGGGTTGTAAATTATTATTATTACTATTATTATTACTATCATTATTATTATTATTATTGTTGTTGTTGTTGTTATTGTTACTCTGCCACCTTTCTTCTCTTTTGCCTGTTGTACTGATAGATTCAGGGAGTTTTCCAGTGATCCAAACCAGAGAATTTAGCCTTATATGAAAATCTAAGTTTTATTTACAGGGCTTCAGATCTTTCATATAGCTATACAACATCTGTTTGGTGGAACCTGATTGAATTCTTGCCATATAGAGCCATTTTAAGTGAGAAGATAATTGTAACTCTTTCATACACATTTTGAATTTTGCTCCTAGTTTTTTCACTTTTTTTGGATTTTTACTTTACGTCATGGTTTCCCAGTTCCTCAGCCATCTAAGACAGATGATTATCGAGGAGGAGCTGTATTGAGACAGGAGATTTGGACCTAGATTTTTTTTCCATCTTTCCTATTCACCACTTGTTCCTCATATCTATGCTGTATTATTGTCATTCCAACAGACTTCTAGTTAATTTTACCTGAGCTGTTGTCGACTGATTGTTTTTTGGTGGTTTTTTTGTGTAAGGTTTATGGCATAGTTTGACTACTGCCATTTTAATGTCTGTGTCAATAGGGTCTTAATCACACTGAATCTCTGGATCTCTTAGATTTACCAAGAGTTCTCCAAGGAAATCAGAATTGCAAAGGCTGGAGAAAGCCCTGGAGGCTTTCAAACTTAATTAGGAGTGAACTCCTTCCCTGTAAATGAAGTGGTTCTTTAAAATGACTTAGAGTCTCCATTGGCATCTTCTGACAGTGCTATGATGAAGTACAAAATATTATTAGAATGATGTTCCCCTCTTGTGACACTCTCTTTCTCTCATGTATCTTATGGAAATAGCCATATTTTGTGAGTACCCATAGCATTATTTTCCTTGTACTGAGACAGAGTAAAAAAAAAAAGAGAAAAAATAAGTTATATAATTTTTTAGCAGTGCAAAATAACAGATCTCTGTAGCATTACAATCTGGACTTTTGTATTTTTAAATAAAATTTGTGAGTGTGAAACAATCATTGATGGAAAAGCTTTTTAATGAATGGATCAGAATAATTGATTTAGAATAGACTTAATCTTACAAAGGGTGACTGTCTTGCTAGATTACACTAAGTCATGCTGCTGTAAAAAAGCATATCATGCATCCTAATATTTTCTGTTTTATTAAATACCTTTTTCTGCAAGGAAGATGTGATTTTGTGCACTGGCCAGGTATTCCTAGGTGCCACAAAATTGTGAAAATGCTATATTTTTTCAGGTTAACTGAACAACACCAAATTTGAAGTAATGGCATTAGCTTGAGACGAGCAGTTCATATTCTTCAAAATTTTCTCTAAACCCTTTTCTTTATGGAGGATTTCTCTATACATCTTCCTCCCATGTAATTTACATAGAAAATATTGCTTAACCTTCTCTTTTTATATCGTATATCACACACAGCTTTTCTTCTTCATTCCAAAGAGTAAGAGTTCCATTCCAAATAAGCTACATACAGCTCACCAGAGTAAACATGGAATATCTGTATGAAGCTGGCTGAAGTAGCCTGGATTTACACTGCTGTTGGGGCTCTTGAATAAGTGAATTCCTGCTTGGAGAATCATTAAGAGTGAAAGGTTTTGTATGTTAATCAAATCATCACATTTGGTGAATATTTGGTAAATATTTTAAATTGAATTTCTTCTGAGGAAGAAAAAAAACCAAGGAAAATTTCTGAAGACATTTCTAACACAACTGCAGGATGTATGGAAAGCAGATGCTAGGCCCACCCAATTGTTTTTATTTTCCTATATATGTTTTTTATTCCAGGTATTTGACTGGCATGATTGACAAAAATCAGTTCTGAAGATTTTTTCCATGCTTTTCTTAGTCTATTTCAGCAATAGGAGAGAAGCTCAATGAAAGGGAGAATGGGCAAGTTGCTGCTGTCAGATGTTAACTGAAGGCTCAGGTCATTTTGCAGGGTAGATTGTTATCCAGTTTTGTAATTAATTCCTGTTACAATAAAGCCCTTTCTGTGTATTCTAGGTTCTCTTTTGCAGTGCCATTACATTATAGATATTTTTATTTGCTGTATATTTCAGTGATGCTCAGCTACAAAATCAAGGAGACCTCCCTCCAAAATTTGGCCCCAGTGTGCCAGCATGGATGCAGTTGAGCTAGTGATCCACTAATGAGTTTTTTCTAATTATTGATCCTTTTCTTGACTCAAAGCTGTTTGGAAACTAGCATTAAGTAGAGGTGTAAGTGCAAAATATAAAGGAATCTTATGGTCTGCTTCTGAAATAACACCAAATCGTACATGAAGCTCATCTATTCTTTCACTTCAGTTGTGCAGAAAAAGAGAAATTACTTGCTTATTTCAGGACAGGGGTGTTTTAAAAAAAAAAAAAAGAATGAAACAGGGTGAGTTTAGCCATTACTGCTTTGATTGCTGCTGGCTCATTAGCATTGGCCACGCTCCTTCAGATTAGCAGTAATTAAACTGTGAAATCAGACCGATTGCCTTAAGCTGAGACACCATACCAGGCTGTCAAGAGAAATCACAGGGGATAAATCAAGGGCCCTGTGCATCTCAGATCACCCTTGGCATGGGTGAGAGTGTGAGAAGTGGAATAATGAGGACATTCAGTTTTTTGTATCTGGTGAACTCTCGGCAGACAAGCTTTGGAAGCGTTGTCATGACAATGACAACAGCAAGGATAAACTCTTACTCCCACTAGCTGTGGTTAATGAAGATGATAATGAAAAATTATGCCAACATTACTGCAATTTTTTTATTCCGACTGGCACTTGTAACCTTACGCCTAATGACACAACACAATACTGACAGTAATTGTGCATTGATAAATGGGGTAAAGATGCCGAAAAAATGTCTGACTCGAAGATATACAAGTTTAGTTAGCTGAGTAATTTCTTTCAATAAGCATTTGCTTTGTTCTTTGAACTCTCACTAGGTGGTTTTGGACTGTGCATGCCAAAAAACATCTCTAATCACTTTTCATTGTTTACTAAAGAATAGGCCCAGCAATTAAGGCAAAGAGCGCCTGTGTTTTATTTCTTCTAAGCAGAACAAATGCGATCAAGATAAATAACAGTAATAAAACAACAATACTTTTTACAAAATCTGAATGGGTTTACAAATTCAGTGTTTGTTTAACTGCTGGTTTCTAGGACATCCAGTTTGTCCCACTCCAAGTGTAAAGCTTTGGTGGATAAATCTCCAATTACATTATGTAATGGCTGTGTCACCCCTACATTGCCCCTGCCTAAATGCCACCATTTATTCAGATTGCATTAGCACTTACGTAAGTGTCTCTTTCAACCACAGCCCCTAAATCCTGGCACACAGGGGAGGATAGATAGATAGATAGATAGATAGATAGATAGATAGATAGATAGATAGATAGATAGATAGATAGACAGACGGTGTGTTTTAAGAATATAGTTAACCCATTGCAAAAACTTTCTTCTTGACCTATGCCAGCTGTCTGCGTCCTTTTTCTTTCTTACATTAAACCCATGATCACTCATGGTGAACCAGTCCAGGATGCTAAATCGACAAAAATCTGCTGACTTCATATTCTTTATAGTCTCTTGGTTCAGCTCCCTGATCCAGATGAGGGACGGTGATAGGGCAAGAGAAGCAGCAAGAGCATGTAGGCAGAAATGGCAGTAGCAGCCAGCCTAACCAAAACCTTCCCATCCTACCTTGAAACATGAGGGCTATTCATGACGTTGTGGAAGGATCTGCATTGCAAACTCTCATTGCCTTCCAGTTAAGCACTATGAGACCATAATCCTGAAGAGGCTTATGGAAGCTGTTCAAAAAGCACTCACAGTGAGAACAGAGGCAGCCACCAGAGCTTTTGCAAGCACATCTCACAGGGATTCCCAAAGGGCCACAGGAATCCCTCCTGCTCCCCAGGCCACCCGCTTCCCACTGCTGAAAGGTTGATGTTCTTTCAACAAGCAAGGGTGATACGGACAATACAGAATAGCCAACTCTTTGAATTTATGTAGTGGATTCCAACTCTGCTGCAATCCAGCATCCACACTCCCACTTTAGAAGCCACACCACTTGGCTTTAAAGAATAGCCCAATTGAATGTGTGAGTATGCTGCAGCACAATAACCTCTCTGGGATTAGACAAATAAATGCAAATGAATCATTTAATGCAAACAAATCACTTAAAGAAGTAAGTGTTGTTTTATTTACTCCAAAACTACCTAAAAGAATAGCTCTTTTGATAGCTTTAGTAAAGTGTTTGGGGTTTTTTTCTATGTAAAGTTCTACTGTTGCTCACCAGTGGCCTCATTCCATCAAAGCTTTAGAAATCTAGATTGTCGGATGTGGGATTTTTTTTGTACAAACACTGTTTGTTTTGCTTTGTTTGGTTTTAAGAAAAAAGATTAATCACAGAGCATTTGGAGGTGTATCAGATATATGAGGGTTTCTCCTTGACTAAGTGGTATTTGTCTTTTCAGTTCTTGAAAGGCAGTATTAAGACAGCACAGTAGTGTTTGTGATTCATGGTTGCAATTCTCTTTTTATTGCTGAACACCAGCAGTGAATAGGAGCTGCAGAAGGACACGTTTCCAATTACTCTATCTCAGAGTTCTCCATTGCTTCTTAACAGAGACGTCTCTATCTCTGCAAGTGAGTGTAATACAAAAGTTTATACAAAAATAAATGCATGTATGAATATATATACACGCATACACCGAAGAAAGATTTCTTTTCCCTTTCAGCTATGTTCTGTCTTAAAGTTGATTCAGTGTCTGCTGCTTTGTTGCCAATCTTCTCACTAGAAGAATAAAGATGATTTAACCATTAGAGAAAGGTATTACATGAAGCAATGCCCAAAGAATATTGAATGTTTTTTGGGAAGAGATGACCTGACTCCTGAATCCAAAGTGGTGGTCTCTTTGCACAGCATGACAGAAATGGCTTAGTGAGGCAAGATCGTATTTCCCTCAGCATGCAATAGGTTCAAATAGGAAATTTAGAAACTGAGTACTGCTTCCTGAAGAGAAACCTTTTCCTGGACTGTGGTCTTTGGTCTTTGTGAGTTTGGGCCCTTATACTGTAGTGGGATGTACCAAAGTTTGTTATCTCTGCAGGTGCAGAGCTTGATGCATCTCAAATGGAATCTCTGGTCCTTCAATGTTTAATTGACTATTTCTTCATAAAATAGGGTGCTGATGGGGGGAGAACAGAAGTCTCAATTATATTATCCTTGAGTATCTTTAACCTTTATCAGCACCAGTTTTAAGAGAGAATTTTTTTTAAAGTGAGACAGGAAAAAACATCAAAATACTCTGCCTAAACATTAACAGAGGGCACAGCTCCCAAATTGACAGAAAAATCAGTGCTAGGGAGAAGTCAGGAATAAAGGATCAAAAGCAGACACAATCTCTGAAGAAAGGAGGATAACAGTACAGAGCACCATGCACTGAGTTTGATTTAAAGCATTTTAAAAGAAAACTCCATTTACTTTAGAGACTGACAAAAGTTTATACATTCATGAATGAGCTCTTTATGTATTTAAGAGGGATGACAGCAGACAAAGGGAATATTTGATGAATGTTAAGGCAAGATTCTGAAAGTCAGAGATCATTGAGAGAGGACAGAAGGTTTTGGCTTTTTCTTACAAATAACTGCATCTGTTTGGCACTTTGTGTTTCCATTCTGTATGCTAGAATGGTGAGAGAACTAGAAAAGGTATTTAGGAGCTGAGTGAGGAACTTAAAAATATAAAAGGTTTAGGAAAGCTATGCCTCATCCTTTCATACCTTGTTTTTCATCTTGCCCTATAATGCAGTACCCTGGCCGAAATTAGCAGCTAGCAGAGACAGGACAGTTGTAGGGATACAAGGCTGTGACTTGAATTAAATGAGAACGAGTGGGAGAGAAAACTGAGATAGTTTTTATCTATATTTGGGGTTATATATTTTGTTATTAAGGCTTTTGATGAACATATTTATTTCAACTCTGCCCTGTGTCAAGGTAAACAGAAAAAGACTGGACACCTGTACTTCAAGAATGTCCCTTTGCAGACTGATACCTCAGCAGTTTGAAGGGTCTGTCTGAGATACAGGCCCAGGTTTTAGTTTGTCCTTCTGTCCTGGGGCAGTAACCTTGGCAGAAAGCTGGGAAAAATAACTGAGAGCAGTAATATCTAAACCACCTCAGCAAAATTTGCTGAAGTTCATCTGCTACTGCATATCTTTTTTGTTAAATCAGCAAATCTTGAGGTTTCAAAGTTCTTAATTATTTATGATGGGGTTTAACTTGTGGAAGACTAGGAGACCATACAACAAATGCTGCAGGTAGATTTTTAATATGATGATCAGTAACGTATTCAGATCCTCTCTTGCCAGGTTTTAAAGTACTTACTTATTTTAAAACATTCATTATGATCTCAGGTATACAGAAGATAGAGTTGCTGGTGAATTTTGCTAATGAAGCATCACAGCACTGATGAGAGCAGCTTACCAGACTTCAGGTAGCAGGTTTAGAGATCTCTAGGTCTGTAGAGTAGCCTGAGAAACAAAGCTAAAAAGGAGCAATCAGATGATATAAATCAGTGATTACTCTACATCATGCTGCACCAGTTCTGAATTATTAACAGTTAAATAGATGACCTTGTGCCAGGTTAACTAACATTTAAGTTTTAGATTAAATTTAAGCCCAAGTTTTACTGCCATTGTTTCCACATAGGCATTTTCTTCTGACCCACTTTCTGTTCTCACCATGTAATCACTGAGTCACTGCACAGAGACATTCTTGTCCCTCTTGAAATGCAAGTTCAATGCAAGTCACTCCACAGAGTAAAGCATCCCCTAGATGTTACACTTTTTTAGTAAACTGAGTTAGTGCTTTTTATATCCAGTAAAGTGCCAGTCTGTCTTTGTTTTTTCCTGTCGTGGGCTGGCAAAGTGTATCAAATACAGGTTACCTCTGAAATGAGGAAGATATGATTATCACAGCTTCTGTTTTCTGTGGACCTGTGCCTATTACCAGGGCAGACAGTCCCATGTCCCTTTGTGAGCCCATAGAGCAGAGGGCTGGCAGAAGCCACAGAGCAGGAAAGACACTGAGGTTGTAACAGCTTAACACAAGCTACATGTGGAGGAGGAGCCGCATCAGCAAGCTCCTAGCAGATACCAAACTGGAAATCATGAATGCAAAGGATCTCAGAATGAACTGAGTTGGAAGGGACTCACAAGAGCCATCAAGTCCAACTCCTGTCCTTGCACAGGACCATCCCCAAGAGTCACCCTGTGCCTGAGAGCATTGTCCAAAGGCTCCTTGAGCTCTCTCAGCCTTGGTGCTGTGACCACTGCCCTGGGCAGCCTGTTCCACAGCCCAACCATTCTGGTTCTAGAGCTTTTTTTGTGCTATCCAACCTAAACCTCCCCTGGCACAACTTCAGGCTTGGGTGCTGTCACTGGCCACCACAGACCAGTGTTTGTGCCACCTCTTCCCCTCACAAGGAAGTTGGAACTGCAGTGAGGTCTCTCCTCGGTCTCTTCCAGGCCCACACCAACTTAGGGAATATGAAATAACCCCCTGCTTGTTCAGGGTATGTCAAAGGGAGGGATGGCAGCAGGGGAGGATTGTGCAGTGCACGGTGTGCCAGGGCTGGAGATAACGCTCTGGGCCTCTGTGCTGTTATCAGCCAGAGATGAAGGGCTGGGGGCTCGCCCCCATGGCTGCTGTGCCTCCCACAGGTGCTTTGGCAGCCCCAGGCCTGTGCTGCAGTGGCGGCCCAGGGCTCCCTGCCGGTGCTGAATGCTGCTGCCAGCGCGGCAGCCCCGAGCCCAGCGGGCAGGACGAGCTCGGGCTGGCGCCGCCTGCCCCAGAGACGGCGAGCGCTGGCCAAGCTGGCACCAGCACAGGATGTCAGCGCCGTGCCGCTGTGTGAAACCTCCCGAAGATTTGTACATTTGGCAATGGCTGTGCAGAGTGTGGCTGTGGCACGAGCTGCCTTGGCCTTGGCCCGAGCTGGGCTCCTGCCCACTGTCTGTGCTGCCTTTGGACACTGGAGAGCAAACACAGTAATCTTCAGTGGGACTTAGGCCTTGCTTAGGTTTCAAAGTTTTTAATTGTAAAGAAAAAAGGCAGTGGGGTAGCACTTAGAGGCAGCCATTGTGGTAAAAAGTTTTGGACAAGAATTGTGTACTCGTTCCCCTGTGATTCCTGCTTACCCTCCATTTCTCTCATCCATATTATTCCTCATTATGGCTGGCATTTTAGAAGCCTAACTCGATGTTTTATGGTTATATAGTAATTTTGCTGTTTAAGGTGTATTTAGTGTTCAGATTTCTCTGTTAATTTAACTTCCCCACACTCTCCACTATGTAACTTGCATGACCCTTGTCAACTTTTATATCAAAACTTTCTTTGGAAACAAACAAGAAATCATGATGAAAATTACAGTTTATTGTTTTCATATTCATTGACTCCAGTGATAACGCATTTACAAAAATAATTTATTGTTTTCCTTATCTCAAATTTCTTCTTCCTTCTTCTTGCAGATATAGTTGTATAGAGATATTATAATGACATATTGTTGTCTCATATTCTGGAAAAAATCTTAGATTTTTAATTGTTCTAAACACTGCAGGAATGAAGTTGTGAATCAACTGAAGACATTGACATCTTTGCTGTTAACTTGATACATCAGGATTTTGTCTAGCTGTTCCTAATGCATTTGATTTAGATTTTCTGTATTATTCATTTTTACAAACTTAGGAATACCACAAAACAAAAAAAAAAGGGGGGGGAGGGGTAACTTAATTCATAACTTAGCCTTGAGAAAGAAGTACACCAATATAAAAAATGTGTTTTCCTCTCTGTTTTTTCTCCCCTACTGGAACTGCCCCTTCCTTCAAGTAGAACTCAGCTGGTTTATTGGTAGTTTCCAGCCAGTTTATTGTACTACAGCGCACAAAAGTCTGCCCACTGGTAGCCAATAATTCATTTAAAAAGTCATCTATATCTGCCCCATGAGACTATTTGTGTAGCTAGAATTAAGCAACTGAATAGAAGATTTGGTCCCTTGGGACTGTTTTGCTCAATTTTAGCTGTTTTGGTTGCTGTAATGTCATTCTGGAGTTCTGCCCCAAAGCTGAAGTCTCAGACTGGGAGTTTCTTTTGGCAAGGATTTCACTACTTCCTAAAGTGGGCAGCATGTTGCATAAAATAGTCGCTTTCTAATACTAATAATAGTTACCTATTAGATGTCAATGAAAAAAATGTAATTTCAGAATTGGTCAGTTGATCATGTTGGCAGAAAATAATCAAAACTATACATTGCCTTGTAGCTTTCTGCCTCTGAATTAATCACTGCTGGCTCCTTTTACAGTCAGTGGAGAGAAATGGGCATTTTTCAGATGTAATTCTTTTGGCCTATTTTAGATATCTAGTTTAGGACAAGATGAACTACAGCCTAGAAGTGTCTATTTCTCATTGCTGATTATAAAAGGAGTCTAGACATCTCCCGGAGAAGTAGGCAGCCAGATTGCAGATGTTTTTATTTATCATTGTGTGTCTTCATGTGGCATGGGTGACTAAAAAGACTTCTAAGCTCTATTTTGTTAGAATTATTCCAGTACAGTAAATTTAAGCCTCACTACTGAAAATGAGAGATCTTTTTATAGGTTATTATTTTGCAGATAGCAATTAACCACTCAGAAGAGCTGCTAGCACTGACACACACATGCTCAGCCACTTCATGCTTTAATGTTAAATTATATTTGACATTTAATTTAAGCTCATGTTGCCTTCATTCAAAAATAAACCCTACTGCATTAGTAGTGAGAAGGTGGAGGGATAATTTTTCTCCCCAAATTCACACTCAGTGAAATCTAAACTGATTTTTCACGCTTAGTTTTTCAAGTATATTATGTGCATTCTTCTGAATAGGTCTGTGCAATTGCTTCTCAGATGTGAGGGAAAGAAATCGATGCATCTTTTTTAGTAAGCAATTACAACATAAAAGTGTATTTTTAATAGGTGCTTTGAAGGCTGCACATACTGTGAGGTTTGTTGCCCCCTTGGACCAATTGTAATCAGAGGCGACATACACCATTATTTGCTGGGCAAAGCAGCCCTGATTTTTTGGTTGTACCAGGGCATAATGTGATCTCTTTAGCTCTTTAGAAATTTAACAGGATGAAGACTTAGCTGCTTGACACAAATGTAGTGCCAGGGCACTGGAGGAGCTACTGCCTGGTGTCTTGCCAGTGATGTTCACCCTCCCTGAGTGGGAATGGAGAGCTGTCCCACCAGGTCTCTGCTACAAGGACCTGAAAGGATGTCGAAGGGAAATGGCTTCTTCCTCAGGCTAGTGTGAGCCATAACTTAAAGCTTTCCTTTGCAGACTCTGTGTCAGTCCTTGGGTGCATTCCTCTTGCTCTTAAAAGAGCCAAATCACATTTAATGTTGATCTACCTTTTACTTCATAGCTGTTGTACCTCACAAAATATGCTGCCATTCCTGGCAAAGCAGCAGAATCTCTCTCCTCTGGGGCACTGCAGCACCTCTCAGTGAAGTTTGAAGCTGATATCCTGAGTGTTGGTGTCTGTGAAAGACCCCATGGATTGCTTAGGAGTGCAATTTATTGGGCCAAACTAGGCTCAGTTTTGTAGGGCTGCTACATTCTCTTTATCATTCAGCTCTTCAGCCCATCTTGGCTGCTTCAAGCTTTCTGTGCCCACCATGACCAAGACCTGCTGGCAAATCTTCGGTAAAGGTGAAACTTCCAGTGAGGTTTGCAGTCACAGGACGTGGATGGCGATTGTTCAAGGGAGCTGGTCATCTCTGGGAATGGCTTTATGCAAATTACAGAGTCACAGAATTTTCTGAGTTGGAAAGGACCCACAAGGATCATCCAGTCCAACTCCTGGCCCTATACAGGAACAACCCCAGAGTCGCATCCTGTGCCTGAGATCATTGTCCACACGTTCCTTGAGCTGTCAGCCTTGGTGCTGTGACTGCTTCCCTGGGGAGCTGGTTCCAGTGCCCAGCCACCCTCTGGGTAAAAAATCTTTTTTCTGACCCAAATCTCCTCTGACACAAATTCAGGCCGTTCCCTCAGGTTCTGTTGCTGTTCATCACGGAGAAGAGATCAGTGCCTGCCCCTCTGCGTCTCCTCATGAGGAAACTGAAGACGGCCGTGAGGTCTCCCCTCAGTCCCTTCTTCTCCACCCTGAGCAAGCCAAGGCATCTCAGCTACTCCTCACATCCCTTCCCCTATAGACCCTTCAGTATCTTCATGGCTCCCCTTTGGGTGATCATGAACACCTTTGTATCTGTCATATGATGAGGTGCCCAAAACTGCCCCAGCACTGGAGGTGAGGCTGCCCCAGCCCAGAGCAGAGCAGGGCACTCCCCTCCCTTTCCTGGCTGGTGATGCTGGACCTGATGCACCACATTGTTTTCAATGATCAGAAGTCACCACTACACAAAAACAAAACAAAACAAACAAACAAAACCCAAAATTAGACCTTCCCAATATCAAATAAACCAGTGAAACTACAGCTCCTCAGCACATTTGTCTTTGCTGTTAAATTGAGTGATTTATCCACCTTGCAAAAGACATTAGCATTAAGGGACATAGTCTTTCTCCAATGCAATTCATTATTAATCTTAATGGGATTATGCTTCAAAGACCACTAAATGCACATCTTCAAAGTACTTAAATTACTCCCTATTATTACTTTTGACAATAAAATAAATAAAGCTTAGTTAAATTCTACATGCTAAACCCAAATTACTTTTTTTTCATTGTGCCAACCGAAGTGAAACAGACCACTAAAAAAACCCAAACAAAACAGCAGGAAACAAAAACAGCAAAACACAAACCCTCCACTCAGAACCCAAATATTTGAATATATTGTCATTGACAAATAATCATAAAACTAGGTTGAAGATATTTGAAATTGCATTTTTTCATTTTAAATGTATGTGGCATCAAAAGTATGATTACAGGGAGAGAAGAATAAATATTTAACATCAAACAAATTTCTTTATTAATATAATTACATGATGTAAAATGCATTTCCTAATATTGCTTTAAATAAATTTTAAAAATTCATATTGCAAAGCTAGCACTATCAACAACAGAATCTAGATAATAGGTAAATAGCTCTTTGGGTGGCACTTCCTTTAAAAACAGCAGTGAAAGCCAAAATTTCCATTTGTCTCTGTTTTCTAATGCAAATTCTTCATAAGCTTTGCACAGAATAAACATGTTCAAGCTGTGCCCTGGCTGTATGGAGCTGTGCAGCAGGGAGACGTTTTCTGATGTTCGTGCTAATTGCATTGGAGCTGGACTCTTCCTAGGGGTCCACCAGGTCACTGCACAGAGTCACACAGAGGGAGAGCAGAGAATATCCTGGACAAATGGTGTAGAACGTTGCAGCAGATAGACTTGCCAGATGCTCAGGTTATCCCCAGCAGCTCCGGGCTATGGTACGTGTCAGCCGCCCGCGCTGGGGAGTCTCTACACCTGCCTCAGGCACCTCCTGCCCACGTGTCTGGGCCTGGTGGCACCCTCCTTTCCTCAGCTCTTGGAGTCTGAGATGAGGAGCAGGCACGTTCAGGGCATAAAAGAAACACATCTGCTTTCAGAAACAACAGTCTTAGGGCTCAGGCTTTGTGCCACCCCAGCTCAAACGCTGATGGATCCTGTGCTTCTTTGTGAGAAGCTGAAACAGGCTCCACTGCTCCATCAGTGCCCAGTCTGGCCCTGTATTTTGCAGGTTGTTCAGAAATGGAGTGATCTTCTTTAGCCTTTTAGCAACTTCCCTCATGTTATTTAACTCTGCACCCCCTGTTAGGAAAGTTTCAAGGAGTGACATGGATATATACCCTGCATATAACCTCTATCAGGAAGTTCCTCTCTGTTGGGGCATCTGCCATCCAATCTCATGGCCCACCTCAGTTCTTTCAGGTCTTCTCTGCTAACAGAAGCCTTAAAAGCTCAGCTTTCTTTCTATGCCTGGGACTTTGTTTGCTCTGTGGTGCCTCTAACAAAAGACATGTATTCTGTTGGCAGGGATGGGGCTGCTGTTCCAATTTGTCCCTTTTTCTTCCCCCTTCAGTTAATTCAGCAGACTCTGTAGATCCCTTTGCCTGCCCTCTGACAGAGTGCTTGGTGTTACCCCCTCTTCCCACCACCTTCATCTTCTCTCTGGCTAGGAGGCAGTCATTAAGGGGAGGTACCCATAAAGGGAAAGTGCTGTTCTGGAAGATGTCTACTGGTGCCATCCATCAGTTCTTTGGCATTCAGGCCAGGTACACGAACCAGTGGCTTTAAGAAGCAGATGGTAGGACTCCCACCTTCAGTCCTCCCAATTTCTTCCCCCACACACACCCCAACCCCACTCCAGCAAAAAATTCAGTTGATTATATTGATGATGATTTGCCCCTGAGCACATAAAAACATCCTTCTTGGACCATGGAAGTCTGTGTCCAGCTGCAGGCAACAGCAGGATGGAGTAGGACCAGTGACACTTTGCTGTTGTATTTCCCCATCTTCTGGTGATTTGTGGTCCAGGGACTTCCTGCATCTGAGATGGTATTTTTGTGTTTAATAGCCTTTAATACCTTGTGTTTCTAATTTGCAAAATTTAAGAATTTTTTTTTACATTTATTTTCTTTTATTTTTAGATGGTTTATTTTTAAATGCAGTATATATATTAAAAAAAGAACTTTGGTCTGATCTACCAGCTTGGGAGGGAAGCATGTCACAATGCAAACATCAAAACTGGGCTATATGTCAGAGCATCTAAGATTTTTCATTTTACAACATAGGGAGAATATAACTGAGGTGTCAAAAGCACGGAGGGAAAAAATGTTGTTAAAGAGCTTCAGTGAAAGTTTTGCATTTATTTAGGCAAATGGAAATGTGCACAATGACTGCATAGAGCTGAACAGCTCTTGGACACAGGGTTGTTAACAAGTTTGAAAAAAAAATGCATCATTAGGAAGACAAGAAGTAGAAAGCAGGATATAACTTTCTTATTTCTGGATATTCATGGCTTGTATAAATGTCAGAGGCCAAATAACTGACTTTTATTGGTAATAGCCTGAACTGTATTACAATGTGTATATGTAGTTGTTACTGCAATATATCAGCAAGCTACCACACCGGGTCAGACCTGGTTATGTGGATTATAGTGGGGTAATATGCAGGCTCAGGAGTTCTCTTTAGATAGGACCCTTTGTGCCCTTTACTTGTAAAACATATAGATATATGTAGTCAACTGCTGTAATGAGGAACCATAAAACATGTAATTCAGCAGGAAATATAGCATCTTCTGTGCTGATACAATCACTGTTCAACAAATAGAAATTGAAAAAGAGACTTTCCTTCTAGTAAAATTTTATTTTGTGATACGTGCCTCATCTAGAGCATGTACTGGTGAGTCAACAGTGCAAGAGTTTTGTGCAGCTTATCTAAAATCATGCCATATTGTGCTCTGTGCTGTAGTTTTCTGCTATTTCAAAGATCAGGGCAATTAAGATTGCTCACCTATGATTAAGGATTGTTCCTCTCCACTGTTAAAGACAGCCTACTCCAGTGTGCTGAGATTTGTCTGTACTGATTCTTTCCACATTAATATTTTAAGTACACACATTTCTGATGGAGAAGTGCACATATACATCTTAGTGCTTCAAGACCTGTGGTACCTGTGCAGTTATTAGTATTTTAGCACTGCATAACTAGTTTGATTTGTTACTTCTAAGATCTTCCACTGCCTAATTCCAGGTGGCCTTTCCTGCTGGAACTCACAGTCTTCTTAGAAACACTTGAAACCCAGGCTCTCTCTTTGCCCCTTAGCGTTTCATACTTTTGGAGTATAGGAGCTGAACACTTTCGTTTTAAAGATGCTTCGTTCAAAATGAGGAAGCTTTCAGATGGAATCTATATAGAAAGCTACATGATCAGAAGCACAGTTCCTACAGTCTCCAGGGAAGTGAAAATCCGCCCCCCCCGATGCACGGGAAGTGTGGGACTGTCAGTGCATTGGACCTGTGGGCACTGTCCCTTGATGTAACCTTTGGGCTTTGAGTTCAATATCACACCCTATGCAGAAGCAAGATGGAGAGAAAAGACTACATAGAGGCTATTAAAGGGTGAGAATTCCTCCATTTCTGTTAGTCTTGATATCTGTAGAATTGAGGTTAGATCCAGCAGACCCAGCTGACAGAAGATTATACCTGAAAGAATTTCAGAAGCAAGTGGTTTTATGATAAAGAAATATTTTTTTTCTCCGATGTTAAACCACACTCAGTGCCTCTACCAGGCTTAAGGAAAATTTTACTGCTCCTGATCTAGAGCAATCTAGACTTCTCCTTTCTAATTATATATGTTCTAAGTACACTGTATCTATACAGTTTAAAATTAAGACAGATTTTAAATCTAAAAATAAAGATGAGGTTTTTGAATAGTCTCAGAAAAGAACAAGTTATTTTCAGAACTCATTCAACTTTTATGATCCCTTCCATGTAATAAATTAAAGTTCTCCTAAAAATACTGATGTACCATTACCTAATTAAACTATTTCACACAGTACAACCTCAGAAGCCTGGATGCTTCTCGATTCAATCTCTAGTAAATGTACCTTCCCAGTGATAGAGCAGGGAGTTCGGAAAATACCTGATTTCAAAAAGTGCTGCAACTGAAATTACTGTGGCTCATGCTAATACATACAGATCAGTCAGTATGGATGGAAATAGAAAAGGTCAACTCAAAAAGAGGAAATTTTTCATCTTGCCACAGGCCTTTATTTGCATTCCAATTGAACCTATTTTGAAGACCTTTTTCTGTGAATCTAATGAACTCTTGTACAGAGCTGTGTAGAGGTGTGGATTTGAGAAATGTCCAGAGGGCTCAGTGGAATGAGAGCGTCTTTCCTGGGGATAGGATTCAGCCTTTCTCAAGGACTAGACAGAGGAGACCTGGTATCTGATTACATGCCACAAATCCCCTTATTTAACTAACACTTGGAATCAGGGTCTTCTGTGATCTCATGGGCTGTTCTCAGAAAGGATGGGTATGGGGCAAAAATTCTCCCAGAAAAGAAATCAACTGCACCTTGGTGTAAGTCTGATTTCTGCTAAACTTGGCCCTCTCTTGGTCACAGACTCCTTAAAGGAGGTGTGAAGGCATCACAGAAAAGCATCAGTGGTACCACCAGGCTGGCAAGGTCACTTGCAGGTGACACAGCACAGTCCTGTGCTCAGGTGGGTCATCACCCAGGTGAGCTTCCACAGCCAGGGTCACAATATAGCCCCTTGGGCCTCTTCTGCTCTGACCAGGGGAGATCAGGTCTGGTTCTTGGCATCTGCACACCTCAAAGAGAGGGAGTACCTCCTAATCACAGCCTGCAACGGTAGTGCTGCTGCACTTCTTTTAATTTTAGCATATATTGTGTTTATAAGTAGTCAATGGCATGCAAGGATTAATGCTTAAAGCAGCATATGCTGGCTGATTGTTAGGAGTAGTGCTATTAAAAAGTGATAGTGCTCCAGCTATAAATGGATGCAATTTAATGGATAGTATTAGTAGCAGAGCTGTTCAGCTAAAGCCATGGCTAAAGGGACTCTGGTTTAATAACTTTCTAATTACATCTGTATAAGCTGGGTCACTTAGCAGCAAACTGACAGGTTTACATTTCCTTATATACTAGGTATTGCTCTGTGTATTAGCCCTACACTAGAATTGCAAATAGAAAATAATTGGGTTGCTTTTTTAGCCTCCCCAAATGGTTTAAATTAATGGCAGTGCAGATCAACACAATGCCTTCATGTGTGTGATTTTAACCTTCATTGATTTTCTCAGTTCCAGGGCAGCATGACATTGGCTAGAGAGCCATGCTGATGTGATGGCTGCCGAGCGCTGAAAGGAGGTTTACACAGCATTAGATTAGTTCCTGGTATTCAAGAGCACACATTATGGAAAACTGAAGGCTCAGTTCTCCACATTATGAGTGTTTGGTGTTATTCCTCAGGGCAGAGAAATTTAGTGTCATTCTGTTTATGAACGGCTGGCAGCAGCTTTGCACAAAGGTTTGAAATCCCTGAAGAAAATCTGATGCCCGGCTGAGATGCATCAGGAAAGTTTTCAGAGAGGATAAGCAGCAAAGCTGCAGCAGCTATAAACAAACAGGCTCGTGGAGATTGTACCTACCATCTTCCACAGATAGTGCACTGTAAATTGTATTAATTGTAGTCGTGCCTGTTACCATGACAGCTAGGTGCTGCAATTACCTCACACCTCGGGGAATTTCATGCTTAGTACAGCATTCAGAGTTTACTTCCCACTATTTTGCTTTTATTTTGGTATTTTTTTACACTTTGGAGAAGTACTGTGGAAAGCAGAGCAGAGATGTGCCTTGAAAGAAAAATGCATCTTTATACTCGCACGGGACTAAGAGCCCTGTTTAGTCATGTCCTGAGGAACCAGTAAAACATAATGATCTCTGTGGGGATCAAATGCAGTGACTGAGGCTGAGTTTTCCCTTGTATCTGTCCAGAATGGCCAAGACTCGAGAGAAGAGCTCCTTGGTGAGAGGGGCATGCTGCACTGTAAAATGACTTTGACAAAAAGCTTTACAGGGTGAAAGCCACAACATCCCCTCATCCAGAGGGATTAGCCTGAGGTCTAGCTGTGAGCTTCTGCCTAATCTAGGTACTTCAGCTCCAGGATAAGGCCACAGCAAAAAAAATATTTTTAGAAAGAATGTCCTTTTCCATTGGGATGCTTTTGAATTGGAAAGTTAGTTGCAGTAACCAGATGTGCTGGGCACTGGGGTATCAGAGCCAGGCAGGGACCACAGTGCTGCAAACCCAGGGACAGAAGGATAGGAGAGGGAAGGAGGCTCACTCACAGTACTTGAGAAAATACATCTGTTAATCCCTTCTTTAAGGTGTTAAGCAGGCTCAGCTGTCATGCAAGCCTTGTGCTGGTGATCCACTACAGCAAATTTCCACAAGTAGCAGATTTGAAGCTCACTTACTGTACAATATCACTTTGAAGAGTGTTGTAAACAAAGAGATACAGGCTAGGTGACATCCTCTGGGCAAACGTGAACCCTTTAGACTGAAGCTGGGAATTCAGGCATTTGCACCCAACCAGCAATAGTTCATGGATCAGGTTTCCAACCTGACATAGCAGCAGGGCCGTTTTATTTGAGTCTGTCAGCATTTTCACAGCATAAACCTCAGTGTTGCAGTATATCTCAGCTGTTTCTAATCCCTGAGAGCTGAGACTTGGTGTATAAATTGCTAACTCATATATTAATTTGAGTAGAAGAGGATAAAGCTATGTCTAAGTTATACAACAAATTACATTGATTTTTATTTCAGTTACACACATGCTGTCTGTCAAAGCCCTGTAAATTATGTTTTTCACTACAAGGAATTGCATGTTCATTATGTTTTACATGAACTGATGTCTTTTATATTGTTTTAAATGCATTTGAAATAGCCATTTTGTTTACATCAAATAAGCTTTAGCTAATACTCTGGTTTGTACATCATTACTCACTAATATTAGAATGGCAGCCAGGAACCAAATGTAGATCCTTTGGCTTTGGTCTTGTTCTTAATTTACGTAAAGGTTTCATAAAACTTTATTTTTAATCTGAAAGTCATGTATCACAGTATTTGCTGACAAAAATGCACCTGTCAGTGAGAGCCAGAAGATTATTATTGTTCAAATGTCACAGCATTCAAATATTAGAGAGATTTCTAACAGAAATAATAAAAATACATTTTTTTAATCTTGGGTATTTACAGAACATTGGTTATGTTTTTGACCTTAATCCCATTGCTGGTGCATGTTTATTTACCTGTGTGCTCTGAGGGGGACTTGATTGATTATTTCTTTTAAAATGTGGAGGAAAAATCCCTGGCAGACAGAAAAGAACCTCCAGCAAACAGAAATTATGTACGTGGGATATGCAAAACATAAGTGTGATCCGTTCTGTATGTAATAATACACTCATATGATAGCTTCACAGAATCAAATTTACTTCTCCTGTCTTCTAGTGAATTTTCCTGCATTCTAAAGAGATAGTGCTATTGTAGCCAGAGTGAGTAACATTTGGTATGTTAGCATACACCAGTCCAGAAGCCGCTGCATTTTCTCATGACTAAGGAGTTTTTACAGAGATGTTAATTCAAACGTCACAATTGTAAGACAAGTCAGATTCTCCCCTGATCTAAATCAGCTGAGGGCTTTCTCTTTCCACTCTCAGCCTGTACTGCCCAAACAGACTACCAAGAAATAGTGGTTTTCAGCCAAAGAAAACACATGTCAAAGTCTTTGGGATGAGCTGTCCAGTAATGGGTGATTCTGAGCTCCAGGTGCTGTTACTTAGCAACTTCTGAGAATGGATTAACCTTCAGTGGGCATCCCTTGCACTGCTTTTTGCACTCCTTCCTATTGCCAGGTGTAAGTCTCCTGCAGATCAGTCAGATATTTCCCTAAAAGAAATCCACGTATTGCACTGCACAGTGAGCTGGGTGCTGACACAAACCGAGCAGCTGTCTCAGCACAGCACAGCTGATCTGCCCGTGAACAATAATGCAGATGTACCTCAAACACCTTTTTCATGTATAGATCATCTTACAGGCCATAATCCAGGGCTTCACTAGTATAATCATTTTTAGATAAATGTGTTTTAATGTATGTGGTAATGTATTTGTTACAGCAGATAAACTAGAATAGCCTGACATGTATGCAGTTATTCTTTCTCTCAGATTTCCAGGCTATGCTTTGGTTAATCTCACTAACTGTTTAAAAATCCACAGCAATAAGCCAGCTTTCCTTTTCTTCGGCTGCACCCCCAAAAGAGCAAACTCTTTTGACTTTGGGAAGTCATATGTGGCAAACTATGTTAGATAATACATGAGTGCAGTGTGGAGAATCCTTTTGAAATGAGACTCACCTATAGGTGAGTGTTGTCTGTTATTTTGTAGCCTGCTCTTCTGATGTAAATGTAAAATCCCCATGAATATTAATGGTAATTTCCTGAGAATTTTCTAAATAGGAATGAACAGACACAATAAAAACCAAATCATTTGACACAACTGGTAAAATTCTTTATGCTGTAGTAATTTGTCAGAACCATTCTTTAACCCTCAGAATAAAATTGCTGCTTTCACGATAGCTATATGTTTTATTATCTTTTGTGTAAATAGTTATATTCACCAGGTTAACTTTCACTTAATATTATTTGGGGTCACAGAAATGGTGACTGGAAGGGACATGAGCAGTCCTAGGCCAAACTCCAGTTTGAACTGCAGCTAGTGCCAATGCATTCTCAGGTCAGTCCTGGTTTGGTCCTCCTAAGTCTTGAAAACACCAAGAGTGGAAATTCCACCGCTTCTTTTGGGCTATCTTAATCTGCCAGGCCATAGCTGGTGACCTGTCCTCATATGTCATCTACCACTGCTGCAAAGAATTTGGCTTTGCCACCTCTTTCATTAACCCTTAGGTAGCTGCAGGTTTCCCTTTTAACCCATTTTTACCAAGTGTTCAATTAATGTAGGAGTACAAGCATTTCCCTAATGTGCTTTTTGCTTGTGTTGCTGTTTCTGCACTGGCTGTTCAATTGCTGTGTAGGCTTTGCTCAAGCCACTAAGGGGAATTTTGTCTTGGTACAGCTTGTTCCCACAGTTTCCTGTACTACCTCTTTTCTGGTGCCTGTGGGGAACACAAGGCTAAAAGCATCTATGCAATCAAAAGGCTCCTCTACCCTCTCATAAATTATTTCAGTAGGTGGAGATAAAGATTTCAGTGATAGCAATAGGAAAGGCCAGGCCCAGGTTGTAAATGCAAGTTAAGAATACCACAGTAATATTTTGCTCATCTGTTTTGGCACAGAAACAGTCAAAAAATATTAGGCTCAAAGGCTTCCTGTCTTATTTTCCTCTGCCTTTCATTAACCTGGATGGCCAGCAGGTGATAACAATTTATGCAAATCCTTTTCCCTGTACAACATTTTACCTTTTGACAATAGGCAACCAAGCAGATGACAGAGCTACAGACAAGGGGTTTTTAAGACCCAATTTAAAATCTGAGATACCATATATTTTTCAAAAGCTTTTCTAAGGATAAGAGTATAATACCTTAGTTTGGTGCAATATTTTAAGACTTTGTGTTTCTAAAATCCAGTTTGAATTAGCCTTGAAATTTGAAGCTGTTTATGTCTACTGAACCAAAAGGCACTGCATGATGCATATAATAGAAAATATGGTAGAGTCACTCTACTTCTCCTCCCCTTCTGACACTGGTCTATAGTATTTGCAAAGAAAATCATCCAAAGGCAAAATGTCATAACTTCAGGAAAAAAATTTAAAAACTAGTCCCTTTGCAATGAGAGACTTAAAAAGCTTCCTTTTCCTTAGGCTTCTCCAGTCTTAAAATTTACTAGAAATTCTTGTCATCAAATATGCTTAGGATAAACTTGACATTTTGGGTGAAGATATTTCCAATAGCATGTTGTATAAAATGCATCTTGATTCTCAGAACAGCTTGGACAAGTCTGCTGCACCTTTGAGAAACAGCACTTTGGGAATGTGCATGCTGATGTGACTTGTGAGAGGAGGGCCCAGCACATAATGAGATGTTGACTTGCTCTCACTTCAAATCACACATTGAGAAGGAAAAGGTTGGGCAAACTGTCATGGATTCCTTCACTCTCAATCAGCCTGCCTATACTTTTGCCTGAAATAGACTTTTCTGTCAAAGTTTGCCTACTTTCAGGACCTATCAGTTGTTCACAAAACTCCTGATACTTTAGGTGGTGGAGTAGATTACCTCTTTGTGACTTAGATAATTCTTTTATCTACAATGGAGATTTAATTTCTCACCAATGTGGTCAGAATATTGGTGACATTATTCATAAGCATTGTCTCTGAAAGTAACTTTCTTCTATGTGTTATTAGTTAAAAACACTGTCAGTAATTCCAGCTAGTTTATTAACCAAGCCTACATGTGAGAAATTCACCATGCAGGTTACTCATTCAGTGCATGGGGTTTACAGATACAGTGGATGAACCATAAAACTGACCAGGAACTGCCTAAGGAAGCCAAAGAGGATTAAGTCACATATATTTAAGGAAACACAAAAAATCAGGAGATTAAGATGGGCATTAAAACTCTGAAGCTTATTCGACTTGTAGATTTTTATGTACCAGACAGATTTCAAGAAAAAGAAAACAATAGTAGTTGGAGACATTGTCCATGGACAATGCCTTATCTTCTGACCTGTAGATCACCAAGGACATGGGACAACCAGATTCAATTTCCTTGCTTTGAGAAATACTCTGACATGTCTGGTCTCCTGGAAGTTGTTGTAACTCACCAACATGTTCTCAGATGCTTTCTTTCAAGGAGTCCTGTTGAAGCTGTTGCGTTGTACGGGGAGTAATTAAATGACTGCTGGGCTAGAAGGGACCAACATCATAAAATTATATATTCATGGATGGATTTGGGTTGGAAGGCACCTCTGAAAATTTAAAAATTATCTAGTCCCAACCCTCCTGCCATGGGCAGGCACAGAGGGGGCACCTTCCACACAGCCCCATCCAACCTGACCTTGAACATTTCCAGGCGTGGTGCATCCACAGTTCCTCTGGGCAACCCCTTCTAGTGTCTCACCAACCTCATCATAAAGAATTTCTTTCTTATCTTGTATCTAAATCTACCCTTTCTTAAATTTAAAACTGTTACCCCTTTTCTATTATTAGAACCTTTTTTCATCTTTTTAAATGCCCCATTCCAGTACTGAAAGGCTACAGTAAGATGTTCCCAAAGCTTTTTGTTCTCCAAGCTAAAATCCCCAATTCACTGAGGTTTTCCTCATAGGAGAGGAACTCCACCCCCCTGATCCTTATGTGTCCATTGCTGAACAAGTATCCATGTGGCTAAAACAGGATAAGGTAGGAAACTGTGGCAGTGCCTTTTGCAGCCCTTATAGTGGCATCTCCCTGAGTATTTTTGTTATTTCAAAATTCATTTTAGCATGGATGACAATGTAGACCCTATCCTGGGTGTCACCAAATCCCTTTTAAAAGTTGCAAAGATCCTCCTGGCCGAGTTCAATGAGCACACCTGCCATTTGCTTTCTACATCTGTAGGTGATGCTTATGTTCAAGGGCCAGTACCTGTTTCAGCTACTTTGGATTAAATGGCAGAGGTGACCTAAAAACTGGTGGCTTAACAAAAGAGACACTTAAAGCAAATGGATAATCAACAAAGCTTTATTTACAGGGTATCAGGCCATTATATTAATGTTTTAAATATATGGCTTTTTGTCTCATTTATCTCTGCCCGAGTGGGAAAAAATCCGTAACAAGTGTAGCTTCCTAATGAAAATAATATGAATAAGAAAAAAATCTTCTTAGCTTTAAAAGTAAATGTCACGATCTATGTAAAAGTTAGTCTTTTGATACTGTTTGTGAGACCAACATCTTATTGAATTACCTTTGTGCTACTTTTCTGCTCTCTAAACCTCACTCTTCAAAGCTTTGTGGCTGCACATTGCTGTGTGAATAGGCTTATGGATGCTATGAACTCTTAACAAAAAATCCATTATAATGATACTTTGCTGTTTCAGGGATATTCACTGTATAACAATCCTAATGGTTCTGGTGAAGTAATAGGTATGGAAATGCTGGGTACAAGATAGCTTTTCCCTACTTGAGTTGCTGTATGAAAGGTTCCGGTTATTGATGATCTAACCACCTGCAGCACTTAAACTTGCTTTTTACTTTTGTCCCCAGCAGTAGTCCCATTGCATTCAGTAGGACTGCATACATGATTAGTCTGATCAAGGTCTAATTAGTGAAAGAAGTGCAGCCACTGGTGCAGCAGACAGAAGGCTGTGTCCTGAGCCTGTCTTCCAGACACATTTTTAACCCCTGTACCTTTATCCATGCACCCACACAGGCACGAGCTGAATACAGAATGTTATTCTGAAGAGGCATTTAAATCCTGATGTAAAATAGTTTCATAGTTTGCAACCTCTGGAGAACCAGACAAAAACTGTCAATTTTGATTCTAGAATATATCAACAGCCTAATCAGGATCATTTGGTGAATGCAGAGATCCCTTTCAAGGGGAAAGTAATAAGTGAATATTTATTTGTTCTGCTTTTGAAACAACAAGACCTTCTTCAGGCAGCAGTTAAGGGCTCCGTTTCTCCATGAAGGGATCAAAGAGCAAAGTTGCTCTGGCCCTGTGTGGAGCCACTGGAGAAACAACAAGATTTGTGTCCTCAAAACACTTTAGCCCACAGCCAGGGCAGACTCATTATTTTCCACAGCCCAAGTAGCCTACAGAAAATGGTTCCCCAATTTAACCAGCCAGGGAAGATGCTTCAGGCTGGATAATCTCAATCTTTCAGGTCTTTTGCTGCTAAGCTCCATTGCAAATGCCCACTGATGGCAATGATTATCTGCAATATTTAGTGCTGCATGTTTTGCACAATAAAAAGCAGTGATTGAGCTTTGGGTTCCTTTTTTTTGTTCAAACAGTCACAGTCTGATGTGCCAAAGATGCTTTTGTCCCATTTCCTAATGTGAAAGGATCTAAAAGGCATTTAAGTTCTCGGGGAATTATTAAATGAATGTTTTAAAGGGGTTTTTTTCCCTGTAAAAACTGTTACTGTTTAAAAAAATATTCCCACCTAAATTTTGATTCTCAAGCTCCTAATTATCATGCAGATATTAAATAGTTGAAGTAGGTAAGCACTGGGAGTAAACTGGAGAACTGACTAATGGCACAGCTGGGATATAGGAGAGTTGGTTGATGAAGTCTCATAGTACAAGTGTACCTTACATGGGCAACTGCACCAAGATGACTCCATAAATCATTCTGTTCATGAAAATGCTGCTGAGTCCTCAAAGCATTGTGAGCTTTTGTGGGCACTGAAAAGTCGTGCTAAGTGAATATTCATGATTCGGTGTTGACAGTGACTTTCTTACCAACCTTTGAAAAATGTTACTCATTCAGTCAGGATAAGGAACATAATACTGTGTTAATTAAATGCCCCACTAAATGACACAAATTGTGAGTATGTAATAATTAAAAGGAAAAGTTCATATAATAGTTCAGATAAAAATTTTCAGAGACTGAATATTTGGAAAATATTTATGAATTATAAATGAACAGCTAGAAAATTAATTATTGACTTGTGAATTATTTACTACCCCGAACAGATGTTAAAGTTCTGCATTATTTATTATGATGCATTGATTTAAGTGCTGAGTATAACCTATGAAAATAATAGTGATATTAAAATGGTATTATTTAAACAGGTTGATCAGTTGTAATTATTATCCCTATTTAACAGGAGAGTCAACTAAAAAACACAGGGAGAGAGATTTTCGAAGTACCCAAGGGGTGAGGGTTCCACAAGTCTAATAAAAATTAATGAGAGTTGCACTTCTGAATCCCTCAGGTGCTTATGAAATATCTTTCATTGGGAGGTTAAATTGCATTCCCAGGAGAAGCCAAAAGCTTGAAATAGGGCCTGGGAGTTCTGACCCCAACTTGAATTTGCTACTCATTGTATCTGATGTCTCCTGTTTTGGGACCGGGTTTTTTTGCTGTGGTGCTGGAATGTAAGAGTCGATAGATACCAGGCTTTCCTAGCTGGGCCAAACAGTTCATCCATCCTCTGACCTGCCTGCAGGTAACAAATCCATTGTTCAGATATTCATATGTTTGGAGTTTGCCAAGCAATTACTATCTCTTCATTTTTTTTTCTTTCTCCCCAAGACTGCATTGAAACAGAAGGTTCTTTTTGTCATTTTTTAAAAATGAAACTAACTATCCCTTAGCAGCCATCTCATTAAACTTTAGATTTTTCATCTTATGGGTGGAGTTGACTTTGCATATCCATGACATATTAAAAGACCTGAGGAAGGTAATGAAATTGCAGTGTTGGCACTGCAGTGATACAAGTAACCATTCAGCCATCCTGAAGATCTGCTAGAATCCTCAGACACAAAACAAACAGCCCCCTGCCAAATTCATTTTTGTCCCTTAGTGTTTTGGCTTTGGTATATTTCACAAAAGCACCTCTGTTTATTCCTGCTTTATGGCATTAGTTACAGGAATCTGTCAGAACATCTGTCTATCAGCTGTAGTATTTAAATTAACTGCATTGTGTCCTTCTTGCTTATTGTTCATCCAGGGTAAAAATACTTGAAAATACTTGGACATCTTGCTTAATTTAATTTTATTTTTTCTGTGCCTGATCTTATTTTCAAATTTTTGTAAGTAGCAGTCTATCAAAGTCCTGCAGTAAGCTTGGAGATCTGACCCTACATTCAGTGAGTTCATGTTACTTCTGTTTGCTAAAAATCTACACAGTCCAGAGGCAGCTCTCTTTTGGTGGTCCCAAATGGGAGTGACACTTTCTTCAAAAAGGATGTGCCACTTTCAAATACTCACCTATAACTTTTCCACTTGGGCCACAAAATAAAATGTAGAACATGGCTAAGGGAGCACAAGAAAGCCTGTATATATGATTGATTTTCCTTCTGGTTTTTACTCAGCTGTGTAGAGAAACAGATGTTGCAATCTTCACAATTTATACGGTAACTTTTGGCTAAAAACTTGAATGCATCTTATAAATTTTAATGAATTGAATTCTACAACAGCCTTGTGAGGGATTGAAGTTCTGCCATGTCCATTTTACAAATAAGAAAACTGAGGAACTGATAAATGTAATAACTTGAGAAAGATTATACAAGTGTCATGGGCAGACCTGGGAAGAAAACTAGAAACTCAATGCCCACTTATCACGTTCCCTTCCCAAGGTCCAAAAACCTATGGAAATCTGTAGAACAAAACACTTTGCTGTCATTGCTAGCTCTGGAGGGCTTTTTATGCTGCTCTTATGAGATTTGGCTTGAATCTGAAGATGGAAAGCAGCCTGTCCTCTTCCCATTCATCCTTTCATCTCCATCTGACCCATTGTGTGCCAACAAAATACTTTCGTTTGAAAAGGAGAGAATAGTATATGAAATTAAATATTTTAATCTGGGGATGAGCACCTTGGAGGATTCAGAAAGGGCTGATAAACACTGTGGTTTCCAGCTCATCTGGAGTAGATGCACTGGTACCATCCCCAGCTGTGGATTTATTGGTCCAGCTGTGTGGTTTTATGCCAGTGTGATTTGCTTTGTGTGGCCAGGCCACAAGAGGATGAACAGGGCTCTCCATAGAGGTGCCTTGTCCTGCCTTCTAGTGTCCCAATCAGCCCATAAAATCCACAGCTCTCCTCCTCTCTGCCCAAATCCCCCCAGCTAGCAGCTTTAACCTAACCTACCAATCAAAGCCTATGGCAACAACCTCTAGGCTTTGAAATAAACCTGTTGTTGTGCTGACAATATTATTAGGCACATATAAGGAAATAAATAAAATGTTTGCATCTTTTCTTTTTCCAAAGGTGTCTGTAATCCTCTTTAACTTCAGTTGTTAAAAAAAAAAAATCCTGTCTTTTATTTAAAATCAAATGGAGGCCTATTCTTATTGAAATGAGTTTCATAAATCATTCTGCCAGGACAAGTTGTTCAGATCTGATCATCACAATAAAATAATAATAATCTGTTATATAGAAATTAGTGTGAGCACACATTTTCTACTGTGAGGGGCAAAAGTGATCTACAGCAAGAAAAAATTCTCTGCTGGGATCCTTTTTAATAAAGAGAAGCAGCAAGCCACTGGAGAGGTGTTAAAAACATAGCACATCTTAGTCACAGGATTTAAAGCTGAATTCCAACAAAAGAGATACTAAGGAATGGTTTGGTGTTCTCTAAGTAAAATCTGTTGCACCACGCATATTTCATAACCATTCAGAGACATTTACTGACAAATAGATTGATATTAATATTTTGAATTAATGTATAACTAAGAGTCCTTGATTTTCTCAATGATAAATAATCCAGCAGTTCAACAGATGATAGATGTCCCTACTCTGAGAAGCTTGAGAGCTGACACTGAGGAAAATGCATAATGCAGCTGCTGCCCCTGAAACCTGGGGCTGAATCAGTGCAGGATTTAGGAGCCTACATCCAAAACTGTAGTCCAGCTGCCCTCACTTCTCTTTCCTTCAGTTATTCACATCTCTGTGTAATCATGAAAGTCCTGCAGCATTTGTGTTGGGTTTCTTCAGTGGTCACATACAGTCAGTGCCTGGTGAGGGCAGCCCAGCGCCTTTGGGAAAGAACACAGCATCCAGTCTGAATCTGTGCATTGATTAGAAATCATCAACTTCTTAAACTGCATCTGCAATTATTTGTGTTATCCACATCGGGTGTCTCTGCAAGTGAGCCTGGCTGGCCAGTTAGCCCGGGATGGCCATGCAGAGTTTCTGCTCAGAGGTGCTGATGGGCTCCAGCGCCCGTCTCTGGGTGAGAGATCAAAGATGTGCCAAGGCAAAAGCTCTCCCCGCTCCACCCTGACACACTGTTCCGATGCACGAGTCTCAGCATGTGACAAAAAGTCCCTTCTGGGTCTGAGCATGGGCTGAGAGCAGCTGTTAGAGGCACAGAGCATGGTTCCGAGGTGATGCTGTGCTCGATGTGCTGGGAGCAGGACTGGGCTGAGCTGCAGGCTCTGCCTCCTGCCCTGCTCAGCGCCCTGCTGCTCTCGGCTCTGTGAATTCCTGGAAATCGTGACTCCCTCCCTCCGAGCAGCATCACGTCTGCTCCCAGCAGCCTTCTCTGTCCTGAAAAAGGGCACAGCTCCTGTGCCTCAGGAGCCCTCCCCGAGGAAAGCCCATCGGGAGCGGGGAGAAGCAATGCCCCCAGCTCTGAGCAGCAGCAGGGGAGCTGCAGCATCGCTCTGCAGCCCTGCAATTAGCAGTGACCTGCTGCTGCAGCCACAGCAGCTGATGGACCAGCGCTGGCAGTCCGGGCTTCCTCAGCATGGACCTGAGACACGGCAGCTCAGCCTGTATTCACCCCTCACCCTTTAAAATTGTGATTTGTAATTGTAGCTCTAAACCATACACTGTAACAGTGAGACAGTACAGTTGTCTGATTTCTTCTCCTTTAAAAAGCCCTTTGGATTTATTCCCTTTCTCAGCCACTGGGAAGCAATTTATAACATTCTTGTTTTCTAGCTCTTGATTACAATGAGGTCCAGCTCTCTGGCCAAATGTAAAGTTTATTTTGTTTAACATCCATTTTGATAAATGTGTAAACAAATTGCAATCAAAACTGTATTTTGTTAATACACTCTTCAGAAATTCTCTTCCCCTTAGCACATTATTAGACATGAAACCAGGACTAAAGCCTAACTTTTAGATCTCTTTATTCAGTGTTTTAATAGGGTATGAAGCAACAGAGCCTTCATAGTCTTGGATCTATAGTCTTCTCCTTAAATTTTGTTCTGTACAACAAAAAGCAAAAGTCAGGGCTCTGTAAGAAACCCACAGAAGGATAGCAGCTTAAAAA
Organism: Catharus ustulatus; assembly: GCF_009819885.2. NCBI lineage: Eukaryota > Metazoa > Chordata > Aves > Passeriformes > Turdidae > Catharus > Catharus ustulatus. The sequence continues at coordinate 8,840,489 of NC_046221.1, read as the reverse complement.
TAAATAATGACCTTGATGATCTGTTTGTTAGGTGTTCTGCTCGTTTTCCTTCAGGCAGATGAATTGCCTTCTAAAATCTAGAGTGGTATGGAGAGGTTGTTTCAAAGATACAAGTGGTGAGACAAAATGGGAACTGCCAAGAGAAATTAGAAACTGATATTTGTTAGAACTTGTCTGATCAAGTAGAGTCAGAGCTTGTTCCTGAGCATCTCCCCTCTACTGCTCCATCAGCTGAAGTAACCTGGGTATCAGAGTAAAAGCTTTGGCAGAACCAAAGTCCTACCAAGGAAACTGGGTACTATGCTGTATTTTAGCCCAGCTCTGCACCTATTGCAAGTACCAAGTGCAGTGGGCAAATTTCTCGTAAAAGAACCCAATTGTAACAAGGAATCCCATTGGAAGAAGTGCCAGATTAAATGGTTGGGATGAGAAGTCATTTGCAAGTTTATTCCACCTCTTGTTTCCAATTGGATGAATGCTCAAACTTATGAGGGATTCACAGGATTCATGGGTAAGACAGGATAGTTTTAGTCTTCTTCCTGAGACATTTCCCATTTTGAGGGATCATTCAAAGTGAGAAGGGGGAACCTCTACAAAGAAGTTTGATGTTCTTGTTTTAAGGCACTTGTGTCATATTCCTATCCTGAAGGAGTAGCTTTTCCATGAAGGCTGGGAGGAATCAATACACAGCCACTCTTCCACCTCTTTGATGCAAGGGAATCCTCGAGGACCTGCCTACCCCAGCCCTGCAGCTGGTTGAAAACTGCAGTGTCACAAAGCAAGAGTGGGCCAAGATCCAACACTCATTCATGGATGAGATAAACTGATACAGAAAGATATCATTTTTCTTTGTAGTATATATGATAGTCATGTTTCCAAACCCTGCAATTTCAAAATTGTGTAATTGTCATATAATGGTAATCATGGTTGTTACACTGTGTTATGTCTGGGGGGAAAAATGGGTAGGAAATTTGTTCTGTGTGAAACTACCAGATTGAGGTATACAGCAGACACACAAGCTTGTGTCTACATTAATTTACCCACTTGACTGCATCTTAAATTTCATATCTGTTCTATCATCCTCTTAATTAAGCCCTAAGTAATTTAAAGCTTTGAGGTGGACTACTGTTTTATTTCTAGCTGTGGTGCATGGAAGTGTGATTCATACGTGTGAATAAAAATAGATGAGGACAGACCTTCCCCAGTGTAAACTGTTACAGCTCCAGAGATTTGTCTCTCAGAGAGGAGGCAGGAGAAGTGGCATAGAGATTTTTGTCATGGTTTTAGGGCAAGGTTTGTTACTCATACATGGCAGAGGTACGGGACCGTGCAGAAGGGGCTTCAGGGCTGAAGCCTTGAGTTAGTCCCATTTTGTATTTGTTCCTATCTAAAGGCAGATAAATGATGAGGTAAACACAGAGAAATTCTCACAATTGAGAAATTAAATACATCCTGCTGAAGAAATAAGGTGAGGAGGGCTTCTGAAGAAAGTAGCACCTCCCTTTAGCAAATTTCTCACTTCATGTAAAAATAGCCTGTGCTCAAGTGTGTGGTCAGTGGGGAGCTCCCTGCCAGGGCAGCTTCAGCACATTAATCACCTACCTTTGATATCCAGATAGGAAGTCCACTCTCAAAGGCACCCCAGAACGTTATGGCACTGAGTCTATAAACCAAAAAATGTGTTTTGCTGATCCAGACAATGTTGAACAACTGCGTTTTGAAACAAACAGATCTATTGCTATGTGAAACTCCTTCTGTGGCACTGAATAGAAGCATAATTACCAAAGATTTGAAATCAACTTCCAGCTGAAAACTTGCCACAATATGCTTGTGTTTCATAACTAAACCTTTCCCTTCAGTCCGTGCTGGCAGTGGCAAATTTCTGCCTCTTGCTAATGCCTAATGAGCAAAGCCTGTTATCAGTGTGACTGGGCTACAGTTAGAGGTAAAATTCAGAATATAACCCTTCAGGAGACTGGTGCTGGTGAAAAATTATATCCAAGTATACAAATGATAACTAAATATTTCCAAAACTTGTTCTTTCATTTTAGAAATAGTAATAAATTAAATCAGAAACAAGATACCAATGATCCCTCAGCTACAGCTGTACCATGCACTGCCCTTCCTGGTTTTAGGATGAAAATACTACATTTATCTTTCTGAGTGGCAGGAAATTTATAATCAAAATCTTTAAGTTAATTTAAAGAGTGGGATCACTTTCAGAATATATTTCTCTGATGGTGTCTTCTAGATCCTGATAAAATACTGCTCCTCACCTTCACATAATCTCAGTTGATTCATGGGATTCATTCTCTTTTTCCATGTCATACAGTTGAAGTGGGAACACAAAACCCAATTCTGAAAACTGTATTTTAACAGTCAGAGTATGGTGATTAAATAAATGAACAAGTGGGCAGTGACAAGTTCCCCCTGACCATGAGGAAGAACTACTGTGAGGGTGACTGAGCACTGAAAGAGGTTGCCCAGAGAGGTTGCAGAGTCTCCTTCTGTGGAGATATTCAAAAGCTGTCTGAACATAATCCTGAGTAATATGCTCTAGCATAACCTGCCTGAACAGGAGGTTGGACTAAATGACCTCTATTGGTCCCTTCCAACCTTCCCCACATTGTGATTCTGTCAAAAAAAAAAATTATTTGAAAATTCTTTTTGATATGAAAAATGTCTGCAGCATTTTGGCAAATTAAGTGCTCAGTGGAAGCTATATATTGAAAGAAATAAAAATACTTTTGTTTGGTGCTTTTTTCCACTGGATTTACTGTATTCCTTACATCTGTCCTCTGATGGTTTTTTCCTCTTTTAGTAAGGGAGGAAAATATAAAGAAAGAACTTAAAAAAAAAAAAATAGGGCTATGCAAAAATAGGAGGACTTTAACGACTAAAAAACTCAGAAGCAAATTTCCAAGACTCTCTGCATTATAAAAAAATGAAAGAAATGAAAAATTTTTATAAGAACCTGAAGAACAAAAAATAGTTCAATTTTGTTGTTTTTCCTCATTTTCAGGTTGGCTCTACTACAAAGAAAATGAGAAAACTGTCATTATTATCATTAATCTGGTTCCATTCAGCCATGCTGTTTATCTACAGCAGACCCAGTAATGCAAAGGGAAGGCACAATGCCTTTATATTAATATCTCCTCTAAATATGCAAGAGTTTATGAATAAACTATTTATCAGCTTTCTTTGTGACCAGCTCTGAATTTTCTTTAAATTTACATTATTATTACTTGTGAAGTACCTTCCACTTTGACTACAGCTTATTTTCTTCTGCTTCCATATGATCAAAGTGTCTAATGCAGAAGGACCTTCTGCTCTGCCAAAATATGTCAGAGTTTCCCAGCTATGCCATGGAAGGAGGATGGAGCAGCATTGTACATGAGATTAATGTTATGCTACAGATTGGTACAAAGAAATGAAAAATAAGTTATAAAGCCCAGTACCATGGCCTGGATTACATGAAATTAGGACATTTTTCAATTTGAAATTTTCTTACTTTAGGATACAACATTAAAATTCTCTCTGTGTGTGGAGAATGTCTGCACTGTCTCATTTCAGACAATTTTCTTTCCATTCATCTTGTCTACTACCATGTAAATATGTTTTCAAAGTTATTCTTCCTTTCCAAGCAGCTTTTGCTGGCATTGCTTACATTCTGTGTGTTTTGTCGCTCTTCATTTTTGTCCTCTCCTTCCTCAATCAAGTGTTTGAACAAGAGACGACAGCGTTCAAGTTTTCTCTGGGGATGTTAGGTAGAACAAGATAAAATCAAAAGTTGGGTCGTGTCATGATATACATTTATTGAGACAAGAAACATCTCTATCCTAAAAGAGTGTATGTTTGTAGATGTATTTTTAAACTAATGACTCACTGGATGTGTTGCAATTTTTAATGGGGCGTGAGTAATGCCTGGGAGTCTGTATTTAAATGTGAGGGAAATCTTGACATTTTAAAAGGGAATTCTCTGGTGTTGTTTCTATGGTAACTTTTCTAAGGGGATGATATTTTTTCATTTGATTTTTAATTGTGATCAACAGTAGAGTAAGTAAAATATTGAACATAAAAGAAAAGAAATTATATTTGTTATAAGCCCTTTCAGACCAGCAAGAGACCAAGACAATGGTTGCAAATCACTTAAGTCCTCAGCTGGGGCCCTAAAGAATTTTCTGTGGTTCATGGACTTGACTTGGGGCAAGGGCAACAGGGTGAAAAGGCACAAGCCTGTTTTGGGGAACATAGATAGTGGGGTTACAACCAAGAAATCCCCAGTAGAGCCAGTGAAGCTTAGTGAACACAGGATAATCAGTCCCAAAGCTTTACAGAGCTAGAGAAACAAACCTATTAAAACCAGTGAATTGGAGATAATGACATAGGAACATGAAGACCTTAAAGAGTATCTTCACACATCCTTTCCTCAAAAGCATCTTCTCAATCTCCTTGAAGAACTGAACAGCAGAATTTTTAAATTAATTTTATTAATTAATCATTAAGCTACAACTCTTAAAATTTCCTGTATGTCTTAAAACAGTGCAATACTTTCAGGCATAGTTTCCTTTTACCTGTGAAGTCAGACCCTAGTGTGCTTTTTTCCTACAAGCAGGGCTAGGTAGTAGGAAAAGGTGCAAGCTTTGATGGCACACATTTCCTGGTCTCTGGGAGAGTTACACTTTCATGCACCAAACAATTGATCCAGGCACCAAGCCTGTAGCTCTTCACTGGGTATATTTAAAATCTATCCTGTAATCTCCATGGTGCATTTGGGAGCTCTGAGGCCAGGACCAGAGGGAGGCTTGAAGGACGTCCAGATGAAAATTTTCCAAAGTACTGTTCCCCATTAATTTCCTTGATTTTACAAGGAAATGTAGCACATAAAACTTAGAACTAGCTGTCTAATTCCCTGTGGAAAACTGAATTATGTATAGTTTTAAATGGTAAACACCTAAATTTTCCAGAGCTCCATGTGTGAAAAGGGTGCATCATAAGTATTACTGACAATTTAAACTTTGGTATTGAATTAAGAGAAATCTTTAAGATTTATTGAAAAACTTTTTGTATAAAGTTGTCATACAGAGTGATTAAAAGGAGGGAAGAGGCAAAAAGGTCTTTCTTTCAAGGACTGAGCAAATCACCAAAAAAAAGGGATAAACAGAACATCTTCACAGAAACTCTGTCTTTCCCTCTGCAATTAGCTTTGCATGAGAGGCTTGTCAGTGCACGTCTTCTCAAGCTTTGACATGACCCCTCCACTCTTTGCCCTTCCAAAACTCTTCCAAAGTTATGGGGATACAGTGATGTAGCTCTTAGGGTCACTTGTAAGACCACAGCTGAGGATGAAAGCTTCTGTTCATATAAATCACACCATTGTTCTTCTTCCTTCATTTAAAGGAGACTTCATGATAATCACTTCAAGCACCAAGTGTCTGAGTCCAAGTAAAAGCTCAGGGACCATATACATCTACTGGGGATTGACATACCTATGTCAGTAAAGCAGTGACTCTGAAGTCTTACTGGTTTAACTGGAATTTTGAATTTGATCTCTGTTTTGAAATCAGTTGAAAAACCCTACTGGGAGTGCATGTGCGTGCCTCATTAAGTGGAAAACATAGGATAGGTGCTTTTTCAACAACCTCTCTGATTTCATATGTAATGTGAAGCTACGTATTTAAAGCACATATTTTTAAAATGACTGTGTGACACATTCATGCTAGCATGCTATCACACATGATTGTTTATCTAGGTTTTATACTTGTGGTTGTATAAACTGATGCAGTCACCTTCTTTTTTTCTGTAACCAGAAAAGGCAAAATTTTTCAATGTTCTCAAATGCTTGTATGACTCAGAGAAGAAAGGGACTTTCTGAAAGTTATGTATTCTCTATCCTCCTTCCTCTAAGTATCAGGATTTTCCTTCTCTTTTTGGTAAGTGGCAATATTTTCAGAATTCTAGTTATATTACAAATGCCACAGACATAGTGCCCACTTGCTTTATTGGCTAAGGGCCTGCTTCCAACCAAGAAGGGACATTTTGTCATTTCTTCAGTAGGAGAAGAAAAAGAGGAAAACCCTGGTAAAATGCTTTCTAAAATAGAGAAGTGGGGTGTGAGTGGAGGTGGTGTCTTTATTAGATACAGTAAAAGTACATTTAGGATTTTATTGGGTGTCTGCCATCTTTGCCAAATTATCTGCTGAAGCCCAGCTCCAGGACCAGTATTTCTGGTGGTATTTCTAATGCTGCTCAGACTTCCACTGTTTCTGTGTGTCACAACATAAAATCAAGGCTTTTATCAGGGACCCTAAACCAATGGGAGCAGCAATTAGAAATCTAAAATAAAGGGGAGTTCTACCAGTACATGAACTTAAGTTGACCAGACAGTGCTTTGCAATTCTGACTTTTCTCAAAACTTTGTACAGACAGATTAAATGCTGTCTGCATCCATTTTCATGGAAGGCATTGCTGAATGTTCCACAGAGATGGTCATGCACTGCAGGCAGAAATGGAAGGTCGGTGCCAAAAGAAACTCAGTGGGACTGTGTGAAGCACATAAGAACTTTGTAAACTGTCTGCTTCAGAACTTTAAACTATTTATAAAAGCATTTTATTAATTTAAATTTATAATGCAAGCAATTTAAAGCTAATAAAAATGTTCTAACATCAGATTGAGGTAGGTTGGAAGTGAATTTCGATCGATATAATGAAGGACAATTTTCTAACGTAATCTATGTTTGTCCTGAGGCTACCAGTATTAGGAGATAAGATAGAAAGAGCAATATCTATGTCAAAGGCAGAAAAAACACATCTTGATTTCAGATCTCCTTCAGATTTGCAGCACTAGCTACTATTCTGAAAATACTTTTCCATAGTTAAACTGTACTAGTTTGTTTTCATCTCAGGAAAGAAGAATCAAACACTCTGTCCATTATGATATTAAAATAGCACTTAAACAAACTAATCTGCTGATGTTACAGTAGAGAAAACTGATACCACAGTTCTCTGAATTCTTGGCACATACAGTAGTGATGCATAAAAGGAGTCCATCATTTCGATGATAGCCACATTCTGTTATAACAAGATCACGGTGTAAAATCATGCATTTCTCATCATGTTTTGCCATTAAACATGTTTAAAGTTGGCATTTTTATAGAAGCTTCTCAACCAGGGTTTCATAATAATAGTATTTAGTCTCATGTTAAAATCTAGATTAATATTTTTATCTAAATTTCATTACTATAAACCTAATTTCAGTGGAATTAGTTTCAATACTGCATTTTTTTTTTTTTGTGAAATAACAATGTACATAAAGCCTCCCTCTGAAAACATTTGCTACTGTGTTCTAGGCGGTATTCTGATTGGCTCTGCTGATTTATATTTGATTTCTTAGAATGAAAGGGGCAGGATTGGGCCCTACAAAGACACTCAAAATGTTCTGTGTAAAGGACAGGTTTCAAAACACCTGCTGTGACTCCTAGGGTATTTTGAAACTTCGTCTTTAATATTTAGTTTCCCTTCAGCTGATGATGCTTCTCAAATATTTGAAGGATAGAATTATTACTGAATTAGGTAGAATTACACTTTTTATTTTGTGACATAGCTACTAACAAGCCTCCTCTACCTTGTCCTGTGTTTTATCTCAAGAAAGAGGTGCACCTGCAAATCTAGAACATGTCAGCTTTAATTAAATTGAATATTAAAAATGCAATTTATCCACTGCTCTTGTAATATTTTGTCTGTGGATCAGTAAGCATCACAGGCAAGTGGATCAGAGAGATCTAACAGCTTTGGGGTTTTTTAAGTTACCTGGGAAATTGTAATAAAGTAAAATCTTCATTTGTTTAAAAATGTCTATAAATGCATCCAGTTTTATCTCACTGATTACCTTTATAAGCAGTACATTATCAGGATGCCACTTTTAGAGGGCTACATCAGCCTCCTGGAAACTGAGCTAACCTTTTCTGACTGTGGGACCTCATTTCACTAATGGGAACCCCCAAATATTTCTGTGTCTCTTTCCTATTTAAAAATCAACAGTCAAGAGGGCCAATGTGAACAGAGAACTAATCAATAGGAACATTTGCATCCAAGTTTGTTTTGATGAAGCACAAACTATTTTATTTATTGAAACTGTATTAATGTAATTAAAATAAATGGAAAATGCACTCTTTACTTAATTAATATTTTAAGCTGTCTCCGAAGAATAGTATGCAGCTTGAATTTAGTTATCATTTTAAAACTGCAAGACAGATTAATTAGATTCAAATCTTAGCCAGAATGAAATAATTTTCTTAATAAAGCAAAGAGCTCTAGAATTTACTTGGGTGTAGAATATGTCTGTTGTTGATCTTCACAGATGAGCATGAGAAGATAAGACACAAAACTCGATGGAGTCTAGTGGTTAAAATTCTGCTAACTCTGCTTTTAAATTATGGTCCTAGATGTTGGTTCTAATTATAAGAAAGATGTGGTGTTTTCAAGACATGGGAGATCTGTCTCTTTCTAATACATGTAATCCTAAAGTAAAGTAATTTAAATGCATCTGGTATAGGAAGTTAATATTTGGAAAAGATGTTTTGTTCATTGGAGTGAAGGAAATTCAACTTTGATTTCAAGATCCACATGAACAGAAAATCTACGGAAAATCCTCTACAACATTCCTTGATCTGTATTTAATGAGCAAGACTCCAAAGGATAACTTGTAAACAAAACAACAGTGAGATTAAATGGGGGTTTAGCTTTATCATACATGCTTTAAAAGAATGAAAATCTATTTCATGCTGTACATTGTGCAAGCATTTGCAGAAAGAAGGGGCTAAACTTAGAAGTGCAGACTGATCTTTAGTCAGAAATCAAGGCAAAATGGTCAGTGTGCTTTTCAGTGCCCAGCTATGAAGAACAGATTTTTAGGGAGTCCTGACAAACACTGGTAGTTCTCAGGCAAGAGTTTTGTTCTGCAGAAGATGGAAATGCGTTTCAGCATCATTCTCACTGAAATTGCAAGATTTAGAATATTTTGAGTTTAGGCATAGTTCAAATACAGCTCTTGAATTTGGATGAATGTTAATGTGAATCTTCAAAATACCGGTATTTTTAGATGCGCTAAACCCAAAGAAACTGTCTCAAAGTCATTTATACTTTCAATGTCAACTTTTTTTTTTCCTTAGAAAAAGACATGAAACTTTCTAGAAATTTTATAATGAAAGGTTGATGATGACAGGCTTCTTTTGTTTCTCCATTTTTTAATTAAATCATATGAAAAAATTAATCACTAAGTCAATTCACAGATATGTGACCAACAGTTCTATAGATACTTTAAAAGCAGATTTTTAATTTAAAATTAGTAAACAATTGAAAATTATTTCTTCTATCTCTCAACACCCTCTACATTTTTAGTGAATAACATGTTAAACATACTATGTTTAAATAATTTGTCCCTGTGACATAACCCTCACAAATATCTGTCATTGCTTCAAAGGTCCTATTTAGAATGGGATAAAAGTAATGAAAATTACATAAACATGGAAAGTTTTTAAATGTCACCACAAATTTCTCAAAATCTCACTATTAAAAAAAATATGTATTTTAGCTAGTATTTGGCTGTCTCTTGACACTTGGCCAATCAAATTCATGTTCAACCCATTCAGGACCTGACAGTTCTGAAAAGATACAATGTTTTCCCAGGAAATGTTAATGAATATATTTTTAAATACTAAATATAAACTACAAAGCTAGTGGAAGCATTTATCAGTTTCAGACAGTTCATTAGAGGGATCAATATGCAAACACACGTGTCCTTTTAATGAAATCACTTGGCGGGTTCATTTATCTTTCAACTTAAGCAATGCAGGTTAGTGAGCAAATTATGTGTGCTCTGGCTCTTCCGGGGCAGGAGAATATCAGACAGAGAGGGTCCTCTCAGGCTGACAGGCTGACAAAGCAGTGCTTTCAGACCAAGCACTACAAACGGGGCTGAGGAGATGCTTGAAGAAGCCAAATCTGTGTTAATGTGCGGGAACGTGAAGGATTTTGCGTGAGCAGAAGCCAGGTGAGGAATACTTCTCCTGCTTGGAAACCTTCTTTTCAGAACGGTGGCGATGTAAAGAGCATCTTACTCGCCCTGGAAAGGGAAGGCTGGGTGTGAGTGAGATGTTAGTGGGGGTGAGCTCATGGCACAACCGCTCTGCACTTTCTGGACACGGCAGAAAGACGCTGTACAGGGGATGGTGATGGCACTTCGGTGCTGTCCCGCAGGTTTAAGTGAAGTGTCGCTCTGGGGCGGGGCGGGGATGCTCTGGGAACTCCGGCGGCCCTTGCCCTTCCTTGGCTCCTCGCACAGGTGCATGTCCCTTACCCAGGTGCCGGCTGCGAGGGGCGCTGGAGGGATGAATACTGCCGAGAGGAAAAGGAGGAATTGCTGCACGGCGCTGCTGCGGTGTCCTCGGGACAGCTTGGGGAGCCAGGGCCGCCCGCTCCAGTCCGGAAGGCAAAGCCCTCCCGGGCCGTCCGGGCGGCAGTGCCCGAGCCCCAGACAGCTGCCGGGACAGCGGGACTGTGGGGAAAGGGCGGCCTGGCCTGTCCATCCCATCGCATCCCATCCCATCGCATCCCATCGCATCCCATCCCATCGCATCCCATCCCATCGTATCCCATCCCATCCCATCGCATCCCATCGCATCCCATCCCATCCCATCCCATCCCATCCCATCCCATCCCATCCCATCCCATCCCATCCCATCCCATCCCATCCCATCCCATCCCATCCCATCCCATCCCGTCCCATCCCATCCCATCCCATCCATCTCGCACAGCAGCTCCGCGGCTGGGGAAGGGCCGGGCGGGGCTGGGGTCCCTGCCCAGGGGAGGGAGGTGTGTGCAGCTGCCCGGTTCAGGACAGCTCTGCCCGGGAGCAGCCGCCGCTCCGGCCGGGACAGCCCCGGGGCACAGCGGCGCGGCGGCGTGGGGGCGGGACGGCTGGGGAGGGAAAGGGAAAGGGAAAGGGAAAGGGAAAGGGAAAGGGAAAGGGAAAGGGAAAGGGAAAGGGAAAGGGAAAGGGAAAGGGAAAGGGAAAGGGAAAGGGAAAGGGAAAGGGAAAGGGAAAGGGAAAGGACTGCCCGCCTCCATGGACAGAGGAGAGCTGGCTCTGCCCTGCCTGTCATCCCCAGACGCAGTGACAGCGGGAAACAATGGGGCCAGGGAAGCGGGAGGGCTGTTCATCGGCGGGGGAAGGGAGAATGGAAGGGACCTGCCACCCTGCCGCTCTCCGCCCGCTCCCGTCCCGCTCCCGCAGCCGGGGCACTTCGTGGGCAGATGCTGGGGGGGGTGGGGGAGCCCGCAGCGTGTTTATCGGCGGCATGCGGGAGTTGGAGGGAGATGGGGAAGAGCGCGGGGTCCCTTTCGTTATAAGGGTCGGTGCTGCCCTGCGCGGGAGCGCGGCTTTGACCGGGAGTTCGGGGTGCGCAGCGCCGGGCACGGCTCTGAGCAGCGCCTGCCGCGCTTTATCGAACTGGACTCCGCTACTGTCCCGGGGCTTGTCGGAGCACACTCCTCCTTCCTAATTTCGTGTGTCGTTTGGAGAACGAGGATGAGAGGGGAGAAAGTTTGGATCGCCTTTGCTTGGCAATGTGTGCAGGAAAGTCTTTTTAGGAAGAAGGGTTGTAGCTCCTTTAGTGTATTGTGATGCAAATTACTTGTAGCTTTTCCTTGCTGTCCTTGTTTGCTTTTATTTTTGGCTTTCTGTCATTGTTCTACCCTCCACTTCCATCTTGCAAGAGAAGAGACCAAGAAAAAAAAAAAAAAGAAAAAAAAAAAAAAAAGAAAAAGAAAATGATGGGGGAGGATGCACGTAAAAAAATCAACCAAAAGAAAAAAAAGGGGGGAAAAAAAAACCAAACCACAACAAAAAAACCCAAAAGCCCGTACATCCTCAACAGAAACCCCAAACAGCCAAACAGCTTTTCCAAATGAGTGACACAGCCCGTGTCCATTCATCGCCGCACTCCGGCGAAGGGTTTCTGCACAGCCCAGACCTCCTTAGCCAATTGCTGCCAGCAACATGTGGAGGGGAGGCATCGCTATAGCAACCGGTGGATGGGCCATGTGCGGCAGCCGGCAGGGGCTGCGAGCAGCCCGATATAAGGAGGGCAGCGCCGGGGCGCGCCGGCATCCTCCGCCCGCGCCCCGCGGGGACCACCGGGCCAACGGGGCCGCCGCCTGCCCCCGCCGCACCGCACCGCGCCGGGAGGCGGCTGCGAGGGGCGGCTGTGCTGGCCGCCGCCTTTGTCTGCGCTGAGGAGGGGCGGGGGGGGGAGAGGGGGAAGTTTTGGCACCGGAGAAGGATTGCTGGAGCCCGCCGAGGTGCGCCGAGCCCTCGCAGAGAGGGGCCCGTCCCGGCACGCCGGCAGCAGGTACATGCGGCGGAGGACGGGGTGGGGGGAGCGCCCGCGTCTCTCGAGCGGCCCGGCCGGGACTCGGGAGAGCCTTGTGCGCGGCGTGGGCTGCGGGGGCGGCCGGGCTGGGGCAGCTGCTGCCGCCGGCCGGGGCCGGGCCGGGTGTCCGCGGAGCAGCGCGGACGGAGGGGTCGCTTCGGCTCCGGGCGGCCACCACAGCCCTGCGCGCTCCCGGCCGAGCGCACCGCGGGGATGCCCCCGGAGCGGGCCCGTCCGACAGGCGCGGGGCGGAGGGGGCAGCGGGCCCGGCGGGCCAGGACGCGCTCCCGGCTCGGGGCCCGAGGACGGGACCCCGCGGTGGGTGCGGGCGTGCGGCCGTGAGCCCCATCCCCAGGCGGGGACGGCCGCGGGACCCGGCCCCGCTCCCGGCGAGACGGGGCGGCTGCTCCGCCGACGGAAAGCTGGTGCTTGCCAGCATTACCGAGAGCCGGCTCGCTTGCTGGCACTCGGCTGTAAGGGCGCCTTATCTAATCCCTGAATTATGTGCCTTCAGCATCAGCATTAGATCAGCGCTGGCGCTGCGGCTCGTGTTTCTCTTGCTAGCTGAAGATATTTGATTAAGCTCGGCTATCGCTGACCGTCCTCTTGGCTCGGGCTCTGACACTCTGTGACTTAGACCTGCCGAGTCCCTCTCTTTCACGGTTTTACTCTGGCTAACAAAGCCTGGGCTGCGGAGGAAACCTGCTTCCTGGTGCACCCGCTCTGCTGCTTTGCCCTAGCTGCCCCCGAGTCCTTAGAGACGGGGATCGAAGTTTCTTCGCCGTGATTTCTTCACCGTCTCCGAGCCCTCCTCTTCCTGCTGCCACCTCAGAGGTGCACTGTGCGCCTTCGGACAGGATGGGCTGCGCTCCTCCATCTCCGCCTCACCTACCTCTTCCACAGGCATGGATGTGGCTGTCCAGTTTCCTGAGTTGTGTGTTATCCCTGCACATCTCAGTGATGCTGTAGGCTTTTGTGCTTTACTCTTTATCTAACTGCTGGCTTAAAAAAACCCACCCAGAACCTCATGAAAATCTTGAAGCTCATTGAATTTCCTCTTTCACAACCTTATTCTTCCATGCCACAAACTTCTTCGGGGTGCTTGGACATTCTGGCATTTCAGCATCACCTTGTAGTGGGATTCAGAATAATAGCTCTAATTTCTTGTAACTCTAACCAGAAACTTCACTTCTGTTTGCCTTTAGGAAGCCAGAAGAAAATATCTACCATTGATCAAGGGATCTTTGAACTCAGTGAATTCTTGATTGTATTCAGTCATTGTTCATGGTATTAATCCTACTAAAAGGTATAGAGACGCTCCAGAGTGCTTTGTGGTGTTGAAGGTTGTGGAAAGATCATTGTACCCCTACAGATGAATAGATCTGTGGCTTTTGCAGTGACCTTTCTCAGTGATTTGAATAAGCTGCAGTTCCCAGAAATCCATCTGCCTTTTGTGTTTGTCGATTTGTCTAATCTTTCCGACCCCTAAAAGAAGCAAAAAGTACCTTCCCATCCGATTTCATCCTCCTAGTAAAAGCATTAAATTGACCTCGTTTCAGGTGATGAACTGACATTTGCTGAAAGTGATCCTGGAGTCAGGTGAGCCTTCCGGGTAGAGAAGGAGGGGGTGTGAACAGGGAGTCAGAAGGTAGCGGCCCCAGAAATCTCTCAGTAACTCTGAAGATAATACCTTGAAACACCAACAAGTAGCCTGGACCAAACAGCCTGGGTGAGCAGTGCTGAACACAAGGAGTGTTACATGCACAAAAGGTGAACATCCCCAGGCCCTGCTGCCCTAGCCTAACCTGACTGGGAGCACAGCAGAGGAGGAGGGACAGCAACCAAAACTGAGGTAGATCCTGCTTTCCCTTCTTTTTTGTTTTCTTACTTTATGAAAGGCAAAAAAAAAAAAAAAAATCTCTGTAGCTTTCCTGGGGACAGATTATGGTAGCCAGGCTCCTCCTGACGTAAAGTGTTTCTCTGGTTTTCTAGTAACCTATCAAAACTTAACCAGCAGAGAGTATCAGCCTATGTCTCAGATAACCTCTGGGAGGCAAATGACTAGAAGTGAATTTAAGTTTAGATTTATATTAATGAGCAGACACACACAGATATGTGTATATATATATATATATGTATATATGAACACACACACTCATTATATATATACACACCCACACACATCCCTTTCTTTATGCTTTCTATATAAGGAAATAATACGCATATCTTTTCTATTTTCTTGCAATGTCAGTGGCTGCAACTGTTAACACAGGATATTCCTTAGAAAACAAACAAACAATGAACCAAAACTTATTTTAGTGAAGTTTATTTCTAAGACTAACGATTTTCTTGTAGAATTCTTTTTTTCTGCCTAGGTACTTTTTTTCCCTCCTTGAATGGCATATTTGCAAGTACAATTTCATCTGCACAGAGGAACAATAGCTTTCAGTTGCACAAAGGATTTCTCCCACCCTGAATCCAAACCACAATGCCTCTTGCTCTGATAATAGCTTCTGAAAAGATTTTGTAATGCACAGAATTAATACATGATTATTTCCGCCTCACTTCTCTCATTTATTAGATTCTATAGTGAATTCCAAATTAAAAATAGCACCTCTTGAGTTTCTTAACGTTTAATATTTTGAAACAAATCATATTCTGAAGTTCCTCTTTTTGCCCATATTTATTAAGAAATCTTATTTTTTTATTATTGTTCAAAAACAAAACTATGTAATAGAAATGTAAAAATTGTAGCATGCAAAAATTGCAAAAAATTATAATGTTGAGTTCTTTAAAAATTAATTGTAGTGATTTTTCCATTGCTAGCTGGAAGAATGGTCAGGTGCAGTAACTGGCAAATTAGGTTTTAAATCTTTTCAAATTTATGAAGCAAAACAAAACCTCAACTTCAGCATAGTTTTGCAAGGACCAGAATCATGCCCTGTGTCCTAAAGTAAATAATGAAGTGTAATTCTGCTGAGGCATCTGGATGGTGAGCTTCCACATCACTGCATGGGGAGCTCCTCTCTGCTCTTACAAAGACTTTCTCCCACACTTCCAGCATAGGTGTGAGAACTTATTTACATGAAAGCGTACATTAAATATTTACTGACATTTGCCTGGAATTCGTTTGAAATGTCGACTGTTCTGCTGCATCATGGGATGACACCGCGGAACGGGACGCTGCTCTTTGATTAGAACAGTGATTTGTGACTCCAGTGTTATGGCTGCTCTAGTTAATGACTCACTTTTGGGTGTATATAAAATGTGTTCTGTCGAGGGACTGGGAAAGCCTACATGAGATCAGACCCTAAGCATTTTCTTTCCTCTTAAAAAACACACAGACCCTCACAGAAACAGTGTACTTCAAGTAAACACTGTGTGTGTGTTAGGTGTACTGTTGTTCTTCGCTTTCTAGCATTTAAGCTAGGTCGGGCTGTTTCAAAGCAAGACTGGATGAACACCTCCAAAGCCTCTTCATTCAGATTCACTTTCTAAGCCATTCATTTAGGAATTAGTTGTTTTTCCTTCATTGGGACTTCATTGATACTCCACACTTTTCGAAGTAGAAAATTAGTCAGTGGAATGTCAATATATTCTGTTACGTGAAGTTTAAAAAATGCATAGTTACATGTATCTGAGTTTAATATTTAATTGCGTGTAATTTATGTGGTCTATTTATTTGTTAAGCCTTGGGTGGGGAGGTAATTTGTTTTTCTTGTTATGCAACAGCTATTGTTCCCCTTCCACCCCAGGCACACGCACCATGGCACACGCACCATGGCAGCCCCAACCAGCACAGGGAGAGGTGTTCTGCTTTAAAAGACATCCGACTGTAAATGTCAAATTCATAAATATTTAAACACTTTTCTTTCAATTTCAAGTCAAGGCTGACAGGACGCCTCTAATTAACCCTGGGCTCCGTTTCAGGCTGGGGCCTTATTGCAGGGAAGAATCAGGGGGTTAGGCGAGGTGGGGAAATCTGTGCTCCTGGCTGGAGGCAGCGGGGGCAGCTGTGGGGAGAGCTGTGAGGAGGGAGGGAGCTGGTAACCAACACGTCGGATTAGTTTTTACCCGTTTCATAATGCGATGTTTGGTCAGGCATCGAGCAGGATGAAAGGGCAGCGGGTTCCTCCAACTGCCTTGGGGACGGTGGGGGCTGTGTCCTGATGGGATGGACCTGGGGGGACCGGGCCGGGCTGCCCTCTGCGGTTCCGGCTGTCCCCAGCCCCGGGCCCGGGGACGCCGTCGATGCGCGGCCCGGAGTTGGAGCCGGAGCCGGCCGATGGGGCTTCGCCGTCGGCCTCACCAGGCGGTTCCTGCGGGACAGGGAGCATCAGCCGCTGGTCCCGCGGTGTTCCCCGGGGGCGGAGTGCGGGATGGCCGAGGTGGCCCGAAGCACCAGCCCCGCACGCACGGAGGGGACAGCGGAGTCTTCCAGGCCCCGAGGGCAGCGGCTGTGGAGCTGCTCCCCGTGAGGCGGGAGGGATGGAAGAGTGGGAGAAGCGGCGGTGGTTCCGCGGCACAGCCCCTCTCCCTTCTCCTGCGGCTGCCCCGACGTGGCGGGCAGCGCGGAGCCGCCGTGCGCCTCTCCCTTCCTTCCCCGCGGGGCTTCCATCTCCTCCCAGGGTACCGGGGTCAGAGCCGGTGTGGGCGCCGCTCCCCTGGAGGTGCAGGGGCTTTGCAAACCCTCGCCTGCCCGAAGCCTGTCACAAGGGACACTCCCCAAGGGGAGACGCTTGCCGAGGTGTAAGCAATGCCGAACGCCCCACGGAAGGTTTCTAACTCTTCCCCGTGTTTCAGGCTCTCGAGTGCAGCTGTACGCTCAGAGTATGTTGGGGAGGAGGGTGGTCTTCCATGAAATTCTTTTGTCAAGGGCAGCCAGCTCCAGGGACGGCAGCCCTGACTTTGCGGGGAAAACTGCCTGGCGAAGTTGGAAGCAACATCTAAAATCGCTCTAACTCCAGTGGGAGAAAGAGCCTGACGCCCTTTCCCTTCTGCATGTTTACTCGGGAGCTTTTGACAGCACTTTGCTCCCATCATTGCCATCGTTTCTCTCGCATAGCCCTTTCCCCGTGTGCTCGGTGCGGCTGTCACACGGCATCCGGAGAAAGAAAATCGTTTAAAACCGCTGTATAGATAGCAGAAGGCTCAGGAGCAGTGCCCGAAACTGCCCGCCAGCCTCTTTCCTCCCGTCGGTGCCCCTGAGCCCACCCGGGGGCCGAGGCGGCCCGAGCCGGGGGAGTCCGGGGTGGGGGCTTGTCCCTGCCCGGCTGATGGGGGCCAAGCACCGCGGCGAGGAGGATTAACGTCCCGGGGCGCAGCGCTCGGGGAGGGGGCGCCGGCACCTCGGCGGGAGCCGCCTATTGAGATGCAGATTGCGACCCTTGGCCCCGGGGGGACGGGGCCTTTCAGGGAGATGCTAATGGCAGAGCGCAGCAGCCCTTTAACCCCCCCGGGGCCGAGGCGGCGGGAGCAGCGAGAGCAGCGGCGGCTGCCGTCGGTGCTGTCCCTCCCGGTGTCCCCCGCCCGGTGCGGGCCGAGGGCGCTCTCCCGGGGCAGGTGCCCGGCTGGGGCCGCGCGGGCGGTGGCGAGGAGGCGGCCCCGGAGCCCCCCGCGGCCGGGGCGGGGTGGGGGTGCAGCCCCCTCCTCCTGGTGGCTGTTGGGATTTGGAGGAGGGGCCGAGTGCCGCGCAGGGGAGGGGAGGGGAGGCGGCGGGCGCGGCGGTGGCTGCGCGGACGCGGGCGGCACATGGCCGGTGGCCACGGCGAGCCCTGTGCCCGCCCCCCGCCGCCCCGCCGGGGCGCACGGACCCGCGATCCTCCTCCGCGCGGCGCATCCGGGCAAGAAAATCCGGGAGTCTGACTGAACCTGCATTTCCATTAACTCAGCCTCAGCCCCGGCTAATCCGCAGCACTGAAGGCAAGGAGGCTAATTAATGACAAGCTTTTACAGTCAAGACCAGCGATAATTGCTTTGGTGGCCTTTATGATTACAAGATAAAAATGGACCGGGCCTGACATAAGAGCCACTGTGTACACTGCAAGACAGGAGGAAATTAAGAGCTGGCTAGCTGAATACGGAGCAGAAAATTACTAATAGAGGAGAGATAATGAATAGGCCGGCTAGGCATTCATGGGGAAAAATCCATTTTGTTACCACGCGAAATTAGGTGGTGGAAAGGAGTTTGCTAATTGTTCTCGTCTTGTAGCAACCAGGACTGAGGCAGGGGCGTGCTTTTCAATTCATTTCCCTGGTAATTGTGAAAGGGGGAATGCAGGCCAAATGAGTCTTGCTGCAATTTGCGCGCCTGGTCTTTTCATTTTCATGTTGCGTTTTTAATTGTTGCTAATATAGCTTATAATGAAGCTAATGAGGGGAAATTATTGTACAACTTTTTAGCACATGGAGACAAGTGAAATGCACTAGAAGGATTCTCTCCTATTGCTGCAAAAATAATAGTAATCTGGAGGAGTTTGGAACTATCGGGGTCTTTTTAAAGCCGCTTCCCTCTACAACAGACAAAAGGATCGCCACCTACTTTTTTTTTTTTTTTTCCCTTGTGTTTTATTTTTCCCTAAGAAAAAAACAGTACCGGATTTTCCCTTGCTGCGCCCTCGCAGCCCCTGGCTCTCGATGCGGGGCGCGGAGCCGCGGAGCGCTGCGCGGTGCTTGCGCGCATCCAGCGCCTCCGCCTCTCGGTAGTTTAGTGCGAGCCGCCGGAGCGGAGGGCACGGAGCGGGGCACAGCAAGGTCCTGTCCCTGCCCCTCTGTTTGCCTCCCTCCCCGGCCGAAAGTTAGGGCGGCAGGGTGTTCCCCCCGACGGGATCCCCCTCCGCGCTGCTCCGTGACCGCGCAACTCAGGCGCTGCCTCTCTCTCCCTGCAGAAAAGCAACGTCCCGCCGCTCGCGCAGCGCGGGGAAGAGGCAGAGTCCGCGAAATTCCTTCTCCTCACCCTCCTCTCCCTCGCCTGCATCGCCGGGGTCCTGGCGGCGTCGGGGGTCGCCTACTGCCTCCGCCACCGCGCCCACCACCGCCTGAAGGAGAAGCTCTCGGCCCTGGGGGCTGACGCCGGCTCCGATGCGCCCGCTGCCTACCAGGTAAGGACCGAGCTCTCCTCCTCCATCCCTGCCCCGCTGCCCGCAGACCCCCGGGGGGGCCCTCTCGCCTTGGGAGTCGCGGGGGTGGGTTTGTTTCCGACGCTCCCCCCCGCCCCCGTTCCATTCATAGTCCCGCGGATTCGGTGTAGCAGCTTTTTACTACTGGGTATTAATCTTGGCTATTCTGGTAGCTGCTGTAAATTCCTGCATAATTAGAAACATGAAAAAAAAAAACCCTAAAAAAAAAAGGCAGCCCTTGCCATTGAAATTCTCAGAAAAATAACATTAATATCCATAATCTGTCACCCCTGCCACTATTAATAACGAAAAATCTTTAACATTTATGAGGAATGGATTGCACGGTTATCTGAAGATGTCTCTCTTTTTGAGTAATCGACTTCTTCAGGGTCTGATATGAAAAGAGCCTTTGACCCGATCTGTTGCCACCTTCTGCCATTATTCAGATAAAATGAAATCTAATGCTGATAGATGGGAGGTAAACCAGGACTGGTTCTAGGAGAACAATGATAGCAGATGTGTACCCAGTAATGCTGGAGGACTGCACTCAGCTTCTCAGAAATAAATCAGAAACCTCAAGCTTTCTCTTTCAGTTTCAAAAGTATTGGGTGGAGAGACACTGCATCTTCCTGAAGTTTGTTTTAGATCATATGGCACTTATTTCTCGTTGTGCTGTTGGTGTGGTAGTGCATGTGTTATGGTCATATACCAGACAGCCCTGGTGTGCTATCCAAAAATATTTGGAGTGTGACCAGGAAAAAGAATCTGAGAATGTGTAAACATTGTCTCTGTAGTATCTCTGTCTGTTGAGCACCCATAGGGCCTCGCTAACGGCACTTTTCTGTCAAGTTTTATTTTACTTTCTTGTTCTGCTTAGGATCAGACATTCTGGCCTTTCTGTATCCTGGAGCTGAGATAGATTCAAATTGGCATCTGAGAGTCATATGGGAATAAACTCATATTTCCTCACAAAGTTTGGGTCTGTCTGTACCTCTTAGGTGTTAAAGATGTATTATCTCTACAGGCTGGGTCTAGAGAGAATTAAGTACAACATAATAAATATGAAGGTTTTGGTAACAATTAGTATCTTCAGGAGTGGTTTTGGTTTTCACTTTTAAAGAAATGTTTACTTTAAAAGAATCATTAAATTGCATCTTTGCATTTAATGACTTCCAAAGCAAGACAGAGTGAGAGCAAGAGCATTTCCTGTAGACAAAAAAAATAGACTGTTCTCTGAGATAAAGTGTGAACAAAACAGCAGTTTATCAGTTTTGCTGGCCAATGAGACTGTGGCCATGAATATTTTTGTTTGATTTTAATAGGTGACTTTTTGATGGCTTATTTAAAGTGCAGAAGCAATAGGTAGGCTTTTCTTCCGTTAATTGTGAATACAGGAATTCTTAATTTTTTGAAAAGCCCTCCAGGTTCCAAAACCACACTTGAAACTGAATTTGTGATAATTAACAGGACAATCTTCCTACTGACAGCTCTAATTAATAGTATCTGTAATTAAAATCGTGCCCTTCCAGCAGGAAAATTGTTTGAATTTCTTGGAGTGACCTTTTTTGCCATTTCTCCTGGGAGTGTAGTGGTTGATATTGATTTTATAATGAGCTCGGTTTGTTTAATAAGAATCTGTAATCCAGACACTAAATGAAATGTGGGCTTCCTTTTTTCTTCACAGATTTATATATATTTTTAAGTCTTCATATTCAGATCTCAGAATGACATTTTCTGTTTTAAAAACAACAACAATACTTTGTGGTTGCTGCTCGGTTTTGCAATAGCAAGACTGTATTAATATTCTTTGTTCCTGACCTCTGGGCCCAGTCCTAACCACCTGACTTCTTAAACAGTTCCATTGGGTTTTCAGGGGAACTGTAGTCATGAGTGGGAGGAAAAATGTTTTTCCTTAAAAACAAAGGTTTCTAAGAGCTTGGCTCTCCTCCCATGGAAGTAAATGGGAATTCTGCCATTTGTTTCAATGGCAGCAGTAGGAAACCCTAGTGTAGGGAGACAAAATTCTCAGGCAGTTTTGATGCTGCTAAGTAGCATTTTATCAAAACGAATCACTGAGCCTGGGTCTGTATATAATAAACTATTCACGTGGATTTGAAGAGAAATAGGATTGAGCCCTATTCGCATTGTCAGAATCGCCTTATGTTGAGCTGTGTTAAATGTAATGGGTATCTCTTGTGATGCATGTTTTGGATAACATCAATTAGGTCTCAGAAAGGCATCTGCTATCTTTTCCTCACCTTCTCTTGATGTTACAGGGGAATAATGTAACCTGTATTAATATAGGGGAAGGAAAGAAGCAGGCAGATTTCAAAACTGTTCCTACTTGGTTCTCCTGTGTTATGTTTCCCAAGTAGCCACACAGTTAACTCGATGTTTTTTAAAAATATGAAATATTTCAGGGACTGCTGCCACTGAAAGGCTATGCTTTAAAGCATGGTACTCCAATGTGTTGCTGCTTACAGCTGACATGATAATTCTGATTTTTTTTTTTTTTTTTTTTTAAGGGGGGGAAATTGGTAGGTATAAAAGGGCCTTGTGGCCCAATGTGGTTCAGAGACAACACAGAAATATCACTTTGATTCACATGCTTCTCAAAATGTCAGTGGTGTATATCTTCACATAAACAAGACTGACCTAAATTTTCAGCATTTAGCAGAAGCATTTTTCATCCTAACCCAGTTCAGCCAGGAGAGTTCATTCAGGGTTTTACTCCTTCCTTACTCATCCTGTGAACTTTGAAGCATTTTTTCCCATGACTGTTTTTTGGAGGGGCTTGGGTTTTGGTGTGGTTTTTTTTTTCCCCCTTCCTTTTCTGGTTTGTGCAGTGAAATGCAATCTTGGGGAGAAGAGACAAATGATATTATCAGGGAAATCAGGTTGGCTGCTAAGTCTCCCCCCATACTGGAGGCGTAGCACTTGTCATGCAACATCACCCTCCCTCAGGCACGAGCACTCCTCAGACTTAGCTACTAACACAAGTATTTCTTGTGTAACTGCCTGGAAAAGGGACCTGTCTTAGGCAGGACAACCAGGGCTGTATAGAAGTTGAAGCAGGCAAATTAAATCGCTGCAGTGCTCCTGATAAGCTGCCAAACCTGGTTATTCAGGTGCTGGGTAAGGCAAGCAGCTGGCCCTCCAAACCTTGAAGTAGGGAAACCCTATTGAAAGACTAAGTAACAGGAGGAAGGATAGATACACAATTGCAACTTCATTTATCCTTGAATCACTAAACAACAAAATTACAGCCGGGTTTAATTAGACGGTAGCTGAGGGGCTTTTCAGAACTAATGGAAATAGTGAGTCTGGTAAAATGTTACATTCTCTGTATGAAGGCGGACAGTTTTTGTGTCTCTCACAAACACATCTCCTGTCCTTTCAAAGCACACGTGTAATGATTAGATAAGTCAGCGTTAGCATTCAGGGATGACTAAAAGAGGCTCTTGGTGCCTCTGCGGAGCCCCGGCGCATGCGCGCACCTGCACCCCTGTTTTTAATTGTTGCTGCCGTTGCTTTGATCTTCTTTGAAAAGCAAGTTTAGCATTCTGCAAGCCCACTCTCTGGTCCAGGAGATTAGGGCAGAAGCGTTTTAGGAATTTTCAGCAGACACTCTTTGATTTATTTCACAACACTCAGCAGATTTTCTTCGTGCACTTTGAAGACTTCAGAACATAGCCCAGAGAACAGCGGGCATTCAGGCATCGGGAGCGGGCAGCAAACAGGGTCACTAAGTGCACATCTTACTTGTCACTGCTCCCATTAGCGAGCAATTTATTAATGTAATGAGTGTGTGCTAGTGGCTGCTGCGATTTAGGGATGCTCTGTTTGATTCAGGGTGATGTATTTGTGAGTCCAGCTGAACCCTGGCTTTTGACCCCTGTGTGGGGAACGCTGGGGTGTGCATGGTAAATCATCAGCATATTTTATACTTTGCACTGCAGAACTTTCCTATAAACATGGTCTTCTGCATCACTGATAATGCTCAGCAAAACCTTGCTCATAATGGAATTAAAATGCAAAAGTTAAAATGCTCTGAAGCTGGCTTCAGCAAGCTTGCCTTTTAATATTTTATGTCAATAACATTCTTTTTAATTTTCCTTCATCTCAGCCCAAAGTGAGGAGGAAAAGACCAAATAGTTTACAATGAAGTTCTTTCTTAAACTGTCTGAAGTATTCAAGATTACGTGCAGATGGATTACATCATCAGCTGTTTTAAAAACTTGTCCAATTAACTTGATTTGGCAGGCATGTAGTTGTAAATTATATGTTAAATTCTACATTATTACATGTATTGTATTATGTATAAATTATATATTCCTTTGTCAAATACAGTCTTATTAATTACATGATCCTGCTGGATTCAAAGCCCCTACCAACTTCTGCGTGCTCTTACAGATTTGATCCCGCTGGTATTTTTTATTAGAGGTATTAAGAACACACTATTTGCAACAATTACAATAAATATTTTGCTGCAAATATTTTAAAAGGCTCCAACTGAAAGAATCTGCTGGAAACAAACCCTCTACTTAACCATCATGGATGGTTTGTTTGTTTAAATACAGATAACTCATTACCTCTAATATGACTTAATATTTTACACTCTAGACTGAATTTCAAAAGCAAACCTGTTATTATAACATTAGACCTTAATATTATAGTAATACTGTATATCAATTCCTTAGAAACTGGAATTTTGTGGACTAAGTGAAATGGGGGGGAGGGGGAAAGGAAAATTCTGTTGTTCTTATTTATCAAGTTCTCAGTAATATTCCACTTAACATCACCCATACTACCAAGGAAAGCTGGTAAACTGGGGACAATCTGTGCCATAAAGTATTACCTTCTGTCTTTATAAAACCTAATTTTCAAGGACCTACACTTGAGCACAAAAGATATCACTGAGGATGAGGTTATTCAGTACATGAGTATTTAGTAAACATTTCAGAAGGAATACATTTTGTAAGGATTTTGGATAGATGAAAATTTTGCCTTAAGGCAGAATGCTGTGAAGGGCTTGCTGTGCTCTCTTCTGGGAAAACAAAGGGCATAATGCATTTTTAATCTTTTCTTTTCCTGTGTCCTTTTTTAAAGAGGCAAGAAGAGATCATCTTATGACTATGTAAAGCTACAGGACAAGCTGTAATTGTTTGTGATAAAGCATACACAGCGTGGTATATTAATTAGAAGAGTTGTTCTTGTCTGTTTAAGTCTGCTTATTGTATAGTATGTGAACAATTTTGTGTCCCTTTGATTAGCATTTTGTCTCAGAATAAATTCTCAGGAACCTGCAGATACTTTGTATGTACTGTAGTTACATAAACCACTGTACTTAAGGTGAAACAGTTTTCACGATGTACAAAATATGTGTGACTACACAGAATTCCCAGTGGTCACACACAGCAAGGGAGGAATGTTTCAAGGTGATTAAAAGAAGAGTTTGCTTAATCCTTAAACACTTCATTGAATTCAGACAGTGGATGACCAAAGCAGAATGAAGCAAAAGAGGATGTGTATAAATCTGGATTTAACTTTTAGTCAGTTTTTTATCTGATTAGTGTTCAGAGCTATCCACAATTCCTGTGGTGTGGTGGGCTCTGTTTTTCCCTAACCTTGCTTCCTGTGGTAGCCATCAAATTGAGTTAAATGGTGGCAGTGTTCAAAAGAGCATTACAAAATACTGTATGAATTTATAGATCAGCAAATTTTTTCAAACTTGCCTGGTCAATAAATCAGGATACCAATAAATAGGGGTGTATTTGCTAACACAACATTTAAAATCAACTTCAAAATGAGAAATACTCAATGAGAAATGCCCATCTCGAGCACTGGAGCTTGATGGCAGAGATTTCAGAGGGCACTTCTGGGAGTCTTTATTTGAGTTTGTGATGTGTGTCTCGAGGAGCAGGGCTCTCCTGTCACCTCCTGTCCCTTCTCTGCCCCTCTGCCCCAGCACACACAGGCCATAGGAAAGGGAACCTGATGGATTGGTTACTGATGGCTCTCCTCCAGCACTTTCGTATTCACATGAATAACTTCTGTGAATTACTCAGTGTTGGAGAAATGGACCAAAGATGGTTTCACCAGTGCAGACCTGGGCTGCTGTAGCAGTGATGGTGCAAAAACACCTAGGAGTAAAATACTCCTTACATTAGAGCAGGCAGGTGAGAGAAAAGTTTTTTCAAGTGTGGAAGGAAAATGAGCATATATGCAAGTCCTGGAGTGCTTGGGTGAGAAGGTGCCACGCAGGTCTATATTTTCATTAAAACATTATCATTTTCGAGTACTTGTCCATTTTTCTGCATAGGACTAGCACAAAGTGGTAGAGAGAAGGTGATGCTGACCCTCTCCTCTTAGCCAACTTTGTTTATTTTTCAGAAGTATGGTGTTTGAGCTGGTGTTCAGTGAAACAAGGACAAACATACCCCAAGCATCCTGCAGTGTAGTTTCTCTGTATCTGGGATGTAAGAAAATGCTAAGTAAAAATAGTAGGAGGCGAAATTAAGTTAGTGACTCATTTTTAATTACTGGGAAATCCAGAGTCCTTATCCAAACAGGCATTTCTTAAAAAAGTGCTGGAGGTGCTCTGGACTTGCAGGCTGCATCTCGCCTGGTAAATTAAACCAGTAAATATTTCAAATGGTTCTGGCACCATTTCAGGTCAGGCCACCCAACTTTCCCCAGTTTCTTAGCAGAGTAAGCACAAAGAAAGAAAAAGAAATAAATTCACTCCACAGGCACTTTCATTAGTAATTTGGCTGTAGCTACATGGTTTTAGAGGTTTTGAGATCTCCTGTTGCTTTATCTGCCCTAACTTCCTGTCCTGGACCACCAAGGTCCAGGCTCCTGCTCCCACGGATCCAACTCCTGAGCATTCTGCCCCTGCTTCGAGCTCCTTTCACCCATCCCTGTGGTGCCACAGGCTGTTTGCCAGCTGAGCGTGGGCTGGTTCTGGATAAGTACAATGGATTGTCTCCCCCTGGTGAATTGATTATATCCCAGTGCCTGTAGGTTATAAAGAAGCCAAAGATAACCACAGCCTTGCCTAATGGGCTGGAGAGTATTTGATTTGCAGTCCCAGGCTGTACATCATCTCGAGTGTCCCGATTTCTTTCTGGAATAACTATACTGTCTTCAATGCCTTTTTTCCCCCCCATGTAATGTAGAGGATAATCAGGCCTGTCTTTCCTACACACTTCTACCCTTTTTTCTGTTTTATGATTTTCCTTTTTCTTTTGCAGCAGCTCTGTTATCATGTTTCAGATTTGACACATTCTTCTATTGTATATTCTCTGAATGCTCAGCAGCTAACACTGCAATCTGGCTTGCTGATCCTTTCATGTTCCTCCAGAGTGCTGCACTAGAAGAAAAAAACCACATTTTTTAAAGTTTTTAACTGGAAAGTTTTGAGGTTTTTTTCCAGGATAAATCTTATACCAGGACGTCTGAAAGGGAATAGAAATAATTTTATGTACATAAAGAAATGTGGTAGATGTTTGTCAGTTCTTGTAGGACCATGTTGCCTGTGAGCTGGAACAGGTTGCAGTTTATTCTCTGAAGTCTGTAAGGTGTATAAAAACGTTCTTCCTACAGCTTTCTTCTTGGTACATCTGTTCTTCCTGCACACCAGTCTGACAGGGTGGGCAGTGGAAGAGGAGCAGGGAATGCTGTGTCTCCTTCTTTCTCCTCCTCTGCACATGCAGGGAGGCTGTCCTGTGCTTGGCCATGGACAGAGCAGCTCTGTGTCCTGCCCAACCTCCAAGGGTCTTTGTGCCTCCTGCACTGTGTTTGTGCTTCACCTTTGGGAAGGGTTTGAGGCTGACCTTGGCTGTTTTGTGGGACAGAGGAACAAAAGTGAGTCTCAAAGCCTCCACTTTCCTCTGACATAGCCCTGTAGGGACTCTTGTAGGGGTGCTGCCAAATGGAATATTCAGAGTGGACTGATAGTTTTGCTTGTTCTGTTGTGATAGAAACTCTAAGACAAGCTTGGGTAGAGCAGTCTGGAGCTCTCTGGGGCTGAGCTGCTCCAATCTTCTGAAGGGCACAAGTGAGAGGTGTCATCCCAGAGAGCCTGGTGAGTGTGTGTAGCATGTGAGGGCAGGGAGATCCATGGAAGGATCTCCCTGTGTGCTGAGCTACCACAGGTCAGACACTGAGGATGTGATTTGTGTTGGCTGGACAAGAGGCCCAATTGCATTTCCCCCAGAAGAGAAAAA
Organism: Catharus ustulatus; assembly: GCF_009819885.2. Lineage (NCBI taxonomy): Eukaryota > Metazoa > Chordata > Aves > Passeriformes > Turdidae > Catharus > Catharus ustulatus. The sequence goes on along the minus strand of NC_046221.1, from coordinate 8,812,709 downwards.
GCTCCAGCTCCAGGGATGGGGGCCTTCTGTCCAAGATATTTTCTTTCTCCTGTAATTTCCTGCACAATAGAGATCTAAATTCTTTCTAGCAGTTTAAAGAACTGTAAAAGATAATCTGAGTGATTTAATGCACAGCAACAAGGCATGAAAAAGGACTGAGACAGCCCACCTGACTTCTTTGTTCTGTGGGGTTTTTTTGCTGTGACGTGTTCTAAGCTCCTGTAGCATCAGTGTCTGTCCCTGTACTTCAGTTCAGTTGGGGCATTCCTGCAGCTCTTCCCATTCCAGTTCGTGTTCTCAGCTTTCAGTTTTCATCACTTATATTCTTAGCAAACAACCAAACCAAGACTGAAGAAGGGAGACTGTAAAAGGATGTTCCTAGAAGTTAAATCCTTCAGAGAAACAAAATTAATTTGGAGGGTGAGAGAGAATAGCTTTTGAATAGGAGAAAATCAAATTTAGTGTAAGTGGCTTATCCAGAGGAGAAAATCCATGATGCTTTCTCTAGCTTTTTTGACCAGTTTCTGTACTTTTTGATAAAGACAAACAAGTGATGTTTTATTGATGGTTGTTTGGGTTGACTGCATTCTAAACAAGCACAGATTTTGACCAGGGCAATCATTTTTTAAAATTTTTAATCTTTCATACTGATAAAACCCTGTTGAATTTCAGTACAGTTTTTATTTTTCTGTTTCCCTGTCTAGCTGACATAGTTGCAGGCTTCTTGATGATTCCAGCTTTTTCCTTTTACATAGGACGGCTGTTGTTTTGCAGAACCACGTTCTGGCAGCCTCTCAAGAGATCTCAGAAATGGCTGATCTTGCTCTCCAAAGTGAGAACAGCTCAACATTATCCTGATAAAACTCACTTTTGGTATTGGGATGACATGCTTGGCTGATTAAAATCACTCTTTTTCCCCTCATCAAGTGTTGCCTGACTTGGGGAGCTGTGCACTCCATGCAGGTTGGAGGGCTTGTCCTTGGTCACACTGACAAAAGCAGAGGTGCCTGCTTTGAAGTGGGCTGCACTAGAGCCCTAAGGACCAACACCACCCATTTTCTGGTACTGCTGGTCCCAACATCCCTCTGGTCTTCAGAAGTGTGTTGGGGAGAATATTCACATGTTGGAGACATGCTGATCTTTCCTACTAACTACTAAGAAAAGAACAAGGGAAAGATGAAAAGGTAAAATTCACTATGTTGGTGCCTTTCTGACAGCGTGGGGAAAAGAAACTTGGATTTTACCTTTTTTTCAGCTTCTCAACTGGAGTTCATTCTGGCTTTCTGGGAAAGAAAAATGCCTTGAGTGGAGTGAAATGGTGTGATTTGCTAGAAGAGGTTTTGCTGCAGTGGCTCACAGCAAAAGGTGCCAGTGGCTGGCTATTTACATCAGATAGAAGGAGAAATGTGATGGAACTGAATATTTTCGGGAGCAAAACAATGTACATATATAAATTTATCTTATATAGGGAAATTACATCACACGTCTGTACTGTGTGGTAACAATATGTAGAGTAACATGGGGATTTGAGCATGCAAATTCTGTGTACTGTGACCTCCAAGAACAAAATAAAGAACTGCAGTTCCTGGTTAACCTCACTGGAAAGCACTGGGGTGTGAAGTTAAAACATACATAAGGGTTGCCTAGCAAGCTGTTCCAAATTTCAGCTTCTTTTTGGAAGTCTGTGTCAACTCAATTGCTCTGCAGGCATTGTTAACTAAGAATTTTGTTTGCTTCTTTGAGAGCTTTAGAAGTTAATTAAGTATCAATCAATGCTTGAGGCTTCTGTGAGTGCTGGTCACTCCATCGCCAAAGGGACAAGGCAGAAATGGAGAGAGCAAGGAAAAGATGACAAGAATGATTAAGGCCATGGAAAATTCATATGAAGAGAGATTGAAAAGACAGATTATTTCTTCAAAAACAGTAACAATAGTATAGAAAAGAAAAAAAAAAGAGATGTATAAAATGAGAAACTGAAGAAAGAGTAAAACTTTTATTCTGTCTCTGGCTAAGCACCAGGGCAAAGATTTTCAGTCATATTAAGTATGTAAAATGAAAAACTAATAGAAGAAAAGCTATCCACAGAATGCAACTGCAACAAGCAACACTTTCTGCAGAATGTTGATGCACAAGTTGTTAGCAGGAATCTCAAAAACCAAAGGAGCCACATGAGAAAAAATACTCTGTGATAAAACAGCTAATAATGTTTTAGAAGATGCCTGCAGCTTCATGCCCAGGTCCTAAAATAATCCAAATATGAAGTGTGACCATGTAAGAAATGGGCCCACTTTAAATTTGTCTTTCTGTGCTGTTCCCTGGTGCATCTTGCAGACAAACCAGTGCTTGGTGGAGAGGTCCAAGGGAGAGTGGTGACCCCTGTGCTTGTATGGGTTGAGGAAAAGAAAGTGCAGGAACCTCAGTAATGGCCAGGGAAGTCCTTTTCTTTGAATGCCACCACACACATTAACCCTCTGCTGCTGCTGCTGGGTGTTTATTGGAACTGGGGCCATGGGACAGGTCAGGGACAGTGGAGAGGGCTGCAGCTCTCTTGTGGCCAGGCACTCTCAGGGCACAGCCCTGGTCCAGCTGAGAGCACAGCTGTACAGAGAGACCTGGGAGAGCCCAAGAAATTGTGCATTTTTTCTGTTGTTGTTGTCTTCACCAAAATATGAGGTGTCTTTGACCATCAGTACTAAATCCCTGTTAGTTTGTCCAGTATCTCCTATGACACCAATACAGTTAAAGTGTAGAAATATTGACCATTTCCTAATCCTCGAAGATTTTTGTGATGTGTGATAGAAGGAATGTCTGTACTCAAGAGACATGAGGAAACACATACTATTCTTCCCCATAGTTTAGTCAGATTTTTCTGTATTACCAAAGATTTGGCTCTTAATAAACTACTGTGACTTAGTAACAACTTTGTTCTTTCTCAAAGAACACTTCAACGCTTGTGCAATGAATTTGCATTTGGTCTTCCTAGCAGAGCTGAAGAGGGATTTAATTTTTTTTCAGTGGAGAATGGGTGAAAAGCAGTAAGTTTAGTTTTCAAATCAGGAGGGGTAATGACTGGCAATTTTGACTGTCATGATAGATGATATTATAAAAAAAAGTTTGTCACTGATGGCCATCTTTGGTAAATACTTCCTTTATCCTTGCATCACCTCTGGTGTATGGCTGCTTTCTCTGGAGGAAGAAAAATTTGTTTGAGGTTTTTATAAGATTTTAGGTCTTCTTTTCCTATTTCTCTTTTGCTTTTAGAAACTCTGTTACCATGAATGCAGTTTCACAGACTTAGGGAGGAACAATACTAATATTTGGAGTGGGTAAAATGACTTTTTTAGACATAAACTAGTGGCTATTTTGTTTCTCTCCAGGCTGGAAGTGTGCTCGCTGAGTCCTGCTGGCTGCTGGGAATTCTTATTTCTAGCAGAAATGATCTCCCATTTTCAGTCCTGCAGGGCAGTAAAGTCGTTGACTACACAGCCTTAATGTATAGCTTTCCTGAGAAACTACAGCTGTCTTGGGACTGCATTTTTTGCCTGCTTTGGGCCCCAGGCAACTATAAACGCTGGGAGTGAAAAAGGAAACATTTGTGGTAGTTATCTTCAGGAGTGCTGGCATCTGCTGGAAGCTGCTCAGCTCTGGGGTGGGTTAGACAAAGTCAAAATACCTGATGGATTTACAAATGGTTCTTCCAGGTTAATTCAATTGTTGCTATGGTTTATTTGTAACCCATACTGTGCTGTGTGGCTCTCGCTGTGCTAGTGGTGAATTTTCTGTGCCAATTCATATTAAGGAGCAGCTGTGCCCTCATGAGCGTGCACTAGAGTTAGTTAAGATGAACAAAAAATGGCAAAGGTGAAGTTTGTTGTACATTTTTTTTATCTCTCTGGTTACTCCTTTAATAAATCTTTTCCAGTTTCATACATGCCATATACTCATACACTTGTAAAATATTAAAAGCAGGCACAGCTGAAATGTGGGAAGTGCTATTTGGAAAACAGCACTGGTCAAAACCACTTTTTTGGTTGGTTGGTTGCTTGGTTGGTTGGTTGGTTGGGTTTTTTTTCGTGGCAGGTAGGTCAATCTGATGTACCATCACATCCAGAGCTGCAGTTGTCTGAACTGCAGGGCCAGACATTGTCAGGAACAACCTGAGGGGGAAAAAAAGGTGCTTTTACACCAGTAGATCTCAGGTGACTTCAGGTACACAGTTTGCAGATATATCCTATTTGAAGCAGACATTGATTTCCTTGGAGTCATCCTTTAAATTCTTAGGGAAGCCACCATCATGTCATGATGCAGGGAAGATACTCTTTCAAATCAATCTAAAGAATCACCACCCTTCTCTGTGTAGCTCCTGTTTGTGAAGACCAGGGTGCTGCAGTCCTGTTTAGTCCAGGATCTGTTTCACAAAACTTTTAGAAATAAAGGCTCTGAACTCTCATACTCATGCAGTCCCAGTCAGCAGTTTTTGTATTTTTGTGTAGGAAAACATTCTCCAGCCAAGTAACCTAAACATGGTCTTCAAATTTCACTGGCCCTCTGGAAAAGCAGTATTATCCCCAAAGATACCTGAGCTTTCCTGGCATGGATTTCAGGACAATATTGTCATTATTTCAGACAAACATCATTAGACCTATGCTGTCATGTCTTCCTTGGCAGTGTGAGCTATGTAGGAGATATCTGCCTCTTTCAGGAGCTTCTGGACTATTTAGATTACTTCATCATTGATGAGAGGTTGCTGAAAGAATGAAAGTAAAAATATTTTCTCAAGCTGTATTGCATAGACAGCACCTTTGGTTCTGTGCAAGCAGAAAATTTTCATGTCTGTGGACATGATGTGTACAAGACCACGATGGCTTTTTGTTTGATCTGGTAGGATAAGACTCTGCAAGTGTTTGAATTTAAAGAGAGGGAATAAAACAAAGAAATTAAATAAATAATTGGGAAAAAAAAGTAATTTTCCATTTAAAGTTAGCCATGTTTTCTTTGCTTCCCCTTTCTGCATGGCCTCGACTTTCTTTGTACACATGAGGAAAGGTGAATCGTAATCACATGAGTCACCAGCAGGAAACACACACAATGCTAAAATAACTGAAACTTTAAGTTTCACAGGCCACAGTCAAAATTGAGGTTTTGTTAGGAGGATGATTCTCAAGCCTGTATTTGGCTGTGATGCTCTCAAAAAGAAAAGGCATCCCTGGGTTTTAGATCACTTAACAATCAAGCAAAGCAACCCCTCTCCCCCTCATCCCAAGGTTCAGAGTTACATTCAGATATACAGAGTGTGCTACAAGAGGGCAGATAGTGAACTGAACTGGACACATGAAGGCTGCATTGACAATCAAAGAAATATATTTTACTTCCTTCTTTTTTCCTTTCCTTTTTTATTTCTGTTCCTCCCAAGATCTATCACATGCAAGTCTAGATAAAAATGAATTGTCCAGGGTATGGATGTGTAATGATATGTTTGATGCTGTGTCTTTCAAAATATCACTCTCAAACATTTTTCCAATATATCTCTTTATCCCTTTTCTGAAGGGATGCAGATATGAGAGATGTTGCCTTTTCTGACAAGGATAGAAAATATACATGCAAATATTCCACATATGTAAACAGCTCTTTTACTCCTGGACAAAAAGTATGCTAAAATTAAGCTAAAGCTTGAAAGTATGTTTCAATAACTCAGAAATAAATGGTAATAAAGCTGTAATTATCCCCAAAGCTACAAATACAGTAAATAAGTTAAAGGTAAATTTATAACACCTGCAAGCTTATCAAGTATGCAAAAGCAAAACAAAGGCAGCCAAATTACTTTAGCTTCACCCTGTAGTAACACTAAGCAAATTTAGTTAGAGAGTAATGAGGTTTATAGTCCTAGATTCATTTGATAAGAAAAAAAAAAAAAAAAAGAGCTCATCTTATTTTTTCACTTTTTAAATCTCATAGTCTTATGACTGCATCCATGGCAGGACAGTGAAATCCAGGCTGTACGTGCAGACCTCAGCTCATCCTGTGGATAACACCTCCTGAAAAGAAAAGGAGAATGAGACTATTGTTCCCAATTAAATGTATTAAAGCTGAGGGGGGGAAAAAAAGGCATTTTAAAGGTCTTATTCCTCCATACCTAGCATATAGATTACATATATTCTTAGTCTTCATTATACATTTTATTAAAAGGTGTAGCCTTGAATGACTTAGAATTGTGTCAGCATTTTAATTTAAAATTTCTGCGAAATATGTTCACGTATAAAATTAACACAGTGTTCTTGTGATCATGCCTGCTTAAGGAGATTTGTTTCTTGATTGATAGAATATTAGGCAGGTCAGGTTGGAAGGGCTTGGTGTACACTCAGCTATCACTTTTAATAAACAGTAATTTCTTTGTTTAGTGTCTCTGCATTTTCTTAATAATTATCCATGGAAAGCTTTATTGTCTCTTATATTTTGCTAATTCTAGAATAATTGTGCCACACTTGTTTCTGAACCAACTCAAGTTGTTTCCATTTTAACTTGCTAAACAAAAAATTCTTTAAAGCATGGAAATGCTAGTCCTATATCCTGGACTTAATTTTTGGTTTTGTGCAAATTTTGGGATCAAAATTACAGAATAGGTTACAGAATAGATTTTCATTAATATGTAATATTGCAAATATATTTCTTTTTCTAAATAAACTGAAAATTTGACATTTCCCTCATATCCCAGATCTCCTGTTAGTCAGATGTGAGGTGACTGTGGCTGGGGAAGAAGAACAGCATTTTAGATACAAAGCTATTTTTGTTTGCTTTGGACTGAAAACATTTATCATGCACCTGGTACCAGCTAGAAGAGAATGATTCATGTACTGTGGTCACTGGCTGGACTTGGAGTACTTGAAGGTATTGCTTAGAGAATTTGCATTAAGTATTTGCAGTATCCTCTCTGGAGGCAGCTTTAGGGTGGAATGGCTGGTCTTTAATGACTGCAAAGTTAGGACATTGGCTATGTCTTAACTGGGATGCTTCTGTCAGCTCTCCTGCCTGTGCTGAGGTCCTCAGTACTGCCTGTACCCAAATTCCATTTTTGCAAATAAAGCATAGGAAAACGTTCAGTATTACCCATTAGCCTCAGTCACATCTGGGTTTAGTTCTATGGTTACCTATACTCATAATCCTTACATACATACATTTCTGTCTAATAGCACACATTTCAGCAAACTATGTGGCTTCAATGGATTTTCCAGTTTCCTTAAGTGGATTTTCCAGTAGATGACAGATGAAAATTTCTCTGAGTTCTCTTTTGCTGTGACACCAATGGCTGCTGTGCATCACAAAGCCACGTGGCAGAAGACGTGACAGCTTTTTGGCAGCTGCTGTCAGTGGCTGGTGACATGGCCTAACACACCTGCAAACCAGCCTGGACAGGTGTCTGTGGGCTGCATTTCTCAACAGACTTGATGCCTTCTTGTTTGAGAGGAGAGTTTCTTACTTCTTCAGGTTCAGAGACCCACCTAACAAAACATGGTGGCAAGACTGGCTCCCAGTTTTGTCCAGGAGGTGTAGCAAGTCTCTGAATGCCCTCCTTTAAATGTGGATAAGCTACATTTATGCTGCAGAGTGGTTCATTCACAAGTGGAGTGTATGGATTCGAAAATCTATTTATTGTACCTGGCACTTCATTCTTCTCCCTGTCTCTGTCTGGACAGCCAAGTATTAGGAGCATTTTAGAACCTCATTGTGAAGAGGACTGGGAGGTTTCCAAGAATACTGTTTATGGTTTGTTTAAGGTTATCAATTTTGTGTCAAATAAAAAGCTCGCTGCAGATGATCATGGTGCAGTACTTTGAACTCATTTAACTCAACATTATTTACAGAATATTTATCTTGGTTATGGCAGTTTTTGTCATACAGAGATATTACTTCTCCATTATATACTGCATGTGACCACCGTATAAGTTTGATAATAAATGCTGGGAAATAAAAAACAGAGTAAGTGCCTCAGTATGATAGCAATTCCCATGTGATGGGAAATAATGTCATAAACTTCAAATTACCTTTTAAATAAATGTTTATGTCCAACCCATCCATTAGATCATAGCCTGAAGGTCAGGAGGATCGTTTCTTCATCTTTCACTGTATGCATTATGGTTGCTTTTTTAGGTGTAAATGATGTTTTTAAATGAAGAATGGCACTTGAACTATACACAAACAATGGCTAGACATTACTGAGTCGCAGCATGGCAGAAATAGCCTCAACCACTCTGCTAAATATAGAAATGCAGCAGTAAATTGAATTCATTCTTAGAAAATATTTTTAATGACTGAGACAATACAGAACTGTAGTTCATGTCATTCTCACAGTATGAAGCTTTGACATTTTAGTCAAGTTTGAATTGTAGTTGTGGTCTGGTAAATGGCTGATTTGCAAAATGCTTATGAGAGTAAAGATTTTGGAGAGGAAGGCAAGCATACCTGAGCATGCAGAGAAGTGCATGGGTAACAGATATTGAATTTATGAGGGTCTGAACCACCTAGGGCTTTGTGTGTTTGGGAAGAGATGCCATTTCAGGAAGTGCCATGGGATGGTGTGAAGCACCCCACACTCTGAGACCCCACTATTCCCAATGCCTTTTGTAGAAAGGGAACACTGATGACCCATCTCAAGGCCAAATTCCACATAAAGACATTTCCCTCCTTTAAGCTGGACATCCCTTCTCCATATGTCCTGGAGGAACCCCTGTGGCTCCCCAAAACACTCCATGCATCAAAACGTTTCTGTGTGATGGTCTTGAACATGTCATTCCTGCTGTGCCAGGCTAGAAACCCAAGTGGGAGCTGGGATGGTTGGGCTAACAGGGGTGGCTTTGGAGAAGCAGAACTGTAGCTGTCCTGAGCTGGCTGATGTGTGGGTGGAGATGGGGCAGGTTCCTCAGCCAGGGCTGCTCTGGCTGCCAGAGCTGTTGAGGGCTGTCAGACTGATCTGGAAATAAATTCAAACCCAAAACTTCTGTTTACAGGCAGGGGAAAACCCATTGTCATGGAGATTTAAAACTCCAATCAAGGAATTCAGGGGTGTTTTTGCTTCAGCTGTGATTTGACCTTCCTGTTTACATTAAACATTTTTTACAACAGAGTGACGTGGTTGCTTTGTTTGAGATATTTGACAGTTACAGCAGTTCTGGGAATAATTGTTTTGGCTCTATGTGTGTCAGGAAAGAAATATGTTAATATTTGAGATCAGGTACATTTTTTAAAACTTATTTAAATTTGTTATGATTCCCAACTTCACATTCTTCCACAAGGACCATGAACATGTTAAACTTAATTTTAAGCAATATTTCTTAGTAACATGTTAAATACTTTATGTCCAAAAAGATCCTTTTGGTTAGAAGTTAATCTATCCCAGAACCAGTAGCCTATAATATTGTTTCTTTTGTCATTATAATTCCTGTAAAAATGGTACATTAATTTCTTAGAGATCACTTGATCTCAATTCTTTTTTGTTAGCAGAGGTCTATAATCCTTTCCACAGCAACCACTTGTAAAAGCAGAGGATTATGACTTGAGGCAGGATATGAACAGCAGGAACAGATCAACTTAAAAACAAAGATCCTGTTTGAGTACAAATGCTATTGTTAGCACAGAGTTGGGGTGAGTCAAGTGGCGGGATGTCTATTAGAATATAATAAATTCATATCAAAGCCACATGGCATGCTAGCCAGAAGACACATCCTTCTAGCAGTTATGTGATAGACCTCTTATTTTTATACCTTTACTTATTATACTTTTGCTTAGTCCAATAAACCATTCCCCCTGGGAATGGCTGATATCTAAACATCTGAGCAGCTTTTTTGGTTTTCTGTAGATTTGTTTTTCTGTCTAAAAATTTTCTGTTCTGTTATACTTTTCCCAAAATCTGCTAAAAGCAGGGATTTGAAATTACACTACTGCAAGGTCATTCTGAGGTTAGTAATAGTCATTGTGGACTATTGCTATCTTTCCTTATGAAGTGTGTGATCCTCCAGAGAAAAGGAGAAAAAGAGGTTTTTTCTTTCTTCCTGTTTTTAAAAATAAGAGATACAATGACATCTTTCTGTTATTAAAAAGTCTTGTGGACCTATCTAACACCGATACGTGTGACTCAATTCAATGTATTTTTGAAGTTTAATTTATTTTTCTAATATTTTTCATGTTAAGGTTAGTAGGAAGCTACAAAAATACCAAGGGACATAATACATACTAGTCAAGTATGGTTGTATGTTTTTACTTTTGGTAAAAAATAGAAAAACTCTTTCATGGCCTAGACAAAATTAATAAATATACAAAAATGCAGTGATGGAGTCAGGTAGCAGTTTCTCTTGGGACAGTCTTCTGTAGAGTTATTCTAACAACTGACACCATGTACAAGTAGTAATCTCTACTTCCCAAACTGCTGTTGACTGTATTTTTGTAACACACGGTGAAATATATCCATTTATAAATAATACGAATTTCATCTCGGTATCTTAATTTGTACATGCATACATATATGTATGTATATATATATGAATATACATACTGTATTAAACACCATCAAATAGTAGAAGTCCACATAAGCATCTCTAATGGAAAGTAAGCAGAAATTTTGATAGAAAAGAATATTTGAAGGAGCCTTTAATCATTGGTGACAAGAGGAGACCCAATATGATGGTGTCAGGGAATTTGTTTGAATGCTTGCTGCTGCATGGATTAGGATCCCCCTTCCGTGTCCTAAAGTTTGCAAGGTTAAAAAAGCCCCAAACATAGTCTTGTTATATTTCAAACTCCTGTCTGAAAAGAAGATTTTATTGCAGTTGATAAATAATGGTTTTCTGATCATCCTACTGATCGTACTTGGGCTGCAATTAAATTATCAATGAATAAGAAAAAACAGAAGCCATTCCAGTGGTATGAATTTTTCAACCTGTATTATTTTGTTAGCCTGAGGCAAGAGATTGTGCTCTTAGTACTCGTTTGTGCAGAATGAGTAATCTGAGACAAATGTGTACCCACACCACGTGCAATATGGCCACACCCCGTGTGCCATGCAGCCTCTCATGGACCTCTCATGGACAATAATCATATCTTAAAAAACCATCATTTTATTACAGTGTCTGTGATCTCACCACCTCAGCCGATTCCAACAGCAGCACAGCATGACAGTGTAACTGTGGGTCTGCTCATCCTGTTAAAATCAGAATTTTATACTCTCAGGAGTCGGTTTTACCAGCAGGATTTTCTGTTACCTAACCAACATTCTGTATATTCGCACAAATTCTATGCACGAGAGCAACTGAAAATACATATTCCCAGTGCTATCTATTTTGGTGTTTCAACATGACTTGCATTAGTGTGTGTGATAGCTTGAATTTTCTTTCTTCGCCAAAGCTGCTTAAACAATACAATGACAGATTTCTGCTTTTATTCTTCGTTAATGTCATTCTTCATCCTCTCTGCCCCACATCAGGGAGGAAGTGTTGCGAGTTTGCTATTTTAATGAAGAGAAATGAGGCATCTATCAACTAGGATTTACACTGGAGAGCACATCAATTCAGTTGCCTTGTGCTTGCTGAGTTTGCATATCCAGGGCCAAGCAGTGCTCTCAATTACTCCTGTGCAACCCCATTAACTTCAGGAGGTTGTGTGTTTCAAAAGTGGCTTTGCAGAACGTGGGGCGATATTAGGGAGAGGAAAAAAAGTACATCTGTTAGAGGAGTCAAGCTCCAAAATATGATTTTTGGTTATCTATATGAAGATGTGCATGCAGTCATAATTGCACTTTTGAAAGGTTAGGGTAGTCATCGTGTAGTAATTTTCATTGAGCATCCCTTTGTAGATGTGCTTAACAGAACAGACAGCCGCCCAAAAATTACTGCAGTGAGGGAGAAAACACTTCCAGCCCTGGAAACATATTGTAAATCACATGTCTTTAGTAGACTCTATCCTGTAATTACTCTTAACCACAGGTTGTTCTCCCGCCTCCCTCTCTCTGCAGGAGCTATGCCGCCAGCGCATGGCAGTGAAAGCCTCTGACCGCCCGGAGCCGCTGCACTCGTCCCGAATCAACAGCGTGTCCTCGCAGCTCAGCGATGGCCCCGTGCCCAGCCCCTCGGCCCGCAGCAGCACCTCGTCCTGGTGCGAGGAGCCCGTCCAGTCCAACATGGACATCTCCACCGGTCACATGATCCTGGTAAGGCACTGCCGGCCCCACAGCACCAGCGCCGGCGGAGTTTTGGGGAGAGATGGCTTTTAAAGATGTCTTTTCACAGGTGGAAAATATTCCTGGGCTTCACTGGTAATCTTAACTTTGCATGATTTCTGTTTCTTTTTCATTATATCTTTGGTTTTTCTTCTCTTGGGAGCATTCTTTTCTGTTGGCTATATGACTTGTTTGCATGCTTGCTTTTTTTAAAAAAAAGCCCTGTGGTATCCTCTTGTCCTATTAATTTATGTTTACCTCAGCTTAGAAGCTGAAGAAAGCTGCCAAATTTATGATCAGCTCACTGCTTTTTCTCATGTGTCTCCAGTGTGTGGAGGTATCTGAGCTGAGAAGGCAACAGAAGATTAGTGATATGGAGCAATTAGTTTCTGTCACCCTTAGAAAAGAAAAGGGATCTGAATTTTAAACCTTGCCTGGATTTTTGGGTTTTTGTCCTTGGATCAATTTCTTCCAAGCTGGATTTCTTGTGTTTAAAATGATCCAAATATATTCTATTGATGGAGTCTATGTTGGAAATCTTGGATTACTTCCAAGCACAGTTTGAGACCAGTGTCAGTGTAGAAGATGGACACATGAAGAGTTTTCTGTGTGTGAGAGTCAGAGTCCAGTGGTTGAGTCTGGTGGAGCTTGTTTCTGTCCTGCTGGGAGAGCTGTAGAGTAATCCTCCATTTTTTGTGCCTTATTTTCATCTTTCTTTAAATATTTACTGTCTCTCTAGAGTGCACTGACATTAGCTGAGTAGAAGTTAGGTGGTGGTGAAGAACTTGACCAAAAGTTGTGTTGTTTTGCTTTATATATTTGACTTCAGCTTTATATACTTTCTTCTGTGTTATGTCATACTTTTGGGTCATAGTTTTTAAACTTCTTCATTTTTCTGGACTTAAATTTGAAAGTGCTATCTTCTGAGATATTTTTCATGTTCTTACAAGCCAACCTAACATAATGAAGAAAGGAAAGAAGGCAGGCAAAATCTAAAAGCCTAATTTGACCTCAGCCAAGTTACTGACCTCCTTCAGCCTTGATCAAGTCAGCTATAAAACTGAGCAAAAGCAGGGTGGGATTTTAAACCAGATGCTTCCTCAGAGTATATCATCCTGAGTAAATACATGACTGCCATCCCCCTCCCAAAAGTAACCAATTAATTATTATGTTAATATCTGGGAGACAATTGCAGTTTGGAAGAGTTGTTCCCATGACAGAAAACCATTTGTTACAGTTTTGACTGTTCCACTTTTGCCTAACCATAATTAAAATTCACTTGATTTCCTTTCATAGTTGAGTAAAATATTTGGGGGCTGCAGGGGGGAGGATGGGGAACCCCAAGTGTTTCCAATTGCCCAACCTCAAATTAAGTACAAATTCTGAGACAAGGTTCAAAAAGTTCTGAGGCAATTTATTTGTATGGATATAAGAGCAAAATTTCCTATGTAGATGTAAATATGCATTTAACATTTGCAAACAGTTTCAACTACTTCAAATCGAGCAAAATTGTTTTAGTGATATTATTGAGAAGCATTAAAAAATCATCTCCAAATCATGCTTAGAGAGAAAGTTGCATATGGGAACCACTTATTCTGGCTCTATAAAGTTTTACAAAATTGCAAGAAAGAATTGTCTTCATATGGCAATAAATAAACTTTAAAAATAGTCAGATTGGTCAGGATCATTGTTACGGTGTCCGGTGTCCATAATTCATTCAATCCTGTTTAACCCTGGATGAACTCATACATGTGTTAACTATCTAACAGCAGATGTTATGTCTTAGATGGTGAGGGTTCAAAGAAGGGTAAAGAAATGCTGTAGTGTTTTGAGAGTGCAAGCCACACAGAGAGAGTAAAACCAGTTAATTTGTTAAGTCTAACCTGAACAAACAAAAATCAGTGATTCAGGGGAGTCTGTCTATGTGCTGTGGCATACAGGATGGGGAAAAATTGTTCTTAATGGACTCAGATGATACAGTTAGGAAGAAAATATTTGTTAGCATCGAAAGGATGCATTTAGCTTTGCCATCAGGGCAAGCCTAATAGGAGGGTCAGGCAGGCAGTGGGATGTTTACTTAAGGAAGCAGTTAAACCATAAATACAAGATTTGCCAAAGGCAAAGCTGGGTTAGGTTTACATGGAAGGATCAGCATCTCTCAGCTACAGCACAGAGGCAGATGATTGGGCTTGATCAGAAATGCTCATGTTTTGTGTCACTGTGGGTCACAGTGAAACCAGAGAGCTGACCCAGTTTGTGTTCTGCTCAAAAATAAATGCACGTCTCTGTAATACCTTATTTACCTGAATTTCTCTCCTTCTGGGGATGCTGTGGCTTGTTGGACCTCAGCAGCAGAAGCAGTCAGAGGTGAACTCTTCCTCCCTTTGCCTTGCAGATACAAGTGAAGGAGAGTGAGGAGACACTTTGCAACTTTTATACTATTCCATACAAGACATTTTTCAGTTCTTCTCATTTCCCTCTGCCAAAATCCTCTTACCTTTTAAATTTTGTAGATATTTTCTTTGAAACATATCTCAGTGCCCAAAAAAGCAATGAGAAATATTAGCAAGGGGCCCAGTAAGAATGGGAAATACCCTCTGCTTTTGCAGGGTAAATGCACTTACAGGTCTGTAAATGTGTTGTTGAGCTCCACAATGTGCAGTGAAGGGGTAGTTAGCTGAGCTAAGGCTCCTCAGTCCTTATTGCTTATCTCCCCAGGAAGTGCCAGGATCTCCCTAGACAAAATAAAACAATGGATTACTGTGTAAAGTGGCAACAGGAAATAATTTATTTTGAATCATAAAGAGAAAAAAACTTCAATGGATATAGTTTAGAAGTGTGTGACTGCTGAATGATTCCATGTAATCTTATTCAGAGGTAGAATTGGTCAGAAATATTTCTGTAAAGCTGTTTAATTTGCTGGAAAATGCTATCAGTCATACCTTCAGTCGTATCTAAGTCATCTCAGCTTAGGGTTTGTTGGAACTTGGCGTGGCCACAGGTACTGTTTGCTTGGAGGACTTCCACTTGTTGTTAGCCCATTGTTTCTAGTGCTCGAGGTGTGCAGAAACCAGGAATCTTCCAAGCCTTGTGGCTGTGGGGCAGTCTGCTCACTTAGACTGAAACCAACCTTCAAAGGGAACAAATCCTGCATTTCTGCCACTTCCCTGTGCAGCAAAGGCGGTGCCTCACTGTGACAGCACCGTGAGCTGGTTTGAGCTGTTGGCAGGAGGAAGCAGGGAGGGCTCAGGAGGCCCAGAAGGACAGTGATAACAACATTCAGAGCTTTTTTTTTTTTTCCCTTTTCACTGTCTTTTTCATCACATTTCTAACAGGAGGGTGGTGCATATGGCACATTTTGATTCTGTCTTTCTGAAAAATCCAAGCACTTTGGAAAGTGTAATTAGAGGAGCATGTTTAATGCAGTCATGTTTGTGGCACTGGCTGGCTGCTTTCAGCATGAGCAGCAATTCAGGATGTGTGCCCTCATTTTGGTCACCACTGGTTCTGCAAGAAAACATCATTCAGAAGGTCACCACAAGGGAAAGAATAGGAACTTAGATTTCTACCCACTTTATTCTCATGTATGTCTATATTGCAGCTGACAAGAGAAGTTCTAACAAAGGGCAACAATTCTCTTTGCAGTCCAGGAAGAAAATCAGAGGGGGTTTAAAAGTGATCAGGAGAGATTTCATCTCCCTAACTTGGGATCCTATATTTTAGGCACTTAATGAAGTGTTGGTGTTGCCTTGAGTCCATAATTCCCCCTCTGGTTGATGAAATGAGTGGGTGGCTATGAAGGTCTCCAGGGAATTAGGCAGAGTGTGGATTTCTCTTGAGATGCCCTTTTGTTCCTGCACAATCCAGTTGATGTTTGCAGCTTACACGAGCTGTGGCACAAGTTCAGCACCAAGGTGGATTTGGATCCTACACCTGCTTCATGTACTTCCATGCCATTTTGGTTAAAATAATTATCTTTTATGAGGTCTTATGTGAAGAACAGCACTGCAAGAAGGGAGCATAAGCTTGTGATGATAACATTATGAGGTTGTTATCTGAATACCATATAAGAGAGGGAGTTTGCAGAAGCAGAAGTGATTTTCTGTGTCTTGCAGGATTTCCTGTGTTTTGCAGGTTTTTTCCTTGTAAAGACAGATGTGCAAAATTTGGAGCATTATACATAAATTAGAATTTCAGAAAGTGAATTTGCAAAAGGTCTTTTTCAGTACATTTTGTAAGCTGAAGTCTGAGGAGTCTTCTCCCAGAGGGTATGAAACTGCTTTATGTATTGGAAATAATGATATGTGATTGTGATGATGTACTTTTCAGAAGGAGAAGAAAGTTTCATACTTAGGCTGAATGGGGTGATGGGAAGAAATGAACTAGACCCTGAAATCTAAGAGATGTAAGTCTGGTTAATCCTCTTGTCTTTGGCAAAATGCCTGTAAAACCAGGACATTCACCACAGAGACATGAAGGATGGCCTCATATGAGAACTTTCTGTCTAAGTCCTGGGACAGGTTGTGTCCCAGAAGGTGACACAACCTTAGCTGGGAACATGGGATGGGGGCCTGGTGCTGCTAAAACAGGCAAACCCCAGGTGCTGAATTTTGCATCCCCTTTAGTTTTGATGCTGAATCACTGGCATTGCTGAAGGACTGGGAAGGGTAACAAGGAGGGAATAGTTTCCAAGATTGAACCTGGGGGATTTGATAATATTGGTATGCTGAACTCTCTGAATAGTAACTTTTTGGTGGTTTCTTAGTAATTTCCCCCTCACTCTCATTTTTTGAAGTGAATACTTTTTTTAAATGAGCTCTGTGGGGTAGTAGCTATAGATTTTTTAAAATTGAATATGGAAGAGTGTAGAACTGAGTGACTGAAGACACACTGCAACAAGAAAAGGTATTTGCTAGATCCTGTACTACATCTTGCTGAAATTCCTTTATTTTATCCCTAAAGCTGCAATAAAACTGGGAGCAAAAGGCATCTAAACACACTTCTCTAAATGAAGAGAGAAGCTCCAGCATGTAAGGACAAATAGCACTGAGCTAGAAGCAGGTGTACTTTCCACCTTGACCTTAATCCATATACACACTAAACATCTCCTGAGCAAAGCAGCACACAGGGCATGAGAGCATGCACTGCCTGGGGACACAGATGCTGCAGAGGTGATTAATGCTGGCAGGGACAAGGGTGAGGAGTGCAGGTATGGAAAACAAGATCTTTGTCACAACTATTTGTTTGGTTATTAAATGGGTTCTCATTTTTTTTCCCTTTTCCCACCATCTCCTTCTACCAGCATTAATACCTCTTCATGCATCTCAAGAATATAAATACCCTGTTTAAAAAAAGCTTGCAACTGAGAAATTGAAGAAAAAAATCCTCCCTCACATGGGAAGCGAAAAAAGTCAGTGGCAAAGTTTAGCTAAAAGCATAAACTCCTTACACATGTGCTAAGTGGATCTAAATCCCAAGTTATCTTTCAGCTGTGCCAGTATAAATAGTTGTAGAAGTCTCACAAAATTAAGTCCCAAGAAAGCTTTGGCCCTAAGGGCCATTTCATCATGAACAGTTGGACAGGAGGACTCACAAGGGAGAGGGCTGGTGTGGATTGCATTATTCAGTGACAGGATAGCCAATATCCCAAAAAGACATAAACACTGTGGATGGGAAAATCTTTACCCTTCTCTCCCTGAGTTGTCATGCTTTTAGGGACAAGCAGAGCTGCCTGCCTCCTGAAAGATCTGATGATGAAATAGCATTTATCCCTTCATTTTATATCTCTTTTTCTCTCCCTAAATGTTCAAGTTGTCTTGAAACATTTGCCTGTGTTTGTTTAAAGCTGGGACTTGAGATACAGGAGCAAAGAAAAGCTGGAAAGAAAAGTGAAAAAAATCTCATGGCATATGGAAACAGCTCTACTAATAGAGCCATAAATCTAATAAATGGATGTATGTACTACATAGATTACATCAATAAAACTCAGAAAAAATATTCATAAACACATTACCCTTTGATTCTTCCATTTTTATTTGTTTTGTAATAAGTTGCCCCCCATTTTCTATATTAATTTTGTTGAATGGGCCTTAGGAAATAATAACAGTTGCAGAGTCAGTATTAAATCAAGAAAAAGATTCCTCTTGAACATTGTATGAGATTTATTTCAAAATATTTTTTCCCCTAAATTCTTCCATGTTGTTTTCTGCTAATGTATTCATGATTAGAAATAACTCATCAGATTTCTGTGACTACATCTTACTCTGTCCTTTGACTGCAAAGTGTTTATTCCAGCTTTGTTTAAGCTGCTTTGGTTGAACACTTTTATCCAACTTACATCATTCCCTAAAGCTTTTAGTAGAAAGATGAAGAAAACATTTCTCTTCATATTCTAGAGTACTAATTTTAAAAGTGTTACATTGGGAGATAAATGTGACACAAAACTAGGTTATGCAACTGTGTGCACCAAGTAAAAAGAAAGGATAATTTTCTTGTCTGAAACAAATCTTGGTGGCTCTCTGGATGTTTTTCTGTTTCACCTAGCTTTGTTGCATTTCTAGAGGACATCTAGGTAATGTCAAAGCAAGACAAGTATCAGCTGTGGCAAGTAGCAATAGATGGGGATTTAATGAGAAATATCTGAGTTTTGATAGTTCAGGTTGAAGACAAGAAATGTGACTGGATGCTCAGCTGCTTCTGAGAGTCTCATGAACCGTGGAGTCTCCTGGAGATGAGCATTTATCTGGGAGATCTTGTCTTTTGGCTCCAAATGCATCCTTAGTGATGAAGTGCTCTTGCTGTATTTTTCCTATTGTGCACATTCACATCATGCATTAAGTCCTTGATAACTCATTGTAGCAGATACAGCAGTTAATCATATTTTGGATCTAACATGTGGAAATGCCTGTGTAAAAGGATACTAGAAAGAGGGTGGTTCAAGAAGACTTCTCAAGCAGGAGACCCAAGATGATAACATATGTTACAGAGTATTTCTGAGCTGGTGGCAGAGTTCAGATATGAGAAGGTGGTGAGTTTTGACTCACTGTGGGGTAAAGAAATTACTCACATGGGTTGCTAGACATGGTGCACTGCTAAGATCAAATGATGTGTGGTAAATGGGACTACAGCTTCAGAGCTTCTCAAAATGTGTAAGACTTCAGGGTGAAACTGGGACTTGCTTCATGATACTTCCAAAGAGACATAATATTGGCACTGTGTTTTTGCACTGCTATGGCAGTTGCAGTTTAGGATGCCCAGGAGAACTCCCATCAGTGTTTTAGAGAGCTCTTTCTCTTTGTGTGGGCCAACAAAAGTTATTGAACATGTCCTGGTTATTTGTAATGAAGGCAGTTCAGTCTCTCCACTGATTCAACAATGTCTGGTTGTGCTCATCTTCAGGACAAGATTAAAAAAACTTATGCTTAGCTTTCTGCAACTCCTTCTGGGATTAGACCATAATTTGGCAGTGTGTTCAGAGTAAGGTAACAGAATTTGGGTGGTATTTGGAAAATTTGATGTGTAGGACACAGACAAAATGCTCCTGTGATGATCAAATTTTGCATATGCACCCACGACGCAGCTGTGGAAACATTTTTAAATAAGGAGATAAACATTAAAATAATCTGTGAAGTTTTGGAAGTAGATGACATAGTATTTGCTGTTCAATAAAAGAGGACTGTTTTACTTTTTGGTCAAAACCAGGTAAAGTATTGCATCCTCAAATATTACATCCTTACCCATTATGTCTTTATAAAATACATAATTTTACTGAGTTTGTCTCCTTTATGTAACTGTCCTTTTATTTCAGACCAGAGTAATATCTTACTTTTTTTTTTCTAGTTGGCAGCTCTCCCTCAATGCTGTCATGTCTCCCTTATCCTCTTCTCCTAAACTCATGAGCTAATGCTGCTTTAGGTTGCCAAGCTGGCCAAGAAAACCCTATTCATAGCAAAGGAGAATTATGAGTTGCCTCTTGTTGCTGGCTCTATGTTGGACCTTTGCATTGGACTAAGAATAGAAGGGAGGGGTGATAAACTGCTCACAAGCATCACCTCCTCCAAACACAACCTGCCACTGCTCTAGGAATTATATTCTCTGGCCTTTTTCTTTCTGGAATGATTATGAGGGCCGGTGTCCAGGTCCTAAAATGTTTTTGTCCTCTGTCTGGTCAGTAGTAAATCCATCAAGGTTTGTTGAAGATGGTTGGTTTCTGGATTTGACCCATCTTTAAAAAATATTTCTCTGACTATATATCACAACTATGTTATTTTTAAGATGATTTATGTGAAGGTTTGCAGCCTTTTGACTGGGCTGTTTGTACCAACTGAAATATTCCCATGAACATCCAAAAACCCTACTGCACGTTGCAGCTAAGCTCTGGTAGCTGTCAGACTGCAGAGAACTGAAGCACGTTTCTGTGCATCTTTTATTAAATATGTGCACATGCAACACATTTCTTTAAAGAAAATAGAAGATGACAATGTCTCCTTTTTGGATGCATTATATTTATACTTCAGCACTGAAGAGAGTCTGGTAATTATAAAGCTGTTTAAGTGATTTTATTTTAAAATTATAAAGGTACTGAACTTGAGAAAACAAATGCAGTCAGTTATTTACTACTGACTACTTCTTTCCTTCTTTCTGTATTTAATTTAAGTGGACTTTAGCTGGTTGCAAATAAAAGTACTGAAGGACTAGCAATGCACACCATGATTTGTGTTCTTGCTGTCATGCAAATTCACAGAAAGAAGGAAACATATTAAAGAAATTTGATAAGACCAGGTGGTCTGAGTGAATAATTTCCCTTTCATTAACATATTCCCCTTATTAACTCTGTAATTAATTGTACATAGCTAAGGAAAGCTATGGAAATTGCATTTTGAGATGTATCAAAGCTGACTTTATGCTTCAGACTTCCATGCAATTTACTATTAATGAAGCAAGAGATGGAGGCCCCAAATCTATAATTATTACTTACTATTTGAATGACAAGCAAAGAATTTTATCAGCACAGTTTCAAATGAAAGGGGATTAGCAGCTAATGTTGAAATTGTTAATCTTTCTTATTAAAATAATTTTGACGAGAGTGTTTAGCCTGAAAGAGGTTTCTGGAACATCATTTACCATTAAAACAGCTATTTTCTGAGGCTCAGTATGAATTTGTCTAAGTTTGACAGCAGGGTGCAAATATTTTTTAAATGAATGAATATTTTATGGGAGCTAAGGCTGTTCATGTGTGAGCTGATGCCGAGCTGCTTGCTGTGTGCATATTCCTAGAATGTGTAGCAGGATGGTAGTTCAATATCCATCTCACCAAAGTGAAGATGTCTACTGAGATAACAAGGGGAAAAAAGCTACAGCAGGAAAATCTGAGAGCTGAAATTGCACCCACGGCTGTGTCTGCAGACGAGTGATTAACGGGTGGGAGCCCAGTCAGAATCAGGCCCTACATCTTGGTGATATATTTATGACACAGTGTTACTTCATGTTTATTTAGGCCTTCTTATACCTTTAAATACTGGTACATTTTCAGGGTTTGTATATTTTTTTTAGTATCATGTGCCTTGAGATGACTGTTCAGTGGCGGGTGTTTTATACCCACACACATTCTTGTGTACAAATACCATGAACAGCAATGGTACCCATTATAGGTATACATAAATATTTGGGAGCAGAGATACAATATATACAACTTTTTTGTGTAAATGGAAAACTGTTTAGCATTTTAAATTTTAAAACTTTTCCTTGCAATATTTTCAATTTTTTCCCCTTACAGCAGTGTACAAATGAAGTTGACAAGGCTATTTGTGCTCCTTGGGATGAGGAAATTGTGAATATATAGTGACATGAATGGTGAAAAGCACAGCAGTGATAATTTATAAAATTTAATTTGCAGTGGTCTCAGCCACATCAGTACTGGAGGAGATGTATGTTAAAGAAACCTTTTAATCTGCCTGTGTCACATTACAGAAAAAAGCTAATGGAAAAGATGTCACATGTCTTTGCCAGTGACAAATTTTACCACTAGAATAGATAGAGATCATTTAAATGCTTTAAGACATTATTTGCATGAGTAGATGGACTGTGTGTAGAAGTACCATCAACATAACAAATCCTCATGTACCTGCTCTACCATGAGATTACTCCAGGCTTTACCTCTGTGTGGAGCATGTGGAACTTCACTGGGCTCACCCCAAAAACTGCAGGTTACAGAACTAACCTTTCACCTGTAGTCCTACAGTGTTTCCTGGAACAGTCTTGCACAGGGAGTGCTATTGCAGCAGGAAGTGTCCTGAAGTGTACATTCATTTAATTCATCAAACAATACCAAAGGAGTTTTAGCTTAAATGTAGCTGTTTTTAAATAGCAGGCAGTGATGATACCTAGAGCAACACTTCCATCATAAAAACTTTTTTTGTATTATATTTATGTGTATTATTTTTATTATATTTATTGTATTATAATTATGTGTTAGGTCAAAGGCATCAAAGGGTGCTTCTTAACCTGTAGGAATCATAACAAACCGTGTAGATCATGACAGTAAGAGACAATCACCATGCCAGTGTAGTAGGCTGGGGTGGACTTAAAAGAGTGAATTTTTCAAGGATGAGGCTAATGCAGAATCCAAACCCAAAGCTTTTCTAAATGCAGGGGTATTTCTGATGCAGCTATTTATCTACTGCTTTATATGCTGCTGGGGAAGGCACTTGGAAGGGTTGTGTTTATTAACCACAGCAACCTAAGATGCCCAGGGCAGTGCTGGCTCAGAGCAGATGGGTGTCCTACTGCTTCTCAGGTGTGTGTGTATAATACCTGCCTGAGAAAAGTGCTTTTTTCATTCTTCATTGCCTCCTTTCACCTTTTGGTGTCTTTGTTTGCATTGGACCAGTTTGATTGAAAACATCATGATAGTGTCTAATTGCTGGGGTAGATGTACTGATGGTGCCTAATACCCTGTTTCTTGTGGAAGTCAGTAATGGCTTTTGTGTCATTTGAAGTTCTGTTGGAATCAAGAAAACTTGGTGGTATCTGAGGGTATCCACCAGCCTTCAACTTACCATATGTGTATCCTTATAACTGAATTTTGAGAAACTTTGTCCTTCAGGTAGGATTCTGGAGCCTGATAAGATGAATTTTGATAAAAGACAACAGGATCCTTTCAACTCAGTCCAGTAACCAAAATAATAATAAGCCAATGCTTATCTACTACTTTTGATCAGTAGATTCAAAGCTGTTTTTAAAGGTCAATATCATTATCTTGTCTTTTTAGTCCAGGAAACTCAGGCACAGACAGGGAAGCATCTTGACCAAGACAAACCTTAAGACTGGAAACAGAGCCAGGAGTAGATCCCATTCCCTGGTGTCCCAGTGCTGTGCTCTCACAACTCATCATACTGACTTTCACAGAAAAAGGATTGTATCAAGGGATAATATTTTTGCCCTTTTTTGTCACTCATTACTCTTTTTTAAGACATGAAACTATAAAAGAATTCTGGACTTGGGTTTGTCAGATTTCATTCTCTGAGTTTAGTTTTCACTTCATTGTCTAAGAGCAAAATGTTCCATATTTGGGGACCTGACTGAAAGATGTTACTGAAAAAGCTTGTGAAAACCAAACTGTGGAGTGCAGTCTATAGTAAATAACTATAATGGAAAAGGATGCCTTCCACACATTTTTTGAGTCTCTTCTGAATTGATAATAATTTTCTTCAAGAATACATGCCCAATCTGCTAAATCCTTAGCAATCATGATCATGCACCAAATTTTAGGTTCTTTTTCTTTCTGTTTAACAGTCAGCTGTACTTGTACTATCTACTCAAAACTGCTGCTGTCACTCCCTCAATGTATTCTCCTTGTGCAGCAGTTGAAGGGAAGGCAAGGAAAAGAAACAGCATGCAAGGAAATGTTGGGAGTTATCAGCTATGACCAAAATTTGCTTCTTCCCATAGCATTTAGCTGTGTTCTGGTTTTTGTTTTTCTGACTTTCTTCCTTTGCAGTATAGTGTCTTCTTTCATCATTTCACTTCTTTGTTGACCTCTACTGTCTGTTCTTGGCTTCTTCTTCTGTCCTCTGTCACATTGTTTTTTCCTTGTTCTTATTTTGCCCTCTGTCACTTCAAATATTTTCATCTGTGGATTAGACTAGTGTTCCTCAAACTTCTTTAAAGTGTTATCCTTTACTGGCTTCCATGGAAACCCAAGACTCCCAGGAGTAGGCAGGATGTCTTCAGCTTATGCACTTCTAAAGCTTTTCTACCATCACTGCACAATCCCTTTTGAATGCTTTCATGAGAAAAATATTTGAGAATCACTGAGCTAGGCAGCGTCAGTTGAAAATCCCATGGTGCATAGATAAAAGGTTACCTGAAAAATGGGACACTTGCTCCAGATTTGGGAGCTGGGTAGATGCCAGCTGCATCTTTCTCACAACCAGCCTTGCTTATTCTCCTACTGCATGTTGTTTCAGCATGGCTGTGAGTGTAGAGGAAGAGGTAAGGCAGAAGTGTCTTCTCCCACAGTCATCTCTTTTAAGTCCTGAAAGGGCTTCTGTGAAAAAAGTTTCTTCATTTCTTACTGTCATAAAACCATGAAATTGTTTTGGTTGGAAGAGACTTCCAATATCAAGTCCAACCAAATCAGTATTTCATTCAACCTGCTTTCTGAGCTGTCTTTTATAGTCAGGCTCTTTGTTTTTGCTGAATTTGCTGTACATCCATGGGACTGGCAGTTCACTAACTGTGTTGCTTCTCTCTGCAAACGTGGAACTTTCTAGTAGTGGACATGGTTCCAAAATGGTCCTGAGTGCAAGGATGTGATTGTTGAAGATGTTTGTGGAGTTTGAAGTGTCTCTTTTCTGTCACAGGAGATTTCTAAGGAAAAAGCTGATTAGCCACTCCGTTCTTTGCATGTTTTTTCTCCCAGGAACCTAATGGTTACTTGTGCTTATATGCACAGCCTGCCTCTGGGCATGAATTGCAAGACTCCTTGGATTTCATATTGCATCTTCTCAATTTTGTACAACCTCTGTGTGTGTTTAGGTACAAACTCTATCAGTTCAATATCTCACCTTGCCCCCCACCCAAAAAACCCCCAAACCCACACTGGAAAACAGAGGGGTTTTCCTTTATAAGCTGTTATTTTTTCCTGGAGAAGCACTTCTTTTCTTTTATTCAAAAGTCTAAGAGTAGCAGTAAGTAAGTACTTACTTTGCTTTAGCAGGGTGATTATGTCTGTAAAATATTTTACTTTCTGGCCTCAAGATGGCCAGTGTCTAACACAGTGGTATTTTTCCAGGCTATCTATAAATCACATCATGTTCTGTATCACTTGGATATACTTGGTCATAGTTGCCTGGGTTTTACTGGTCTCATTATCTCTGTAGAACTTGACCATGCTTGAAGAGAGGATTATTTTTAAACATGACGTTTTCAGAATTCTTTATTTATCCCTTAGTAATTTATATATATATAGTAAAGGAAGATGACTATACAAGTTCTCTGAAAAGAAACACAGATTTTAATTCATTAAAATTTAAATTTGAAAATACAGTATCCATCAGGAAACCCAAATTTAGAAGCTTAATTGAGTTAGCAGGGCTATGAGAAGAAGCCAGGGAATTTGGTTTTGTGTTTTCAGCCAGGTAATTAGTGTGCAGTAATATATTTTTAAAGTTTTCATTTCAGACACACAACAGACGTATAAATGAATATGCCTTGGATTGCGGTATGGTGTTAAAACATTAGTAAAAAAATGAAGTGAGAAGGGATCATCTAAAAAATTGATTTAATGTGTAAGAAGAAAATAGCAGTTTTCTGTGAGAATAATGTTGGATGTCAATATTTATCACAAAGAGTCAAAGGACTTGATTTGTGTATTTTTGTTCCGTTTTCCAGCTAGTTTTTACATGCTTGTGCTTTTCCATTTTAACAAAGCTACCAGAAATGCTTCCCAAAATGTCTCAGTTGATGAATTCAGCTGACACTCTCCTTGGCGCCAGTTCCTGTACTGCAGGGCTGGCTTTAATGGGGAGGATTGGGCTGAGTTTTTTCTTGTTTTGAATTTATTTTTGGTTTTAAGAAATGTGACAACATATCCCATGTTGTGAAATGGCAGTATTTGGCTAAGGGGTTTAAACCTTAACTTTCTGAAGTAATACTGTTCCTTTTTGTGAAGCCTATTTATTATTTAAGATTTTTGTAGTGAAATCTACTACAAGAAGTACAGAAATTTTAGAAACTGCTTCTGGATGGTTCATCTTTTACATATATATTATTTACCTTGGCATGTCTTTGTATAACCAGCATTAAGCATGTGCATAAATTTATCTACTCTACTGTACCAGACACTTAAACCATGTACTTCTAAAATCCCCAACCCAAAATCTGTAATAATTCCATCACAGTCAGAAAAATCTGGTACACTTTTAATTACGAAAATGTTATCAGATATGGATTCATTAAGGTGTCCTAACTTTTAGCCAAGTCTATAAACATGATCATGGGGTAAAAAAAAACAGCTGTCAAGAATTAGCAAAAATTAGTGTTTTAGGAACATATTCTGTGACTCTGGGAAATTAATTTCAATGTTTCTGCCCCTTCATTTCCCATCTGTGAGGCAGCAGTGATACTTGCCTCCCCTGCAGAAGTAATGTGAGCATTTTCAGACAGTTGGACAAGAAGGAGCTATAGAAATACAGGGATTGTAAAGGAGCAAATTATATTCCTTTTATGGCAATCATCTTCTCTTTTTTGTTGAGGTTTATTTAAAGCAAAGTAATTGCAGGGGTGAAACTTCATAGGCATAATTTAGATTTCAAGGAAGGGGGTAAGGAGGAGGAGATGAGGGTGGTTGTATTTTAAGACCTAGAAGACACCATTAAGTAGCTGATATTCCTTAAAAAGGGATTCCTTGTAGAGTGAATTTCTTTATCTTCTTCTATATTTAGAGAGCCAGGTAGAGTAAATATTTCATAATTAATCATTCAGTTTTTTAATATTTGACTTCTTAGCTGCATTTCTTTTTAAAAATATATATACCTGCCTCCACCATTCCAGTTGAAGCAATGCTTAGCATCAGATGTATTTTCCAAGATTTCCTCCAGAGATGACAACCTGTGTCAGTCCACACCAGGTTGCATCCGTCCATTTCACTGGATTTCATTGAACACCTTTGGCAGCTGGGAGCTGTAAGAAAAGGGATTAGCAAGTGTTTGTGTGGCACACACTGATCCCAGCACCTGCTGATTGGATTGAAGTAATCCTTTTACAAGTTACAAAACTCTATTATCAGAGCATTAAGAGAGGGAGAGGTGGTGATGTACGCTGCATCAAAGGTATATTAATTTAAGCAAACAGAACATAGGTTGCCTTCTAATATGCCTGTGAATTGCAACCATTCTTGCCAAAGTTGCACACTGGTCCACTCTGGTAGATAATGCCTTACACTGCTTGTGCAAAGGTGGTGTTTCTGCAGCAAACCAGGGACAATAATTTAACATTATTTGAGATGGCATGCTGAAAGCACAACTGCTCTGTGTGTGCATGCTTAGGTGTCTACGATGAGCTTTACATCTAAAAATACAAAACTAAAACTATGGAATGTCATTTTTATTGTTGGCTGATACCACCATGGAAGATAAATTATTTCCAAATAATACAACCTATTTGAAGCAATCTAGGGATATTATTCTCAACTACACTGAATAGTTGCTTTGTCAGTGAATTGCCTGCCTCTGGCTTTGTCTTTTTTTTAAGTTTTCCTTCATCACCTACCATATTACGTATGATATTAGTAGTGTTTCATGCCAAATTACAAATAGAGCTCCATAGTATTTTTCAGTACATAATTGAAAATCTTCAAAGCTATTTTTTTCACTGGTGTAATCATGTCCTGAGAAATACGAGAACTATTAGATCAAAACACATCATGGTAGTAATGTGGCTGCAAATGGAGTAGGAAAAATAATTTCTCAGTGTCTTTTGGAAAGAGAAAATAAAAACTCCCAAGTTTTTATTTCCCGTATATTTTCATTTGTAAGCAGGAGATCTGGAGTGGCACAGGATAAGTTAGAAAAAAGAGAGAGGAGTCTTGAGCCTGAAATGACTGACTAATCAGGTGATGAAATCCTGGTTCCAGTAAAGCAGCGGATGCAGAGCACTCCCTGGGATTGAAAGCATGTGAGACTTTATAGCCAGATGGTAATTTACTGAGATTTCTTCCAGATACAAGTGCTGTGAGATACTGACAATGAGCTGCCACAACAGAATTTTTCATTTTATGTGTCTATATAAGCCAAATATAACTACCCCAATAAAGTCACACTTCTTTGCAGTTAATATTGGAAACTTGATATTTAAGATTAAAGCTGGTATTTCCAGCATTTATGGATTGATGCTTCAGAGATGGAGCTGGTCCTGGTACCAGTTACAGGCTCTGCATTATTGGGGGCTGGTTGGATTAGAGCATCAGAAACAACTGTGGGAGTTCCATGGAACAACTAACTATTGGAAAAAACTGTTTTTCTTAACATGCTAGTTGATGGAAAGACTGAAATTGGTTGAGATAGTGCATCCTCTATTTATTTAAGGTCTGCTTTGCTAGGAAGAAAATTGGAAAGCTTGGGCATAGTTTGTCTCTGCCCCATGTTTCAGCACCACTGGAACTTTCTTTGTGGAAAGATGTGATGAGCTCCCAGACTTTTGTGTGTGCAAGGACACCAGGGCAGCTCAGGGAGAAAGACTGATCTTCTGCAAGCCAGACCCCAAAGTAACTTCAGTGTTAGTATGAAACTGTGCTGGGAAGTGGGAAATGCTTAAAAAGTGTGGAAAAAACATTGTGGTGCTCTGCAGGATCTGAATATGGCTCAGAGCTGTAACAGTGACACTGATCCCAGGTGGCTTTATTTGCTCAGCTGTGGACAAGTTTGGGTACACCAAAACAGAAGAATAAAGTAATAATTTTGTAAAAGAGGAGTGGGAAAAGAGAAGAGAAATGAACCTTTCTGTTGCTATTCCCTGAGTCAAGACTCCAGCCCTAAAAAATAATGGAGCACATATTTAAAAAGGAGTTGCTGATTATCTAGAGAGAGATTTTCCAAGGGCATAAAAGGAAAACAAATGTAAGGGTGTCATTTAAGAGGATGGGGAAGGCTGAAGTCTTTCCTTTGTGTGTTTGCTAATCTCCTTCACCCTTTTCATTGGATAGCTGAACAATGAGTAAGAATATACATAATTTTCTAAAGAGCAAATCTTGCCTGGACAAACCTGATTGCTTTTTTTAAAGTAAAACTACAAAACCCAGTAGATGAAGTGAAAACAACGGATGTAACACATACAGATTTTAATGAAGTCGTGACACTGTCTCATGAATGGTTAATTGAAAAATTAATGCCAAATTTTTAGATGACAATTATGTGGATTGAAATGAGGCAAAAGGTTGATATACAAAAAGAAATGATCGAAAGCTATGTCTAGGAGTGTCTGGCAGACTACAGGAATTTCTCTTAGATCCAGTTATATTTAACTTTTTAAATAATGATGTGGAAATGAGTGGAAGTGACAATGACTTTCATCACAGCCTAAAGTTCTGCACAGACGTGATGACAGAGGAGTAATTCAAAAGTTTGAAAATGTTAAACCTGAAAACACATAAAACAAATAAATTATCTTTGAAGAAAAGACTCGCAAGAAGACATTTATAATTTGCATAGATCCATTAATTCATGATCTGTGAAGACACTGGAATATATACAAGCAGAAATTATGGAGAACAGCAATATTCTGAGCAAGCAGACTAAAGTTGAAATAAATGGCTTAGTGAAAATGAGTAGCAAATTAAGTTTGAAATAGAAACGCAATATTGTTGACATCTCCATGAAAAAAAATCTCAAATGAGAGCTATAGTGTTCCTTATTGAAAATATATTTCCAGGTATACAATGTATAGTTCAGAACAGTTAGAGTCCCAGGAAGTAGTAATGAACTGTGCTTTAGGCTTCTGCTTTAGATCCAGAACAGCCAAATGTTAGAAAGAATCTAGTAAGTGCAAGAAATGACATTATTTGAAGACCTGGAAGCAAGTAATCAGATAGGCTGCTTCTGTCTCTGAATTCTATAGCACTGTGAGGAATATGAGTGGGAGCAGAGATATTTGCTGTAAAGCCACTAATGATAAGGTATTGAGCCAGAAAATGGAAGGACAAAACCATAAGTGGTGTTGAAAGCAAATTTATGCAGAAAAGTATTCCTCTTACATGTAGTCAATGCAATGTACTACTTTGTACTAGAGAGCACAAAGAAATTCTAACACAGCAGCAAGAATTCTGGGGCATCCTGGGCCAGAACGATGCAACCCATGAGTTAGAAAGGAACAAAGGCAAAAAAACCCATTATTTAAATTAACTGGTAAGAATACAAAACTAATTTTTTCAAGTGTAGTCTTTTACTGCACAAATTACTATGTAATAGCTAAGACAAATTCTTTCCTCTACATGTTCCTTCTAAGGAACCCTGGGAAGCACAGCAGCACTGCCTGGCCCTCTGCATCTCTGGAGAAAACAGCAGCAGTTTGAAAGCAGTGACTCCCACACTGTTGGGTGAGCAGTGTGGGTTTGAGTGGTCACCATTCACAAGGATTAAGATAATTTCACATCCATGTCTTCAGCTGACATTTGAAATTCGATTAGACCTGTCAAGGTCTGTCAGTTAGAGAGCTGCACATGTTTTCACTGAAAGATGCATCCTCAGTCGTGAAAAGGGGTCCTATTCAAGTACCATATTGGAATTATGGTGTCAAAAATAATTGTGGCAGCTGAACATCACTAATAAAATAGGCATTTTTAAAACAAATATCTTGACAGATGCAAACCATACTATCTCTGAAGAAAGTAATGTGTCTCTTCACCCAAGTAACAAGTGATAGGAGGAGAGGAAATGGCCTCAAGTTGTGCCAGGAGAGGTTGTGATTGGATAGTAGGGAAAGTTTCTTCACCAAAAGGGCTGTCAAGCATTGGAACAGGCTGCCCAGGGCAGTGGTGGGGTCATCACCATCTCTGGAAGTATTTAAAAGACATGTAGATTTGGTACTGAGGAACATGGCTTAGTGGTGGACTTGGCACTGCTGGGTTATCACTTGGACTTGGTATCTGAGAGGATTTTCCATCCTAAATGATTCTGTGGTTTTGTGATTTAAAGATTGACCAATCAATTAGAATTTAATAGTTATATTTTTAACCTTATTTAGTCACAGAGCATGTGTTGGAAACCCCTCTTAATAAAAAAGTAAAGAAAATATGAAACCAAAGTAGTTTGACACCCTATTACAACATCAGCTGAGCACACAGGAGGCTCTAACAAAGCCATGTTCTGCCAAAGCCAAGCCACTGTGTTCTTTGTGCCTGTGTTCAGGTACATGAAATCTGTCTTAATATGTGCCACTGGCAGTGTCTCTTTAGCCCATTCATTGTCCCTGGGACAGCTTTTCATCCTCTGGCTAAAAAATCCCCTTTGACCTTTCAGTCTGCACGTCTCACACAGCAATAATAGATTTTGTAATACATGCACTCACATCCTCCTTATCCCCACAGCATGTTTGGGAGCAGGAGTATCTCCTCTGTCTAAACAGGAGAAAGTATGGACTGGGCTACCAATTGTTCTCACAGGTGAGGACCTGTGGAAGGAAAATTAAGGTTAATGGAATTTAAGGTGCATCAGAAGATCTGTGCAAGCAGATGGTGTTTGTTTAAATAATAGCATATACTTGGGATTGCAGGACTTGCCTTGTTGTGCACATATTGGTGAGGCTAGACCTCTGCTTTTTTCAGCAGGCTTGAGGAGCATTGCAATAACAGTGGTGACAACCTCTATTTATTTTACCTGCTGCTCTGGGACAAGGACAATCATGTGCGTGTTTGACATGTTGGTAATGAATTTCTTTTGTAGCAGGCAAACACTGCAGAATGTCTCATCAAAAACATCCTAATTAAGGAGTGGATTTGAGTAGACATACAATCTCTAAAATATCAGAAGTTCCACTCAATTTAATGTACATCCAGCAGCTCCCAAGAGAGTGTTTCAAAATCACTAAGCTTCTGTTTAGCAAAGTGGGGATGAGCATAGGGGCTCTGAAGGACTGTAAATGAAAGATTACTTAACTCTGAGGGAATTGTCTGGCTCCTGAATATTTTAAAGCAAGCTTCTTTCTCAGTAGCTTTTAAAAATGTGTATAAAGCAGATGTTCATATTGGGTAAAGCCTTCCATGGGTCCATTCAAATAGTCAGACACCTCTTCAAAGTCTGTCAGGAAGTGCTCTGTGAATCTGATCCATGTGATGCAGGAATTGAAACCACACAAAAAAATAGTAGGTTAAAGTAAAGATTTCAGTGTGTTTTCATTTGAAAATTCATGTGTCTCTACACTCAAGATTACCTGAAAAATGAAGGTAAAATGAAAACTTTTAAAGAAGATTGAGTTATTTAAAAGTTCATGTGCAATAAAAGCAGTCAATTTACCTTAACTGTAAACTTTATCTTAACTGTGTCAGATTTGATGATTTTAAAAGGAAATTAAATTTCTTTTTAAAATACAATCCTTTAAATCATCAAAGAGACAAATTGGAGTCAACAGAAAGCTCCTTACTACATTCAGTCCTGCCTTAGGAATCAAATGCTCATGGCCCTTTTCCTACAGCTTTGTGGACCTAGCAGTGTTTTGGAGAGATTCAGTGTTGGCAGATCTGTATATCTGCATAAAATGTCCCTGAAGTCTGTGGGACATTGGTGATGGGCATGTCAAAATGAATCAGATTATGAAACTGTGGTTTAAAATGGGAAGATGCTACAGGCTGGTCCTTGACTGCCTGATCTCTGCTGCATGCTAAACAGCTGCTCTGAACCAGCACTCTTGGCTCTGTGGTATTGTAAGATTTTGCTATTTTTTTCCCTTTGCCTCATAAAAATTCTTATATACCAGCAAGTCTCTGCTCTGGAGGGATTATCTTTTTTTTTTTCCCCCTATGATTTCAGTATACATATCCAGGCACAGATTTGCTAGGGGAAAAGAACAGGATCTTTAGCCCCCCTCCTTTCCTTGGTAACAACAGCCTTTTGACAAGGACAAAAAACTATTAGAGAATGGTTTCCTCCTTTTAACTTGCAAGTTAATGCTGGGAATATGTTACCTGACCCACACCCTGACACCCAGCAGGGCCAAACCACTCTTCCAGTTCCACATATGCCAGGTCACAGCTCTGTCCACTGCAATGCTTTCTCCTTCATTATAGAAAAGAAGCAATCACACAGTAGGTGTTTTGATTGCATCTAGGCCACCAGTATTTTTTACCTCCTTTAGAAACCTCTCTTCTGATGCAATATCTTTCTGTGTCCTTAAAGACATCTCTTCTGGAAGCGTCGCTTCTTGAATTGGTTTTTCAGTACCAGGTTTGATTTACAAACCTTGTGTAAAGACTCAGGTGCCCAACAAACCTTGCACCAAACAAAGCTATGTGTCAGGGGCTCTTTTGTCATCAAAAAACTGTTCAAGCTGCGAGAGGGAGCTGTCTCCTGCCCTGCCAGCCAGGTGGGAAGCACAGAGGCACAACAGATTTGCAGAGCTCCTGTTTGGCAGAGGACAAGCTGCAAGCTTTTTGCACCTTCTGTTAAACCTTTTGAGAGGGCATGAGAGTTTTTCTTCTTTAAGGCACATTTGGGAAGAACAATTCGACATCACAGAGATTGGCTATGGAAAAGGTTTTCTAAGCAATTAAAGTGGTTTTTGTACTTTACAGTGAATCCTTTCTGGGAGATTTTTCTAGGCAAGGTTTGTTACAGGTTGGGCTGTATTAGTGAAGTTTCCAGCAATAATCACTGGGACTGATGTTTGGGCCAGAAGCTCTGCCATTTACCCCAGCCCTGAGCCTGTCTCCTAAACAGTCTGTCCTTTTAAAACCAGTTTAGAAATGTTAATTTCAACCTACCTAGTAAAGGCAGTATGGAGTTTAATTTACAAATATGAACAGTGTATAATGTGAGATGGTTCTCTTGCTTGTTGTAGAAGAAGATGGAAGAAGGGTCTGCAAGGTATAAGTAGGCTTGAAGTACCAGGTGATCACTTTCTTAATTTTCATGTTAAAGTGGGGGGGGAAGATTTCTGGGTTTCCCCACCCTTCCTCCTTTCTGCTCTCCTCCCCTCACGTACTTGAATTATTTTCTGATCCATGGGAGGAAGGAAAAGGGTTTTGATTAACTTTTCTCAAATCTTTGGAACTGAATTTCTGTCCACTGCTGGATGGGAGCTCTAGCCTTGGGAGATCTGCAAAAGCTTAAGACCAGCACCAATATACTTTGATGGCACATCATTCCTACCACAGTTTTCTTTGGTGATGCTTCTCCCAATACTGTTAACTGAATGTAGTGTACAATCTTTAACAACACATCTATATATAAATATATATATATAACCTCCTCAGTTCAAGGTGTCTCTGTGGCAGTTCATCTACAAGATGAGTTTCTGATGATCCAGTGCTTGAGCCACAACTGTTCAACCTGACAATTTTTAAATTCTTTTCAATATTTCTATCACTTTTGTGATGTGCATATGTGCTTGAATTTTAGTTGTTAAATCCTTTGTTTTGACAGAAATTGTTGTTTGTAGTAATTTTTGTCAATGGAATTCTATTTCTTTTCCATTGCCTGCTGAAACAGACATTTGGGGTTATGTTTTCTAGGTACTGAAGAAGAAATAATTTCCTCCTAAAACTCAGTGACTGTATGTTTCATGCATTTCCTCTCTGTTATCAGTGGTACATTTTATCATTCTCATTTTTTATAGCACAAATAAGCTTGAAGTTAACACTCTTAAGTAAAGAAATGAACCTTAAAACTGAGCTTCTTTTTTTCCCCAAAGCTCCAGATTCCCATACTTTGAGAAACATCCTTTTAGCTTAGCTTTCAGCCTAATTCAGTGCTTAATGCAGTATTCTTTTAATTCCAGTCCTACATGGAAGATCACCTGAAAAACAAGAACCG
This sequence comes from Catharus ustulatus, assembly GCF_009819885.2. Classification (NCBI taxonomy): domain Eukaryota; kingdom Metazoa; phylum Chordata; class Aves; order Passeriformes; family Turdidae; genus Catharus; species Catharus ustulatus. The sequence continues at coordinate 8,777,486 of NC_046221.1, read as the reverse complement.
TCTGGAGAAGGAGTGGGAAGCTCTGTGCGCTTACCAGGCTGAGCCCAACGACAGCAGCGTGGCGCAGCAGGAGGAGAACGCGCAGAAGAACCGCTCCCAGGCTGTGGTGCCATGTATGTACACCTCCCTTTGGGCCAGGGCCTTTTAGCTTCTTGATACTTTCCCCAATATCCTTTGCACAGTGGTGTGAAAGCTGCAGAAGGCAGGCAAACGATGTGGAGTGGTTTCTGTGTGTACTGGAGAGCTGTGGCTGCGCCTGTGGGCTGGGTGCATGTCCTGTTGTCATATCAGAGCCTGCTTATCTCCTTGTAAGTCACACATATGTTACAAAAATGCACAACTGTGCCACATAGCACTGCTGCTGCAGCTGTGCTGTCTTACTAAATTCCATAGCCAGAGTGATTTTCAGTGCTGGAATGTGTCTGTACAAGAGTGGTGTCTGTAGCTATTCAATAGAAGCCTCTTCCTCTTCTGACCAAGACAAGTTGGTCTCTTGTCCATCCAGCAGCCCATAGGCAGAGCTAGATGATCTGTTTATCAGATGCTCAGCTGTACTGAAGGAGCCCCTTTAGGCTTCAGTGGATAAGTTTGCAAACTGGCTTCTCTCTGTAAGGCTTCTCTAAACACACAAAAATAAAAATAAAAATAATTATAAAAAAGAAGGAACTGATGTTTATATTCCTAGAATCTGCTACTCCCTGTAAGCAGCCACCTTTTGAGCTTGAAATAAAAGTAACATATTTTTCCTATGCAAACATATATTTATCTCATAGGTTGCATTGGTAGTGTATGGATACATATTTCATTAAGCAACCAATGAAACAAAAATGAAACTGAGAATATATGCACAGTCCACAGCAACCAAAATGCTCTCAATCTGTGTGCCCACAATCCAGCTGGATATCTTGGCAAACATATATAGCTGGTTTAATTTTTAAAGTGGCCTGAAAACATTAATTTTCCCTAAGAGAGTCTTGGGTAAGTAGTATTCATCCTTTAGAAAATGGGGAAATGACAGGTAACACCTTAAGTAAATGTCATAGCCAGATTTAGAGTGAAGATTCTTTGGAAGGACGTGATAATTTAACTTACCCATCAGTCCCTGCATATTTGCTTCAGCAGGGTTTGTCTCTTTTGTTTATGTAGTGGCTCTTTCTGCAATACTTTTCTACTCAGGAGAGTATTACAGCAACTTGGCAGTATTAATTCTCCTGAGTAAATATGGTGCTGGTCAGAAACCTTTTGGGGCAATAGCAGCAGTTTGCTGACTTCCATGTGTTTTCAGATCAGGTCTTTTGAGACGTTCTAAAGAAGTCACCATGAAAGCCTTCTGTGCCCTTTTACATCTTGAAAAAAAACCAACTGACGTGATAGGCAGTGAAAATTTTCCATGAAAATTGTGTATTGATCCAAGTTAATCTTCCTGCTTAAAGTGTTCTATCAATATGGACTCACAGTCAGACCATCTTAAGATATTTCAAGTTTCTACTCATAAATTAAGCTAGACTGGTTTTGGTTGCTGCCACAAAGACAGCATGGGAGCGACAGACATTGCCAGAAGTTGGTGCTGGTTATTTGTCTGATGTAGAAACTGTGTCTTCATGATATAGTGAGCTATAAGATAGAAACCTTCAGACTAGACTTTCCTACCTCCAAATCCACAAGTATCATGGTTGTGACAGTGCTAAAGAGCAGAGATTTTTAGCTTGAGTGTCATAGAATCATCTGGGTTGGGAAAAACCTCTAAGATCATCACTTTCAGTTATTAACCCACCACTGCCAAGCTACCACTGAACCACATCTCTGAATACCTCATGTACCTGTCTTTTAAATACACCCAGGGATGGTGACAGGCAGTCTGTCTTTTCTCATCACATTGTGCTGTGTGGATGTATCAGCCAGCACTGACCAGCCTTTATTTCTCTGCTGTTCTTCCATGGCATGTTGTTATGCCTGTTTTCCCATGTCTGGGTCTAGACTGGGTCAGTGCTGCCTGAAGGTGATTTGTGTGAAGTGAAGGTATTTGGACATGAATAAGGTGACTGCAATGTATCTGAAGTTTTAACTGAAAGTATTTTAGGACATTTAAAAGAGTGATACATGATTTAAATGATACATTTGCTTTATTTCTTCAGCGTGGAAACTTCTATTACAAATATTAGTGCACTGGGAATTTTGCTTTTTTGACTGAATTGCACATAATTACCTGCCTTCACTTTCTGAAGTTGCTGTGCACTGGTAAACAGCTGTCATGTTATATATGTTTAAACTACTTACTGCTTTGTTGATGGGTGGAAAGTATGGCATAGAGTTTAAACAACATTAAATTTTGATAAGGTGGTTATTTTAGACTCTAAGATTAGACTGAGATGAGAAGGCCCAGTTTGCCCACTTTTTTTAAACTGTTTTTTAGACATTAGAACTATAGCAAAGAAAGCCATAGATTTGCTTCATAATGTATGAAGAAGCAAACCTGATATGCTTTTGATATTCTATAGAGTTGTTATGCTACATTCAGTGTATTCTCACAGAGTAATGCCTCGTTAGTGTTTTCTTACCCCTTTCATATTCATAATCACCTTGACAAGGTAGAACAAGATTGCCAATTCATGTAGATTTCCTCTTAGAAAGGCTTCAAAGAAGCTTTAATATCATGGTGTATTCGTGTTTTTCTTTCTGAACCAGTCTTGAAGTAATACAATATTATTTTTACTGATTATATAACTGATCTAATTATTATCACAATTTTATCACAGCTTACTCTTTTACCTAACTTTTCTATTTTCTATTCTATACAAACAGCTTTTAAAAACTTGATAGCAGAACACTTTGACACTGCACTTAACTAATTACTAGTTTAAAAAATACTAACAATTCAAGTTACCTGGATCTTCTAGATTAACAAAAGTGTATCCTTTTATCCAATCAAGAAGCAGATTGCTTTAATTTAGGGCACATGGTGTTTATATTTAGTGCTATAATTTAGTGATGCCTATTTTGTTTATGAATACATGAGCAGCTCAAGAAAAGCTTTCCAATATTTTTTTTCTCTTTTTGCATCTCTGAAAAATAAACCCATCTCAATAGAGTCAATACTGTATGTTTTTATTCATGTACACCAAGAATATATACAGGTATTTTAAACATTTGGAAACAACTTTTTGCAGTGGACATCTATCAAAAACTGTCCACCATAGCCATGTCCATGGGTCATGGTATCTATTTAAGCAACCTGTTTATCTCTTTGCTTTGCCTTTCCTCTAAAGGAAAGCAAAGAATTTAGGGGCAGAAGATGCTCCCAGATCTGAGGCTTGTTTGCCTTTAGAGCACAGGCTGGGGTTGTGCACCAAAGATGGGAACACCTGAGCAGATGGTTGTGTGCATTATCCATTGCAAATGCATGTGCAAATAGTGCTCTGAAATGAGAAAACTGGAGCAGTTCAGAGCAAAGAAAAGTTCCATTTTCTGCAGATCATTTGTAGGCAAAATAATGATAATCAGCAGATTATGATTCTTCATTATCTTCAGGCTGCACCACTTTGATTCCTCCGTAGTTCTTCACTTTCTTAATTCAGTGGAGTCCTGCTTAGTGCTTGTATTAAAAAAAAAAAATTAAAAAATCAGTCTAAATCTAGAAAGAAAATGATGATCCAGGCAGAATGTGCCAGGTTGATTGGTGTAAGATTTGCTTTATTCTGTGATACCTGGATTCAGACAACTCAAAGTTACCATATTCCTTGTTTTCAACCTTATCTATGTTGGTTCTGTTCCTTCAGAAGTATCTGATTAAAAGAAAACAAAAGACAGAGGGAAAATGTGATTCTTAAAAGTTTTCAATCTCCATCCAACAACAAAAATAATCTTCATTAAGTTGCAGGGCCACCGTGAGAGAAGTAAAAGATTGAGATGGCATACTACTGTAGTATTTGTCACAGCATAATAATTCAGATAGTAATTACATTTTATGCTCGACTAAGTCATTTAAGCACAGGAATCCAGTGTGGTTTGAGATGCCTAAAGTACTCGAGGTACCCAGCAGAACTAGTAGGTCTAACACCAGCTCTGAGGGAGACTTGTGATCCTCCTGCCTTCTAGACCAGGTGTCTTCAGGACTCTCAAATATCAGTAGAAACCTACAATGAGGCATTGAAACCAAGTTTTCTGGGTGTGAGTCTGTGAGACTGTAGATCAGGATGCCTGAATTTAAGTGTGTCCATGTAGCTACCTCCATATGAGCCAGGTGTCCAAGCCCCTGACACAGCCAGGGAGGAGCCAGTCAGTGCAGGGACATCAGGAGAGCTGTGCCATGGCCAAAGCTGGTATTTGCTTTACAGTGAAATAGCTTTAGGATGCCACTGTGTCCTGTGTGAGCTTCAGATGCTGGTCTAATAGGGTAACAGTCTTGGGGTCTTGTGTCCTGTCTGTTTTCCTTGTGCAATGTGTCACCTACCCTACAGCTTCTCAAACAGTCTGTGTTCATGTTTAGCCACCTAAATCAAGCTCCATTAACCACTTCACATGAAGATATCTATTGTATAGACACCAAAATGTAGCTTTTTCAGTCTATAAATTGAGATTTATATACTGCAAACTCATGTATGTTTGCTTATATCATGTCCTTGATGGTCCATCTTCCCTATTTTATAATTTATATTTTACATGTATATATGCAACATTGTGTTGTGTTTCTCTGGAGCTACAGGTTACTTTGGGAATTTCCTTCTTATTTAGGAAGCCTCTCTCTGCCACATGTATCCATGTATACATTTTGCTTTTCTGTTGGCTGTGGCTTGGCTAGAGCAATAGCAAATGCAAAGTATTTCAGCATTTAGCAATAGCTATTGTAGACACTTAAAATGATGATGAGTTGTAGCTTGGCCAAATTACAGTAGCTAGAAACAGCATTTGTCTTTTCTCTCATTTTTTTTTCTTACCACCCCTCTCCTCTCCTATTTCTTCATTCATCATAAAAAAAAAAAAAAAAAAGCTGTACATTCAGCATTTTCCCCATAGTTGCCCATTGTTAACATGACAAGCTGGTGTCCATGGTATTCTGTTGTTTTTTTTTTTTCCTTTTCTTCTTGCCCTGCCTGTTTCAAAGAGCTATTATGCTAGTTCCTAGAAGCTTTGAGGTGATAACAGGCATAGACAAGCACAATCTGTTCATTATCAATATGAATGTTTGATGCTGCAACTGAAGCACACATGGGTGCAAACTCTTGATATATGCAGAAAAACATGTACAACCTTTTTTGTACACTTCTTTTTTCCAAGAGCAAATACAAAGACTCAACACCTTTTCACTACCAAAGCCTTAATATGTCTTGACCTCTGATAAAGCCTCCAGGACAGCCAGATAATGACATGGCACACTAAATCAGAGGGCCTGGATAAAACAATATTTTTTAAAAAAAAGATCCTGAAGTTACTGATCTCATACCTGATTCTTATTGGAGAGTCACCCTGACATCTGTTTGCTAAATACTGATGAATCACTGTCTGCCCTCTCTCCTTCATCCATCTGAAAACATTTCACACATTTCCTTTGGTGATTAGTTCAAACACTTTTGCTATTCAATGCACAGGGCTTATCCTGAGTGCTTGCTTAGCTTAAGGTATGAGACACCACATTTACTGCATATAACCTGTGTATCTCCTGCAAAGCCAGAGGATTTCAGAGCTGCAATTCTTCAAGCACTCTGTGACAATGCTCGTTGCAAAACCTCCTATAAAAAATATTGGGTGGCCCAAGATCTCAGGTGTCAAAAGTTCCTATTTGTGTTTTTAATTCTTTTGTGCAGTGGTGCCGAGGTGGGGTGGAAATGAGTAATGTTCATGAACACGTTCCCTTTCTTGTCTTCTTCATCCTCAAACCTTAGCAGGGAAAGCAATTTTATGTGAATAGTAAAGAGTATCTCTTCAGTTATTTGACATGACTTGTTCATCACTAATCTTATTCCTGGAGAAGATTGCTGACACTGTTGGGTGAGATTGAGTGACTATGAACAACACTCTTATCCCTTTGTCTTGCTCATCTATTGAACTGCCATGGTATTACTGTTGAATAAACCTAAGCAGAGCCCAAACTCTCTGTCTCTGCCTTCTTGTATGGTCCTTGGAATGTTTGAATTCATTTATTATTTCTCATTATTAAAATAATTGGTACTTAACAGCCAACATGGAATCCTGGTGTTGAGTGGTGTCACAGGCCACCAGACAATGCACTCTTATTTTGTCTATTTGAAAAATCAGTGGAAAGATCCTCTTCTCTCAAAACATCATATCTGTGTTCAGCTGTAAAGGGCTACAGAAAGGGCAGCTCCACAACCTCTTTCTACCATATACTGTGCAGGGTAGGTTTTCTGAGAGGTATAAATTGTGCTGGTTATATATCAGGTGCAAGTTGTTGGAGATTCATATGTAGATTTAGACATCTCTCAAATTATCTCAGTGTGGTCTGGGCTTTCTTTCTTTAGTCAGTGGAAAGAAATGGCATTTCTTGAACACGATTTGGCCTGTTTGTCACAGCTAAATCAGGATGAAATTATCATCACGTAGAAACATTTCTTTTCTCATAACAGAAAGTGAGTCTGATCGGAAGAGATGCAGACATCTGCATTGTCTGTGCCTGAGAATAAACAAATAAAACCCATCCATTATGTGTATCCTGATGTAGAAATTTTTTTTTTTAAGGGACTAGAGTTTGGGGTGTACCAGCCTTAAATATAATTGAGCTAGCACCAGTAAAATCACAAGTTAAAAAGTGATAAAATAATCTTGATGATGGGCAAACAACATGAGTAAGTGTCCCATCTCCAGAACTGCTGTTTTCTTTACTGGTGTCTGAAGTAGCTATAGTAACAGCAGTGTAAGATGTCTATGTGTGCTCCAGTTGTACTTTAAGAGAACTTGTTGGCATTTTCTCTCTCCCATAATCGTCTCCAAGTCATGTTGTCTCCCCACATTACTAGTGGAGCACCACACAGCAGTGGTCTTTGACAAGGAAAGACTAACGTGCTGTCTAGCTCTCAGCTGTACTTCCATGTTCCTGCTGTTCATATTTTTGAGAAGCCAGGTGGACAAAGTCCCATCAGCTTCCCTCTTCCATCACCTTGCAAGCACAGGAATGTTTGCTATAGTACTGGGGGTTTTTAGTGATTTGCCTGGTTTAAATCTTAAACTCCCTGAACAGAAGAGATTCTCTTTTTTCCTTCGAGAGGTTGTAGCACATCACAGAGCATTCCATGAAGACAGGCTTTGTGACACTGAGCCTCTGGAATATCCCATTGCTTGATGTCTGAGTGAGGCTGGGATGCTGTAGCTGTATCAACCCTATGGCTAGGTTGTGAGTCAGGAGGAAAAATCCGTTCTGATATTTACCTGTCGTGAAAAGCACATTAATCTGCCTTTGAATTGTCTAAGATAAAATGGGTAGAATACTGGTATAGAAACTTTCTTCTCTTGTTTTCTCCTTTGCAGATGACCATTCCAGGATATGTCTGAAAGGTGAAAGCAGCCACGACAATTCAGACTACATCAATGCCAGTCCAATTGTAAGTACAGTAACCTATGAGAAGCATTCCAAACAGCTGATTCTTGCCATTCCTTGTTGTCAAAATTGGCTCACTCCAGGCACCTCACTGCTAATCTCAGGTTGTGAGCACCTCACAACACTGGTGTTTCAGGCTGTCCTTTCAAATTGAAGAGAAATCTATATGCATGCAATACCCTTTAAGTTTATTCACTAAGGAAATTCATTTGATAACCCTCGTTCTACCTTGTAATACTGTCAGTTTTTCTGTACTTGATATTAGATATTATTAACTTAGAGATTATAAAATTCAATGCTTTACTTTAGTGGAGTTTTTCTTTCTCCTGAAAGGTAAAAATAGCTTGTTCTTTTTTGCTTTGTCCTACTAGCTACATTAGGAGGAATGGTTTCTGTAGGCATAGAGAGCTGAGCTCCACAGACTTCTGAGCTTCTTCTGCATTAGGAAGTGACATTTCCTCTTACCTTTCTTCTTGTGGTGACCTAGTGATGCACAGTCTGGTGGTTCTGTAGCTCTCCTGGTTCCTCTCTGAGCTTGCTGTTTTGAAAGCAAGAATAGAATCCCCTAGCCCCTGTGTATTCATTCCAGCTGCAAAGCAGGTCAGTCCAACTGTTTTGTCCAAATACTCCAGTGTGGCCCAGCTGCCAATTCCCATGACTGTGTGAGCTGAATGTGAATCCTTTTCTTGTCCATGAAAGATGATAGGGAGAAAAAGTCTCTATTTGCAGACACTAAACAGGTACAGTAATGCCAATGGCATTGCCTTGTCATAGGGAAGTGTCAGAATATCCATGTGAAGGGGGAAAAAAGCACTGTGTCCTTGACCTCTATGGCACTGCTGGTATTGCAGTTGCTTTTCCTCAAAGATTTATTCACATTAATTAGGCACCAAAAAGTTGCAGGGCAACTGTGAGATAGAACTGAGGATGGAGAATAAGATCTCTCTGCAGTGGGCTGTATTTGCCATTACAGGCTCATTTTCCTGGGGAGTATCACTCCCCCAGTTAAATGACTTTGTGTGGGCAAGGCAGCTGACAATTTGCAACAGCATGAAATTGCAGGCTGCTTCCTTCCAGTGTTGTTGACAATACTTTTTTCTTAAAAAAACCCAACAGCTACACAGAAACTGTTCCCAGATATTTGTTTCAGCAGAGTTCAAAGCTTCATTTCCTTCAACACATAAAAGTGCTTTATTCAAAGAATTAAACAACACACTGAAGCCAAAACACACCTTTGGGATATTTTTGTCTTTGTCTTAGGGTAGAGGGGAAACCAAAGCACCTGCATGTTGAGGGATTGCCAGTTTCCATTTCAGAGGACAAGGGTAGATAGGCACAGATTAGAGTTTTTAGACTGCTTTTAGGCAGGTCTCTGACAAGACCAAGCTCTATCTGGCAACAGGATCAGGGGATCACAGTAGGTTGTGCTCCAAGGAATATGAATCCTGCTTGTAAAATCATTCACAGAGGTCCAGCTCCAGGGTTTCAGTGCTCTGTTTGTGTTCTCAGGACCCAGCTGGTGAGTTATGTTTGGTCAAGCCTTCATCTGATAGTAGAAACTGAGAGGTTTTGTGGGAAGGACAGGAGTGGGAGGTGATAACTGGAAGTGAGATATTGTATTCTTGTAAGAGCTTGGTTGTAATTCACATGGCAACAACGTGGTATCAAAGTGGAATCACAGCATCTGTAGACAGTGCTAAGTCACTGAGGGTTCAGTGTTGACAGCAGCACAAATGCTGGGGTTTTACTGAAAAACTGGGCTTCTGCAAGCTGCCCAAAAGTCTGTGTAGACACAGCTTAACTACTTTTAGACACAAATTTGGATGGAGAAGGAGGTAAATTCTTGTATGTGTGTTTATGTCTGTCACAATTGTAGTTTTGGATTATAGCGTAACTATTTCTTTAATTGCACTGAAGCGTAAAGGATCAGGTTAAGTAGTGTTGGAAGTGAAGAAACAGGACTAAGATATCCCATTGACAAAACTGGGAAGAGGTTTTCTTTATCAGGATGCTCAAAGCTCATGCAAGCACAGGGTCCCTGCCCCCACAGCTTTAACTCTTGTGTTTTTACAGAGGGTTGTAATCCTGCCTTTCCTTCCAGCTCTTAATAAGGGTCCTTCTGCAGAGTTAGAACATATTTCTATTTTGTAGTTTTTCCAGACTCAAGAGTTCTGTTCAATACAAGTCACACTGATGAAGCAAAAATTCTTATGGCTGTCTTTGTGTCTCTTACAGAAATACTTCTATGCCCAGAAATAAGTGGGTTCACAAGTGTTTCATTAGATTGGGAAAAGTGCCCAGTAACTTGCATAGCCAAGAAAAACTGGCAAGAAAAAATATGAAGTTCCTCTTTTTCATGGTAGGATAGAGACCCTACTGTGAGAAGTGCCACAGCTGACATTTGTGTAGCCCTGCTATTCCAAGGAAAGAGATGCTCCAGTCAGTCACATGAGTTTGCTCCACTAAGCCAGTAGTCATTTTGCTATTTTGAGAGCAGTAGATCAAAATGTATTTCCTGAAGGTGATGCAGTGGGGGGCTGATAGGAGGAAATCCCTGCTTTGCAAGCCCGTGGTCTGGAAAGATTCCCTGCAAACTGCTGAATTTTGAGCCAAATTAAATATCTTCAGATTAGTGTAAACGTATTTGTTAATCTGGTGTAGTTTTTGTATTAATGAGGTTGAATATAGAAGTGTTAGAGATATTCAGTCTCTGTTCTCCCCATTTCAAATGCCTACTGCAATATTGAATTGGGCACTTGATTCTGCAATATTTACTGTGCTTATACAGCTAGTGAAACCTAGGCTGGACATGTGTGCTATTTCTACTGCTGTTTTCTTGAGCTCTTTTCTGGTAGCAGGCACACATTTAGTCTGTGTAAGCACACAGTGGATGTGGAGTATCAGTACAACTGCTTTCACTCACTCTTGCAAAAATCCTGCCATTTCTTTCCTCACACTGTTTCAACTTAAATAACCTCAGTCATCATCCTGTCAATACAGTGATGCTCCTGGTGCATTTGCTCCTTGCAGTGCCTGGGTGAGGAGTGAGCACAGTTGTGAGATGGGCATTGATAGCACAGCATCAGTACAGGATGAACTGACTGCAAGAGGCTTTTTGCTCCCCACGTGTGGGAGCTGTCTGGTGCAGGAAGAGTGTAAAATAAAGTAATTATATTTCAGCTTCAGAGAGGGAAGCTGCAAGTCCTGTACATGTTGCTGAGTATCTCCAGCTTCTGGGTCAGTGGTCCAATCTCCAGCTGGGGCTCACTCAACCTTCACTGAAGTCTAAATGAGTGCAGCAGCACACCATAAAAAAATCCCCGTGCTAGACAATGAGCTGGCCACCTGCCCACATGTTTCTTCCTTTTAAAAATTGCTGCCCCCTCTCAATACCTCAATACCTCACAGTAGGATGTGAAAACTGGGGTTATATTGGTGGCCTCACTGCAGCTGGGAATGGGTGAAGAGAATCAGGAAAGATTTAATCCAAGTTCTTCCCATATGTCTTTTATTTCACTGTAGCATGAGGCCAGGCAAAATGAGTCCTTGGGATAAATTTGCAGGGTAAAAGTGAGGTAGAAATCTGTTTCCCTCCTCTCTGAAATAAAATAAAGTACTATGATAATAACTCTGGTATCAGCAGCTGAATGAAAGGCTTGCAATTACAGCACAAGGAGACCCTGACTGTGCAGAATAAAACTGTGATAATTACTTCTGTCATATTTGTACTTAGTCCTCATTAAATTTCAGGAAAATCATCCACTAGTAAATAATGTGCAATCTTTGCTTTTAAATCAGAGGTCATGAAAGTAAATGGGAAATTCTGTTTTTCCTCATAGGGTGTCTGAGAGAGAAAAAATCCCATCAACTACATTTAAAAACTCAGTTTGCTTATTATTGAAGACAGCAGACTGAGGAATGTCATTAGCATGACAGTTTGTTCAAATACAGCATACAAATTTCATCAGCAAGAATAGACTCTGAAATTCATAATGGCATAGACAACCAGACTTGCTTCTTTCATTCCATTACGAGCTTAAAAGGAAGGATTTAAAAAATTGTTTTAAATTTTAATTCAAACATGAAGATGAGGACTAGTCTACCTTTTTAATTTTAATGCTGAGATGAATGATTACAAAGTTCATCTGCATTTGCTGGATATACTTTCTTTTGCAAAAACAAATACACTTCTTCTTCTGGAGACTGTCTGTACTTTGTGTAATAAATATATGCATGGAAGCAGATTTTCTTGGAGTTGTAAACACATTAAGTCTGGAAACCACACAGAAGCTTGGATCCATACGAATTTTTAAGGTGTTAATCAGATTTCAACTTCATTTCTGTCATATTTGGACTACACCAGATTTCATTCTGATCTCATGATTCAGGAATATTTGAGATGGACTCAGAGGATTTAGATGAAGGTAAATATGATGTGACTGAGAACATATCTCACCCAGCATCTTTCTCTGTGGAAAGTAAATATCTAACTAGCTGAAAGGGAAGGTAAAGGGAAGGAATTAATGTTATAATTTACCTGAAATACCAAAATGGTCATTGATGCCTATTGACACTTTTACTTCAGTTTGCAGTTTTACAAGACAGCTTAAAAAGAATCTACATGTACCACTCTCAAGGATTTGCTCCCACAATGATCGATTTTTCTGCATTTCATCAGCTTTATCAGTGAACTCGTGCAGCAGCACAGTCTCCATCAAAAACTCAACAAAATTCAGAATTCTTCAGGGAATCCTTGCAAAGTCTTAGAATAAAGCAGCTGGATAATAGAACTCTTGAAGAAAGAACCAGCTTTTATTCTGTAGTAAAGCAAAGGTGGAATCCAGGTCTGATAGTAACAAAATGCAACCAGTTGTGATAATGTTCTTTATGTATTTTCCTACTTTAAGGTACTATAAGTCAGCTTATTCTACAAAGCCCTGTAGGAAAACACAAGTTGTGCCACTAAAGTTTTCTCTAGTTTTAATTTTCCAAGAAAAAATCTCAGTGCTCCTCCTCTTTCTTTTCATTTGCTTTTGGTACTGGTAGTGATGGAAATCAGTACAATCAATTGTGAGGCCAGTTATAATCCTCAACCCCTAATATAAAATCATGGAAAAATAGATTGAAACATTATCAGCAGACTTGCCTTTGCTGTACAGCAGCAGAAAATGAGAATTTCACCATAGTAGAACAGTTGTAATAATTGTTGATTTTTCTTTCTAACAATGGCTGTTCGATCCCATTCTGATGTAAGCCTTGTGAACTTGGTGCTTTGATGTGGAAATCGAGGGAAAAATCATGTTCTTTTTGAACAATTACTATTAGGGTGATTTCTGAAGGTTGCTCTGATGTAAAATGTTAGCAAACAATCAATTTTTGTTTTAATACTTGATTGTATGAAGTCTGGAGTTCTCCATTCTTCTCTGGAGAATACATTTTCTATTTTATTTTCAAGAAGTGAGAAATTCGAGAGATCCTTGAAAGAAGGTAATAACTACTGACATAAAAAAACCCCACCTTTTACTTGATCCTTGATTAGTTAAAAACACATTACTGACTTTATTTCTTTATTCAAACTTATGTTAACTTTGATAGATTAAGATGCCCTTGGTATTCTTGGTGACCTTCAGAGAATAAAAAAGAACAAAGCAAAAACATTCAAGAACTGTCCCTTGCCATCACCTACTCACATTAAATTGGATGTGACAAGACTAGGAATTTTTCACACTTTTCTTGAAATACATGGTCTTTTAAACAGTGCATGTAAAACAAAGCTAATAAAACCAGGAAATTTCATTTAATTAGTTTAAACTTTGCTCTTATTTTTGTTCAGTTAAAGATCATTTAATAGTGTGATAGCATTTTCTGCCATTTTCTATTTGCTCCAAGCAAGAAGAGTTTCTGCTCATAATTGTTTTTTGTGTATCACAGTGTGCTTGGAATGTAATAATTGTAATTGTCTTTTGAATTATTGTTAAACTGCTGATATCATTCACTGCTCTGTGCTTATTGTAATGTTTGCCACATTCCAACAGCACCTTTGTGACAGAGGTTGATTAATGCTGAAATGCCAAGATTGGCCTATTCCTGATTTATCAGCTGAATGTTGAGATGTATTTCCCCCATCACAGCACTATTTGCATCATCCTTGATTTCTTCTGCCTTTTGTTTTCTGGCATGCCTACTTTAAAAAACAACAAAAAATTGTTTGGGAAGAATTCAAAGTAAATTAAATTTTTTCTAAGGTTTGGTATTTGCTGTTGGTTGCATTTCCAAGCCAAGCTCTAGCATGTTGGAGAAGCAAAATCATTTTTGAGTGGATGCAGCCCACAACAATTTCCACTGGGAGTAGCACATCCTCTTGGTGTAGGTCAATTTTTCTAAGTTAAGATTTTTAGTTCCAGCATAGGAAATCATTTCACTACAAGGTTAAATCCTGTGGATCTTTGGGATTCAAAACAAAACAACAACAAATCATTTCAACTGTAATGGAGAATAAAATACCCCCTGCTTTTAAGCTTGACTTTGCTCGATCACATTTGCTGTTGTTTTCAGCTGTGTTTAGTTCAGTGTCTCAATTCTTGCAAAACAAAAAAAAAAACAAAACAAAGCAAAACAAAACAAAAAGAGAGTTGCCCCTTTTGAAATGTTTCCTAAGGGCTTTTTTGTTAATATTGATTTATGAAGAAAGCTAGTTTTCCTTTGCCTCAAAATACCCACAGTAGTAAATGTCCTGCTATCAGAATTGCTTTTGTCAAAAGGCAAAGAAAGCAAGGTTGAAATTTGTTGTGAGTAATTGCTTGTTGGGAAGATTTATTTGCTGGTAAGAAAAGCATCCCAATGAAACTTGGAATAAAATGATGGTATTATAGACATCCTGGTCAAGGCTTTTTGTAACTGTGGGTGGTGAATCAGAAGTAGGCTTTTAGTCTAAATGGATTCAGTGACTTTTACCTGTGTTGTGTTGTCATGGAAATTTTAATATTAAGTCCAGCTTAATTATACATCAGAAAATTAGAAACATAAAAGTGTTCCCTTCCTTTTTGCAACATTCATCATATTGTTGTTCTGTTAGAATAACTTACATCTGTTCTTTTATGGTTCTTCCCTCTTTTATGTTGCACATAATTATGAGGTGCCTTCTTTTACGCTGACATGTACCATCACTGAAAATTTTGATAGGCTATGAATAAATTCAGGAGATGCCTGTTAATGCAAATGTGACTCACATTCATTCTTATTCAGATCTTTACTTATAGAACAGAACTGTGTATTGAGACAAATTCTGCCTTCAGCTACATGGGTATAAGTTAACTCTCACCGACTTCAGTGTCACTGAGTCACACCCACACATCTCAGAGCTGAAATGGGTCTCTTTTCTTTATGCTCAAAGTTTTGTCCTGCCCAGTTCAGGGTTAGAATGAGTTTGTTTGTTTTTTAATCCTATCAGCAGATCTTCTTTTTCAGCAGAATGGGTCCTAAGATTTAGAACCAAGAAAACCACCCATCAGTTCGAAAACATTCATTGTAACACACTAATCCTATTTACTCCTGATGGCTTTGTTTCTTAGATTCTTTATTTTTTCTGCTCAGTGAATTTTCTGCTCCTTGAATTAAACGTAATAATTAAGGTCTTTAAGCAGAACTTCCTCCATTGAGGCCAAATCCATGCATTTAGATAAATCAGCTAACCAGAAAAAGCCAGAAACTGAATTTGTTCCCCATTTTTGCTGTTTTTCAGTTACATGTGCCCTTGACTGGCATGGTGGAAATGGAGAACATATTTAGATGTGTGGAGAATTCTTAACATTCAGTGTAGAAAAATGTTTCAAAAGGCTCCTAGGTTGCTATGAAACCACGAATACTGATCTCAAATAAATGCCTTTGTCAGCCACCATAAATGATCTTACTCTGCATGTTGAGGACATGGGACATTGCTCATCACGTGTGCTGATATTCATCTGGTCATCGGTCTTTTGGGGGAAAACTTCTCCTCTGAGTGTACAAATAGAAATAAAACACTTTACTTGCCAATAAAGGATGGAGGGACCTGACAGTCCTCAAGGAATTCCCTTGTTCTGCCCTCCCATACTTTCTGTGTCTAACACTGCAAGGGATTTCCTTTAAATAAATCCAGTCTGTGTTCTTCTTCCTTATTCCAGATGGACCATGACCCCCGAAACCCTGCATATATTGCCACCCAAGGCCCTCTCCCTGCTACTGTTGCTGACTTCTGGCAGGTAAGTTAAACATCTCTTTGAAAACTGAATTTATGTCACAAGTTTTCCTGTGCTTCTTATAATGTAATTTGTGTAAAAGTATGTTGTGCTTGAGTCACTGTAGGCGGAATAATCTTAATACAAAAGTCTTTTTAAAATCTAGTACATGGATATTCAAGCCATTTATGTATCTGAAAATTATACTGAAAACCTCAGGGCAAAGTATTCATATTTTCGTGCCTGGTCTCTCTAATTAAATTACTGCCAGGGATTCAGAGATTTTCAGAGGGCCTGAAGAGGGTAGCCAGAATTCATTGTCATTCTCCAGATGAGAAAGGACCTAACACTGAGTGCCATGAATTTTCCATTTAAATCTATTCACACATGTCCCAGTTCTCCAATAAGCTTGAATCCTCATGCATTTCCCCTACCACAGGCAGTTAGGACCCAGCTGCATAAATTTAAATGGGGGCAGAATATTTGCAGGACTGGGGCTAAATGGAGTAGTTACTGATGCCCAATTAGGAGCTCACTTTGCATGCAGGTGTTTCAGTGCTATGGCAGCTCTCAGATTTGGACCAACAGACATGGCTAGGGTAGATGTGTGTGATGGTGTGATGGATACCAGTGTTAGATATTCCTTTGGAAATGCAGAACTGTGTCTGAAAGTTTACAGAAGCTGCCTGGGGAGGAGGCCAGCTGGGGTTTGTTACCAACATGAACATATGCTTTTATTTTTTGTTTTGCATTATGAATTTAGAAGTTTTTGTTCTGAGTATGGGAGAATGTCTGTGTGACAATTTCAGAAGTGTCATTGTATTTTAGGAGTTTGCATCAGTTGAAATCATCTCTTCATCTGCATCATTTCACCTATCATTAAAAAATATTAACTGATGCCTATTGAAAGCTGTCCTCATGTCATAATTTTTCTGATGAGAAATCAGGACATTTTCAAAAAAGTTGTTGAATTTTGGGTGTGTGGGTATTGAAGTGCTCTGTCCAATATATTTTGGGACTGTTTTCTAGAAGGGCAGAGCAAATGCATGAAGTCAGGTGAGCTTTTGGTCTGGCTTAAATGTTCAAGTAACTTGTGATTTTTGTCTTTACTGTTTGGTAATTAGCTAGAATTGAGCAGACTGATCTTTCTGTCTTGGCACCTTCTAACAGGCATGATACTTGAAAAATGTATTTGTTAAGTTACACATGCAAAATCAAATAGCATGTTAGCTAGTTTTTAATGGCATTTTATGATTTCTATGGCCCAGGTTTTTAACTGTTTATTTTTTCATATTTTTATATATATATCATGTATACTTTGACCTGTAAATGACCCTTTGCATGTTGAAAAATATGTTTTTATTTTTAAATAAGGCATTTTAAAATCCCACTTTGAGTAAGCATTGCAGAAATCAGAATCAATCATACAAGCATAGTATGAAGGGTATCTTTTGTTCTTCTCCCACACCAGTTTGAAAAGTTAGGCAACCTGTTTGCATGGTCACGGAGACTACAATTTTGTTTCTTTGTTCTGTGGCACAATCTTCTTCATTCCACTTAAAAAATCTCTTTCTTTACTTTCTTTCCTCTTTGTATTTTGTGTGGAAGAGTCTTCACTTTCCTTCTGCTCTTTTTGCTATTTCTCTTCCAGTGATCCATCAATGAAAGTTCACTCCAACTCCCCACCATGTTTGCTGTAAATGTCTCCTCAGAAACTGTTTGGGAGCTGTGGTTCAGCTTTGGTTTGAGTGTGGCTGTGTGCATTTCTGATGTGATGCTCTTTTACTGTTTCTTCTGTTAGATTCCATAGCAAAGGTGTTTTGTGATGTTTATTTTGATGATGTCTGTCACTTCAACATAACAATCTACCTGTGCCAGTGTCCTGGTTTAGTCCATTACCCACTTCTTAAACTTCCTGCAGATCACATTTCAATGTGCCAGTTCTTGTCCCAAATCTTTTACCCAGCCCAGGGTATCAAGGAGATGTAATAAACAGACCAAGAGAGGTGAGCTCCTTGCAGAGCACTGCATCTGAAATGAAGGAGATCCAGTGTACAAATCAAAAGCTATGGCTTGAACATGTTGCAGTTTATGTCCAGTTGCAGGAGAAAAGTTAATTTCTACTTTTCACCTAATAGTGCCTATTTTAATGTAAAGCATAGGAAACCTGAACTTGCAATGTAACTTCTGTCAGGGCACAATCAGTTGATATTTGCTTGGATACAGCTTTCTGTAGTTTATAGTGCTTCCATGATGCTGCCACCAGGGATTGTTTAAAGATTTAATTATTCATTCCTGATACATCTTCTCAGTGGTTCTCCTCCCTCTCCCTCCTCCACTTAATGCCAGCTGTTGCAGAGTTGCATTGCTGTTTTCCCCTTTCTGTGTTCAGTGAAGCAGTTTTCTGGCTGATAGTGAGAAGAGTGACTGGCTCCAGAGAGATCTGGGAGTGTTCTGCTGTTCCTTGTCTAAATTCACAATGTCATGCTTTAGCAAGTCCAACAGAAACTCTTGGAGCTTGGCATCACCTTCCATGGCAATATTTACTGGATGCATTGCTTCTTCTTTCTGCAGAGATTTAGCTGCTGAGGTTCCCAAGAGCCAGGGTGCCCAGTGGGCATCAGCCACTTTGTTGTGTCTTGACTGAAAGGCTGTCCCAGCAAGGAGCTGTTGTTATTGTTTCCACTCCTGCAGGCATTTCAAGCTGACTTCTAGAAAACTCTTGTCTACAGAGCATTTGTTTTACTTGAATATGTAAGGCAACTTTCTTAGCATTTACAGCACAGCTCATATCCACAATGAAATCCACACTGTCTGATCTGTGCTGTCTACATTTCATGTTCTCATTCCAGATATAATTTCTAAACCAGCTTTCTCTTAAGCTTTCGTTATATTCTCCTACAATTCAGTGACTACCTGTACAGTAGCAAGCAGTCTGGTCTGCTATGAATGGATTTGTGGAATGTCACAACACTTTGTAAGTTTTACCAAACAGATAGTTTTGGTTTGGGTGATCTTTTTTTTCTAGTTTTACTGGCAGTCCCCTGTAAAACCTGTTATGTTGATCCAGTGCCCAGTATTTTAGTGCAAGTGCTATTAGACACTTAGCAATCAAATTCCCATTTACTGTATTTGAGTTACCCAGATCCAAACAAAGATCATAGTTAAGCTCAGTGCCTTTGCTTTCTCAAACTAGGCAGACCTTTGTCATACAACATTGATGGTGCTTGGTCCAGGCTCATGTGGTTTAGCATTCTTAGCACAGGTGAGAAAGGTGAGATCCAAGCCTAGTACCACTGTGGGATTGAAGAGGCACCAGTTCCACTGGTCTCACTAGTGACTACTTCTAGGAAGATTATGTCTTTTTGGTAGGGTGGAGAAGAACAGGTGTCATTCTTCAGTACCATTTAACTTGAGCCACTAGAGCTGCCTGTTAGTCTCAGAATTTTCTGTAAAACTTTCTAGTCATTTGGGTTTCCAAGCTGACCTGAGAGATCAGCTTGATGGAAGTTTTTCTTTCAAAGGCACAATGTTTGAACTGGAGATGGTCCAAATACCTGGATATTGGTCATTTGCAAATGGTGTTCAAATTTGTATATGTTGTAAGAAAAATAATGGTTAAAAAGGCAATAGTCTTACAGTGACTTTTCTAATTGCAAAAAAACTCCATGGTTATGTGTCCCTCTCCAGTTTACTTCTCCAGCTCCTGGGATTCTTGGCATAGCTTCTCTATGTCAGCAAGTGCCAAGTTAGTTCCAACTTTT
Source organism: Catharus ustulatus (assembly GCF_009819885.2). Taxonomy (NCBI): domain Eukaryota; kingdom Metazoa; phylum Chordata; class Aves; order Passeriformes; family Turdidae; genus Catharus; species Catharus ustulatus. Next base: position 8,757,957 of record NC_046221.1, on the reverse strand, counting down.
CTGGCTTACCTATTTGTTTGAAAACTTTCTAGCCTGCAGGAGCTGTGTTGTCAGTCATCTCATTGATCTGTTTTGCCACAGGGCTTCCTAATCTGTCTGGATGCTCTGTGTTTGCGGCTCAAGCAGAGATTTCATCTCTACCCGCTTGTCATCTCTTGGACCACTCTGGAAATTTTCCAGCCACTACTTTAATTAATTTTGTAAAGCCTCCAGCTGATTTAAGTCTTCTTTTAATTTTATCTGGTCTTGTTTTCATCTCTTTTTACCAATTACTATTTCTGAGAAATGCATCCTTCATTGATTCTATTTTTGTTCAGTGGGAATTCCACCTCACGATTCCCTTTCTCAAAAACTGCATGACTGTCCTCACATGGTATTAATCCATTTTTACCTGAGTGGTTAAACAATTTGTCAGGTCTGTGGGTTGTTTTCTTCTCAGCTGGAAAGAAAATTCATCCTCAGGAAAAGGTTTTGCTTTGATAGAGTTCCATTTTATTTACAAAGAAAGAACAGAGTTTTATTTCCTTGAACAAAGACAGAATCAAATAACAGTCAATAACTTCTTTTTTCCAAACCTCATTCACCCAGTGTTTTACCCCCAACCTTTCTTTCAGCTTTTCTTCTAGCAGGATCACAATGCTAGTTTGTCGAGCTGTGCTGGTGGTTTCTTTATTCCTTTTACACATTTATGCTGCTTATCAGGATTAATCATCTTGCCTTGATTAATGCTCTCTCTCTGCATTAAGCATATCAGTTTCTAGAGAAACTCACGGGTCCATATGCTTCATGTTTCTCTTGTTTTTGATGATAACTTCTGTAATTTCAGTTATCAGGCTTCATAAAAGAGTTTGCTTGTTTCTTACATTTATCTTGAATGAAAGGTGATGATTTTGTCCAGCAGCTTCAGTGAGATTTCACTCATCTCTTTCACACAGCGCTATTAAAATTCAACATCTCTTTGAACATAATTCAAAAGAAAGAGGATGTAGAACATTTCTGATCTATAACAAGTTTTCGCAGCAGGAGTTCCATGTTGTGAATAATTCTGGAGGCATAAAATTTTATTATTTTCAGTGTGTGCTGGGTTATAATTCCACAAAATATTTGACATGAAGTGCATGTCTTAACTTGCTAAGTATTCTAAGAAGCAAGGGATGATAATATGCAAGAAACTATTTCTAAGAGTTAGGATACTTAGAACCAGCTCCTTTCACTGAAAAACTATTCTTAATTATGCTGGTTTTATAAATTGCATGTCTTCATCTCCAAATGGAGATTTCTGTAGGAGGCCATAAATTTTCCCTCTTGAAAATACCCATATCATGTCTTTCTTTCATGAATCTACCCACGTTTGTCCTTCTTTCCCCTCCTTCTTTTTGGAGGGAAGTGCATTTTCATGTTTATTTTACCACATCAAGTGAAACTGTGGGGAGGAATAAGCACTTCCTGCCATGCTTTAGTTACCTTAGAAAATGAAATAATATGTGATATAGATACTTCTGTAAGCATTTGTTTGGCTCCTGTAATGTCCTCTCTCCATGAAGAACATAGTTAATCATTTTCTGAACATTATAGAAGTTCTGCAGAAGGGGCAGAGAAATATGAAATGCTGAGTAAGTGCACCTATAACAGTAAGTCATGAGAGTAAGTTAAATACAGTCCAGACTCGTAGTGGACACACTCATAGTTTAGACCAGAGAATTCCATGGGTTTTGCCTAAACAGATCTGTAGCTCAGGCTAAATAGATCCCCCAATGCCTTAGAGTGTCAAGGATGACAGAGCAGACACCAGTCATGAACAGCACCAAGTCAGACAGGAGCAGGAAGGCAGACTTCAGGTGCAGCCCCTTTGAGGTTGGGATGCTCCTCTAGGAAGCAAGGAAAAGCTTCATCATCCTACACATTCTGGATCAAACCCATGCTTTTCCTTACCCCATCTTTCCTCCACCACTTGTCAATACATTAAATAGTCTTGAAACTGGAAATGCTCTTCAGCCTTCTAGTTAATGCTGCCCATCTCTTGCTGACAGAGACCACACTGGAGTGGAGGTTTGCACAGCTGTGGCTGTAGTGATTGGGGAAAATTCATCTCTGTTCCCTTGATTATTTTACTTTTCTTGCAAGACTGTTAGATGTGAAGAGCAGAAGGGATCCCAAGTGTAAAGTCCATAGCCCTAATACGAGCCAGAGAGTTCAATTGCCATTTGCTTTTCGTTGCCCTAGTCCTGCATTTCTTACTCTAAAGCTATATTTACTTTTCTCTACCCCTGTTCAGGAGTAAGTTGTCAGCATCAGTCCAAAAAACTGACTATTGGTTTCCTCCCAGATCACAAGGGCATATTAAGAACTGATTCCTGAATCACAGTCTTGAGGACGTGATAAATCTTTGCATGTCTAATCAGCAACACTTGCTTCTCTCTTCCAGTTTTGGGATTCAACAAAGGAAATACAAAACACTGTCAGTTGACTGTTTCCTCTGTAAAAAGGATTACTCATCAGTAGTCACCAAGGGCAAATCCCACTAGCAGGGGACCATGTCCCCATAGCTGAATGAGTCTTCCAGCAAAATCAGTGTTCCAAGCCCATGGGCTGAGTAAGAACGACTATACCAAACCTTTGTCTGCTAGTTTCTGTGCTCCCAGTTCAGCATGTTTTGTGAGTGCTGAAATTAATTTACAGGCTAAGTTATTCTTCTGCATTTTGTTCTGTGATTTCAGAACAAGACACAGTGCTTTCGAGCAGTTGTGATTCCCAAGTTTTATTTTCTTTGCCTGGAATGGGACTTCCTGCATGTCTAATCAGTTCTCACCTTCAGAAAGAAGAGAGGATGAAAACCAACAGAAAGCAATTAAATGTGTAAAATATGCATATTTTAATTTAATAAAGGAAAAGCAGAAAGGGAGACATAGGCACAGCACAGTAGCCCCTAGAGCACTAGTAACTTGTCAAACCATGAGAAATAAATGCAGCATTAGAAATTCCATAGGCACTCAGTGAAGGAGTCTGCTTTTACCATGCTCCCTTCTAATTATGACTCTGGTTGGGGAAGGTACTTAGAAATGGTCTCTTAAAATTTGTATCCCTTTATTGTTTTGTTTCCACATTTTCAATACTGAAGGAAAAGGGAATTTCTGCTGATTTTGGTGGACTTTTGCTCCTTAATGTGGTTTTGTCAGCAGTGCAACTCTAAACAAAGCTCATATTTAAATTATTTAATAATAAGGCTTGAGTTAGGAGTCTACTGAGAAGAATAAGAACAGTTTATGTGTCTATGAGAAAGCAGAAAGAGAAATTATTGCAACACATACAGTCATCTTGAATTTGCCTTTCCTGATGACTTCCAAACAAGTGCTGCTGCAACAGCAGGGGACATAATACAACTGTGCATTTTTATATGGTCCTCCCTGAAGACATTTTTCCAGCTGCAGTCAGATACTTTTTTAATGAAATACAGATTACTGACCATTAATCTTTCAACCTACATATTTGCTTAACTGTCAGGCACAGTTATGATTTTGCAAACCTACCAGATTTGACCCGTTTCATATTAAAATTATGTCATTTCCAAACAAAATATTTCACAAAAAAAGTTTGTATGACTTTTTGACTGGCATGCATTGTGAAGCTCTAGTTGATAACAAAAATCTAAATTCAACCCAGTTTTTTCATTCAGTTAAAAGATCCCCATTTTTTTAAAGCTTGAAAGACATCACAGTTGAGTTAATTATTTCCACAATGTCTAATGGGATGAATGTTATCTGATGCAGCAAGGGTTAGTGCCTTGCTTTGTTGTTTTTTTATGCATTGTGTTTATTCATATTGAGTTTTGATTATCCTTAGAAATTATTTGGGCTCTCTTTGCTGGTTCATCTGCTTTTCCAAGTCTTTGCATTTACCAGCTATACCAATTTGTGTGGAAAGCCTAAAAGATTGAAAAGGTAAATTCTGTAGTTTGCTGGAGGTCTCTTCTCTCCCAGAGAGAAGCTGGTGTGAATAGCATGTTATATTTAGTGAACTGGCTGGAATTAGCTCATTATCCCATCTATTTTCTACTTTTAAATCATTGCATTTTAGAAACTTCTCCACTAGTCTCCATTAAATGAATAGTGTCTGGGCAGAGCTCGTACCTTGTCATATCCCCTTCACAAAAATGACAGAAATGGCTGAAAAAGGAGTTTGAGGAGAATCATTTATTATAAAAAGAAACTTCAAAGTGATGAATTGTCTGAGAAAGAGAAGGGGATTCATATTAACCATTTTATTTACAAGCTAGTAAACAAGGACATTTTAAAGAATAAACTATCAAAAACTGATGTTTTATCAGATTTATGGCAGTGTTGTAACACTGGTTCTGCTATTTGTGACTGTTTTTCTCATTACATGAAAAAACAATTCTGTGCTCCTTTTCAAGTAATTCTTACTAAACATAATTCATCCCAATGTGGAAACCCTTTATATGGGGCTGGCAGTGCTGGATAACCACAGCATGAGGTCTCTACACTTGGTGGATTTCATCAACAGGGAATTCTGAAGATCTCAAATGCTGTGCTCATCTTTAGATTGCAGGATTCAGCCTTTAATTTGCAGCTAATGGAACAGGATGGTGTTATTCTCATCCAAGAAGTGTTCTGAGAATGATGCATACAGCAGAACCTCATTAGATATCATTAACATGTTGCTCTCTAGGCCTACAGGCTGAAGGTGGACATGTCACACAAAATCATGCAGTGTCCTCCCTTTTCAGCAAAGAACACACTGCAGGCTCTGCAGTGAGCTCCTGTAAGAACTTGGGTTTTATTGCTCCCTTTCACAGGACTCTTCTTCTACTTCTGTTTCTTCTTCTACTTAAAGTATTACCATGAATTATAAACATGAACCTGCCTGTGCTAAGTGATTTAAATAAATTTTGGTTTATCTATTGCAAATATATGCATGTGTATATTATATGGCCTATATATACAGACACTTAGAGTCTAAGACTTAATTTTGCTGGTCTCTACATAAAAAGAAAAACCTTTGCCCTGAGGACCTGATGTTCTCTTTATTCTTCTATCACACTGTGCAAGCATACAAAGTTCAGAAATATGTGAATTACTGCATATTTGCAGTTGGACTTCTCTGTCCATTCTCCAAGGCCAGCTGAAATTTGGTAACCACAGGCATATCTCCAGAGGCTGTGCTGGGATTCTGCACACCAGGTCTGGGCTACCTGTTCCTTCTTTATCAAGACACATTCTTGGGGCCACTTCCTAGTTTGTGGATATGTCTGGACACTGAGCACAGCCAAGTGTGAGGTGCTGGGAGATGCAGCTTCTGAAAACCCCATCAATTGCTTAAAGATGGGGAGGTGAAGGGGAGGTGAATAGATGACAGTGTAAAACTCTGTAAACTGCCTTTGACTCATCCTGCTACCAAGTTACTTGGAAATAAATGGTCATAGATACCAGCCTGATGCTCTAATATTTAAAGTAGCAAGGAAACAAAGAAAATGCTGTAGTCCTCCAGTCACAGGCTGTGAGCCTTAGTGAAAATCCCATCTCAATGGTAAGCACAGGAGATGCAGGGACAGTTGCTTGTAGCAGGAATGAAGGCACTGGATTGTATTGCCTTCTTGATTTAGTAGATTTGACTTCTACTTTTCACACAATGACCTAAAAGAAATATTATACCCCAGAGTAACTTTGAAATTGTTTGTTTAAATTAACTTTCATTTGGATTTATGCTTAATGAAATCTTCAGAGATGCAGACAGCCCCTCTCTAATGAAATGCTCTGTCTTTGAACCAATGAACAGGGTTGCCAAACTGTAAGGATTCCTCTCTAAATGAGTGGACTTTTATAATGTTACACTTGGGTGGCACAAGCAGAGTGCTCGATGATTAGTTTATGGTCTAGATCATTGTATTTTTATTACACTCATAAAAACTGTGTTTCTCCTCATTTTCGTAATGGCTTCAATGAGCTTCCATACCTTCTAGAGGCACATTAAATCGTTATGTGATGAAAGTACTGATTTAGTGGGGCTAGTTTTAAAGTAAGATGCATGTTTTGAATTCTTATCTTAGTCTGATTGCTGGCTGAAAAAGGTGAAACTACTTTAAAATGAATGAAATCTGTATCATCTTCCTTACATATAAAGAAGGTTTCCAGCTGTGGCCTGGAACAAATGCAGTACAAGAAAGATACAAATGATAAATATACATCTGTCTGTAAAGTGTCTATAATTTTAAAGTATGTTTAAATGGTTTTGTGGCATTGTGAGGTTTTAACATGAGAAGGAGGAAATTACATTTTTATTTAAAAAACCTTTTTTAAGGGTTTAAAAGAATCCACTGTCATTTTTTTACCCCACTTCCTTTCAAAATGATAAATAACCCTATTCTGTGTAAACCCTTGATTCATTTCTCTAAATAATTCTAAGCCTGTTTTAAAAGTAGTTTTAATTATGTTGCAAAATGAAAAAAAGGGAAGAAAAACATTATTTGTTTCTCTATATGCAAGCTATTCTTAAAAGAGAAGACAACATCATTATCCATGAATGGGAAACCTTTTTATTTGATATGTAATTAAAAAAAATAATCCTTGAATTGAATGTATCATCTCATCTTTGCACAGTTTAGACAAAGGCCTTTTTTGTTGACAAAATTTACATGTCAATACAGTTGCTTATAAATATTTCTGTGAAATAAACATAACCCTTCACAAAAAGAGCAGTTTACTCTTCATTTAGTAATTTTATATGCTAGCAAAAAGACAATGAAAGTTGTATGCAAATATAACATCAATGTACAGCATAATAATAACAATTTTTAGTGATTATGCTGCTTGGTATTAATTCATAGGAGCCTTTTTGTTCAGTCATGGGCTGTGTTTGGAACAGAGATATGCCAGACCAGAGCATCTCTACTTGTTTGCTGTTTGTGAGAGACATCCACAAATCCTTTAGTGCTTGATTCTTCTATCCTGCTCTGTGCCTGGTCTAAATTATTAAGTGATCATGCTGGCAGCAAAGATATTCTGCTTTCTTCTGTTTCTGCTGTACCTGTGCTCTGTGAGTGCACTGTCTGCAGCACAGTTGGACTTTCCTTCTACCTCCAGGAAAAAAAAAAAAAGGGAAAAAAGGGGAAAACAGAACTAGAAAAGAGAAAGGAGGAGGGGAAATAAAAAAAAAAAAAGTAAGAAAGAAAAATTAAGTAGAGAAGAAGGAAAGAGAAAGAAAAAAAAATAAAATAAAAGAAAAAGGAAGAAAGGAAACAAAGGAAAGCTGGAAGGAACGAAAGAAGGAAAAAGAAAGTAATGCACATTTGCAAGGAATCGTTTATAAATGTGCATTTGGAGGGATGACTTCTCCATCCAAAATGTTCCTGGGAAAATAGATTTGCTTTGAATTTTCCTTGCCTTTTCTTCATTACTGTCATTCAGATGCAACTTTTATGATTGTTTCAGCAATGCAGCACTTTAATGGCTTTTGCTACTTGGCAATCTGAAAAAAGACATGGGGTTGAGCGCACAAACAGGTTTCAGTACGTGACTTCAGCAGGTCTGTGCTGCTTCAGTGTTAAATATCAAACTTAAATAGATAGGTGTTCTGCAAGCACCATTCTGTGTTCCTTTAGTGGGTCTAAAAGTTTGACAGAAAAGCAGTACCAGGAACAAGGAGAGATTTTGTGGATGACCTGAATTGAAATCGCCGGAAATTCTTTAATATTTCATGGACGCCTGCAAAATATGGTGCCAGTTTATTCAGGGATTTGAAAGCAGCTGCAGAGTAAAAGTGTCTAATGAAAATGAAATAAATTTCCTGTGAATGGAATAAATTTTGATTGTGTGTCTGAGTGCAGTAATTATACATGTCACGCAGTAATTAGGCAGTCACAATGTGGCCACGGTGTCTTTCTTTGTCTGCAGATGGTCTGGGAGAACGGCTGTGTCGTTATTGTCATGCTGACACCCCTCGTGGAAAACGGAGTCAAACAGTGCCACCACTATTGGCCAGACGAAGGGTCAAACCTCTACCACATCTACGAGGTACCTGCACAAAATACCTGCTTGCAAACGTGGCAGTAAGTGCAGGGGCTGATTCCAAACGGGGCAGAACGATGCTGGAGACAATCTAACCTGCAGGTCGAGCTGTGGATTCTGAAATACACTTGGTTTGCTTCCGGCTACTTTTGCATTTGCAAAAAAATTTGGAGCGCAGCTTTAAGAACAAAGTGGTTTCCACTGAGTAAAATATAGCAAATAATGAGTGAAATATTGCAATATTAAAAAGGACAATAATTTTTGCATTTTGAATGGTTTTGCAAGTGGTTGATATATGAAAGTGTGTATTTATATTTTATAGGAAAATAGTATTTTTAGAGCTGGTGAATTTTGCCTTAGGACAGCCATATGTAAATCTTTGTAGAAAAATCTCTATATTGCTGTAGTAATTAATCCTATCTATTTTTATCTCTTGCCTCAGTCACAACAACAAATATACATTTTTATTTTCTGCTTTGCATTTCTAGCCCAAAATATCATATCACGAGTTGTGTTGCAATGCAACATTGACAACGACTGTCAGATTTTTCCAGTGGTCCAGCTGTGTAGAGGAAGAAAATAATACCACAATGCCAAATACGAAGAAATGTGGAGAAATTGTGAAGAAATACTGTTATTTAAACTAAAATGGGAATAAAGTCATTTTCTGAAAAGATGAGCTCTGCAAATAAGCTGCATTTTTTTAATGTTTATTTTTCTTCATAGCAAAAGAAACTGAATTTTCACTTCTCATGTGAATTCAACTCAGATTCTTAAGACCTTTTAGAGTGGTCTGGGCAATGCATTTGTGGACATTTCTGATAAGAAAGGAACTGTCGGTCTAACACATTTTCAATATAAAATATATTTTGTATTCACATAATGTTGTAAAGATGAAATTCAGTGAATTTTGCTTTTGCTTTAAAATTGTCAATATTTTTCTTATGTTTTCAATGCAATAGCAATGGTAGCTAACCCCTTTTTGACACCTACACTGATCACTAAATGCATTTTTTTTCTCCCCCGTACTGGCCAATTTGCTAATAAAAATAAAATTTTCGTGCAATTCCTTCATCCCAGAAATCTTACACCTGCAATCCTGAAGACGTGACTTGCAACCAGAATTGCTGATCTCCGTTTGTTCCTTCCTGTGGGTGTAGGTAAATCTTGTCTCTGAGCACATCTGGTGCGAGGATTTCCTCGTGAGGAGCTTCTACCTGAAGAACCTGCAGACCAACGAGACCCGCACAGTGACACAGTTCCACTTCCTCAGCTGGAACGATCAGAGGGTTCCTGCCTCCACCAGATCCCTTCTGGATTTCCGCAGGTAAAGCACAAAGGATGGCGCTTCTTTTAACACGATACGGGTCTGAGGAACTTGTGCTTTTTTTGTCCTTTTAAGATTTTGGGGTTGAAAGGGAGCTCCTCAGCCTGTGATGCCAAAATGCTAAACTAAGAGAAATGTCTTCAGTAGGTTGATGTTTAGTGCTGCCTCACACAGAGATGTTGCCTGGGTTTAATACATATTCATTTTCCATCTAGAGAGCAATGCCTTTCCTCCCTTTGTATAATCTCAGTTCTTCTGTATTTCTTTGTTTTTCAAGTACTTATCCATTCTGCAACTTCCAGGCTTTTTGTGTGGCTCCCCTAAGGTCCTTATATCAGGACTCTCACAAGTAAATTAGGAAGTGTGAGCAGGCTTGAAAAAAAGAATCACAATGGAGTCGTATGGCGATACCGTCATTCCCATGGGACCATTTGCTCATAAGGATCCAACAGCGAGCTCTGCAGACCTTTGGCTGCAGGAAGGTAGAAGCTTGAGAAAGCAGATAAAAATGTTGACAAAGCATACCCTTTGGAACTTTAAAGAAAGTCAGTGTGGCTTTAAAATACAAATATACAAAGGCAAAAGCTGTGAAAGTCTTTGCCACCTTCTCTAATGTTTGCCGTGCCTGTCTAAATTTTAATTTGAAAATTAAAGCCATGCATGATAAATACTGGAGTGAAATAATCTTCATTTGATTGCAAACTGTGCCCAGTGCATCACGTGTAGGTGTTAGCGTGTACCAGCTAATCCGCAGCGATGCGCTTATGACTAATGAAAAGAATCTCCAGGAGGTTTGGGGAGCTGGTGCTCAATCCACCAGCGGCCTGTGGGATCGCGTCTTGTTCTCCCTGCTCTACAATATTATCTACAACCCCCCAAAGTGATTATAAGGGGCTCAGAGCTCAAAAGGTCCAAACTTGTTTCTTTCAATGTGTGCTGGGAGCTCTGACTGATGCCAGTTGAAGTTGTGTGTCTGCACCCAAGGGGAGGAGCTGGCGTACAGCCAACGGGAGCTGGTTGCGCAGTTGTCTATTGGCAAAATTTTACCCTTAAAAATGTAGGACTAAATGCCACCCTTCATCCACTCAGTATTCTTGTATGTATTGCAAGGCTTTTCAAAGCAGAGAGACATCTCACACAGTGCAGGTCAGGTAATGGAGTGCAGCTGCTCTGAGTCACTTGGAGCTATGGCCAGGTGAGGATGTAAGGATATGCTACAGAGTCACCACACAAAAGCAGTAGTGGAGCAAGGAAACACAGCCATTGGATGGAGTTAAAGTTGTAATTGAATTTTCAAGGTTTTCTTCTCTGGGTTCAACTTTAATATGATTTTTATAGGTTGATTTCCCTTTGCTTGTGGTAGCGAGGAAGTTTCCTGTAGTGAATTTCTGTAGTGAGAATTGTGGCTCGGCTCCATTAAGCTGTGTGGGGCTGCAGCACAGAGCCAGCGCAGCGCCCGGCTCTGCTCCTTTCAAACTTAGTGGGAAATCTGCTAGCAATTCTAACTAGAGCATAAATGAGCCTGTACAGCCAGGACATCTGAAGTTCAGAGCACCTCTCCTCTGACTTGTTTCAGTAAGGATTGAGGTCACGGCGTGAGCTGCAGGATTAGATCTACAGTAAGTCACAGTTCACATCGCCAGGAAAGCGCTTCTTAGAGTGACATTGTGTAAGGGTTAAATAGCCGTGTTGAAGAAGTGTTGTGCAATACTTTGAAAAAGAAAAATGATAACTAGATGAGAAAAGTAGCCGAGCTGCCATTCTTTGTATTTTAAGCCAGTATGGGAATGAACCTGTTAAGATTTAATTGAATTCTGAGTGTTCATTTCACATGTATTCACAGTCCAGTGTAGGGTACTGTAATCATTTGCTACGTGCAGATTTTGTACAATGAACTCTTAGTGCTGAATGCATAGTAAAATTCCGCCTGAAAAGGAATTTTGGCATGCACAATAGCTGGTCTATGAATCTCAGTTTTCTTGGTCATCTGATCTTTGGGTTGTTATTTTTTTTTTCTTTTTCGTTCTTTTTTAATGACAAAAGAACTAATGCACTATTGCTAAAATATTCATTTATACAATACATGTTTTGCACCTGAAGCTTTCTATTTAAAGTACAGACTCTGCTGGATTACAACAGCTGAGTCATAAAGCCCCCAGAAAAATGTCTGACAGTGCTACCATACTCTTAGTAGGGTAGTGCTAGGATGGGGCTGCTCTCATTTCTTTTAATCTTATCTATGTTTTTATGTGCATTCAGTGTGTTTGTATATATATATGGATATGTGTGTATATTTATATATTCACATACATATATGAAACTAAGCATATACATAACCAACCCTCTATTTTTTATAATTCATCACCAAGAAAAATTGGATTCCCAAAATTACCTTGCCCAGAGTCTGTGGAAATATGGACCTAAACATTTTTATTGAAATAAATTTTGCAAGTCTCTTTGAAAACTGAAAGCTTACATTTCTCTTACTCTGTATCAGACAGTGATTTAGATGATTTTGCATCTAGCAGATACATTAAACCTTGCTGAATAATCGATCATACTTTCATAACATAGGAATAAATTGCCAAAAAGAGACTATTCTACATAATTTACAAATCTGTACAAAAGACAGTCCCTGAGAGGTGAGGCTACTACGGAAACCACTGGTCAGTTTTAAATGCTTCTGGAGTCCTAATTTCATTTTGAACAATAGACCAATCATTATTGCTCTGGACTAGCTTGTTAGTCATGCACTGATATGTGTCATTAAATATTTCTTGAGCCCAGAGGGAGCACATTTACACTTTAAAGAGGGACTGCTAAGCTAAAAGATAATTAGCATCACATATGAGGGCTTTGCTTAAAATATATATCTATTATGCTATCACTTCTCGCTGTGTGCAATGGCATTTACTAACACTGCTCACTTTAAAAATGGACAAATTCTTATTTTGCCAGCTAATTAGCGGTTGCCAGTGTCATTTTTGTGATGTTGCAGCTAGTAATATGAGCCCAGTTGCATAGTCACAAAAGTGATCATTGGAAACTGTGACTCTGCTGCAGGGACAATGTGGGAAACCCCTTTTCTGAGCCTCTAACGACCTCTGACCTTTGCTTGCTGATGGTTTGCATGATGATTTCTTTTTCACTCAATGAGCCAAGGGTTGGTTTGTATTACTAATCATTCTTTCTAAGTTAATTCTTCCTGTATATGTATATATATATATATATAATATATATTTTCTTCAACATTCAAGAACTTCGCTTACTGATGAATTTTCAGCTCACTCTCATTAGCCAGAACTAAGAATGAAATGAGATGTTGCTGCACTTCTAAATATTTTCATAAGCTATATATAGACAAAGCTATGAACCAGCTGGATTGAAACCCTTTGTTTTAATGTGTTTTCTGAAATGTGTGATAATGGAAATGTTTGAAACGCCTTCAATAAAACTGACAAACATAAGGTGTCTTTCCCTAACATGTGTCTCTGGCTGTGTGATTTACTGAGAGGTCTGATAGATTTAGATCGAGTTTTTCATTGAAATTATATTAGGACTTTGGTAGATGGCTAGTCACAACATGCAAATATCATATTAGTGGTGCCACGCAAGGAACAAAGGAACCACACAAGCAGAAAGAGAAACGGTAAATACCCCTCTGTAGTGATTAGCTTTTATTTAATACTTGAAATGGAAAAACAACTCTTTACTAATGCACATGATGGGGGTGGGGGGAGAGTGACCAGCTGCAAGTTGGGGAATGCAGGCTGACTGTATCAGATGTTGGTACTGACATTTCAAATATAATTTACTCTACAATAAAAAAAACCAACAAAACCCAACAACAACAAAAAAACCCAACAACCAAAAAACCAGGCTTTATATCATATAGAAGGGACTGATCCTCAAGATATGACCATCAGGTACTAAATGGTTCATTCAAGTGAAAACTCTGCTGTAGCCCAAGTCGTTGAAGTTTTGTTGGGTACTGCCTGCATACAGATATATTTATGGACATATAAATGGTCCATTTAACTTCTGAAGTCATGTGCTTCTCAATTACTTACCACTCATTTAATAAGAACATTGTTCTACTGCATTAATTACTTACATCCAGGGAATATAAATAGAGACAGAATGTCTCTTCAAGTATGATTTACATAAGTAAGCAAGAGAGTAAGAATTGTGAAAAGTCACTGAATTGAAATGTTTTAAAGGAATCCTTACAAGAACTTGATATTGTTCTCAAGTTTGGTTACAGTCTTAAGTAACAAAGAGAAGAATGTGAAAACATGGTTTCGTGGGATATCACCAATACCATAGCCCGTTTGGGTTGAGTTCCAGGTATCCCAACACCCTGTCAGAAGTTTGGGCATCTTCAGGCTATACTCTAAGCAGTGTTTAAAGATATGTGCATGTTTTCACAGCACAGATGTTAGTGAATAGATGAACAGCCAAGAACTAAATGATTCAGTAGGTTAGTTATGCTTTAAAATTCATAATAACATCACACCACTGTTGTCAAATTTCAGCAGCTCCCTTTAGTTTAGCTATCAAGATCCTGTGTAGCACTTGCACTGAGCTGGGGACTATTAGACCACCCCTTGGAAGCTGCCCTATGAAATGATTTTGTAGGAGACCTTCTAGCTCCAGTAAACTCAAACATCTCATCAGATAATTTGAATGAAAGGTTTTGATTTCTTGAAGCAATGCTTTCCCATTTTAGCCTTTATTCATCTTGCCTTGTTAACATATGTGTGCATATTTTATGGGTTTTTGGCCTGCAATATACTTGACATGCAAAATATATCCTAGAGCAAAAGAGAGGGCTTGGGATTTTGGTTTTTGTAAGGCAGTTTAAATAAATTTAAACCAATTTTGTGGGCTCTATTCTTAGACTGAGTATCTTGGTTTGCTTCAGCACTAGTTAATTCCTTCATTGAGTTTACATATCAGCTGACCTGTTCTGTGGCAGTACTTCTATTGATTGATTTCACATATATTCTCTCGCCACTGAGAATGTTTAACCAGGAAGCTGTCGAAGACAACAGTCTGTAAATATTAAATATATAGCACTTTTTCAATATAATCAAAGCAGTAGAACCAAAGCTTACTGATGGATTTAGTTATTTTTACTACAATAAGATTAGATTTTAGAATTTTTAAGAAGCATTTCAGGAGATTTGGCATTTGCCTTTCTGGGAAGAAGTGGTGTTACAGATCAGCACACATTGTACAAAGTGTAATGGAATAGCCTTTTTTAATTTTATATTCAGTTTGATGACCCTTGATATTTCCTTGAGCAAGCTCATGAACTCAAAGTTTGCCTCAAAATCAAGGCATCTCAAGATAATCTTAGTTTTGGAGCTAAGAAATGAACCATTTGAGAAAATAGCTCATTTATTTTGCCCAGACAACAGCAATAATTGAATGTTTTCTGGGACTTCTTAGGCAGCAAACCAGAATCAAACTTTAATCAAGATGATCTACTTAACAGCTTGTTATATTAGGAAACTATCAACCTGAGTATTTCTTTAAAGACAGCAGTATTTGAATTTTCTTATTGCTTATTTTTGACAGTTGGCTAAAAAAATGGTATATAATATGCTTAATTAATTTTTTGTGTCTGTTTTATTTCAGAAAAGTAAACAAGTGCTACAGGGGTCGCTCTTGTCCAGTAGTTGTTCATTGCAGGCAAGTACAATTTCTAAAATAGCTTTAGAGAGATCTGTATGTGTAAGAATTTAACAGAGATATAAACAAAGTGGGCAAATTAAAGCTTTACATGAATCACTAAATAGTGAGGTAGGCTAAAACTTTTAAGTATAATTCCACTGAGTTTTGATGCTGTTTAATACTTAGGATCTGTTTTCCTCATTAAATTATCCTTCCATGCAATTTTTTAGATGTTGAGCTGTGACTTAATTATGGTCATGCTTTCTAGTATACTTTCAATTTCATACATCTTCAAAATCATAGATGTCCTTTGCATGCCCTCCCAGTTTTGTCTGGTTTATTTTATTAACACTCAATTATGTTTTATTTATTCTTTGCTTTTTTTTAGCAATCAGGGTAAGAAGAGGGCAATGTCAGGGAGTGGAAACCTGCCCAGAGATGGAATAATTCTTTAAGCACAGAGTATTTTCAGGTCTGACAATGTGGTAGATGCACACAAAAGCTGTTGGGCAGTTCAATGGACAAGTTTACCATAATAACATTAATGTTGGGTTTTGCCATTGGAGGTTCTGACTTATTTGTTGAAAATATCCTCGTAGATAATGAAGACAGAAAAACAGCCCTGCTAAGAGGCAGGATGTTTGCCATGTGGCACTTTGGGTGGGAGTGGGGAGGGAGGGGATGTGTTTCTCACGTGTGGCTCAGCTGAGTGAGGGTGCAAGGAGCTGAATGCTCCAGAGGGGGCTTGTCTGCATTGCCTTCAGGAAACATGAAAAAAGAACTATTTGATATACAATGAACACCCTTGAAGTTTCCCACTCTTTCCTTACTGTGATGGATGGAAATATCTACCATGAGCTCAGCAGTTTTTGTTTTTATTGGGCCTGGTTGCTGTCTCGTCTCTCATTATTCAGCTTAGCTAATAAGATTGTGTCTTTGTTCCCTTCATAGACAGAGAAAAAAAATTATTACCACTAGATCCTTTTCTCTAAACAGTGATCTAGTAACTAAAAGAAAAAAAAATCTCTGTCTACAGAAATTAAGTTTCATAGCCTGCCTGTAAACAGAATGCAATAATGTGCTTCATGCTGTTCTATTATTTTTTTCTTTCATTAATTCTTGTACACAAATTGAGCTATCAATAAAAATAATGGCTTAATTAATAAAACTACATACCAGCCTAATGGGTCGCACATGCACCTTTGTAAAAATTTTGGGGAGGGAAAGAAAAAAAGCTTTTACTTAAAGTCTTAATTATGTTTGCTAACAGCAGCTCTAAAAGAGCATCACGCTGGCAATTACACGTTGCTCTCTGAAAGGGACACAAGCTGCATTCAGATTAGGGAGCTTTCCCCCTCCCAAGGCTTGGTCTCACATCTTTGAGGACAAGCTATTGATATACAAAAGTTAAAGCTATTTCTTAGGAATTACAAGATAATATTTCTTTCTGGTCATTGCTACTAGGGAAGGACTAAAGGGAAAGGTGCAGAGAAAAAACCACGCATATATAGTGAAGAAAGATTGCAGTCCTCAGTAATCAAATATTTGTTCTTGAGCAGATCTCTGCATTCCCTCTGACCACTGCGTTCAAATGCAGTCTGCAACATTTTTGACTGTTCTGGATAATGTTCTAGTCAAACTTACTCTGAGTTCTTCATCTCATATATAAGTGACTGTAAGGTTACTATAAATACACTTTTTGAATAGAAATGGTATCCTGGCTTAGGGTTTTTGCTGTTGTTTGAAATGTTTTTCTTGCATGAACACAACTTGGCTTAAAAAAATCAAAACAAAGCCCTGTTATCCATGCAGGGTAGTAGTTAATCTTCCACAACCAGCTTGTGTTTATTCAGTGCAAGCTTTCTCTCCTCTCTCAGTGCCCTCCTTTAACCCCTCATTCTCTCCTCTCCCACCATGTGTAACACTATAACATTAAGGGCAGGTACCTTCATGTTGAGTCTAGATGCACATTGATAGGCTTTATTTTTTCTTTTTCCTTTTCTGTTGGCAGCGATGGTGCGGGAAGAAGTGGAACCTACATTCTAATTGACATGGTTCTCAATAAAATGGCCAAAGGTGAGAATCGAAAGGCTTGTTACTTCCTCACTACTGAAAGATGTGCTGTGTTGCCATGACAACAGTGGGGGAGCAATATTCACAGAAAATCTGAGAATAAATTAGAGGCAAATTGTACTCTTTCCTGAATGTTCTGTAGTTTTATTTTCATACCTAATGCAAATGCTTTGTGAATAATGAGAGGTGTGTTTGTGCTGTTGAGAAGTATTTGAATTTTTAAATTTATCATTTAAAATTGTTGTTACAGTTTTTGCAAGAGATGCCTTGGGGCTGTACAACCCTAATATAGTGGTTACAGAGGCTAGGTCCCAGGCTGTGTCATGGCTGTTGCCCAGTCCCCTGTCACGTACCCCACCACGACAGTCAGATGCAATTATTTTACTTTTTGGAGCTGCCCATTGCCACCAACACATGTAGAAGTGGTGGTGTCAGACAGGGCCTCATGTCTGGCACAGATTTGTTTCTTACAAGGAAAAATACTGTAGTGAACAAGATAGACAGAAAATAAATCTCCATCACCAGTTCTATCACTGTCTGTTCGATATTGAACAATGTATTTAACTTTTCTGTTTCTTAGAAGTCTTGTCTGTGATGTGTGATTTTATGATGTGGGAAATAATCTGCCAACTAAACAAAAACTTGTTTGTTAAAATGAGCAATCTACAGATTCTCTAGAGATTGGGACCATTCATTTTTTTTCTTGGTTGGTAAATTATTCATGGTGGGAAGTACTTGAGATACTCTGAAATAATCTTTGTTAGAACTGAACAAATTTTTAATGCTGGTACTATCTTCAGAAGGAAGAAGGGTGACAGTGAATGTGTAAACCTGACCAAATTTGGTTTTATTGATTCTTATCCTGAGTTCTTAAGCCACATCTGGCATTATGCACACATGCGTATTTAATGGAAAAGGATTAGTTGTAAAAACGTGCTAATTTATAGAGAGAAACAACATTTAGTTCTTTGAATAGATTTTTTTAAGATCTTCTAACATTGACATATTTTTACATGTAGTTTAAAAATACTCTCCATGATTTGCAGTCATCTGCTGCTGCATCCTGAATATTCTGGTCCTTTGGGACATGGTGGCATCCAGTCCCTTTAGAAAGAAGATTTTACTTTTTTTTTTTGTCTCCAGATTCTGTTAACATGTCTCATCAAACATGGACTGAATTTTCTGCCCGCAAGCATCATGTGGAACTTGCCACTGATGCTAAAAGAAGTTGTATGTTTGCCTTCTCCTTTGCGCTGTACTGAAAATAAATTTTTCAGTGGGATGAGATTAGGTTTTCATGCTCGTTGGAAAATGGGTTTTTGCTCTGTGAAGGAATATGGAGATATTTCCAATGCTTGTTACTTGCCACGTGATAACCTAGACTTTAAAAATAGAAGCAATGGTACATCATAAAATTAATGTGGAAAAATTAATGTGGAACTTTGTTAAGTGTTTGTTCACTCATTTCAACCATCAGCAGTGAGAATCCATGATGAAAACTAGATTTAAAGTATATGCAATTTATTGGCATATAGAAGTAAATGAGAAGTATTTTCTGGCTTGGGGCTTTCAGCCACTTAAGGGAGGGTTGACTTTGTTGTAAAAGCACTGAAGAATGCCATTTATTGACTCCATTGTACCATGTAATGTCAAATTCCATTTTAAGTGTGGGCTTAGCGCTTCACAATGCCAGACAAGTCATGTGAAACTGGCCAGAGAAAGGCGTCACAGGGCTTTTTGGAGATCGGTCACCCCCATTTTGTTCTTGACCTGCTCCCCTCTGCCCGTGGGGGTGTGCGACGCGAAATCCCCTGACCTGGAGCTTTGGCTGGAGTTTAAATGAAAGATCAAAGGGCAGAGCGGGCATCTCAGCCCTGCTGAGGTGGGCCTTTCCCAGGCTGTCACACTGTGCGGCCGCCAAAGGTTTTGTTCGGGCGGGAGCCGCGGCCCAGCCTGTGCGGCCGGGGCCCTCTTTGTCTGGCCTGAGAAGCTGGAGGCCCAGGTTGAGGATCCAATGTTCATCAAATGATCAAAGGCCTGAAGCCCTGGACATGAAATCTTTCTTTCCATTTCCTTTTCTTAGAGAATGAATTGCACGAGTGGCAAAGAATGCCCTTTCCAAAGCTTTTATGTGCAGTGCGAGGGCTAACTTCAGAGTCCTTCAGCGCTGAACATAAAAATGTAAGTGCACTTTCAATCTGGGCCCAGCTGCAGGGCCAGCATCGAGGAACCCTTCTTTCAAAAAGGCTTTTAAGGATTAAGGCCTTCAGTCTTTCAAAAAAAAAAAAAAAAGCAAAAAAACTCAACCAAAAAAAAACCACCACGGACTTTTAAGAATAAACTTAGAATAATTTGAGTTTCTTGTTCCATGGTCTGTTTTATTAGAAAGAAGACAATAATGCATTTTTAAATCAGAGTAAATAGAGGAATACTTAGTTTCAGCAGTGGGAAAGTAGAAAGCAATCAATAAATACCTTGCCTCTTTAGTGGGGTCTTTAATAGGTTGGGCAAAGGAGCTCCTTTTTCACGTAATGATTTACTTCCCTGCATTCTCTTAGACAGTTAACTGTAAATGCCTTTGTCATTTACAATTTCTTCCACTGCTCATTGAATTAGTGCTAACACTTAGTCTATTAAACACATTATAAATTCATATCTTCTACTACCCTGCTGTTGCCAACCTTCATATTATTTTAGATGCTGAAAACCACCAACAAGGGACCTGTTCCTAAAACCTAGAGCAGGGGAAAAGAAATCAAGTTGGGGAGGATTTTGTGTTTGACATCTACCGCATCCGTTTGACGTCCCCAACCCCTTTGAGGAAGGGAATGTTAAAGAATGAAAATTTAAAGAAGTCAAGCATCTCGGCTCAAGGCACTTGCAGGACAGTAAAAGTTGGTAATGAGGGCAGAAATGCTCCCATGGTGTACTTGGTGGGTGAATTGAGCTGGTGGAAGGATGTGCAGGAGCTCATAGGGGCGCTGGGATGGATTTGCTGTTGGGGGAGGTTCTTAATGAATTTCACTGTACTCGGTGCAGTAAATGCAATGATTGCATCTGTGCACTTATTCCTAACATCCACATTAAATAATCTGAGATACTGGAGTATTCAGAGAGTAGCAGTGTCTATCCAGCACTATCATTCCTGTGTCATGTCAGGAAGCAGGCAGTTTCAATGCAAAGTATGTCCTTTTGTTTCATTGTTCCAATAATTAATGTAGCTATTTATTGTGTGGTTTATTACTGTAATTTTTTTCTTCCTAGCTTCATATGCTGTTGCCTAGAAAGTTTGTGCAAGTTGATCCTTGAGATCCCACACCTGATGTTCTATGATTCTGTGTTGTGCAGAGACCCTGATCCTATACCCATCAAGGCAATAAGAAAAATGAAACAGTGTTGACTCTGTCCTTACAGTAACATATTTAAATGCCATGTACAATATTTCAACTATGATACCTATTTAACTATGATCACTATTTGTACATGGGTGTTTTAAGACAATTACCAAATCACCTCTCCTTTCAGTGACAACCATCTTAGGATGAGCTCTAGTTTTGAGTTAGAAGCTGAGAAGTGATTTAGTTCAGCCCATGTGCATTTTTGTGGTTTAAATAAATACAGAAAGTGATAATGGATTGTTTATGTAGATAACAATGCTTGCTGGATTTTTGATAGGTACTGTTTCTCTGAGGCTGATTTCTGCTGAGAATTTCAACATTCTTGATATATTTACAAGTTTTTTCTTTGTTACTAGGGAAGATAAGATGATTTAGATTTAGTCTACTTGATATTTCTTCCTCACTCCAAACTCACAGTAATGCTGAGCTGATCAGATTTTTTTTTTCTTTTTGTGTGATCTAGAGAAAAGTTGAGAATTTTCTCATTTCATGTCTTTCCCGCAGGCTTATTGTACTGACTAAAAGTGTGATATATTGCAAGACATTTTTATTGAGTGTTTCTGGCACCAAAAAAAAAAAAAAAAAAAAAAAAATTAAAAAAAAAAAGAAGAAAAAACATATGGGATTATGAGTCCTCCCACTTTCATTTTTCTGAACTGAGAGGCTTGGATAGTGTAGATAATAGTTTGATTTTTAGATATTCATCCAGCCAGCAGCTGCTTAGGGTTTGCTGACCATCCATTTTCTTGTGTTTGAACTGGCTGAAACGAGATGAGTCAAAGGGAAGGTGAATATGAATTTTAAAATCCTTTTAAAGTATTGATTTCCAAATTCTGAAACCCAGCAAAAAAAGATTCGATTTAGCAAAGCCGAACCAGCGGTTTATTCTCTTGCATTCAAAAGCTTGGATTATAATTGATGAGCACACACACTCTGGCCAGGGCTGGCTGTGGAGGTTATCTCCCCAATCCTTCCCTTGCCCCTGCTACCCTATTGTCTGAGGGTCTTGTGAGTCAGCTCCTGAGCAGATGCAGTTTATACCGTGACATTTTAAGGCAAAACAAAAGATTCCTTAATTCGCCTTCTGACTCATCGTGATCAAATGATGTGGGCTAATCTGAACCCTTGCTGAGGTTTTGCTTATCTGCTGTTTGGATTTAACAATCATAATGAAGTTGTGGGGTTAGCTCCTCTCTGAAAGGGTTTTATGAAAGGAAATGCTTGCCCATACTTGTGTTAAAATGGATTCAATCTGCTTATTTTTGAGTCCTTGTGCAAAGTCTGAGAAATTTCTATTGTTCTGTTGTGCTGATACAAGTCTAGAGCTGACTATTTCTGACATGCTTTTGGTGAATGAGGGAATATTTCCTCATCCCAGGATCAAGCTTCTCCCATGAAAACAAAATTTAACATACTACATTTCGTACAGAGGTTGAGAGAATATGTAGTGTAAAAGGGAGATTTCTTTTTTCTTTTTTTTAAAAAGGTAGTTAATGGCTAGAGGGTCAAAAAGTGGGATTAGAAATAGGTGGTATTGTGGGAAAAAATTACAGCAGAAAAATTCAGGACTTAAAAATATAATTGTTTTCAGGATCTGAGTTTGACTTAATTACATGGCTAGTCTTTGAGATTTGGGTGACACAGATTATTATCTCTAGGAATACAGAAAAAAAACATACAGAGCCAAAAAATTGGAGTTTGCTTTGTTTACTGTTGTGCTGTCTACAAGACTGCCTCAGTTCTCAGCAGCAGTAATGCCAACCATGTAAATCTGAAATGCTGCTATTTCAGTTTCCAAAGGAAGTTGCTCGTGTCCATGTAAACATATCGTATGTTATGAGGCCGGTTTTTCAAATGAGCTGCATTTATGTATTGTAACTTTTATGCAATGAGTTACCCTGGAAACACAATTAGGCAAATAGTGCTCGTTCTTGCAGCCTTTCCCAGCAGATAATTAATCACAATGAGAGCTGGGCCCCCAGCTACGTGCACAAGTGTATAGGGAATGTATAGGATAGTTTTTCATAGTCGAGCCTGAGATGCTCAGCAAACTCTTACTATTTAGAAAAAGCTGTTTAAAATAGTGCTTATGTCCTTTGAAAAACACATTTGGACATATGATGCTTTAAAGCTATTCGTATGTTATTGCCTGTATGGAGTCATCGATTATTAGTTCATAAAAGGAAGATAAAAATGTTGCTTGTTCTACAAGCTTCTGCTCTGAAATGAATTAGTGACCATGGGGAGGGTGTTCTTGGTTGATGTTTCCCATTGTATGTTGTATGGTCTGCATTTTTAGTTGGCTTTCTTTATGGAATATAAAGATTTCAAGCAAAAAACAAACATGTCATTGATACAATTTCTTTATCATTTTTTATTTTTTTAATATGTATAATTTAGTGGTCAGGGATTACCCTAAAAAAAAAAGACACATATTTCTTGAGTTATTTACTATTCTGAGAATTTTATTGGAAATGACTTGGGAATAGGAAAGTATGGTAGAAAGCAATCCTAATTATCCAGGGCTAGGGGCAAATGAATTGTGAAGAAAGACTGATCAGACATGGGCTATTCCTTGGGAGAGGGAGCACGAAGGGGGGTCCCCATAGAGTGCTGGAAGACCCTGAAAGAAATGTATTGATGTCAGTAAGCAGCTTGAGATAGTGACTAATTTGAAAACAAGAGGTCATTGACTGAAACTAAGGAGGAGACAAGCAGATAAGGAATTTGTGCAGCGTTTTTTCCCACAATGGGTAGGTTAGGATATGGAAAAGTGAAAAAGCTGGGTCATAGAAGTACTGTGATACTGCTTTGAAAGCAGCTGGGCACATGATTGGAAAGGGAAGTTTATATACAGAGAGTAAAATCATTTCTTTTTTGGTAGCTAATCTCATGCAGCAGAGAAGTGTTCAATTGACCAGTGGTGGTCTTCTGGCTGTAAAGGGTACAGTTTGGTAGCTAAAGTGTAGTTATTCCCCAGTTTCTATAGCTGGACCAGTTTAGTCACTTTGAAAGATAAACTCTGTTTAAAGAATTTAAAGAGTGAATCCATAACAGTTGCATCTTTTATTCAGGTCACTCCATGTATTGTCTTGTGAGAGCTTTACCACCTACGTGCAACGTAAAATGAAAGTAATGTAAAATGTAGTTCTTACAATTTAATAGATGTATGTAGGCGAAGCTACTTCTGTGTCTCCTGGAAAGAAAATGCATATTTTCCAAAGAGGACTTCAAGATTTTTTTAAAGGCCAAGTGAGACATTTTCATAAATGTCATTTTTGCAATAAACATCTTAACTTTGTTCGTGTCTGATTCGTCACATGGAGATCAACTGCCTTTCAGGTAATGTACCAAGAGTTTCTGGAAGAGATACTAAAGGAAGCAAATTGTGTTAAACTCCATGGGAGATGGTCCTGGGGAGCATCTATTAGTAGGAAGTAACAACATATTCACAATACTCTCTCTGTATGTGCGTAGAGAGTGTGTGTGTGTCTGCACATGCACATGTAAGTTGAATTTAGATGTGTGCACTGGTATTTTCAGTGACAGTAGGTGATTATGCAACATTTTACCCCATACAGAATAAAACTCATTAACATCCATTTCTTTAGCAATTCTTCTGTAGTAATTTAGGCATATTCATTTTCCTTTTAACTTCTGGGGAAGGTGGAGGAAATCTAATTGTAAAAAAGAAACAATTCCTATCGTGTATAGAATGTGATGTGACAATTCTCACACACCCTGGAAGTGAGGAAGGATTAGTCCTCAAATTAGCATCCATTTGCATTCAGTTACAGTGAGTGGTTTCTGCATGTTTTTTTCTGCATTGACAAAGGATATTAACTTAAAAACTGACATGTCAGCAGTGAATTTCTATACCAGCAGGGCTGTTAAAATCAGTGTAAAACTTAGAAGCATTATTTTCCTGTGTCATTTTTTTAAATATTAGATTGTGCCTAGGTCTTCCATCTTCAGTGTCACCTTCCTTTGGATTGTGTACAACGCCATATCACATTTGTACATTTATTACATGCAGTCTTCAAGTATTAATATAAAATGCGTAAACAGTAACACATTATGTAAGGCATATATGTAATGTACACTCTGTGTGTGCATGACTGTCACAATAATTTTAATTACTTCACTTATTACTTTAAGCACTCCCTTCTCCACTTACATGCTTGCTTTGCCCATTGTGTACTTTCATTGAAGTTGTTTTTGTTCGGTTTTCTCTTTAATAAAGGTAATGACATTTTAATTTGGGTTGTTGTTAGGTGCATAGAAATACCTCTTTTGTCTGAAATTACAGACAGTTCACTGACAGGCACAGGCTGGGTCCATCCCTAACTACACACACATGCACACAGATTTTGTTCATCTCAAAGAGTGAATAACCTTAAAATGAAAATGCCAACATTAATACATTAATCTTTTTTGTTATCTTTAAAAGTGTGACCCTCACTAGGATTTTGTTGATGCTTTTCTATTTCCATGAAAAGAGACAAATGATCCTCCTGGCCAACAGCAGAGCTACAGCAGCAGACATCTGGATAACTACAAATGAAAATTACTTTTATTTTTGTAGTTTCTAGCTGATGGTGAGGCCCTCTTTTTATCTCTAATACTTACAAGTGTATTTTATTTAGTGGGCACTTCAACAATGAAAATTGAAGGAAGAAAATACTCTTGTTTCTTTGCAGCAGAGCACTATACAAACAGCAGTTGCTCATGGGACATATTTTTCACTTCCATGGCCTTCACTACACTGGTTTATCTTTTCATTGTGGCTCCATGTTACCTTTTTTCTGTCATTTCCTTCAAAATCACCAAATGTGGGGTTAAGGGAAGTAGGGAAGGCTACAGACACAAAGCACAGATCTTAAACACTGTAAGCTTTAGCAGATTCTAGCATTTGTGAGCCCAGGAATGAAGAGCAGAAACTCAGCTCTTTTCAGCCCAGGTTCATTCCAGCTAACTTTGGGCACATAAAACATCTAGTGTTAAGTATCTCACCTAACCTAGTTGTCTGGCTCTCCTCAGTCATCAAGGAGAATGATACACACCTCTGGAGGATAATTCTCAGGCAAATGAATTGCCCATCAGAGCTTACCCTCTCTCTCTTAGCTGTTGAGAGAGGAGATGACTAACTCCAATTCCAACTTCAAGGATGGCTGGAGTAGATGAGATGAGGTTGGGCCTTTGAGACTAAGCTAGTTAGTAAATATTACTGGTTTGCTATTAAAACTAATGGTCAGTGAAGAAGTGGTGTTACACTCCCCCTAGTTATGACCCTTTTCTCTTTATAATCAGATTGAGTTTGCCCCTCATATGGTGTGATTAAATGTTTTGCTGCAACATTAAGTACTCAATGGGGCAAACACTTGCTGGGGCAGCTACATGAGCCTTCCTTTAGAAGCTGTCAGTGGGAAGCTGGAGGCATGTAGGGCTTTAGGAGATTTGCAAATCTACAGCATATCTGTGCTATGCCCAGCTACATTAGACATTGGAAACAGCGTGGCTGTGACAGTGCAATAGTCCATGAGTGCTGATTTACCCTCCTAAACCCCCAGAGAGCCCACTTCTCTCTCTGTACGCTACGGCAGACAGAAGTGTAGATGGCTGTGGCAGACAGAAGTGTAGATGGCTGTTTGTGTATTAGGCTCCTGATAGACCTGGATCTATTTACTGTCTGTACTTTGGTCTCCATAGTTCACTATCCCCTTGCTGAGGCAAAGCTGAATGCTGAAGAGGGCCAAAAACTCCAGGACCAAAGAAAGCCTCTTTGTCAGTCTTCAGCTGGGGAGGGAAGAAAGGCCACGTGAAGCTGCTGCACTCGAGTTTGCTGTGACCATGAGTCATGCAGCCATCACCCAAACATGACAAACACTTGTGTTCTTCCTAAACACAGGCACACTGTGATGAGACAGCTCAGTGTCCTCACTGGCACTGGATTGTTTCCCCTTTTTTCTTCCTCAAGTGTATTTTTGCTGTTTCACATTATTACAAGTGCATCTTCCACAGCACTCCTGGCTGCCTGGGAATACTGAGCCTTGCAGGATCTGAGGCTCAAGGCTGCTGATCCTGCAAACACTGATTGGTTCTTTTTCAGCTTCTAGAACAACAGTGTAAAGAACTGCAGTATGGAGTGTTCCTTCAGGATTTTAACCAGCCAGTTTTTAATCTTAGCTAACAAGTCCATTTGTCCTTCAAGGCCTAATTCAAAATCTATACAATATAATAAATATAAAAAGATGCATTAGGCAGGTAATGTATGACTAGATTGAAGCTGAATGCTTTCTGCTACAAAAAGAAAGTCATTTGACATGTCATTTCCATATTCCCCTTTGAACTCCATTTTTTTCTGTTGGGATAAATGCTTATTCCCACACTGATGATCATCATTTCCTTAAGGAGAAATGGTAAAGGTGCTAATAACCCCCCCTTTACAACTGCTCAGCATGACTCCCACCTCATATAGTCACTATTGCAATCACTTTCTGATCAAGGAGAACAGAAAGAGGGCTGAGAAAGGTGCAAAGGGTATTGGGAAAAAAAAATGAGAGGATCTATCTAGGTCTTCACCTCTCTAGTGTCCAAGCACCTTATAATCATTAATGGATTTGCTTTCATAACAACTCATTAGGTAGGAAAAAAAATGGTTCATTTTATAAATGATGGTGTGAACATAGGGTGAATTTAATGATTTAGCCCAAGTGGTGCAGGAAGTCAAAGTCTCAGTCTGGAAGAGAACTGAAGTCTGTCTAAACATAGCCTCCTAATGACCAAGCCATCCTTTAGGACTCACAGTAACAAATTTATAGCCATTCTGCAGAGTTATAATCATATCTTTTTGAGGATATATGCCAGTAGATCTGGAAGTTTTTCGTAACTAGAAAAATCCTTTTTAATTTAATATTTATGAGCAAAATGTATTTGTGAAACATTCACAAAGAAAACTCTTCAATTTGGGTTATTTAAAAAGAAACCCCCCACAAATAACTGCTTTGATGAAGTATTTAAACATCATTTTATTTTTATAAATACACAGAAAATTCAGAGGATCTAGAATCTAAAATATTCCTTTTAAGATAGAGCTTTAATATAAAATTCTATCAGTCTCACAGAATCTACACTTTTCATTAGTACTGAATAAAATAGAACATTTGACTTTGCTTTCAGTGTATGTTCAAGCCTATTACATAAAAATCTCAAAGATTACCTTAATTAAGCTAAAACTTCTCCTGCATTTATTTAACAAATGCTGATTGTTCTTATAACTGAAAAAACCAACCCAGCACATTTTCAGATGCACAAACTCTGCAGTTTACTGAACCTGAAGAAAAATTTTTAATGATACGCCTTCATTTTTTTTCTTCCCAGCTGATACATTTAAAGATGTTACTTCT
The DNA here is from genome assembly GCF_009819885.2 of Catharus ustulatus. Classification (NCBI taxonomy): domain Eukaryota; kingdom Metazoa; phylum Chordata; class Aves; order Passeriformes; family Turdidae; genus Catharus; species Catharus ustulatus. The sequence goes on along the minus strand of NC_046221.1, from coordinate 8,730,053 downwards.
CTTGACAAACATTGTCATATTCCTGTGCCATCACAGTGACTGCAGCACTGCTGCAGTGTGGAAGGGACCATCCTCCACAGAGTATTTCTCATGTGTCTTGTGCTTAGCAAAATAGGACCCCTGCCATGTCTAGGGGAATGAGGAGAGAGGGAAGCTTTCATTACCATAGTCATAAAACTAACATTAGGTAATTCAGGGTGATTTTAAATATTGTGAGCTGCTGGTCACCTCATGGAGCCTACTGCAGCAGAATAGGCTGGGTCTTTATTTATTGCAGGAGAAAAGGGGGATTTACCCGTGTTTTTATGACATGCTGGATACTCCACTTACATGACTGTCTAAGGGCAAACACTTTAACCCCTTGAGATCTGCTAATCAGGAGCACCAGCTGTTAAGTGCCAGCGTGCATCCAGCATTCATGCCTGCGGGGAGAGAGAGGGTTGCAAAGGATATGACCCTAAACTTCAGAAACTGCTTCTCCCCTTGGGGGCAAAATATCATTCAGCTTGCATCTTCTCTTGTTTTCTTTTAGTTTATCCAGTTAATGTTCCTGATGTGGGTTGTTGTGCACTCACTGTGAATGCTTCAAGCCTTTAGGAAGATGATAGTTAATTACTGAAGTTAAAATCTGGCTTGCACTGGTGTGGAAGTGCTTTCAGAGGTATTTACTCAGCCAGTTCACTGAGCTGCTAGGGGCAGGGGAAGGCTGGCAGAATGTGGCTCACAGTGAATTACTGTAAATGTGTGTTCTGTTTTAAAAAAATAGCACATTCCCCAGTCATTTTTCACAATGCCGCTGGTACAATATTAGCTCAGTCTCACACTAAGTTACATTGGTATGTTCATTTAAAACAAGCAATGAAATCCATTGTGGAAAAGCCTGTCACAAACACAACCCAAATTTATTCCCTGCAGAGTAAAATACAGTCAAAAGGTGAAAATGCAGTTCTTTATTGTTTAAATACTTCTTTTTTTATCCCTCTCTTTAGCTCCTGAAACCAGTCACAGACAGGTATATATTGGTGGGAAGAAAAGATAGAAAATACTGCCTTTTTGACAGATTTAGTTTTCTTTTCCAACTGTCACTTGCTCTCCAGCCTAGTATTTTTAACCCTTCCTGTAGATTATTTTTTGTATGACAGTAAATTGACATCTACATCTATTACTGGACTTAATAGTTTAGAAGCTAAGCAAAACACTTCCAATAATTGGATATCCTTGAAATCAGTGGATCAAGCTCTTCCAGCTTTTTCTCTAAACCATTGCATCAAATTTAGTTTGTGTGTGGACTTTCCAGATAAGCAATGTTTCAAATGCCTTAGCAGTGTGTGGATATTTTGCAGCCATCTCAATAAGAGCATGACTTGACCCTGATGTCCTTAGATGCTATATCCCAATGTCATGTAGCATATTCTGTATTTTTTTTGTCACCTGAAATGGCTCAAAAGCATAAATAAATTGTTATTGGGTATTATAGAATGTAATGCCATATTATTGTACTCCCAGATTAAAGAAAAAGCCTCAGCATGGCAAAGAAAATGTTGAATTTGTGTCAGATTTCAGCAGAGTAATCCCAAAGAGAGTTGAAAGTTCATGCTGCACTCAAACACTGAGCTCTTCTCACCTGTGAAGGCAGGTTGGGTTCAAACCTCCCTTTGTGCCTAGAAAATTTCTTTGTGTCTGTCACCAGAAAACTTTTTACAGACTATTGCATACTCCAGTGGTAGTGAGCTGAATGTACATAATCCAGCAGCATAGTATCCTAAACTTGAGTAGAAAAAAGCCCTCACCACAAAATGAGATTTAATAGAGGACTAGCAATGTATATTTAAACACATTTGTTTTAGGCACAGTAAGGGAATAGATGCAGTAGAGAAAGAACAAGTCAAACAGGGTTTTTTCTATGCCATTGATCTCATCTCCTGTCCTGTGAATTTTCTTGTTCCAAGATGTTTTTCTTCTGAAACAGTGTCCTGTCTTTGCAGCACTAAGTTTCATTGATCAGTTTGTCTTGGCACTTACGTATTTTCCATCACCATAGTATCCAAGGCACTCAGAGGTGGAAAAAATGGTGTAGCAAAGCAATCTGTGTCTCTGCTTGGGATTGTCTCTACCCAATGCCATCTCAACAAGACACTTGATTTGCTCTGCTTCTCCTTAAAATTACCTATGGCTGAGGACATCAGAAATGCTTTTAGGTGACCTGCTGATCACAACCCATGGCTGGGGACACTAGTCAGTAAAAACTGATGTTCTGGGGACTTTACTGACAAAACACTTCAGAACAAGCTTCCCATTAAGCACACCAGCCCACTAGGACTGTTCTTATGTTCCAGTGAATGCATATGCTTCGGTGTTTTGCTAAATCAGGATTTTTAATTAAGTGTTGTTCATACTATTAGTCATGTCATTCCCTTAATGATGATATAAAAGCAAACATCAGTTCACTAGTAAATGCCTGCCAACTGCATCACAGAAATGGAGGAATTAACTCTTTCTAAGGTAAACTCAGAAACTTGTCTGGCCATTAAAGAGTGTAACATTAAACAGTGTCTTGTCATGAGCCTTTTTTCTTTTTGTCCTGAGGACAGAGTCTTTTCAAGTAAAGATCATCCCTCAGTGGTGAGGGGACATACATGTTCTCAGCCATGGGTACTTGAGCCTGCCAGCTGCAGTGGGAGCATCTCTGGGTTCATCCTTGCAGCACACACCTGGGAAGCCCAGAACTGTGGTTAACCTTGTCCATGGATGACAGTGCCTTAAATATTTCTCATATCTTAATTTCTGAAAGGAGAATTCCTCTTGCTTTGAGCCATGATGTTACTGGAACATTTTATTTCAAACGAGGCCACAAGTGAGGCTGTAAAGCATGTGCAGTACTCACACAGCACCACAGCTGGGATGGAACAGGAAAATCCCACCTAAGTGCACATGTATGTGTGAGAGTAAACACTGAAGAGAGCTGCTGTGTTACACCAGTGTTAGGGTTTGTGAAGAGGGTACTTTTAGAGATGTTTTCCAGATTAATTTCCACTGCAAACCCTGCAACAGATTTAAGGTATAATTACTGTCACTGTTACCAGATTTTACAGCATGTGTAAATATTGCTTTGCTCCATTGTAAGGAGATTTGGGGAGTTTTAAGTTTAAAATAAAAACCTTTTATGTTTTTTCAAAGCTCATTTCAAAGCAAAATCCTGGGGAGGGATGAGGAGTAAAAGGTATGCAATGCCCCAACCCATGGTAATTTGTAAAGCTGTCTGTCAGATACCATTTCTAAGTTGTCACTATTATATTTACTGTTGAATTGTTTCTGGTATGCTGAGGAACATATTTTCATTGATTAGAAGAACATATTCCAAAACAATTGTTCTTGTAGAGTTGATGTTATTTTTCAATGTAATTTCATATATTTTATCAAGGAAATCAAATGAAATCATTCACTGTTTATTGCTTATCTGAATTTTTTAAAAGATGGTGCTGAGCTATAAAGTTGAGTTGGGTAAATGAGGAGGTGCATGATGTTTCCATTGATATGAACCCAACTACAGGTAGGCAAGCCCTTACAAGAGTGTAGGAAGAGTGGTAAGTGTTGGATGCAATTCTCCAAATCCAATTCTGGGAACTCAAGAAGTTCTAGATGTGTACAGGTTACACTACAGCAGCAATGCTCTAGGTGCATGGCCCACAAGTTGACCACTGAGACCCCTGTGAATATTTGGGGATATTTAAATGCCTCCAGAAGGAAGTCCCAAATTGGCAGAGGGTGGCCCAGGAAGTTTGTAGGACCAGCCAACAGGAAGCAGTTGACAAATCTTCAGAGCACAACCCTAAGTGTGCACATCCCTTAAAACAGAGCAGATTCCAGAATCGTGGCCAATCTCTGCCCTTGATAAACCATCCAATGCCAAAAGTGAATGTGCAAAAGAGAAGACATTGGAGGCCAACACATTTCCCAGCTGCTGTAGCTATGTGCCCCCATCAGCCCTAGGAGAATGAACAGCCAACCAGGGCAGTGGGGCAGAGTGGGGCAGAGATGAGGTAGTTAGGTATTAGGATGATCTTCTGCCCATCTGCCTGCTGCTTTGGTTCTGTGAGATGTTCTTGCAAGATGCAGAAGGGAGCAGATACAAGAAAGCCAAATCCTGCAGGTGAACTTTTCACCTCAAAGGATTTCCCGCCAGGCTTCTACTCTTGAAGTTCACACAGGAAGGACCAAAATCCTGATTCCCCCTCAATCCCTTCATAAAAACATCAGATTAGGCACTTAAGGAAAATGAGGAGGGTGGTCTGGAGGAAAGTGAGGAGGAAATCAGCATCTCCCTGTCCCCTTCAGTTCTCTGTGGGTTATCAGAAAGGGAAGAGGCTTGAGGACTTGCTTTGATCTCCATAGTTCATGCACTGAAAGCAAGCTCCTCCGTGTGCCTGGGGCAGGAGCCATTCCCAGCCAGGCTGCTGTGCCTACTTCACCTGCCCTGGTGCTGCCAGTGGCTACAGGGCAGCCTTGTCCAGACACCCAGGGTGGAACCTAAAGAAAATGCCACAGACTGCCCAGGTGGAACACACAGCAGGGTCCTGAACTAGGAAGCCACAGACAGGTTTTCTGGATGTCAGCTGCAGGTGACAAAAGGTACCTAAATCTTGTTTTTACAGCATTAATCTTTGTGTGGTTCAGGCCCTTAATTCAGTGCATACTCTTACAAGTGACAAAGGGATGCTCAGTGGCATTGCCATGACAGACCCTCAGGTTCCACAAAATATATTCTGCTCTAGGTGCAGAGACATTTTTAAGAATTTGTTTTTCTCCAGCTTCTCTTGAATTAATGTTAGTAAAAGGTGCCCCAACCTCTTATTTTTCTATATGAAGACAAAAATTGCAGCTGCCTGCCAAGTCTGCTGAGAGATGGATGTAATAATTTTCAATTGGACTGTTAGCCCAAAGGGAACCCGACAGCAAGAGATTGACAGATGCAGCATGGATTATCTTGTGCTCTGAACTCAGCCCAATTTGTGGTTTGTTGCAGGTGCTAAAGAGATTGATATTGCTGCTACCCTGGAGCACTTGAGGGACCAGAGACCAGGCATGGTCCAGACAAAGGTACTGTCAATAAATCCACTGGGATTTTAAATACATTAAAGGTCTTTCACAGTACTTGTTTTCATGACAGAAGAGAGAGGGTATGACCTAATTTAACGCAGGTCGCTTGCTGATTACTCTGTTTGGCTCCCTACCAACTGAGGTTTATTTATGCTGAAGATTTATCTAGGTTACTTTCTTTGGTGTTTACTGTTCTTTCTTGTAACATCTCCAACATCTATCTTGATTACCATATATGAAGGGCAGTCAAGACAACAGTCTATAGCCTGCTAAAGAAAATGTGCATTTGAAAGAGTGTTCTTGCTTTCATCCCGAGCTATAGATTATTTTCTTAGAGTATCTCTGCTTAACTGTCCACGTAATATTTTTTTAAGGCTTCAGCTCATTAAAGAGAATAAAACCACTGCATTTGATATTTTTTCTGGAAAAAAGAATCCAAAAGTTTTGAATTAAAGAAAATAAAGTCGTGCAGAAAATCAAGTAAGTTTTAGTGTCTTTGAATGAGAGCTTGCATCATGCCTACAGCCTTTATGGATGTGATATGGTAACTATATTTTTACACTTCGGTAAGATGAATGCCTTACTCTCAAATTCCTGTCAGCTGTAATAGTTTTGACATTTTTCCACAATGTAAAACTTAAACATAGTAACTGATGGTGCAATTCCAGTCCCTTAAATTAGAAATGAAACTTTCTGTTATTAACAATTCCAGTGATGTATAGAATGATATTTTGGGATTTATGCTACAAGTTAAGAGCTGCAAATATAACAATGAAGAAACTCTTTCATGGTGTTGAGGCAAAATTAATCTGTTTATGGCCTTTTAAAATATCAAATGATAGTTATAGTCCCAAACTGAGTAACAAGAGCACTGTGACAGCACCATGTCTTGGCAAGGCTGGAACTGATAGGAATTTCTGCAGTGTTTAGGGAGTTGAAATTGCTGAGGGGTAAAGGTGAAATAAATGTGTGTTGCAGCAATCATTGGTTCATAATTTTTCCTGAATCTCTTCCCAGTCATGTTATTTCCCACTAATACTAGGGGGAAACACTGCTGAAGAACAGCTTGGGGAATTATTATTGGGAATTATTATTTACCAATTAAGTAAGTGCATGAAAAATAAAGATTAGGCTACTAACTAATCTTTATCTGCAGGAAGACATAAAATTGCACAAATCTTTCTTCTGCTTTGGTTATTCAGACTGGGAAAAAAAGACAAATAGCACAGAGTATCTAATGTTATATATATTTACTCTGATGTAAGATGCAAATCCTGGACTACTCTGCAAATGCATTCAAAATATGTAACAGCTCTGTGGCAACATAGAGCTCAAATTCCAGTTTCCTTTTCAGGGCACAGAAAGTATGGCTTGTTGCCTCCAACAGAAGAAAAAACATCTCTCCAGAACCAAAGAATGAGGTTATGTGAACAACTTCTCCTACTTAGCTCAGCAATAGTTACCTGAGTTCCATGAAAATCTCCCTCAAGACATATTTTTTCCCTCCAAACATTTGTCTGGAAGAGCTCCAGAAAACAGATGTATCCTGTGTTTTCATCCAGGATGAAAAATTTTCTCAGGCTATTGCTTATCTCTCCTCTTGCTCCTTCTTCCATCATTGTCATTTTCTCAAAACCACCCAAATCACTTATTCAAGCTAATGTCTTGCAAATTATAAATATCTGGTTACATGCTAGCAATGCACGATCCCCAGAGAATTTTTCTGATGGATTTAAACAAACCCCTGTGCTTTCCCAACTGAATACAAATGAGGAATATTAGACTCTTGGAGTAATTTAAAACGATGGATTAAAAGTCAGGTTAGAAATGCCAATTACAGAATATCCCTAGGCAAAATAAACACCAACTTCCTTCAGCAATGTTATTGTGTTTCCAGCAGGCAGCGCTCCACCTTTCCAACAGGCATGAGAAAGATTTGTTTGCAGCATTTTGTCTTCTGGAAAAGATCTTTAATTCAAAAGCACTGTATATAATAAATTGTAATGAAATTATCATAATGACATTCTGCATTTCTGGGAAGTGTAGTAGAGCGTTTGTGGGTTTGTTTGATTTTTTTTTGCAGGGGAATCATAAAATAGAATTGATATGTCACATATGAGAGGAAAAAGTGATGAAGGAGGAAGTGTATTCACTGTGATGGGAAAAAATGTATTTCCTTTTTTCCTCTCTCCTATGTCCTCTCACAATCTGTAATAGTAGATAGATTCCTTACAGTGTTATATATGCTACATGAACTCACTTTGTTTTCCTGGGATTTTTTATCTGTAGACTTAATGAAACATAGCCATAGTTATTTTTTATTAAGTATATTCTTGTCACCTCTGCATTATATGTGAACTGACACCACAGAATGTCTGTCCAGCTCTGTTTTCTAGGCAAAGCTACATGTTAAAATTCATCTCCAGACAGTCTTGTATCTGCAAATAGAATATGTGAATGGCAGTGTAGCTGTACAAAATAACAACTGAACTCCTTTAAAAACTACTGACATGAATTTGCTCTAACTGCAGTTGCCCTCATGGAAGAATGTGGAAGGTGTGGGAAGGTTTTTCCTGGGAGGGTGGTGATGCACATCAATGGAAGCTGCACTCCCTGCCTTTCACCTGGCTGTGTTATGCAGAAGGACAGAGGGGGAAGAGCTCAGCTGCACCATCCCTGACAGACCATGTCCCCACACATCTCCTGTCCCCTTTACTGCAATCAGTTTTGAGCTCTGGCTGTGCAGATTAGGCTCTGTAAATTGTTTTGCCTCAGTCATTAAGGTCACACCTCCTGTTGCTCAGTCCCTGGGCGAGGCAGACACTCTTCCTCAGGCTTTTTCAACTGGTACAAGCACCCAGCTTGGTTCTGTCCCAGCATGTCCCATATATGCCCTCTCTGACCCTGCTGCTCTCCAGCTTCTCTCACACACTCATTGTGCTCCAGTTGAAGTACAACTGATGCTCTTGGATGGCCCCCAGCATTCCCAGTGTTTCCTTTAATTGCAGAGACCTTAGACAGTGCAGGGAGCCTTAGGCAGTCATGCACACCATTTTCAGTGCCTGCTGAGGATGAGTCCTACTCTTTAGGGTGAATTGATGTCTGATTAAAAGCTGTTGGCTGCAGTCCAGCAAGTGTACAAGCTTGCCACTTTGACAGCACCAAGCAGACAGCGAAATTCCTGAATGGCAGTGTCGCTGAGAAATTATTCTGAGTTTTGTTCTGCTTTTTCTGCTCTGGCACTGTGCCCATCATTGCTTCTCTGAAGCATCTCCACATGGGAGCTGACTGCAGTTGGGTAGGACAAGGCAGAGAAGACTGGCACTGGATTGCAGGAATTAAGAGTCAGCTGCCTTTCTGAACTATGAGTTGTACATCTGTAGTTTGTTCTTTCATCCTTCCTGTACATTTCTGCAGTAAAATGAAACGCTGTGGAAAATTAATGTTATTGTTTCAGTGATCACTTTTGGGGGTGGCTGTGTTCTGTAACCATTCCACACAGCCCCTGGCAGCACCAACTGAGGGGCTGGAGGTACAGACCACCAATTTTCTAATGGGAGACAGAGACAGTATCCCAGCAGTGATCTTGGGATGCTTTGCAGGGTGCTTCTCAAACCTGCCTCCTCAGAGTCCAGTCCTCAGCAGCTCTTGACCCCAGTTGGCTTAAAGCTTTGGAGTACTTCCAGAAAATCCAGGAATTTCTTCACAGTCCTTATTTGGTGTCTTTGATTTGCCTATATTTTGAGAAAACTGTCCACTGAAAAGTCTCAAACTCCAAATCACCCTGTCAGTTATTTCAGCAAGTAAATTACTGAGAAAAAAAATTACTTGCTTGGGAAATATAGCACCTGTTAACCTTGAGGATTTGTCCTTCTGTAGGATGACATAGTTCAGAAGTGTGTTAGGGTTGCACTTAGGAGAAGTAGCTGTTCATGGCTGTGTCCTGCCAACCCAGCACAGAGGCTTGTAAATCATTCTGATGTTGAGGTTACAGTAAATTAATAGCAGAGAAAAGTCTTCCCAAGTATTTCTTATACAGGAGTGGTCTTAACAAAATTGAGCAATTTGTGAGAGTGTAAAGGACATTAAAAAGAGAGGCTTAAAAAGATCAATGACAGGTAAGCCAAAAAGCAGATATTGTTCTATATAATAGGCGTCAGATAGGTAGAATAGATGTCACAGATAAAATAAACAGTTTTATTTTAGATGCTTTCAACAAGAAACAGTCCTGGAAAAAACCAAAGCCTCTGCTTTACAGCATCTCACTTCCTTCATATTTCAATAATGTACTGAGTTCCCATCTCTGTCAGAAGGAAATGGCTGCTGATCACCTACTCCCAAACCCTTCTGACCATGCAATGACAATATATCATCGTGTCCCTATAGCTTGGGTTCTGCTACAAACATTTTTCTCCATTAAAATTACTCCGGCTTCGAGATGCTGTCAAGCATGTTATATGACACCAATAATCCCAGAACATTTTGTTCCTTTCCATTGCAGTGTACAGTTCATCCTGCATATTCATATTTTTAACAATGTCTTGAGGACGTTCAGCTGTGGAATAGAGAGCTAGGCTTTCTGGAAAGTGTTTTGTTTTCTTTTGTTATTCAGGGTGTGCGTTTGTTCTCTCCGCAGGAGCAGTTTGAGTTTGCTCTGACAGCAGTGGCAGAGGAAGTGAATGCAATACTCAAGGCCCTCCCCCAGTGAGCAGCTCAGTCTCCTGAAGGCTCCTGCAGAATCCATCCCTCGTTTTCCTCATCCTCAATCCCTATGAATGTTCTTGGAAACCGTGACCTGACCTTAACTGTGTATCTTCTGTTGTAACCACATAGTGATAGGGTCCTTACAAACTCCTTTAGCTGGTAAAAGTTCAACAGTTAAAATGTGTATTCTGTTTTTTGGGGGGGTTTTAAACAAATTTTTACAAGTACATCAAAGCCTCGGATTAAGTGACAGAACAATCCATGTAATTCCTCCCACATCCTCGAAGCCCTGAATGTCACACTTTGAAAGCACACATTCATGTTCTTAATAGCAAATATACAATATTGTGGGTAATTAGTGCAGTCAATATAGTCTCAGAAAACAGTGTTCTGTTATATTTTGTAGCTTCTCAAAGGCTGAATGAGACTGAGGGCCTGAAGAGGATGGTGATTGTTCCCACACAGTGCCAAGCTGGAGCATGGAACAGTGCTGTGGGTGTGAGCAAACACAGGTCCAGGCTCTGGCAAGGAGAGCTTGCGCCTTCTCATGCCAGGCTTTGGCAAGCAAATGTTTTCTTAACTGTTGTTTACTTTTCAGCTTTGTGCCATGAGAGGAAGAAAATCTGAACTATGAGTAAAAGAGGCTTGCATGGTTGCAGCTGGGGAGAAAATATGTTGGTCACATTAATGGGAAGCCAGGGGATAATGAGCACAACTCTGACCATGCACCTGGCACTGTCAGCACAGAAAAGGAGAGCATAGACTCCCTTCAGATGATGGGAAAGGTCCTGTCAGCAGTCAGGTAGTTGTCTGAAGCTGTTATGGAAAGAGATTGTTGGTTTTATGGGATTACTGAGGAAGAAAATGGGATTCTCCCCTTTATCTTTGCATTTCCCTCTGTAAAGCTCCGCTGTGCCATCCCTTTTTATACAGGAAAGTATATTTCTGTAAAAGCCTGGCTGAAGAAGAAATCTTCCATCTGCATTTTATGACTCTCATCGAGTTTGTCTGATCCAGGCATTTGTTGCAGCTCTCTGCAGAGGCTCTGCTCACTCCTTGTTCTGCAGGACACCTATTTGAACTGAGCATGAAGGGGTAAAGCAGCACAAAGATTGAATTTCAGAGATTCATGTGTTCTCAAAAGCCTAATGCCTACTGTTGCAAAGTAATGCTAAAATATGTTTGTAAATGGTTTGGATATGCAATCTTGCTTCTGTGATTTCACAGGTTTTGTTGTGGCACTCTTCTAAAGGAATTTACATTATTGATAGAAAGTACTCTGATATGCTTGAATGAAGGGCCTGAGAGTAAAATTATTGAAGGTACCTAAGTGATCTAGGCTATTAATTCCATTTTTAAAAGTGAATACTTGGATGCTTTTTCATATGCTATCCTACATCTCTGTGACTTAAGAATCTGGGGTGCTTTATTTCCAAAATCTTACGAGTGTTGTGTGCTTGAAACCATATTAGGCTAATTGTTTAACTTCAACACTGGAAAATATATCATTGAATGTAATTTGGGAAGGGGAGCTTTTATAAACTTCTAATCAGTAAAATGTTACAAATAAGAGTATCACACAGTTTTGCTAGCCCAGAGGTGATGAGCATCAATCAAAATCAACCATGTTGCAATTCTGTGTTGTAGGTGTGGATATTGGTGATTTCTTCTTTTTGGCAATTAAAGAGATATTAAAAAAAAAAAAAAAGAAAAAAAGCAGCAGAAGGCTTGTTACTTTTTGCCATACATTTTTGTATGCTTTACTTGATATATGCTGTTGCTTAATTTGTGCATCCCATTACTACAGCAGTGCAGAGCAGTTACTGCAGATGCCATCATCCTCTTAAGTACACATACTGTACATTAAGCCACATGTTTATTTTATGGCCTAAGCATTTTAGAGCTTTCCTAGCAATAACTAAAAAAACTAATGGAGTATAAATGAGAAAATTGCCTTTTTCATTTGATAATTTAGGTTTAACAGGATTCTTTTATTACTTTAGCTAACACAAAATTGCAGATCAGGGCAGATGAGATCAGTTTGAGCTGTATCAGCAAGTGTTTGAAGTATATTTACTGTGAGCCACGTACTGCAGCTTTCTGAAAATACAGGTAGTTGTATGCAAACAAACTGTCCAAAGAATCAAAACTGGGGCATCCTAAACCAAGCCCTGTGATTCCTGGGTGGAATGATTTCCCAGTGTGAGATGCTGTGCCATCACCCACTGCCAATGGGCCAGTGGGGTTGTACCACAGATTTCTGCCCTGGGATCATTAGTGTTTGCCTCCTGACTGTCCCTGTGCATACCACAAACATGACTGACGAGCCTTTCGTTGCACTTCAGGAATATTTTTTTAATTGTTCTTTTGCAAATATTTGCATTCCATAATAGCAATTTCAGGGTGATCCCTATTAATTCACAAGCAGCTGAGTGTGGGACTTCATGCTTCAGAGTTTATTTAGCATAGATTAGAGGGCATTAATCTTCCCCAAAGCTAATGGGGCAGGAATGTATTGTTTTATTCATCCTTGTGGAGCAGTTTACACAACAGAAAGATGCAGTCTTACTCAGAGGGTTAGAGCATCTCCCACTGACCGTCATCGACAATCCTGTTATTTCAGCCATCTTTTGTACAGTTCTTCCACAAAGAGGTGCAAGGCTTATTCTGTTGACTGTAAACAACCACACAGAATATTTCACCTGTGCATAGCACACTGTTCACACCTCTCAATAAACGCCCTGCTTCTGGGGGCAGTAATCTGCTGCAGGGTCAATTAGTGAAACGCAGGTTTCAGTTGCACCAGGGCAGTCTAGAGGGGTCTGTCCATTTGCCAGGAAGGTGCCAAAGCCATGGATGAAGCCACAGAGATGGATTTGTCATGCAGGGCAGGTATTTCTTTTCACTGCAGTTAAATTAATCCTTGTGATCCGGTGAAGGATGTTATTGAGGCCAGCCCCCAGTCCCTTGCACTGGACATGGGATGCACCCCATGTTCACTGTCAGGCTGAGCTGAGCTTCTGCCTGAAGACCAGGATCACCTGAGAGCTCAAAGTCAAATGAGACCCACCACCCTTCTCTGGTCAATTTTCTGCTGATCTTTAGTAAACTCATTGTGATTGAAGCTGGTGCCTGACTCTAGGCCACAAACAGCATGTGTTTAATATTGGACATGCTCACATTCTTGACAAAGACAGAGTGTGCAGGTTGTGTTTGTGTGGTTGAATCTCTAAATGGCATTTTAGGGGGCAACCTGCAGGAGGGCAATTTAACCCCACTGCTCCTCACTGGTCAGAGGCAGAAATCCCTGTATTCCCAGAGGCAGCACACACTGCTGCTGTCCCTGAGCAGGGCAGGGACCTGACCTGCTGATGCAGTCAGTGTGTGGAGACAGGAGGGACAGAAAGGTGATGTCACCAGAGTTGATACTTCACAGGTGTAAAAGCACAGTTGCTCTCTCCAGCCTTTGCCCTTTCCATGATATGGGCTGGGACTTAGAGGAATGGAGAGGCAGGACAGCACCATTCCCCAGATCCCAGATCCTTGAGGTTCAGCCTGTGTGGGGTTTTCTGTTGGCTCCAGGTGTTCAGGTGTGAGCTCTAACCATTGCTGTTGGCCACTGCCAACATGGGACCTGCTGCAGACCAGGTAGCTCCCATCCCAGTGGAAGTCCTTGGCCAGGAATGAATTTCAGCAGAAAAATCACAAATCCAAATCTCAATCAAGTAGCAAAACAAGCCAGATTATTTTTATAAAAGCTACTAAATGTTTAACACATTTCAGAATATTTTTAGAATCTACACCCATGACTAAACCTTGTCCCTTGTCTCCAGCATGCATGCAGAACCAATCCCCATCCATCCCCAGGGGAATGACAGCTATAGTACCTGTAAGGAGTTCATGCTTATTAGTCAAGTGGAACATTAATAAAACCTGGCCCACTTCATAATTTCCAGAATAGTCATTAATTAAAAAACCTGTTTATTGGAACAGAAAACAAGTATTTGATTAGCTTTGTTACAGAACAATAGCTCTACTCATTTTTATTCTGCATATTTTATTCTTTCTTTAGAAAATTCTCTTAAGAAGCATTTGAGATAATTCGCTTTTTAAAACTGTACAGTTTCTATGGTTTTGCTTTTTAAATGAGAGTACACTTTGTAGATTTGATTGTTATATTTTTCTGTTAATATTACATTGGGCATTACAAAAGCATTCCCCACCACAGTGAAAAGAAAGTGATCTGTTGGTTTATTGTAAAAGAAAAAAAAATAATTAAAACAAAATTGCAGAGCTGTGGCATACTCAATCCAATTAGAGCATGACTCTTTACTACTCTTCATTTACCACATGAGAAAAAAAGTTTCACCAGCAAGATTTCATTTGAAGCTGTTCATGCATGCTGTTTGTACTGTATTTGATGGCATAATATTGTTTTGTTTACAACCTTTTCTTTCTTGTCATTCTATTATATTCTTTATATGTATATAGTTTAAAAAAAAAAAAGATTATACAAAGTATTTTGTTCTACCTCTGTAAAAATCATATTTGTGAATAAAGTCACGTTGTCTGTGGAGTATGGTATTGTGAATACAGCATTAACAGCTGGTGCTGCTCTTTTATTTGGGGGTGGGAGTGGGGCTGATGTCTCTTGCTGGAGGGGTGGGGTCTGACTATCCAAGGTGGGAACAGGAAGCTCACAGGGAGGGACACAAATGCCCTGCTGATGGCTTTGATGTGCACATTTCATCTGCTCCGAAAAGAGGTTTCAGCCAGCTCTGGCTCAGCTGTGGCTGTAGTGTTGCACCTTACAGGGTTTTGATTGAGACAGATTCCTGTGTTCAGGCCAAAAGCAAAGCAGGCAAAAGAATCAAGTTACAGGGACCTTCCTTGTACTGCCAGGAAGTGGAAAAAAAATCACCTAGAGCCTGTGTCACAGAGTGTCCAAGTTAGCAAACATTAAATGGTACCTACTTTCAGGAAAATGAAAGGTGGGAAAATGTTTTTGGGAAGGAAAGGCTAGTGAATCAGACTGTCACAAAATGGCCAAGGATTTATAGTTTTAAAATAGTAGAAGTTCATAGGAATATTTGAACAGGTAATGGAAACTTCTCACTGTTATATTAAAAAAGGTTAAGATGAATAAAGTATAAGGTTACCCCACAAACACAGCTTTCAATAAAAGGTCTTTTTCCTGGGGTTTAGGAAGTCGTTTTCCCATAAGCAGTGTCCATTATATGAAGGTTTGGATCTTCCCATGAAATACCTGCTGTTAGCTGCCAGAGCAGTATTTGGGTTTAGACAGCCCTGGCATGGCAGTTTTCATGGTCCTGTGTTGCATGTTAAAATTTCAATTGGGTTTTGAAGAAGACTTAAAATATGTTTGCCACTTACCTGGAAATGACTAGAAAAATGTAAACAGAAATGTAAAGTGGTCCTAGTCCAGCTCACTTCCTTCCCATCAGAAAAATCACATTGTATGTTCTTTAACCTTGTTTATGTAGTTGCATGTTTTAATATCTGTGCCTTTCTCAGTGTAAGAAGGTGACTTTCATCTTGGAAGCAAAATATATGCACCATTACAGCTATTTTCCTGTTGGTGTAATTTAGGAGGTCTTTCATCTCCAAGACAGCTTTCTGAAAATTCTGGTAACATCAGATGGAGGACAAAAAGAGAAATGTGTTTAACTGTATAACTACTGGAGCATCGTGAGTCTTCTTGGTGAGCCCAAAGCCATCGGTTGTGCATCATTCATTCATGCAGGCAGTGCTGCTCTGGCCTCACACTGCACAGCTGCACAGAGCTGTAAAACAAGTGCTGATGGGACTGCTATTCCTGTTTTGGATGCTGAGCAAAGAACTGCACACCCACAGGGAGGGGTAGCTGGTATGCTGACTTTAGTCTTGGCTTGCACACAGGAACTTTCAAGCACTGAGTCCTTGGGAAAATTCTTCTTAGGTCAAAAATTAATTTCTCCTCTTGAGAGTGCACCAGTTAACCCCCCACATGCAGGTAAATCAGCAATACAGATAAAGGACTCAATGTGGCTGACCAGTCTGGGAATTCAGCCCTAGTAAGGTTTAGGCTATTTGGCTGATGTACTTGCCCTGCCCCAGATTTTTCCAGCAGTAGCTTTGGTCACACTTCTCAAAGATACAGGAATGTGTTGCTCCCATCATTTCCAGCATTAAGATGAATTCCAGGTGGGATTCATCTTAACCAGCCACTGAGTAGTTTTCATGGACTTCTACAAACCACCAACTCATCATAAGCTTCCTTTGTGATCAATAAAGGAAAACAGAGCATTTTTAGAGTGGGAATTACCTGGTTTGGCTTCCACTTCACCATGAGGTGATTCATCCTATTCAACTCATACTCTGAAACAGGGAACATCAAAAATTTTACTATGTGCTAAATAAAAAAGCATTTTCTTTCTATATTGTAAGCCTATTCACTCAAAACTGCATTGGATCACTTGTGAGAAAAAGGGAAGTGATTTCTGATTTTATAGACCTTGCATTTATAGACATCCTTGTCCTATTCCTCCTTAGTTTCTCCTGTTCCATACGGATGACTCATACCCCCTCTTACAGAAGCTTTCCTCTGCCTTTGATCCCTTTTGCTACCCTTTACTTTAATTTGTCCAATTTCTATTTGTACTACACTCCGAGGTACACAGGGCCCAGGCTGTGGTCCAGTGTCACAGTGATGTTTTTAGATATTTTAAATATTTCCCTCTTCTTTGGAATGTCTAACATTTTGTTGCCTTTTTCCACTGCTGACCATTGAGGTTCTGCTCACAGACACTCATTCACAGCAATAACAAATGCTATTCTTCAGGTTCATCTTTATATCTTTATATTTTTATATATTTATATCTATCTTTATATCTATCTTTACTGTTAAGATGTATTTCATTATATGAATTACTTTATCACCAGTGATTTCATCTGCCATCCTCACAGTCCTACCGTACCCCAAGGTTTCTCCATGACACTTCACAGCTACTTTTGTTTTTATAATGGTAGATAATCATGTGTCATTGACACTGCCACCTAAGTATCACCTCTTCCACTTTCCTATTGTTTAAATTCCGTCATCACTACAAAAATTGTCCCTTTCTTCACAGTGTTTCTTAACTTTTAATCCTTCATTAGCTGACAAAAACATCCACTTAATGCAATGGTAACTCAGTTTCTGTAAGAACCTTTCATGAGACAGCTTTCACCAAATGCCTTTAGGAAAGCCAAATACAAAATAATCATGCACATCATCGAACTCACCTATTCCTTCAAAGTCTCTTAGGAGGCTTTTGCAACACAACTTTCCCCTGCAAAAGCCTTGTTGCTTCTCCCTCCTCTTTACACCATCAGTTATGCAGGATCTAGACACTGGGGTGTGGATGCAGTTTATAGAGTAGGACACCATAAAATAGCTTTGCTATCCTTTTGGAATCAGTGGAGAACTACTGTAATGGCTAAAAATGGAGCTGTGGAGCTCAGCTAGTGCAACCCCCACTCGGCACAGCACTTGGAGCACATAGATCAGGGTCATTCCCAGGCATGTTTTGAGTGTCTCCAGAGATGCAGACTCCTCTGGGTCCTCTTTGTGAAAAATATCTCCTGAAGATCTCATTGAAATTTCCCTTGATGCTGATTGATGGCAAACCAGCTCCCCAGAAGGAGATGCCTTGTGCAGACAAATCCCTCTCTAGGTTCCACCACCAAGGTTGTCATTGTAGAGCACACTCAGGGAAGTAGCACACATGGAAGGATTTTAAATAAAGTCTTAATCCATGAGCTGAATCTCACCCTCTGGGCAGGATTCAGTGCTTCCTGGTGAGTGGTTGATGTCACTGCAGATGCTGTGGGTCCCCTGCCCAGCCTGCAGCACTCCTGCCAACAGGCTGAGTCTGAGCTCTTGTGCTTTGTTTGCCAGCCCTGTGCTGGTGGCTTAAATCTCCTGAAGTGCCTCAGATGATGTTGGACGACTACATTGAGGGATCTGAATCCCACATCATGTCTCTAGTAGCTGGATTCTGTATCTTCTACCAAAATTGAAGGTATGGGAGGGAATTTGACAGAACTGCAGCTTCCCAGATAACCCCCTACTCCAAAAGAGGCAGCAGCTTCTGAAAACCCTTGTTTTGCTGTCAGAGCTGGATTCAAGGCAGGGTTGTGACTTCAGCAGCATTACCTGAGTGTGTGCCAAGCCCAGGCACGAGGTGTTACAATGACCACAGCAGGGCACAGCTGGAGAGCAGCCCTTGTGCTGGGGAGCACTAAAGGGCTTTGTGTACCTCACAGCCAGGGAGGGATCAGAGGCACTGTTGCTTTCCAGCACAAGAGGGTAAAAAAGGGAAAACTGGCCAAAAGCATGAGTTCACATAAAATAAAACCTAGTGTACAGCAGTGTTCCAGTAACACTTGCTTCTAAATGTGGCATCCATTTCCTTCACACAGTAAGTCTGCTCCATTTTCCAGCAGTTTCCTTTGTATTGTCCAAGTTAGAAATGTTTGTTCCTGAAGGTGGATATTACAATAGACAGCATCAGCAAGAGCAGTTCTTGAGGTGTTCCTGATGCTACACCTGAGCTGTTGAGCAGAGGCCAAAGTGGACCCACTGCTTTGTGATCCTGATAAAAGCATTGCCGAGGCTAAAAGGAAGCCAGAGCTCTGGTAAGTGGCTGAAGGGGAAAACACACTTCCACTTTTTCCAGAAAAACCTTTGATTCTTCAGACTTTTCTTTCCATAAGCAGGAATACACATTGCTTTTTGAAAAGGGAGATTGATTTAATATCTGGTGTGTCTAGCTGTGCATGGTTGAAGGATCTGGGTAAGTGACCTGACTCAGTGAGATGTTCCTTGCAGAACAGGTCTTTAGCATTGACTTTCTCATCTGTTCTACTCTTCATTCTAAGAATACACAGTATTTTCATTATATTTTATTTAAATACAATAATATAGAAGCTGGAGTAACAAGCTGGGATCTGTTAGGGTTAATCTGAAATTAATTACCTTCCTGCCCATGCCATATATTTTCATTGCAAAGACCCTCAAGACAGGCAACCAAGCCAAACTGCTTTCCTAAGCAGTTTGGTAGGATTTGGCTTTCCTTACAGTTATAGCACTAAATGCTGGGCTTTTTGAAGAAACACTTTGATTGTGTTTGCTATGTTAAATTACCTTCTTTATTTTTTCTCTGCAGTTCAGAGAACAAAGACACTATAACAACATGATGAGTTAATGAGATTACTTGGGAAATAAAATATTTCTTGATGCACTAGTGGCTCATAGATATCCAGGTATTTTGTTCTGGAAGATTTTGTTATGGCTCTGTTTGCTGAACCAGACCCTTGTTGGATTTTCAGTTGTTCCAAATTCCTGCCCTGCTCGACTTCCACCTCCTTTATCCTCCATGGCCAAGAGGCCAAATTGGAGATGGATGTACTTTGTAGGCTGGTCCCCACTCTGACATGAGGATGTGAGGCACAAGAACAGAATCTTGCAGGAAAGATGTGGATGAGCTTACAGCAGAGGTTCTCATATCATCACATTCACCAAGGAACGGAATGGATGGACATCTTTGCACTGCTCTGCCAGAACTGTCATCTCATTGCTGAGCAAGTTCCAGTCTCTAATAATCTTGTTCTTCTCAGAAAAAAAAAAGGAAAAAAAAAAAAAAAAGCCCATGTTTTTTGTCAGTGTTGTAGGTATTTATCCTGGAAGACCTTCACAGATGTTTTTCTGCATCTAACTTGCTTTTTTGTAAGTTGCCAACACAACATCTAACGTGCACAGAACCACATAAATGTCAACAAAAGTTCTTCTTTTAGCAGAATGCTGGCTTGAAAAAGCTTTTTCAATTCTCTGTGGTGGATTCCATTCCTGTAAAAGCAGGACTTATGTAAATGGAAGACACAGCAGCCCTGCCATACATAACCAATGCTGGTTTCCCCCCTAAAGCAGACTCCTGTAGCTATATATAAAAGTCTAGCTGCATCTGACCAGTGTGAGTCATTGAGACCATCCCATTTCAAATGTTTCTTCAGAATAGATGGCTGATACTGCATGAGTTACACTATTTCTAATGTATGTCAATTAATTAACAATTTAATGCTGCCTGAAAATGCCATTATAGCTTTTACTTTTGGCTTCTGTGAAAGCTCATTTAATATTATTAAGTATTTTAAGTCAGGGAGAAGTAATTTAATTACTTGTCTGAGTTTCCCTTTAATGCACAGTGAGATACAGAGAGTTGGGCAAGAAGAAAAGGAAGAATGAGGATAAACTTGATAAACTTCTCCTGCCCACATCCAGGGGCAGGGAATGCACTGGCAGGTTAGACCTTCTAGGAGACAAGAGGTGAGAGCACAGCAGGGTACCACTAACAGATATTTTTCTAAACCCTCCAGTATTTCCTTAGACACACACCTTCCTCTCCCCATACCATCTGCTCCCCTACCCTTCAGTAAGTAATGTAGGTAGAGAAGGTGGGATTTTCTTTCTCTAATCCAAACAGCTAAAAATTAAGTGGTAGTCCCAGATAATCCTTTCAAGCTTTCTTCCAAATCAGCAGAGAGAAAGAAACAGTGGTAAACTACTTAGCCCAGAATTATCTGTGGGCTAAGAGCAGAAAAACACTATCCCCAGTGGTAAACACAGGCTGGGCATTAGGCAGGCAGGGCGTTACTGAAATAGCCTTCCTTGCAGAAGGAAACATCGTGAGATGTGGAAGGAACTCCCACCTGGCCACGGGCTTTAGGTCTCCCCTGGAAGTTGCCATTCCCCAGGGTGTTCAGGGCTCTGATCAGGGACACTGCATCTCTCATGGCAATGTTGCACTGCTGCTAGACCCAGCTCCCACAAATCCTCACTGGTCTGCCAGGAGCACTGCAGCACAAAGCTGAGTGAGGATTGGCCCTGCATAGGCCAGATTTGTGTGAGGATTATGAATAACTGGCACTTTGAAGTTAGAGAAAGAAAAGACATTTGTTTTTCAGCTAGAGACTATAAAACCAATAGCAGATGGTGGTCTGCCCCTTGTACTGTGACACAGGTTTGCTCTTCAGCCATCTTCACCCTAAAATTCACCAGTTACCCACAATGACGGTGAAGGTGGTAGGCAGCAGTCCTGGGATCCTGAGCCAGAGCAGAGAAGATGCCCTGGCATGGTGTGAAGTGGCTCAGGAATAGATGGGGATGGAAGGCAAACTGCCTTCAGCAAAGTTTGAAGCCATCTGGGGGATTTTGTTGCCATATGGGTTAGCACCTTGTCCATGCCAGAGATGCAGAATCATCTCCTGGCCCACAGTCCAGCCTTCTTTTCACCATGTTTGGCCAAAATTTCACTCTTATTCAACATTTTTGGTGAAGGATAGGGGAGGGTATTCCACTCACTTCGTGCCCAAGTTGGGTCAAGGAAGGAGCTTTTGTGCAGTAACAGAATAAGCAGCTCCTGGTCTGAGAAAGGACCAAGGTGTGAGGTTTTCCACTGCACACTGTGATCTCTCCTGACCTCAAAGGCTCTGAGATCAGACAGCAGCCCTTGAGCAGAACAGGGCTGGAGCTAAACAGTGGTCTGGCCTCTTACAGCACCAAACACAGGAGGAAGGAGAGCCCAGCAGCAAGGAAGCTGAGCAGGGATTTCTTTCCCTGCCTCACCTCAGCATGAGATATGCTGATAATGGCATCATTTTGTGAATGACAAGATCTTCTTCCCCTAGAGAGAGGGGCATAAATTCATTAGCCAAGCAAGGGGCTCAGGGGTGAATCATGACAGGCCTGGTAATCTGATAAAAAGAAATGTTTCCTTATTAAAATACAAATGGGAAGCTTTATTATTGTTATTTTTATATCCTGACTGCCCCACTCAAAGGCCAGCAGGTAACAGATAATTTTTGTTGGCTCTGGGAAAAACTGAGCTGTGGACAAAGGGGACAGGACAGGTTTGCACTTTTCACCTGGCTGGTCTGGAGACTTTATTGCTCATATTCTTAAGTTCCTTTGTGTCTGCCAGGCTACAACAATCCAGCCTACTTTCCTTTCATATTTGACTTAACATCTGAAGTTCTGCTGTCTCTGAACATCTTCTGGCACTTGAAGGGCAACCAAATGAGTTTGTATTGCCTTGCTAACTTTATCACTGATATTTTTTTTTCCTAAGCTTTATCTATTTTTGAAAATGCATTCTGTTGACCAATTGCAACTAGCAAGACTGTGCCTATGATTTTTGAGTGCAATTTTGTGTTGGTTTCTCTGCTAACACAGTATTTTCTCTCTGTGGACCATGCCTTGCAACAGATGTTTATCTGTGCAACTATCTCTGGAGTTCTTTTAGGGAGATATATATCTCTCACAGATCTAGACATAAATAAACAAGAGCAGAAAAAAAAAAAAAAAAGAGAATAAATAAGAGCACAGCTATGTGGACAGCCAACAGATGGATAAATGTCCCTGCAGACATTTGTGCAGGATAAAATAGCGTCACAGCACTCCTACCAGGCACATGTTCACTTACTCATGGTTGGACATCTCTAATGTTTGGTGTAGGAGACATCCAGCTCCTCACTATCACACTGGCTCTCCTGGGATCTGGGAGTTGTTCTGGATCTGCTGGCATCCTCACACCTGGTTGGAGCAGTGCCTCTCCCACCAGCCCCCTCCAGAGATTCCACCAACACAAGGTGGTTCTAACTGGTAGGAAACTGAAAATCTGATAGAAGGGTAAAAGCTGGAAAAGTCATGGGTTGAGATAAAGACATTTTAACTGGTAAAGCAAAATCCACACCATGTGCAAAGCAAATCAAAGAATTCATTTACCACTTCCCATGGGCAGGCAGGTGTTCAGCCATTCCCAGGAAAGCAGGGCTCCATGACACATAGCAGTGACTTGGGAAGAAAACACCATCACTCCAAATGTTCTCCACTCCCTCCTTCTTCCCCCTGCTCTACACACTGAGCATGATGCCATATGGTGTGGGACGTCCCTTGGCCCAGCTGGGGTCAGCTGGCCTGGCTGTGTTTCCTTCCAACATCTTGTGCACCTCCAGCCACCTTGGCTGGCAGGGTGGTGTGAGAAGCAGAAAAGGACTTGGCTCTGTGTTTGGCCCTGCTCAGCAATGACAAAAACATCTCTACATTATCAAAGCTGTTTTCAGCACAAATCTAAAACATAGTATCATACTAGAAACTGTGAAGAAATTTAACTCTATCCCAGACAAAACCAGCACAGTGACACACCTTGCACCATCCTCCGTTTAATTCATTGCCTGACAGATGCATTTACTGGGCATTTCTATTTATTTCCTTCTTTTTCTGAACATTTAAGAGAAGGTTTGGGTCTCAGTACAGTACTCACTGCCTTTGGAGCAGGCAGCATGAAGAGCTTTGTTATTCCACATCCAATCCTGACACTGCCTAGTCCCACAGAAGGGCTGTTAAGGGTTCTATCCTTACACATAAGAGGGCAGGTTTGGGACTCTGGACTCTTCCATCCCACCAGCTTCTGCCTGGACCTACATCTCACATGCTTCAGCCACTAGGGCAGTCCTTTCCATTTTACTGGGACAGCCTGGGCTTGCACATGCTACTTCCTTCGCAGCCAGCACCTGGAAAATCACCCCTGCTGGCTCCAGGGAGCAAAGTCCTGCATCTGCAGCACAGGGAAGGGAGCCCTTTTAATGAGGCTGACAGGACACTGCCCTGGCACTCTCCTTCACTGTGGGAGGTGCTCACACCAGCTTCTTCATGGGTCTAAATTAGCAGCCTGAAGTTATTTGCTCATCAGCAGTTAAATGCTGGACCCTGAGACAAAGCAAACTGCTCCAATGGCAGCAGAGAGAGCTGAGATCTCACCTGCAGTATTTAACCCAAATAGACATCAAGTTTTGTGGGAGCACTGCTCCTCTCTCAGAGGGAGGTGAGCCTGGGCATGTCCCTGCCAAACCCCTGACCAGATCATGTTGGCTTGGCTCAGCCCATCCCCAGGGAGTGCAGGAGTGAGGCAAGCTACACTGCTGGTTATTAGAGAGGGAGAATGAATAATTTTCACAGGTTCAGTTAGGAGCTTTCAGACAAATTGCTGAGACATAGCAAGTGTACGTGATGGAAGACTAAAAGGTGAAACTCTGAAAACTTGAAATTGTTCTTGCTCTTAGCTCCCCTGGGCCTTATCCAGAAAATGCTTGACTTGGCTTTTCCATACAGCACTATTCAGGAACGATGTTCACAGCGTGTTGTATAGAGCTGGGTCTTTATTTTATCCATCTGCATTTCTCCTCTAATTTATTGACTTCTCCAGCTCTGATGATTAGGTCAGGCAGTGTCACATGCTTCAAGTACCGAGGCCAATTAACACTCTTTCTGGGTGACCAGGATTGCTGATCGATTAAGCTGCTCCGTCCCACTGAGATTCCTTGCTGCTGCAAAGGCAGGCACACGGTCACATAAAATACATTGAAATAGAATTAATGAAAAGGCAGGCCTGAATGACAGCTGAGATGTTTTTTTTTTAATTTCTGGAAGGAACCCAAGGAGGGGTTTATTGGACTCCTCTTCCTAGCAGTAGCAAAGAAATAACAACTGTTATTAAAAGAAAGCTTTCTGGGGAGGGGGAAAGCAGTTCAGAAAAATGGATAGAACCAGCTAAAATAATCTCTGAATAAAATAACCCTGCTCCTTCCAGAAAATGGTGAAAGTGGGAAATCATAGCAATAATAAAATTGAAGCTTCTTATAAAAGATACACACATTTAGCATATTCCCATCTATCCAGGAAAGATGTATTTTTAAACAATATTCAAAAGCTATATAGCTTATGTTCCTCAATTTTTTACACCCCCAAATGAAAATGAAATTAACTGGGTACAGCAACGAACATGAACGACCTTGAAGTGCTGTGCTAACAATATTTTTTTTTTTAATATTCCAGCTTGCATGATGTTAAGAAGAGCAAGAGTCTGCTGGTTATCCTTGCACTAGGTAATGAGGGTGAGGAAGAAATGGAAAGGGGTTTTGCTGCTGGAGGTGACTCTCTGCCCACATGGTACTATCTCTTTCTGGCAGTGGATCAGACCAGCCTATCTACCACCAGAGACACCCCTTGGACATTGATTCCATTTTTCTCACTCCCAGACAGAATAGCTAAAAAAACAATCCACATCATTGCCTAAAAAGCAAACTCTCATCATTTTTTCTGACTGAATACATCAGAAGAGCACTGGGCATTTGCAGAACTAACACTTCAGTGCAAGTGAAACTTGAATGAATAGCACTAACTACCAGCCTGCATCAGAATCATTGACTTGTCAAACAGACTGGGTTGGAAAGAGCCTTTAAAAGCCCATCCCCACTGCAATAAGAAGAGATAACTTCAACTAGATCAGGTTGCTCTGAAAGCCTGTACAACCTGACCTTTAATGTTTCCTGGCATGGGGCATCTACCACATCTCTGAGCAACCTGTGCCAGTGTTTCTCTACCTTCTCCATAAAAAAATTATTCCTTATATTGAGTCTAAATCTACCCTTGGTTTTTAAAATCATTACCTCTTGTCCTGCCCCTGCAGATCCTGATAAACCTCTGTCCTCACCTTTCTTATTCATCCCTTTAGGTACTGAAAAGAGCTCTAAAGTCTTCCTGAAGCTTCCTCTTCTCCAGGCTGACCAACCCCAGCTCTCTCAGCCTGTCTTTGTAGGGGAGGTGCTCCAAACCTTGTCTAGACTCACTCCAACAGCTCCATGTCTTTCCAAGGCTGGGGACCCCCAAACCAGGCACAGCACTCCATGTGGGGTCTCATGACAGCAGAGTAGAGGGACAGAATCACATTCTGTTACCTGCTGGCCCCACTGCTTTTGATGCAGCTCTAGACACAGCTGCCCTGCTGGGCTGCCAGTGCACATTGCTGTCTCATGTCCAGCTTTTCTTCCACCATCATCCCCAAGTCCTTCTGGGCAAAGTTGACCTCAATCCCTTCATCCCCCAAGCCAGATTGATGTCCTGACCCAGGTGCAGGACTTTACACTCACCCTTGTTCAACATTGCAAAGTTCCCATGGGCCACTTCTCCAGGTCCCTCTGGATGGATCCCATCCCTCAGGCATGTCAAGCACAGCTTGGTGCCACTGTAAATGTGCTGAGGATGCATTCATTCTCACTGTGTCATTGGTGAAGACATCAAATAACACTGGCCCCAGTACAGACCCCTGAGGGCACCACTTGTCACTGATCTCCATTTGGACATGGAGCTGTTGGCCACTACCCTGTGGGTGTAAGCATCCAACCAATTCCTCATCCAGCCAAGAGTCCACCCATCAAGTGCACATCTCTCCATCTTACAGAGAAGCATGTTTTGGGGAATAGTGCCAAAAGCTTTATGCAAGTCCAAATAAATGACACCTGTTGCCCTTTCCTTGCCCACTGATGGAGTCACCCCATCATTGAAGGCCACTAGACTGGTCAGGCAGGACTTGCCCTTGGCAAAGCCATGCTGGTTATCTCAAATTACCTCCCTGTTCCCCATGTGCCTTAGCACATCTGCCAGGAGATTCTGTCCCATGATCTTCCCAAACACAGGCTGGGAATTCCCAGAGTCCTTCTTCTTACCTTTTTTTAAGATGGGTGCAACATTTCCCTTTTTCCAGTTACCTGAGACTTCACCTGACTGCCATGACTTTTCAAATATCACAGAGAGTGGCTTGGAAACTACATCACCCAAATCTCTCAGGATTCTGGGACACATCACATTCCATAGATTTCTGTACATTCAGGGTCTACAGAAGGTCACAAGCCTGATCTCCTGGTACAGTGAGAGGGAGTTTGCTCCCCCAGTCCTTGTCTTATGATCTACTTGGGAGGTCTGGGAAAACAGGTTGCCAGTGAAGACTGAGGCCAAAAAAAAAAGAAAAAGTTCCTGTATGCTGTGAGTTGTTCACGTAGAGCAGGGTCAGAGCCATTGTAGAGAGGGGAGTGGAATCACTGGATGACAGTAGCTTTTATCAGCTTTTTCAGGTAGGTGGAGCCTCAAGCCTCTCAGAGAAGTATAGCATAGGCACTCTACCACATTTGACATTAAATTGTACTCAACTTTCCATTTTTTTTCTTTTGTGAACTGCCAAGAGATACTTCTCTGACACTAATGTGAGCTGAGCTGGCCCTGCAGTTTGCAGCCTCTGAAACAAAGCAATTGGTGAGAGTGCAGGTTGGGAAAGGCAGAGCAAAGCTGGGGTGAAAGGCAAGCAGAGGGTCCAACCTCCAGAGCAGGGCTCTGGGAGGACCAAGGTGGGAGAACAAAACACAAAGGCATCTGGATTTTATTACCCAGGGGCAGCCATGATGTCCCAGCTCAGGTTAGCACCCTCTGGACCAGGCACAAACCCATCACAAGCTCTGCTCCAAAGATTAAAGCCTAACTGCACAAAAGACATGAAAGTTAACGATGGAAGGAGGCAAGTTATTGCTGTAGTTGAAGGTCATAAAGAAAACCTGGAGAGGTTCCTGGCTGATAGACCGGCTTTGTGTGGCAGAACATCTTTCTGTGGGACAAGGTCCTGTTTCTAATCTTGACCCCTCATCCTGGAATTTTCGTGCACGGCAAATCCTGTCTCAGCCTGGCTGAAGATCTGACAGACTCTACATATGTGGAGTATCCTGTTAGCATCACTAAAGATTTGGATACCACAGACCCACACAGGACATTGTGAAAATGGGATTGCACTCTCTCCAAGCCTTCTCTTGGGTATGTGCATGATTTCCTCTGGGATCTGTACCTTCTGGCTCCTTGGGCTGGATGGTCTCTCATGCCAGTCAATTCATCTGCTTTCTGCAAAAAGAGAGTAATTTTGGAAAGCTGAAACATGGTCTTAATTAACATGCTATTGTGGTTAATCTGTTTTACCAATCCCTTAATGCAGAGAATCAATAGTTACAGACATCAAAGTTGATGAGTTTCCTCACAGGAAAAGAAAAATCTATAAAACATAGATGGTTACGCTTCTCAAAGCTGCAAATTAAAAACAATGAGTTTCACTAAACCTTACACCAAGGTGAAAGTTGCTGATATTTTAAATAAGCCTACAGCTGGCTTCTGGGCCAAAATTATTGCACAGCCCTTTGAGCAGCAGGAAGATTTGGACAACTGCCTTCATAACCTTCCTAGCTTGAATGGCACTTCAGTGCATGACTTGATGGATTTGCAAAAGTAATATTTTTCTTAGTACAGGCCAACCAAATGGCTGTGATATTGACCTAAATACAACAAATCTTCCAGATTTGTTGAGAAAATTTACCAGGCACAGTATTAAATGGTCTAACAGGACTACAGTGATGGATGAAGGCCAAATGTGAATAATAAGATAGTTTACTGCCAAAAATCCCTATGACATGGAGTAAATATTGTTTAGTTCAAAGTATGCAAGAAAGTTGTATCTTTGCAATGATTTTGCTTCTTCTTTAATATTCTACAGACTGAAAAAAAACAGAGACCTGGCTAAATTCCACCTGCCCTGGAGGAGTAGAAACCACTGAGGGTAAAAGCATTGTCCATCTTTGCGGTTGGTTGTTATGGTCTAGCTAAGATCTCTCAAATTCATCATCTGTATAGGGTTTGCTCCTTTGCCTCTGGCAGATATAGCCCCATTATTTATGAAATTTTTTAAAATTTTTTCTCATATCAGATTTCATGCAGTAAAAAATTCTCCCAGCCTTCACTAAATATGCAGGAATTGAGGTTTACTGTCTGTGTCTAATCACATACAATTTTCCACTTAAAATTTATTTAAATGTTTTACTCTTTAGGTCTTCTACAAAAGGCTAAAACATTACCCATAGTCCTCAGACAATGTGAAAATAGAGCATTTACTGTAGGGAGGAGCTGTAGCTCTGGGTCTGGGGAGGCAAACTGCCATTGAAAAACAACTTGCAGTTTCAGTGTCAAAGTTTTGCTGCATTTGTTGTAGCCTCCCTAGCTAAAAGGCATTTCCATTAGGTACTTACAGCTCTAGGAAAGAAGACTTAATCTGGTAGGTTTGTTTATGGGAATTCAATGAGACACAGGGAGTTTTATAGTATCTTTCCGTGGACATTTGGCAGTGGCATGAATCCCTTTTGGTGTGAAATCACAAGATCAGAGCACATTTACCATAAATATCTGGGCTGTAGCAAGCAGATGTTTTTCTTATGTTAGATACTTCTCCCATAGAAATACTGATATTTTCTAGCCTTTCAAGGTTTTATATTTTCCTTGGAGAATAAATTTTACAGAGCTGCCTAAAAGGTAACTGAGAGCTGAGTACAGAGCACTGGGTAAGTGTAGTAGTCAATCCCTGCTCAAAGAACTTTTGCAATCCCAAATACCTTGTTTAAAGCCTTTTTTCTTTTTTTTCCAGCTGTTGCTGTTTGAACATAACTTTCAGTAAGGAAGCTGAGGAAACAGGTAAAGGAGCAGCAGTTTTGGGGGTCTCAGAACCTGTGGGCAAATAGCAGAGTTCATGGTTGGAATTCTTGCTGTACCCCTGGGGCATTCATGTAACAAAGCTTTCGGTGCCTGACTGCCTGGGAGGCACTCAGGGTGAGTGAGGTGCAGCACCACAAATCTGGGTATCACAGTGCACCCTGCACTGCTCATCTCCTGTTATCTCAGCTGCTGGGTCAGAAACATTCTCTCCCAGTTTTCTAGTAAATACTGACTGCTCTCGGCCTGAGTTGGTGATTTTTCATCTTTTGAGTAGGGCCCTCCCAGTGTGGCCAGTTCAGTTTTACTGGACTTGTATAAACACTCTAGTTTTGGTGAATCTTCAGCCTTGATCCACAATGTTATTCACTGTGCTCCCACCAAGACTGATGTTATCCTGACAGCATCTGAACAGGGAGTCCCAATGGTCTGGCTCGAGGGACTGTGTTGTCACTGGGGGAATTACAGATGTTCAAAGTAGGAAAAAAAAAAAAATAGTTAAGTACCATTCCTCCTGGCACTAAGCAACCAAATTCCCAAAGGATTTTTGCAAAGCATTCCTCATAATATCCATCTCTTCATCTGATTAAAACCTCTTCTTTGTTTAAAAATAAGCCTCTAATCCTTTCGGTTTTCTAAAAATATTCACACTTTTAGCTGAGATGCTGCTAATTGGTGACAACTTTGTATTCTGAGTCTTACTCATTTCTCATCAAATGTAAGAGTCAGGCTTCACTGATTCTTTATGCTGGTTAAAAGCTTTACACACTGGATGCATCTTCCCTGTTTTATGAAAAACAGAGCTTGTTTGGGGTTTTTTTTCCCCTTAATGTGCATGAAATTTAGAAGGTCATCTCCTCCTAAGGCTTCTGACCTGCCTTATTATTACAGTTTTCATATATTGCAGTTCTCTTTCTCTGGCATCCTCTTTATCACAACTGAGAGAAGACGCTGTGTATTTTTAAGGTCTGCTGGTGAAACAAAGTCACGTCCATGAATAATTGAGCCCAAATCCAGTGCTATAATCTATGTGGGCAGGATGCAGATCCATTAATTCCATTAGGAGTCCGTGTGTAGGACAATCCTGTGAACAAACCCAGGGAAATCAATGATTTCTGGTGAGTTAAATTCATTGACAGGAAGAGGACTTGCATATGGAATGGAAGTGACAGCACATATAGGATGAAATCCTGGCACTGTCCATGTCAGTGATGGGAATTTTGAGTCAATAGTTTAGATTCCATACATGGCTTGCTGTTTTCCTCCTTCCAAGTTTTACAGACATGCAATTATTTGCACAAGTAGGACAGGACTGGCAAATTCAATAAGGCAAGTTTTTGATAAAGGTCTTTGGCTAATTTAGTGCCAGACTTGGAAAAAAAAAAATTATAGCCTTAGGTTGTTGAGATTAATGAAGTGCATTTTGGAGGTGTCCTGAACTGGATGCATTAGCAAATAAGCCAAGAAAGCACCAGCAGACTAATCAAGCAAAATGCTTGACTTAGGGACTCCAGCAACTAAAAGAGCTCACTGAGGAGCCAGAAGTAAATAAAGCCACAGTAAAATAGGGACACAATGGGCTTCTAATTGCTGTGGGCTGAGCAGATACAGAGCACCCTACATGGAAAGAGACAGAAAATGGGAAATCCCTCCAGAAGGTGCCAGGCTGACGTTGCCTCTGTACAGTAGAGCAAGCCATCTCTTATTATCGCTTCCATCTCTCATGCTGGGTTTTGTAGTGTGAGAAAGAATTAGGTTTAGCAAATTAGGTAAGGGAAAGGGAATTTGGAAATGACATCCCCAGTGATTGATGATACTAATAAGTGTTGTGTCAAGGAGATCCCCCTTCCCCCATCACACAGGGCACATCCATGCACAGCCTTGCACACTGCCTGAACATAAACATCACTGCAGTCCACATATATCGAGCCATTTAGAGAGGGGGAATAAAAAATGTACACAACAATATTTATGCATGCAAAATCTGTGCAATTCTAAGTATACACACACTATTCATCCAAAGAGGGACACAATTTATATGCAGGGAAATATGTATATTTTAAAAATCCCCCCGTGTACGTATCTCCCTTTACAAAAAGATAATGGAACCAAACCATGACAGATGATTGTTAATCTTGCGCTGCAGGAAACTCCAGCTCAGTTCCCTGGTTTTGCTTCATTTGAGGCAAAATTCGAACCATTCCCCTGAGGGGAAGGTGTTCTGCAGAGGAAATATTTTTGCTTGAGCATGTTCATTCAAATAGGGAGAGCTGGCAGTAGGGTTATAGTAGGATGTGGGAGAGGAGTCATATTTCTCTGCATCAAATGATTCAGAGCAAAATTTGAACTCGCCTGTCACACATCAGTTCTTAAACCATCAAGCTGGAGGGGGCTGCCAGGGTGGCAAGACTGGCAGAGGTAAAAATGAATATAGGGCCATATTTGTCCCTAGGCTGTCCACTGGCTGAACCACAGCTCATTTAACATCTTCCTAGGGTTTCAAAGGTACTGCATTTGGGGATCTTTAAGTCCTGTTTCAGGTTGAGCTGGAACACTTAGCATATTCTCAGCTATTGGCAGCACCTGTACCCAGGAACTTTCAATAAACACAGGAGTTTGTGGAAGCTTAATAATCTTTTTGTGACTGCAATAGCACCCAGCTGACAGATTTGGGTGCTGAAGGATACCTAAATACCATTTGAAGAGCGGACCTCTGTTGCTATGGTGATGAGAACTGTATAAAAAGCTACACAGAATGGAATAAAATACTGTGTTTAAATAGATCCACAGAGATCTACAAGTTTATTTCTTTTTTAGGTTTCATACTCATGCACACCGCTGTGTGCCTGCCATAGCTACAATTTCCTTCTTCGGTTTGACACATGGGATTAGGTGACATGGAGTGCACTCTGTGCTCCCCGTGCAGATGCCAGCCCAGCGACTCAAAGACTTGGAGTACAGCAAAAACTGGAAATGCTACTTTTACCCACTCAACAGGAACGTGTTAATCACATAGGAAGTATGTGGTGAGTGGTGCTAGATGGCATTTCAAAGATGTAGATGGATGTGTGTGTGTGTATGTGGACAACAACCTTCTTTGCTGCAGACTAAATTGGGGGCTATCATCACATGGATGTCTGCAAGCCTGAGACTTCAGTACTGCTTGCTCCCAAACACAGTAACAGTAAAATTAACGCTGACTTCTCTCCCCAAGGTATTTCCTTCTCTCTCCCCAACATTTTAATCCAGAGTACAACCACTGTCAGGAGATAGAAGGGGCCCCACACACACGCTCACTCCTTGGTCTCTGTGAGAATCATTTTAGAGCATAGAGAGACTTTGTTCTGCTGACAGCTGAGAGCAGCTTTTCACCACTCCAGCAAGCAGAGTTTGCTTCCAGCAGGGTCCTTGTGAAGTATTCCCTAACTCTTCACATCATCATGAGAAACTCACAGTCAGCCCATTCAATGTAATGGCAAACATGCAGCTCCAGCTTACAATAGCATATGGATAAAATTCTTTCCATTTTCTGGTGCACTGGTTTTTAGAGCAAAACTTTTGCTCTCAGTTCTTTGTGTTCTAGTCTCCTGCTCTGACTTAGTCTCACTTGAAAAGTCTGGAACTGCATTTCAACTACAAAATATGCTAAAAATCTTCTAAATCATAGAAATGCTGGTTGCAATGGACATCTGGAGATGTCTAGTCTCCATTATTCTACTCATCACCCACCAGGGACCAGGCCTGTGGCTTTTTGTAGCTGAGATGTTCAAACTTCTTGGAGGTCAAACTTTTCTGGTGAGCTCTTCCACTGCTGTGCCTCCTGCTAAAATCTTTTCTTAATCTTCAGACTGAAACCCCACATCTCATTTTGTGGTCTTAGCCCTTCTCATAGTGCCTGGCATTACCAAGAAGGGTTTGGGTCTTCTGTCTTTGTAGCTGCTGACCAAGTCCTTTTAGTTAAAAGTTTGTCCCTTAGCCTGTCTCCAGAAAGGCAAGACAGACTCAACTCCCTTGGCATCTTCTTGTGAGCCATGAGCTCCCAACCTCGTGCATTTTGGTAATCCTCCATTACACTTGCTGCAGTTCCTTCCTATCCTTCTTCAGCTGGAGCCCAAACCAGACATAGATGGGATTTCATGAGAGCACAGCACTCTGTTCACTGCCAGCTATCAGCCAGACATCAAGCCACTGATTTTTTCCCATTTCTTCATGAAATCAAGGGCACCTAAAAATCTGCAGGCATCACAGCCTCGAGCACCAGTGTTCCTGAGGCAATTCATGTTGTATTTTCAGCTGTGCCCAGAAGTTTCCCAGTTTTA
Organism: Catharus ustulatus; assembly: GCF_009819885.2. NCBI lineage: Eukaryota > Metazoa > Chordata > Aves > Passeriformes > Turdidae > Catharus > Catharus ustulatus. The sequence goes on along the minus strand of NC_046221.1, from coordinate 8,696,486 downwards.
ACAGATCTGAGCAGTTCAGCATTCATCTTAGACATGACTCCTGTTGGTACCCACAAATGAGGCATCTGTCTTGCATGCAGGGGAGCCTAAGCCTGTGATCAAGGAGAAAAAGACCAGATGATTCACAGAAAGACAGCAAATAACCAGCAAAGTCTACTGTGACAACTCACTGCCAGTCTCCTGTCAGTGACCCTACAGATTTCTCTTTTCCAGAATACTGGCTGCCTGTGACATTTTTCTTCATCCAACATTCAAATTAGAATGATCAGAAGCTGACCCGCAGAGTCTAGTTCATCATGAATTTTTTCTTACTGATTGCATAAATAATCACAGGCAGGAAAGTGCCTTTTACATCAACACACAATTGCATGAGCTTTTGGAACATAAGGAGGAGTATGTTGAGTGGTAAAGCCATGCTTGAATTGTCTTATTTAACTTGTAAGTCCAAAGGCCTGTTATGTGCAAAGCCACAAAGCTGTCTGTTTAACCCAGACTCATCTCCATTTTCTAACCTATTAATGCATTTAGAGTGCATGAGTAAACAACAGTGTTTAACACTGATATTCTTTGGGATACTCTATTCTCTGGGCTCTGAGAGATTTTGTATATTTTGCACCCTTTTTTGAGGTATTAATGGCAGAATCATGGGCAAATTCAGGGATTAGGATGGGATTCTTTCTTAAACAAAAGAAATGTGCAAAAGCAAAGGAATAGGCAACCTGCTATGCAAATAAAAACTATGAGGTTAAGTACAAAATAGACATGGAATTGCCTGGAGGAATATGATGAAAAGAGGCACAGATGTGTGAAAACATGACAAGGATAAGGTTATCAGCTTCCTGCATTCAACAAAATATGGTGAGTGTGCTGTGAGGTCAGACTCATGGAAAAATCTGCCTTTTGTGTGACCTACCTCATCTTTGGTCTTCAAGGAAAGATGGACAAATGCAGCACAGAGGTTGCTTCATCTCGGTTAGTGAAATTTCTGAATAAATTCTCTCCATTTCATCCAAGTGACGTGTCTTTCCAACAGATGATTGAAGGTCATAGGAAGGAAGATTGGAGACTCTGTTTGGTTATGCAGTTGGGGTAGCAAATAGAGAAAATGAGTCACAAGCTCTAATATTAAACATAGATGTCTTTCCATTTCCCAGAAAGTGGTCTTTATACGCAGGCTCTGCAGCCACTCAGCCAGCTGGCACAGGAGCCAGAGACACCTTCTGAGCATTCTTTCATGTCCCTGTGGCAGAATTTTCCTCTGTTCCCTTCTCTTCTGGCACAGCTATGGAGCCTGTTTGTGGCTGGCCAGTCTCTTCAAGCTTCAGATCTGTGTTCAGCATCACAGCTGGGCCCTGCTGCTACCAGAGCTAATTAGAGTCCTGCAGGTCATTGCCTTCATGAAGATGTTTTTGTTGTTTTGTACCAAGCACCCCATTCCCTGGCTGCTGGCACGTATCCTGCTTTCAGCACTGAGCCCTAAAGCTCTAAGACACCAGTGAAGACAGACTGTCAGTACAATAATTAGGCTGAAACACAGGAGAAAAGCAATCCATTTTCTCCTGTCACAGCTAGGTCCTCTCTCCCACTCCCCTCCCAGATTGCTGTGTGGTGTGTGCAATGGTAGCATGCTCCTATTAAAGCATTTGGGTCTGGTTTGTTGCATGCATGCTAGATAGGGAGCTGTGCTGGAAAGCTTGTGGGGTGGATCTTACAGAGGAATGACACTTGTTCACCTCTCAGAGGGAAGGTTCACAGGCAGAGAGGAAAGCTCACAGCTCACTTCTCTAGGTGCATTCCCTATCCCTGCACATCCCCCTCCTGCTGGCAGTGCTGGCACACCATGTCCCTACCACTGGCTCAGCTAGGACACTAAACATCCATTTCTGCTTTTCTTCATCTATGTTAATGTGGTTTTTTCTCTGTAGTGATACAGACTGGTTGCTACAAGATCCAAAGATCAGAGTAAATGCAAGAGAAGCAGTTAGACCACAGGATCTGTACAGGAGGACATAACATTTTTGCAGACTGAACTGAAGGCTGAGCTGCCTCACAAAACCTTATTCTAAGTACCTGGGCTGTGACTGATTGTGGGAAAACAAAAGAAGACCGACTCCAGTCTTAACCTTTTCTTGGGAATATTTAGCCTTAAAAATGTGCATGTACTAAGCAAAGATCTGCCCATGAGAGAGATGCTGTACCTCCCCATAAAGTATTTGTATCATTCTCTTAAGGGTGCTACATATATGCCATATTTTATGTCAAGAAAATCATAGAATCAACACAGAATTAAAGGATGGTCTGGGTTGGGAAGGACCTCAAAGACCATCTAGTTCCAAATCCCTGCTGTGGGCTGGGACACCTTTCACTAGACCTTTTTGTCCAGAGCTTCATCCAACATGGCCTGAAACACTTCCAGGGATAGGAAATGAACACTGACTTTTGCATCTTGAGCACAGATAACAGCAATAAAAGACTAGCAAGGAAAGAGTAGCTCTTTATTTTTTGTGTAAATGTGGAGCCTTGAGTAGCTCTTTATTTTTTGTGTAAATGTGGAGCCTTCAGATATGCAGTGAATGTCTAAAGAGGAAATGCTATGGCAATGGTGAAACAAGAGACACTTTCTTATGCAGGTGTATGGATCAGTCTGATGACAACTATCTGGTTAGGTATGGAACAAATCCCATTCTCAAAGAGGCAAAAGTGAAACACTGTTTTACTGATCAACCTCAGTGATAGTTGCCAAGGGTTTTATCCAGCAGCATCCAGAATTAGGCCCTTTGTGCTTAATTTCCAGGCAAGGCAAAAACCTTTTTGAATAATGGAAATATGTGAATATGGATTGCACACTGTGCTGAAGCCTCTGGAGCTTGACTCAGTGGGGTGCTGGAGGTATCTAACTGCTGGCCCAAATGCTAACTTCCAAACCAGCCATCTTCCAGACCTCCTTGGTACCTAAATTATATAGATACCATGGCTCTCCTCCTGTACAGAAATCCCTGTGGCACCTGAATTTTAACTACTGCTACTCCCTATCTCAAGCTCACAAATCAAACATTTCCCTGCTTGCTGTGCTCATGGGACCTGAGCTATTCCATGCTGCACTAAAAACATACATATTCATTAAGGCACAGGGAACAAGAAGCTGTAAAGAGTTGATTCTGCAGCCTTGAGGGCTGGATCCTTACCTGCACTGGAGGAGAGGCAGGGCTGGCTGCCTTAATCTGTGCATACTGAATTGCAAGTGCAAAGGAAAGGGCTTCAATTACATTGAATTAATTTATGGGATTGAGCAAGACAGCCACACCCTGTCTCAGTCAGTACCCCACTGGCAGAAAGTTTCATAAAGAGGGGAGATCTGCCTGTGAGTTTCTGTCCCAAAACACACAAAGCAGGGATTTTGTCTTAAGGATACTCAAAAGAACTGGGGTTTGCATGTGTAGCAGGGAGGAGTGTTTGGCTGTGTTTTGTGAGAAGATGCAAGGATATGGAGGGAAAAGATGGCTTCAGGATCTGCTACTCTGGGAAAGAAAGAAAAATTTTCAATGAAACAGATACCAGGCACCTCAAATTGCAGGTGAAGGTCTGTATGTGCAAGCCCAGTGCCACAGCACCTGGAAAAACTGACCAGTAGAAACTTTTGTATTTAGGGAATTAAACATTTCCTGTTAAAAGAAATTCAATTAAAGGGAGGAGGAGACAGTTTAAAAATTTGTATTTAGACTTAGAGCATAAAATGGCTGTTAGCATCCTGATCTGTCCTTGTAAATCTGGCCCCAAGGCTTTTACTCACCTTTTTTATTTTAAGTTATTATTTTTAACAACTTGTTCTTTCTCTACAGAATTTTCTAAAAATAGTAAGGATAATAATATGGGTGGAAAAACACAAAATCCAAAGACCCTAGGGGGCAGAGCCAGCAGCACACAAATGATCACCCTCTCCCCTGACTGCATGGCAGGCAGTTATCAATGCCAGTCTAATTCCCCATCTCCACGCTCGTGATATCAGCAAAACAAAAGGGGCCAAGCAAATCCCTGGTGACACTCCAAGGAAGTTGCTCGAGCCACCTCAGGCCTGGGTTTGCCCAGCACATTTAGCAGAGTGATGTATGCTAATGTGCAGGGTGCATCTGCACCTGGCCTCGGGTCCACACCAAGTATCTGTCCATCACTGCATTTCTCTACTTGTGTTTTGGATTCCTATGAAATATATTCTTGCCTCTTTTGTTTAACCTTTGTCTTCCAGTTTTTGTCTGCCTTGTGAGTTCTGCCTAATTAGGAACCTTTCAAATTCCCTTGTGGCCTCGAGTTTTCTCATGCAGAATTTGGAATTAGTGTATTATTTTGCAGCTAGTTTTCAGGGCCAGGTTCATGCTTTTAAAGTGCTAAAATAACAATTAACAATACTTTGCACTTCCATACAATTTTTTTTCCTCTGGGGACCTGAAAGTACTTTATAAGCTGCAATTAATTAAGATTGAATATTATGAAGGGAGGAATGTATAGGGACACATTTCTACTGCAGGAATGCAGCCATTTCTGGGGTAGCTAGTAATAACTAGTTTAAGAAAGTTACTACAACATATTCAATACCAGACAGCAGTTTTTAGACTGTAAAGTAAAGAACCAATGCAATAACCAGCTGAATGTGCAAAAGAGATATATAGAATCAGAATGAAACTACAGAAATTAATTTAGACTGTGATGCCAAAGTCAGGGCCCCTCTCACCCATGGCCAGAAATGCTGCTTCATGTCCTGCACAGAAGCACCCAGCCCTGATAACTGTCTCAATCTGGGCCTTAAGGCTCCCACACATGGTGCTGGGACTCAGATTTGTTCCTAAATCCAGAGGAAATAGTGCCACCTACTGAACCAGCACCCCACCAAGGACCAGTGTTCAGGGGGAACTCCTGTAATGAGTGATACCCACACCCAGTATGTAAAACCCAGCATGTTTTCTAAGTGATGTATATACAGTACATGCACAGATAGGCAGGAGGACAGCAGAACAGCCAATATGTCAGAAAAGATGCAAACTTGGGCTTGTGTGATAATACCACTTTTTTACTACAGCAAGGAGAACAGACCTGAGTGTGGACTGAAGCACCAGCTGGGAGCTGTGTATTTTGAGGCCCCACAGTAACTAGCAGTCATGTCTTGCCTTTGCTTCCACAGCCTTCAGCATGTTAATGAAGGAAAGAGTGTTTATTATTTTCAACACTCCTCCTCCCTACAAGGATAGTATTAATGATGTAAGGAAGTAAACAACTCACTGAGCCACAAAGCTGTAACAGTTATTAATTTCCAAGGAACTATCCTCACACCAATCTAGGAACTGGAGCATTGAAGAATGGTGTGAATAAATATGAACACAGACACATGCTGGTTTACAAATATCAGACACTGGTCCAGTTTGTCAAAACTGCTCCTTTTCAATAGTTGCACATTTGGATGATGACAGCTAAATCCACACAGGTTTAGACTCAGTTTTACCCACACTCTTTGCTGCACTGGCTGGTGCAGGCAGCATGGTTGAGGCTACTGATCCTAAAGCAAACCAAGCATAGACTAACAGGCACCTGCACCTTTCTCAGGACTTCTGATTCCACCAGGGCTATGCTGAGGCAGATCTGCTGGTGGGGTTCAGCATGACTGAATAAAAACTAGGAGAAAGGCATGGCAAAACTTGTGCCTGCCTGCTGACTGACCATGCCTGGTTCCCTCCTGCTTGCTGGCTCTTCCATGTGACTCTTGACAGCTTGGCTGTGCCCTGGTTTGGCTTTGAAAGAAGAGCTGGTGATTGCTCTCATCCAGGATAGAGTAAATCAAGGCTGGAGATCTGGGAAATGGGAGAACATTTCTTCCTGCATCAGAGGAAAGCTGAGAGCTAGATAATCCCCATCTTAAATCAGTACTCTAACTGCTCTCACACAGTTCATAACATAACAAATGGCACCACCCAGTACTAGAATCCTGCCTTTATAAAAAGGAACAGATGGAGCAGATTTCACCTTTATAGAAAGGTAATGGAGCAGATTTCAAGGGCATGAAGACAACTAGCATTTCCAGTGAGTCCCCTCTTCCTTCTCACACATCACAAATAAGGGAGACATGAGCAACCTCTGGAAGTACTTATCATTGCTTATGCCTTTGCATTGACTGGCAAAAAGTTTTAGGTAGCTGCATCCATCTCTTTTTCCTTCTGCCCGGCCTCTAAAATTTCAACTGTACATGCAAGCTAGACCAGCTGCATTCAGGCCAGTTTCATAGATCCACAGAAACACAGAACAGTTTGGATTAGAAGGAACCTTTAAATTTCGTCTAGTCCAATCCCCTTGGAATGAGAAAGGATATCTCCCACTAAATCAGGTTGCTCAGAGTCCCAACAATATCCCTATTTCCAGGGATGGGGCCTCTACAGCCTTTCCAGGCAGTAGTTCTCATTACCACTTTGTGGTACCTCATTGGGGCTTTTTGTGCAGTGTCAGTAAGTCTAGACCTCAGAGAACTCTGCAAAATGCAGGCAAAATCTGCAGCTCAGGATCAGCTCTCAGCACAGCTTAACAGTGCAAAGTCAGCTCAAGGCTGATCCTTACTACAGGCAAAATTCAATTCTGCAGAAGAAAAATAAAATACTTAGAGGAAGATGTAGGAAAAGCTGGGAGACACCAGTTTGAGAGAAGATTGCCTTTCAAAGTTGTCTCTGAGCTGTCTACCTGAGAACTTTGTGAGTGGGAACAGGAGATAGTGGATCAGGTGAGAGGAGGAAGGGACAATACTGGGAAGGAGAACTAGACTTGCTTCTTTAGTGGTTGCTAAGGAGGAAGAAAGAGATTAGTAATCATTGTCTGTGCCAGTATCTGCCAGTATCTGTGCAACAGAGACCAGCCAGACAAGGCTGGGGACCAGGGACTGGAGAGGTCCTTGCCAGGTGCCTTGTCCAAGCAAGGCAGTCTGCCAGCCACTGCTGCCACGGGGAACAACAAACTCTGCCTGTCTGCAAAGGTGGTGCTAGAGGAATGAAGACAGAGATGTGAATTTCTATCCTGGAGCAGGTTTTTCCACGAAAGCTCTGTATTAGTGCAGGGTCTCATCTTGCTGGAGTCTTTTAGAGGTATAGGACCCTGGTCAGGAAGCTCTGCTGCATACCATGGCAGCTGTCTCTTCTTTTCAACCACTGCTGTCTGAGGTCACTTATCACCCTGTTGGGAAAGGAATTCAATTTTTCTGAAAGGGAATAGTTTCATTTTCTTATATATGAATCCACATTTGATTGCAAGCTGTTTACAACATGGTACTGAGCATAGAGATCCCAATCCTCACCAAAGGCATTGGGTGTGCCTTCACTACAGGAACAAACAAAAAATAGTGATTGCATTAGTTATCCATTCATCAAACCTGGGTGCCATTTAAGCATGCTGCTTCTAGTTGTCCCTCTGCAGACCACTATCCTCAAAAATAAAAATAATTTCAAATAATCATTTCAGTTTCAGTTGCTCAAAGCAAGGCACTTGTAAGGACAGGCTGTCAAATTTCCTGCACCAATTAATGTATTGATAAAGCTTCTGGAGTAGTGACATTAACAGCATTATCTTACAAAGATACCTGCAGGTAACATCAACACAATTACTATTGAATCTAAAGTGGGAGAACTGGTGAGCCTGCCTTAACAGAATTACCAAGATACATTGAATTATTTCTACCGATATGGAAACGTCCATAAGAACAAAGCACTGAGTGAGATGTATTTGTCTTTGTTGAGCAAAGCTGAAGCACAGATGTTCCCCAGGCCCTTCTGGCCCATGCTGGTGATATATTCAGAGCTCTGGATGTTTCAAGTAAATACATCTTTAGCCACACTCCCTCTGCTGTCCCTGCTGCTTCTGATTAAAGGAAAAGACCCTTAAAGCAAAGGGTTATCCAGCTACAGAAAGGTGATTTATATCTGCACACCACAGCCAGGGGAGGAGGCTCAGCCCCAAGGTGGGACATCAGAAGAAGGTGCTCTGACCAAGGTATGGATTGGCACAAGGCATTCATCATCATTCATCCACTTTCACTCCTGCAGCAAAACCAAGTGGCCAAACCAGTGTTTATCAACCTTTGGGCTTTCTCCAGTCATTGCAGAGATGTTAGCTTCAGGGGAGGAGGGTGGGGAGTGTGATCAGACAGGAACAGTCACAGAGCATCTCAGTGAGGACAAAAGGGAAGGATGCCGGAGGAGAGAAAGGTGGGATGTGTCCATCTTAGTCCTATGCAGCAAACGCCTCTACTCAAAATTTGAGCACGCCCTCATAAAATCTAAATCTGTGACTTTTCCACTTAACCCATGTGTGTATGCATGTACACATACAAATATATAATTTTAATATATAATAAGTGACCCACTGAAGAAACAAAGGAGCAAACACCACACAGGGTAAGCAATCCTACTCAGAGACATTGTTTTCCCTGTCTCACTTGCTTTGGTAGATTGCTGTATTGTGCAGAGATATCCTCTGCTTCCTCTTAATTATCCTTAATTCTATTAAACAGACAAACATCAACTGCAAATAATGCATGTTTAATTATGTGGTGGTGGTGGTTGATGCTGTATTATCACCAGCTTTTCTTTTAATATTTTGGCAACACACAAATGATACTGCTACAATATGTTTAAATAGCGTCTATCAGAGTGATGGTCATGAATCCACTGCATGCCCAGTAACCTCACCTCTGCCCACAGAAGGCCAGCAGGGATGGTGAAAGGAGCAGTTCCCACCCCAAATGAGCCTCCAGACGCCCTTGCTCAATATGGATCTGATGGCAGGAGGAAAGCAAATGGTTGCCAGGGACCCCAGAGAGGGACAGGAAGCACCACCATGCAACACAAAACAATCATTTTTAAAATAAAGCAAAAAATCTCTGGGTTTTGTCATCATTATTATTTTTAATCACTTCTGAGGATGGAGAAGGCTTGTCAGACCAGATGGGACCAGAATATATAATCAAGGACACAGTACATTGCACAGGAACCAGAAGTAACTGAGAGCAATAGGGCCCCAGGACTGTCACTCTTGCATTAGGGACAAACAAAACCACAGGGACCCCAGTAAAAGATGCATCTATTTTCACAAGGACATTGCAAAGATGCCATATGATAAAACATCATTTTTAATCACTAAGCAATCGTCTGGTACAGACACTTTACCTGTCATGGTAGACTTGGTCTGGACCTCCACCGGTCGGGGATCTTCTTGGATTTGGCTCTGTGTGTCATATTTCTGGCAGAATCTGGTAATTAAAACCAAAATAATTTGTTTTCTATGTTGAATATTTCCAGGAACAGATCTAGATGTAAAAAGCTTGGAGAAATGGGATTTATTTTGCTATATGCTTTACTTTGCTTTCTTGTCTTTTCCACCTACCTGCCCAAGCAGAAGTGGTCCATTTTCCTGCTCTTACACAACAGTTTAAAGAGATCCATGAGCCATCTCCCCATTTCAGAGGGCACAAAACACCTGAGACATGGCCCTGTGCCAGCATCCAGGTAATGAGAAGAGCTGAAACAACTCCTAGTGGGCCTGAAGAAGGGTTTGGAAGTATTTAGATAGAACAGTCCTTTTACAGTGAATTGGTCAAACTGTTTCAAGTAGATTCATCCTCATGCTAGTTCATTAGGAGTCCTGCTCAAAGACACTGCATTTGCTCAGAATGAGACTATAAAGGAGGATTTGGCCCTTGACCATTAAGTATATACACCATTCTAAACATAACAAGCCAGGTGCAGCTCTCCTTCCAGACCCCTCCTAAACCTGAAATAGGTTGGGTGAGATAGGTCTCAAGCCAGTGCTGGCCCTGATTGAGATGGGAGTTTGGGCTGGGTAGTGCCCCAAGGCCCTTTTGGTGTGAGCAGTGCTGGAGTGGGGCACTGATGAGGAGGAAACCTGGGCACTGTGAAGCCCTTTCACAGCTCTTGAAGCATCCTGAACTGATATTGGCAGAAGTGCCAGGAACAGAGATTCCTTTCTGTGCTGACCAAATCAGTCAAGAGCTTGAAACACCTTCAGGGTGCGGAAGCAGCTCCTGCATTCACATGGCTGAGTCACACAGGCCAGAGACAGCTTTCTGCCAACGTGGGATTGGCACAAAAGCTGAATAATGAAGAGATGTTTACGCTGCTGCTACTGCTGCTGCTGCTGCTGCTGCCTTTACTCAGGGACTCGTTTTATTCTTGCAGGCTCTCAGGCAGTCACCATTCATGCACAGGTGCAACCATAAAGGGGCCAAATGTGGAAGGCAGGGTGTGACTAAGCCCAAAAATGAGCGACACAAATGCATTATTCATGCAGAAAGCTTACAATGCTCCACAATTCCTTTCTTCAGAGCAGATCACTCCACTATCAACGTCAGCTACACGATTCTTCATTTCTGGCACCTGCCTTTGTTCCTTTTCTACCTCAGACGCGAGGTGACCTCGGTGTTTGCCTGAAATGGTTGCTCAGGACAAATTTTCCAGCAATGCTGGCTAACAGCCTGGGACATTTAGGGTGTAGAAGTGACACAAGTGGCGACAGGGTCCTGCCCTCTTCTGCTTCTGCCCCTCTGAGCACAGGAGTCTCTGTGATGTCAGGAACTTTGCTAGAGAATTGTATTAGAGGAAAAGAAGGGTATATAAAAAAGGGAGGAAGAGGAGACCAGAGAAAGCAAAAAGGGAAGGTGAGGAAGGGAAGAGGGAAAAACATCCAATCAACATTAACAAAAAGATGGAAACTTGGCTATGTTGTTGAAAATAATAGGGGTTTTAACAGTTAAAAGGTTTTAAAAGGTCATTATGCATTTAGCAGCAAAAGAGCAATATGAATTTCTAAGCAGCAACATCTGGAAGATCAAAAGAAATCATACTTCAATCAACATGAAAATCTCTGCTCATTACACACAATCATATTTAGTTATTAATAGACACAGGCTAGACACTGACATTTTACACATTTCATCCTATGATGCGCCAGGGACACTTCTGGCATTTAGTTTATCATTTTCATCAGTGTCATGGAAAGAGTGACCGATATGACCCCAAAAAGTCTCACACTGTCAGTCATCGTAAGTGAATTTATCAACACATACGAAATCAGAATCCACATGAGAGTTTTAACTGTTTGCATACTAAATTACTTCATTCTTCACGCTTCAAAAAAAAAATCAGTTTTACATAATAAATAATGATAAGGGCCAGCGGACAATTATATAGGTGGAAACAGTATGCAAAATACTTGGAATTCAAATTTGATGTGTGAATATATCCAGAAGTTGCTTAAGTAATCAGCTCAGCAGCTGTATTAGCCATTGTTAGAGCTTAATACAAAAGCTCTTCAGCTTACATTAAAAGCAGCCCAACTTAAACTGCAGTTGGCACATGTCCTATTAGTATTTTTGTTTTGTTAGACAGCTTCCAACGGATTCAGATGTGCAATTAGGTCAATATTAAAATTAAATTGTCTGTTGTTTTAAGTCAGAATACAAAGAGGTCTTTGGGAGGAAGGAGTCAGTCCAAAAATAATGTTGACTCTAACATGAGCACAAAAACAAAGTGCTGTATGCCAGCAGCCCCAGCCTAAATCTGTACCTTGTGGTGTGAGAGGGAAGGCTCTTAGCTGAGAATCATTTGCTAAACTGGCATATTCGATTTCATGACTGATTTTTGTGTGTAATAATTGCATTAAAAAAATAATGAGAGTGGGTTTCTTTCTAGTTTTAGCAATCACTATGGCAAACATGCTGAGATGCTTCAGACAGAAATGTGATTTTACTTCTAATGACAATTATTTTTGGACTGAATTGTAATTTAGTTCGTTAATTAGATCTGTCACTGCATTTTCTAACTCGGTTATTGCATCCTTTGATGATTTTACTAGAATTATACTTCTATTTCTGCCACTTTGCATTCTATGCTTTAATAATTCTTCAGACAAGTATGCTAGGCAGTTGATTACATTTTGTGGCAGCAGTAATGTAAGCCCTCTCCTGTGTTACATTGATTCAAAAATCACGCTGGTCACTGAACCAATGCACTAAGCCAATACTGCTCTGAACGAGTGAACTATTCAGAGGAATTCAGCCAGGGACAGATTGTGGACATGCTTTTTTAGTCATTAAATGGATATAAACAGCTACAAGCAATTGTAAATGAAAACAAGATTTAAAAACAAAAAAATACCCTGAATGTTCTAAAACTCATTTAACAGCAAAATGGGATCTTATCTACTAAATTAGTTCAGGGCAAGTTGGCATAGGTTTATTATATATTAATGAACTGACAGATTTTTAAAGATCTTGCCATTTCAACAACTTTAGAAAATTGATTGTTTTTATGCAAGGTCTGGCTTTTTACTCACCCAGAACTGTGGGTGTAGTTAGAAATTCACTTTTGGAATAAAGACAATATGATCAAAATAGTCACATCCAAAAAAACTCCAGCACTCCCAAGCTACTGATTCCTCCCAGCCTCCCTGTGCACCCAGACATCTGCCAGTCAGGTGCTGTGTGACGTGGATTACAGGACAAAATCCTGCTGCTGAAAATACCCAGCACTAAACATAGCTGGTGGGGCAGTGAGTAGCCCACTGGACTATGCTGGCTGTCGTTCCTGCACAGGAGCCAGCTTGGAGCTGCCCTGCAGCCCAGGCACATTGGGGAATGATCACAGTTTTCCCTCTTCTCTTTGCTTGCTCAAAGGAGAAACATTTGCTCTGCTTGTTTTCCTGGAATTAACCTGCTTCTGTTGTCTCTCTTTCAAGAGGGTGATCACAGAGCCAGAATTCCAGAAATTACCTAGCTCTGCCTGACATGTCCTGTCCCACTCCTAAAAGAATGTATTTGATAGAAGATTTTTAGTAAACTCATTCAGTGATATTTTTTATGCCAGTTAAGAGCATTCTCATGTTTATTGTACAACTAGATTAAAGTAGCTGTGCAGCCCTAGGAAGACATCCTGGGAATCCTCTGTGGTTGTTTGGCTTTAGGGGTGCTATGAATTTCCTAGCAGTGACCTATCAGATTTTCCAGGACACAAAGACCAGCTAATCACTTCCCAATAGTCTTCTTCCCACATTTCATTTAACTCATTTAATATGTAGACTCAATTTTCAATCCACAAAGCAACAGTACAGGGTAAAAAATATTTGTAATTTTAATAGTTGATTTGTAATTATTTCTTAATCTCCACAGATTTCTCTAAGTGGATGCTTTCTTGAAATGTTGGGCTGCAGAACAGAAATTGATACTGTTTTAAATGGCTCTATAAACCTGGAAAATGGAACAATGCTCACAATACCAGGCTGGTGGACCTTCAAAACTGCACCTTCAAATAACTAGACTTAATAATGACAGATTTGAATCTGAATTGTTAAAATTTTCAAGGATTTTACTAAAAATACCAATAATTCCTTATGAAGGTGCTTTCTAGTCTGAGAAATACATCCCAAGCTGGTGGGAATGAGCTCATGGGCTTGGAAGTGGAGCTGCAAGAGAGGATGTTTAGGAATTTCTGCCTTATCATCTCCACGGGTTTTTGTCATGCTGTCATGGTTTAATTTTGGCAATTTACCTCCTCTACTATAAATACAGTTTAAAAACCTAAGAGGTAGTTTACGCATGGCTTTTCTGAACCAGTTTTTTTTTTTAACCTGGTAAGCACAATATCGATACTTGAATATCTACAGTGCTTTATGAAGAGGCAAGACAGAGAAAGACAAAGCACATAGGCATGAGGGAGAGGTGGGATATTTGGCCAATTCCTGCAAAATTAGGCACTTTGAACAAAAACACAGCTGTTTAAAGTATAAAGCTGTAGGAGCACCATATGAGCAGGGCAGGAGGAGGGTGGGTTTGAAAAAAAAAAAAAAAATCACTTCTCTTTTAACAACCACTACTTATAACTATTTAAAACTTTGCAAAATCATGTGCACATCTTTAGGTGGAGGGAGTAGCAAGAGAGCATCTATGTATTGCAGTAAAGCCACATGTGCTGGCCCTTGTCCCCACAAGTGCTTTCCTCCTGCATGCTCTGCCCCAGACACTGGGAGGTCACAGCAAAGAACGGATCCAGTGAAGACTGGACGAGCTCTTTTTCTGGGAGAGAAAAAAGCCCTGAGAAATCCTGGGGAATGACATCTACACTGGATCAGTGATTGAATGGAAGAGGGAAGGAGGGGGAAAAGGAGCAAGAGAGTTGTCAGGCAAGCAGAAAAGCGAAGGAGCAAAAGCAGTTTTCTCTCGGCATGAAAAGTGCCCTGTGACGTCTGGTCAGGATCTTGTGGAGCAGTAGGATTCATGCAGGTAAAAAAACCTGTCCTGATGCAGGCCTGAAGCAAGGCAAGGTGGGCTAGCTGTGGGAGGGCTGTCAGAAGGGATGTAGTCACTCTGAAACAGAAATGCCTCTGCACAAAACTTGTACCAGTGCAACTCCTTCCAAAACAGAGTCATGCTGCTTCCAAAGTGGTTTAATTAAGGCAGAATCAAAATGTCAGCTTAAAATAAAGGAAAAAAGAAAAAGAAAGGAACTTTTGTATGAAGACACAAAGCATCTGATGCCAAAAAAACCCACAAAAATTACAGGGGTGGGGGAAAAAAATCTCAACATTTCCATCTTGCCAAAGACCTTTCTCACTGGAGGGAATTTCAGTTGAATAGTTGCCACTGCCGGCAGCTGGAGTTGCAAACTGAGCAGGGGAGCAGCAGGGTTCTCATTCTCTCGCCTTGCTGACCAAAGGCTCTGACAATCCAGCTCATTATTTTCAAAAGCTCAGCTCAAAGCAGCAGTCCCAGTGCTTGCTGGGCCCACATTAGTCCATTTACAGCATTTGTACCATCCAGTGACTGGGATTCTGGCAAGAACCAAGATAAAATCCGTCTTGGAAAGGAGGTTTGGCGAATGGCAGCACTAAAAAGCACTTCTGGTTTTGCTGTGCAAGAGGAAATTCAATGAGAAATCCAGCACAATGCTGCAGCCAGATGCAGTTTTGGGGGAGCAGTGTAAGGGATGGGAAGGAAGAGTTTCATTCCAAGTAGAGAAGCCTTGGGTGCCCTTCTTCCACTGAATGTTTGCTGGAGCTGTATGAACCTCCACATGCACTTTGGAAAGGGAACTGAAGAAACTGAAACTGTGATTGCTGCTTTTGCTCCAGACTGGCTTGGACATCTGGGTAGTTCCTCAGCTGCAACACTGCCCTCATGCAAATTACAGGCAAAAGTCCAGGCAGCAGCTCCAGAGATGGTTTTGGAAATGAAACCCCAATGCCAGACTGGACCAAGTCAGTTCACAACAAGGAGAGACTCAGAACACCTGTAACAGAGGTGGTTATTGTTGGATGTTGTTTCAGCTTTTCTAGTCTAAAAACAGCAGTTAATAAAACTTAGCAAAATCTTCTCTGAGAAATTTCACCATTGTACAATTTTTTATGCCTGAGTTACAAACCCAAGTAATTAACAGCACTCCAATGGAAATGATAGTGAAAAACCACGTTACAATAGTGCTATGGGGAATGCTTTCCCTTTGTCTTGTTGCAGTTCTTTTTTCCCAATTTAGAAATAAATATATAAGTTAAACAAAATAAAAATGCCCACCTAATTGTGCAGATGCATAGTTAATTAATCACTTAATTTAACCCACTTAGCTTCAACGGGAAAGAAATGCAATCTGACAGTCAAGGCAATATTTTTCCATTCATTCTAGTGTTTGAAAACATCTACTTTATTTTAATAGCACCTGAATTCAATGGATTGATGCTAATGCTTTTGCTTAATTTGGTTTTAGAAAGGTTGTATAACATTAAGTAGGTAAAGAACATAGCATGGGTAAAAATAGCAGTGTCATTATGTTTCTGGCAAATATTAACAAATGTTATTAAAAACAAATATATATATTTGTGGATAGATTGATTAAAGAGGTACTTTGATGGGAAAATTTGCTTTAGGATGAAAGTTGATTAAAAAAAAAATCATGTGCTTACAGCTCCAAAGAACACAGTGCTAGGAAACACTGAAGTGTGTGGTTCGTTATATTTGAAATCTGAGATTCCTGTGTTAATGGCTCCCCGGTATTCATTACCATAATGCAGCATTAAACAAGCCATGCTACACTGCCTCCACAACACACTGCTGTCCATCAGCAGGGAGCAGGGCACTGGGGACCTGATCTGCAGCTCTGTGCAGCCAAAGGCTGATCTGCTTGTTTTCCCTGGCTTTCCTTTCACCCACAGCACGAGGTGGCACCTGCGCCACGACGGAGCGCTCGCGTTCGGCATCGCTGAGCAGGTTCTGCTGCTCCTGGGCACCTCTCACTGCTCAATGCTCTGTCCATAGATAAAGGCAAAGGCAGCTCAACCTGACTCAGGAGGCAGGCAAAACTGAGATATGGCCTCAGGGTGAAGGATCAGGGCCAGGTTGCTGGATCCTTGCCCACCATAGAAGGCTTGGAACTGAATTTACCTATCCTGATATTTCCAGGGATGGCAGCAAGAAGACCTTCTCCAAAACCTGTGTAACTACTGCCCTCAGCATTCTATATACTACTGCCAGCACACACGTGTTACATCACAATGGTTTCCAAAACAGAAGACAATGAGGGATTTGGGGGACTATTAAAAAGGTTAGTAACAAAATCCCACACTGTGTATTCAAGGGAGATTTTTGGGAAAGACTTAGGGAAAACTTGCATGCAAAGCTTGGTGCAAGTATTGATGTACTCAAATATAACTGTATGCTTGAGTCTTGGCCTGGGTGCAAAGCTGTAAAGAAATAATATGCACAATAATGCTGAATTCATGCCTCTCCATGAGCTATATGGAGCCACTACATCTGAGGGAAAACCCCTGTGGCACAATGCCCTTGTTTATAAATATACACTTATGCTTTCAAATAGATGCATATATAAACACACTTACACATATGTATACGTGCCAGCATCTACCATCTAAAGATCACAAGATGCTTTCAACATAACTTTCATGACTTAGATTCTCTACTCTAAACTTTACAGATAATGGATTTTTAAACTCACTACTGCCTCTGAAAAATGACGTTGAAATGACTGTGTCATTTTAAACTACTTTGTTACTTATCTGCAAATAGAAAAAGATTTTTAAATCATTGTATCAGGTAAAACAAAATACTTCATGTACGAAAATATTTTATTTTTCATATGATGTTAAGAATTTAGAATAAATTTTTGGAATAAATTTTCATGTCATTTCTAGCTAAAATGTACTTTCCAATAAAAAGAAATGAAATATACCACCCAGACAGTATTGCAAAGAAGCATACTTCCTATGAAATTAGAAAGCAAAATTCACAGTGTGATACCTTTTTTTTACAAGTAAATATTTGGTATCATGGAAACTTCTTGGTTCACCAGAAGTTTTGCATAAAATAGTTCATCCAGTTGTGTATTTGGGCCCACCACATGTTTCCTGGTTTTGAAGCTGTAGACAGACTGGAAGCAGGTTAAGGTATTTCCTTGTTTCCCCAGCCTTCTTTATGCAATTCTGCATTATATGCTGTTGGGGTAAGAGACATTAGGGAAGGGAATAAACATGTTCTTGGTTCTTGAGCTGCATTAGTACTGGGAAATGAAATATTTACTTTGGCAGTGAATACATTAGCAGTAAAAAGGAGAGTTATTACTTGTCCACAGTGTAGCGAACTCTTTTGCTGAATCTGCTTCTGGTATGCACCATGGAAAACAGGTCCCTGCACTTTGTTGCCATCCAGCTTTGCCTTCATCCAGAAGGAAAAATGCAGGAAAACCAGTGGGTGAGTGCATCCTCCTGCCTCTGTCCAGGGCCATGGCAAAGAGACTGCAACCTGCACACTGCCACAGGAGTGCAGGCAAGGGGAGAATGAACAGGGGAAGGGGAAGGGGAAGGGGAAGGGGAAAGGGAAGAAGCTCAAAACTAAGACCCACATGTGACTACAGCAACATGCAAAAAGCTGTTTATGCCCTGCCCCACACACATTGATGCCATATTTGCCAGGCATCCTTCTCCTAGGATAAATCATGGGACCATGGTTAGTCCTAGCACTCCTGGGGTCTCCAGCTGCCTACACCCAATGGAGTCTGATAGTCCCACGTCCAGGGAGCTGAGAAGGAAGTCAGTCTTGAGGAAATGGAGAAGGGTGAAGGAAATCAAAGAACACCTAAAAATTGTTATTGCCAAAATGCATGGCAATAGAATTTAATAACTATTCAGTTGAAAAGATAAGTATCAGCATGTGGAAGAAACCCTGAGCAGGAAATAACAAAAAAACAGAAAGGCCAGGCTATGCTATCATTTGTTTAGTCATTAATATAATGGATGATGGTGAAGGAAAAGGTCTTGCCAGCAATGCAGTTTAGTTGGATCCTTAGTGAGGCATAAGCTTTGCTCTCAGAAAGTCTTTCTTGAAAAATAAATTCATATTGGCTTGAATACAGGCATTGTCACATAGAGTGACAACTGGTTGAGTGGCTGTAAACAAAAGGTAAAGATAAATGACACTGCATCAGGTCGGTGTGTCTGCATGGAAGTGACGGCCAACGAGATACCATCGAGGAGAGGCTGGAGCTGTCAGAGAGCTACCCTGGCTTCATTTAACATCTTTGCTAATTATCTGGAAAAGGAAGGAGAAATGCACCGCATTTACTTCATTTGGTTTTCAAGAAAAGAGGCAAGAGTCTCACCTGCTCCTGAGAGACCCCTAATACCAAAGCACTGCTATCCCAGTGTCGGCAGGGAGATGGATCGCTCCGAGGCTGCGCAGGCGATTGTTTGGGAAAACGCCCGATGGTGGAGGTGGTGGCAGCAGTACAAAAGAATATGTAGCAATTATCTGCCTGGCGAGGGGGCTGTACAGGAGCAATCCAGCTCTTGACGTAAGCAAAATGCAGTAAAGCAGATAAATAAATCTCTGTGTGTCGAAGGGGCTGTTTTCAATAAAACTGCAGGGATTTTTGCTCCAAATTATTTTAAGTATCTGTGATAATTCCACAGGGAATTTCTTATCCCCTCCTTCCATTGTGAGGGCGTTCATTCACCTTGCAGGCATATGAGTGAAGAGAAAGAGGTGAGACAGCATTCATTACTTGGATGTTGAGGTTTTACATCACAAGGAGGGGGAAGAGTAGCAAGAGGAGTGTTTGAGTGGGCAGCCCGAAGGAGGAGCCGAGGCAGAGAAAGAGAATGGTGAGGATTAGACAGAGATCTCTCGAAGTATGTCAAAGCCAGAAGGAAAAGGACTCTTTTCTTTCTGCCTTTAAGGTGAAGGCAGGACTGTATCTGTTGCGTCCTGCACTGCCTACTGCCAAAAACAGAGCAACACTGTTTAAATAAGAGAGGGAAAAACTTCAAGACAGGGAAAATAGAGTAAAAGGTAGATGAAAAGAAGGCACAAATAACCCTTCATGCTGGAGGAAGGGATAATCCCTCCATAGGACAACAGGCCCAGGGGATAGAGATTGCTTTGGTCTCCTGTGGCTAGAGGAAAGAGGAGGAAAAAAGCAAGCAAGTGCTGACGGATTTCTCCTACACTGCGTCTGAATTTTCTCATTCAGAAGATGGTTCTTAGCAGGCTGCTCAAGAGGCAGATCACCTAACCACTCCCCTGATTTCTTGATCATTTCTGCTTTATTGTGTAGGTGGTGCTATTGTCAGATGCTGAAAAAAAGAGACAGAGCAAAGCTAGGAAAACAAAAACAAATTATTTGTAATCTCTTCAAAAATTCAGCAAGTGACTCTAGAAAATAAGTCTGCACTTACATCCTGGTTTTAGCAAACTAAGTGTATTGCTGCCTTTTCTCAATTTTGTCTTATTTTCCTAAAGGTATTTTTAACGGTTATTTTTCCTGTGCTGTAAACCAGGGAATAATATCCCTCTATAGAGGGGAGTTCTGCCCTTTCATCATAATGTGCAGAGGGAAGTCTGTCGTTGCTCAAGGTCAATCTACTTGCAAAACCTTGAATGTTCAAGCTGAGAGGAAGAGATGTTCCCAATAGCCTAAGTCTCATCCTCAGATTGCAAAGGTAGAGCAACAGCTGAAGTGAGCTGATGCTGTTTCATGGAAGTCAATCTGCTTGTTCCCACACCTGCCCTGAAAGCTGGAAATTATGGGCTTTCAAGCAATGTCAGTGGACCAGACATGTGCGTTAATAGGTGCCACTGGAGCACAAATAATTAATAAATATGACCATGAGTGTGTCCAGTAAGTGCTTCACCAAAGAACCTCAAGCATCAGTATCCAACAGCCTTTTAAACAAATCTTTCTACATTGCCATTATGAAGTGAAAGTGGCACTTGACTCTTTAAAAGGTTTTTTTCCTCAGCTCTGAGTGGTATAAATGCAATATGATTTCATATGACTTCAGACAAGTGATACTGTCTGGAGCAGGCTGCTCTGTATCACTGAGATGCCAACATTTGGCTAGCAGAAGTGGAAACACAGCAGGTAACAATCCAGCAGAGGCAGGCTGATGGAACTATTTTATTCTGCTCTGTGCTGTGACCCATGTTACAACAGAAAAATATATTGGATTGCTGGTCTCTCCTTGTGACCCAAAAGAAGGGAAAGTTGTCAAGACACAGTCACAACCCCAGGTCAAGAATTACTGACGTGATGGTCTAATGAAACTTTTCTCTTTCCCTATGGCAATGCTGGGAAACTTCCACCTCTCTTGTCATAAGAGATTCAACAGTCAGAATTCAATCCTATTCCTATTCAAGGGCAGAGCTGCCACTGGCATCAATAGGAGCAGCACTGGTATGAAATAGTTGAAATGTCAAGTGTGTATTTGCAGAAACTGATTCTGCTGAAGACTATGCAGATGTAATTATGCTGCTCTTTTCCCCATTGCTCTCCTTTTATATTATCTAAGGCAAAGTGCCCACAGAGGACACAGATGCACTCTATTAGATGTAGAGTGAGTATTGTTAAAAATATCCTCTCTAAAACCAACTAGATATTTACTCCTTTGTAACCTCATCAACTGTGACACGATGTAATTACAGATTGTTCAAGAGTCTTGTCTGCCCACTCAGTGCCAGACTGAAAAACAACTGAAGAAAACAAAAAGCAAACCAGACAACTGAGCATGTGCCCTCCATCGTGTTCCCAGGAGGCTCAGTAACCAAGTATACACTACACATGTCAGGGAGCAGAGTGCCCATCTCCAACATTCTTCTCCTCCACGAGGCACTTTTACAACACTAAAATTGCTAACAGAAGAAAATGGCAACATGTGGGAAAGTAAAGTTTAGACAGAATCAACGTGGATGAGTCACTTTAATTTTTTTTATTTCTGCTGCACTAGCTTTCAGAAAAAGTCTGTGGTATTTTTCTGGGTAATGATTTCCTCTCTCATGCTGTGTTGGTGCACCCAGGACTGTGCCAGGACTCTGCCTAAAGGCCCCAAGGTCTGTCCCCATAGCACAAACCTCCGTCCTTGTCCTGTAATCAGCCCCGCATGGGCAGAGCATCAGTACATGCAGAGCTCTGCTGAGTTTTGGGAGCTCTGCATGGATGAGGCAATCTTCCCATGAAGATCAAGGATTGAAAGTGGGGCTTAAGAGAGAAAATAATAAACAAGAGGATAAAACCCACTGTGAAATACCGGGTAATTTTTTAAAATGTAATTTAGCAGGTGTTTAGTGATTACCCTGAAAAAAAGGCACAAACACTTTCATGACTCATATTTGTGCTTCAGTTGAATTCTCTCTTCCATGCTATAGCTGTAATTTAAAACATTTGCTTCACCCTGAGAGGAAAAATGAAGATGTTTGAAATAAAGCACTGCTGCAGAACTTACCCCTATAGGGTACACACAAAAACTCCACCACCAGCAAAGGCTGAATTCTGATCATGGCTCTTCCTTGGGAAGAGCTGTATTCATCTTCTTATTTTTAATTCTTCTTTTCTTTTACACTAAATGCTTATACTTGGTCAGCTATAAATAGCTAATATTGCAGTATAAATAGTTAATAATATAGATCAACATTTTGGTGCTATGGGGACTGCCTTATATTTTTGCCCTAATATAGTGATGTTCTACAATGGCAGGTCTTTCTTAATGTTTTCATAATGTGAAAGGTAAGTGCTGATTATATAAATTAATAAGTGGAGGGGTAGGGTGACAAATGACTTCTTGACAGTAAATTGGTAATGAAATGATAACTGTTCCTTTGTGTTTAACATGACTTGCTAAATTAAATGGGGTTTTCTGCAATTTCACCATGACTCTGCAGAGCACCACACAGGTTATTCCTGCTTTAGCCAGTGTTCCTTACCATCCATGTGCTTCTTTGTAAAGCATTTTCTACATCCTCAAATGCTATAAAAAGCAACAGTTCCATTGATAGGAGCTGACCCCACCACTGCAGCTTGTCTGTTTTATGCCAGGTGTGGTCCAGGACATGGCACTGCTTATCAGTATTGCAGAAATGAGTTGAAATTGAACGAAAATTCCTCTTCCAAGCAATTCCTTTTGAACCTCTCCTCTTTCTTTCTTAGATGATTTCTTCATCTTTCCTCATCTCTTATTAGAAGACAGTGTTGCTTTCTCACCTCCAGCATACAGAATGAAGAAATCTCTGCCAGGAAGATGTGGGGAAAGCAAGAGTTGGGAAATTATTTTTAGAGGCAGAACATCAGGTAAGTTATACAATGACTCTATCAGTTTATATAGGTACTCCCTGGTGGAAAAGATACCTAATAAAGGGCTTTAAACCTTGTTGACAAAAGCTTGAACAAGATTGAATGGCTGGAAGTTAGACAAATTCAACCTTGAAACAAGGTATAACTTTCTGGCAGACAGGGTAATTAAACACTAAAAGATTTCCAGCAAAGGTGAGGGTCTCACTACTGCTGGAGGTTGCAAGGCGATATCACACAACTTCCTAACAGATGAGATTTCAATACAACCTCAGAGCAAGTATGGGCAAGAATGATCCCCTCTCCCTCTCATGCTCAAACTGGCCACATGGAGATAACTGGGCACTTGGAGATTGGGATTTTTTTTATTTATTTGACTGTTTGAGGGTTGGGGCTTGTTTTCAAAATTACAGACTTGCCATAACTGACAAAAAAGTGCCAAAGATCTGGCTTCTAACCAGACAGAGACAAATATTCCTAGATACTATGTATTTCTGGCTTAAATACACAGAACCATATTGATTAAGGAAAGAATTTCTCATGTCCAATTGGAAAAAAAAATAGTTAAAAGATGGGAGAAAGAACTACTTTTACTAATTGTGATCAACTAGGCACGTCCCATTTAATGAACTCTCCATCATCACTGAGGCCTCACACGTACTTGGCACTACAGCTTGTTCTTTCTGTGTTATGCCTGTGGCATGCAACTGCTACCCCTGAAGACTTAAATTCTTTAATCTAACAAAAAGCATCATTTAAACCATGAAAATATTTGTGTATCAACAAAAACTGAATAGACCATATTATACAGGAGATCAAACTAGAGGCTGTTATGGCACTTTCCTATCTTAGAAGGAATTACTCTTAAGAAATCAAGGATCAATGCTGTTTTCCTTTATCACAATATGAGTTTTGATACCAATGCCAACAAAATTCCTATATATGCACAGGGATATTCAAACCTGCCACCTTTGCCGGTAGCTATGAGTTCAAGAACTGCTTGAAAAGCTCAAACAATGCACAATGCAGCTGTCCTCTGTGTTACACAGGGATTGCTGAAGGTAAATTGGAGCTTTTGGTTGCAAATAAGCTGAGTAATGTTTTAACTATTATACTCCAATTATCTATGCTGCTTTTATTCACACAACCTGTTACCATATCACATCTCTGCAACACAGGCACTTATTCCCTATGAAACACCCATAATTCTGGTACCATAATGCTTTCTCCAGAAGGAACCTATCCATCATGGTACCTTTTCTTCCCAGGCCATACATAACAGAAGCTATTTGTAATCTAGTAGAATTATGGCATGTGGGATCCACATCCAAGTGCTGTTATTCCTCTTATCTCACTGTTTTATTTCCGTTTTGAATAAATGGCAACATCTTGACTGATTCTATTTGATCACAGAGCATGGGAAAAACAGTGGGACATGTCACTATGGTAATCATGGCAAATACACAGTGATTTCTGGAAATGTATTAGACATCTCACTGCAGGCTGGCTGCAGCTTCACAACTCAGCTGCCAGCTGTCTTGGAAAGCTGAAGCAGCTACCAAGCTAATGTTAAAGTAGATTCTGTGGCTACACTTGCTGTGATTCTACCAACAGCTGCTGCTCAAAGAGTGGGGAGGCCAGTAAGCAGTTGCTTTGGAGTAACTGTTCCCAGATCATTCAGAAAAAGGTTTTCTCCAGGTTTGTGAACAAGTTTTGTTGAAAGAGGATTGTGTGGCAAAGAGTAGCAGGGCTGAGATATTTCACAGAATCTTTTAGGTTGGAAAAGACCTTTAAGATCATTGAGTCCAACGCTTAACTCAGCACTGCTAAGTCCACCACTAAACCAGTCCTTAGGTGCCACATCTACACATCTTTTAAATACCTCTAGGGATGTTATTCCACCACTTCCTTGGACAGCCTGTTCCAGCGCTTGACAATCTTTGAAGAGAAAATGTTTTTCTTACTATCTGGTCAAATCCTCCCCTGGTGCAAGTTGAGCTGCGCCCTCTTGTCCTGTTGCTTGTTCCTTGGGAAGAGAGACAGACCTCCACCTGGCTACACCCTTCTTTCAGGCAGCTGTAGAGAGTGATAAGGTCTTCTCTGAGCTTCCTGTTATCCAGGATAAACAATCTCAGTTCCCTCAGCTGTTACTCATAATATTTGTGTTTCTGACCCTTCACCAGCTTTCTTGCCCTTCTCTAGACACTCTCCAACACATCACTGTCTTTCTTGTAGTGAGGGCCCCAAAACAGAATCCAGGATTAGAAATGCAATCTCAGCAGTGCCCAGTACATGGGGACAATCACTGTCCTGGTCCTGCTGGCCACACAATTTCTGATCCAAGCCTGGATGCCTTTTGCTTTCTTGGCCACCTGGGCACACCTGGCTCATGTTCAGCTGCTGTCAGCCAGCACCCCCAGGTCCTTTCTCACAGGGCCACTTTCCAGCCACTCCGTCCCCAGCCTGTAGCACTGCCTGGGGTTGTTGTGACCCAAATGCAGGACCCAGCACTTGGCCTTGTTGAACCTCACACCACTGGCCTTGGTCCATCAGTCCAGCCTGTCCAGATCCCTCTGCAGACCCTTCCTGCCCTCCAGCAGATCAACACTCCCACCCAACTTGGTGTCACCTGCAAATGGACTGAGAGCACACTCAATCCTCTCCCCTAGATCACTGATAAAGAGATACTAGGCAGAATTGACCCCAGTCCTGAGCCCTGGGGCACACACTTGTGACCAGACACCAGCTGGAGGTAACTGCATTCCCCACCACTCCCTGGGCCTGGCCATCCAGCCAGTTTTTATCCAATAAACAGAGCAGTGGTTCAAGCCATGAGCAGCCAGTTTCTGGAGGAGAATGCTATGGGAAATGGTGTGAAAGACTTTACTAGAGTCCAGGTAAACATCTACAGCCTTTCCCTCACTCACTTAGCTCACCTTGTCATAGAAGGAGATAAGCTTGGCCAAGCAAGACATGCATTTCATAAACCCTTACTGGCTGGGCCTGATCCCCTGGCTGTTCTGTACAGAGGTCTTTTGAAGCAGATATAAAGTGAGTTTCCTGAAGAGCCTGGATCAGCACAGCACACTGACAGACTATTCATTTTGGCCTTGTGATCCCAACACACCTGCTTCCAGGACATGGGTTTGTCTCAATCTAAGGAAGACAGAACTAAATAGATCAAGCAAATTATGTACCAAATAATGTTTATCTCCAATGCCTGGGCTCACTAGATCTGCTATAAATTTCTCCTCTCTAAACATCTAACATATGATGAAATAAATGCTGTCACTGTGGAGAGGAAGGTTTGGATCCAGAGTAGATTGCATCATATTGGCTGTTCTTTCTCACCGGACAATTACTCTGCAAACAGAACCAAATCTGAAATCTGTCTGGCTCTAATAACCATAAAGTTTTATGGCACCAGTAGCCTCTGAGTCACTCATCTGTTTCTTCCCAATCTATATCTCCCAATATCCACTATTCAAACAATAAAATGTGAGAACATATTTGCATATTATGCCAATTTCTAAATGAGTAGGCCTCATCAGTCTGACTAATGCTCTGGCTGAGCTTACATACTTTGTACTGAAGAAGTTTTTCACCTAGTGCTGTATCATAAAAATGCACAAATCATATCCCACAGCATGTTGACAGTTTGCATGTTACAAAATGCATTGCAGAGTTTTGTACTAGGATTTTTCCTCTGGTCCAAACCACAGCATTCAAGAACTAAACATGCATTTTTAGGGATCCTTGAAAATTTGAAGAGATTAAACAACATCAGTAAGAAAAGAGTCATACAGTGCTGTTAATCTGAACAATTCTGAACAATGATTGCAAAATTCCTTGTCTTTTTGGTACACATCCATGGGACATCTACATCAAAGTGCCTATTATGACTCTGAATTCACAGAGCCAAGCTGCTTTGCTGTTCATTCCAGAGTGGTTGTCAACAGTCTTCTCATTTTGCAGCACCTTGCTGGGGATACTATGTCAAGCAGTATCAGCATATACCACGTTCACTCTCCCAACCAGTTCCTCTTCTTCCTAGCTACATGAAAGAGTGCCCCATCCTTCATGAAAGGGCTACCAATACAGAGGTTCATTCAGTTCTTACCCTGCCCACACTTTGGTCCTATTTCCTCAGACATTCCACCTGTCATCTTAGTGTTGTATCAAGAGGTAAGACTCCCTTAAGTGGTGATAAACAGGGTGCATTCACAGGTACATGGCAAAAAACAAGGGGTGAAGAAAATCCTTGCTGTCAAGACAAGTGAAAAAAAAGAAAGAAGAGTTGCCCACAATTTTGTTCACTTTCAAGTTCTGGCAGTGAGCCCACAGGTCCCCTAGGAGCAGGATTTTCACTGAAATCCTGGCCTTTAGCAAACCTGATGGGGAACATTAGACAGAGCAAAGAGGGTATGTTTTGAAAAACTCCCAGCAATCCCACAGAGGTGAGCCCAAATGGGATGAATTCATCTCTGGGAAGCCAGAAAGAAGCCCAGGGATAGATTAAAAAGAACTCACCATATCCTTGTTCATACTAATAACAAGAGCTGCCTGTCTTAGGGTTTGCTAACAGACTGTTCCCAGTGCCCTTGACCTGAAACTCACTTTACTTTTGACATTTCCTGAGCAGCTGGCATTAAACAGAGGGTTTCTTTATCTGGGCTGCAATACTTTACTTTATCCTTTGTTGATTCTCATCAACTTCATCACACTATACAATGTTTGTGGATTAATGTAAACTCTATGAAGATTACTGATAGCATAAACTGGTTGAAATTACTTCAGAAAAAAAATGCTTTAAATTACAGAATGATCTTTGCAAAGAATATGTTTCTGCTAAAGCACTATTTTAAAGCTATTGTTAAAAATGCAAAGCTTTTTTGTTTATACAATCCTAATAGAAAAGAAGCATTAGAAAGTTTGCCTTTTTTTAAGTAAATTGAAAGAAGCTCTTTGTTTCTAAAAGAAAGAAGCTTCCACTGAAACAATAACATTAAAATTTTGGAGGTAAATATAACTGTTATTTTCCATGGAAATAGATTTGATTTTTTTTTTTAATCAGATGCCACAGAAATGAAGAAAAAAAAATTACACTTTACTATTTTTCCTTTTTTTCCTCCTAGCTGCTCCTGCTTTCTGAAGATTCCCTCCTGCTCCACCCTGGCCACACACCAACCTCCCACTCATCACGCACCAAAATTTTCCCTTTCCTCATTCAGCTCTTTCCTTAAGAGCTGCTTCTTTTGTGAAAGCTTTCTGCATCATTTTTCTCCCTGTTGGTGACTCCAGACCTCCTCACACTTGAACTATTGTCCAGTATGTATTGTATCCATTTGAGTCAGGTTGTTAGGTCCATACCCCAAAGGCCTCCAGCCCCTCCTTCGCCCCTCAGCGCACAAACACAGCAAAGGGAATTATAAAATCTTAATCAGGAGAACTCAGCAAGGTTCCTCCTGAGGAGCTGCCTACAAAATGTCCTGGGGAAGATGCAAGGCTTGCTGGAGTTTAGTCTCTCTGCCCTGAAGGTTCAAGCACCATTTTGGTGAAGTTTGGAGCAATGCATGACGACAAAAGCTGTGCTGCAAACATCATTACAAGAGTTTTCCACAACCTGACAGCAGACTTACAGAAAGAGCTTGGCTGTTGCTGGTTGAATTTCTTGTGATTCCTCAATAGATAGCATGGGACAGATGCTAAGACCATTTAAACACTGGAAATATGGATTTGTTTAAATTGCTTATATGCTTAAGAAGTTGTTTGCTGCCTCTCTGCTGACTATTTAAGCTATCCCAAATCTCATGGTATGTGCAGGATGTATTTGTGTAGATGTGGGAATAACACCTTCCAATGCCTTGGACACAAAGTATTGTACACAAAAATGAAGATCAATAAATGAAAAGCATAAGCCACAATTATTTGGCTCACAAAAACATGACCTACATTTCCTGCAAGTGTAAACTGTTAAGATATCTTTTGTTTTAATGTATGTTGCAGGGAACCACTGCCACCAAAAAAAAATTAATACATCCATATGCACAAATTTTAATACTGTGTTTTCAGCTAAACATATCTCAGACATTTCTCAACTTTAAGCACTGTGGGTTCTCTAATTCTATAGCCTGAAATATTTTTTAAATGGAATTTGATGAAAGCTCTTTCAGAAATGGGTGGGATAGACAATACAGTTTTTCCTTAATAATTTTCTTCAATAGAAAACATTTTAATAATAGAAAATAATAAAACATAAGAATGCTTGCAACTGAAGCTCTTAGGGACTGCCTGATGGCCAGAGCTCACCATAAGTATTTTCTTCTCCTATACGCAGTGTTTCACAGACTTTCTTATTTTTTAAGTGCTCATTGGTTTTTGCACAACAGAACATTTTGTTTAACAATCCTAGAAACAAGGCATTGTTCTACTCTGAATCACAGGAGGGTCAGATGTATTTCGTCTCCATCTCAGAGCTCTTACTCAAGTATTTACTTCTCCCAGAGGAAGAATCATGAACTAGTCAGGATTTGAGGTGCAAAAGGCATAAAATTCCACAATACAAAATAAGTAGAAATTAATCAAATTGCTCAGTAATTTCCTTGCTGAGTAAACTGTTTAGTGTGGAATTCTCTGAAGAACAGGGCTTTGAGGAGGAGCAGGGCTATCTCTACTCACACATCAGTGATGAACCTTCAAGGTACATAGAGACCTCTGCTGAGGTCAATATTTGGACAGCTAAGGTCTGGCCAAAATTACACCATCTGATTCAAAACAAGGATCAGATTCATTATTTTATGCTAGAATTAAGAATTTTTCAAG
The DNA here is from genome assembly GCF_009819885.2 of Catharus ustulatus. Classification (NCBI taxonomy): domain Eukaryota; kingdom Metazoa; phylum Chordata; class Aves; order Passeriformes; family Turdidae; genus Catharus; species Catharus ustulatus. The sequence continues at coordinate 8,667,009 of NC_046221.1, read as the reverse complement.
TCACATTTGTCCATGGAGACTTGACACAGAAAGGATTGAAACAATTTGCCACTAGTTTGAAAAAAATACCCCAAGCAAGCCTAAACTCTGCATAAGCACAAGAGAGGTGTCTCTTCTGACATCAGTATTCATTAGGTATAGGAAAATATTATCATTTCTGTAGCATAACATCCACTGTACTTCTTATTCCAAGAAGATTAGGGGAATTAAATGAATTGTAGCAACCTGTGTATTCAGGTATGAAGCAGCAGAGGCTTTGTTCAAGCAAGAGGGGGGCATTCCAGCTGGGGAGTGATCTTTGGGGAACAAGATCCAGTTTTGCAGGGAAGTGAAGCGGGCATGTTACCGCTGTGGCATTTGCAGGGAAATCTCCACAGCCAAAGGCTTCTGGCACCACTGCCAGAGGCCTGAGCCACGGCACCCTCGCCCATGGAAGGTCTTGGGGCAAAGGTATCCTTGAGGAGGGAATAAAAGCCAGCCTGGCTGCTGCGTCCCTCACGCTCCGAGGGGACAATTTCCTCTCCAACTGTTAGAAAATACCACTTCTGGTGTTTGTATCCTATTTTGTCTCCGAACCAAAGAGCGGGGGAAAAAATAATACCCCAGCGGGTCACGGAGTTCAGTGAAAAATCCTACAAGCTTTTCCTGAACAAATAACAGATAGTGACCTCTGGCCTTGCCTTTGCATGAGAATTGCCATCGGCTTCGGGAGCCGCTGCTGCGGCGGGGGACGCGCAAACGGCAGATTCTGATTTAAAACTGATTTCCCCTCCAGCCCCCGATTTTTTTTTTAACTATTTTTTTTTTTTTTTAAGAACCTAGAAGAAAAGGGGGGTGGGGGAGGTGGGGGGGGGAGGCCTGGCAGCTCATCTGCATTACAGATCAGGCCCTCTTTGAGCAAACCAAGCATCCATAATTCATTACATGTTTCCTGCAGGGCCTGGAGACGGCAGAGCCTCCCTAGCAACAGGGCCATGGCAACAGCGCGCGCCGCTCGGCCAATCCGCGCGCGCCTTGCAGCGCCGCCGGGCCAATCAGGAGGCGCGACACAACGGGAGGGCGGGCAGCGGCGGGGCGGGTTCTGAGGGGATTGGGAGGTTTGGGGAGAGTCCGTGCAATTCTTCAATTCTTAACCGGGAGTGTTGTGTAAAACTGGGAGAAATTTGAGGGGGTTGAGCACTAGGAAGCGGTTTATTTATCTGCTTGTTTGTTTATTTTTAGGGTTTTTTTTAAAATATATTTTAAAGCACCTTCACCTTGAGGATTTCTCAAAGGAAAAATGTCGTGTATGCACCTAGAACAAAACCTCTGTAAATGTATCGAAATTTATCCCCCCTCTTTCTTATTTTTTAATAACAAATATTCTTCAGTACGAATCGCTGTGTAATTTGGAAAACAGGATTTTTTATTTGGTCTTCGAAGCAGAAATGCTCTTCGAGAGCGTGCTGTACTACTCCAGAAATGACACATCACTTTTAGAGAATCGGCTTAAAAATCAGATTATTTTTCCCTCCACTGCACCCTCCAGCAATAACCACTGCGTTGTGGCTTTGCCCTTCCAAGCCCATGGCTTGTTTTATCACAGGACACAGTCTTTGCTCTCGGGTGACATAAGGGAGAACGAAAAAAATGCAAGCGACAGAACAGTGGCGGAAACAACCCAAAAATTTGCTGTAGTAGAACTTGTACCTGGAAACAAAAAGTGCTGAAAGCGTTGAGCCTCACCACATGCAATTCCTTTGTGGAGTTTTGTTGACTCTTGGTGTAGTAATGCTGCACACACAAAAATGTGTAATTTCCCTTCTTTGAGGGGAAGGAAAGGGATTGAGCTTTGTTTAGATTAAATAAGAGCAGTGAAGGCAGAAAAGCTTGTTGATCGCTAAAGGCACACAATGGTAGCTTACTGCATCCATCATGTTCTATAAAGTAGTATCATTTTTCTCAGAATGGCATAAGGAAATAGCTGCTTTTGATGTATTTGTGTTTAACATATATTTTAAAAGAAATACGTGATGTCCATGTGGGTGCAGAGGTCTGTAAATCCTAGTATAAAACTGTATCTTTTATCTTCGGGGAAAAGGAAAAGCAATCATTTATCCAAACCTGAACATTGCACTTGAAGCTGAGATACTGTGGGTTATCTAAGTAACCCCTCAACCTAAAAGCTGATCCCAAATTCCACTCTAATGCATATGTTGCTCAGATAGTGAGAGCAGAGATCAGAAGATTTGCTATGGATGCTTCAAAGTACATTTTGGGACCCAGTGCCCCATATTGAACTTCAAGAGATGATGCATAAATTGAATAAAGGCATGAAGGCTGCCAGGGGAAGATTGAAAAATACATTCCAATCTCCCCTCATATATTTTATAAAATGTTGCAAACTACCTGCCTTTTCAAGGCCATGCCTTCTGAGATTCCACAAATGAAAAAATACTGTATGGCTAACTTTTTTGATCTGATAAATGGCTGAGAATTCTTCTTTATCTTTCCTTTCTTTCAACAAATTAGTACGACTAATTACTGTGTTTTGTGTTCAGAAGTGGCAGCTTCCCCCTTGTTTGAAGAGAGACTGTGTTAGGATTTTCACAGCAATATTTTGCAGCAGACAAACCTGAGATCAAAATATTTATTTTACCTTAAAAAACCCTAACAACAAATAGTCTGAAAACATAATTAATGTCCGTATTTTTTTCCTCTTGTCAAAAATGATCAATTTAGCAATTTCACATTTTGCTTGCAATTAGACACAAATGAAGATTTGAACATCAGGCCTGTGACTGTTCATTAGAATCATTTAATGAATCCTGTGGTCTGCATAGTTAAAAATCAGAAATTGCCTTCCAAGATGGTGAAGTTGTCCCATACCTTTATCCTTAACTTTGACAGATTCCACGTCAGACTGGAGGCATGCTTACTGTGAAAGGCACAGTGCTCTCTAATGAGCTGTTACAATCACACAAGTTAGCTAATGAATTTCTTATCCTCTTATGTGGATAAAAGTTTCTGTTAGAAGTCAAAAGATCTCCACTTTTTAAGTGGATTTGTATTTGCCTTTGGGGAGGGAGGGGAGGAAAGGATACTGCAATGAGTGAAATTCTTTGTATTTTTCTATACAGACAGCACTGGCAATAAAGAAACCATCACCATTAATAAAGAATCTTCACATGCTCCATTTGAAGTGTGGAATGCTTCATGGATCCACAGGCACAGGTGGAAATAGGAGCTCACGCTTGAACGAGTCGAGTCTGTGCAGGAGAGAGGACCCTGTACCCCCCCAGATCCTTGAATGACTCTGTGTGTGGGAGGAAGGCTCAGTGCTGGCAGAGCACCCCCACCTGTGCCACTGCAACAGTGTGTGCAATAATGAATGTCACTTCATGTGCAAAATCTTCATTTGTAAGGGGGCTTTCTGGTGTGCTGATGAACATCAGTCCTGAGCTTCACAGTGGTGAGGTTGTAGAGTAACAATATTGCACACTTAAATGGGGATCTTGAAGCATTTTGTAACCATTTACTGCTCACACCTCGCAGCATCACAGAGATATATTTCACCTGGGCCATAAAAACTGTGTTGTTCCACGTTTAAGTGCTATTGCTTCTGTAGAAACTCTCTGTAGTCTCAAGAGCTGGAAGGGAAAGTCCTGAATTATTTCAGTAGAGACTGTGATGTGCAGACTGCAGTCCCAAGGCCAGGGGTGCCTTGAGAGAGAAAGGCAGGAAAGGAAGGGAGGCAGGGAGGAAGGGAGGGAGGGAGGGAGGGAGGGAGGGAAGAAGGAAGGAAGGAAGGAAGGAAGGAAGGAAGGAAGGAAGGAAGGAAGGAAGGAAGGAAGGAAGGAAGGAAGGAAGGAAGGAAGGAAGGAAGGAAGGAAGGAAGGAAGGAAGGAAGGAAGGAAGGAAGGAAGGAAGGAAGGAAGGAAGGAAGGAAGGAAGGAAGGAAGGAAGGAAGGAAGGAAGGAAGGAAGGAAGGAAGGAAGGAAGGAAGGAAGGAAGGAAGGAAGGAAGGAAGGAAGGAAGGAAAGGAAGGAAGGAAAGGAAGGCTTGATCATGTGTTTTAAAAGGAGTTTTGAATCTTGCCAATGAGTTCACATGGAGTTTCTGGGCATGTGCTAACTCATGCTGCTGAATTAGTTTCTCTCCTCATAAGCGGAGAATTATTTCCTCTACTCTTGTTTTAGGGGTACATAGGGAGTCTGCACATCTCTTTTGAGCAGTTTACTATTCATTTCATTTAAAATAATGAAGGCTGAAATTTTAGGATACCTTAACAAGGTAAAAGTATTTACTAGTTACATCTTAGGTCCAAATTATTTTTCCAAAGTAAGCAGCATTGTTTAGCTTATGTCCTTATGTAAGGACAGAAGCTCAGTCATGACCTGACTCAAAGCCCATGAAATTCAGCCAGAACACCTGAGTTATTTCGAAAGATTGACATCAGGCTCTAAAGGAGCCCCCTGCAACAATTCAAACCCCAAACAACAAGCAGGATAGGTGGTTTTATTTATTGTTTCCTGTCTGACAACACAGAACTCAAATTTTCCAGTGTATTTCACGTGATCCTTGCTTTCTTAAAGTACTTTATGGAACCTCATTGTTTTCCCCAAATTTTGGGCTGATGAGTAGGGAGAGGTCAGTAGATTTGCAACTGCAATGAGTGTCACCAAAACCTCCAAGTGGCTCAAAACCTGTACTTCAGCACTTCACTTTTATTTGGATTTTAAAGCTTTGCTCAGCTAATTCTACTGTGTCCCAGCAGCCTGGAAAATCCCCAGGAAAAAAAACCTCTGGGGACTGCCCTTTTGCTATTGTCTCTTTCCAAAAGGGGCCCAGGTAGTGACTTGTGAGTTCCCTCTACACAAAGCAGAGAGAGGAAAAAAGAACTAATCTCCCCAGCCCCCCGTGTGCGAGAGAAAGCCAGGCTCAGCAGCGTGTGTGCATCCCAGCGAGAGCGGGGCTGGGGCAGGATGACCTCCGGCTGCCTACAGCCACAAAGGGACCATGGCATTGACACAGCCTGACTGCTCTCCTTCGGAGGGGACAGATTGAGAGGAAGTGACCCTTGGTGCCCCCCTTCTGCAGGGGACCTTGTGAAATAAGTGTTGCTCTTCTCTTCCTTCCTTCCTCAGGCAGCTCAAAGAATTTAACGATGAGAAATCGCTCGCTTTTACTTCATCATTCAAAGAGCAAGCAATGAAGAGACTTTTTCCTTGAAAAGGATGAGGAGGAAGTGTAGAGGAGCTAGCCTTAACTATTTACTTCTGTCTTGGGAAATCCAAAACTGGTCCACAGGGTTCACGGATGACAGGGCAGCAGGCAGCAGCAGCAGGAGCTCTGGGTGAGGCTGTGGGAGTCTATTGGGGGTTGTTTTCTAAGGGGACTCATAAAATGATCCCTGCGGCCCCATTCCCAAGAAGCAGGAACATCAGGATGTTCAGAGCTGTTTAACACAACTCCCCAATGGCATCTGGTTAATTCCAAGTGAAACCCAGATGTGGGAGGACAAGAAGGATTCTGGAGATTGTGAAAAGGAAAAGGCTGATTTGGGGGAAAGGAAGCAGGAATGGTTAAGCCCGTGCCACAGCTGTGTGATCAATCTGTGGCCATCCATGCTGAAGTTCACAGTGCCAAAGTTTGAACCCAAGGGCCAGGTGGGTTTGAGCATCAAGGTCCTATGAGGGGCAGCTGGGGGTGTTCAGCCTGAAGAAAAAGGGGCATTATCACTCTCTATAACAGGAGAAGTTGTAACCAGATGAGGGTTGGTCTCTCCTCCCAAGTAGAAAGTGGTAGGACAAGACGAAATGGCCTCAAGTTTTGCCAGGGGAGGTTTAGATAGAATATTAGTAAAAGATTTCTTCAATGAAAGGGTTATCAAGCATTGGCACAGGCTGCCCAGGGGTGAGGTGGAGTCATCATCCCTGTAGGTATTTATAAGACATGGTAGATGTGGCACTTAAAGTCATTGTTTAGTGATGGACTTGGCAGTGCTGGGCAAATGATTGGACTTGATGATGTAAAGTGTTTTCCACCCTAATTCTGGGATTCTAGGATAAACATTTCATGTTCAGCCCTGGTTCACATCTGGCTGTTGAGGGGCAGTAGGTAAAGCACATGGACTCTCCCCACCCTCTTCAAAGGAGTTTTAAATGTCTCTCAGATGCACTTGGGGTAAGTTGGGGAGGGAGGGAATGACCTTTGGATTCTCCCTCCAGAGGGAACCTGAGAAAATGACCTTTTGGCCCTTAGCTCTGCAGGGGCTCGGGAGAGGTCGGGAGGAATGACTCTGGGTCCAATCTTGCTCACCACAGGGGCTAGGGGAAGGCAAAAGAGAAAGAACTCCAGGAATATGTGATCACGGGAATTTCTGTCATCTTCTGAAAAAGAGGCATGTTTACTTCATGGCCCCTGCAAGAAAAATAACCTGCCACTGAGAAACAAGCAAGTCCATTTAAAGCAAGAAAAAGCATCTACTCAGTGACCTAGAAATCAATGCCGAAAGTAAAAGCTGATAAATAAATAAATAAGTAAATAAAATAATCAGGGATGTCGCGCAAAAATCAAGGGGTGCCCTCTGAAGAGGTGTAATCAAGGCTCTGAGCCTTCAGTTGTAATGGTTTTGATTAAAGAAAGCTGTGCAGAAGTAATCTATTTTATTTTTAAATGGCCTGATTTTCCCTCGCTACTCTCTTGGAGGCTGAACCTAGAACAATTTGGAGGACATGAAGTGTTCAGTGAAAGAGGCAAGAGAAAAGGTATGCATTTAATAAAAAAGAAAACCGACAGCTGCTTATGTTACTTTTGGGGTTTGATGGCACACATTAAAATTCACTGAAAATAGCAGTGCTCTGGTAAAATACAAACATGAAATCCTGGCTGATCAAGCCACACAGTTCTGCACTTTTTCCACAAAAGCTGCAATATAGTTACAAGCACAGTTGTCACCTGGAGCTGAGGATGGGGCTCATCATGTGCTGTGTACCTGGGGGTTTATTTATTCTTTTTACTCTTCCCAAGATAAAAAAACTTTAAAACTTCCTTCCCACAAACTCTATATTTATTTGCAATTTTGAACTCTTCACCTGTTTCCATTATAGCTGAAAACTTCTTCAAGTGTGAAAATCTTCTGTTCTTATATAGGGTCAAATATATTTTCTTTGCTTGATAAATAAAGACAAATAGTAGAAAAGAACCTCAAAAGAATCCCAGCTTGGGTGGGAGGGGGGGAAGTTTACATTTTCTTCCTCAAGAAGGTCAGATGTTTATTCAAGCCTATCTGAGCCTTTTGAACAGAGCCTGGGCTGTGCTGGAAATCTCCTGAGAGCAGCGTTCCTCAGAGAATGGAAGGGAGGGCTGCCTTCAGAAGGGCTGGCCACAGAGTGGTCTGCTGGCTTCAGAGTCTGGCAGTGCAAAGGTGCACTGAAACACAGGGTGCAGAAAAAAAAAATTGAAATGCTGTCAATGCTTAGCTCTTTCCTATTTTTTTTTTTTCTTTCATTGTTAAAATAAGCTGCATAAACTATTAAAGCCTGGAAAATCAAAGGAAATCCAAAACTTCTACCAAGTGTGCAACTTTGGTTTGGTAAGTTACAAGTTTTAGTGGAAAGCCAGACCACATCTTCATTTGCCTGTGGTCAAGTTTTCAGGAAGATAAAGCATCTGATTGCAGTTGGTTTTCTTTTGACACCTCTTAATGCTTCAGGCTTACAATGGTGTTGTTTTCACATTGGAAGTTTGACATACAAACTAATGTACACAGAAAGAAAAACATCATTGTGTAACTTGGCCTATAAAAGCTTCAACAGCATGTTTACAGCACAGCAGAGCTGTTTAAAGCTGAAAATCTTAACACTCCTTCGTGGGAGGATGGCTGTGAACATGAGCACAGGCAAGATGCTGATGTCCTTTTTGCTAAGGTAGGCAGTAGCATTGGACAGTGCCTGCAGCCACAGATTCCTCTGCCAGGACTAGGGGCTGGAAATACTTCTCTCTTAATAAAATACAAGAGTCCAAACAGACCTGCAAATTACATTTTTGGGCTTGGAAATTATCTTTGGCCACAATGAATGGGCAAAAGCTTATTGTGTCCTCCAATCCCCAGTCATAATTAACATTTGATTTCTAAAAGTGTGGCAGTTTTGTATGTTCTTTGCAGGAGCAGCATGTGTTCTCTATTCAGAGGAAATCAAAGTTGTATGATGTTTCCATTTCAGCAGCATGCTTCAGAGAACAAATTTAGCCATTCAAAGCAGAGCTACTTTTAAATAATAGTGAGATAACAAGGAAATCCTGGAACAAAGGACCAAATGAAGTTACATTTCTCACCTGTTAAAATTACTTTTATAATATGCTGCCTGCTGCCTTAGCTTTTGAGGTCTGCAGGTAAAATAAGCAAAGGTCTAAACCAAAAGTTACTTAAGCCTTAATTTGTGTGGAATAATGTCATGGCACTCGTGGCCTTGCCTTTATCTGGACCATCCCTTTCCCAAAGTGACACTCACCCTCTGCAGCCATCTGGGAGCATCTAGCACAGGATGTGGCACTTTTTCTGCTGGGAGACCATTTTACATCTTTTAAAAAAACTTTTTACCAGGTACTTATGCATTGGTGTGCTGTCCAGTCTGAGGGACAATTATGGGATAGCACACCAGAAGTAATTTATAAGGCCTGTGGTACCCTAAGTTTACCCCAGTCATATTTGCATAATTCTGAACCATGCTAAGTAGGCACATCTTTGTGTTGCTCTTCAGGAGAAAATTTACTCCATAAAGATGAGGAAAAGCTGAATAAAATTTGATTTATCCAGAAATAATGTCCTTTTTTGTCCTCTTGAAGTCACAGTTTTTTATGTAGTAGCAAGAGACCTCTTGCCAGAAGGAAAAAACCAGTCAGCTCTAAGAAACACAGTCACTTGAATTATACTAGAATTCACCACATGATTTTCCACATCAGTGTGGTGTAGAAATGCACTGCACAAATCCCCATGTTCATTAAGGAGGGAGAAGTTGCTTGGGGTGTCACCTACAAAGCTCAGATTTGGCTTCAGCAAATGTTTTGTCTCTTGGTTTGTGTCCCAGGCTTGTTAAGTTCATGTGAACATTTTACAGGTTATGCAGGGCTCCCTGGAGCTCACATTCCATGTAGATGAAATGTAAATCCACTGAGTTTTTGCCACTGATGATGAAAAATGTGTTTAGTAGATTATTATTAAGTGAGAAAAAGCAATGTGTGATGGAAATCCGTGTCTTTGACACCATTAAAATTCTTTCTGTTAATATTGATGAGCAGTGGTTGTAAGTCTTGTGTGCATTTGTGTGAACAGGATGAAAAATAATAAAAAGATGACTGGAATCACAGAAGTGCAGGGATGCTAATACAACCACCATTCTTGTAAAGGGATTGGCTGCCATGCCCCTGGCATGTGTTTTTTGCCAAAATACCACTGAGCAGTGTATGTTTGCTGGGTGGGTATTGTAACACATCCTAACACAAAACAGGGAGGGGGTATTCAGTGACACATTCTGATTAATTGGTTAACAGGAGCCTCCTCGTAGTCATTACAGCTATTCAGCCATATCACTTTTGAAATCTGAAGGCACAATTTTATCTGAGAGTCCATATGGCTTATTAGGAAACTGTGCATATAGAAAACTAGCACTATCCTGAACCACGATAATATTTATCTAATAGACCATTACAACTGGGAGAGAGTCAATATGGTCTCTCATTTGAGCATGCATTTTGATATGCATTCTACCTATCCAAACACAAGTCATTTACATTGCAAGCTATCTGTCTGGTAAATCCATGTTTAGGTAATTCTTATAACGGTGGGCCTTTTTTACAAGAGAGATTATGAAGATGACTTGAATGTGTTGTAGTCCGTGGACTAATTTGGAAATTACTGAATATTTGCCTGATAGATTGTAATGGACTCTGATGGAGCTGTTGGCTTTTATCAGCTAAAACCGTATTTTGGTATGTAAGCAAATTTGAAAAAGCAAAATATTTGCAGAATAATCAACCAGGCTGCTCTGTTTGACTTGCAGCGTTCTCCGTGCTTTGAGCCACCAGGTTGATGGAAGGAGGGACTGTCTGCTACCAGGGCACAGAGCTGGCAGAAATGAGCCATTACTGTAAATTCTCTCGTGTCCCTTCAGCTCTGAGCAGCCTGAGAGTGTGGAGAGCAGATTGCTGCAGGCTAATGGCTGAGGACAAAGTGAAGGGGTGACTCTGCTCACTTAATCCCATACAGCTCTGCAGAGAATATCCTATGGTGAAGCCATACTTGCCCAGAGAGATCCCTGGCTGTATGGTTAGAAAGCCTTTAACAGGTTAGTTAAATAGGCTTAATCATCCTCACACTCTCTGTGTTTTCTGTTTTATTTTTCAACTGGAAAAGCAAAGGAAAATAAAGAGAAAAACAGAGAGAAGGCAGAGAGTATTGGAATATGGAAAAACGGCAACTAGATATTGTTTAGGTTTTATTTCAGTTTGGATACTGTTCAAAGTGAAGGATCAGAAAAATTTCAAAGAGCACGGGGTTTTGTGAAAAATACACTCAAAGAGATTTTTTCTTTTAAGGCAGCATTTTTGGCAAACCCCAGCCAAGAAAATTAAGTCTTCCTGAGGAAGGATTGTCCAAAATCACAGTGGCCCCTCAGCATAAGCTCAGAAAGGCAGTAAGAGGGATGAAGGTGTCTCTCCTCTTCACTGAATGTAGAGGGACCCCACGTGGCTGGTGTAGACTATGTGCCTGCTTCCTAAATGATTCCAGTTAGGGGAGTTGCAACCTACTCAAATTCTGCTTTTTAACCAGATCATGTCATTGAAGAAAAAAGGAAAAGCACTCAGGCAGCACCAGCCTTTCCCACAATTTTCCATAAGTTATCACAGCGGATCTCCCCACATATCAGTGTGCACAATCCTTTTGATTAAATTGATTTCAGTCATGTTTTTACCATCTCCAAATCATTCAGTGGCATTTCCAGAAGAGGCAGGAGGTGCTGATATCAGGTGGAGTAGAGAAGGAGTTATTCTGTGTTGGAATCACACAGAATAAGTGATGCTATGTGCTACAGTTTTGGTAGGTCTTCATGCAACTGTGCAGAGAGTTGCAGTTATTGTCATTATGAGACATTTATGAAGTCTAAACTAAAATTCTGATAAATAATGTAAACTGAAATGCAAATTTTTATCAGGTCTCATTTTTCTGGAGGAGTATCAGTAAAACAGCAGTTGACATGGTGCCAATAAGATAGTATAATTTCCTTGAAAATTAATTTAGATTTGATTACTGAGGGCCTGTTCTCAGCTGTTAAGCTGCTAGAACAGGCTTCAAGACCTACTAGATTGACTATATAACCCAAACCCTTCCTATTAGCTAAACAAATAAATATAATCCATATTCCTCCATAGCTATTAAAGAAAAAAGTTGCTGTGTGGCAAAAATGAAGGTGTCATGAAGAAACGAAGATTCTGAGCATAGAGCTTGAATGAATCACTGCACAGGTTTGTCTTAGTTTTAAGAAGAGGATTAAAAGGAATTGTTCTGAAAAGAAATGTGCTGATTTCTGTCCTGCTGAGTCTTGCCCATCTTACAAAGTGAATGAGGGGAGAGGAGCCTTTCCCCAGTATCCCTCATTCTGTTGATGCAGTACAAGGCTATCTAGGAAGCTCCAGGATGGTTCCTGTGTATTCTGCACACTACATTTAATTTCCATTGAAACAGCAACATAGACTCAACAATGCATCTTCCTGAGGCTTCCCACTTTTGTATTTCATCTGTCACCTCCAGTCTCTGTTCTTGCTCATCCTCACTTTGTACTGCCATCAAACCACAGTGATGGTTGTGCCTGATGTTCTCAACAATATTTCTGTCTCAAGCCCATCTCTGACCCTCTCCTGCTCTGGCCTTTAGCCATATGTGTAGCTTTTTTCTAATCAAACTAAACTGATACATACTTCTAACCATAGAATGATTCTACACACAGCCTCACATCATCCTTCTTCTAAGGAGAAGGGATTTGAAACAAATAGTTACTAAGTTCAGGAAAATAGCATTTGCCCTCAGTGAGGATGGCCCATATTTGAAGCATATGTTTAAATGCTTTGCAGAATCAAAGTTCCAGTCAGTCGCCTACGTGCCTCAGTTTCCCCAGGGGAGTTGCCATTTACTCACATTAGTGATGTGTGGTGAGCTCCCACCGATTGTGTGCTCATGATGTGCTTGGGAAAATGCCATTTGCTTTTCCAAAGGTCTGAATTGCCTCTCTTTAATTTTAACTGGTTTCATTTATAACCTCCAATGTTCTTTCCCTGTAGATTGTGTCTGTGTGTGATTTCTTTATGGGTAAAATTAAAATGCATCAGGAAAGTTCCTGAATAACAAAATGTAGCACTCCAGCCACCTGGAGTTTTACTCTATTTGTATGCCCACTCCTGCTTCAGTGACTCTTTCAGAGGTTCCCACTCACAGCTGCAGCTAAGCAGGCACGTCTAAAGGTGACAGATTGAGAATATATGTTCAAGTGTATGTATAAGTGCATATATAGATTTCCATTCCTCCTTTGCTACTTCCTCCTGTTCACTGATGTTAAAATCACACACTTGCAATTTAAACCCCACCATACATTGTTGCTTTGTAAAATAGTAAAAATATTGCTCACCTTCATCCCTTCCCTTTCACAGAATTTCACAAACATCATTTCCCTCACTCCTGTTTGACAAGGGACTCTCATAAAGCTAGTGATCCTCTTCTTTGACCATATCCTCGTCATCCCAGCAGAAGTATTTCCTGCACCACACCATTCCCATGTAGGTCTAAGCTGACAGTTGACTAGGAAGGCTTCAGATCCAAATCAGACTTCCTGACACAACCGATATGTTCTTCACAAGACTCTGTGGAGTGTCATGGCTTGTACTGCATTATATTTACCTGAAAAATTCAGAGTCTGATCAATACTGGTAAAGGTTTCAAAGCTGAAGGCACTCACACTGGAGAGGGGGGAGACCATGATTCTGGGCTTACGTTTTTACATCTGTTTACTTCAACCACCCTGGTGCTGCTTTTGTGTTCACTTTCTTTGAATATTCATGTGATTGAATTCTGTGTCCATTAACATTCACAGAAAGTGAACCTCAGAGCTGCACATATATTTGCAGAAGCAGCGGTTTACATTTGCACACTTAGGTATTCATAGCTAAAAGCACTCACTCGAGGAACAAAATCACTACCATTTAGGCAGCCAGTCCCATGCAAAACTGTTTATTACCCACAAAGAACTGATTTTTGATCCTGCTATAGAATTTTTTTTGCTTGCTTTTAGAAAAAATTGTGTATGTAAATCACTACTTTCCATACATTTGTGCAAGTAGAAGAAAAGCTTAGACAGATTATGTATTAGGAAGTATTTGTTTAGAATTTGGATACTCCTGCCACAAAAGCATGACCCCTAGTAGATCTTGGTGGTATGGAAACTATGACACACAGCTGAGCAGATACAGGCTTTTCAGCAGAGATGTTACACATCCACCTGACACAGTTAATTAAAATGTCACTTCTATAGGAGTAAAGGGAGATGAATGTGAGCCAAACAGCTGAGCAGAGAATTTTGTTTTGCCTTTGAGCAATTCACTGTAATTTTGTTTAAACACAAGGTTGGGGGCGGGGGGGTGTCCATTGTATTGATCAATAAAAAGCTACAGAATTTACCCTAAAAAAAAACACTGGCCTATTCAAACAATTTTTGTAACAACTTAGACTTATTGGTCCCAAACTTTCCAGCCTGTTCTGCACAGTGGCCTGGCACACTCTCATCCCTGCCAAGACCCCTTGTGATTTCAGTGGGAGTTATAACAATCTTGCCAGGAGGGTGTTTAGCATCAAAGGCTTCACTAAGTGATAACACGGGGTTAAGCCATGCTCCATCAGGGTATCTGAAGTAGCATGTGGTTTGTTGAAAACACACCCTAAATGCAAACACTGAGCTGGCACAAATGTCAGGAGCATTTGATGGTGTGTGTTGATGGCACAAAACTGGAAGGTGTTCCCAACAGAGGAGAACTGCTATGTGGTACAAGGAGGGATTGCATGGTGTTTCAGATGGAAATAATAGAAACAGGGTAAAGTTTATTCAAGGTGCAAATTATTAATTGATGCATTTGGAGCTAACACAGAAAAAATAGGTCCATAAGATGGGAGCTTATCATTGGACATGACTGAAAGGTCATGAGCTGATTGTGTGGCAGCTGTGAGCCACCAGCCCCAGGGCAGTTGTGAGAAGGTTGCCTTCAGCTGTACCAGGAGTGAAATTTCTAGGAGAGCTAAGGGTGTATCAAGGTAAGAGTCATGATTTTCTGGGCTGGTCAAATGGCTCACTCCTGCCCTAAAAACAGACACAAGTCTTGTGCCCTTTTCCTACACTCAGACACTGCTCCCACTATCTCCTGTGCACCATCTTTATTCCCAGTCCTTTCTCATGGTCTTCTGCTGCCTGTCAGTCCAGTCTCCTGATGGCCAAGGAACAAAAAATGTGGTTTTTTTGAGTGAATGATCTGCATCCACTTGCAGAGGGATTCAGAGAGCCACATACCTACCACATGGTTGATAACAAGAGTGTACAGCAGAGAGCAGAGATGGGGGAAAGGGAAAGAACTATGCACTGGTTCTACTGGGATGTGGCTCTTAGGTCAGTTTATCCCATTTTGGGGAACCTGCTGCCACAGTGGCAATGAGTATGGCTTTGTCTGAGAGGAGCATTGCACACATGTGATGGCCACACCAGGAGGGGTCTTTTGGTGGTGTCTTTGCAGAGCAGCCCAGGAAAGGAGGTTCAGACTGCCCTCACTGCCCTCCAGAGATGCTCCTGGAACAGCCAGGGGTTGGGACTTGCTTGCCAGCTGGAAAATGCATTGTGCCAGTTGGCAGCCTGTGTGAGAGGCTCTCTCTCAGCTCTCCAGTTTGTGATAGCAACTCATCAATGAAAAGCAGACTCCAGGGTCTGCCATGCCAGCACACAAGTGCTGCAAACACCATTATATGGTCCTTCTTGTAACCCTGTTAAGGTTTTTTTGCCCTCAGCTGAAAACCTGGTCCAGAACCTGCCTCCTCTACTCAGTAGAAATGTAGTGATTTTCAGCTAAGTGTATTTAAAACCAGGGTATGCTGGGGATCAAGTAAACTCAATGGCAAAACAAGAGAAGGCAATTAGCAGGATATATGGCCAGGCATTTAATTACTGCATTGAAAGCAAGTGGTCACAAGGATACAAATACAAAAGACAAATCTGCACAGGGATAGCAATGAGCTTCCAGCTCCTAGACTCCCCAAGAGCCTTTTCAGCTACCAGACCTAGGAATCAAGAGCTCCTGGAGACACCCTACCCTCCAAATTTCCCCTATTTCTATGTATGCTTGTATTCCTGGTGTTGTACCAGCTTCAGGAGCAGGTGACCTGAAAGATCATTTATCCAATTATTTAGGATTTATCCAATAATCCTTTCCTGGGCACTCCTTCAGCATCAGCATACACCATACAACAATTTATCCCTCTTTGTCACAGAGGCTTTGACACGAGTTCCACAAATGATGTCTGTCTCAGGATCCAGATCTGGAGCAATGAGAGGGATCCTTTCATCCTTTCCTGTACCATCACTGCAGGAGCTGTGCCATGCAGTGCTTCTCCCCCTGCAGATATTCCTTCACTGCTGTGCCCAAGAGTGCAGGTCCCAGCATCCTGTAAGTGGCATCTGCAAGGATCCAGTGCAGTGATGAGGAGTGCCAGGGAATACATCCAAGCCATGCAGGAGCATGAGGAGGCTGGGAAAGAGTGAGGGATGAGGTGTTTTCTGCCTTTCAGAAAGAGAACTGGGAAACAGGTCTGGGAAATAGAGCAGGAGGTGTGAGAACTGGATGATTTATGTGTATGTACACATGAGAAAATGAGAAGCAAAGTTTCAAACTGGCAATTCATTTGGGTTTTTTATTGATTATAAATTGAATCTCCAAGCTATAATTAATAACCTGAGCCTGAACCATACCTGTTATAGAGAGTTGCTAACACATCTCTATAAAATGTCTAGCAAGGCAGTAGCTAAACATAAATTCTGTGAAGCTTATGATTCTCAGCATGTTACCAACTTCCTATAAAGGCAGTCTGTTGTTATAAAACATGGCAGCAGGCATGGCCATGAAATGCTGCTTGAAAACATCTCTTCTAGCAATTGTTTTCAGTGTTGCTACACTTTTTATGTAGCCTCTGTTAGCTTTCCGTGGCCTATTTTCACCTCTTTCCTCTTTGCTCTTGAATAAAATAAATGCAATAGTCATAAGTGAAAGTATGTTCAAAGATCATTAATGTTTAATGTCTCTGTTTATGTCATAATTTGCACTTTTTCCTTTGGACACAGCTATTTATACCCACAGCTGAAAATTCAGCTTTGGGCTTGGGGCTGTGTGATTTGGGCTGAAGTGGCATTGCAAATTTTGACTTTGTGGATGGGGATTTTTGTATATACATACATATACAAAATTCTTTTGCTTTGACAGGCCTAAAAGGGGGCAAAAGCACCCAAATGCTTTTATCTCTTCTCTTACACATGACTCCAACAATAATATAATAATTTTCATTTTAAAGTGCACTAATGCCATTTTAATCATTTTTGAGCAACTAACATAATATAAAGGAAAGGATGAAATGGAATATTTGTGGCTGCAGAGACAGATATCATTATTCAAGGGTAGAAGCATGTGAAAGGGTAAAGGGGGTTTAAAGAGATACTCTTTTGTTGTACTTAACACTGATAAATGACATACAAGTCAGGATAACAGGGCAGAGCTCCTGTCAGGGAGACAGTGATAAATGTGGAGGCTGGGACAGAAAGGTCCACTAAACAGAAATCTGTATATGACATGTTGTGCATTTCATAGACTTGTCTGCATGGTCTAAGCCACAAAGTGTTCCTCTTGGCTCAAATTATGGCCCTCGAGCACATCTTATACAACCACTGAGCTCATGTTTGTTTTCCATTTCCATGTGGCAGCAAAGATCAATTCCCCTTAATCAGTGCAACACACAGGGCTAAAACCAGTGAGGAAAAAATGTTCTTTTGCAAATATAATTGATATCTCTTTCAGGCAAATCATTGTGTAATATGAAACAAAAAGCAAACAGATCTTTTTATTATTACTGCTGTCTCCTTTTTTAAAAAATGCCCACCATCATCCTGTTAATCAAAATATTTATTTAAGAGAAAACAAAATCTCCCATTATTCTTTATGAATGAAACAGAAGGTCTGTGATTTGTGCATTAAGCTTCCTACATCCCATGCAACATGACCTGTACTTCTTGAATGTCCTCAGCATCAAAAAGGATGACAGATGAGTGGAAACAGACAGAAAAAACATTTATGTCCTCCACAAGCAACTTTAGCAGCTCACAAAGGAAAAAACATCCATGATACTCATGTAACATTCACTGTGCCCTCCTAGCAGATGAGCAAGGCTTGTGCTTTCAGTAGGAGAGAATGCATGAAGGAGTCTGTGTGATACCAGCTAAAACCACAAGATTGAATAAAAGCAATTCTGCAGGACTGGTGGAGGGTTAGGGACTGATGGTCAGTCACTTTGGGCTCCTTTAGGGCACAGACATTCTGACTGCCACATTCTGCAGTCTCGCTGAGTGCCGTGAGTCTGGTGGTGCAGTGGAGAATTGCCAAGTTCTAGGTGGGAACACTTTCTCTGTTACAGCAGGCTGTGGATGTGTCACAGCTCAGGGGAAGCTGCCCTGTGTCTGTGGGTACCAATATCATGGGAGCATGGAATGGTTTGAGTTGGAGTGACCCTAAAGACCCCCTGGTTCTGAAGCCCTTGCCATGGGCTGGGCCACCCTCCACTCAGACCAGGGTGCTCAGAGGCCCATACAACCCAGCCTCAAATACTTCCAGAGATGGGGAATCCACAGCTTTCCTGGGAAACCTGTGCCAGTGCCTCACCACCATCACAGTAGAGAATTTCTTCCTAATAACCTCTTTTTAACCTACTCTCTTAGTTTGAAGCAGTTTCACTTGTTCTGTCATTGTCAGAAGTCTCTCTCCAGCTCTCTTGTAGCCCCTTTAGGAACTGGAAGGTGCTTTGAGGACTCCCTGGAGCCTTCTTTTCTCCAGACTGTACAACCCCAGCCTGTCTCCATGGCAGAGGTGCTCCAACCCTCTGATTATTGTCATCACCCTCCTCTGGACTTGCTCCAGCAGGTCCATGTGCTGACTCAGTTTAACAAAGATGAGTCACGAGGGCAGCATTGAAACCTGAATTTCAAAGTTATCCAGCTTCAAATCTGCAAGTGTCACCACTGGCTGCTTTTGTCCCTTGCCATCTCCAGCACAGCCCCAGGGAGTGATGTGGAGGCACATCTGTGCTCCAGGCCATGCTCACCTCTTTCTTACTGAATTTAGGGCTGGAAAAACATGGGAAAGAGCTCCCCTGTTCAGCACCATGCAGAGGAGACAGGGACAGCAACACAGGTATCTATGTTCACTTTTCTGCTGAGAACTCTCTACCTTTAAGGTCTTCTGGGGCTGTAGGAGGGATCAGCAACATTGCTGTAAAAATGTTTTATAGGGAAAAATTACTGGAGGCCTTCACTTAAGTGGCTTCACTTTCCAAGCACTCACCAAGTTCAGGAACAGGTTGTCCAAATTGTTCTGCAGAGGAGAGGGGGTAGAGACCATCTCTGCTACCACACAGCTGAGCTGAAATTCCAGGGAAGGGCTCCTGTGAGGATGGCAAATCTCAAGACCCTCTTATCAGTTATCAGTTATCAGTGTGGGAGGTGTAAGAGCCACAGATTGAACACAGTGAGGCCAGGCAGATGGGTGCCCACACAGAAGCTCTGAATTTGGGGGTGATCTGAAGAAGAAACAAGACCCTTTAATAAATCCTGCCCTATTTCAGCCCCCTGCTTTACAGGAGCTATGTTTAAATTTAATATAATACAGGAGCTATGTTTAAATTCAATATAATACAAGCTGCCCCTTCAAAGCATCCCTTTTCATAACACACTGCTCTGACACCACAGCTGACACAGTCCAAACAGATTGACTTGGGGAGGGGAGAGGGAGAAGGGAGGAAAATAATGTGCTGTCCCCCCACATGCTTCTTTCTGTCTCAATTTGCTACCTCTTGCAATGTGGGTGAGAACTGGCATCCTGATCAAGATAAATTTAATGTTAGTCCCCAGAATCAAAGAGTGCATTAAATAACAGACCTCACATCCATTATTTTAAAACTATATTTCAAGAGTTTCTCAATTTAAAATGCATTTCTACTACTGAATCAAAATACTGATTCCAGGCTAGAAAATTTTGCATGTTAGGGTAGAAGGAGAGAAATATGCTGCATTTTCCCATTTTTGACTATTACATTTCCTTTTTTGTTATTAAAATAGTAAAAAGGAAAGAATTTGTCAACTGTTAGCTGTTGTATATCTTGTTTTTTTCCATTTTAATCCTGTAAATTTTTGACAGGAACTGAAATAAGCTCTACAGGGATTTTTTGAAGAAGAAAAGTCTATTCAATAGTAATGTAAAATGCAAATTAAATATTTGTTCGGTGTTTAGTCATTCCTCAGAGACTAAAAGAAATTCTTCATCACGACCTCTATACTGACCTTCACATCAAATTAGAAAGTTATAGTGTTTATGTGGAACCATATACACTGTCCCTATTGTAAAGAAGAAATGAATATTTTACAGCAATTGCAATTTGTTTCAAGGATCATTTTCTGAGATCTCTGCTTGCTGAAGACTACAATTTACCTTTTTACAATTTCATTTAATGATCTGACATTTGAGACACTTCCTAATTAATTCTGTCTCTGCCTAAGCCAGCTGTGATAAATATAACCTGTGCATACAGGATTACATTGTCGCTTTTAGAAAATACATCCAGGGAGAAAAGGTGAAGTTTTCATGATGGGACATTTGTGTCATCCATGCAGGAAACGATGAAGGAGCTGCTGTGAAAGGCTGCACAAAGGATGAGAGCAGAGACTGCTTAGCACTTAACATTTTTCATGGTTTCAGTTGGTTTTTAGCACACAGAACCAGCTGTTTCAGAGTCTGGCATTTGTTGGATGCTCCTTTATCAATAGTTCCAGAGGGGAGCTCACAGGCTCGCTGTGGTCAGCGTGAGGCAATGCAGCAGGAACGTGGGGTGTGTAATCCCCTTGGGAAAGCACAGGGAATGTCCCAAGCCTGGCCAGAGCGTGGGCTGCAGCTCATGGCTGGGGCAGCTCAGGGATGCTGTGGCTGAAGAAGTCAAGCTACAAAAATGGTCTTTGCAAGCCAGCAATGGGGTCATTTTTAAAATGGCTTTGCAAGCAGCTGTGACAACTGATGACACAATGTAGAGTGACCACTGGTCCACCAGGCTGAGCAGATTCTTTGTTCTGTGTACAGTCACTCATGGACCTTTCTTATCAATCAGAATTTTTTTTTTTTTTAATTTTGTCAGATTTTTAAATCTGACAAACGCTCCTGGATACTGCCCAAAAATTGTGCACTGTGCGTGCAAACTTCTTCCTTATATCTTTACTTCCAAGTAAATATTTCAAGGGTTTTTTCTGTTTTTGATCAGTGGATGAAAGCAGGGATGTGAAAGGGAAGTTTTTCATGCTACAGAAGTAGAGCAAAAATATCTAGAATAAGATTATAACAGATCTTGAAATGTTCATTATTTGTAATATAACGGATCCTGCTGTGGAGGAAATAGTAATTTCAACAACTGGAATAAGTCTAATACTTCCAAATTTCTGTTCCTATGGTAACTTTAATAAATATTCTTTTCAAGATAAATTTAGGTACTCATGAACACAAATGCTTCCTGCCTTCTGTTTCAGACAAAAATAGAATCATGTTTGCACAGAGATAAGTTTTAGACGCATTTGGCATATATTCCCCAGATTGCCACTTTCTTGGTGACTATTATTTTTTTCTGGAAAAGTAGCAGAAAGCCATAAATACTACTTCATCTAGATTAGAGAAATTGTGATTGAAATAACAGGAGTAGATCTAGTGTGAAAAAGGGGAAATTCTGCAGCATCCAGCGACCCAGAATGAGATAATTTCACTTTTGCTGTGGCTATCACTCACAGAACCCTCAGAAGCAGGAGCAATCTTTGGCCTTCAGAGATTATTAGTTTGCCTAAATGTGTCTGGTCCTGCAGACTCGAGCTATGGCTGTTCCCCACTCATTCTTGGAGTCTTTTCTTGATTCTGAAAGCAGGGCTTTGCCAGAGCAGGAATTCCAACATTATTTCCCCGTTGTTAAAGTTGTGAGCTTTAACACTGGTCCAAAGTGATGCAAACATTTTTCCTTTCCTTCTTTTCCTCCTGTGTCTATAGAAACAATAACTTTGTATCAGTTAGTTCTTTGATTTTAAACCAGAAGTAATCTGCAACGGGAATAACACCTGTGTTTGGAGTCTTCCATCCGAGAGGGAGCAGGAGGAGGCTGGAAGTGCTGGAGCAGGTTGCAGCTGGGTTTGGTTTTGTAGTGGAGGTTTCCCTCCAGTGGCTTCTCCAAAAAGTGCAGCGTTGAAGAAGCAGCTGGGGATTTACACTGAAATAAGGCTGACTGAAATAAGGTGCTGTCACATCTCCCAAAGGTAACCCCGTGCTCTGTTACCCTAGAAAAAAAGCCAATGAATGGGACAACTGATGTCTGCATTCAGGGGCCCTAAGGGAGTTCACAATATCCAACTAACAGGAAATTTAGGTCTGTCCTTCTGTTGAATAGGAAAGTTATTACCCTCCTTAATTTATCCTAATGGTTACTTTGTTTTTCTTTAATAAAAAAACTCCTGAATGCAGTTCATACCCCAAGGAGCTTATAACCAAAATTTAAAAAAAAAAAAAAAAAAACAGGAAATAAAAGAAATCATTAGCAACTACATTTATTCGGTATAATAAAATATTTGTATAATGTACTATGTCAAAGGTGGAGTTTTTTTTCTTAAGCCTTATGGCAAAGTATAATTAAAATAAGTGTTCAGAAGGCAGGTAATGATGTCATTTTGTGGCTATTTGCAAGATGTCTCTCCCAAGCCCTAGGGCCTATGCAAGAAAGCGTACAGGTTCTTGTTGGAAAAGTGAACCAGGAATGATGGCAGCCTGGAAGCTGAGGGAGAAGGTTGGGAGCTGGCCAGGCTGTGCCCAGAGAGCCAAAGCAAGAGACTGATGTTCAATATCTGAGAAAAAGGTGTCAGTGTGGAAAAGGAAAGGTGAGAGGCAATCCAGGCTGCAGAATGACCTTTTGTAATCTGTAGGTAGGATTGAATTTCTCAAGGGCAATGGAAAAAAACCTGCAAGGATCTGAGTGTGAAAATGGGGGTGCCTGGAGGAGAGGTTTACCTGTGGGCATTGCCGGGAAGGGTTGGCTGCTAGAGAAGTCAGAAATGAAGAAGCATTGAGATTTCAGTAATCACAGCTCAGCCAAATCCCAGCTCATACAATGGCTGGGAGCCTGAGTGACAGGCAAGACAGCCTTATCACCTGCCATGATTAGGATGGGATGTGGAAAGGAGGAAACATTATGGGGAAAGATTAAAAACTGAACAAAAAGCCACTGACCATTCACAAAGATGTACCAGGGTTTTAGTCTGGACAGCAAAGGTAGGATCCAGATCCTGCTTAGGACACAGAATCTGAGGATCTGCCAGGGTGGCTGTGTGCAGTCCCTGGGAGCCCTGGAGCCCAGAGGGGGAATTGTGTGGCCAAAGGCAGGTCAGAACCTCAGGATGATCTCCAGTATTCCTGTGGGTCAGTGCATTGCCCTGAGCAGAGCCCCACTGTGTGCTGCAGGGGCTTAGGCAGTAGCTCCAAGGACACAGCCACCTATGGGTGCTTTCCACCCAAGGAACCCAGAAATCCAGATGCTGTCAGCACTGAGAGGATACTGGGATCAAAAGCAGTGATGCCCCAGAGAGGATTGGAAAGAGAGACAGTAAAGGAGCAAATGGACAGAAAACAGGAGAATCATGAAAGAACAATGGTTAGTTCTTAAATTCTATTTTAGAATTTTAGCCTGAGTGAGAAGGTTTTGAGTCCTAAGTAGACTTCTTTGAAAGGCAGCTTTTGTTTGTTTGCTTGCTTTGTTCATCTATTTATTAAATTTAAACAGACACTTTAAGCTAGAGACACTGTTTTCACATCACAGCATGACCCATCACTGACCAGGTAAGAGAAATTCTGACCACAATTTAGCAAAGCACACTGCATGCAACTTAAAGACTGGGCCCTCTGAAAGCCAGGAAACAATTCACACATTTGAATGCACCTAAAGACTTAACTTGGTTTTAATCACAATCAAAGAAAATTACTCATTTAAATACTACCAGGGATTGTAAGTCTCTTCCCTATGCTCACTGACTTTTACAGCACTTGATTTTTTAGCATTTAACATTAAAATACAAGTGTTAGGATTTTTATTTTTGGATGTGCTTTTACTTTGCTCTAGAGCTGCTTAATTCTCTGCCATATCTGGAATGACATTTGCCATGGATGTCAGCCAGTAAGTTTGTGAAAGTTTTTCTGGTTCCCTGGAAACCTTCCCTAACATCCCACCCTGCCCAGAGTTTAGACAATGACACATCTCAGCGTTACATACTTCCCATGCCTCAGTTCTGAAGGGATTTTTCCCCTTTGCATATGAAGAAGAGCTGACATAGCCTAGATCAGCTTTTGAGACATTCTTGGAATAGTCAAGATGCTCTGTGTTTAAGAGAAATATTTATTTTACAGTTCACAGCCAAGGGCAGCTGGCCTGGCTCAGGACCCATTGACTCCACTGGGAGTTGGCTCTGGCTGAAAGAAGCTGCTCCCTGCCTGCCAACAGATCCATGGCCAACCAAAAGTGTAAAGCTGAGAACTGGGGGAACTGTGCTACCAGTTAATAAAAAAATACGAGTTTACACAGATTACACAAAGAGAACAGTGCTTGGCCTGCAATTTTAGGAGGATTTGCCTTTGCCCAAGACTTAGTTTAAAGAGCCACTGAATGCAGATCTGGCCCCAGTCTAGTGCACCCTGGGGACAGAAGAAGAGACACAGATCAGTAGCATCAAGTACCACACTCCAACCTGAGACCCATGCTTATCCTGAGGGGATAAGCTGCCCCTTGGCAACATTTCCAGAGGGTGAGCACTCAGAATGAAAGGAATTAAAATCAGAATACAGAATAAAGTTGGTGTGTTTTGGGGAAAAAAAAAAACAGCCCATAGTATAATAACTGATCCATAATAATATTATTCAGGCTTTCTCCATATAATCAAGTCCTCCTGCACTTCCTCTGACTGTCAGAGAGATTTCCAGCAGATTTCCTGATTCCAAGCAGATTTCCCAATTTCTAAGCTTTTTGCTCTGTCTCCTGTTTGCAGAGCATCTGTTTCTTCCAAAATAAGCAGGACTTATTCCTGCTGGTGCTTTCCCTTTCACACATAAAATAACCTGGGTAGAACAATAACAACCAGATGTGATATATGATGTATCATAATCTCTAACAGCAACATCTCTCTCCAGCCCAGGAGGGTTATTTCATTCATCAGGTGTAACGAGTGTTCAAGCAGTTTATGACACGTACTGCTTCACACAATCTAAATGCAGCTATGTCATTAGATCAGATAAATCTTCCTAAGCAAGAATCCTTGCTATCACACACACACACACAAAATTGGTATCTGTGCTACTCCAAGGACTCATGTTTTGCCAAATTAATTCAATTGGGATTTAGGTTAATGGCTTTAAATATAATTATTCTACACTAACAGTGAATTTATGGGTTTCTAATATTAGTTCTGCTGCTGTGCTGGGTCAGTAGGAAGGTTCTGAGGCCATGCAAAGAGTAACTAGCTCCCATGAGAACCCTGGCAGACAGACTTTGGGAGTGTCCTCCTAACAGCATGATTTTATTCTGAGTTTGTGAAATCTGTAGATTGCATTTAGTAATAAAACCTACACAGATTAAAAGTAAAGAGAAGAGACAACATGAGACTTGAATTAATAATATTGTGGTTTCCAGGCAGGGGTCAAGGTCAAAGAGCATTTTCACAGTGAAATCAGCAGCCGTGATTTCCATGTGCCTGTTTCTTGTCCCCAGCCTTACATGACACTGAAGGTGCCACGTATACATCACGAGCAGACTGATGAGAGCTTCTGGCAATGCTCCAAAAATAGGCTATAATGAGCAAATGACAGTTGGGAACTGGCAAACTCCTGGTTTCCTTCTAAGATTTTAAATTATGAATGGGTTTTCCAGGGAGTGAGGGAGTTACCAGTAAATATTTCCCTGGCATCAAAATTATTAATCTGAAATAATTCAAGGATGACAGTACTGGTTCTGCAAAATCCCAGTAAGAAGAATTTTTAAAACAGGAAAAATAGGAGGAGGGATTAGAATCACTTTACAAACAATATGGAACAATACACATTTGTTTATTTTGAAAGGTTATCATTAGTGCCAGTCATAATAAAATGCCTGGAGTTAAACATGTAAACTTGTAAAGACATGGAATCCATTGCAATCATATATTGAGCAATGAGCAATGGATTCTTTGATACAGTTTGCCTTGATACAGCCCTATCTAGACCAATAGCATCCTTGAAAATTAATTGATAACATAATATTCATATACTGAAGCAATTGCTTTTAGAAGTCTTAAGGTTAAAAAGAAGTGATGTAAATTCAAACTGGATTGATAGCTTCAGAATAAATTCCTATTTTAACTTGGATGAGTTAGATTTGTAAGCAGAACTTACACAGAAAGAGCACTGTTGCAAGTCAAACACCTCAAGGAATGGCATCAAGATAAACTGACCTCACAAAGTGTTGTAGGAGAGGGGGCTAAACACATCACTTCCATAGGAAACTGTCCTGTGGTGAGGACTCCACTGATTCCAGATGTTAAGGTCAAGCTTTCCCACACTTATGAAATCCTGGAATTGCTGTCTGAGACATTCCCAGTGACTCTTCTCCCTCCAGCTGCAGAGCCTTGTGGCCAGCAGGAATGCTGCTGGAGCCTTCAGGCAGCTGAGGGAGGTGAACCTGCAGCTCCTCCACCCCAGCAGGAGGTTTCATGCCCTGAGCATAAATCAAGAGCACCTTCAGGCACGTGGCCTTTTCAGGGCTCTGGAGGTGACAATGGGCACAGGACACCACGGTGGTGACCCCAGCAGGAGCACAGGCTGTGCACAGACTTGGTGGCTGTGTGTCTCTGAATGCAGAACATGTAGGGGTGTTGAAGGAAATCTCCAAGGAGAACCTGGTGAAGCCCCAGGCTTAGGACTCTGTCAGATTTAGCCAAGGAGGGTGGGTGGCTGCAAGCTAGGCAGGTAGACTTCAAGCTTTGGCTTTGGAATTGCTTTTTTATCTCTTTCGTGCCCTGCCCGCAGGAAGGAGATAACAGTTTTTTCTCCAGCTGTTGATAAAGTGGCAAAGAAAATTAGAAAAAAAAAAAAAAGAAAGAAAGAAAAAAAAATAGAAAGAGAAAGGGAGACAGTTATATAAAGTTAGACAGACAGAGACACATTACCTCAACAGCACCAGAAGCTGAGGCTGAAAAAGAGAGAGAAAATTGTGTTTGTCCTGGAATTAATAACTTTTAGAAGAGCGAGTTGAAAGCCCAGTAGACTACAAATTAAAACCCTATCTGTTCTCTCTTTGGGGGAAAACTGGTTAAAGATGCAATCAGATAGTGGGAGCAAGACTGAGCCACAGAGGGATGGTGAGGGACCAGAACACACAGGTCTGAAGATGGGCAGGTGAAGGTGCTCAGTTTTGCAGCCCTGGCACATTTACTATCAAATGACAGCAGAAGCCATGCAACAGAAAGACAAAGGATGCACCAACTTCTCTGTGTCCCTGGAAGCTGACACCAGCCCAGCTGGAGAAGCTACAGAACTGAAGAAGAGGGGGCTGGAGCTGGGCTGAGCCCAAAGGAAATGGTCCCTGGAAGTACCTTGTAAAGGAGGAGAGGACCAGAGCCAGGAGGGGGCTTGTGCCAGAGCACAGCAGGACTCCAGAGCAGAAATGCAACCAAAGCCTCCCCTCAGTGCTTGGGCTCGGACACACGAGCAGAGGCACAGCCTGACATGAGAGGGCTTAGTGAAAAAGTGTTGAGTTTTAATAAGGAGCATTTTCTTCACTCTGCAGTGACAATTTGCCCAGTTGGTGCTGGTGAATGCAGTGATGCTGTCTGTGGGGCTGGGACTGCATTCCAAGCTCCAGGGGCTGCTCAGGCCATGCCTGGTATTTTTGGAAGCCTGAGCAGATTCAAATAGCTGAACTCAGATGGGTCTGGGATCAGGAAACCAGGTGAGAGGATTAGGAGGAAGGATTTGTGCTGCCTCCAGCTCTCCTGCAGCAGGCAGCATCCGGGATCCTTCACCACCAACTGTGTCCTGTCCTCACGGGCAGCCCAGCTCACTTTGTGCTCTGCAGTGTGAGAAATGGGTCCTCAGAGGTTTACCCAGAGCTGTAAATGTTTCACACTGCCTTTGGTCACTGAGCAAAGCAAAGCACTTTTGAAATGGTTAAAGTTGCTGGACCTAGAAGGATGGACCACAGGCACTGGACATCACTTTAGGGGCAATATTGTGTATATTTTTTCTTCCAGTCTTTGCCACAGCTGGAAATGGTAAAAAAAATCCAAACCCAAAACTCCACCACTTTCTATTTAAGTTGCTGTAAAAATCCAGTCCCTGGGTGCTTTGATAGGAGATAGCCTAATCCTCTTCTTGCTTGAGTAGTCTCTCCAATTTCTGCTGTAGAGCTGACAAGTCCTTTGGGGTTTATGGTGAGGGATTTTTTTTCAGTTTGTTTTTTTTTTTCCTTCTTTTGCTCTACTGATTTTACCTCAGGGGAAATCACTGAAGTTCTTTTTTTTTTACAAGCAATAGCTTCTTATTTATTTAGCTAAGATATCTAATTCCATTAAAGATAGCTGCTTTGAGGGTCTTTTAAACATTCCTCCTTTTGCTCTGGATTCTTGAGATTTTACAGCATCTTTTTACCACTCTAGATGACTTGGATAGTTAGAGTTCCATTACGTTTGTCTAACAAGCAGGAAAATTTATTTAAACCCTTCAGAGAGAAGAGTCCCAGGGTCTGTTCCACTCCAGTGGGACTCACATCCAGAGTGCTGGGGCAGAGCTGAGGGAGAGCCAGAAGGCTGCTGGGCCCTTTGCCTCTGCACTGACCCATGCCCCCAAAATGTGTGTGCCTACAAAAGGGCAGGTCACAAACACAGAAGAAAAATAACTGAAGGAGTTTAATAACTTTATCAGTAATGGATGTGCTGAAATTTTCCTATAAATCAAGATTTTGTCTTGCTCTTTGTCACATCCAGGGTGGTGGACATCACAGCACAGGAACAGCTGGACAAAGAGTTATGGGCTGAATTATGCCAAAAGGCAGGAATGTGCTGCTCCTCCAAATACCATTTCAGCTGTTCAGTTTTGTTTTCTCTGGACAAACAAGGGAAGAATTAATTACATTATATTGCAGATAGCTGTGCATGGAAGTGAAATAGAGCCCCTTATCTCTGGGAAAGCCCTCGGATGTGGCTGTACAAATACTTGCACTGCAAATACAATTACTCACAGTGAGAGGGGGTGCAAGGAGAGCCACAGGCAGAGGGTGGAGCAGGGCACTTAGCAGACCTCACCCATCTCCCTCTCTGGTGTGTCTAGATTTCAGGGACAGGGAGAAATGTGCTGCCTCAGTGCTGGCTCTAAGGAGAAATACCCTGTAGGGTTTCATGTCATCTTTGTAAGCTGAAACAGGGCTCTTTAGGCTCTTTATTCTGTATTATTCCACACTGTTTCCCTGTCTGTTTGCCTTGTGAAGCAGCATTTTTGGTTTCCTGGTCTGAAAAATTAATGAGCTAAATGCACTGAATGAAGTGCCAGAGATACAGAGGGGGAACAGAGAGGCTGACTGGTAACCACTCTAAGATTGGCTCAAGAAATCAGGAACAGGGTCAGGAACTGCATGGAAATCCCCACCTTGTCAAGAACAGGGTTCTGTTTGTAATGTGGCCATGTATCACACATCAAGCCACTTTCTGCTTCACTTGAGCAAATTTTCAGCTTTGATTTTTATGTCTATAAGGGCAATTTCCTCCATGAAAAATAAAAAGGTTATTCCAGAATAATATGTTCAGCAACACAAAATGCTCAGGAACTGCAGATAAGATTCTAAAGAAATAGATACGTTTTTTTTAAAGAGCTGATAAATCAAGCTAATATGTTGGGAAATTCAGCTGTATCAAAAACGAGGTGGAAGTAGTAGCTTACAAAGCAGAAAGCACTTGGCTGATGCCAAAAAGCTGTTTCAGTATTGGTTTCCATTTGACAAGAGTCAGGAACACAGCAACCTCTTCCCAGGGGGAAGGCAGACCTCTGCTTTATTTATGAAGTCAGGAACCTGACTGGAGTATGTTAAGCTTTGTGGAGCAAAGCTCCTTCTAAATGGTGTCAGGATTTGGGGCTTTACTGTGTGTGCTGGAGTTCACTCATCACAGCAAAGTGCTCCACGTTTGGGGTGACACAAATCAGTTGGTGAAGACTGCTCTAGGGAAAGTGCCTTGATGGGATTTCTTCCCCACTGCACTTGGAAGGATGCATCAAGATTTAATTCACTGAATATCAGCATATATTAGTGCAAATAGCACAGCAGCTGCCAGGGCTAAATCAAGGAATGGTTAGCTCCATTCAGAAAAGCATTGTGCTTTAATTTAAATAGAAAGACTTTTTGGGGACCTTTTATAGAGGACACATCCTGATAATGCCATCAAATCCTGACTGGATCCTGAGGCTGCAATATGGTACTTCTGTTTTCTGAATAAAATGTTCTTTAAGAGTGAGATTCAGGGTAATGATGCACATAACAACACTTTATGTTACATGCATGAAGCCTTAAATAATTCCAGAATCTGTGTTGGTTTAATGAATGTTTAACACCTCTTTAAGTTCACATGTCGTTACTTCAGTAAAGGAGTATTTATCAATATAAATGCAGTGTAAAAACACACAGTGCTGGGTCCTGCACCAGGTGAGCACACAAGTACACACACAAATACATTCCCTCCAAAAAGGGGCAGCAAAGTGGGAAAAGCTGCACCTGCAGGAAATGCATCCACGTGACAGAAATCCCAGACAGAAGGCAAGGGTCTGATATAAAAAGCATGGTATTTATTTTAAATTAATCTTCAAAGTGTAAGAATACAGCTGTGTCCTGGGGCTCTAATTTCAGATAAGGAAACAAAACTGTGCACTCCCTTTGACAGCTCTCTATCTCTTATCCAGCTCTTGCAAGTGGAAGAAATAAAATACACCAAAATCCCCTTAACAACAGTGTAATTATATTTATCAAAGCCTGTGTAATTATAGCTACCCTGGAAACTGTATTTAAAAATAAAAAAACACCCATTCCTTGTAGCTAACTCAGGACAAACCCTGTGTTTAGTCCTGGCCAGAGATGCTCCTACCTGTGCAAAGTCCCTGCAGCCAGACAGGCAGCTGTGTAGAAGAATCTGCTGTTTGAAGAACTGAGTAAAATGAATCTGTATGGGATGATGCTTAAGAGAGATAAATATTCAAGTTGTGGATGGGTGTTTCTCTATGAAATACACTCTGGGCTTGCCATTAGATCATAACTTCAATGCAGGTATCATTAAGTGAAATTATATGATCCTGTGTAATGTAGCAGGTCAGATTTTCATAATATTCTCCTCTTGACCATAAAACAAAGGAGTTCCACTGAGCAATCCCAAATCAGGCTTAGATCACTCCAGTGTTTGGCACTGCCTGAACATAAACTCAGAGGTCTGAAAAATAAAGGCTCTGCGCAAGGATATTCAGAAAACTGCTGATTCCATTGCTTTAAGATTGATAAAGGCAATTCCAGTTTGCTTCAGCTTCCTAGCTGCTAGGACAGCATCCATCTCCTTGCCCTAATAAAAGTAGGTAAAAACATCCAAAAAGATGCTTAAGGTCCATATACATGTGGATGTGTATGCTTGAATATTTATTTCTGTGAAGAAAGAAAAAGCTTGAAGGTATTCAGCTTGAGCAGAAATTGGCCCCAAAGCAGAGCAAACAGGCTGGCAGGAAGGAGTAGTAAAACCAATCCAAAATACAACTTCACCTGACAGAAAATTGACTTTTTAAAATTAATGGTCCAACTCTTCCTGTCTGATGTACCTGCTTCCTCTGGGAACATTCATCTTTGTCAAAACACCTTAATGAAAATATCTTGATTAACTGGTTTTCTGAGTAGCTCAGTTCTGTATAGGGAAATAATTTGGTCCTTTGTAATAGGTGTATGTTCAGTGTTCAGCCTTTCCTGTGCAAGTGTGCAGATGAACCTCTTTGGATGTGGAGCTTTTTTAACAGTAATTTTGAAAAAAAAAGTGGTCCCTTATGCAATGCATTGTTGGAGAGAAGCTGTTGACTGATTTGTTGATTCCTATAAGGTGAAAATTCCCACCCTGCAGGGAGGGTTGCAGTAAAAGCTCCTGGAAGCTTTCCCTGTCTCCAGCAGAGCCAGTGCCAGATGGTTCCAGGCTGGATGTGCCACTGGCCAAGGCTGGGCCAGTTAGGAATGACAGGAATGCCTCTGGGATAACCTGTTTTAGAAGGGGAAAAATGTTATTGGGCAGATGTAATTGTGGCCAGAGAAGAGCAGGATGAGAATGTGCAAGAAGAGCAACTGTGCAGACCCCAGGCTGGTGCAGAGGGAGGGGCAGGAGGTGCTGCAGGCACCACAGCTGGGGTGAGGCAGCTGTGTCCCTGCAGCCATGCAGAGTCAGGGGCAGGGGTCTGGGGGACACCCATGCCTGAAAAGAAGGCTGTGAACCCTTGGAAAGCTGTGCTGGAGCAGGCTCCTGCCAGGGACCTGCAGACCTGTGCAGGGAGGAGCCCATGTGGAGCTGCCAACCATCCCTGCTGGGACTGGAGACCTTTGAGGGACCACACCAGTGCAGGCTGTGCCTGAAGGAATGACCCCAGGGAGAGTGACCCCAGAGCTGGAGCAGCTCCTGGAAAACTCTCCCTTGGGAGGGACCCCACACTGCAGGGAGGGAAGGAAAGGAAGGAAAGGAAGGAAAGGAAAAGGAAGGACTTCTCTCCCTGAGCAGCAGCAGAAACAATTGGGATGAAGTGACTGTAACCCCCATTCCCCATCTCCTGAGCTGGCAGGGGGAAGAGAGAGCCCAGGAAGAAGGAGCAGAGATTGAGGGGACAGGTGTTAGGGGAGGGAGGGGGACAGGTGTTTGTAAGATTCGTTTTCCTTCTCATTATCCTGCTCTGATTCTGATGGGTAAATTCAATTAACAGCCTCAAGTCAAGCCTGTTTTGCCTGGCTGTTAATCTGTGTGTGATCTCTCCCTGTCCTTATCTCAACTCCTGAACCCTTCCTTATATTTTCTCTTTCCTGTCCAGTTGTGGAGGGAGTTGAGAGTGGCTTTGGTGGTGCCTCCTGCTAGGGTAAACCCAGCACACCATGGCTATTTTTAACTAAAAAAAAAAAATCCAAAGTGATGCAGGGGATTTCTTAGTTCATTTACCCTATGAAAAGTAAAACAGGTGTTCCCAAATAGGTGAGACCATTATTTATTTGTCCTTCAAGCAGCACAATGCATTTTCTGCATTGGCATTAGCAAGGAAAGGGCCCATGTCTGCTGTGGCTGGGGCAGAGCTGGCCCAGGGCAGCCAAGGCCAACCAGCTGGCAGCAAAAATTGCTGAAAAAGAGAATGAAAGAAAAAGCAGAAACAGCCTCACAGATCTCCCCAGACATGTTTGGGTAATGCCTTGCACAGCTCTTAGGGGAAGGGTTCTCCTTCCCTGCAGTTACACCAGTCCATTATTTTTGTTATCAGTATTGTGGGATTTTAATAATACATCCTCAGTGCTGACCATCATCTCTAGCTGAGTGAAGGGAAGTGACAGCAGGTGCTCAGGCCAGCTTTCCCCTTTCCCCTCCTCCTTCCAGCACCTCCTTCCCTGCCAGCCTGCTGAACTCACACCTACACAGCTGCTCCCTGCACAGGCACCAAACCCTTAAAACGACAACAGATGTTTTCCTTATCATATTTTAAAAATTTTAATGAGAGCTGAGGTTAAAAAAATATATCTATAATTTCTCTGCAGCACTAGACAAACAGCCTTCACGCTCCAAAGGTAAAAGCCTTATTTCAGGAAAGCAAGCACACTGATGGCAAAACACAGACCACTATCAATTGCTGCTCCCATAAATCACATTTATTTTCCAAATAATAGGAAGATTCATTGTTTTCTGCCAAGAAGTGTCACCTGGTAATAGGAGCCAGTCAAAGCAACAGTAATTTTCACGCCATAAAAACAGTATCAAGACTGTTCACTGAGTAGGATGAATGCTATTGATCAGGGGGAGAAAAAACCTATAAAAACAGGAGACAAAAGCCAAGAAATTAAGTAATGATGTATCGGGTGTGTAATGAAAGGTCTGTTAACATTTCCATTATTCAGCCTCCCTCCCTGGATGCCTCCTTTGAAACATTTATGACCCCACTGGGAAACCTTCTCCTCAAACGAGGGCTGTAAGGGGTTAATGGTGTGAGACCAGCACTTTGAGAAGGGCAGTTCAAACCATTGTACAAAAATGAAGGGAAAGGTCCTGCCCTGGCCTCTGTTTATTGACACAGTAAAAGCCCCAGAGCATTTACTGAATTGACTTTTTCTGCTGCAGAAAGACACAGGGCTAGAGGGATGGGGACTGCAGAAGAGCTGTGGCCAGGAGCAGCACAGGGCTGTGGGGGAGGACACACCTGTGCTCACCCAAACCTGTCCCCTGTATGAGGGGCTGGAAACTACAGGCCCCTTCCACTGAGTCCACTAGTCATCAAAACAAATAGCACAACAAGAAAAGCTGAACATACACATCCTCATTCTCGATTTTTACCTAAACTTCTAACAAAAAACAAAAAACAAACCCAAAAAAACCACAAAAAACCCCCAAAAAATCCCCAAAAAACCCCTTTTCCACTATGAGCAGATATTTCCAGACTGCCTAGCTGAGAGGCTGCTTGCTTGTGCAGCCTTGGCAAATCCATGGGCATTTCAGCTGGAAACAAAACACCTGGCTGAAGGTCTCACCAGACCAGGGGTGGAGAGGGACCAAGACCCATTGGTTTCCACCACTTCCATCATCCACATCCCACAGACGTGATTTCATACTCAAACTTCTGCAATGTCCTGAAGGAATGTCCTTTGTCCTTGTGAATGACCACCAAGAACACAGCCAGCAGGGACAGAAATTCAAAGCCTGCCCTGAGCCCTTCTGCCTGTGTGCAGGAATCTGTCCCTCTCTGGATTAAACTGAGAAGAACAGGGCCTGTTCTGTGACCTCCTGGCTTTCCAAATCACAACTCCATAGTCTCACTTAGCAGCACAGGATGGCATCATCACCCCCTTCTAGTCAATGCCACAGAAGGTAGTCCTAAAATACAGACCATCTCAGAACCTTTTCCCTCTGCCAAGAGAGACAGTCTCATCCTGATGACTGGAGTTTCTGAGCACATATAACCCTTTCTAGCTAGAGACTGATGATTTTTCTGGGTGGAAAATAGATTCTGAGGCAGCTCATTGCTAGCAACTTCAAAAACCACATTGTTAAATCACAGACCAGAACCTATCTGTTAACTAACCTAGGAAAAACTTACTAATTCCTGCATGAACCAGCAGCTGTTTCCTAATGGGGCTGGTGGAAACACCTATAGCCCTCTACCTTTCTCAGCTGACACATCACAATAAAACATGACATGAGGTGACTCATTACCATCGTGTTCTATCACATCCATCTCATAATGCAACCTCAGACTTGCATTACATGAGCTGAATAATATTTTCCTAAGAAATCATGATAGAAAAATCTGTGGTTCCAAGGGAAGTAATTTTACTGATTAGGGAAAATGTCACCACCAAACCTGAATCCTGCTGAGAAAAACAGGGGCTCAGGTGCAGCCAAACACCTCCTCCCTGTACACCCCAGCAGGGCTGTGTGCTGGAGCAGAGGCACAGCAGGCAGGGTCACCTGGGTCTGTGTCTGCACTCAGGGCAAAAACATATTGGGCAAAATCGCATTTTACCTCACTGGATCTGCCCCAGAACTGCAGAGCCAGACACACCCTGGGCTTTGCCAGGTCCTGACACAACCTTCTGGGGGCTCAGATCAATGAGCTGGTTTTGCCTTTGCACTTGAACTATCACTGTTTGCTGTCCTGCCCCCTCCCATCTCTCTGGATGTTCCCGTCACTGACGTTTCCTCAGAACTATTTCCCCATTTAAGATTTCCCAGATGACGTGGATGACCCAAAAACCCAGTAAGGGAACACTTGCATGCAGCTGTCCCTGCACAAAAATGCTGACAGGAACAGGGAAACTCACAGCCCAGATTGCTACAGATGGGAAATATCTTCTGCATGTTGAACCAGGAGGGGTTGGCAGTGGAAAAGCACAGTGCTGCAGGAATTGGGGACACGAGGAGTGAGTGACACCTCCCAGGACTCCCAGCACTGCCTGAAGGGTTGTGTCACACCAGGAGCCTTCCCAAGGTTTCTGGCCCCATCTCCCAGTGCCAGCTCTCAGAGGGAGCAGGCAGCCTGGCAGTGGCCATGGACCCCCAGCCCAGGTGCTGCCAGCCGAGCAGAGGCTCAGACAGAGAACA
Organism: Catharus ustulatus; assembly: GCF_009819885.2. Classification (NCBI taxonomy): domain Eukaryota; kingdom Metazoa; phylum Chordata; class Aves; order Passeriformes; family Turdidae; genus Catharus; species Catharus ustulatus. The sequence continues at coordinate 8,631,256 of NC_046221.1, read as the reverse complement.
CTTGGAGGAGCAACGAGTGGCGGCAGGAGCTGAGCCTGAGTCAGGAGGAGCAGGTCCCAAACGCTGCCAAGGAATGTCCCATGACGTGATTTCAGCTGAGGGGGAGGGAAGGTGTGTGAGACCACGCTCTGGAGATACCATCACTGCCATGAGCTCATGCACTCGCACCCAGAGCCTGTGAGAGCCTGGTGAGACTGAGGGCAGCAGAGCCAGGGCCAGGTCTGCCCCTCCTGCATCCCAGGCTGTGCACAGCACACTTCTCTTTCTGCCAGTGGAGTATCAGCCAGCTGATAACATGCTACTCATGCTTGTCCAGATGGTCAGCACAATTTATGGAGCTGAGCCACTGTTTAATCATCTTTCCCCATTCTGAGAGGGTGATCAAAGGCAGGAAAGGCTTTCTGCAAGGAATGGCTCAATGTGCTGAACCTCTTGAGCCACAGAAGGGTTAACCAAAGGCTGGCATGAGTGGGATGTGTAAAATCACATGTGCCATGGAAAAGGTGAGTGAGGACATGGTGGGCAGTGTCCCATGCTGGGATGGAGGAGGGGAGGAAGCCAAAGGAAGATGTAGGAGAGAGTTTTAAACCACAGCACCCTTCTCATCACCCAGTGGAGTCACATGAGGAATGCCTTGTCATAGGACAATGAATATTGAGCAGCTTTCTAGGTTAACAAGTCAATGGGCAAAAAACACTGGTAACAAAAAGGCCATTTCTGGATCCAGGAGCCTCTGACGCCCAAAGTGCCACGGCTGGGAAAACACTTTGGTGAGGTACAACACGCTCAGCCTGTTCGTGTGCTTTCCCCTAGGCAGCCACATTAGTCACTATCAAAGACAGGACAGTGGGCAGGCAGCTGACAAATCCTTTTCATGGGTACAAAGCGTGACTCACAGCCCAGGGAAGGCTCCAGTGCTGGTACCTCCTCCCCTGGCATCCCAGGGCAGTGAAACCCACGTTGTCACAGCTCTGCCAGGATGGCAGGTTGCAGCTTGTGTCCAGGATCAAGTCAACCACCTGTGGTGAATGTCCCTTCCAGGTACTGTGCAAGTGGTTTTTTAGTGCTCCAAAACCTCTTCCCAGTGCTCCTTCCCTTCCTTGGCTCTGAGGGTGCAATCCCTTACAGAGCTGCAAACCCTCTCCTGGTCTGACATAACAATATCCAATAGCACTGCTCATCTAAACATGGTAAACCATCCAAAAATACTACACATCTGAACTCAAAAAACCAGGCAGAAACACATATTTTATAGGTTTAACCCCATTACATTTCAGGGGTGTATGTGCATAAAAGCTGTGGTGTGATCCACAATTTTCCCATCTCAGCTTTCATCTCAAAAACCTGGAAGTAACTTTTGTTTTTTAAGTTAAAGGAAATTTTCCCAGCTACAATCTCTTCACATTGAAACAATGTAAAAATAACACCTTCTATATAATACTTCATTAAATTTCAACCACCAGCAGCCTAAAGAAAAAGCAAATTGCTCAGCATTGGCCAAAGGATGAGCACTTCCCAAACAAGGCATGGAAAATATGACATCTGCTATTTCAGTAGAAAGGTGCATGTGTGTGCCAATGGAAACAGAGACTGAAGAGATGCAATTAGACATCCAGCCAGCACAGTGAGGTCCCATTCCCTCCTTGAAGACATCCTAGAAAATCCGTGATCGCTTCCAGGCAGATATTGAGGCGTTTCCCTGAAATCAAAGCATTCAGACTCATTACCAGAGCAAGTGTTTTATCCTCCCTCTCACACTCACTTCTTACTTTTTGGGCTGGTTTTGCAAAGACAGCATGAGCCTTCAGGAAGAGGCAGGATCTGCCTATCTCAAGTCTGGGATACTTGTAGCTGTAGTACAAGATATGCCAAGGACATGGTCAGTGTCTTCTTGTCATGATGAGAGCAGCGAGGTAACCTGCCCCACGCTTGGAAATGTCATCTCACACCAGCTCAGCCACTTTGTGAGTGCTGCTCCTGCTGTCAGGAGTTAACAGCTGGTGGCTAAGAGGGCACCAACAAGGTACATAACAAATCTGACACTTCTTAACTGCCCACCTAATCCTTTTTGGCTACAAGAGCTTGTGAAGAGACAAAGTGTGCTGACACAGGGCAGGTGAATCAATCACAGTTCCAAATAGCAACATTTACTGAGATCTGTATGTGGCTGTAAGTGCCCTCTTTTAATTCTCATCAGTGGGGAGGAAAATTTCCTTGCACAGAGTTCTTAGTGCAACAGGTAGCAACGAGAAAAGTTTTGCAAAGAGTGATAAAAAGTCTCTTAAGACCAGCTTCCCACTTGGAAAAAAGAGAATTAAATATAGCTAATCATGGGTAAAAATGCTACCCCCACCCTCCCAACAGTGTGTGAGTTACAGGGCAGCAAGGAGCTCCTCAAGGAAACATCAGAGAGCCCTAAAATGTGAGCTCAGCTTGGAGCAGAACTGCACAAGATAACCAAGATGTGAAATGCAGGAAGGACTAACCTGTGCATCCAGGGAATCCTGTGCAACTAGCACACAAAAGGGAAAAAAATGGAAATTAATAGAATTCATTATAGGTAGAATAAAACAATGACATTTGATGTAGTAACAAACTAATCCCACCACTTGATAGGCACCAGCTTGATGGCACATGGTTGGAACATTCCTGAAGAACAAGTGGGTACGAGTCACACATTTCAGATGTGGTTGGGAGACAGGCAGCTTAGTGCTTACCTGATGATTACTGCACATTTTTGAGATATTTGACTCATCCTCTTTTCAGTGTGTTATTTCAAGAAATACATATTATTCATGAGGTAGTTTGAAGTTTGGGGGAAAGGGAAGTCTCTGTACAGGCCAGGCTGACAGAAGAAAACAGAGCTTTGTGTTACCTCTAAGAGCAGGATGTACAGGTCTGCAAACTGCTCAGGAAGGTGGCACCAGCACGGAGCAGAGATGGGAAAAAACTTGGAAAATACTTTTTATCATTCTGACACCTACACACTCTGAGATCATTTATTTCAGATCAAAGTCTTGCCAAATCTTGGTTCAAAGAGTAGAAAGTGTACATCTCTGAAAGCTATGGAAAAACAACTGAATTGAAACCACTTTCATAGTGACAGCTTCCAAGTGAGGAGCAGGAACATTTATCTATCAGCATTGTGCTTGTCTGCAATCATGTCCCCTTTAACTCAAAATTGGGTTTTTTTCAGTGTATCTTTTTAAGGGATATCTTTCAGTGCATCCTTCCTGTTACTTGACTGTTATCTACCCTAGTAAATTTATTTTCTTATGGGATAAATTTTGGGTCTTGGAGCCCAGGTATCCAGTCCATAAAGAATCATTTTGCAATACATTTTATACATCACATCAGGTCCTGTATTTAAACTAGCTCTGGTTCTGTTCTCAGCTCTTCCACAGAAGTAATGTAGGATGGGCAAGAATCATTTCCCAACTTTCACAATACATTTATTCACAGCCACTCTTGGGCCAGCATCATCTGTTATCAGTTGTGGTGTCTCACACCCACCTGCATTTTTTCCTACCCTGACACATATTTAAGCACCCACATCATCAGGCAGCCTTCACCTGTGGCAGATGGATGCAATGGGATACAGAACAAATGGGATACACAGCTCCAGCTCCAGCTGTCCTGGAAGCAGCACAGCCACAGGAACACAGTGCTACAGCCACACTACACTTGAGCAGTTCCCCTTCAGCTAAAATCCAGAAATAATTAGGCTGAGAAAGAAGGAATTAGGCTCAGTGGCCATGGGCCCACGTCTCTTGATTTCTGGGCAAGCTGGGACAGGTTCTAGGTGGTTATGGGAGAGATGACGCCCGTGGTTCCCTCCTCTGGGGACTCTTTCCCAGGAGTTTCTCCCAGTGGAAGGCTTGGCTGTAGGAGGCCACCTGCAAGCACAGCAGTACCCTTCTCATGGATAAGGATGCCTTTGTTGAGACAGGCTTTTCCTCACTAATTTAGAGCCTGCCTGCAGGTCTCCTAATTAATGCTCTACACGCCTCCTAACACAGGGATTGAGTCAAGGAGATATTTATGTACCAAATCCCTGTCTGCTCTAACTCTCCTAGGCACATTCCTGATCTGGAGCCACTCTGTCCCATTACAGGAGCACAGGGACAGCCCTGGGGAGACCAGCCCCGTGCTGATGTCACCTCTCCCTTCCTCCACCTCTGCTGCTTTTCCAAAGCATGCACCATGTCCCCAACAAATAATGAGCAGTAACAGCTTTAAACTAAAGAATGTATGGGGGGCATTGCCCCTGGAGTGTGGAAAGCAACCTAACCAGGATGCAGTTCAGTGCTGTGCATTATCCAGGATGAATATTCCTTGCATGGCAAACATGCAAGCTCTGCTTGAAGTGTGCTCTCCTCACAGTGATGTTTCCAGCCAGAAAGAACCCTCATTTTCCAGTATCAGCCATTTGACACAGGGGCTGTATTGACTTGCTCATGGATTTAACAAAAGGAATTACCTGGAATGCTTGTGGGTGTTGTGTGAATGAGGACTCTCCCCCCTGCGCTCACAGCCTGGACTTTAATGGAAATGAACCACAGACAACTGATGCCAGTCTACAGTACAGTGCAAAAGGACAAAGTATAAAGGCAGATTTTCTTTATTTTTAAATATCAGTAACACTGCACAAAAAAAAAAAAAAAAAAAAAGGTGGTACTTAAGTGACAGAAAACTAATACTCAGTCCTTATTTGATCTTAGCCATAATTTACAGACCCTAAGAGAGTTCACAAATGGTTGTTGTGTGTTATATGTGGTGCTAGCAGAGGGTTACATTGGGGAATTGAAGCTAAACCATCCAGATACCAGAGACACCAGAATTTGTTATATCAAACCATGCTGGAATGCAGACTTGGCTTTCCTGTTTAGCTCCTCTCTTACACCATTATGTGCATTCCTACAGCTTTGAAACGTTAGGATGAGTGAGTTTCTTCAGGAACTGTGGACTTTCAATATTGCCAGGTTTAAGGCTGTTACATCAACAACATATCGGCACGAGGAAGACAAAAGGAACAAAACAAAACCATAAGCTGCTAACTCCTACCTGGAGGTTAAAAAAGGAGACAACACACTGACAAGAAACATGCAGGTAAATGCTTGAGGCAACAGAGGGGCTCTGTACACACTAAAAGGTTAAGAGAAGCAATGTGTCATGCACATGAGACAAGTATGGGAAGCAAGGAAGTCATCTTGCCAGGAAATACATATTTCTTTTAGATCTAAGACATCTTTTCAAGCTAAAACAAAATTTGTCCTGCAATAAAACCAATGCAAAATGTTTTCATACATAAAGGTATAAGTTCTTGGCAGAAACAAGTTGATAAAATCTAAAATTGATGCTGAAAAAAAGTTTGTTATCTAAAACCTAGTCTGAAGAAACAAAGAGCAGTTTTAAAGTAGCACTTGGATCATCTGTCTCTAGGTTCTGAAAATAAACTTTTAAAATAAGGAATGATTTCACTAAATGAATCATCAGGAGTCAACTAAGCCTAAAGAAATCAGTAGGAGTGCTTACAGGAGACCATCATTACGCTACATTTCTTAAAACCAGAGGATATAACTTCAAGATACAATTTCATATCAGGGAACATTTTAATAGCAGGGGCAGAACTGCCCAGCCTGGGGGAGGGAAAAACCAAAAAACCCAACCATAAAAGCCACTTATTAATCTTGCATAAATTACCCTGTAAGAGCTCATGTCTCAGTCCCACTCCCAGTGACATGAGTGAACAGGACTCTTCTTTCAATGGGCCTGCTGTTGATGCCAGTGACCAAACGAGCAGGCATTTGCCTTTTATATCCTACAAGACAAATAAAAACACTAGACTAGAGTCATCTTAGTCCCAGGGAAGGAAGAGGTAAGAAATTCTGTAACTTTCCAATCTTCAAACATAACACATTTCTAACCACGACCTGCCTTGTCTGAGTTCCCTAACCTGAACGGGCAAGAAAGCCACTCTGTGAAACTAAGAGGAATAATATAGTGCAATTTTAGTACAGTTTTAAACATGAGTCACTTCCTTGGTAGCAGTGTGAACAATCAAAAAATATACACAAAAGAGGTGTGCTCGAAGGTAACATGAAGTTGTTGTCATTATTGTAAAGGTATTGGCATGGCAGGGAAGTCCATTTTAGTAACTTGCTTTGGTTGCCTTCTTCTTCTTCAGTTCCTCTCTCTGCTTCTGCTTCCTCCTCTTGCTGCCTTCTTTGTATCCTGAGGAAACATGCCTTGTAAAACACTTTTCATAGCATTCATGGAGTTTTCTTTCTAGCAAAAGCACATGTTCTCTGAATGGTTTAAAGAATATTAAAGAAAAAGTCTGGTTTCCTAACCTATTTGGTTTGTTGTTTGTTTTTTAATTGCCATTTCCACTATATCCCCCATTCTCTATGGGATAGAAGGAAAATACCAATCTTTGAAGTTTGAAAAGATCTGGAGAACTTTCAAAATACTTCAAAGCCATTCAGGAAAAGCTTCAAAATTAGAGCACATGCAAAACCAGAATGATTTTCAAAAAGGAAGCAATAAATAAGATTTATGCAGCAGGAGCAATTTAAGTACTGGCATTTCCTGCTCACGGTAGTCAGAGTTACCACGATATTTGCATTTCCATTTTAAGACTAGGGAATGCCAAGAATCCTGAGTAAATAAGAAGGTGCTCAGTGTTTACCAATATATATTTTATATGCTGGTCATCAGCCTGCTCATGCTTAACTATGCACCACAGGTTATGTTCAACTGCAGCCCCAATGGTGCATGAAAGCATTGAGTTCAAGCAACAATTACTTGCTGCAGGTTCAGTAGGCACAAGCTTCCAGCCATGTGATCATCATTCCAATGGTTTATTACCCCCCAGAGATGTGTGAAAACCAGTTCTTGCTCAGCATCACCTTCTCCTCCAAACTTGCAGCAAAATCCAACTTGCTGGCAGACTTGCATGGGCAGTGAACTGTGTGAACCACCACATCTACCCAGGTGCACTCATAAATCTAAACTGAGAGCCAGTAAACATTTCCCTCAGACAATCATTCTGTGATGTTTTGAGACAGCTGGAGGGATCTTTCAGCTCAGTGGTGCTCTGTCACTGGAGATCAGCACAGTCCAGTGACCAGGACCAGCACAGAGCAGAGCAGCCCCTGCAATCCAGGGAGAGACAGGGCTGGGACTCAGAGGAATGGCACAGCTCTGCCTGTATGGAAATCCCATTTTTTCCTCTGTTCTGTCAGCAGGCAGGCAGGGATGGCCCCAAGGAAGCAGTTTCACCAGTGCACCTGGCTCTCCATCAATTTATCAACAGCAAAATTAAGATGGGAAAAAGAAGTGGTGGGAGGCTGGGGGAGTACTAAGCCATGCTGTGGCTGCAATTTGCTTCTCACCAGAGCTCTTCCCAAGCACAGTTAGAGATGTGCCCATGGCAGAGCTGAAGTTCTTCAGTTTAAGTTTGAGACTTGGGGAGAGCCACAAGGTGAAACCATGAGACATTATCAAAGCTTAGAGGAAATACACTCACTTGTAGCAACGGGAAACTGTTCTAGGTTATCACTCTAGCTCCTGTGCTGTACCCACAGCATGACTTCATCTTTTGTAATCATCTGAGTCAAGAGGCAGGATATTTATTTAGAAATTCTGCCATGAGCGATCAGCCTGCACAAAGTTAGAGTGGAAACCAGTTTTCTTGTTTAAGGAAGAGGGAAACTGGCAGTGCTTAGCAGAATTGCAGATGACACTGGGTTTTCCCTGCACTCTGTCACCCCCTGAGCTAAACTCCTGTCCCTGGAGTCACTGTGTGAACATCTCCTCACTAAGAACTCCATCCAGGAAGTTTCCTTCCACGTCAGCCCCTTGGTCACCTGTATTTCACCAAAAAAAGGATCCTTTTGCATTCAATTCACTGAGTAAGGCACCCATCCCTGAAGGGCTCAGCATCTCCCTGCTTTCCCACAGAGGTCAATGGAGGTGGAAGAGATGAGCTGACTCCTGAGAATCAGTCATCTGGGGGGTGTTATTCAAAGGATTCCTCCCTTTACTGGACGGAAAAACACCATCATCTCAGCTGATCAGAACTAGCTCATGTCATAACTATGATACAATAACAAAGATATTTGGGAAAGGATCATTAAACCCTAGCAGGTATTAGTTTCATAATTTTTTTCATTTTTCATTCTCAAAACAGTATCAGTATATCTATCCAGGCATGATAGCATTTGATACTGCTATTTTATATAATTATACTTTTTTTTTTGCAATAGTTCATTTTCTTCGAATGCTTCAGATTCTGAAAGCAATTCTAGCAACTGTTTCTTAAAAATATTGAGTCAATGTAAATTTTGACTTGAAGTGAATGCCACATAATTTATTGTCTTATAAATGAAACCACTTAAATGTTAAAATATTGTGGTATGAAGATATTTAGGCATTTGACAACATGGTCTCCTCCAGCCCCTGGAATGATAAGGCTGAAAGTGGAAATCTTTCAAGCGTTATCACTGACACACAGAAAGAGATTGCCCCAAGTAGGAGATAACACACAAACACAGAGTATTCCTCAAGAGAAAACTGCCAGGTCTTTTCTGTTTTGAGCCTGCTGTGATAAATAATTTCACTGTCTGCCATTTCCTTTTCTACCCCCACCTAAGAAGAAAGGATAGGTCAAACTTTGCCAGCCTGTTGCCCCAGCGATGCTGGGTGATAACAGCCAAAAAAACCTGATCCAAACGAGTGAAGCAGCTCCTAACATAAATAATGATTGCACACTGAAGATGTAACCCTTTGGCGCATACTTCACTCAAATACTTCAACCAGCACTAATTAAAAGTGTATTTAGCTGTCTTGGTTACAAGACTAGCCCCAAAGTCATGAGAAAACAAAATTTGAATTAGAAAGCAGCAGCCCCATGACTGATCACTCTGCAGTGTGTCCTGGCAAGCCTCCAGCATCCCAAAGTGTCCATAGAAACTTCCCATAGTAAGTGCCAGGCTGAACTGGCTTCAGCAAACAGTGCTGGCCTCAGAGAAGGCTGTTCAAATTTCCACCCTTAGCTGCAATCTTTAGCCACCCAAACTCTAGAAATGCCTCACAGGGCACAGGGAGAACAGGTTGCCAAGAGCTTCCCCAAGCTGTGACGTTTGGAAAACAGATTCACTCAAATGCAGATAGAAATCTCCCCAAGTTGGTATTTCTTGCTTTTGTCAGCTGCCAGGAGCAGAGATGGGTGAAGCAAGAATCCACACCATTAGGAATTACACCTGCTTTACTTGGGTAATTCTTGTCTAAAACAAACAGCATCAGCTAACCCACTCTTTCCATTTCATCCCCTTCTTTTCTACTTCTGTAAGAGCCACAAGGAGCACAGAAGCTATTCCAGCCTTGACAAAGCTGCTGAAGGCTGAAAACAACTTCCAGGAACGCTCAGGTGTAACTCCTTCAACCATCACTCAGCAAGGACCCAAACAAACTGGGAAGCTTCTCTGCTGTGTCCCAGACTGACTTTCCTCCTGGCTTCCTGCTTCCCTGCCCTCTGCAGCTGCCAGAGTCACGAGTTTGCTCAGTCACTGAGTGTGAAACTCATGGCATTGCTGGGTGGCAGCTGCCAGGGAGGGGTGCACATCCAAAGGCACAAGTGGCCTGGGGAAAACACTCCCACCCAACACATTTCTGATCTCCTACTTTTTCCTGCCCTGCCTGACATCTGCCTGCTCTACCAGGATGCAGAGAGTGGCCACAGGTCTGCTCCACCTTCCTTCAGCACAGAGGGATCAGCAGAAGGAAACAAAAGTGTTCCACCACAACTGGCATTAACACACAGCATTGCTACTGCTTGACCCACTTCAGTGAGCAACAAGGGCCACTGAGTGACTTTTGTAGATCTGCTAAGGTGAAGACTGAGGAAGGAGCCTCTTTCCACTTTCAGAGTGAAACATCGAGTTTGGGGATGGGAGCAGAAAGTTTTCACACTTTCTGCTCAAGTCTCAGAGAAAATCTTCTCCAAGATCTACCAACTTTTTACTAAGATTGTGGTCTTCCTTCAAAGCATGGAAACAGCCATGGCCCCACCACCCACAGAGCTTTAAAAGGGCAGTGAGGCACTTTCAAGCTGGGCTCTGCTCTTTCTAATTTTCTGCTCTTAGAAATGTCTCTAGTCAAAACAATAAACTGCTATTTCAAAGGCAGCTGGCTTACTTCTTAGTTGCAGCCACCCTCTGTTATTTTAGACTGATCACACTCACAATATGCCATTGTAAAAATTCACCCTAGATCACAGCTTCAGTATAATTTAATGTGTGACTCAATTTGCAATTACAACTTTACACTTTCACATCCCCTCCCCTCAGCCTGAGCCACTGCCCAGCACACAGCACAACCTGACCTACTAATTCCTTCTCCTCTTCCACAGCTCCTGCCTGTGCCAGGAGCATCGTGGGGAGCGAGCCTTTAGTCAAGACATGGGGTGACAAAACATCCCACCCTGTCTAGGTATGCTGTTCCACTATTCAATTATCCACACTGTTAAATCCAAGGGGTGAGTTCTCCAGTTCCACTGGCCAACCCAGTGATGTAATCCCAACTTTGATCTTTTAGGGGACTGAAAAGCTTTAGCAACTGGCAGGGGCCTTCCTTCATGCTTGTTCACCATCCCATTTCCTTTACCAATTCTGCATAGAACTGCCACAAGAACACACCAAGCCAATACCACCTGCTTGCCTCCTGTTAATTAGGGTAACACCAGCACTAAATAGATTTCCAAGGTTTTACTCCCAAATGGCAAGCAAAAGCTTGCAAGGCTATGCAGCCATGGAAGCCCTTCCACACACAGCCCAGCTGTCATTGATGGGTAACAGGATGATTTTGTACCAGCAGCCAAAACACCATGCATGGAGGCAGCTCTGGGCTAAGCCTGAGGGCAACCAGCCAGACCCCAAATCCACCAGCCAGGTTCCAAATCCACCAGCCAGCCTCCAAATCCACCAGCCAGCCTTCCCAGCCCTTGCCCCACACAGGTACAGCTGTTACCCCATCCCATTGCACAGTTACAGCCAGGGGATGTGGAGCAAAGGGAGGGGGAACTCCATTTCCACACCTCCAGCATTCCTCATGTATTAGATTTCCACAAGAAACAGTGGCTTTGCTTTCCTTTCTCTTTCCATTACATGCCCAAAACGAAGTTTGTGATGGAATTATAAAGTAATTAGTTTGGATAACAAAGCACATCACTGTTACTAGTTAGTAAAGTGTAATTCAGGAACTGCATGTTGGTAGAAAGAACAGAGACTGAATTAAAAATGAAATGAAGCACAAACAGCTCAACTTTCCAGCAGAGGAATCCATGCTAGGAAAGGATCAAGATTAGTTAAGCTAGTTCTTTTAGAGTGGTTTCCTCTTCACAGATGCCAGCAGATGAAAATGCAGCAAAAAATGAATTATTAATGTTGTAAGTTATAGGTTAATACAAGCTATTTCTTTGAAAAGGAAGAGCAAACCTTGCAATATTATCTTCCAATAATAAAATTTGTATAATATATTTTCACTATTTTAACAATTAAACGTTTCAATCATTCTTGATGGATAAAGGTCAGAACTCTCAAATCCAAAGCAGTAGTTTTTCAGGGGTAGTTACCACTACCTCTGGCATTAACAGCTGCCATCCCCAGGTCTCTGCTGGCATTAGCACCACTTTGACACAGCTCAGATCCCACCAGTCAGCCAGGTACCACACTGTCAGGGAGCACAGCACTTGCAGTATCTCAATTCTTATTTCAAAAATTCCTTGTTGGGAGCTAGAGAACTGTTTGAGATATGCAGCAACTTCAGAGCACAAGAGGTGAAGTTTTATTCTAAAAGGCCATTATGAAACCAGGAACAGCTTCCAGAGTAATTTCCACTAAAACACAAAGTGTCCATGATAGATGGAGAATTAAATTAAACTCTCATTTTTTTTGTTAAATACCCACTGTGATGACTGGCAATCCTGACTAAGGAGAGGATTCCTCTCACCTCTGGATATTGCCAGTCTAAAGGAATTGGCCAGCCTTTCCTCTTGGGCACTAGAGAGATGCCACTTCCAGAGGGATTCCCACCACATAGTCAAGATGAAACCTATCCCCTTCTCCTTCATCTAAATTTCCTGCTGACTTACAAAATTCAAACAGTCCCATTCTTAGAGCTGGGGAAAGAAAACCACTTCACTGCAGACGAATCATTAATGACTGAGGGTTTGCTTGAGATGCTCCAACTGGGACAACATCTAAAACTGCTCTGTGGTCCCACTGTCAAGGGCCCTACACTGGTGGTGGCAAAAACATCTGATTCAAGGTGGAACTGCACCTGGTTTGAGGGCACTGAACTCGAGTGTTTCCCAGAATTGGGAGGGCTTTGGAGCAAGGCACAAACGGTTCTGTCCCGACGCCGGCCCGTGTAAGCACGGCAGTGATGGATGAGAAGCCAAGCGAGTAAAGTGGTCTCTGTAATTACAGAGCTGTGCTGGTGAAGCTGCTTGCAGGGCAAGGCAGTCAGCAGAGGTGAACACCCATGAAGGGGAATGCCATCACTGGCCAGGGCTCGTGCACAAAGTCCCCAGGGAGGGATTAAGACACTCACGTAGGTTTTTAATGACTGACTCGACCAGTCCTTCAGCAGCCCTGTCCATCAGAGGAACAGCAGGCAAAATATTTAAAGCAACAGTAAAATCTTAGTGTCACTGCAATCAAGTTTTCACCCTGAGTCTTTTTTAGCAACTCACAATCTACTGGTAGAAGACAGCATTTTGTGATTGCACTAATACTTCTGGAAATTAATTTTAATTGCAAACTTGTGCGTCTTGGAGCATAAATAAATTCACAGCAAAAAGTCCTAAGCAATCTTTAAAATTGCTCCAAAAATTGCACAGTGCATGCTAAACTCAGTTGCTCCTTGGAATCTATTGCAAAATATTGTGATTGCAGAGCTCCTCATGTGTCCAAAGGCAAAGACAAGGTTTTGTTTTGCCAGCCACAGATACAGGAGACCAAACCTTTAGCCCTTGCATGGGAGGCTTCAGAACATCATCCCAGGACTTTACATTCAGGCCTCTGCAACTATTTTTGGGGTTTTTCCTTTTTTTTAAAGAAAAGATTCAACTTGGTCATCTTTAAAGACACAAAGCTTCCAGCAACTTATCAGGAAGACGTTAATCTAAATTATTCAATCTGTCATGCATCATAATATCTTTAGGTCTTCCATCCAAAAGACAGTGCTAGGTTTAAAGGCTCATAAACACAGTGGAAGTTGATACAGCTCTGAGAGTACATGAGCACCTGTTTTGGGATACACTGTTTATTTTTCACGTGCTGTGTTTACCCTGAGAAGCCTCATAGGCTCACACTTCCCAGCACTCCACCTGATTCCACACTACTGAGAAGGGTCCTTGGTTTGGGCATCCAAGTAAAAAGGCATCTTTCACATATCAGAAAAACCTTTCCTCACAGTCCTGGATGATCTCTGACCACAGGTTCCAATTAAATCAAGCAGTTTTGAGGACTTTGTTGTCCAAGATAGCCTCTGGACTACACTGCCAAAAAATTACAGACTGGAAATATATCAAAGGACTAATTACTTCCAAAAATAACCCAGACAATTGCCATGTTGCCACGTTTGCCTGAACGTTCTCAGCCTCCTGTATTAGGATTTAGTTGCCTAAAATTGCAGCTTCCAGAAATAGCATCAACTTGCTGAACTTCTCCTTGGACAAGGAAGCCAAGCACAATTTAAGTAAATGAATGTGCAAAGTATTGTGATGAGTTAACCTCTAAAATGCCTTCACTTTTAACAACAAAGAGCAGAGGCACTTCAGCAGCACAACAGTGTTTGCCCTGGATCCTTAAATATCCCAGGGCGTTAGTGAATCTAGGCTAAATGGCAGATCAGAGCTAAAGCAGGATGAAGGCAAACAAGCTGCTATTAATTACCTACCAGGGAACTGACATTAAGTCAACACACAGCACCAACGTTTTGCTTGGCTTTTTGAGTTTGGCTTTTGACTATGTGATGGGTCCTTCTCTGCACATTTCTCACCAACATGCTTGTGCACACCTGATAAATAAAAAGGGGCCTCGAAGCTGCTCGTAACGCGGCTTTTGTCTTGTTCTTCCACCTCATCAGTGCTGTAGTGGCAGGAGAAGCGGGGGGAGCTGGCAGACTTGTGAGGTTTCAGCAGGCGAGGGTTGCTGGGCTGGGAGGGCAGCGCGTGTTGTCCTCTCCGTCTGCACTCCTCGGCAAAGGCTTCTTCGTCTGCCTCCCCTGCGAAAGGCAAAAAAGGTAAGGAAAGTAAGCTGCACCCTGAATGCATCGATTTAGCCTGGGGAAAAAGGTCTCAGAAATGGGCTGGGTGTTTGGGATCACAAAATTAGTCTTGGTTGTGGTTGGTCACGGACAGTCCTGTGGATCTGCAGATTGGGGAGTGGCTGAGCAGAAAGTTCCACCAGTGGCCAGTCACTACACTGAGGCCATCCAAAACAGTCCACTAGATATGATGACTCGGGGACCACTGTTCCCTTTTGCCCATAGGCAGGGTGAGAGAGCTGAGCACGTGGCCCAGGACAGAATTTTTGTCCTGTGCAGAGCATGTCATCACGTTCAGCCTCACCTGGGCTGTCCTGCTCAATGAAAAGGTGAAGGGAAAGGAGAGATAAATACCCAAACTGGCTACAGGGGTGGTGGGACAAGAATTAAGCCAATGGGTTCAGAGGGGCTGGATCTTGGACATCACAGCTGAAGGATGGTGGAGATGTGTGATGGAACACATGAAGACAAGAAATCACGTTGAATGTGTGAGAGGTAAACACAGCCCAGAGGCAAGGCAGGCACACACAGCACAGGCCAATGAACACAATGGAAATAAAACCCAATCTGGTATGAAAGATGAGGTACTTCCATCATACTCATGCTGTTTTGCACATGACACTTTCCTTTGCTGCAGAAACTGTAAGAGTACCACTGCTGCAAAATAGAGAAATCAACTACCATAACACACACAAAACTCAGCAAAACCACACATTGAAAAACAAACAGATCCCCAAAAGTCAACAGAAGATGTTCAACAGGGAAAACAGGGGGGCAGGAGGGAAAGACTGGGAACAAAGTTGTGTACCACATTTGTCTCTTAAAGGCTTTTTAAAGTTTCATTAGTCCAATTACTTAAGTACTTCTAATAGAGCTGATGAAATATGGCATCATTTTATTTTCATCAAAAGTGGTGTGTCATATTCTGGAAGTTTTTCCTGGGATGTGCCTGGCATCAGCTGCTCAGGGAGGGGTGTGTGCTCTCAGCTAATGTGTGTGCTCTTAGTTCATGGCTGGAAAATGCTTTGAAGATGAAGAAGGCACCACATGTGAAACACAGGACAGAGCAGGAACACCCCCTTGGTGCGTGCCCCACACCACCACCTCCAGACACAACGGGCTGCATTGTCTTTACCTTGTACTCGTACACGGGGAGATGCTTCTGAGAGCATGAGGAAAAGGAGGCAAGGTGTGTTTAAAAAGTCATTTCACAGTGCAGTGAGGCAGCCAAGGCCCTGGAGGACTCCAGGACGTGCCTCACATCTCCGATGGGCTGTGCTTGGGTGTGAGCAGAGGATGCTCCTTCCCCACTGCTCAAATGCCCATCCCCACCTCCACACTCCTGCTTCTGTACCCTGGTGTCCCACTCACTTCCAAAGGCACAACAAACACCACAAAAACACAAGTGATGGTAAGACAAGGATTTCTGCATTTAGTCTCTGCCTGCATCATGTAAAAGCCCTGGGTGTATGGCTCTCCTTGCAGCAGGAGAGGGCTGCCAGGACAGCACCAGGACTTCAGCTACAAGAGGCAGAGCACAAGGAAAAGCTCAGGGAATGCCAGATGCAGAATTGCCATCATTACCCATAAGAGGCTACAGGATTTTACACACTATACAAACAGCACTGAGCAGGTATCAGGCTGATGATACCAGGTCTGTGAAGGTAAGCCTATGCCAAGACTAAGGGAAAAAAAAAAGCACATGGAACCTATTTACATCAGGTCCACACACAAAAACCAGCCAAGAGGGTTCACTTCCTAACAAATTACAGTGCACCAGAAATAGGACATCCCTCCTCTCCCATGGAAACCCAAAGTGCATGGATTTTTCATGTGGAAAGTCTCACTTAATGTATGTTTAAAATTTACATTTGCAAATAGATGAAGGAATGGGAAAAATGCTGAGGCCATTCTTGAGGCTCTGGGTGTGTTTGTGCATCACAGAGATAACCCAAGCAGGCACACTGACACAACTCCTCAGTACTGGGCTCAGGGAACCAGCACACCTTTGGAATCATAGAACACTTCATCTGGAAGGAACCTTTACAGCTCATCTGGTCCAACCCTCCTATACTAAGCAGGGACATCTTCCACTAGATCAGGGTGTCTCAGGGCCCCATCCAACCTGACCTTGAATGTTTCCAGGGATGAGACACCTACCAATTCCCTGGACAACCTGTGCCAGCATTTTACCACCCTCACTGTAAACATTTCATCGTTGTATCTAAGTCAACCCTCCTTCAGTTTAAAACCATTACCCCTTGTCCTCTCACTACAGGCCCTACTAAAAGGTGTGGCTCCATCTTTCTTATTAGCTGTCTTTAAATATTTGAAAGGATTAATTCCATCTTGCTCACATAACAGAGTCCTTCCATATCCCCAAAGCAAAGGCAAATTTTAGTTCAACAAGTAGACCCCAAAAAGTTGCCCAAACTTTTCCCCCTTTACGAGTTGTGGGAGAGCAGGATGGCACCACAAATCAGTTAAATGGTGTAACATCACGTCAGCTGTGATTTAAATACTGAATCAACTCCAGTGCTATGCATGGCATGAAGTGTCAGATCCTCCTCTGATCATCCACCTTTAGCACACCTGGCACAGCAAAACTAAAGTGTGATTTGCATCGACTATTCCCTCCTGTTCTACATATTTGAAACATTCGAGCCAGACTGTACCACAGCACATAGAAAACTTGAATAGAATTTACTCTGGAAGAAGTCAGCCACAAAGGACATCACCACCAAAAAGTGCTTAAATTCTGTTAGAGTTTTGTCAGCACTGATGTTTGTCCTAGAAATGGCTTTTAGGAAGACAGCTGGTACTGGGGGTGAGGGCTGGGTGTGGAATACTTTCTGAGCAGGAATAGCCAACCAAGGAGCACCTTCCAGGAGTGCTCAGGGTGCTTTAAACAGCTCTCAGTTCCCCCAACACCTCCTTCTTGCTGTCCCCTGTGCCCCCACACCAGCACACCCACGTGAGAGCCTGGGCAGCCACGCCATGACCCCAGGCAGGGACTGGCCCGGTTAAAAATAACTCCTTTGCCAGCCTATTTTTAACCCAGCTCGGGGCCTGCAGCCAGCTCATGGTGCAGCCACCCCAGCCGGGGCAGGGAAGGGGGAAATTATCGAGGGAGCTGGAATCAGATGCAGATTATGGTGTTAACCAAAAAGATTTTATTCTACTAATGTAAATAATAATTAAAAACCTAGCAGTTATTTCATTTGCACAACCAGTTTGGGAGAAGTTACATTTCTAAGGGTTAATTCTGAAAATTACAGATTTGGCATTACATTTAAAAAACAATAATTAAGGTTTGGTTTTCTGGTGCACCGGGTTCGGGTTGTCTGAAATGCGAACAGCAGCTTCCAGGGGAAAAAAAAAAATTAAAAATTTTTTTAAAAAATTAAAAAAAAAAAAAAAGAAAGAAAGAAAACATGAGCTAGCATCCTAAAAAGCTGTGCTGGGGCTAAAACTTGCGCTGGGCCAGCAGAGGGCAATCTTGGCTGTGGCCAGGTGTGCCAGCCCCGACACACCGCGGTTATTTCACACGGCCAGGACTAGATAAGGGCTTAGCAGAGCCACCAGCTACACCCAAGGGTCTCTGATCCTGGAAAAGGAAGATAATTGATAATTCACAGGAATAAAAGCACCGGCAGAGATGTGCCAGGTGAGCTGGGACAGGTAAGACTCAGAGCTCTTCACACTAGTCCTGCACAAGCCAGCTTTATTATTTAGTGTTATGTTTAATATCCATGTATGTCCAGGAATTGGACTGAAATCCCAGCAGGAATCAGCAGTAGTTACTGGCAAGACAGTAATGACAGAACTATGCCGAACTAATCAGGGTAAACATGCTGAGGAGATGGAGCTGCTGATTTGCATTTCCCAGCTCACTTCCCGCACGGCAGCTCTGTTCCTGCACACCTCACCTAGAAATACACCCAGAATCAGGGTTTCCCCTGTATGATGAAATAAAAAGCAGGTGCACCAGGTTGCTTAGTCAAAGGAACACTTCCCTGAGGCCACAAACACCAGAGCCCCTGGTCCCACAAGCAGCACGGGGAGATGCACCTGGCGAGGGACACCCGGCTGCCTCCAGTGACAGCAGCTCCGAGCTAAGCTCCTGCCACCAAGTTATTCAAAGACGCTTGCAGGAAGCTTCCTCCATCCAAACCTTCTTTAGAGGATGGCCTGCCAAGTGTCTTTCTAATACTCTAAAGTTAAGGGGCAGTGTAAACTCAGAGCAAGGAGTCATATTGCTGCCTCAGCCGGCAGGCTGAGGTTCACCTGAGCTGTTCCTGATGCAGGCTGACATCACAAAGGGTGCAGAATGCAAAGTGGACGAAGCTTTTCTTGAATTTTTTCCCCCTTCCTACTGCAAGGGATGGAATTTAGCCTGTGCTTACAGAGGACACTGGAGTTTCTGATGACTCAACCACATCCGCTGCTGCTGCTCCAGAGAGATGAACTGCAACGGAAGGTGCAACCAAAAGTGAAAGAAATAAATCCCCATTTAAACACATTTATCTTAAGTGAATTGCACTATGATCTTTGTAACCTGTTGATAAGATTTTTCTACTGATAAACCTTTCCATTATCACAGCAGCTCCGGTATTAATATTTACCATGGCAGAAGCTACCAGGGCTTTTCCTAGACTGAAGTCCAACAATTGCTGGGAAATCATATGTTTTACAGGAACCAGTTCTATCTGAGAACTCATCTAACAGATCTGTCTACAGGCCTAGATTACCTTGGGCTGAAAAAATCCTGAAGATTAACTGGATCTTTTGTTTCTTCTCATGAAAGCTTCATATCTAATGTATGATAGCACAGAGAAGACAGCAGGAGACCAAGTGACTCTACTAAGACACAGAAATGGTCTAATTTGGGGGACCACACCTTGAAAGTTGTTTTCAGAAAGTTGCCAGATCATCAGTTTCTTTTAATTCCTCTTGGAAAGGACAGATGCTCATTATAAAACACCCAGCCCAGGGTATTTTCCAAAACCACGTGCACACACACACCCCTCACCTCTCCTGAAACTGCAGACAACATTCTCAGCCAAGAATATACTCCCTCACCATTACTAGAGGCTATGTTGAGCAAGTTCTTCTGATTAATTGTTCTTAAACTTGTTTCTAAATGCCAGGAAACACTAACAGTGTGACGCTTAGCAGGAGTTATAAAACTCTCTTTCAGCCTGTGCTCTTGGGTTTGTCAGATCCGATAGAAACCAAAAGTTGCATCGAGCCCTCTTTGGAAAACGTCTCTGAGTTTGTCAGTGACAGCCCTTAAAAATCTCTCTTTTGCTATTTGATGTGATGCTTACAAGAAAAAGCAGCCATTTTAAAATCCTCTGATTAAAAAGATGCACATAGCTCTGAAAGCTGAAAGAGCCTGAAATCACTCAGAAACCATCCGGGGAATGCCAGAGCAACTGCCCCCTCTGCATCGTCACTTTTGTAAACTCTAAAGGGAGTTTATTTCAACAGTGACGTTTACCAGCCAAAGCACAGGACAAACAACGAGGTTTTGAGTCAGCTCACACAGATCAGTGTCTTTCACCTATTAATGGTATTTTCCTTCCAGAGCAAATGCACTCAGTGTTACAGAGAACACAAGGTGATTCAGGGTTTCCTGCTGTCTGTCTGAGACTTCTGTCCCGCAAAATTCAAAGAAATATTTATCCAAAGCAGTGCCCGGAATGCTCTGCTGGATAGAAACTGAAGATGCCAGCAGCTCTCAATCCATGCCCTGCAGAAACCTGCTCCCAGGATCCCACCCCTCCTCTCCCTATCTCTCATTCTGCACTGGCTCTGATGGCTCAGCTTCCTCAGCACCGCTGGCACTGCACTCACATGTGGGTTATGTCTCCCTGCTTCAACTTAAAAGCTCATATGAAGTTTATAACTGGGGGATTTGGGCTGGCCTTTCCCAGGCCAGGACCAGCGCTACTATCTTGCCTGCCATGCAAGCCAGGCATTTCCTGCAAGGGGGGAAAGAAAAATCCAGAAGTGGCAGGAGATGGCAGGGAGGTGGTGGCAAGGACCTGGGAAGTGATGGAAAAAACAAGGGTGTGGGATTTGGGAAAAGGGACAGACTGATGGAGTGTTGTTTCTGTCCCAGGAGAGGCCTGGCTGCAGCATGTTCAGAGTCCAGGAAAGGGCAGGGCTCAATGCTTTCTGCTCAATGCACAGAGCAACCCTCTGCCCTTCTGGCTTTAAAAGCTGGCAGTGGACTTACTCTTTTTATTTTTGCCTCGTATTCATCTGCTCCAGTGCCAGCTCGCACTGTTCCTGCCCAGCTGTACCCCTGCAGCACAGACCAGCGCAGGGAAAGCCCCATGCTGGGTTTGCTCACCCTCCCTGCCCTGCAGCAGCTCCCTCACAAAGTTCAAACTTTGGATTTTCTTCCTTTTTTTTTTAAGGTGGATTTGGCCTACCACCCCCATCCACACCCAAGAACCCCATTATATCCTGCATTCAGCTCAGCGTGTACCAACACGAATCCTGCATTCCCAGCACATCACAAGCTACTCATGGCAACACTTCACCACAAAGATTCCCCAATCTGCAGCAAACTGGTAAAATAAAGTGAGTTTTCAGCACACACCAACCACAACAGCACTGCTTTGAAAGGAAATGAGATCATGCTGTTCCCCATGGTGGCCATCAGGGATCAATGGCTACAAGCACTCGTGTTGGACCAGACTGAGTTCTGGAGCCTGGCCTGAAGAGAGGGAGCTGCTGGGACAGCCTGGAGTTACCTCCTCCCTGCCAAAACTTCATCAGAACCTTTTAAAGCCCAGTGAATCAGTCCTACATTGTTTCTGAAGCAAGAGAGAAGGCTGAGCACATCCAGGTTTCTGCAGCTATTTTCCTCCTGTTAAAGCACACCAGGGCATCCATATGGATAACGCCACTTGCTCTCATCTTAAAGATCTGGGATGTTGGAAATGCAAATGGCAGGAGGTAACATGAATCCTCACGTTTCCAGCAAGCAGAGAGATGACCCAATTTACATGCTGCAGCTCAAAGGGAATTTTATTAATTTTAGAAGACTTTATCAAGCAGGGTGTTTTATTCATTTCTGCATGAATTTTGAAAGGAAGCAAAGAATGAGGAATGAGCTTCACAGCTTGACATATTTATACAAATTAGCAAGATTTCAAGCTTGGAGCTTGACCAAATGGACCTGATTTTTAAACAGTCATCAAGATTACTTTAAAGATTCCATTTTCTATACTTTTTGGGGTCCTATCAGAGGTCTACCCCAGTTTCCTGTAAGTCTCATTGCACAACACACTACACTGAAGTGACCAAACCTCTTTAACCACCTGTACCATGGGCTCCTCCTACTCCTGGGGCTTCTCTGTCCAGCACACCTCACACAACACATAGGTGAGATGGAGTCAGAACACTGTACCTGTCTCTGGCTCTTACACGGCTCCTCTTCCTCCAGAAACACTGACAGCAAGTTATTATATTTGGTTTGATACTTACAAGGGCAGACAGTGATAGGACAAGGGGAAATGGCTTTAAATCACTGAAAGAGGGCAGGTTTAGATTAGATATTTGGAAGAAATCTTTACTGTGGGGGTGGTGAGGCCCTGGCACAGGTTACCCAGAGAAGCTGTAGCTGCCTCATCCCTGGAGTGCTCAAGGCTGGACAGGGCTCTGAGCAACCCAGGACAGTGGAAGGTGTCCCTGCCCATGGCAGGGGGTCAGAACTGGCTGAACTTTAAGGCCCCTTGCAACTCAAATTGTCCTGAAACAAAGAAGGGTTTTTCATCTCAACTATATTTCAACCTCAGACAGAAATCCCCATGGGTTTCATCTCTACCATGAGGAAGCCTTGCAGTTTCACTTTGAAATTGTATTTGAAGTGCAAACCAAAATCCTACTGAGGGGGAAAAAAAAAAAAAAAAAAAAAAGAAACCAGCCCTTATAATGAAACTCAGCACTAGAGGAAAACAAAGAAATAAAAATTCCACAGTGCAACTACATGCAGCCCTGCCAGGTCCTCTATGGAGTACCCAGACATGAGGTGCTTCCCACCAGTGTTTCTTCTACCCCTGTGCCCAAGCAGAGTCTCATACACCTTCACACTTCTCACACTTGTTCTCCAGAACTCCCCAGTTCCTTCACTGCCCCCAAAAACAAAACTTTGCTTCTTCTGGCAGTTACCACCACCAGGTCAAGCAAAATTGACTTCTACTTAAAAAGCTCTTCAAACAGTAAAAGCAGAGGAAAAGTGCTCTTCTACTTTTGCAACAGATCTCTGGAACTCTTAAAAACTAATGAGTTAAAGTAACAACACGTCATCTTATATTCCCATTAGTGGCCCTCTCTGTAACAGCATCTCCAGAACAGTTCTGAGCAAGCCCTAATTTACAAATTGTACAGCTGTGTTACATATTTTTCCATTGATTATCAGCTTTAAACCCATCTTCAAAACCTTAATGCACAGCAAACCCGGATTACCGTAAAAGAAAAAAAAAGATACATCAAAAAAGCCATGCAGTTAAATTTAAAAAGAAAAGAATCTCATGAGTGATTTCAGAAAAATGTGATGAATGACTTCCCCAGCTGTTTTGTCAACACTTCCATAGTAATTTGGCAAAAGCACAAAATCACTAAGTTTATACTTTCATCAAATGGCTATTAGTGCTGTTGAAATACCACAGACACGAGACAGTAAGTGCAAGCTCCATGCTTCATACTGCACTGTCCATGAGTTTGCAAGGTCTCATCTTTTCAGGTTAATCATTTCAAAAATATTCTCCCTTCTACCCTGAAGCTTAAATATGACACCATGGCTCTGACACTAAGGGTTCCACATATTAATTACAAAAAAAGAAGGGATACCTGCCCTCTCCAATTATACCCCCCAACATGCAATTTATTCCTCATCTATCTATCCCTGTAATACTAGGACCACAGCAAGCAAATCCCATCTTCCAGTGTGAGCACACATCCCTGATTTACAGAGCTCCAGAGACCATAATCTTTTAAATGACCCTGAAAACATCACATGCTCACAGCAACAGGACATCTCTTCTGATGGCTCAGTGGGTTTCAAAGTGCGTCATGAACCTTCACCACAAAACCCAGTCCTGTTTCTGAGATCTCTCCAAAAAGGGGAACACTGAGTCATTAGCTGCTCCTCAATTTTTGACACCAAAATGACAAGCCTGATTTTTTTTTTAAATAGTGCTTCAAGTTGACCTTCAATAGCAGCTTTGACTAAATACTGTATTTAATTTGAAACATGTACAATTGGCCTTAGAGGAGACATGACTCCCAAGTTGCACCAGCTTTTGTTGTTTGGCATCTCCAATCCATCACAGAACTCTCAGTGTTACCAAAAATCCTTCCTTTCCCACCCATAGTCAAGATCTATGCCTTAAAACTCACCACAGTTTAGAAATATAACTAATTTTTCAAATCGTATCAATAACAATGTTTATAAATGCAAATGTATGCATACATATACATGCATGTATATAAACAAAAATAAATTGTTTCAGAACTTCTGACCCAAACAGTCAATAAAAAGAGCACAGAAATGAAGATTTTCTCAACTGAAAAAACCCCAAACACCAAACCAGGAACATGACTACCACCCAGCACTACCAATACTTACAATTCTCTTTAGTGCCTGGAAACAGTACCGTCAGTTTATACACTCCTTCTGCAGAGATCCAGTGGGAGCAGGCAAGATTTTACCAAGAGAGCTTTGTGAGTTTTGGAAAGAGAAGGAGAGTTTGAAGAGCGACATTAGTACCTCTTGGTGCACCCAGGAAGGCCATGTATCCATTTCCCAGGATGGCCACCCTAGGGCTGTCCATGCCCAGAGCGAGGGCTGCTCCCACCCTGTGCTGCTGCAGGCACCATCCCACCTTCTCCTCCTCTCACACATCTTTGAGATCCATGGGATGAAGCACAAAGGACAGAAACAATCATTTCCAACCACAATCTGGGGCCAAAGCAAAAAAGGCGGGGGGACAGTGTTTAAGAACTACCATAAAGGCAAGAAGCTGAAGCACTCCACATTCCAGAAGAGTGGAACACACACTGGAGTGCCCACTGGCTCTTGGTGGAGAGGTGGATGTGACCTGGGGAGGGCTGCACCCACCAAAACTGCACAACTGAGCAACAATTCGACACCTGAAGTTGTCACAACCAGCCTCTGCTCAAAATCCCCCTGTAATTCTGTACTGGCAGTGAAACCTTCTCCAAATGTTTAAGTGACTACTTGTCAGTGGGTTCACTATATCGTGGTATAAGTATTTGAAAAACTACAAAAATAAATATCAAACCTGCAGAGGTTTGAGCTGTGTAACTTCAATTTTGTACTACTGGCAGCCCAAAGTGCAGCATCCAGCAGAGCTACTCCACCTCCTCCTTGAACACAGCAAACTCAGACTCCTCTCAAAAATATTTGCCAAGAGTTTTACTGAAGTGTGAGGCTGTCAAACTTCATTTACTCAAAAGCATTTCTCCTCAGCCTTGTGAACCAGTGTGGCTCCCCTTGCAGGGTTGGAATTGTCCTGCACTGTGAGGGAGGAAGGAAACCTGGAACAGATGCACAACAGGTAAAGCTGATGTTCACCTACACTTGTTATCATGCAAGTCAGTGACTGACAGAAATAGTCACAAATTTTGCACATTTGAGAACATTTCATCACTTTCCAATTAAAATTCTGACCTTGCTTGAACTGCTGGTATTGAATACAGCCTGGTATCTCTACAGAAACAATCTCCTTTTACAGTAATATTTAAAAATACTAAATAAAAGCATCATGAACTGTTTTTCTAAGGAGAAAGTTGCTTAGTCAAGACTGAATAGTGGACTGGAAACAGAACTGGAGCCAAAAGGGCAGCAACATAACCTTCCAGGAGATGGAATCTGTTTGCAAAAGCCTTCAAGGCACGGAATTCAATTGAGAAGATAAATCAATAAATAAAACCATGCTGTTGTTGACAGCAATAAATAGACACTGATGACAGTTCAGCTAGGACCTGAGTGTCCACCCCTACCCCAGTTTCAACTGAAAATCTGGAAGACCCATATTTTAAGGAAAGATTAGCCAGAATTATTCACAAAAATAGAAAACTCAAGAGGCTTTGACCTCTGTTAACAATCTATCATCTAATCTACATGAAAGCTGCACTCAAAGTTGCCAGCTTGGCTCTGTGCCACTTACAGGCCCAAACCCAACACGAGACACTGACAATTTGGGTAATTTTGCCACCACACCCAGAAAACAACAGCGAGCTGGATCGAGAGGCCAGTGTGAACCATGGTTGGCTTTTGGCTTTCAGGAGGAGCTGGGAGGCACAAGGCAAAATTCCCCCCCACAAACAGCTCTCATAAAAGAACTTTCCACTATTGGAAACTATTCTGTGCAGGGCAACAAGCACCCCCCTGCAACAGAGCAGCACGGGCATGCACTTGGCTTCGTGATTTATTCCACGAAATGGGTTACCAGGGATGTTGTCATCATCTTCTATAAACATTTCGAGGGCAAAAGCACACATGTGATCTGATCTCAGAGCAAGTGCTGGAGGAGAGGGAAGAGTGGAAACCATGTCAGAGTAATCAATTAATCTTATGTTCTCAATTTGGTTCATCAAGAAGAGCAGGCAGGTTTAAACACCTGTGTCTTCTCAGAAAAATGTTTTATTTCCCTGAGCTGAGCTTCTTGTTTTTAGGAGTGATTACAAGAAGCATCTTCTCAATTAGTCACTACATTAGAAGGCACTTCAAAGTCACTTTCTGTTCAAGACAGAGTTATAGCTATTAATAAATAAATTATTAATGGCTACAAAACTGCTATGAGAAAGCTTCAGGACAAATTACTCTATTTTAACCTGTAACCAAAACGACTTTCTTCTAATTCTTTCAGGCTAATATTTTCAATATAGATCAAAAATAGGGCAATAGCAACACTTCAAAAGTACTTTTGAAATTATGTAGACTCATCCCCCCTGCAATAGATCCTCCAATTTAGATACTACATGGTAGTAACTGACATTGAATATAACGCCTCTAAAATCTGAATATGCATAGTAAAGTACACATCATTTTCTTTTTACTTAACAGTGGTAAAAACCAATCTACTTGTCATTTTCTACTTGCTTCTCAAAAGAAAACAGTGTTTAGTCTACAAACACCTGGCAGTGACAGAGGACTTGAGTTGTACAGCAAACAGAACTGTGTTTCCCACATCTGAAACAGGTTTCACACAGAATGCAACTTAAATCTTTGAAGGGCCTTGGAAAATATAGATAAAATCGGTAAGTTGTTAATGCTTTTACAAGTTCCAGTTCTGGTACATTTAAAACCAATTAGTTTTGAAGCCTTTTACTGCTAACAAACATTCAAGGTGTACACTGGCTACACACTTTGCAAACTACAGAAATACTTCTGTCCCAGCCTCCTTTTAGGCCAGAAAAGGGCAGAGCAGTACAGCACGTACACTTGTTTTCTTTTCCATTAACAAGATTCCTTGTGTCACTACAGCTGGCTCTGTCCATGCTGGTGACTGGCAAAAGCCTTCCAGTTTTTATTACTTGCTCAGAAAGGAGACTGCACAAAGGTTATTTTCAGGGCTGAATACTTAGATCTCAAAATATGGTTCATTTGACCATTGAAGATTAATATTCTGGAGTTCCAGCAATCTTTCAGCAGGATACCTCTCCCAGAAAATATGGAAGGACCTTAAGAGATACCAGGATTTTACCACACAATAGCTTACATTTTAGTTTTGTTACAAACTGTTTGTTGCTTATATGACCCAAAGGTTGCTGAGTTACAATTCTAGGAAGTTGTCTTCCTCAAGTTTCTCTTAGAAATAAAACTAACAAACACAGCTCTGAGTATACATAAAACCCAAAAAAGCATCCACAGAGAGGTTCTTCACACATGTAAGCCCTGTAGGACACTTCCTTGGCTATTCTGTAGAACTATTTATCTGACACAATACAGTCTTAAGCATTTAGCATACTACCAAAGGTGATTCCATTAACAAAAAGCCAGCTCCTTTCATCAGAGTCACTTAAAATTCTAAACACATGTATTGCTAGCAACATGAGATTTAACACACACTAAAAATAAAAAACTTTAGATCATTAGAACATTCCCCACATTCACAAAAACAAAGTTTACTTTGAAATGTGGCTCTTTGGTGTATCATTACACTGATTACCAAGAGACCTCCTAATCTTCAACTCAGGAGCTGCAATTAGGCTGCCTCAAGGTGTGCAGTCAGTGGTTGGTGAGAAGACAGGACATACACAAGGGCTCACTGTATTGCAAATTCCAAATATAATTCCCTGGCACAGTCATCATGGACCTCACCCTGGTTCCTCCTCACTTAACATCCAATTCATTCATTACAATAAAGCAACTTACCTCAACAGATCCAGAATGTCTTCTCCCACATGAAGTCCACTCTTGGCACCTACACATCCCAAACTGGATGCTTTAGGGCAATAGTCACCAGGCTGCCCCAGATGCACGTGGTGTTGGCTCCTCTCTTCCCAGCTCCCCTGCTTCCTCGGCACCTCCCGAGAGGCAAATCGACCCCCAGCCACAAAAGCATCCCCCAGTCTCAAAACCACAGTAAGGGAACATGACCTGTGCATTGATGTCACACATCAGGAGGGAGAAATGAAGGAGGGCTGGAAGGAACACTGAGCTCTTTGGTGCACCTTGCTCTGCACCCCAGGCTCCCAGAGCTTCCACAACTTCTCTGTAAAGCTCAAGCACTCCCTTCTCACTAGGAGTTATTTTTCAGAAAGCTGGTCTTTAAGACACTGAAAGCCAGAGAAACTACTGCTCTTGGCAGCTTCTTCTAACAGTTAATCATCCATGTGTTAAAAATGTATGTTTATCTTCTCATTTGAATTTGTCTAGCCTGGTACAAATATTTATACTCTTCTTCCAAACAAGGCGACCTCTGATATGCACAGTTTTTTCTAACTGGTGTACACATTTTTTTAGAATCAAAGTGGAATTTGGCACACCATCCTCAGGCTGCAGAAGCACCTCCCTTGCTTGTGCTGGCAGGGGAACAGCCCCCAGAGCAGCCCTGAGCCTGGACAGGCAGACAACAGGCAGGGTGCACTGGAGGAGGAGACACAAACACCCACCACTTCTGCATTCACTGTGATAACTCGTGATCATGTTTTCCTGATGAGAAAGGCAAAAGCCAAATAAGGAGAAAAGTCCTTGAAATTTATGTCAACAGCACAAAACAAGCTGCATTGTTTTCCTGCTTCTCCCTTACTGGTTTCAAGGACCTTAAGATTGCTGTTCTTCTCAGGGCTAAACCATCCAATCCCAGAAAAGATAAAAGCAGCACCAGAGGTGTTTAATAAAAGAAGCATTTTGGTCGTTGCCCTAACTCTCAAGGTGAACGTCCCCAAGAGAAAAATCTTCCCCCTCTGCAATTACTCAGGATCTCAGTCCAAAACTGAAGGCAGGAGGTTTGTGAACGCTGCACCTGCTTGCAGGCAGTACCAGATACACTCAAAAAGCTCTAAATTAATTTCTAGCTCTCTACTGCTCTCCTGGATACCCAGCTCCTACTTTGTGTAGAGCAGATGAATAAAGCCCTGTCATTTCCAAAGTGCAGTACGTTTGGTGACAAGGACCTGACCGTATTTCCACAGGCACCCAGCATAAGAAATGACATTAGCAGAGTAATTCTCAGGAGTGGCTGAGTGACTACTTAACAGGAGATGTCCAAATAACTCAAAGCATCAAAGTGCCTTCTGATGAGAGGCAGTGTTGTTACAAAAGCTTGGCCAAAGTCCTCTGGAGACAGAAGGCCCAGTCCTACAGCTAAGGAACGCTGCAGGAGAGGCTGAGCCTTGGCATGTGGGTTTTCTCCATTTTCCGTCAAAAACACTTTCACAGAGAAGTTCAAACCAATTTTAAAACATCCACAGTCTAGCTCCTCTTGGAAGGAGAATGACACAAACTGATACTGCAGAATGCTCTTTCACAAAAGCAAAGCACAGTATTTCCCCTGCTGAGTGGGACAAATATCACAACAGGATGACAAATGCAGATTTAGTTTCTGTAAAGAGTAAAAGGCAGCCTCCAACTACACATCTAGGAGAAAACTTAGCCAGAGGTGACTATGGTGATAGCTATGCAAATGTGTGATAAATTAGCAAGTTAATCTTACTCTATATATCAATTACAAAAATTAACACACACTTGACATGTATTTCTGGAGGGAAACTGAAAGATGGATGAGGCTGCCCAGCTTCTCTACCAGATGTCTCAAAGCCTCTGCAGCCTTACGACTTTCTTTATTAGTGGGAGGTAAACTCCCCTCCTCACCACAATTCAATCAAGGTTGTGACTGGAACCAAGTCAGAAGATTCCAGAGCTACTGCTTTGCATTTTCAGCTGCTTTACTAACACCTTCAAGCACAGACTAGCCAAGTAATTCTCCTTTCTGGCCACCAATAATGTGTGTTCCACAACATGAATTCTATGACCAGTCACCCAGGCTGGATTCCTGTCTCATTTTAGCAACTCAAATAAATTTACAAATAATAAACAATGCAGGAAATTTCAAATTTGACTTTTAACAATCAAAAAAAGGAGGAAATTAAGCATTCTTAATGCATCATGTTATCTGTTCTGCCACTTAACAGACCAGCAACCTCACATGAGCTTTTACAAACTAGGTGTTACTATTTAATAATCTGTCTCTAACATTCAAGTGAATGAAAAGATTCAGCTTTACTTTCACTGCTGATAAACTAGCAGCTACAGGGGTTTGTTTTGCCTGTTTTTATGAAATTCACTTGAAGTTGGTTGCATTGAAAAGATGAGCTAGAAGAGCCCTCATCTGAGATGCAGAGGTAAGGATAAGCTATAGGCCAAAGCCAAATGTTAAGAGTTACTACCTGCAGCCTCTAAAAACACATTTTCTTGACTGTCAGTTTTAAGTCAGGTTCAAAAATTACCTATTTTTAGTTTAAAATTAACTCAATATGCTGCAAAGTTAACCTTATTGTAAAAGCCAGAGAAACTAAGGAGAAATCTATTTAACAGTGTCCTTCTGAGAAAATGTTTTACTTATCTTCTCAATTAAACATACTTTAATTCCCCACCACAACATTTTGAAGCTGACAACACCTGAAAATCTTCCACTTCCTTTATTTATAAGGTAATTAGCAGTCAGGCCATCAGTGCAATCTACCTCACACCAGGACAGCCCAGCTTTCAGGCCTGGGCACTATCACCTCCAAACTCCTGCCTATCTTTTGGCCACAGCAGCATGACAAAGCATAGAGTACTCATGTGGGGTTCTGATTAACTTTCTGCCAGCTGTTGTGAGTGAGATAACACCTAAAGCAGTGCTGAGTCTGCCAGAACAGAGTTTTCAGAGAAGTTTCAACGAGTTTAAATCAGCACAGCTTGCAGAGGTTCAGGGTTACAGCTCTGATCATCACAGGATTGTAATTCTTTCGGGTTTTTTAATCTGACAACAGCATCTCAAACATGAGGTTTAATATTTTGTGAATACATAACCTATATAGCAGAGTATAAACCAACCACCTTCAGGTCTAACCTTTCAGGACTGCACTTCATTCAACAACCAACTCTAGCAGAGGTATTTTTTTCAAAACCAAGCAGGAAACCCACTAGTATAAATTCAAAGGTCGTTTGTAACACTAACAAAGTCAACATTCTTCATTCCAACCACAGTGCAATGTAAGGACCATTTCAACATTACAGGTGGAAGATAAGAAGCTCTGTACCTACAACAACCACTTGAAGACAAATAATAACAAGAAAACCCAAACTGTCTGTGTTGAGTACTAGGCAAAGCAAGTCTATGCTCACAATTCAATCCTAAAGCAAACAAGCCCTGAGGGAGCAGACAATGCAAAGCAGCTTTCTTATGTCAAAAAAAGGAAAGTTTCAAAGTTTGGTTACTGCTGACTGGCAGATTACTGATGTCCATATTGCCACTAGCCCATGAGAATACCATGATTTGAAAACAAGCCTAAATACCAGAACATCCAAAAATCACAACCAAAGAGGCAGATTTTCCAAAAATACTATGAAACATTTCCACAAAACAGTTAACAAGTATTTTAAGTACTGAGCCCTCTTCAAAAGTTCTCTGACCACAAGCACAAAACAGCTGTAGCATTCATTCTGCAACACAACCATCTTCAGAAGCACTATCCTGTCAGAACCACTGATTAAACTGGGGCAAAGGAAGTATTAAACTCACTTCTCATACAGAACAGAAGCAGATTAGGAATTCACATTTCCAAAAAATAAAAATAAAATTAAAAAAAAAAATCTAACTTTATCACTGGACCACCCCACAGATGATCTGAACCACAGCACAGCTAAATACAAAAGACAAACCTCCAGTTACACCTAATGCCAAAACACTGAAGGAGTCAAGGAAACAGGATAACCAAACACAAACACTGAGAAGAGATACAAACCCCAAGGGCTTAAAGATGATGGGTTTTTAAACCTTTTACAATCTTTTTTTCAGCATTCTAACTCAGCTCATCAATTAATCACATGTTGATACAGGACCCACCTTACAAATGCTACATACACATTCTCTGCAGAGCAGCTTTGTCACCTACACCACAAACCCACCCCTCTGATTCTCAGCAGAGAAGGTGCTGTGAGAACTGAGCACTGCAGGAGCGCAGCCATTTTACAGTGTGAAGCATTTTAACACAAAATCCCAAACTCCTTCAGTAAAGCCAAGTGGAAGGGGTAGGTGCCATGCAATCTACAGAGAGACTGGGGTTAGTGTGCTGCACTGGAATCACTGCCATGCACGAGGGACCCGAAGGAGGCTGCACCAGGAGAAAGCATTACAAAGTTCTTGTATCCACCAATGAACTTTGAAGCAGGGCATGAAAGAGTAAATGACTTAGCAGGTTCAAAAACTCCATCTTGGTTTTTGCAAACTGCTGTTTTTCCAGGAAGCTTAATTTAAATAGGATGGTGTCCCTAAACATTCTAAATTAATCCCTGATCTATGAAAAGATGGCACTTCTAATCCAACAGCACTTGGTTTTGAGAGCTGCCTCATCCCACTGTGCATTTGTATCTAGCATTTGCTAGCAATAACTTTTTCTGTTATTAATTATTTTGTACTATTTTGGCCAAAACTGAAGTTTAAGGAAATGTGCTGCCCTTGATGATCTGTCACTTCTAATAAACAGGTCTTGTATATCCATGCATATATTAGAAAGGAAGAATTTAAAAATTTTTTCAAAGTAACCTAAAGAGTGGGTTTTCAGGAGAAAATAACTAAATTCAGCAGAAGAAATTTTGAATGTAACATGGAATGTGGATTTGTGTTTTAAAAAAGGAGCTGGATGCAAGAAGTTGCATCAAAAAACATGTTGGATGTGGTGTTGTAGCTATTCAAAAACACACTGAAAGAGATGGAGGCTGTTAGCTTTAGGTCAAGTGAATGAGGACAATTTTTTAAACCTGGAACTGGAATTGCTGGTCCAATGATGTTTTTGGACCAAGACCACATATCCAGTTCAACCATCAGCCTATAGGAAAGCTGGTGTGTGGGTATCTCATTCCTGCAGGAATCTACTGCCAAACTCTGCCTTCTGCTGACTCATTCCTTGTGTTTTGCCAGTTTGTCTTTGTACCAAGGAAATGCAGCATTGCCATTTTAATGCTGCATTTTGGCCAGCTCTGACAAGCAGCTTCAGGGATCTGAAGGCAGAACAGACACTATCCAAAATACTGGATCTTGAGCACATTTAGTGTTAAAAAATTTCACTACAGAACCCTGGTGAGACCTGTTTGTGTGTAACACTGTGAGAAGAACCACACTTTCCTAGGTAAGAAGATGAGCATGTGGGTACAGATTTGTCACTCCAGTTGTGTTCAGGTTAACCTGAGCAAGGTAATTTAAATGTTAAAGAAGACGACTTGGAATAAACTAGAAGGTGAAGTTTGGCACTTTTATATAAAACCTATTGGTATCCAGAGGAAGGCATTCAAACTCAACTCCAGATTGTCCTAATTTTATTTGACTTGGTTAATCAATTTTAAAGCACTTTTTACAATTTACATAATTTAAAGGAGCACACTGCATCCTATAAATATAAATTAACATTTTTAATAACTCAAGACATCACAACAAAGCCAAATTTTGAAATAAGTTTCATGTTTAGTTATCTGGATCAAGAAATAACATACATGGGGAAGGAAAAACCAGCATTAACAAGAAAACACTGTTTAGTTCTAAACTAAGTTTGTGCTTCTACATCAAAAACACAACACTGAAGTGACAGGAACTCTGCAAAGAACTTGAAAAGGTATATAACTGCTTTAGTCCCAAAACCAAAGTACATGTTTATTTTTAATTCTACATGTTATTTTTTTCAGTTCTATCTCAAATTAGCATTAATGGTAGAGGGACAAAAGTACAATATACTAACTTTACTGCAAATATGAATTCTGTTGTAGCAGTTTGTTAGCTTGGTTTGGCTTAAGTTGAAATGGTTTCCCTGCATGAAAAACAAGAGCATATCTTTTCAATGCATTTCAAAATCAACACATTTGTTAGTACAAAGCAGATGGTGTTTAGCAAGAAGGCATTAGGTGATCATTTGAAAACACCATGCTTTTTTTTTTTTTTTTTTAAACACTAAGCCACTCTGAAGAGTTTTGTGAAGGCCAGATGTTCAAAGCTGGTGCACAGATGAAAACTGCACATCCATGATCTATGCATGGAACTATCAAGAAGCTGGCAGGTGCTAACATACACCATTAGTTACCTGCATGCTTTCTCTGTGACACACAAAAACTAAATCATCTTTCACTCAACTCTGAAAATCTGGTCTTAGCTACAAATGAACACTTCAGTCCATTAATTTAACAAAGGACATTAATCCATCTTTTGATTTTTGGCTGAGGACTAAAAGTAGGAGTGAGATACCATAATCCTAATAATTTTGTCCAAATTTCAAGGCAATTGTTATTTGTTCTCAAAAGAGCAAAAAAAAAAAATCTCGTACTTCCCAGCCTTTTTGTAATTATTAAATGTTAAATAAATACATGTATCAAATGTATATTTATTACAGATTATTTTTTGAAGCAAATCTCAGAATAACTTTAGAAAACTTTTTAAAATAGAGTTGCTTTAGGCCTAGACCTAAAATAATTACATAATAGGGCAAAAGATGGAGTTAAGAGTCAGCCTCTGAATGCTTCTTAAAAATAGGTGTTTCAAATACAGGTTTAGAAATGAAATTAAAATCATGTTTTCAGTCACACTGAAGAAAACATCTGCAAAGAAAAAAGGCCCTCATCCTTAAGAATGAAGAAAAAGACGGAAAAAAAAAAAAAAGCACCGTTTTCCCAAGTTGCCCAAATCACACACAGACACAGGAAGGTTACAAATGCCATTCATGAAAGAATGCACCACAAACATCAGCATTTATTCATTTTGAATTTTTTTTTTTTTTAGCAAATGACAAAAGACTCAGCTCACTGGCTTCACTTTTGTTTACCTTTTGCTTACATTAACATTTAAACATTTGTCAAAACTTACTAAAGTTGTCTGCATTCATGCACAACTAGAAAACATCCTTAATTTATTTAAACCAGAAATGCATTACCAGAAATGTATTAACATTGTTCACTACTAAACATTAAAAAAAAAAAAAAGTTGAAATTATTAAAAAGGTTATCCTGGAACTGTTAACTTCACAGCAGACTTGAACTACTAATTGGCTCACATTTCAAATTGGAGAAAGCAAGATTCATGCTAGTGTTAGTGTACATCTTGCCCTAGCACTACTGAAGGATCATTGTTCACCTTGATCACAGATAAGAAAAGAAAAGTGCATACAGAAGTTTACAACAATTTTAAAGGACAAAAAATGGTCCAATTGATGTGGTCCCAACGATTAACTCAAAAGTCTATGACAAATACGAGCTTCTGTGAGCTACTTATACTACGTAAGATTGAGTACGGATATACAGAAAGTTGAATTCGTTTGAAATCTTCAAAAAATGTTCCTGTCAATCCTCAAATGGTGGCTGTTATAGCTTAAAATTTCTGTTAAATGCGTGCGTTGAATTACTTGTTATCCAAGCGTAGCAGCTGCTCCTTACCATTTATTGTTAGCGACCTTAACTGGCCATCTTCTTCAACTTCTACTCTCTCTTGTCCATTCTCAATAATCCTGAAAGACAAAAAACACCATGAGCCATTTTAAAGCACTGCAGGCAGTTTTAAACACACACCAGACATAAGGTTAAGGTACCAAACTGTAAGGGAGCAGCACCTGCTTAATGCAACTGTACTTGGCAAGCTTTGGAATTTCCCAGCACCAGAGCTGTCACCAGTAACCATCTGCATTTCCCCACTGCTCAATCAGGAAAATTGCCTTCTGGGAGTTGGGATGTTCCAGGATGTAGAGTTCACAGTTACAGCAGCTTCCTCATACACTGTCACACTTGTGCTCACACTGCACACTGTTATCTAGGCCTAAATGCCTTCACAGATCAACTGCACAATCCTGACATTGCCTTTAGTCCCCACCCGTTTGTAAAATGTACATTCTAGATCCAGTCACAATTTTGCACACAAGACAGTCTTTAATCCACTTCTAATTTGACCTGAGCAAGTAATCTGTAGAACTACTATAGACCAACTTTATGACCAGCATGCGTGTTACAAAATTCAAGTGTCCCTGACTGAAAGGAGATGATTAAAGAGTTTTTGAGTTCTCAGATTTTTCTGAAATACCCTCACAGGAAAATATCATGACCCCACCAGCATGTGATCCAGATTTTTAAATGGTCAAGATGATAGAAACTCTCCAGTACAATAGCTCACAGAAGAACCATACACTTACAAGTATGGGACACAAGTTAACAAAAAAAAATTCATCCTTCCTTGCTTTCCTATATTTTTTATTAAGTAATGAAATTACATTTAACTACTTGTTCAGTAGTCCTATATTGATTACAATATTCCATGTAGGTTATTCAATAGCTAACTAAGACTTGCGTTTCCCAAAGCAATGATTTCCCCATCACAAACATGAAATGGAGAGAAAGTACAGTGTGTACAGGACTTGAAAATTCAGGCACATTTTTCTCCTTATTTCACTTAACAGACAAAAAATTACTAGCAAGACTTCATTCAAACACTGCCTAGGAAAGCAGATGCTAGGGAATATTCTTTCATACTGTCTGCAAAATTAGAATTCTTCCCAATTCCCAGCTAGAAGCTTCACAATCAATAGTTACCTAGCACACTTTTGTCCCAGAAGCTCAGGCTGACTGGGTAGACAGTGTGAAGGACCATAATAAAAGGTGTGTGGGTATGAAGGAGGTTCTGAAGCCTTAAAGAACTCCAGCTATAGCATTTAGTAACTCAACAATGACAAGAAGAGAACCCAATGAAGTATTAAAATTTGTTTTTAAGCATTCAGAGAAATACAAGTAATATGATGAAAAAAATAACAGAAGTAAAAAACCATAAAAACATGTACCAGTATATGTGTGTATTCAAGATACAGTGTATTTATATGCATGTAATAGATATGTAGGTCTCTACCTATAGTTTCACACAAATATATTTATATCACTTACCTCTTTGTAGTAATTTTTCTGCCATTAACTATTTTAGTTGAGGTTGATACTGATTTGAAGTTTCCCATCCCACTGCCACCAAATGACGTAGAGGAGAACGATGAAGTAAGGCCTCCATGTCCCAGAGAGCCAAATGACGTAAAACCTATTGAAAAGGAAGGATTTGAATGACGTGTAATTTTGCATGAGTGTGGAATCCAAATTCATCATCCACTCAGACTACATCCTACTTCCAGGAAGCCCTCAGCTGGTTGCATCTCACAGCATCAGTGACTAGATGCAATTAATACCAGCATGAGAATAAAACCACAGCTCCAGTCCCAGCCACTTCTCTCTTATGGACCCACAGTTCAAGTTCCAAATGCACAGCATTGTCCAAAAACCATTTGCTAACTCATCCCTTGGAAAGGCATTCAGCCTTTATCCAGGCTCTGCACTCAGGGGAAAGCCAGCAACCCTAATGAATCTGATCATCAGCTTTAGTGCAGATGTTGGGATGTCCCAAGCTGGCAGAATAAGTCCTGTATCAGTAACATCCCAACCAATATTCAGATTCCCAGCACTCAGACTAAATAGTACCATGGAGTTTTTCAGGACCTGTAATAAAAGCCATCACATTCCTGAAAGCAAACAGAACAAAAAAGTTCTAAAGCCATAAAGAAACTGTAGTACTAAAATAAAGAAAACGAAAGTTCTACTTCTTAGAGATCTGTTCACTTTATATGAACTTTTAGGTAGTCCAAATAATCTAACTATAGCTTTATTTACATTTACACCTTAAAGAGAGTAGCTTAATTAAAATAAAAAAAAGTCATTCACAGTCACAGAATTGCCTGAATGGAGAAGCCAGATTATTATACTGCAATCCTCTGTGAGCCAAAATTGCATTTGTTTTTAAATGTTATGACATTTACCTGTGTCAAATGGAGAGAAACCACTTCCAAAGCCAGGGAATCCACCAAAGGCAGAGAAAAATGATCCTCCACCACCTCTGTTCCTGCCTCCCCTTGGACCCCGCCTGCCCCCGAAGAAGTCCTCAAAAGGGTCTTCTACAAAACAGAAAACAACATTTAAGAGGTCAATATTACTGAATGACTCTGTATTTAATCATTAGGAATTCTTTTTTTTTTTTTTCCCTATTCTCCTTCTGGTCTAAATTCTGTTTGCTCCTGGACCTAAGTACAATTTTATACATAAAAAGTAGCTGATTTCCTTATTTTGCCTGTTTACATTAAAAACTAGTGAACCTAATGGAAAATACTGCATAAAGGCACCTAACTTTCCAGCTTATTTCTATTCATGATTTATTGTGGATCACCATGATCTGAAAAGTAACTTCCAGATAGGTTGTATTAATTATTGAAATCTAAAAACAGCAGTCAGGGATTGATGACTCATAATCCTAAAGCGTTCCAAGTGTTTAATTTAGCCCTTGCCACATTAGATACTCCAAACACATATTCTGATGCACATTTAGCAGTAAAGTAGAGAGGTTTACACACAGTGTCCCAAAGAGGCATTCATCTGTACCAGGCAGGAGGGACAGGGCAAAAATAGAGAAAGGGGGTCACAGATAAAATGTTATTTCAAGTTCAAGTTCCACTGTTATGTCATTCAGAACAGCTATTGTTCCATCCCCACCAGGAAGACAATAGCCTCTTTCCAAAAAGGAAAAAAAAGATGGGGGAGGTGTCAGGCCATGGGGTACAACACCAGCACCTATTCAAGCAGTCTTTATTTACTAGAATTACCAGAAAACTGCTTTTTTCTAATTCTCTCGAGACAAATAGCAACAGAAAAAAATTGCAATCATAAACAAAGTCAATAAACATAATGCTTGCATTAAAACCAGGAACGTTTAGGAGCTACAACTACTCACTCTCTTGATCAATCACAATTCTCCCAGAATAAGTGTTATAGAGAACACCAATGATTTTACCAAGTTTTGCACATGGAGGTTCAGTATTGAAAGGTCAGAATAAGCTTTAATGAAAAATGCAGAACCTGGTGATAGCAGCAATAGCGACAAGAAAGCAAGGAAAGACTTGTGACTGCCTGACTGCTCAGAACTACAACTGACAAAGAGAAGGTCAGAAATGCAGTATTTGTTCCACTTCTGGTACCTCCACAAAAATCCGAGCTGATTTATGATAAATCACCGAGTTAATACAATATGCATTATACATCATTAAGTAATCAGTATGATAATAAAAATATATGTTACCATCTGGTTTATGTGCAATTGAAATGCCACAGTGTATTTATGCTGAACAAGGGCAGCTGCTACAAAATACCCCTATCCCTCTCCTAACCTCCATAGCTATTGAGTAAAACACCACAGCATCAAACTTTTACATACACTGGCAAGCGATAAGATTTTTTTATACCTCAGACACTTTTTGTTTTGAAGATTCTTTTTTCCCCATGTAGTTTTCCTCAATATAATCTACTAGTACCTTTATACAAGTTAACCAGCACTTGAGTGTGGAAATATGGGAATTATTATAGTTTCCAAAAGAAGCACTATGTCCATTTTTTAAAAAGACCAGTTTTGTCAGTCTAGCATATCAACCAGCAAGTACCAACCACTGCAGTTAATTGTTTTGTAGTCCAATTTATTCTCACAGGAATGACTCATAGGTTAGTTATGAAGGTCATTCACTCACGTGTACAAATGATCTATACTATATTACTCCCACTGTTAAGCTTTCTATTTATAATCCAAATTTTCTCGTTACCTGGAGTTTGAATAAAAACAAAACAACCTATCATGTAAGCTCCGAGTTTTTAATCTCCCACAGCCTATCAGCCTCTTCTGCAAAGTGATTCTCTCCTCCCCTGCACAACAGCTGCAGAAAGCAAAGTTATTTAAGGGAAGATCATGGACTCTCCTAGAGATCCCTGATATCAAGCCAGCTTCTCAGAGGATTATTGCCACACCAAAACCTAACCAAGGCTTGGCCATGCCTTATCAGCCTGCACAGCAAAGGAAGATGTCAGCACTTGGTATCAGCACGTGTCAGAACGTCAGGTGATTGCTGTCAGCAGCCTGGGAACAATCCTCAGTGCTCTTCCTGTAACTCTCACGTAAGGCAGAGCAGCCACTGTTCCGCAGTGCGCTGCAGAATGCTCAGCAAGATGGATTGTGCAGAGACAGGAAGAGGGGTAGGACTTGTCAGAGAAACTATTCATTTATGGTTCTGACAGCCAAGTACAGCAGGCAGAAGAAAAAAAAAATACCAAAACCATTGAGAGAAGGCAGCAGGAGGCTGCTGCACTATCATTTGTTGCATCTCCACCAAATACACATTGATATAGCAACCTCACAGCTACTCGCACCCTCTTTATGCTTTTACTCCCTAAATCAGAATGATTAATAACATCATGCAGCAAAATAATAACATTACAGCACTGTAAGTCTATTTTAGCAGAATCTTTCCATCCTTGATAACCTTTTCACAAAAAAGGCCTTTTCCAAACTGTTCAAATGCAAGGTGTTGGGGTTTTTTAATAATTCCTCTTATTATAGTAATTTTGGTACTTCCAGTCCATTTTTTACTGAATGTGAGCAGCATATCGGATTTTTAAAACTAAGCAGCAAAAAGAAAAAAGAACAAAAACAAACATACAAAAAAAAAAAAGTCAAGGCCTTTCTAAAAAGGGGAAAATACTATATAAATACAAATGTTGAGCTTCAGAAAATCAAAATGATAAACCAGTGATAATTAGTAACTACTGTTTGGAGATAAATTCAGTCTATTATAATCTAGGTATTACCAGAAGCTTATGGGAGGACAGACTATTAGATTTAGCATACTTCTAACACAGAATTTGTGGTGCTGTCAAAACAGCAAAGATCAAGAGAGACCAGAAGGTGAGAAACCTCAAGAAAGTCAGTGAGAAAGACTTATCTATCAACAACAGCAGATGACATGAAACTTTTTGGAAAAGTGTTTAAGCAAAGAACTCTTGGTAGCCTATTACCAAAACACCAGGCAAAATGAAGGACTTCAGGACTCTTGCTGTTACTAGGCAGGAAGACTGAAGTCACAGAAGACAAAAAGTTCATGTGGAAACTGGAACCCAAAACCCCCAGCAACACTGTTGTGGTAGTGACTGTACACTAACAAACCTGTCTGAAAAAAATTGTATTGATGTAACGTTTCCAGGAAAATTTATTTTCTTTAGAAAAATCATTGCTAACTCAAATGCAACAACTGTCTTGTTCCTCTGGGTAAAACACTAAACCTGCTCCCTGCAAACCATGGAATACTTCCTTGCTTTTCTGTCGTAGCAGAAAAAGAAGTTCACCTCTAAACAGGTCAAATAACAGCAACTACTGTAATAAATATCTTACTGCAGCTCAAAATAAGGCAGGTCATGATCTCTCCACTCTGAGCAGTCCCCAGCTGTAACACAGAAACAGGATTTCTTCCCTTTCAGCTCACTGCAGAATACTACTTAATAGATGTGACTGTTTTCCTTTCCTGCCTTGTGATCATGGAACCAAGTAAGTTGCACTAATTCACTGCTCCAAAAGAAAACACTGAGTTGTTACTTTCTATTGCACCCATGAGCTAATCTCTTTCAGCACTGAAAGACTGGTGTATAGGGAAAAAAATGGGCAGGAAAGCACCATACAGCAGAGGAAGGGAGCAAAGGAGGCAAACCCAACAATTTGAAGCAGTCCACAATGCAGTTAAAACTCTAAGTTCATTACAGCAATCTAAGGCATTAGCAAAAATAACATTACATGATAAACTACAAGTGTCATATGGCAGTCACTTCTACCAAGACCCCTGTATCCTGGCTGTTGCTTGGGGAACTAGATCAGGAATTGATATGCTGAAAAGAGCATCTCCAGATGAAATCAAGTTCAGCCACATCAGCTCTTTGCTAGAGTTCACAGCGCAGCTGTAAAAGCAACTGTGTTGGTTACAAGGCAGGCAGCAGCAGAAGTGCCCACGGGTCAAAGGCAGCACAAGAAGCTTTTTCCAGTCATCGAAGGATGCTATCACTGACCAAGTGTTGAGCACATTCCACTGCAATGCCATCACTCACGTCCAAAAACCAAAGGTGTTGAGATAAACAGCGAGCTGTCAGCAAATGCTCTCCCATGTGTGTACTGTCCCAGTCGGAGATGTTGATAATCTTTGGACAGTGTGCAAAGGGAATCACCCCATGCAAGCAGGGCCACTGCTCAGGCTCCACTGACTGAGCCACCTCCCCAAGCAGTGAACCTTCTTTCCTTTATTCTCCAGCACCAGAGCCTCACCACTGCCTCTGCCAAAGCCCAACACCTGAGCTGAGTGCTCCTATTGCAGAGGCAGGAGGGGGCACTGCATGTCTTGGGTTACAATACAGGGTGTGATAAAAGCTATCTATTCTATCACCATCTGTTGAGGGTGAGGGCAGCGATCCTTATCTCCTTGGGAGATATTCTGCTAATGGGCCATCCATTGAAACCAGGTAGGGCATTGTTCTTTATCTTTTCACAACCCATCCTTCCTCCAGCCAGTCATTTTCTGCTAATGGCCATTGAGTCCCACTGTGGGACTGATAAAATTACTGCATCCCATTGGGAGTTGCTCCAGCCAGGGGGAAGAGCCCAACATTTCTTACCAAGATAAAACAGAGGTGTGGGGGACACTAAGGGAGCCCCTTCTCCACTGGACTCCAGAGGAAAACCAGATTTCTCCACATCACCACTGGACCTTTAGAGGGAAACTGCACCTTGTACAGGAGCACTGCTCCAACTGAGCCACATCTGTCACTGCAGGAGGATGCAGCCACCATGGAATGGGACTGCTGCCAACACCCTGCCTGACGGGGTGTCAGGTTGTACTCTGACTGTGTCAGGGTTTGGAGTTTGTTTCTTTGTAGTATTGTATTTTTATTTTACAGTAATTTCACGAATACAAGCCGCACCAATTTGACCAAAATTTTGGTGGAAACCCGGAAGTGCGGCTAATATTCCGGGGCGGCTAATCTATTAACAAAATTCTAAAAGCTGCCAACACGGAAGTGAGAGCCCGCGGCAGCCCCAAGCCAAGCTGGAGCCCGGCCGGCCCCGGCAGAGGTGGGAAAGCCTGGCAGAGGCGGGGCCAGCAGTGTGGGGGCGGGCGGCAGAGCCTGAGCCAGCAGGGCGGGGCAGGGAGGGCGGCAGAGCCCGGGCCAGCATGGCGGGGGAGCCCGGGAGAACTGGGGCTAGCAGTGCAGGGGAGCATGGCAGAAGCAGGAAGGCCGGCGGGTGGGGCTGCCTGGCATCGGGGGAAGCCCAGCAGAATCGGGGCCAGCAGCGTGGGGGAGCCCGGCGGTGCGGGGGCCTGCAGTGCCGGTCAGGGCGAGGAAACGTGGCGGCGGTGCAGACGGGAGGGGGCGGCCGGCGAGCCTGGTGGCGGCGGCGGCAGCCCTGCCGGCGGGGTGAGCGAAAGCGGCGCTCGCGAAAGCGGCGCTCGCGAAAGCGGCGCGGGGCGGGGCGGGCGCGGCGCTCGCGAGGCGCGGCGCTCGGCGAGCGAAAGCGGCAGCGGGGCGAGCGAAAGCGGCAGCGGGGCGGGCGGCGAGCCCGGCAGCGGCAGCCCTGCCAGCTGGGCGAGCGAACGCGGCAGCGG
Organism: Catharus ustulatus; assembly: GCF_009819885.2. Lineage (NCBI taxonomy): Eukaryota > Metazoa > Chordata > Aves > Passeriformes > Turdidae > Catharus > Catharus ustulatus. The sequence goes on along the minus strand of NC_046221.1, from coordinate 8,587,657 downwards.
GGCGGTGCTGACGGGAGAGGGGGGCCAGCGAGCCCGGCGGCGGCGGCAGCACCACCCGGCCAGCCCCGCCGAGCCGTGGCGCTGAGCTGGGCCACCCGGCCCCGTCGGCAACCATGAGCGGGCCGAGCCTTCCTGGCCCCGCCCCGAGCCAGTAAACCCCGCTATGCCGCGATCCTGTTACTAATTGGCCAATTTGTGAAAGCTGCGCACGGATTCTCGCGACGAACGAAAGTGCGGCTAATATTCGGGGTGCGGCTTATCTATTGACAAAGACAGCAACATTGTCGAGGCACCGGGGGTGCGGCTTATAATCCGTGCGGCTTGTATTCGTGAAACTACTGTAATTTCCCTAGTAAAGAACTGTTATTCCTAATTCCCATATCTTTGCCTGAGAGCCGCTTGATTTCAAAATTATAATAATTTGGAGGGAAGGGGTTTACATTCACCATTTTCAAAGACAGGCTCCTGTCTTTCTTAGCAGACACCTGTCCTCCAAACTAGGACACTGCAACACAGGATAATGGAGAAAGGATAAAGGATACTGTGCAGCCCCTATGGAAGGGCACAGCCAAACCCACTGCTTACTGCTGCAGTAAGTAAAGGCTGCCTGCCCCATCCTTTTATGTATCACAAGCATCCTGTAATGACCTTATACATCCTGCCAGAAGAGAGTCCCAGATGCATGTGTGAACAAATACAGATACAGTACCTACATAACAACAGAATTCTTGGAGTAGGTGTTTTCTACTTTGTCTCCTACCTGAAAAGAAGTTTCAAAGATGCAAACTAGCAGTAAACACACACAGAACCTCATGTTACAGCTCTGGAGAGCATTCAGGCACTAAAAAACATCCCATCAGAACTGGAGGCGCCACAGAAATCTGTAAGCATTTTTGCATGGAAATATTTTCTTCCTTACAAAGTAAGCACACGGCTGATGGCCCTTACTCAGGGAGGACACTAAAATGTTGTTGCAAGCCCTGTTGCTTCACCTGCCTAACGTTTCAGCATGGTCTTTATAATTGCTCACTTTGATAAATTACATGTCAAACAGATGTTTGCCCCAATCATTTAATAAATTAACAGAAGAAGCATTTGGGAGTCCTTCTAATGATATATAGCAGAGATCTTGTGATTCATTATTTTCTAGAAAAGGAGACCTAAAACATCACCTTTAAATGCCATCCATATGGTAATTACAGAGATGCTGGAATGCAGTAATCAGCATTTCATACTTATCAAATGAATGCTCAAGTGTTCAGGCACATCTTAAAAACTTCCATTACCTCTGTATGACCTGCTCTCCTTAGGTGATGTTCAGCATTGGGGCTCTGACCAATTGAACCAGCTACCTGTCCAAGAAAGCCAAATCAAACCATTTTCTTGGGAACTAACAACCTCAACTGGACTGGGATTCCCAGGACAAACTTTGGCTAGTATGCTACCAAGCAGTTTCTCAATCTAATGGGATATCAGACAAAGATTAAAGTTTTAAGATAGACACGAGAATTTGGAACAAGGCCTCCTCCCTTCAGCAGGGGTAACTATGTATAAGTTTGGCCATGGAGCCACAGCACTACCCACTCCTGTGTGATAATGCTATCTGGGTGAGACAATTTCTGCGTTTCAAAAACCCTCTTCAAACCTATCAAGTTATTTCTGAAAAAATCATAGTGAGATTTGGACCATTCAGTGGATAATTATGATCTAAGACTGGTGGTTATGAAATAAAACTGCACATTCAAACCACAGCAATGAATGCACATGCAAATCTGTGAGCACTTCATAAATTGCACCAAAAGCAGCAAATTTACATCAACAAAAAGATTAATTACCAAAAAGACACTACTGTTCAAGACAGCTTTAACTGAAAGCTACCTCCATTTGCAGTTTCACTAACATTTTACCCATTTTACTAACAAATACATTTTGCATTAGAACATGTAAACAATCAATTATCAGAAATGGGATAGCATGCCATGATCTGATTCTTATGTGAATTTTCTGCACAGCAAGACAACTTTCTGTCCGTGAGACATATACTTTGATGAAGTTGTCCCATTCAGGAAAAACATCATAAAACATCTATCATGTAGAGCTTGCAATGATTACTGCACATAAAATTTCCTCTCTCTTGTCAGGTTAATACTCTTTTGCCTGGATACTAAAAGTAACTCACTGTACTTTTCCAGAACAGTCCTGCTTCTTTTTATGTAATCAATACTACAGTAGTCAATCTGAAGTCATTCCGACCTTTGATGGAAACAAACTACATACCAGATAGTTAGCTAGCCGAAATTCTCTGTGACAAATATTTGTATCTATCTAGCTATATAAAGGTGTTAAGTTTCATTTTACCTTTCATTTCCAAGAGTACAGATTTTGAAATACCACATAAACCAGGTAACCAGAATTCTCAAGGGAAAACTCCACAGAATCCCTATGGGTTTACATGCATTAGATTAAAGTACACCATGAATTCTACTTCACAATCTAAAAAAACATTAAAGACATTTATGTATTACCATCTCCAAATGTAGACTGAGAAAACAAAAATGTTTAGGAACCATGGCAAAACTGTCAAGACTACAATCAGTGTTTAAAGAGATCCCACAAACAGATTTCTTTTGGGACATCAGAGTCTAGAGGGGGCATCCATCAGGAGCAATTTATCATGTCACATTAGTACCACATTCTACCAGGAGAAAAGCCTGGCTCCTCACAGGCACTGGAAGCAGTTTGAAATTCCCTAAACCATCCTGTCTACTTGTAGACACTGTTGCTGGAAGATACTGATCTGCTGTAGGCCCTGAGTTGGATTTCCTAGCCCATACACAAATTACTAGGGCAACATTGATACATCTGGACACAGTTGAGATGGTTTAGGATGTGTATGCAACTTCAAGTCTAAAAAGAAAATAATTAACTCCTGAAGGAGGTTCTGTGGGGTAATGTTATGATCTTGTTATACCAACTCCATCCTTCACAGTAACTCCTCACTGATAACACCTTCCAACACAGAGCCCACTCTTGAAGTGAATCTGAAAAGCCTCTAAACCAAAACCAAATCAATTTGTTAACAGCCCAGAAACACAGCCCAGCCTACACCAAAGCACATTAATTCTGTCCCTCAGCCTGAAGCAGCAGTCTTTCATCATACAACTCCATTACCAGGGGTAGCATTGGGATACCTTCCCTCCTGTGAACTGGGGTTAAGTATAGAAGAAAAAAGGTCCTTGAAAAGTTTACAAGTAAAATAGAAATAAAACACAAGGAATACAAACCAAAACAAGGCAAGCACCACATATAAACGGAGTAGGATACAGCTGAAGTGTGGAAGTTTAAGTATACTGACATGAGAAACCAATCCCTACACTAAGAGTAAACAGGGAGTTCCAACGTCAAAGAACAGTCAGAGAGCCAGAGGTGCATGGGACAGACTGAACACCAGATCACCAGACACTGCTATACCAAGGCAGCACTTAGCAATGCAAAGTGTAGTGCTGCACAGGAAGTACCAACTTTTCTTCCTGTCACAAGGATCACCATCCATCTGTATGTCAGAGACCAAAACCTATCCCTAGGAGAGCTCACCAGGAATACATGCTCTGCTGGAACCATGTGCCACAAAAAGCAAGCCTACAAATCTCAGAGTAAGAGTTAAGCATCTGGCACTGTATCAGAACAAGTTTTAAAAAGTACTTGCCTTCATGCACCCCTAGTTTTATAAAGAATTTGCTGAAAAAAACAGTGAAAATAAACTGACACACAGCACATAACATTAACTTTGCTCCTTTTGGAAGTGTTCAGAGTTGTCTCCAACAGTACTATAGATTTTCATTTGAAAAGTCTGAAGGGACCCTTAATTTAAAAATCGCCACAGAAGTCTTCATACATTCTTCTCTTTTCTACAGATGAATAAAGATGCCTCTCTCCATAAAAAAAACTTTCTGTAACTGCAAAAGCAGTGCAGTATAGCTCAGTAGAGTTGAACAGACTCAATTCATAGCACAATTTCAGAAATTCTTCACATCCATAAATTTACAGAAATTATGCATATGAATGCTGCTCTTTACATACTCAATGACAATCAGGATATAGAGAGTCCCACCTGCATTCTGTGGGCTTCAATATGTGCCACTTCAAACTGTATAAAAAGTACAAATGTTTTAAAGTATTTATTCAGTTTCATCTTTGATTCCACCAGTGCACACATCTTTAGAAAACATGACCTCAGTTCTTATTTACTGGTTTAGAATATCAATTATAACCTGAGTAGCTCCTTAAGAAGTTACCAGTTCCACAGAAAACTCATCAAGAAGTTGAAAACTCCTCATTTTTAGAAGATAAAGCCCTTTACTATCCAGGACAGAACTGTTCCACTAGTGTTTCAACACAGCAGAACCTACAAGGGTTGTAGTTCACCAATACAAATATTCATGCTATATACAAAATTCTACTGCTTGCTTTTGGAATTATAAAATGCACCACATTCAGCTGAAAGCACTCATTTTTATGTTGTACTATGTTGAAACATTCATGTATGTGCAAAAACCAATCCAAATAATTTTTACAGAAATTTGTGGAAAAAACCTGTTTGGAGTCACAATTACCCATGTTAGAGAATGTCCTAAACATCTTAAAGAAAGAAGTGTTCACTTTGAAACGTTCTGACCAGAAAAATTTCAAGAGCTTGTGCTCAAAATCCAAAGCTTAACTGAGGGTTTTAGGCCTCTGGTCACTGACTCTGCAACTATCCACATCAAGTAGAGAGGCAGCTTAGGAACAATTAGTTTCCATTAATCAGAGTGCACATAACACTGCTGACACTGCCAGAACCTTGGCAAGAAGTAGAGCCTGTGCTCAGTATTCTTCATCTTCAAGCTGACAAAGACAGCGATCAATACATGAAGGAGATAGCCTACTTTTGAATAAATAAATAAATCTGGGTGCTAAGCAGGGGGAGTGTGTCTCTCTAGGACACTAGTGCAGAGGTATGTTGTTAAATCCACTGGTGCTCCAAGGCAAGACGGATTACTGCCTCTACAGGAGGGGCTATTGCAGCTGCAGTACCCCACGGAAACATTTATAGCAGCGGTACCTCCATTTGATCAGCTGGACAGTTCTGTGCTGTACAGCCTTCCTTCTAAGGAACCCAAAAGGCAGGGCCACAGCTTTCTTTAAGCCTATCATTTATTTAGCAGTAGAATTAAACTTAATGGCTTTCAGGTTAATCACGAATACTAACATTTTCAGACAGCAAGTTAAGTCTTTTGCTGGTGTTGCTGAAGTAAATACAAGCAAAATCAAACAGAACACATGCCAGACCCCTACTAGTTGCCAGCACAATTCACCTATACAATCTACTAGAAAGATATTTGATGAGAACCAACTATTTTGTTTAATAGATCTTCAATCAAAAAATAAACAAAAGAACTGAACACTCTCTCCCAGCTCCTCCACACTAGCTTCCTACACAACATCTTGCTCAGATTTTTCCAGGTTTCCTACCACACAATCACAAAACAACTGAGTTTGACAGGGACCTCTAGATTCATCCAGTCCAATCTCCTGCTCAAACAGGGGATCCCCTGATCAACTGCAGTGGGATTTCCAGGACCACACCAGATGCCTTCTGGTTGTCTCCAAACATGGAGATTCCATAACCTCTCTGGACAAACTGCTCCAACACTTGCCCTCACAGTGGTGCTACCTTAACTTCATGGAGTTCCATTTGTGGTCATTGCCTCTGATGCCTCCACTCCCTTCTCAATGTACTGATGAAACTCTCACTCTGAGCCTTCTCTATTCACCCTGAGCCTTCTCTATTCACCCTGAGCCTTCTCTATACTGAAGAATTCCAGCAATTCTCTCAACCTGTTCTTCATGTGAGAAGCTCCTGTAATTATCTTAGTGGATAATTTTTACTGGACTCTATCCAGTAGCACCTTTTCTTTTACTGTGGAGACCAGAAGTGGAACCAGTGCTGACATCACTCATCTAAACTGAAATCCTTGTCTAGTACTTCCTAAAGTTTTTATTCTACTGCAGACAGTGAAGAAGTTCCATCTACCCAGTTCAGAGACCATTTCACTCATCAGTATTTCACTAGATGCTTCCTCCAATCTTTCCCTTCCTACTTTTAGCTGATTTCACACTGGATCCAACTGCCCAATTCAGCTGCCTATCTTCTACCAGATTCCTCCTCCAGCTACTCATCTAATTCATCAACTAGCATTCTACTGCATTCAACCTCTAGCACTTCAACCCCTTTCCCAATCCTTCATTAGTCACCTAACAGCTCATGATCCTGAAATAGCAAACCGGAGAAAGATATAATTAAAATCTGAGCTGAATTACCCCTTAATGCTGCCAAAGATAATTACTTTAAAAAAATATTAAAACATTTACAAACATTACTACAGAGATAAATCAATATCTAGACACTGATCAGGAAGAAAGTCTGGTTTTTCAAGTACACTTATTGCAGTTTTCAGTATGGAACTTTCTCACAGTAAATACTGAACAGAGGATCTGTTCTGCTTTATAGGTCAGCATTTTGCTGAGTTGAACATAAACAGAGAGATTGCATAAGAACTCCAGCACCTCTGAAAAGACCTTCACTAGAGCAAGCAATGTCACAAGCCAGAAGATCTTCAGCATGAGAGCAAAAAGATTAGTTTGACAACTTTTATAACATACTGCTTCCTTTAATGAATGCTCCTAAACTAAGAATTCAGGCCTCAAGAACTGTTTTATCTGAGTCTCTAGGGGCTCCACACCTCAAGCAAACAAGTGACATGAATTTGGGAGAGTGTTTAGATTATGTATGCAACTTTCCTATTCTGGTAGAAGAAAATCAGTCCTGCTAGGACACAAATTCACACTGAGAGTTAGGGTGTAACAGTTATAGTTAAGCTGTCCAATTCAGAAGCTCTCAAAGTCTTATTTTTAAATTTATTTACAGATCAAAAGAGAGAAATCCAAAAGACTAAGTTAGCCAGTTCAAATTCTTGAGAGGAAATTTCAATATGCACTTTTTCTGTTTAATATAATTTCCTTTCAACTTAGAGACATTGCAGATATCATTCATGGTTTGGTAAACCAGGCCTTCCAACAAAGTATGAATTGGCAAGCCGTATCTGCTCTCTACTATAAAATTAATCAAGAAACAGATATGAAACAAGATTTCAAATATAATACAAAATACCAGTTGTTTGCCTCATTTTCAGAACTATTTCTAATACAACAACATTAGCTACATTTGTTTTGTAAGAGTAATGTATTAGACAGACTTCAGATACACATAACTGAAACCAGGGGATCACTTACCAAAGAAGTCAAATGAAAAGGGGTCCCTTCCACCAAAGAACTCCCTGAAGACATCATCTGGGTTGCGGAATGTAAATCCAAAATCAAACGGATTATCATGATGATTTCCACCTAACAAAAAAAAAAAAAAGTCATTAAATTTCAGTTACTTTCACATATTCTTATCAAGAAAGTTCAGGCCTATATGGTATGTGAATCATCTAAAAATATCAATCATTTCCAAAATCTCTCTTTTCAGACATCATTCAACTTAAGTACACACATTTCTTCATTACTTTTTATAACAGTTTCTCTGTTTTCAGATAACAGTAATACCTTTTATAATAACTAGAAAAACTGTAAACAATTGTAATCTCTGTTTTCAAAAGACTTTTAGAAGAATTTTAGGCCTCAGTACAAGCATTTCCAGATTCATGTCTTGAAAGGAAAGCTACAGAAAAAATACAGAAAGTTACAGAAAGCAAAGAACTTGTTTGTCAACATACCTCCACCTCCATTTATTAGGCCTTCTTTTCCATATCTGTCATAGATGTCACGTTTTTTAGCTACAAGGAGAAGTTGTACATCATGTCAGTAAACACATTTGTTGGTTTCATGAAAAAATAAAAAGCACTTAACTGGTATTCTCAGGTAAGCATCTTCTCAAAGCTGATTTGAGGAAGCTCTGGCATAAAACTGCTGGACATCTTTAACAAGGACTGTCAAAGCTATTTAGTACAGAAGGAACCATTACTGAATTTCAAATTTACTACCATTAGGTTGTAGATGTCCTGATGTATGAGAAAAAGTTTGGTTTAAGGACAAACTTCACATAGAAGTTTGCCTTTAAGAAGAATATGGCAGTTTTGTGAAGGACTTCAACCTGCTCCTCCACACAAGTCTAAGAGTGAAGTTGGTCACATCTTGCCCTGAATGAAGCTGTGATCACATCAATTTCTGAGAGAAGATTCAACAGGCTCTCTGGAGAACAGTTCCAGTGCTGAAGCATTCCCTTCCTTCTGTCCCACTATCAAACCTTGAACATTGCCTCTTTTCCTTTAATTGCACAAGACTGAGCCCATTGTGGGAGAGTTATGAGAACGGAAGACCAGTGTTTATATGAGTGACTGCAAAACCCCAAAAATTAATTATAACCACTTCTGTTAGCTTAATAATGGAGAATGAAGTGATGTTCCAAAACACCATGGAAGGATGTGACTCAAACTGCTTGCTCTCTATTAGTTCAGAAGCCATGGGATTATTAACTTCACTGCAGACCAGCCTTAGAGAATTCATGAGAAAGGAGAGAAAAAATGAACTCTACATTACTGCACAAGATCAGATGGCACTTTGGTACTGGAAGGAAACCTGAAGACCTTAAAGAGGCAGACAGTCAGTTCACTTTGCTTGCACTAGTGTGCAAGTATCAGTCAAAAACCAATCACGGCATTTGATTTTAGTCTCTTAATATTATCAGGCTTTCCCCAGTGGAATCTCATCAGTGAAAGATGTTTTTAAAACAGCATCAATGAAAGAACATGCAGTTACCTCAGAGAGATGCTGGAAAGTAAAATACTTCTGACTAACAGGAATTAAAGTTTTATATAATGGTTATCCTCTCAAATAATAGGAGCCTGCAGTAGGTTCACAAGTAGACAAATCCCCAAAGCTTGATACATTATCTGTATTGCTTTTCTAGAAAGCAGTTTTTAAAGAAAGGAGGTTAACCTACCTATCAAATTATGAAGAAGAAAGCAAGAAGGTAGATAAACTGTCACAGGCAGGAAACAGCAAGGCTGCCCTGAAGGCTCACAGAAACCAAAATTCATCTTGAAAAATGTTCCATTTTTGAAACCACAAGGTTTCCCACGAGGGAAGCGTGTTCAATGATCACCCAGTTTCAGTATTCTTTGTTTATGTAATCCCTTACAAAACTATTCTTGTGCCAAAAATCCATCATAATTCAAGCCTGTAATGGTGTCAGAAAATGCCATTAAGTTTGCAGAACTGCCTCTCAACCACTGGGCTCAGGATTCTGGTATCCCTGCTGCACAAACGATTGTTAAGACACCAGTAGCTTAGGATTTGGCCTAGATCCAAAAACTGGCAGCACTTTTAGAAGATGTTCTAAAATTCTAGCAGTGTACTATTTCCAAAGAACTTGGAGATCTGTATAACAACCACAGCAGTATCCTATTTTTATTATGCTCAAAGAAACTAGCTTAAGAAGGATCAAATACTCTAAAAGACAAGTATGCAATGAACCAATGATAAATCAAGTTCTTTTTCTGCCTTGTCAATTAAGCATCAAATCCAAGCAAAGAAATACAGCGTACAAGACCGAAGCTCATCAAATCAGGCTGAACTCTGAAAGGTAATCTAGATGCTGCTAGTGCTTTAAATATAGCTTTCCCATGCTCACTGTCCCAGGTGAAACCAAGGACACTTCAGAAATAGCATATAGACAGCTGCAGTCAATTATAGAGGAAAATAATCAAAGTAGCTTAAATCACTTTGTTATAATTCAGGCTGCTTTTGTCAGAACATTGGCAAAGTTAATGATACTCTTCAAGCAAAAAGACACGGGTGAACTGTAAACTGCATTCCTGCACTAAATGGGTCAGGCTAAACACCTCTTTCAGAACAATTCAAAACAAACACTATCTTTAGTATCACAGTTGACTGAATTTACAGAACTCATTCAAATACAATCCAAATTTTCAGCAAGGTTTACAGTATGCTTGGGCTTTGTCAAGACTAGTTTACTGTTAAATCTAGCAGCCATAGGCCCAACAATGGATACTTCAGAGCTGGTAGAGGATAAACACAACACCCATATACTAATGGTAACACTGGCCTCACCTGCTAAGATAAAATTAACCTTGGGATTCACAGAAGTCTCTACAGAAATTTCTGGCAGACAGTGAATTTCAGTTTCTAGTAGTTTGGCTACATATTTAGGGAGATCCTGAAATTTTTATTTCAAAATTTCTGCTTATTCTGTCATATCTGCAAGCTTCTCTCTTTTCTTTCTTTTGAAAAATAAGTAGTTAAGTTGGATGGTGAACCAGAATTACAATATCCCTTCAAAGGACCACAGATCAACATTTCCAGTTCAATCCCCAGAACAGAGACAGGTAGTTCAAGAGCTCTTTTAAAATACCTACCATCTGACAGGACTTCATAGGCCTCAGCTACTTGCTTAAATTGCCGTTCTGCCTCATCTTTATTGTCTGGATTTTTATCAGGGTGCCATTTTAATGCCAATTTACGGTACCTGAGGGGAAGGAAAACAAAAGATATTTTACTCTGAAATAATGGAATATGCCATACAGATAAACACAATGTTGTCAGGTTAAACAGAGTGTCAGGGACTGAAGTAAGAAATTCCTGATTCTTTGCATCATGCATCTAGATCATTTTGGAAGCAACAGATCCTGCAGGTACACAAAGAACAATCTACTCAGGTATGTTTTAAATTAGAAAGTAGGTTTGGGGTTCTTTACTTATTCTGAAATTCCTCCTGTGCATTTCTGATGACCAACATCTGTGAGACCTAAGCAACACAATTACAAAATATCTCTGCTGTGGGCTTCTCCTTAGAGCCCTATAATCATTCATTACTACAGCCAACCAAAGGAAGCATCAAGAAGGGTGTGGTGCATTAAAAGCTGATAAAGCTCCAAGAATACACCGTGACACCCTAACATCAATGCCTTCTTTGACAGCTACACCTGCACACAATTCCTATCCTCAAAAGAAACATTGTAAGCAGTGTTCACAACTTCTTATTTAGAAGGGTAAAGCTAAGCTTGCACTTAGGTTGATGTGTTTTGTAATCATCCACGATCACAGTTCAAACATTTGAGTTCATAAAGCAGCACGTGCAGGAATTTGCAGAAAAACATGGGAAGACCACGGTGAGAATCCAAAAACCATGTAATTGTATGTGTCCCTTAAACTCTCCAAAATCTACACCAGTGACACTCACGCTTTTTTGATATCCTCTGCTGAGGCATGCTTCTGCACTCCCAGAACTTCATAGTAATCCACCATGTTTCAGGAATTGTCTTGGTAACAACAGTCGAGTCTTTCAAGTCCTGTAACAACAACAACAACTTGTAAATGAAGCTTGTCCAGTACTGCTACTTCATAGGAGCCTGGTATTGCTTTGTACCAAACCTGATCGAAGAAACACAAAGTTCAAATGTTCCAAATCCCAAAAAAACCCCAAAAAACCCAAACAAAAACAAACAAAAAAAACCCTTTAGATCAAGAGGTCAAGCAATTACTTTAACTCAGATTTGTATGTTCTTTAATTCACTGAAACACACTATGCAAATAGATAGATATACAGTAGTTCCTAAAACAAATTAAAACTGATCAGCTCAATTTAATCAGTATTTTAAGAAGGGTATCTGGATCACAGTTTTGAGGTAGATATTAATAACTTGAATGCAAAAGTTCACCTGTTATCTATGACACTTGTCATATCTTAAGGGACCCATCTTCCACATCTGTTCTTCAGAAAATTACTTCCACTGAGATGCTCCCTTCGGATATGCAATGTATGTGCAGGTCTTGGAAATTTAAAACTTTAAAGCCTTTCTTGTACTCAGACTTCGACTAAAAACGTGCATGTTGCCAAAGCCACTGAATACCATTTGCCTCCTTTACGTTTATCAAGAGAAGCACAAAACCAGGCAAGATTGCTCCAAGTGCAAGGTAACCAACCAACTTAAGTGCAGAGGAACTTTGTGTTTGTTAGCATAGCTACCACAAGAGTCCTGAGAAACCCAGAAGTTAAAAAAAGCAATTTAAATACTGACAGTTTCTTGTTAACAATAGAGTAATTACAAGGAACAGCTACATTGACCATTACTCCAACTAAATGACCACTAAGATGAAAGAACCTTTCTAAAAAGTTTCAAGAATGTTTAGTGTCTTCATGCAATACTGCCTTTCTCTGCACTACTGTAAAAAGTCTCCATTTTGGCAAAACTTTCAATCCCCTTTCCATCCTACCACTGCTGGTTTGTTTCCAAGTTTAATGAACAGGGAAACAGTGACCTTTTCCAGTAGTTATCAACTTGCTGCAGAGAAAGTCACCCAAATATACTCAGAACACAACAATACAGCAAAGAATTAAGCCACATTTTCTTATCTCGTGCATCAAGAACAAAAATTCATTGAAATAAGCTTTCCTCCCTAAATCATTCAGTGTTTTTCATTTTAGCCCAGGCAAAGTCTCAGTTTCCTTTTCTTTCCCATAAATGCTGAAAGAACCAAGTATGATGTAGTTTAGCAAAACAGTCTGTAACCAGTTTATTGTACTTATTTATTTTACATTAATCTTCCAACATCCTGGGATATAAACACTGAAAAAAGATTTCCTTTTAAAACAAATTGGTGCACCTTGAAAATATGTTCCTGCTGTAGGTTAAAGCTTAATTAACTTTAATTATGGGTTGTGGTTACACATACATTTCCTCAAATGGCAAACCCAGTTTAAGAGATACCTTGCCATGTTTCCTCCCCTCTCCAAACTACTTACAGAAGCAAATGTATTGGAGGACACACGTGTTTAAAACTTGGGTGGTTTTAGCAATCTACTTAACCATACAGTCCCACAAACACAAAATTAAAGTGCAGCAAGTAAAGAGCCCTTTGAAGAAATCTCCACCTCAAAAAAACCATAAGGGTATAGTTAATACTGCAACCAACACCAAAGGAAGTTGGGGACATGCATTAAAATGAAGAATGCCAATAATAATCTACTAATGGCAAGGTTCAATATGTAAGCCCACAGATTACCAAAAATATCCCAGGATATTTGCTAGCAGCTGGCCTCTCTGGTTTGGCTATTTCCTGCACAACAATGAGAACAACTCTGTGAACACAGAGGTGAGGAGCAGAGTCAGTATGAGTTAAGTAGGTTATCAAATCCCATAGCCAGCCTTATGAGCAACAGCATACATGGAACCTGTCATTTACAAAAGGAAATCAGAAGGGGGGAACCCAGCATGAGTCAAGCTTAAGGCTAGAGATCAGAGTCCCTCCTAACAAGAGATAACAGCCTAAAACTAGTAAGCAAACAGCAAGAAGCCACAAGACAGGAGTATCATATGGTAACAGTAAGTGTTCTTTACAGAGTCTCCTTTTCTTACATACAAGACTTTCATTACCTCTCCTCTCAATTCTGATACCTATCTTAGAGGGAAAATTTAAAACTCCAGTTTCTAACTAGAAAAATCATGTAGGGAAAGCAACTTAGATGTAGAACTTTTCCTAGGTAATTCTGTGCACACAGGTAGTCATATTGACCCCAACACAGTTATTTTTTTTAAACCTTCCTGCTTGTTTAAAAGCTGCAGAGCTGTTAAGTTCAGACCCAATACAAACACCATATATCCTAGATAAAAGAAGCCTGAAGTTGGGACATAAAAACAAAGCTGAATCAACAAGACCACCTCTTAACAGATGACTGTAACCCCAAAAAGCAACTCCTTCAAGACAGAAAAATTATTTGTTTCAAAGGAATGTCTGAGGATTGCATATTCTGTCTTTAGTGAGTTGCTCAGTTTTTACTTGCCACTACTATAAAGTCTGGAATTAAAACAAGCCAGAAACTTTCTAAAGAAAACAAACTCTTAATGTTTTCCTCCTCCTAATCAAAGTGTCACCAAAGTCAGGTGACAGAACAAATTCATCTGTAATATACTGTTGTTTCTATCTGCTAGTTATCATAAAGCATAAACTGTACTGCTGAAATTTTAGTTATCATTGAACTTTTTTTGCATATGAAAAAGTTTTAAAAATATTTACAAGAAAAATATTCATCTGCAGCGTTTTTTGTCCAGTTTAAGAAAAAAAAGTCAGCCAATATTTAGCCCCTCAACAGCCAGTAAGACTGACCAAAAAACTACACACACCCCCAAAAAATCCAACAAACTAGAAAAGACCTCTATCTGCAATGTTTTCAGGACAGAATTATTTAAAATATTCACTCAAGAAAACAGCAACTATCAGCTTATAATAAAGGAGAATATGGATGATGACTAACTTAGAAAATAGAAGATGGCCAATTTAAATAAAATTGATCAGTACTTTCAAGGCTAGTAGAAATGCGCATGGTGAAAATGTCTAGATGTTTCAAAGATGCAAACCATATACCTCCCTGCAAGACACACTGTCCTAACCAAAATGACATGACAAAAATCTTCTCCAAAAACCCAGCCTGTCAAACAATTTGTCTCCAAATATACAAGCAAGGTTCATTAATTAGGCACTCGAGAGTTTTTTTTCTAAAGCCAGGAAGAAGCCAGCCCACATTAGCTAATTTCCTGCCTCCATCCACAGAAAATCTTTAAAATTTCAGAAGACAAGCAAAAAGAAAAAAAAGAAAAAAGAAAAAAAAAAAACCAGCTGAAAGGAAATGTTTCATGGTCTTCATGTCTGCTCACAAAAATCTGCAGTTCCTTGAGCTGGGAACCACGCTATGTTTACAGTGTGCTATCAGCTACTCCAACTCCTTCTTTGGGGCATGAAAATCAAACAGGCCAATGTTTATGTGAACCAAAGGTTCCCATAGTTTATAGATTTCTCAATCATCACAGGAGAAGGCAGCTTTGTTCTGGCTTAGGGAGCAGTGGCCCTGAACTACAGACTCGAGGCAGGTGACAGGGGCACATGACCAGGCTCAGGCCCTGCTCGTACAGCTCAGCCCAGCACTCAGCCTGAGTTACCCAAAACCTGGCTCATCAACTCTTTGCAGCACAGTCCTCAGCTACACAAAAAGCACAACAAGTATCACAGAAGAGAGCTCTAAACTTCTGTAAGATCAGATAACAGAGAAGAGCAAGTAATGAGACAACCAAGCAGCAGAGATGACAAAGCAGCACCCCTAACTAAATACGGAATGGAGGAAAGCATCCAAACAAGACATTCTTTAGAGCAGCCAGGAGGGAATTCAGACAGCAAGGGGCATGCGACCTTTGCAGTCAGCTTAGTCAGAAAAAGTTATCTATTTCTGGCCATGAAGCAACAGGCAGCACTGAGAGTCCTCTGAGAAGCCAGAATAGCTCGAGCTTAGAATACAGCAGACACCTGGAGAGCAGGATGGAGTTCCCAACTCCTGATTCACACAGTTCACAGAGCAGGCAGTCATCAACATCCTCTGCACATCCCACAGCCACCCAGCACCTGCCTGCTTTCCATGGACCCACCTAAGGATTGCATCCTGCTGGCAGCTCTGCAGAAACAAACACCCTGCTCAGAAACCTAGCTCACTTTAAACTCACAAAAATCCACTGTGCTAACACAAAAACTCCCACAGTTTACTAGGAAATTTTTCTAATTGTAGGAATGCTAAGGAACAAAGTTATGAGTGCAAGAACACAGAGCAAGAAAATCTGTGTAAGGTTTGTGTTTAATAAACCTGACAACAAGGCACTAGCATTAATTTTTCCTCCTGCTTACACATGCACGGTGCAGACTAAAGCATATTAACAGCTTCAATACTTTTAGCTTTTACTTACCTAAGCTCAGAAAACCTGTCACACTTTAGCTTCTCAGGCTCCTGAAATTTATTGTTTCATGGAAAAATGTAAATTTGCCATATAATTAAAATTAATAAAATGTACTTAAATAGCCATGTTTATGCTCATTATTTTAATACTCCCTCGGCATCCCCAGAAGATGAATTTAATAAAATGAACATTCCAAAAAGCTTAGTTTAATCTCATGTTTACAGTAAACATCCTGCTTGTATGTCAGACAGCAGAGTGGATTTGGATACAGTTATTATTATACCAGTTCATACAGGGAGAAGGCAGCTGGGCTGGCTGCTTTACCTTACAGTTCATGTTCCGTTGCAGAAAAGCCAGAACAACAAAACTCCACCACAGCCAAACAAGAGACACCTGCACAGGACACCCTCACCCCTTAAGGCAGGAAGTTACAAAGAAGCCTGTCCCCTCCTCTCCTCCCCAAGGGCAGCAAGACACAACTCTGGCATGAATTACAGCACTTGGTCTGTATTGCTGCCTGGCACATGGAAAACCTGCAGAGGGCAACAAGTAAGAAACCATTAAAAAAGAGTGAACCAACCAAAAATGGAAACAGAAGAAATCCACAATCTTCATCTGTGAAAGAAATGTAAGCTGGCTAACAAAAAACAGGAAAGGATGTAGATCAGTCAACAGGCCACCCTCACTCCCTTGGCTGAGACTCTCCTGCTTATCCATCTGATCTCTGATAAAGGGGGACTTATTTATGATCTTTCCTTAAAGCAAAGGAGCATTTTTCCAAAACATGACAACTCAGGTGTCCAAATTTGGAATTGTGTCACAAATATCTGGAACAATGTCACTCTCCTAAAACTAACCATAAAAGGCTATTTTATACAAAGTAAAATTCGTATCTTATTTTAAAAAATATATGATCTGTGTATGATTAAGTAATTAAAAACAATTACAGCCTCAACTGAAAGATAAGGCCCAGAAAGTCTTAGGAAAATAACCACATGCAATCAGATGATCCTTTAGGGAAAAGAAAATAGTTTCAAGTTTCTACACATTCCCCCTGAAGTGTTTTTGAAGTCATGATAACTTAATTTAAGCCAAAAAAAAAGCTTAATTAAAGTGAAGAACGAGTTCTTTTTCAGAGTGTTGACAGGCTGTCACAGACTTGGACTACATTTTAAGACAGAAAAAAATGTCCAATCAGAAAAATTAAAGTTTGAATAAAACTGGCAGCAATGTAGCTATGAATGGCTTGAGACTTACTATATGGCCTTTAAGATCTTTGATAAGTACTGAGTCCTCACTAGTATCAGTGGGATTTCTGTATTCAGAATAGAAAACATAAAACCTACAGCTAGTAACTGTAGGAGTGAAATGCATATGCATGAATTATTTCTTCCCTAACAGTTAAATAAATAATGCAGAATTATTTCATTAAGTCTAAAGTAAGGGAAATCTACCATCCATTCAAATGTATTTCATTCAAAAGAAAATATTATTTAAACCTACTAATACCCCCAACAACAGTTTTATTCTAAATCTATCCTGAAAGAAACAATCATCATATGCAAGATCCAGCAAGTTTTGACAAAGCTCAATAATTTCTCACTAATCCCTCCATTGCTTGAATAAGACAAAGAAAAAGCTTTGACAGAAAATGTTTCCAGGACACAACTGAGAAGTTCTTTACAAATGCTATTAGAGAAATGGAGCACTTCCTACTTAAGGAGCACAGTGCTTAAACATAAACCTCACGCAGCTAAATTGAAAATTACATCCAGGAACTCCTTTCAGAGCATCACTCCACGTGAAGCAGCTGCGCTGTGCTCCTGGCAGTGTGCGAGGGCAGCGCAGGGCTCGCAGCCCCAGCCCGGCCGGGGCAGAGCGGCCCCGCTCGCACGGGGGCTGCGCCCGAGCAGCGCTGCCAGCGCCGCCCGCTCCGGGCCACAACTGCGGGGGGCACAGCAGCCACTGGGCACAGCGACCACCGGGCACAGCGACCACCGGGCACAGCGACCACCGGGCACAGCGACCACCGGGCACAGCGACCACTGCCCTCGTCCCACGCCAGCTCAGCTCACAAACCTCACTGCGCCAAAGAGCTCGGCACACAGACAGAACAAACCAAAAACCTCAATTTGTTTCCTCAGGACAGTCCGTGTATTGTTAGGAACTCCTACATCCTACTTGAGGTGATGAGTTAACCTAAGTTGTCCCCTGTTCCCACATACACTCCCAAACTTCTGACTGTATTCTTTCTTTTATCCATTAGTAAAGAAATGTATTTATCTATTAAAAAAAAAAAGTAACAAAACACACCAGCCCTCTAAATAAAACTTCACTATCACACAACAGTAAAGCCCTGCGTGTCTTCTTCCCAAGGCCAGCCAAGATAAATCAGCCAACTACATCGATCTGGGAAGGACAGAGAAAATACCAGAGAGAGAAGCTGTTTGGGTGAGAATCTGCTGTAGTTTGAAAGCACAAGTACTATAAAGACAAGTCTGATTGACAAGAGGAACTCTGCAGTTTACAGATGGAGACATTATTAGTAGTATTGCAGTCTAAACAGTGCTGCCACTAAAAGTAGCAATCTAAATTTCTCCTCCATCAAAGATTATTTAAGAAAATTTAATACTAATCTAATGTACATTTTCAACACACTCTTATTCTCCACTGAGAAATCATCACAGGAGCCAAGGGAGTATACAAAGTTAGACAGTATTGTGCAATAGTTAAAATTTTGATTGTTTGCAATTAAAAAAAAAGTAATCACAGAGACAAGATCAGTAAATACATTTACTCATTGGTCCAAACAAATCTTCTCTGACAGCATAATCCATCAAACTAAGTGGTATTTTAACTACCAGGCTCTTGATCACCAGCTGAACATAAAATCCCTAACTGGAGTACAAGGATCTCTAAAGAGTAAACAAAAATTAAGGTCAGCAAGCAGCAGTGACTGCAACCTCTGCTGCAGGACTGGAGAGGCAGAGCCTTGCTTCACCCCAGTTGTTCCCTTTGTATCAACACCTTGTTCTTATCAGTTTTTACACTTCACACCCTAAAATCTCTTGGATTTAATCACTGACTATTAAACCTCACAAGCCTGACCATTTGCACATTAGCGCTGTTATAAACACAGCTTTCCTGTTACTGTGTCTAAATAAGTAGCAGTTTACTGTTTTCACATTTTAGAACAGACTTATTCAGTATTTTGAACCATTGCTAACTTAACCTTTGTTAGCGTGGCTGAAGGCCACAGCACATGTTTTCAGCAGCCAAGGAGAGCTCCGACAGCAACAAAACACAAAGTGCTGGTGCAAACAGGAACGCGGGCTGGAAACCCAGCCCGCTGCCCCCTCCGAAGCACAGCAAATACAGGCGACAAACACTGTTCCTTACCTGGCAGTGTCAGTTTTCAACTCGGCTCGGAACCTGGCAACAGCGAGCTCAAAACGCCCGACCTCTGCCGACCTCACCCACAACAAACCTCCCTCCTGCCCCTACCCCCAGAAACAAACCCTGAGCAGAACGTAACAAACTGCTTCCAGCGGGGAGAAAAACTGCGCCTTTGGCTTAGGATCATCAAGGGTGGAAAAAGCCTCTGAGATCATCCAGTCCAACCTCCCCCCAACACTGTGTCCCTGAACCACTAAATCACATCCTTAAACACCTCCAAGGATGGTGACTCCACCACCTCCCTCGGTGACCTATTCCAATGCCTGACCACCCTAAATGTGAGCTGGTTTTTACATTATCTAATCTGAATCTCCCCTGTCTCAACTTAAAGCCATTTCATTTCCTCTGTGCCTCTCACGTCAGGCAGGGCAGAAGAGTCCGGCCCGCAGCTCATTACAATCTCCTTTCAGGGAGTTGCAGACAACGGAGAAAAAGAGCACACAATAAAGCTCACAAAGCGCCAAGGCAGTGCCCTGCGATAAAAAGCACTTTAAACACAAGGCCTGTTTAGCGAAGCGAGGTTCGCCCTCGCCGTCTGGAAACGGGCATCACTGTGAGCAAGGAATGGAAATCCGGAATTTTTTTGCTGCCTTGCGGCGAACAGGCGGCAGTGCGAGCTGGGACCGAACGTCTTGGGATTTGCCCCGCTCCGATTCCAGAGGGAGCCCTGAGCTCCCTCCCCGAGCCCCGCCGAGGCCAGGCAGAGCCCCCTCGTCACCCAGGGCCGTTCCAGCACTGCGGGGCCTGCGCCGGCCGCGCCGCGAGGCCCCGGTACCAGGGACGCCGCTGCCGAGCACCGCGGCCCAGCCAAGCGCCCGCTCTCCGCTGTCCCTGCCTCCCGCACGGCCGCGGCCAGCCGGCCACGAGCCCGCGTTTCCCGTACTCACCCGCCGGTGACTCCTCAGCGTGGCCGCCGCTCCCCTCCCGCGGCTCCCGCCGGGACAAACGGCAGCGGCCGCAAACAGGAAGCGCCGCAGCGCGCGCCGTCACTTCCGCCCCGCCGCTTCCGGAAGTTTCTCGAAAGGCCCCGCCGGGTGTCCCGTGTGAGCGGAGAGCGCCCCCTGCCGGCGGCCGGCGGTGCTGCGCCGGGAAGGGGCGGGGCCGAGGATTGTGGGGGCGGGGCTTGTGGGGGCGGGGCCGTGGGGGCGGGGCTTCAGCGAGGGCGGGGCTCGCTGAGGGGAAGGGGCTGAGGGCGGCTCGGGTCATTCTGCGTTTGTGCTCCACACGTTCCAAACCAGCGCCCTCTGCTCCCTGCTCCACAAAATCACAGCATGTCTAGTGGGCATGATGGTGTTCACTCATAGGTTGGACTCTTAGAGGTTTTTTCCAACCTAACTGACGATGTGATTTTGTGAAGTGATGCCCGGTGTGCAGCTGAGGGGAAAGAAGGAAAACAAAAAATAATAATGTTGAGAAACATTCTTTGAATAGGTGAGTTTGGCTGCTAGAAGTGAGATGACAGAATTCGTCCCCTTTTGTGTCTTTACTGCCAAAAACTGGGGGTGCCGAGAGGATGGACCAGGCTCTTCCCAGTGGTGTTCAGCAGCAGGAGATGAGGCAATGGGCACAAACTGATAAATACAGATTTCCACATCAACAAGAGGAAGAACTTCATTACTGTGCAGGTGACCGTGACTGGAGCAGATTGCCCAGAGAAGCTGTGGAGTCTCCCCCAGGTGATATTCCAGAACCATCTGGACACAATCCTGTGCTCTGGGATGACCCTGCTTGAGCAGGGATGTTGGACAAGGTGCCACTGACCCTTCCAGCCTGACCATTCTGGGACTCTGGGAGGGGAAATGCAAAAAGTCATGCCCGGGTGTGGTGCTCTAGGAAAAGGTGAAAAAACAACTACTAATTGAATAGGTGAGCTTGGCTGCTAGAGGTGCAATGACAAAATTTTTCCCCCCTTGTGTGTTTGATTAGTAGTCTCAAAAATGGTAACTCTGGTACACAATTCCTTTGAGATTCCTCTCCCTGCATGTAGCACCTGGACAGAGCCCTGTGCTGGGTGAATGTATTGGAGCATCCTTTGTGTTATATTTGAGTATGTGGTTTTCTGGGTGCCATGGCTGAGAGCAAAGTATAGGGCAGCAAAGTTATTATTCTATTTTTAAAATGTGGATTTTTTTTCTCTGCTTTAAATTGCTGTAAAATTCTATTTTTTGTCACTTATTTAAAGAGTGGAGGCATTAATTTATAGATCACCAAAGTGAAGTTAGAGAGTTTCCATGCCTAAAATGCTTCCCAAATAAAGTCAATTAAAAGGCTATTCATTATTTAGGAAGTGTTTGTGTGGGAGTGGGGTCAGTTCAAAAAGACAAAAGCCAGCTTGGAATAAGGCAGAGGAAAACCTAAAACAAATCAGCAGGACAAATAATAGGACAACCCTAAGTATAGGCTTGGTGCTTTGGGGAAATGCAAGCTTCAAAAGAAATATTGTTGATTATTGATGCTGAGTTGTGGTGGTGGAAACAATTCCTCAAAATTAGAGCAAAGAGACACCTCACTCCATTATTAGTTTCTCATCAGCAAATAGCTGTGTGAAGTCCAAATTGTGGATCCACTTGGAAAGAAAAAACCCAAAGGATTAGTAGGTTGGGCTGGCTCTTCCTAATGGGTGAGGTTCAGACCTCAGAGGATTCGCAGCCTGGCAAATGAAAAGGCAGGTCAGCACTGTGTGGTGTGGGAGGAGACCATGCAGAATTTTGATTTAATCCTTTAAACATTTCTTGATGTGGAAATAAAGGTTTTTCCCTAGGCTTTCATAACAGATTACAGGGGAGAAAAAAAGAGTGAAGAGTCCCAAAACCTGAGCTGCAGTAAACAAGACAGAAGTTTCACAAGGCAGTTTCTTTGCTTTAATAATTTAAAGAGCAGATTTTATATTTACAGTTAACATATGATGGATGCCAACCATAAAACTTTCTGTTTATCCAAGCAAATAGAATATGGAAAAGAAGCATGATTCCATATGGAACTGGAGGGTTGGGATCAAAACACTGCCTGCATCAATGCAACCATGGCTTCTTTAACACAATTGTTACCATTACATTGATCTGCCCAGAGATTTTCTAACACTTCTGACTCTAGACAGCATAGCTCTGCTTTAGCATCCTTCAGATATCAGAATAATATCCAGGAAGGCTTAGAGAACAATTTTGCATTTGGAGAAAGGAAGGTATGAGAAGGTAAAGTGCCTGCTTATAGCTGTGGGCAGGGCAGTTTGGCATTTTCTACAGCAAAACACTGAAAATGTAAATAAATGTTTCCTAACAAAGTCACAGATGAAAACAAAAGATTGTGTAATTATTTTTTTTAAATCAAAAATATACTGTAATTGGTTAATGCTTGCCTTTGAAGAAGACATAAAGACATTTCCCAAGACTTTCCAGAATGGGCAGTTTACAGAGCCACCAATTACAAATATCATTTATTAGGGCACAGGTTTTTTTAACTTAGAGTCTTTGATGGCTCAGATTATCTCTGACACTGAACAGTAACAAGATTTATTTCCTTTTTAGAAGTTTGCTCATGTTGTGGACATGATATTTAATTTTCTTTTCTCTGTTACAGGGAAAGGCAGGTGATTTCAATTAAAATAGCCTGTGACAAAGCCCACCAGGAGATGTACTGCAGGGGATACTGAAGCACCTACATCCAGGACTGCCCTGTCCCGTGCAGAATCCAGCACTTGCCCTGTTGGAACTTCACATGGTTGGTGATTGCCCAGCCCTCTGATTTGTCTGGGTCTCTGCAGGACCTCTCTTCCCTCAGGGGAGTCAGCAACTCCTCCCAAATTGGTGTCCTTGGCAAACTTCTAATTTAGTATCCCTTCCAAGTCGTTTATGAGGATGTTGAAGAGCACAGGGCTGAGGCTGGGGCCCTGTGGAACCCCACCAGTGACAGAACACCAGGCTGATGTAACCCCAGCACTGTAACCCTTTGTGCTGACCCATGAGCCAATTGCTCACTCATCCCATCATGTGTTTATCCAGCTGTGTGCTGCACATTTTGTCCAGAAGGATCCTGGGAGAGACAGTATCCAAAGTTTTACTGAAATCCAAAAGGATTACATAACTAGCTCATTAACATTTTAAATTAGATCTATTTATAGGACTAATAAAACTGAAAAGCTTTTAGATTCAGAAAACCTTCAAAGGTAGGTATTTGCAAAAGTATGAAGTCAAAGTGTCCTATGTTTTTATGGCCTGCTGCTTGCAGCACAAGCCTGGAGCACTGTGTTAAGGGGCATTAAATCTGATATTGCTGGCAGAGCATCAACATTCCAATAACAAAAGGTCTGGTGGGTCTGTTAGAGCTGGTATCAGAGATCCAGGCTGATACCCAAGTGCTGAGTCATTGAGTCAGAATAGACGCTGCTATCAAAGACTCTTAATTGTTTAAGAACTTTAAACTCTCCTCTGGGAACACGAGGGAAAAGTCTGGTCACTTCAGCTGTCTCAAGCATCCAGTTCGAGGCCATTGACTGAAGAGAGAGAGGAAAAGAGGCCACCTGCAGGGCACAGTTCATTCCACCCTTTCAGGAAAGAAGGAAGTGCCTGCCAGAGCTCTGTCCTGTGGCTGCCTTTTCTCCCCAGGTGCCTCGACAGCCACCTCACACATGCCTGGAGTTAAGGGACATGAATTCAGGCCTAACTGGTAGCTATAACCTAATGATGGAAATAATGTGGCAGCAGTCCAGGAGTTATTAGCAATTCACATAGTTCCCAGATTCTTTTTTTTAACCTTCTTTTATGATTTATGGAGGTCAATTATATAAAGCCCATCAGAACACAAGAAATGCTTAAAAATGCTGCATTAGAGAGACATTAATATTAGTCTTCTTGGGGTGGTAATGGCTGTAGCCTTCCCAGCCTGCTGCTCTGCCCTGCTGCTTAATGCATCCAGTTTTTCTATTTACAGATTTACAGATTCTATTTTTGGTGTTAACAAAGAATATGAGCATATGTATCAAACACTGTTCTCACATCATCTAATTATAGTACAGCTGGCAAAGTAATTCTGGAAAGTGCCACTTAATTAAATATAAGCATTAACTTTTTGCTGATAGCTTATCAGAAACAATTAGACTTGAAATATGGGCAATACACCTCGAGTTTAAAACTTTGAGGAGAAGCATTAAAAGCACAAAATAACCCATTTTCACTTGCAGTGTTTTCCTGCCAAGCACAACCTCGGTTTTCATCAGGACAGCGTGTCTTAGGTAATCTAGAGGCTGCAAGTTTATCTGGACTCCTCTTTGTGTGCAAAAGCCTGAGCTAAGTGGATGCTTTTCAAAGTGGTTAAACCACTTCAGTACAGTTGATGTTTTTGCCAATTCCTCCTGAAGTATCAGATGTATTCTGCTGATTATTTGGGGTTCTGCACAAACAACCCAGAAACTACTGGGGGCAGTCAGACGATCTCACAGCTTATGCCAAGTGCTTATTCTTTTCAAGGACAGCTTGATCAGCATTTATGTTCATTAACTTGATCAGGGATATGCTTTTTTGTCCGTGTTTCAATGCCAAATATTAGTTAATTCTATGTAATTTTTCATCAATAGCCGATAGATCTACCAGGTAATTATACCTAAAATATCTCTGCAGAACTCTGAGCTCTGCTGCTGTTTGCCTGTAAGTGAAGAGGGAGAAAAACAGAGCTGTAATGAAAACAATTACTCTTAAGATAAGGGCTAGAAGGAAATAATTCCTTCAGAAGGTTTGTTTGACAACATACAGCAAAACCACACAGCAATTGAGGAGGAATGCTTTTCCCAGGTCTAACATTTGGGCAAGCAGCAGCAGCAGGAGGATCTGAAGTAACACCATCTGGTGACTGCCTGTTTCTTTCTTCAGCAGTCAAGAACTATGTGTAACTATAAACAAAGAATAAAATAGAAATAATGCAAAACTACTTTTCAGTTAAATGTTACACAGAATGAACAAACAGCTGCTCTGGGAATGCAGAAAAGAATGATGTTAAATATAGTAGGAAATTTGAGCACACTGCTCCTATAAATACATGAACCAACTTTGCAAACAGAATGTATGATTCTGTAGAGCTGTGGACAGGGAAGCTTAGACCCAGACTGGAGAGCAGCTATCCTGGCAATAAATGCAGCAAGGATTTAACCATCACACAACAAGAGCTCAGCCCTTAACAGTGTGAAATCAAGCTGCAGGATATCTGTGCCTGCCTTTATGGCCCATTTTTTGTCAGTTAGAATTCCCATGTTTCTCCTGTTTGACTGTCTGATGTGCTTTGCTGAACTCTGAGCTACTACTCGACCTTCAGAAGACAATCAAAATACAGGACTTTGTACAAGAGCTTGCACTTGGGTGTTTGATACTGTTGGTGGCAGAAGCAAATATACAATTAGGTGGTTTAATGTTAGTCCTAAGGTATTTATATCAATGTTTAGCATCCTATCTATAAAAAATTGTGGAAAAAATTCAGAACTCAGTTTTTTACCAAGTCTGCTATTTTTCATTGATAAGAGATTTGCAAAATTCTTGGAAAGTCAAAGCAACACTGGAAGTCGAAAATGCAAAGCCACAAAATCTTAAATCCAACCCTACCTGGTAAATGTCACTGATTAACAACCACAGGAATTTGACAAGGAAAAGATTTACTGTCACTTAACTCAGTCCCCAATCACATCAAAGTCCACAAAAGGTATTTTGAAGATGCTGCTGGGTTCACTAACAAGCAAGGCAGAGATAAAGATGAAAAGATGATTAAGGTTTTGGAGGCTGTGTCACATGAGGAGTGGCTGAGGAGAAGCTGAAGCAAATATGCTGCTATTTCTAAGCATTCAGAAATGAAATATGCACAATACTAACTTTATAAATATTGAAGTATAACTAAAAGTGTGTTTAGCAATAAATAAGTAAAGGGAAGCAGATAAGTCTAATTATCAAAGGAGATAAAAACTAAATTGCACCTTTAAAGGGGCCCACATGTGCCAGAATTCTAGAAGCAGTTGAGCAAGAAATTTTTGTGTTTCCTGACAGAGTGGCATTCTTCACTGTGAATTGCAGCTTCTCAGACTTCTATCCATGGAGCTTTTCTTTCCAAAGATTCTGAAGAAGTTTTTACAAAGCAGAGCAAGTGCATTGTTTGAAAAACACCCTGAAACAACAGCAACCCTCAGAGCTGCAGCTTCCTTGGCATAGTGGGAAATCACAGCTCAAACACTGAAGGTATGAGCCATTCCAAAACACCAGAACCACAGGAATGTTTAGATTGGACAAGACCTCAGTGATGATTGAGTTCAGCCATTAACCCAGCACTGCCAGTCCCACCACTGAACCAAGTCCCTCAGTGACACATCTCCAGGAATTTTAAATCCCTTGGGAATTGTGACTCCATCACTGCCATGAGTGGCCAGTTCCAACAGTATCAACTTCAAGACCAACAAGCAGTTAATACTAGATTCTTTTAGAACATACTCAGTACTACCAGTTTTCAACAAGAGGATGCCCAATTTACTGCAAAAAATGAAAGAGTGTTTCTGCAGTTTCAAGAAAACTCAAATTATTTTATTCACAAAAGCAGAAGTCAATAAAAATAGAGATATCCTGATCAGTTTTACAGACCATGTTCATTTCTTCTCTCCACTGACAGGCAAAAGCATCATGGAAAAAAAAAGGTAACAAAGCATTTATATCACAAACCATTATTAACACATATTCATGTATATGAGCAAATATTACAGTTCCAACAAACATTCCTCTTTTGATTTTTTTCCTTTTTTTTTCTGTGCTGTACTATTTTTCAGTGGTGGTAAGAATATGTGCTGTCTCACTATTATTTAATTAATAGTTTTTAGTAGAAACTGTAATCAATGAACTCACTGCACTCAAAAGTGTTTTCTCTGAATTCCAAACCCCTTTATAGGACTAAATGAGGATGTTTGTGCTATATTACTCAAGTGATGTTAAAAAAAAAAAAAAACATCAGCATTGGTACTAATAGCATTAGGAAGCTCATTTTTTATTATTTTTATGGAGCACCTCCCCAAAAAATACCTGAAGATATCCTCCTTATTCAAATCAAACTTCTGTCAGCTCAGTGTTTTTGCATGAAACTGGAAGGAAATCTTTCCTCTTTTAAAGATACATAAATGGTCCCTAGAAATCAGTTTTTATATAAGTCTGGCTTTCAGGACCATGATGGAAGACAGAGATTAAGGACAAGGCCAATTACTCCTGGTTTGGTTTGCTGTACTTTATTTTCTTAAATCCATCTAATGGGACTGAAGCCCCATCTGGAAAAACTTTTATTTAAATAAAGAGACCAAGTGCTAATTTTGTTTCTTTATTCCACTTTTAATGCCTTTGAACTTTGTAGAGATGAAAAATTTGTGAACTCTTTCCATCACACAGACCTTGACAAAAATTTTTGTAGAACAGGTTACAAAATTACAAACCCAAACTTACTTGAAAACAAAAACCAATCAGAAAATGCTTGCTTTTTCAAAAAGCAAGTACTGAACTAGGAAGAAGAAACACTGTAGTACAGAAACTTACTTTAAAATGGGTTGTCTTGTACAGAAACCAACCCCAAACTCATAATTGTTACTGCTATCATTCTGATGATCAAATCTACAATAATGTTTCAGGTTGCTTGCATGCAGATTGCTCCTGCCTCTGCTTACCTAAACTGTGGGAGCATCACCACTGGGGGACAATCCACTCTTATTTTAAAATCCAGAAAATCCAGTTTCATATAGAAACAATTCTTGCTACCTAAGTGCTACAAGAGATCATTTTGAGCGCCCTGCTTCTCAGGACATGACTGTGTTACCTCTCACACCTTTATCTCCTCTTCCTTGAAATATCCAGCAATAGATCATTGAAAAGCAGGAGCTCCTGCTTGATCCTCTCTGCAAACACCTGGCAGAGCTGGAAGCACTGGTTGCCAAAGGAAAGCCCCACTCTGCTCTCACTGCAGCCTGGATTCTGCAGGTGGTGAAGCTGCACAGAGCTCCAGCCTGTGCACAGTGAAATTTGGGCTACAACTGCTCTGATGCCCTGCCTGTGCCAGAGTCACACTCCATGTACAGGAGACACAGACAGCACTGAGTGCTGCAGACCAAAGAAATAAAACATCAGAGTATTGGCAGCAAACTCAAGTTTTCTCCTGAAGGTTCTGCAGCTCTGGGATTCCTGCAATTACAGCTCTGTGCAAATCTCACTTCCCCAGCCTACCCTCCCTGTGGCACCTGCTGCTTTCCTGGCCACAGGCAGCAATAGTGGGCACTGGCTCCTTTTCAAAAGCACAAAGTGGACGTCACCAGTCACCAGTACTTGGCATGACTCCAACACAATCTTCAAAATACAAATATTTAATAGAAAAATTTAATTTAATTTTACAAAATACAGATACAACACTACCGAATGTAGCAAAATAATGGAATTGAAAAATAATTTCAAAATATTTAAAGCATTAGGTTCTAAAATAAATAATGCTATCTAAAAGAAGTGTTCAGGTTTTGCAATTAGGAGGCAGTTTCACTATTACTGATCTCTTTTTCAACTTCTTTACAAGTTTCATAATTTATGTAGAAAAATATACAAGAAAAGAATTTGGGATAAAGAATAGGTTGAGTATGTAACATTTAACATAAATAAAAAGCCTAAAGCAAAACCAAAAAGAAAACCAATCGTTTTATTTCTGTACATCAAGACTACAAATAGTATTTTAACACTTCATTTATTACCCAAATTAAGAAATTATACATTTTTATATGGTTACTAGTAAACATCTTACAACCACTCAGTTTCCCCACATTTAAAAGGATATTGCTGGTTACTGCTTATTAAATAGGAAATCCAGCAGAGTTTCCAGTAACAGCAAAATATTTTTTTGCATAAGAGATGAATACAAATTTGATTGTAATTTTTGATGATTTAAAATATAAAAGTAAAGTTCAGAGGGATGGACTGATGAATCTTACAGTCTGAACTATAATTCCTTTTTTAATCTCACTGCAGTTTGCATATGAAACCCTGTGATGTGCCTACTACTAGAGGATCAGCTCCTTCCATACAAGAGCAATTTTTTCCCCAGATATCAAATTATATTCAGCAGCATATTCCCACTTACTTTTCTCAGCAGAAATACTGCAGGGAAAGGGATATAAAAGCTGTTTAATCACAAAAAAAGTTAATTTTATTAGTGTCTACAACACAGATACGGCATTTAAGATGGAAAGAAATTATAGGGAAAAGGAATGTGAACACCACAGGCTTCAAATATAAAAGATAAAGCCTGATAACTTTGGTTCAAATAACTTTAATAATTATTACATGTATATTTTTCCAAATTGGTGATTTCTGTATGTACTGTGTATGCAACAGGAGATTGATTCATTTAAAACCAACCAACCAATCAACACACCTGTACAGGCACAAAAGACAGAAACAGAACAGAGAAAACCTGGAAAGTCACATCCATTCAGAACAGTGTCCAAGTGATAATGATGCAGCAAAGGTTGAACTTAAAATAATGCAAATCTGTTTTCTTCAAAGTGTTTCAGAAAGCACAAATGGAATATTACACCACTTTATCTCAGTGCCTACCATCTTGAGGGAAGGTAGTATGAAACAAAATCAGTTCTGCAACACCTATCACAGAATCATGGACTATGCTGAGTTGGAAGGGGCCGATCAGGATCATCCAGTCCAACTCCTGGCCCTGCACAGGACACCCCAGAGTCACAACAAGTGTCTGAGAGCATTGCTCAAACGCTCCTTGAACTCTGGCAGACTTGGGGCTGTGACCACTGTCCTGGGGAACTGTTCCAGAGCCCAACTGCTCTCTGGGTGAAAAACCATTTCATGATACCCAGCCTGAATCTTTCCCAGTCCAGTCCCATGCTGTTTCCTCAGGTTCTGTCACTGGTCACCACAGAGCAGAGACCAGTGCCTGCCCTCCTCTACCCCTCACAAGGAAGCTGTAACTGCAGTGAGTTCTCCCTTCAGTCTCCTCCAGGCTGAACAGACCAAGTGACCTCAGCCACTCTTCACACAGCTTCCCCTCCAGGCCTTCACCACCCTCACAGCCTCCTCTGGATGCTCTCTAAAGGCTCAATGTCTTCTTTATATTGTGGCACCCAGAACTGCCCCCAGCACTCAAGGTGAGGCTGCCCCAGCCCAGAGCAGAGGCACAATCCCTCCCTTGCCTGGCTGGTGATGCTGGGCCTGATGCCCCCAGGACAGGGCTGGCCCTCCTGGCTGCCAGGGCACTGCTGGCTTGTGTTCAGCTTGTCACAAATAAAGCACTCCCAGCTCCCTTTCCACAGCTGCTCTCCAGCCTCTCACTCCCCAGTCTGTCCACAGAGCCAGGGCTGCCCTGTCCCAGGTGCAGAATCCAGCACTTGCCCTGGCTGAACTTCACATGACTGGTGATTGCCCATCTCTCTGTGATTTGTAAACAACTCTGCAATGTAAGTTAAGATGTCAGGTTGTCAGTAATGAGCATTTTCATCCTCTCATTTCTGGGATATCTGCAAACATCTGCTTGCCTTCGTTCTAGAAGATTAATTACAGGATGTTAGCCCTGTCTCATCCCAATGCACCGCACAGTACACAACTTTATTGCCAGTTTGCAAAATTATTTATGTTTGAACAGCAAAAAGCCAAAGCTTCATCTTTGGTTAATTCCACTGAGATGTCACTGTTCTTTAAATGTGCTCTTCCTTCACATAAACACAGAAATCAGCCACGCTGCACACAGCATTCATTGTTTTGAGTCATAAAGCAGTGTCAATGCAATACTCAGTAATGGAAGCTAACTAAGAAATTGTGTTTAGAAATAAAACCTATTTGAGGGCATTTGGTAAGACACAAGAGCTGCAGAAATGTAGACAGAATTCCCTTAAAACTGCTTGGGTATGGGTGCTGCTTATAGAGTAGGCACTGGTTCTTTCTTCTGCAGATCATCCAAATAAGCATTGGTTGGACTCAGCTGAGTTCAAATCCAGCAGCACATTCAATGGCATAGAGGAGCTTGCTTCGCATCAGGTTCTCGTCATAAAACTCAGGAAGCTTCAGCAAGTTCATGCAGGTACTGGCAGTAGGCAGCCTGTCTAAATCAGATCCTCCATTGTGAATGCAAAATGCAGGATATAACTCCTGGAAGATGCAACCAAAACAAAAAACAACCACGTATCAAAAAAAGGTATACAAGCCAAAACCTACCTCGTAGCAGCTGGCACACATTTCTGTGAAGTAAATCACCAGATGAAAACCTGTAACAATGACACTGAAATGGCATTTCTTTCATTCCTCATAGCACCAAAACCACTCTTGAATTGTGTAGTGTCTGCCTTGTTGCAACAAGATCCACTAATTAGGAGTACACAAAGCAATTTATGTGATTCTAAGGAAAATACAGTGACTTGTTATTCATACAGTCTATGGTACAAATTTACAATGCTACAAAAACATAGTATCAATGTGAGTCTGTAATAATATAAACTTGTCAAACCCTGATTGTTCTTCTGATGTGTTAACTACTGATCTGAAGAACACATTATGTATGTAATATTTAATTGCTTTAATAAAAGCCCATCTATCTTCTTCCAAGAAGTAGTATAGTGAAAAATACATTGATTTGTTACCTCCAAAGCACTGTTTTTGCTGGCAATACAGTATTCATATTGTCAAATGCTTGCCTGAGATAAAAAAGTTCTGATTTTAGAAACTGGAAAAAAATTCCAGCTGCAAAGGCAAAAGGTCAATGAGATTCTAAGCTAAATTATTGTTCAAATGGAGGCCTTAAAAGTATTTCACGGCTAAAATGTTGCATTTTTAGTGTTCCTTTCAAAATGCTAATTGAATTCCCCTACTCTAGCTTTAAAAATGGGAAAATGGAGTCCTAAATTGAAATGTCATGCCAAGGGCACCATTTGTTGCATAATTAAATACTGTACAGCGGGAAACTGCAATAGTTTGGAAGGGAAAAGTATCATCAATTTATTATGTGACCTGATTGGAACTTAACAATTTTCAACCATACTTTAATGATTTTTTTTTTGTCCGTAACAATCACATTTATTAAACTTATTAAACTTTAATTAGCTTTAGTAAATGTTATTTTGAACCTGTCTCTGGCAATGAAAGTTTAAAATTTTTAAATTATGCAAAACTAGACTATGGAATCTATAAGATATAACCATATCAAGGTATTGCCTAATCTTAAATCAACGTGCACTAACAAAGAAAACATGCTGGTCCCACAATATAATGCATACACACTCCATCCATTTCTTCAAATGTCACACTGGCTATCTCAAAGCTGGGTACCTGCATCTGCAATTTCTTCCTCTCCCCTTGTAATTAAAGAGGATGACAACAAAAGGGAACTTCTGCTTACTCGGTTTCCCCAGCTGTTTACCATTCTCCCTTCCTCATGTGACTGATGTGCACTGTCCTAGCTTGGTCTCATCCCAGAGTTTTCCAGTTGCTCTTCCTGCTGTCCTGTAAAACCCTATTCATTGCTAGAGTACTGTACAGCAATATTTACATGGACTTGGGGGGTTTAGGAGAAAAGCCTGCCGACTTTTAAATAAGGAATCACAGAAATCAATCGACAAATACCTGAGACAGGATTCATGTTATTCAACAGCCATGTTCATTGTCTCCATATCCATATCTATGGGCACTCTTTACTGTCCAAGGGGATCTGGTTAACATGTTTTGGGGAGTCTAAGACATGACTTAATTGATCCTGAAGTTGACACATGGAACAGTCAGACCGATTACCAGCTGAATGTGCCAGTTCCAATCCTAGCTGTCTATAAAAGGAGCGTAGCTGAGCTATAGATTACAGATACTGAAGGTGGAGGACATTGCCTATCCACATGGTAACACCACCACACAGCACTGAATGTTCCCAGATTTTAGAGGAAATGATATGATGGCTGGTTCTTAGCCAAAATTTTACAGTCCACTGAAATTCAGGGGTAGAACAACCCTAGAATTCAGTTTCAAAATGTCTTCAAATTGCCTTGGCCCCTCTTGTGTTTTATCAGCAGTAGAGAAGATTTTTCTTCATACTTTAGCTTCCCTGTAAATAGCAATCTGGAAACTGCAGCTAAATATTTTGCTGCTAAGGATAATGAGCTGTGAGATACAAGCAGATAAATGGGAATTAGAAGAAAAGGAAATACATGTCCTTCTTCAAATGGTTAATTTAAGAGGATCAAATTTAATAACTGCCTTTATATCCTAAATTGTCTTTTGCCTGACTTAGAAGACACTAGGCTTAACTCAACCTGTTGCTTGAAACTGGTAGTAACTCTGCTTCTGCACAACATGAAATGGCAGAGGGACCTTCCATCACAAGCAGCAAGTGCTCTAATCAGCAGTTTGCAGGCTTATCAAATTTCACAGTTAAAATGGAAAGCAACAGAACACTTCACTACATATTCTGAAACTTATTATACATGCACATGCAAGCATTAAAGCTGTTTCTGTAGTCATGGATGAGTATTCTCAAATTTTAGATTCTGAGACAAGAAAAACTTGGACCAACATCTTCAGCATTTCTAAAAGTTTGGCAGGAAGTCAGAGGACTTACCTTAAACCCCAGAAGAGGTGGTCGAGAGCAGCTCGTTACAAATTTGAGCAGTTTGCGTTTCTCTTCATCGGTGAAGCTTTCTACAACCCTCCAAAATATTTTAATTACAGGATGGTCTGCTGTGTAGCCACCTACAATGAGATTTAAATGATTTACAGCTAGAATAGTTTTATGTAAGACAAACTATTCAGAAAACCTATCATCAATCTTGAAGGTTTGGGGAAAATATTATAACCAGCAGACTTGTACTGCTAACTTCCAGTACCTACAGATCTGTCATCACTGCAATTTCAGTCTCCTTGCTTACCTAAGGCAACTACATCCCTCAGCTTCTTAAATGCAGTTTTCTTCACTGAATCCTATTTTGAATTCATTTTATTTAGTTTAGCATTTAGCTAGTAAGTTCAAATTATTGCCCTTCACTCCAAGAGTGTGAAAAATCTGCAAGATCCAGGATGTTACTGAATGAATCTGCTTAACCTGAGGTAAGCCCAGATGTGAACTGATGATTTGGTAGCTACTTTTTGATTACATTAATGATAAATACAAGGGACAAATTAAATAAGACATCTTACATTTCTTACAAGGAAAATTTATGATTTCTCTCTTCAGACTCTCTGAGAAATGGTAAGTATCTAAATGGGGTAGTAGAAACTGCTATCACAAAGTCATTTGCAGACTTATTTTAAGATCAATCAGACACAGTCAGTGACGAACTTTAATTTAGAAAAGAAACAACCTCAAATTATCTGGCTATAAACTTGCATTTAAGCATGTGAATACAATAAACTGTGTATCTCAATTTCCCACAATTTATAAACTGGGTTATAATCTCAGCCAATTTTCTGAAATTTAGGCACATCCATCAAATTTGGCCAAAGGTAACAAGAACAACCCTGCAACTTTTTCTTAAAAGGTAGGATAACAAGCAAGTTCAGTTAGTCCCAAGTCAGTCATAACAGATTTTTTTTCCTTAAGCAAAATATGCTTACCTGAATAGTTTGTGAAAGATTTAAGGTCATCTAAGCTAATAGGAACTTGTGCACCAGAAGTCAGAACCTAACAGCAAAGGAAATGAGACCGTTACGTTACAGGAAGAAATCAGCAATTATTTCTGTTCAGAGCAATAGTTCTGAGCAGCTTTAAGCAGAAGTACCTGGATTTCCTGCTGATCAAACATTCGAAGCCACTCGAGGTTGACCACGTTGGCCAGCCCCTGGCGGAAGGCCAGGCAGTGCTGGCGGATCTGTTTGTTCAGCCTGTAGTCCGCCACCAGATGGATGTACGCGATCCGGTTGGCGCTGGTGACGGGGATGTCCTTCCCACCTGGCTTCAGCTCAACCACCTGCAAACACAGCCATTCTCATCAGCTGGAAAACTGCACTTCTGTGCCCTAACTGGGAAATGGGGCTGCGAAACATTCTAGTAAGTGATGGATCTCTCTGAAGCTGACTAGAGTACACTCAGGAATATCCACCTCAAAGGAAGACAGAAGATTAAGGAGTTACAAAGGTAGGTGTTTTTTCTGGTTATGTGTAAGAGCACATTCTGTGCACCCAGACCTCCAGCTGCCAATGCACCCATAGTTTATCACCAGACAGCAGATTAAGCACAGTCAAAGTTCTTTCACAGGAGCCATATGTAACACCAAATTCACTAATGCAAGTCAGACAAGAACTGAGGTGAAAATACTCCTTGGTCAGCTCCCCCCAGTTTCACTACTAAGTGCCCTGGAAGGGAGAGTAGCCTGTAACACCCCAGAGCTCACACAGAACACTCTCCTTGCAGCTAGATTAGGGAAGCTGTGTTCCCCCTAACTGCTGCTGGTGAATTCTGCAGGGTCACATTGCGGTAACAGCAATGTCCGCTGAGTTAAAATTCAAAGTCTGACACAAGCCTGATTTGCAGAATGCTCAGCATTCACAACTCATCCTGTGGAAAATGTACTGTTATACATACTTAGTACATTCAATGAAAGTAAAAAACTCAACCAAACAAATCAAGCCTGAGTGTTGTTTTTCTACTGGGAAGCTCAACTTTTGTCCTTCAAGTACACCAAGGAACCTAGTATGGGAGAATTTTAAAAGAAAAATGCCAAAACTAAAGATACTGTAATGCATTAAGATATAAACCAGGTTCAAAGATAGCTGTTATGAGAACAGTATAGGCCTTCACATATTCTATTCTTCACTACATGAGATTAATTTTGTTAAGTAGCAGCCCAATTGGAAGGTATTATTAGAGTATTTAAGAGAAGAATTTTAAAAACCTGAAAAGCTGAGATACTGTCATTCTTCCAAAAACTGTTTCCTTTTTTTTTCTACACTCTGGAGTCAGCAATTTCTTCATTTATACCAACTGTACACTTCAGTATGTGGTAATGATGACATTTTTAGAGCAGAAAAATAAACACATGAACAGCTTCTTTTCTAATATGCAACCTAACAATGCAAGCTGTTCTTGTACTAAGCTTAATGTGCAAAATGGTTTGATTAAAAATTCACAGTGCTTTTGAGCATTCAGATTTTTTCTTGATTCATAGCTCTTTAAGGCAAAAGAAACCATTAAGATTCTGTGAATTCTGACCTCCCAAATGACACAGGCCAGAGGATTCTGTCTAGAGATTCCTGTATTTAACTCCATAAATCCAAAGATGAGTTAGAGCACACCTTTAGAGACATGCAATCTTGTGATGGAGTATCTACCATTTTCTTTGAT
The DNA here is from genome assembly GCF_009819885.2 of Catharus ustulatus. Classification (NCBI taxonomy): domain Eukaryota; kingdom Metazoa; phylum Chordata; class Aves; order Passeriformes; family Turdidae; genus Catharus; species Catharus ustulatus. The sequence goes on along the minus strand of NC_046221.1, from coordinate 8,551,049 downwards.
AAGGTACCACAACCTGAATTACAATAGGTATTAAAAAAATGTCTTACTTCCCACTTTAATCCTTCAGCTGCAAGCCTGTGGCTTTTGTTAGCTCCTACAGTGAAAAAACTCATCAATACTCCACCATATCTGTGTGCAGGTACTGATTATGTTTAAACCCTGCTCCTGAAGGAATTAAGTAAAAGGAAGGTGTCAGTGTAGGTGACACCATTTCACACCCTGTACACATTATCTTGCTCCCTTTGACAAAAACCAGGGACACAAGACCCAGGAGGGCTCTGTCTGGGATCCACCCCTCGCAGAGCCAGGCATGGGACACAGCCAGGGACTGTTTCCAGAGGGTACAGACCAGTGCCTGGGGCCACTGGCTGGCCTGAGGGTCAGGGTATTTTTACTGGTAAAGTCCACATAGAGTATTAATAGAAATGTGGGACATGTTCCATACCACAGTGGAAGCAGCTGATGAGATGGGGGCCCTGCACTGCTGAGCTCTCTGTGTTTCATCCCACTTGTAGAATTTGTTAAAATTTTACAACTGGTGTGGGAAAGTTAATCATCAGATTAATCCAATTATTGACAAGAAACATTCTAATTTCCACTTCAAATCCAGTGAGTAAAGTTTGTTCATACCCATTGTCCTTACTTCAGTGTTGAAGAGCTTAGTCAGCTCTTCCCTTCCTCTTCAAATATATCCATGATGTATTACTTATGGGCAGCAACTTCATTAATCTTCTCAGAGACTTTTACACATAACTAAGCACAGGTTTTTTAATTTCCTCCTATAAAATATCTTTTACAAAGCCTAACAAGATCAGAAAGCTTTCTGTCATTTCTTAAATTCTTATCCTCTTTAGCTTTACAAGATCAGACCAACTAGTGACATTCCACATGAACAGATCAGTGTTGTGACCTCAATATTACTAACACTTCGCTATCTGCCACTTATCAACTTTCTCTACTTGTTTTGCTGAACTGCAGAGTCCCTTGGATTTTTGACACCATTTAGTACAATCCCTCTCTCTGAGGAATGGACACACTGAATTAGGCATATTGAAATTCATTAAAGCATATTTGTATCACCAACAATACATTAATAGGTATCACTCCATGTTCATGCAACAATTCCTGTGAGCTAAGTATTTACACTAAATATGCTTGAACTGATCTCCTTCCTAAAACAGTCAAAGGGAACTACTGGTAGGGTGCTCTAGAAAACTTCTGCATTTTAAGATTCATCCCAGCACTAGGTGAAGTAAAATGTCTGACCTTCCCTGTAGGCCAGCAAACAGAAATCAGGACACAGATTAATTTACATTTGCATTGCAATAGCACTGGCTCCACAGTGCTCTAGGGATGTCAGGAAAGATGTATTCATTCTATAATAAAAAGCTATTCTCTCCCCATAGAGTTCTTCCTGCAAAACAAAGGGAAAAAAAAAAAAAAAAAGATGTTGCACTCTGTCCGGCTCTCTAAAAACAGTGGTCAGAAAAAGCTGTTTGGGTTGTTTTTTAAAAATTAAAGTATTCCTTTTATTTTTATATTTTTAAGTAGTAAATCTTGATTTCTGATCCAGCAACGTTTCTGTAGCTCCCCTTCCTCCCCAGAGCCCTGCATTGCCACAAGTACAGGTACAGCCCTCAGCTGAGTGCATTTCCTGGGGTTTTCCAGAGACCAAACTATCCATTTTTAGAGTTTGTCAGTGTGAGGTTCCTATGACCACTGTTGTGTCACAGTATCATCCTAGACCAAAACAAAAGGGATAACAGAACAGAAATAATAAATATATTATGCCAAAAAGGCTAAGAAGGATGTAAAACAGAGAACAGTAACACATATGGTAACATATGGTAAGCATAAAAAGGTAGATGCACTCAGTGTTTTCATGGCATTAAAGGAACTATTATAGAATTCCCACCTAATTCTAAAAGTCAGGAACGATTGTTGAAGAGTTCCTATTCAAAAAGGCCACAGCACAACTTAATAGATCTTAAACGTTTTATCAGCTTCATTTTTACTTTTATCCATCCAGTTTTGACCACTAGATGGGGCAAGACAATAACTCAGGTAACCTGGGACTGGCCACATGAGGAAACTACAGCCCTGTGTCATCCTTTTCTATTCTGTACATCTACATTTAAACAAACAAACAAAAAGCATCAAAATTGCATGTACTAAAGGCAGTCAAAACACAGAAATAATTTAGGTAATATTCAGATCATTCAGATAAATTTGATTCCCTAGTCACAAAGTGCATCTTCAAAATAAATGAAGGGGGAATACCAAAAGGGGACAGAAAAGTCCCATGTGAAGACATAAGACAGGTAGCTCTTCACAGAATTACAGAAGCTCCAGTGCAATTTCATAAAGCTCTGACAGATATTCAAGAACTCCTACAAGATGAGAATATTTTATCTTTTCTCTTGGGCTCTGATCACTTTGTTCACATCCCCCCTACACAGTTTTTCCCCATTTTGAAAAGAAGTCAACGGGTTTTTTTCCCCTTTCCCTGTCATCTGCCTTCCAGACATTAATGCAGTAATTCCAGGTAGGAGACTGCATATGAATACCTAAGAATGCATTTTCTGTAAGGATTGCAAGACTGCCTGAGAAGGCTCAGCCTCAGCTTAGTTACTTTGCTGCTGAAAAATAGCTAAAATGATCCATCTAAGCCACTACATCCTAGTAAAGAGCTTGTCAAGACAGAAACTTTCAAAACTCTTTTTAAGGCTTCAAAATCTCCCCCCAAAGAAATTTAAAGGCAAAGAACTCCCCTTTGATGAGCATATTTTCAGTGACAGTGATGGCATTCACACCTGTTTAAAAAGCCCAAAAAGGTGCTCCAAAACCAAGTTCTGCATGATATGGATTTCATAGAAACTGCTGCCATATATATCATAGTGCTTCTCCGTGGATTTGTGCTTTTACACTTTATTTATGGCATCTTCTGATCACACTCAGCTTGTGATCCATGCAGTCTCAAGCATCAGCGTTTGGGACTGATACTATCAGGCAGAGTTTCTGCAGCACAGTACCCAACATTTCTGAAGGAAGAAGAATGAGAATTTGCATCTCCCTCTCACCCTGGACAGCCACAAAACTCGCCTCCCTCACTGAAAGAATGGGAGGGAGGAAGGTCTGAGAAGAGAAGGTATTTTCTTGAATTTGCTATCCTTACTCTTACAGACCTTTCATAACCATCTCATCTACAAGATAAAAGGAAAAACTAAATCAATATACAGACCTGTGACCACAGGCTGACCTCCTCTGAGACTTTGCTACTGGCCACCATTTTCTGCAGCAGCCCCAAGAGCTGAAATGCAGGCTGGTATCACTGCATTAGATGGATCTTTATCAAAAGCTGTTTGGGGTTGGAAGATAAGGTTGATGGCATAGCTCCCCTAATTAGCAGGTCTAATGTGCAAATTATTAAGTACCTTTTTCAACTTCTGGTGAATGCACTTTGACAATAGTTTAATGGGGTCTAAAAGCACATTACAGGATTGGAATCAATACCCTGATAATAGAATTTCTACCTTCTACTACTGACAGAGGCAATCGAGCCCCTTTTGAATGTGTCTTTCATTGCAGATAATGCTTTTGTGCCACAATTGGTGGGGGGACACTGTCATGAGGACAGCTATTTACAATGATAGATTTATGATGCATTTATTGGGCACTAATTTATTAAACACCAAAGTGGTTGTTTAGCTGAAAACTACATAAAATGTACATTCAACATGAGTGCAAATTAAGCTCTTTTCTCAAAGTGAATTAGCCTTACCTTGGCACAATCAATTAGTATGCAATGGTTACAAGTCAAATAGCAGATAAAATGTATTTATTCCTATGAGGTTTATTAAGGCAATGAAATGAAGTATAAAAACAGACTTGGTTGCATTGAAAGGCAGAAGACAGTGACAAGTACCAATGGGTTCTGTTGAAATCACACTAACATGCAGTGAGCCTCATAAAAAGATGGCTGATACTTTGTGGGTAAAAGGTTCTCTCTTCAAGTACAAAAACAGCAAACCAGCATCAGACTATTTATTTTCATTTACATTTCATCTTGTTACACAGTAACTCACTATTACATTAAATCTTCCTTTTAAAGTTAGTCCAAACAACTACAAATCAGAAGTCTTGAAAACAGTAGCCACAGCCCTCATTTTAGTTAGATACTAAACTGGATTTGTGTCAGCTGTGACCAACAAAGCTATTACTTTAAGCAGAGTTAAATAAATAGTTTTAGAATTCAGACTTCCCCCACTGTTAAAAATCCCAGGTAATACTGGAAGCTGCTATTTGCTGTGCTTTGCTCCCTAGAACCCAACCTCGGTGTGCTCCAGACCTCAGTTCAGTACCAGCCATGCAGAGCACAGGTACCACAGAGCAGGCACTCTAACAATGTGCTTTTGGGTACATCTGTATCACATCTTTATCTCAAGTTTTTGAGTGTTTTTCTAAAGTCAGTGCAGGTCAGACATTTTCATACAGGGAGTGTAATCCAGGGAGGAAAATGACATATGGCACATTTTTAATATTAAACCTTACTTGTATCAGACAACTGTTGCCTCTCCCCTTTAGTATGCTTTAGGAACCCCAAATCTGAGGGTCCTATTTTAAAATTTAATGCAATTCAGATTTTAGCATCTTCCAAAATGGCAGGAAATGGATGACAGAAGAGTAAGATAAAATCCAAGCCCGACCCTGTTCAAGCAGACTTGGCCAGCAAACTTGCTGTGACTGAAGCAGTAGCAGAGAATTCAAAGTACCAATTTCCAGGACTGGTTACTGCTGCAGTGGTGCTGCTGCACTGGAGACATGCACAGTCCTGCCTTCCCTGAGCAAAATACCCCAGAGCACTGCTCACCCCCTTCTGGAGCCTCTGCTGCTTCCTCACAAGACGAGGCTGAATTCAGATGCTGCTGCTTAGCACAATGTGGTGAGGTCTCTTTTTTCATCCAATTATATGCCATAATCAAATGTAAGTTTGAAATTCTCAATTTTAAATCCTCAAAAACAAAAGAGGAAGCATGACAAAAGGCTTTACCTAGGAGGCAACCTGCATTAGCACACTAAGGCAGGCTTTTAGATCTCTAGTGACATTTATTTTCCACTATAAGTGATCTTTAGTACACACAACAGAGCAAATAAAAGCTGTAATCAAATTATATGGTGCAACTGTGTTAAAAACTCAGATTTAAGGACCTAAGTCACTGTTTTTCAGAAGTGCTGAACACCATTTATCCCCTTTGACTAATCTGGTGTTCTTAACCCTTAAAAAAGGGGGGCAGGGGGTAAAAATGAAAATAAGGTTTGCCAAACTTCAGGCTCTCTTACTTTAAAAATTACAGATAAAGGAGACAATGCTTATCTCACAATAAAGGGTCTTTAGTATAATTATTTAAAACCTCTCTGACTGCTAGCTGCAATTCTAAAATCAGGCAGTACTTCTGCAATTTACACATCATCTAAATTTTGCTATTATTACAAGTGCAATTAAGGAAACAACACATTTTTGTTCAAGAAACATTCTCAGGCATTAGAATTTTGTATGCACGACTGTTAGAAAGCAATCACTGCAGTTTTCTCCTAAAGGACCAGACCTTTAAGTAATCATCAAAAGTTATTTTTAAGTACAGTTAGTTACTCTCTACTCCAAATATTAAGTCAGAATCCCAACTGATGCCTCACAGCAGCTTTACCAGCTGTTTCCTATCACATTTAAATTAAAAAATTAGTAAGTAGGGATAGTAAAGATTCATCAGTCATAGCTAAAAGAAAAGAAAATTCAAAGCCATTCTTACCTGCGCTTCCCCAAGGTCATTATTTACCACGGTGAAGTTTAATCCAAGTTCTTCCACGTCCCCCTCATAGCTCTTGAGAAAAAGCAAGTTTTTGTACATTTCTGGGTCTAGTGAAGCCAAATGATGGATGTCAACATCAGCACTTGTCCCTAATAATTTTGAGAGGAAAAAACTAGCAAATGGCAGCTCCACCAGCATATTTTCATAAAGAGCCTGAAAAATAAACAATTAAAAGCACATTAGATTTTATTGTTGCATATGCAGCAATTCAGAAGGTTATTGTCTCTTTCTCAACTTTTGTGTAATTCTTTCTTAATTCAGTGCCTGAGTAGGTTCTTCTGGCATGGAAATAGCTCAGATATTGCATAAATTTAAGAATATTCATCCAAAATTTGAAATGTGAATATTCTTGTGAAATACCAAGTTCCCAAATCTCACAAATTAATTATGTTGTGATTTAAAATGTAAGGTCATTGTTTATCTGTCATTACTCTTCTTATTCAAATAGCATTTATTTTCAGGAAAAGCAAGGTTTGCTAAGGGACAATGCAACTGCATCAAGAATGCCTTACAAAATAAGTTTACATCTCTACTTCCATCAGCACCATCACAAGCATTATTATTCCATTCATATCAATCACTACATGTAGAACTGTCATCCCCCTCATCCCCCTAAAACACCTCTGTAAACCCAGTACATTTTAAATTGGTATAAACTATCTAGTGCACGTTACACAGATTAATTGCTGCACTTTTGGTGAATTCCACTGCTCTAATGGCACAGGCAAAGCATCCTCATTTCCAAGCCAAGAGTTTAGTTCTGACTGGATCACAGGTCAAATCCTTTCTACGCCTGACACTGCTACAGATGTCAAAAAATTACTGAACCAAACATGTACCTGACCCAAATTTGCAGCTCTCACAAAATATTTATTTTGACTGCAACCTCAAATTATCCTCAAGAATTTTCAAACTTCAGCAACACCATTCTAGGTTCATCTACTGTATGAGCACATTTCCATGTAATGCAAAGTCTCTTTGGATTGTTTTTTTTAAGTCAGTAACAACTGTTTGATTGGAAGGAAAAAGTGCTTATGGTAGCTCTCAGAAGAATGAGAGGTGTACCCTTCAGAGCTATTCTGAATAAAGGACCACTGGTTTTGAAAGAGCCATTCCTGGCACATGCTGCCTTTCATTGTCAGTCTGTTTGCCACATGAGCATCTCTACCAAAGACAACCAAATCTTTACAGAACAGTAACACCACTGCCAGGCTGATCAGAAAAGACATCACCAACATTGTAACATCATTCTTTGTTCCCTTTTAACTCTCCAAGAGCAGACTTTTGGTGCTACTTAATTCCTCCATAATCTGCTGCAGACCTAGAAAAGGAATCCTACCAAGAGGGGAAAAAAAACAAAACTGGAAAAGGACTAACAGATGCAGCTCTAATCACTCAATGATATTCCAACAAAGACTTTAAGAAAAATATACACAATTCCTTAAACTTTTGAAAGAACATTTTTCTATGAGGTGAGTTAGACCTTGCAAAAAAACCTGAGAATAACGAGTTCAAAGCCAAAGGGTGCATTATATTTAGAGCCATATGATTTATTCAAGGTGTAGAAGTCAAAATCCTCATTTGTATAGTTGACTTTAAAAGCAAACTAGAGGGATAAATCATTAATTTGCAATGTGTAAGGTCAGTGTTTGCTGTTCCTGCATTAGTAACAATAAAGCTATTGTAATTCCTTAAATATATCAAAGCTACCCGAATTTAAAATGGAATTCCATCTGTGACTCATAAAATGTAAATGCAGAGGTGTAATTTTTTACACAAGGCAGGTTTAAGCCTTTAGAGCATTTAATATACAAGGACTAATAAATGATAGCACTAAAAACTATGATCACATCAGCTAAATGGATTATAAATTAAATTTCCATAATGTATGCAACTGAAATACAAATGTAGACATAAATCAAGGTATTTTCTAAACACAGGTTAATTACACAAATTCAAAACCTGTCTATTTTTTATGCAAAACAATCCACTTAGCATTTTTCAAACTGGTCTTAAGTCTTCACCACTTGCAACACTTGATCCTAGGAGCCTATCAATAATTCCTTGTCAGGAAAAAAACAGCAATAGGTATATTGAAGAAACTTGTATGTTATTTTTCAAGTGTCTGTCTTTTATGAGTGTTTATTGCTAGAAATTGTGCCAAAATGATTTGAAATAAAAAGGATTAATTATGGTAGAAGCTTTTTAATATAAGTGAGTGCAGCTGCAATGCAATTAATGCAAATTGTGATGCTATCAGGAAAATAAATGTGAACAACATCACTGGCTATTTCTGTTTGCTGCCAAATAACTTCAGTAATTTACTACATTAAGAATCAATAAAAAAATAATGCATTTCAAATGCATCACTATTAATCTTCAGGTAGTTCCAAAGTGAACATTTATAACTTCATCTAAAAACTATATAAAGCATTTTTAAATAAACTAAATTGTGCAACTTGAGAATAACTTTAATTACTCCCTCTCTTAGCTAAGTGATTGCAATATTCAAAATAAAGTATTTTTGGAAAGAAGACAAACAGCAGTGTTTTAATTAGTTTGAAAGTCAAGCTATCCTAATAAAGTTTAATAAAAAATGCACTAAAACTCTGTTGAATAAAGTAATGATGAACTTTGGTTTTGTTTCAAAGAGGTGAGTACCACCATTACAGCCCAGCACTGTGCACAGATGATGAGAAATGCTGTGTACAATAGGAGTAAATAAACTGAAACTTTATTTTCTGGATTCCATCTAACTTTTCTGTTTCTCAGTCAGCATAAACTGATCATACTACCTGTTGTTGCTAAAAAATGTGATTCCACACATTCCTGCCAGGGCAATGAAACCAATCAGCTGCTGATTTCCCCAGGTTGGATGCAAGCAGAGCAGTTGTACATAGAGGCTACAGGGTCATTACAACATTACAACAATAAGGTTCAAAACCTGCAGATTATTTGTGCTGTACTTTGTTTGGGCTGTTGGATTTGGGGTTTGCAGAGTGGGTGTGTGTTGGTGGTCACAGCATGGACACTGAAGTTTATTTTAAATCAGAGTAAGATCCAGCTCCCGGCCATGGCTCAAACAGGGTGGGATTGCAGGACCATTTGTTTCACCAGCCTTCCAGCTGCCAGCTGCCCATGGAAGCCCACCCTGATGGAGATTTTTCTTACTAAAGCTGATCTAATGGCCAAGAGGGAGACTCTCCTCGTTTTTCCATACTGAAATGCCTGGGGGAGCTCTAAGTTACTCTATTTTAAGCTCAGTTTTTTGCCTGTCTGGACTCTCTGAACTGGCTTTCTGCAACATCAACATCAAAGAGGCAGGAGCCCAGCATCAGCAACAGGCCAGGGAATGGTGACCACCTCTACCAGAGGGAAGCAGCTGCCAGATTTATCAGCTGCAGTGTGAAGCTGCATCATTAGAGTATACTTATATAGTCCTTTAATACAATGTATGGTCATGCTGTCCACACAGAACCTTCCTCTTTCTTCCTCTCACAGCCAATGAGCAACAACACTGATGTAAGAAAATGGCTTGCTCTAGAACAGAGATGTCTACTTCTGTTTGGGTAAGTCAGAGCTTCCTGCTCAGACACTGCTTCAGGAGATCAAAGCAAGCTTAACCAATGTGTATTTTAAAATTGATCTCAAACTTCAAGGATTCTCACCCTTTCCCAGGTTTCCTTTCACTCTGCAGTAGTCACCAATGAAACTGATGCCTTTCTATGATGAATTCTGACATTCCCAGCTTTTCTATTTGAGCCCCTGACCCCACTGTCTCTACCCTGCAGCCCATAAACTGCAGCAGACCCACGTAAGGCAAAAAGTCCAGATGGGAAGTCATGAAAGGAATGACTGGTGGTCACATTCTATTGCCCAGATGTGGGGGTCGACACAAAACCCTCACCTGATCCTATAGAGCTCTGCCTCCTTGAAGGGCTGGGATATAACACTCCAGCTGGACAGAAGTGCAATCTGCAGGTACAAACTTGGGGCAAGCAGCTGGTCTGCAGCAGAGCCACTGATGTTCACATCAAGGGCAATCCCACAAACATTGTGATGTTCACAGGGTGACACATTCCCAAGTACCTAAAGTCTGCTAAAGGCCAACCTGAATTTCCCAACACTCTTTCAAACTCATGTATATTAGGGATGCTCTTTAGTTAAAGTTGACATCTCCAGATATCAAAAAAAGTAACTTAAAAGCTTCTGAAATGACTTCAAAAAATTTATATTTCAGTAACAAATTATTTTTAGTACTCCCCAACCCAGTGTTCTCCTAATTATGTCAAGCCTTTTCTATTTTCTGAAGAGATGGCTAAAATAAAGGTTTTTTTTCTGGTAAAAAGGCCAAGAGCAACTATTACACTATGGAAAAAGCAATATTCAGTAAAAGGGACTTCACCCACCTGTCTCCCCCTTTGTTTGAATGCCTGCAGAACACACCAGAATATTAAAAACCACCAAAGTAACAGAAATCCTACTGTGGTTAAATAATTTTTTGCTTCACATGCAGTCTGAAGTCTGTTGTTCCTCTCTTAATTAATCTCAGTTACCTATGATTACAGATCAGTTCACAGTAATTTACTGCTACAGGGACTGGCCTTTACTCTGTTCAGTGACACAGATCACAATGTGGGCATTTGAAGAGATGAAAAATATGATGTTCAGACACAAATATACACTGAATGCACTCACTACACACCTGTGATGTGGAGGAACAAGAAACACTTCTTTAAGGCAAGCACCCTTCAGAATACAGGCATACAATTAGTATCTGTAATATGTTATGGAAGAAGGATCTGGGCTGAAGGACAGCTGTACATAGGGGCAAAGAGAAGGATGGCAGTTCTCTGGATAAGGAGAACTTTTCTTCTCTCAACAAAATAAGAATAATGCCTGACAGAGACTACAGATGGTAACTATCATGATACCATTTAAGTACTACAAGGTATGTTCAGGTACCACCCCAAGATTTAGGGAACTGCTCTTCAGAAAGAAAATATTTCACACCATGTTTTTAAGCTATTAGAGTCATTTCAGCCAGTTTAGCTGCACACAGTAGAGGTTACACGAGCGCTACAACGTGCTGAATAAAGTTCAAACTGCATAAACAAATTCACAGATGAACTAATTAAACCTCTCTCCCTGCAAGGCAGCTTTACTGCCTTTACTTACACTCTCAGGTCTACAACTAATTCTCTCATTTATTATTTCAACTAAAATCTCTCTTAAGAAAAATAATCAGTCACTGCTGCTACTTTCCATTAATCCTTCACAACCCAGAATTGTATTTTAAAGCATAAACAATGCTAAAAGTCACACCCTTGAAAGAGGCATGGATTTTGGGATAAGGCAGTAAAGGACTGGACTTAAATTCAGTTATTTCCATAATCAGCCCCCAAGACCATAACCCTTTCTATTTCAGTGATTTTAAACAGTTACTATTAAATAACACTTAGCACTTACAGAGTGCAATAGATCTTCAAAGCTGTACAGAACCATTAATAAAAATGATCAAAAAATAGCAAAACCATTAAAACTTCCTTCTACCTTATTATTTATATCCCAGAAAAACCTCATCACATTCACAAAGCCTTTGGGGGCAGCAGAGACTTTTCAACCCAAATGAAAAAGATGGAACTAAAAATTTACATTACTTAAAACGTAAGTAAACTTAAGTTAAAATTTAAGTTTGAGCAAACCCCAAATGATACTGTTTCTAAAGCCAATGTGGCAAAATAAAGTTATTTCTCCCAGGTGTGTCTCAATGCAATGTGTCCCTTTACCTGGGAGCTCTAAGTCACTGCTTCCAATTCTCTGAGCAGTAGCAGATGTCTAGATACATTTGCATCACCACAGTAATGGAAAATCTGGTGCATTATCTTCCCTGTATTACTGTGAAAATTCATAGCTTGTCTTTGTTGTGTCTTTTAAAAAAACAAGACTCCAGAATTCCACAGCTTGATTCCTGTAATTAGGCTTCTGTGAGCTTTAACAGCCCTTGCAAGAGTGTGAATTTAATCACATTTTTAAATTATTTTTTTTTTTTTTAGAAAAAGCCTTTTGTGAATTGGTTTTACTACAGATTTCCCACTCTGTGGGAATCTGGAGGTCAGTGAGCACAAGTTTATAGAAGCTCCAGAGACTTGGGGTGGCAAGACTCAGGCATGAAGGACCTGCCTGTCACAGCTGGTGCAAATTCCTGAAATGGATGGCAGGGGTGTGGCAGCACAGACCAAACTCATGAACACAGGACAAGGAAAATGTAAGGAACCATTCACAAAGACTTCACTGGATCATATTAACTGTAATGACCTTGAATTAATTTTTAATTTATAAATGGAAAGTCATGCTAGTATTTTTATTCTAGGAATTCAGGATGTCTTGAAATTACATTAATGTTTATTACCAAAACAGAGTGCTTCAGAAATGGCAGCACATGCACAAAATTATAATTTTATCATCTTGATACTTTCTTTCTCATTTAATAGGAACAGTTATCTCTGTAACTTATGCCATAATTATGATAAAAATTGCTATCAATGCCATTTGGGGGGTTTTGAGAGATCAGAGAGGAAAGCACTATAGATACCTGTGGATGCAATGGATAACTGATAGTTATCATTCATTACTGAATTTCCAGTAAAGGCTTAACAGATTTTTCTTGTCTCAAATTTAAACATAATTTAGGAAGAACTGAAGATAAAAGGAAAACTTCTCCTCATTATTTAAGTTTAATCTTCTGATATACTGAAACACTTGATACTACATAACTAACCTCTGGATATGCTTCTAAGATAAATCTCTATTTTAACAGCAGTGAAACTAGTAATTTTTAAAGTTCAAACCAATTCAAGAATTTCAGTAAATATTCCAGACCTAATTGACTGAAATGGATGTAGGTGTTCCCAACTGTGAAAAAAGATCCGGATACCATTACCACACACTCTAACTGTTTATTTATTCCCTGTCTAGGAACCTGATTTAGAGGCAATAAAATGCAATCAGTACACAAACCAGAAGCAGGAATCATCTGCTAATGGAACTTTTAATTGAGGAGTGACCAGTGACATGAGGTAATTCTTTCCATGCAGAACTCCTTGCAGAGACCTCTATGCACTTTATCACGGTAAACAATCACTAACATATGCATTAAAGAAAATTTAAATACATTATGACCCAATAAATATCACAATCCATCAATAAACACTTTTCCTCCCTAAAGATTTAGAGTTAAAATACCACATTTCAGTAGTCTTTTAGCACTAGACATATATTTACAAGGTTACTACTAACATAGCTATTTGTAATCAAAAGATAATTGGTTTTGTTAAATGCACCAGTACACAAAGGAGTTGACAAGCTGAAGAACTGTGTCAGAAAATAGATTCAAATTAGTTTACATCTGCATTCATAAATCATGAAACAACTTCCATAAGGTATTAATTCTGCTCTCTTAGGATTCTGCTTCCATACTAAGTTTATCATTAAAGGATCATGCCACTTTCCATGGTAAATTCCTGCTTTGATTCCATATCAGATGATTCAGCATTTTCTGAGACAAATGATCATCAGCTAACTTGCTTTTAAGCAAAATGCTGAATCTACAAAATCATATGTGAGATAACTGAAATTAATAAAACAAAGAGTTTATACCAATTACTTCCTCTTTGCATCAGTATCCCCAATCCCATACCTACCCTTCAGGTGCTAGCAGTATCAATTGTGGCTGCAGCACAAACTAATCAAAGGTGTACTCACTTAAACCAAGCCAAAGTGGGTCTAATTAAGCGAACAACAAAAAAAGGGAAAGGGCAGCCCAAAAATCACAAGGAAAAAACCCCACCCTCCAACAAAGTGGCAGTGCAATGCTTGACACACCATCCTATCAAACAATCAAATCTGTGAAACTCAGTTCTCATTGTGAGGTTTTCTTGTTTTGTTTTCTTTCCACAGGCTTTTGGTGCACAAACTACACTCAAATATGTTATTGGAAAAATTTCCTTGGATGTTTTAACTCCATACATGCAGCTTATTTATAATTTAAGAGTTTAGGATCTGATGCAGATCTTGCTGTGAAAAGCCTCTCCTGGTTCCATACTTCTTAGATAAGGCCTGAGAATGATTAAGAACTACTTTAGTTTTTCTGCAGAATGGATTCTACAGACACTGCTCATCTTAGAATTGTACCTTCCAGACAAGCACAATATTCAAAGTTACAAACAGCAGCCATAAGCTACACTCTCTAATATACACAAAAAAAAAATCTAATCAATAATTAGGTCTCACATTTACTTGTAGTGCAACAAAATCTCTATTTGATCCACTATTACTCTTCTAAAGCTTCATTTTACCCAAAGACCTATTCTGTAACTTTTTTTTTTTCAATTTTCAATCTATTTAATTAGCATTTAGATATGTGCAAAGAACAGTCTGTTAGATCTTAAATCAGTAAACTACAAAAACTCATAGGAAAATAAACAACTTTGCCTTTCATCAATGTAATACCCACAAGTCTATGCAAATTACTGACCTCCTATATATCATTAAATATGAATGATCAAAGAACTAAATCTAGATTGTATCCACAAACAAAATAATGGTACAATTTAAAATGAACCCATTAGTTTTTCTCTAATCCTTGCTGCTTCTTTTATGAACTTCTTTACTTGGTTCCACAAAGGAAGAACTCAGTTAAAAAAAACCTCAAATGACATTTTTTTCTCCATATTGCTTTCCCAGTAATTTAAGACAGAAGTTGGGTCTTGGCAAAACAAATCTAAATATTTCCAGAAAACCTTAGTGTCTTCCGAGGACTGCAGGTTCTATTGCTTAGAAAAGGGGATTTAATATTACATTTCAAAAATAAATGTTCTTCAGCAACATGAATGTGTGACTCACAAGTGCCATTTAATATTCTGGAATAAGAGAGGTGGTAGAATTGAGTAAATTCAAAGTGTATTATACAGAAATCTCTACTGTCAGAGTCACTCTGTTTAACATGCAGAGACAGTCACTGCAAAACAAAATAAATGCAAGAACTAGCAGGTTTATGTCAAAAGGGAAGAAGAGGAAACCATAAAAATTATCATACTAATCTATCTGTGGATTTCTTGCCATATTCTTAAACTAATGCTGATACTTCATGAAGTTTAAGTAAATTATCCTAAGAATCAGCAGCTTGATGTCAAAGAATTCCAAATACAAATAATGTCCTTTTCCACAACATCTGTCACAGTAACATCATTGAATAAATGCAAATGTAAACTGGAAATGGAGAAATATGTTGCATACTAGACTGAGTTTAGGTCAGAAAATGGTGAATATGATTTTAATTCTCCATCACTGTTCTACCAAGCACTGTTTCTGCTGGAATGGTTAACCAGTGTTTCCCTCTTTTCAGGTTTGCAGCAGATCACTCAAGAATCAGCATGGAGAAAATTCTCATTCAATATTCTCAGGTGATGCTTCCAAATTTCCTTGCTTTGTTGCTTCTTGGCAGCCTGTCAAAAAACACCTTTTGTGTTTTCCTGAGCCAGTTCCACTACACTGCCAAACCTGCAGCAGCAGAGTCTGCACATGGGGAGATTTTTAGAGCAGCCAGAACAACAATCCTTGCACATAGAAAGGAAGTGGAACCAAATCAGGAGCCTGCCCACAGCCCAAACTAACAAAACAGCAAAAGGATCACAGCATCCAGACTATCCATCCTTCTGGGACACCACTTGGGACAAGAAGACTTTACTTTCCAGAGAGCACAACAAAGATTTGGGGTTAGAACTCCTCTGCCTGAACATTCCTGACAGCTCAGGACACCCTTGGCTCTCAAGCAAAGCCTGGGATTCAGTCCCAGCTGTGCTTCCAGTGGGCAACACTGAGGTTCAAGTTTCTAACCCCTCCTGCAAGAGGAGACTCAGCAAAGGTGAGCATGGCCACTCAGCTTTAACTTCCAAGGAAGAGAAAGGAAAATGCTTAAAAGGCACCAGTGCTAAGGTAATATTTACATTTCAGATTAAAGTCACTGACAGTTGAGAAATGTAAACTTTGCAAGTGTTTGAGTAGCTGCTGTTTAAGCAAACTCATTTCTGTTTTTTTTTAAGGATGATTTTGGACAACATATGCAATTACATGACCATACAGTATTATTTCTACAAGACCTCTGCTCATCCAGTGACTACAAAATCTGCATGAACAGGCTATGCATTTTGTACACAGATTTTAATTTCATCATCAACTAGAAAAATACACCCAAAACTCAGGAATTTATTCAGGATTAAAATTATTTACATTTTCAGATATACCATTTTTCAAGATATGTTTTAAAAATTTTCAGATGTTTTTGCTTCTGAACTGACCAATTACCAAAGAAGATGCCAAGCTGCTACAAACTTCCTGATGAGAAGAAAAACTGAATTAGGTGTAACTTCATGGTGCTGAAAGTTAAATGCATTTGGATATTAGTATGAAGTGGTTACCAAGAGACAGAGAATTTCTATAAATTATTATATTTTAATGTATTTGTTTTCTGATAACACTGAAGCTTCTTACGTGAGAGTTTTTGGTGGCAGCACTCTTTACATACTGGTTTCCACAAATAAGAAATTGCTGTGGATGCCTGATTGCTTCCTTTGCATTGGATCTATTTTGTTTGCAAAGGGGCTTTTAATAATTCACTATTGCTCTAAAATAACCCTGTGCAAAGCATAAAATGGGCACATTTTTGAAAACGGATGAGTGGGTATTCAAAAACCTAACCAAGATCACAATACTGGCAGGTTTTGAATAGTATGGTCGTGCCTTATCTTTCTGTTTAATTCATCAAGTCTCTAAATACACCACTAAAAAGGTGTCTGTGCACCTGGGCAAGGGTAATTATTAAGTAGCACTGTCAATTCTTACCTTATCTACACATACTGCAAATACAAAAACAATTTATGCTTTCAAAATGTTAAATGATAGATTCTCTGATTTTAAAAAAAGCCAAAAAACTCTACTTGTAGCACTCTGTGAGATAAAACACATTTTGCAAGTTCTGTCTCTATGCTAATATTTGAAATTCAATTACAGAAGGCAATGTTTTGTTTTGACAGAGGAAACTGAAGACTCAAAATTACAATCGTTTTTAAAAATATTGTTTCAAACTTCTCCAGACAGTTCAGCCCTACCACAAAACATTTTTGTGGTAAAGTAATTTCCTTAACAATACCACAAGTATTTGCTTTCCCACTCCAAAAATTTATATATGCAGAAAGAAACTGAAGCTTGGATATGCAGTATCAGACATAATTACCAACTATTGTATTAGCACTGAATTCATCTCCCAACAGCACTGGGAACATCACTCAAAGATAATTTGTCTAAACAGCAGATTTGTAATTTCCATTCCTTAAGAAGTTTGGATGTGGCAGTGGCTGGGATGCATTAGCAGGGAATTTGCTTACAAAGAGGCAGTTTTATCTAAATCAGTCAACTGGCAACCCCCAAGCACAGCACTGTTTCAACAATTCACTGTTTGCCAACAACATCCCTTGAAACTGCTTCCAGCTTCATTAAAGACATCCAACTGCACATCAAACCTCCCTGCAAGGCAGCAGCAGCAGCAACATTTCAGCCTCCAAAATACTTCAGGCAGTTACATGGGACTTTTGCATCTTAAATACCTTCAGTATTAGACAGCTAAATAGCAGTTAATACTTTTTTTTTTCTGAAATGGAATCTGTATTCCAAATTTTGTTTCACAATTATTAGCTTTATAAAAATTATTTCGAGTGCTTAGAATGAAATAGCCTCAGTATTAAACCTGACCATAAAAGAAAATTGAATGTAATTAATGTTTGTAATGGTTTCTCTCTTTGTTCCTCCCCCTTCATTCTTCATCTAGCTCAAGAACCATCAATTAGCCTTTGAACATTCATATCACCAAATTATCAAGCACTAAAACTCAAGAAATACACAAAATGTACAAAATCCCAAACAGAGTAAGAAAAGTAATTTGCATGTGGCTCTTAAGCATGGTAAATGCTGATGGCAAATTTTAAATGCTACCAAGAACTGTATACCTCATACAACTGGTAACTTTTAAAACATTCATTTCATATATTCCGAATGATGGAAGTGCAACTGCAGTCATATTCCTAAAAGCTCCAGGTTGAAAATCACTATATGCAGAGTAGAGCTGGTGACTTCAATCAACTTAACCCCCCTAAGCACGAGGATATACACAGAAGCAAACACACACAAACTTTGCTTAAATGGCAGTCAGGATAACACAAATTTCCTGTACTTCCCAAATATATAATTTATTAAAATCAACCAGAAACTTAGTAGTAGTAATGTTCATACCCAACATCCAAAAGTTACAGTAATTTCACGAATACAAGCCGCACCAATTTGACTAAGATTTTGCTCCTAAACCGGAAATGCGGCTAATAATCAGGAGCGGCTAATACAACCTCAGAAGTGCCTGCCAGAGTGCTGAGCCGAGCAGCTGCAAAGTCGGCATTTTGCGATTGTTACAAATCGCTACTCTGTTGCACCGCGGGTGGAGCCTGGCTCCCTGTAGGCAGCACGGGGGGCGGGGAGAGAGGCGGGAGAGCTCTCTTTCCTCCTCTGCCACAGCCCAGGGGAGAGACGGGGGGGGCCCGGCGCCGCCATTGCCGCGGCCCGGGGAGGAGAGGGGGGACCCGGGCCGCCCCTACCGCGGCCCGGGGATCGGGGGGGAGAAGCCCGCACCACCATTGCTGCGGCCCGGGGAGGTGGGGGGAAGCCGGCGCCGCCATTGCTGCGGCCCAGGGAGGGGGGGGGAAGCCGGCGCCGCCATTGCTGCGGCCCGGGGAGGGGGGGGGAAGCGCCCGCCACCATTGCTGCGGCTCGGGGAGCCGACAGGAGCCCCGCGCAAGCCACTGCCGCGGCTCGGGGAGCCGACGGGGTGCTTTGTCCCCGCCCGCCGCTGCCCCGGCAGGAGCGGGGAAACTCCGTCCCTGCCCGCCGCCGGCGCCACGGGCGCGGGAAAGCTCCGTCCCCGCCCGCCGCCGCTGCCGTAGGAGCGGGGGAAGCTCCGTCCCTGCCTGCCACCGCGGGGCAGCGCCGACCCGGGGTGACCGAGCCCAGGGGCAGCGGCGGCCGGCCCCGAGCTGCAGCACCGAGCTGGCCCACCTGGCCCCGTCAGCGGCCCCTAGCGGGCCGAGCCTGCACAGCCTTAGCTCAGCCAGTAAACCCCGCCCTGCCGTGGCTCTGTTACTAATTGCACGCGGGTCCTCGCTGCGAACGACAGAGCGGCTTATATTCGTGTGCGGCTTATCTATGGACAAAAACCAAAATATTTGCCAACACCCAGAGATGCGGCTTATAGTCAGTGCGGCTTGTATTCGTGAATTTACTGTACTCCTAAGTGTGGGAAAATCTTTTGTTTTTCCCATCCACTCCTCCTAATTCGAAAAAAAACACAACTGAATAATTTCAGTACTGCTATAGCTTTGTATCACAGAACACTGGTTTTACCTTTCCAAGCATTCTCCCAAGGAAGTAGTAATGTCGGGCATAGGAGTCTCCAACAAGCATCTGTGCAGCAGGGTTAGGGTAAAGCAGTCCCTCATTGGTGGTCTTAAAAAAACCCTGGTTAGGGTTAAATCCTGATTTGAGGAGTTCATTCAGAAATTCTCTGAAAATTCCACCACCATCAATACCAGCTTCATCAAGACCGTGTGCATTAAGCAAGTGAACACGAATGCGCTTTTTTAGGTCAGGTTCTGCAGAGAAAGGAGAGACAAACTCAAATGCAATTGTCTGCTTCACTTCTGTATGGATAAAAACACATGTAACTACACACACAAACTATATATGATAGAATAAAAACTGACCTAGAAAATAGCAGCAAAACTCTTATTACTGGCTTGAATTTTAGAATATTCTGTTTGTGAAACACGCACTTTGTAGAAAAGGTCTTGTTTTAAGAGTCATCAAAAAAAGAAGTGGATAAGACCACAGGTGGAGGAATAAAAAAAATCCTAGAAAATATTTTTAAAAGACCCAGGAATAATTTGAAAATTGTATTTATATAAAATATTGTGAGTGCAAGACTCACACAGATTCACATGAACGTGTGATTTAATTCAATGTAGTAAAATGTATAGTACTATATCCCATCATTAAAAAGAGCTCTGCGCTATTATCAGACACATTGTGCCTAGCAAATCCCATTCAGTCTATACGTATATGTTGGTAAAGATTGCCAAAGCAGATAATATCTAAGAATTACATAGAAAAATATATAAATTACAATTATTTGGATGAGCAAATGGGAAGAAAAGCACCATAAAAACAGGTTGTAAAGAGATTATTTAGACTGCAATAATCAGAAAGAATATGGGAGAAAATTACTTCTGTAAAAACGAGGAAATTTAACTTTTAAGAACTTTCGTATCTCAGAGCTGATAAATCTACAGCATACCAGTCAAATAAGCAAATATGGAAGTACATGGTAAGAACAATAAAGTGTTGTGAACAAGCTGATAATTGCAAACATACCATTCTCAGGAGAAAGTTTATCATAAGCATCTTCATAAATATAATTTCTTCTGATAGTGACATTAATTCCATCCAAAAATGGCCCATCTCCTTGAACTTCTTGTTTATCAGCATAGATCAGTCTTTGAAAAATCTGTTAAAATGAATGAAAAGAGCAATCATGTCATTGTGCAGATCTAAATATTCAACAAGAGATGGTTATTCACTCCTGTCACTGTCCTTTGAGCTGCCTCTGGCACTCACTTTAAAGTGATTTGTCTTCTATCTCACTAAGCTGAAGAAACTTCAATAGAGAGTCATGACCCATGAAAGAGGATAAGGGGGACAGAAATGCAAACAACTTTTATGTGCTAAGATACCATCTTCAGTTCCTTCTACATAAAGAGGCAAATCTACATACATTGTGTCAGTGCTTCCAGTTTCCTCTCCCTAACTCTCAGAGTTCTGAAATGCAAAGTATTCAAAAACAAAGGAAAAAAGTCCCATGAAGTATTTTACACACACAGAAATTATTCTCAATACCAGTAAATAATTTTTGTTGCTATTTGCAATGGTCAGGAACATTCTCAGTAATGAGAAAATAGGTACCAGTTCCCCTTGTATAAGCAGTAAACAAATAATTCAGGCTATAATCATGGATATTACTGTAATATTTAAAAAATAACCAGAGCATCATAAAAATTCAGAACAATTATGCCAGGTGAAGTACAAATTCAACTTCACACTGTCCATTTTCAAGTCTTCACAGCAGGAACTTGTTCCCCTGAAGAATACCTGTAGCTAACTGTGATTCTATGCCAAGATGTTGCATGGGAGGGGGTTGCCTAATATATAATAATATTCCCTCTATCCAGGCAGTGTATGTTTACTATATTCTCCCTTGGCATCATTCCCATATTCAATAAATAGTCTAGCACATTTTCCAAAGGATATAATCTCCCAGTGATATGTCAGACAATTTTTTAATGAAGAAGATTAAATAAATAAGAGTCTACTTTTAAAAACAACGAATTTACCATGAAAGAGGAAATCTGACCCCAGCAAACAAAGGCAGAGTAAGGTCTCAAATCTACTGTTTTTATGGGCAACTGTTGCTAGTGGAGAAGATGCTTTCTAACCAGGAAAATTACAGTACAGACAAAGCAGAAATCTTTCCTAAGGTACACAGCAGAGAAAATAGTCCCAAGCTACAGAAAGAGAAATAAGGGATGGACATAAAGAAAAAAGTTCATAATAGGAATGATTAGGTATTGGAAAAAGTTTTGTGAGAATTTGTGAAATCTCAGTTTCTGGAGATAGACAAAACTCATCTGGACAAGTCCTTGTGCATGCTGACCCAAGTCTGACGTTATCCTTGTGTGGAGGAACGATGTAGACTAGAGTACTCCAGAGGTCCCTTCTGGCCTAAATGTTTCTAGTTTTATAACATCAAGGCACATAGCCACAGGCACCTTTTTCTATGTACAGAGCATGAGAATTTGCTCAGTACCACTCTTCTTGAAGCAGGACTAGATAGTTTATTAATTGTTACCCAATTAAAGATAGAAAAAATCACCTGGTATTACATCTCATAGCAAAACTCTTTTGGGTCCTTACTCTGACTCCCTACATAACTCAATGTTCCTGGATATGTTAGTCCTGAAAATGAGAACTCTAATGCACAACTGAAGCATTTGCAATTACTTCAGACAAACAGAGGAAAACAAGCAATGCTGACTGAAGCACACACCATGGGAAGTAGCATCACCATAGGCAAGCTGACCAAAGTATGGCCTAAGGAGGTGAGAACCAAGGCACTTGCTGCAAATTGCATTCATGATCTCCCACAGACTGTGCCTTAAGGCTGAAGGGGAAAACATTCCCTGGGGCCAGAAAGCTGAAGAGCCTACCATGGAACTGCACTCTGCAATTGCTTGTAAGAGTATCTGTTATCTGGTAAGTCAAGGTAAAAATAGCATGAGGAAGTCAGGAGATGAAAGGGCATATGGAACAACCCACACACACAAGCAGCATTGAGCTTACCCTATTAAATTACAGAGCAATAGACAGCAACTGACCAACAGGAAAAAAAAACCTTGTTATGGTTGTGGTATTTTCTTCCCTTATTGCAACCTGCTCTGTAGAGGCAGTGGGAGACTCCAAAGGAATGCTGACTCCCACTGTTACACAAAAAGGACTGTACACACTTGTTCCAAAACACAGAGTAACAGGATCTCCTCTCTGAACTACAGAAGTTCAGTCGTAGCTTTATCCTTATCTCCAAGCTCTAATGCCATTGTTACTTCAGTTTTTGTGATAAAAGCACACAGGGTTCTGTGAATTCCAATTGCACCAAAAAAGGCTTTATGAATTCCAAAACCACAACATGTATGCATCTCAGCACAGCTTTAAGAAGTCCAGAGGCTGGAATGCAATGACTATGTCATGACATAGAGATCCCTGCTTGAGGCCAGCTCCTACCATTCCCTGTAATCCTAGTGTAGGACAGCCATACAGTAATAAGGTGTTTTGTTGGAACAACTGTTTCATAGAAGCCTGAGAAAAGAACTACACATTTTCTACCAAAGCTGCCTCCGTCTGTTTTGACAAATAAAGACTGACTTTCCCTATGGAATTACTCTTCATTCCCTTGACAGTGTCTTGAAATGTAAGATTTCCAAGACAATTTAGGGACCAGTTTTTAAATAATTGATACTAAAACTAAATCAATTTTAAAAAAATGTGTTTAACAGAAATAAAAAAGGTTTTAGAAGATTTATGGTGGAAACTGAAAGAGGTAATAGAACTAACAGTCACATCTATAAAATCTCAAGAACACTCAAAAGCAAATCCAATCAATCAAGTACAAGAATCTTGCAAGTTTTAAGCTATACACCCTATTGAAATCCAGTTACTCAGCTATGAATGCAGGGACTTCATCTCTAGGAGTTAATTTCCCAAAACAGAGATCCATTATCTCATCTGGAGCAACCCCAGGCAGTGCATCCACGTCTCCAGCTGTGACCCTGCACTCAGGTACAGACACAACCACAAACCTTGGTGCTGTGCCACCACAAGAGGGTGCAATGGTGTAGAGCCATCCCAGAGCCGGGACTGCAAACTGCTCCCACCTGCCTCGGAATAAATCTTTCTAACTTCAATGCAAATATATTAAGGGCAAATAAATAGGAAAGTAAGAGAGAAATCATTAATGTCAAATGTTCAGTTGCTACATGAGTACTGAGGAAAAACAGTGCAGACTGCCATACCCTTCTGTAGGGAATCTGAACTGAATCCAGTTTCTACCTGAGTGCTCTTTTTACACTTACTCAAAACAAAAAGCTAAAAAAACCAATAGCATATTAAATTAGAAATTAGGTACCTTTACTCTTTCTTCAAAAGGAACTACAAAAGGTAGCTCTGTCAGAATTGCAAGTTGTCGTTCTTCAGATACAGAAAGAGGTGCTGGTTCCAAACCCACTTAAAATAGAAACAATAATTTAAAAAATTTTGGTAACAACATTTTTTAAAACAATTTATTTTGTATCAAATGACTCAATCTGCTTTGTATAAAAACACATACATTAAAATAGTTTGTTTACTACATATTCACTCAAAGTCTTACCTTTCTTTAAACATCAGTTGCTACAGGCAAACTGAAATATAAGCAGTGAAAACACACAAAACCAAAATGCATATAAAAATACATACTTCCATACCTGTATT
Source organism: Catharus ustulatus (assembly GCF_009819885.2). Taxonomy (NCBI): domain Eukaryota; kingdom Metazoa; phylum Chordata; class Aves; order Passeriformes; family Turdidae; genus Catharus; species Catharus ustulatus. Next base: position 8,526,948 of record NC_046221.1, on the reverse strand, counting down.
TTATTCAGGAAAAAAAGAATCTTACTGACATTTTAAAAAAATGCATGACAGAAGACAATTAGTAACTGTGATGATTAAAAATTTTCATTGCAGAAATACACAATATTCCTATTCTCATGCAGTTATTGTGCTTTCAACTACATCATCTACTTTCAATCAAGTTGCTAGGTAAAAACATTTAGAATTAAACCAAATCTAAGGTAACCAACAGAAAGATAATATTCAATGAGTTTTCTCTCCTATCAGCTAAGTCAGTGACCACATTAAATCCCAGTCACTGCAGAAACAGTGAAAACATCATCAAGAACCTGTATAATATCCTTAAGACAAAAATCTTGGAGAAGAATCCAAGAAGCCACAGCAGAGAGGCTCGTTCATGCAGCTCCCAAACTGCTGTGCAGCTCCTTTGAGCCCACAGAGGACGTTTTTAGGAAACAACTCAACTTTTGGTGATGCACAGTAGCAATGACAATCCTGCTCTAACTTCTTGAGGAAACTCAGCCAGTGAGCACATATCTGACTGTAAATTAATTAAGTGTAGTCGGTGCTGCACTCTGATGAGCCACTGTGGCCAAAGGTCCACCTGACTGCAGTTTACAGAGGTAACAACACCCACAGTTCCTCAGCTGTTTCATTTTCATGTTTAATAACCACCTCTCTGAAAATAATACTCCAGAGTCTGGACTATACACAGAGTGTATTACAAAGCAAATGCTTCATGTCCCTACCCTGTCTGGAAGTTTTTGATTACAAGGTTTCAAGGTTTTTTCTTTGGCTTCTACCCATGGTGACAAGTGTCTTCTGCCATCTTCTGGACTGAACACTTCTATGTTCTTTTTTGTTTGTTTTTTAAAGCCTCAAAGCACTTTCAGTAGGGATATTTTAAGCACCAATTTAATAGGATATGACCCTAAACATCACTAATCTTGATATATATTCATTGAGAGCAGGTTTCAACATTGCAAGCCTTTGGAATTTCTGATAAAATGCTTATTTGTGATTACCTTTAGTTTACTTAGTAAACATTTTTAATTAAAGTCAATGTATGAAGCCTATTAAGCTAACAGTTAAAAGCATTTTAAATGAAAAGTGCATGTACAGCAAAGGTAAACTACTACATGACTTCGACAGTTCAATTATTTCAGTCAATTAGTCAATTTTATCTGCATTTCTCCATCACAGCTTCTTTCCTTAAAGAGAAATATGGGATGGAGTCATCAATACAGAGGGCATTTAGAACTCACAAGTCTGCCATTTAAGTAAATGAAAAAGCACAAATAAACATGACCATATGTGATTCAGCAGTACTTTCATGCTAATTGGCTTTAACCCATATGGACTCAAGAGGGATTAAACAAGTCATGTGCACAAGGTTACCTGCTTGTTTTCACACATTCATGTTGACTGCACTTTCTTTTTAGCCTGATTTCATAAGAAAATGAGGTTTACATGAACACAGTCATCTTTCCTCACCATCTTGCCTCCAACATACTTGAGTTCATCAGCTGAACTTCAACAGAGAATAGGAGATGCAAAAATACCAAGTACTGTGAAAATTTTCAATGGGCCAGAGAGAAGAAATTCCTTTAGCAACCTGAATACAGGCAGAGCCAGGAGAGCAGTGCTCAGTGTGCCAGCTCACCTGAAGGCAGCCAGGAAAAAAGAGGGCACACAGCTGCTCACACCAGCACAGCACAGGCACTCCTTATCCCCCAGCTGCCCACACCAGGGGAGGCATGAAATGGAGAGAACTGAGGGAATCTGGACAAGGGAAACCTGGCAGGGAGCTCAAGGAACTGTAGGTATGATGGCAAGGAGACCAGGAGAATGTGGAAGTGATAAAGGTACAATAGGTTTGACAGTGGAGAACATCCAGACAGTATAAACAGCTGTGGAGAGTCATGTAGGTCAGTGAAAGAAACAAAAACTGCTGATGTGGAGAAGAGGGGACTTCCAAAGAAAGAAACTAAACTGAAAAAATATGTAATTAAAAATTCTCAAACTGAGCCAACTAGTTGTTATCTGGAAACTACACTAAGAAGGTAATCAAAATAAACTTTTACCATCATAGTTACTCAAATAAAAATTATCACTAGAAGTCTTTAGGTTTCAGCTCTGGACAAAGCTCTTAATTCTGTACAACCCTACAGCAGCATTTAAAGGCTACAGTCCCTACATGATCTACTCTATCTGGCAAAACTAACTCAAGCAGATTGCATCATCTTGAAAGACAGCAAGGACTAATGTAGATTAATCATTTGCCGTTTAAAGGCCCCACTTTAAATTCATTATTAATTCTGCTTAAGTGTCAGTGAATTAACGATTATTTTACCTGATCACAGAGAGGTGAAATTCTAGAATAGTGAAGCTGAAAAGGTATGAAAAGCTGCAAGAAACAGACTGTCTACATGAGAAAGCATATTGGCACAACTAATCTAGTGTAAATTTACCCTGATTGCTAGGTTTGTCCCATTCTCTAATCTTTCTCTGCAAGTTCCATAAAATCCTGATATTTTGAGTAATCCAGAGGTTTAAGTTTCTGCCTTATCTAATTAGAGGCAATATTTATAAACAGGAATAAATATTTACCATGCAAAGCCTGTTTGTTACAGTTTGCTACATAATGAAAATGTTTCTTTATAGTATACAGTAAAAGCAAAATCTCAATGCTTTACATCTTCTGCAACTGTATTAATTATCCTATTCTGGGTAACTGATTTTGATACATATTAATAGATTATTTTAAAAACACATCATTTCTCCACCTCATCATTTCCCCTCACCAATGCCAGCACAAGCTTGAGCAAGTAAATTATTAAATTAAATAAGATTAAATATTCTAAAGACATGCACACATGGATACAAGTACACAATTAAAAAAAATATCTTAACCAAAATTATAAAAGATTGTCTTGCTTTTGGCTAACAAGATTTTACTGCAAAATACTGAGTTCTAGATTTCTTTGCATAAGGTAAACTCTTATTTGGACTTAGCAAAGCTGAAATTGCACAGACAGTGTCTTACCATCCAAAGTTGATTGCAGTGGTCCTATCCTCCCCATCCTCCTGACTCTCCAGACATGTCTGGCTGATGGCACATACAGCTGTGTGACCTCACAAATTAACAGGATTTCACAGTTAAACAGGACCCAATTACACATTACAATTTACTATTGCACAGTAAGTACACTGAGTTGCCATATGCAGGAGTGTGACCGAATGCCTTAACATCTTCATTTCTGCTGATCCCTCCTTACACTTGTGCCTTACAGGAGAGCTGCACAATTAACAACAATACAATGTAAATCCCATGTTTTTAAAAATACCACACAATGTTACATTCAGTTCTATTATTTAGGACACTTGAGAAGCTGACTTTGAATTTGGAGATGTCAAATATTCTGTTTATTTTATATTGAGCATGTGTCATGATTCAAAGGAATCTAGGCCAGGGCAGGTATTAGCTTTTTCTTCTGCACACATATATATACTTTTTGAGATCAATGTCATTTTTTTTCCAAAAGCTCTTAGAAAAAGTAATTTCTAGGTGAGGTAAGTACAGAAAATGCTGCTGAATTTTCTTCAATTTTGGAAAATAATTTTCCCCACTATAGCGCAATTCTTCCATTTAGCATTTTTACTATGAGAAGATGCAACTAAATGCTACCAGATTTCCACTTCTCTGCTATAAATGCCAATGATTTACACTCTTGCACTGTAGGGCAAGTTCTCCTTCATGGATTGGAAATGTGCTTTAACATACAAGTTTCTTAACAGATGCAAGACTCTTGGATCAGAGAAAAACAACATTATTCCAGGTTTTAAACCATACAATCTATGCAAAATCAACACTGCTAATACTGTCAGGAATCAAACACTTTACCACTGAAAATCTGGCACCTGTAAGGCTTTGTGGGAAAGGATATGACTCTTACCTTATCTGCTTTAATGTTTTCTTGTTCTGAGAGCCAGTGATTTGGTGGACAGAAATTTCTCCTTGTATCCCTAGATTTCAACATTTTCACTAAATTTGTGATGACCTAGGTGTCAAACACAGACATTCAATATACATTTAGCACTGTGAATGAAATTATGTCATTTAAAATGCAAAAGGTTTTTTTTTTAAAAAAAAAATCAGTAATGTATAGAATTGCCACTTATTTTTAACTCACAAAACCCTGCTGTTAGACTTAAATACCTTAGAATGAAATTAAGTAATCATGGTTTATTTGCAAGACATCAAAAAACCTGGCTTATTAAAGTATCATTCCAAAATCTAGGAACCAGGATACACAGCAGTACTGCACACCTAAAGTGCTGCATGCAAGTTCAGGGAAGCACAAACAAATCATTACCAACATTAAACTACTTATTCAAAGAAAATAACACCTAACCAAGTATGGACACAATGTGTATTATTATGTATGTATATAATGTTTTTTATCTTCCTAGCAAAATTGAGAGGCTGAGAAGAATTGTTATCATGGTCACTAGGGTGTCTTTGCAATTTTAGTGTTTTTCCTGGTAGTTTCCTCCAATCCAGAAAAAAAACAGAAGCAGAGAAACCAAGGGAACAAGTTCTCCACCTCAAGCAGAACTGCCACACTCGGTTGCATGTCTTCTGTCCAAAGCTGAATCAAGTTCACCCACCACCACATAAAACATAATTAAGTGGAATCAATAGAATAGTAAATTACTAGGCTAAAAAGACATTATCACTGCTACAATGAACAGCCATCTGTTTGGCAACTTTAAAGTACAGCACTTGAAAAATGAATAACAAAAAAAAGTACACAGAGATTTTCTGAAATAATCTTGCTAAAGGACACTCTTAATAGACAGGTGTCAAGAGTAACAAAGTTTAATGGGCCTTCTAAAGGATTCTGTGTCTAGATGCCACACAAAAGAGCTTTTAACATCCAGTTTTTAAGGTAATGTCTTTATTCAAGAGAGAACAAAGAATGCTCTTAAGGGAACTGTCTGATTACATGGGAATTGTCATCACCTTTCCCTTATAAAATTCAGTGCAGGTTACATGAGTCACTGAAGTTCTCTGGTCCCATTACCACTCTAAGTGAGAGGCAAATGTTTTCAAAAAGGAAAATAAAATGAGAAAATATGATCCATGTGAAGACCATGTGTTTTATAAGCACCTAAAGAATCCTTAAAGGAAGATGAATCAGATTAGGTGAAATTAAGAGTTTCTCCTGCAGAATGCATGGATACTGAGAGCACTAACCCACTGCCACTCTAACTCAACTTTTGTAACAATTTTTGTAAGTATGTATTCCATTGGAAGGGAAGATACACTGTAATAAAAAATATCAAAATGGGAATTTCTTCCCAATAAAGTGTCCAGTGCAAGCAGCATTCAAAACTAAAATTCAGCAAGATTAGAAACTTGATTCCACAGGATTAACTCAAGATAAGTGAAATAATTACTTCATTTAACAAAATCCATTTTCATGTACTCATAACTTAAAGATTTTTTATGAAATCTCTAACAGCTGACTACACTACTCATCATTCCACCAAGCCAAAAATGGGGGATTCTGTTGAATGAAGACATTTGCACATGTAAATCTTACCAAAGACCTCCAATCTGTTAGCAAATATGCACATCATCCTCAGCAGTCTCACTGCTTCCAGATTTACCATCACCATTACTTGCAGAACAAAAGCCTATATGTGCATGTATATATGTGTGTATACATATCTAGATTCCATTCACTTTATATATACACATATGTATTTCACTAGACACCAGAGACATGGAATATACACAAAAGAAGTGAGGAAAAAGAAGAAGGAAAAAGGGAAAATAAAAGCACAGATCATAAGGAAGGAATGCGCTTTTTTTCAGCCAGCAGCTTGCAAAAGCTTTAGCAAAGATAAATCCCATATAATTGATACATATATTTGACACAGTGCAAAAGAAAGAAAAAGTATTTTCTACTTGAATTTATAATTAACTACTTTAGCTTTGTTTGAATGATCTGGAAGAAGGTACTGCTGCCTGCTTACTGTCAGGAAGCAATTTGGAAGCTGCCTGCAGGAAAGACTATGCACAGGAGTCTTCTCAATAGCATTAACTTCAGGCACATTCAATTTTTATCTGTTACAACAAACATGCTTCTGAAGAAGTAAACAAGGGAAGCTGTACTATTATCTTATTTTTTGGGTAGAGCTGGAGCCTTCCAGATACCCTCAAGACATTTCCAGTGCAGCTGATGGAAGACAACTCTGGCACCTGAGCATAGTAAGAGCACACCCAGTTTTGACACTTCCACTACAAGTTTAATTTCTGACTGCTGAAGTAGGACAAAGTAACTCAGGATTTTAAAGCTTTCTGAATGACAGCAAAATATGATCAAATTCACCCAAAATCCACCAACCTACACAAAGACTGATTAACCATGATAAACTAAAGCAAACAAAAAGGAGGCATGATATGAACTGCATGCATAAAAATATCCCTGGTGTGACATATTTCTCTTAAAAAAAAAGACATATTAGGGGTTTCATTTGTGACCTTTAAATCAAAAGTTTATTTGGTAATTTAAAGACAAGTAATTAAATTACATTGTGCAAACATATATTAGATCAATCTGTGCAAATTACAGATTCAGTGGTGCATTAGGACTGTATTCAATGCAATCAAAACATTATCAGTTACTCTCACTGCTATTAATGCTTATGCTCATAAGTGAAATGTGTTGTAAAATCAGGCAGAATAGGCTGGATAGAGGCTACCTTAGACTTGTAGAATGAATAAGCATTCCTTAATTAGCCCATCAGGTTAAGTGCAAGCCTTAATGGGCCTTTCCTAAAGTCTAGCATGACATCTTTCTCCAAACATGGCCAAGAAGAAAGTTCCATTAGCAATATTAATACAAGCTTAGTTGATCATTTTCATTCAATTAACTTCTTTCAATTAAATAGATAGCTTGACAAAAGCAGTGATAAAAGACCTGAAGGGACAGCTGATGACTCGAACTGAACATTAGTGTGCGAGAGGTCGCCAGTATTAAACAGACTGTAAATCTAGCATTCAATTTGGAAAATGCATTTCTTCTGCTCCCACTTCTTTAATGAGCAATTTTAGCTGACTAGATGTGTTTGCTGCAGAATTTTCATGACAAGTCAAGCACTCCTTTTTTTTCAGCAACAGTTATATGAGGGGTTTTTTTCTGCCAATGTTTTTAGCTTCTCTTAACTCATGTCTTAGCTAGGACACCAGCAGAAAAACACTGGTGGATATCCAGAAAGAACATACACTAAATTCACATTTGCTAAGCCACATTCACTTTCCCTTTAGTATTCCAGCAAACCAAAAACAAGGAATACCAGCAGGTTTTAGGAGAACACCAACAAAACCAATACAGCATGGTACCAATATAGTGAAGTCTCTGGTACAGAAGTACTTGAGCAATCGTAAGATTTTGTTGGAATTTCACACCTATGCAAAGTTATGACAACATGCTTAAGCACCATTCTGAATGGGAGCCTGAGTTAAAACCCATATTTTACACAGTAACTGAATTAAGAGTTGACAGAAGGAAAAAAAAAAGTGGTTAGTTATCAGACTTCAGTTGCTTGAAGTTTAGCATATATGCCAAACAGCAATCTTCCCAAATCCATATTCCTTGTTGCAACATCAATAAAATTAGAGGAAAAAAAATGTAATTTCATCTCTTCAACAGAATCATGAACATTTTATTCAGCTATATTCTGAAAACAGATATAATTTACCTTAAATAACTGAATCCACCTTTTCTGTTCTGTCTGTATACATTGCTGCATTTCTGTGTTTTTTGTTACTCCAACACTTCTAAATGCTGCAATATATTCCTCACGAACCTCTGGCTTTGTTTCTGGGTAAGCCAACTTTATGATTCCTAGACATGCATCTCGAAGGCAGCGGGACAGTATTACAAGCTCTTCTAGTGTAAAAGGCATCATTGATGATTGTCTCTGACCTACAACTACATGAAACACAAGCTTCAGTTTCCTTAAATGACTTTTAAAAACTCCACTTATTTAATTAAACTTTAATATTCATACACATCATGTAAAGGTAGAGAAAAGCAACGTCACCCAAAAAGAGAATGAGTAAACATTTAGAAAGGAGATCAAATCTTAGGATTGTGTGTAGTCACAATTATTTTAACTGCACTATCCCCTTGATCTCTTTTGTGATTCCTGCTATGTTAAATTTATACATCAAACTACAGGTTCAGTCCACAAGTTCGCTCTGTTCACTAACTCATGAAAAATTATCATGATTAAAACTTCCATATCAGACCCTGTGGAAAGCTAGGGTTCCCAAGGTGCAGACCATTAATTTTTCTCTCTTTTTTCTAAGTGCAATCACCATAAAAGAGCCAGCTGACAGCTGAGTGCTCAGGGGACCATCAGCAAGCCAGCCCAGAAGCTCCTTCCTCCCAGATGTCAGCAAATCATTGCCCAGGGAGCTCTCCAGCCTCACACAAAAACATTTCACAAAGCACTGCTATTTAGTATACTCAAAACTCACCTTCTATTGGGTCACCAAAGAATTCATTATCATGAATAGAAATAAGTGAGTGACTAAACAAAGAGCTGAAAAGGTAGAATAGAGGGATAATTCGGCTAGAGTCCTCTAAAGACATCGGAGAGCCTCTTGAAATCACTTGAAGGAGTGGCACCATAGACCTTAAAATACAAAATGCAGTGTAAAAGAGAAGGTTAATAAAACACTCCATAAAGTACTGCCTTCAGCATTCTAGTAAAAGAATGTGGTAGTAGCTCCAACAGCAATATAAAAATGGTGTTTTCAGTTAAATAACTATTATTTCCAATTTTAGGAAAATAAGGTTACTCTTCACAAGTTCTTGTGACTGGTACCTCAGTGTCTCCATGGGCATTAACTAACACAGACTGCAGATACTTAGGAGGCACAGAGAGAATAATTCTCTGCATGTCAGCACTGAACACATGTGTAGGTCCAGTGCCTCAGCTCCCAGGAAAGTGGTTCTGTCACCATCTATTTCTGGACTAGTCAGAGCATGAGAGATCAAACTCACTCACTTGGGACAACGACCTGGGGCTTCAGTGTTTGTTGCTACACTGATGTTCATAAGCACTACAAGAATTACAAAATGTTCAACCCATTTTAAATAAGTATTTTCTTTACTCTGATTTCCAAGATTTTGCTCAATTTTATGAACTCACAGGGGGTAAATAACCATACCTCCAGCTGTCCCATTCCCTTCCCACTAGATATGCTCTATTTTACCAAAGAATCAGTTCCAGAAATGGCACAATACATACCCTGTAATCATTCGTGTAGTCATTGAAGATATCAAATACCAAAGATGCCTCAGGAATCTGGCATTAAAGGCTAAACTATAAAGAAGCCTGCAAGAAGAAGTTCAAATGAATTGTGTCTTCTAAAACACTGTACTCAGAAACCACAATGTTTCTATAAGAACTTTTCTGTCAAGCATTTCTCAGAAATAAACAATTTAAATTTACATTTTCAAGATGAAGGATCGTATTTGGATCAAATTTGGTGAAAGCCCCAAAAGCTGAAGACCAACCATATAAAACCTTACACCAAAAATAACAGTTTTCATTAAACCAGCAACAAACTATACAATATAAGCCCACATTTCCAGTCTTTCACAGAATTCAACATATATTAATAAAAATAACCTAACACTGAATTAATAGTCTGGGACTTTAAAAATTCTAATTTAGAAAATTACACCAAACTAGTTAACAGGTCACTTCTGTGGTTCTTCTGATAAACACCACAATTTTTTGCAGAAGGTAGATTAAAACACCTTAATTTATGTCACAACTATGGCAATTTTACTGGGATACTCAGCTTGGCAGAGAGAACATCAATGAAACAATGGGAGGACAGCTACACATGCAGTAACCCATCTGTAGAGTGAAAATTGTCTATGGTTTGTTTGAAAAGCTTTTATTAATTAGTAAAAATAAATGTGTCATTTCACAAGTCAGTCATACACAGAACTGACTTTAACCACATTATTTCAGACATGATTACAGTATGATCAGTTTTTCATAGAAATTAGAAATAAAAAGCTTCCTGAAACTAAAAAGTCACCCCTAGTGTGACTTTTTCTGTTCCCCCTGCAGGAAACAACAGATGAGAAAAATCATTTGAAACAATATCTTCTAGGAACCAAACTGGATTGCACTGACTAAACAGCCAGTTGATTTTCCTAGTTACTTTCCTAGCTCTCCTCATTCCTATTAGGAAGTAAGTAAAACAAGCACTGAGATCAACATCTCCCAGGGGTCAATATTTTTGCAACATCAAAATTCTCTGTGACCACACATTCAAGAGACAGGAGGCTGGGAAATGGGAGCAGGGAGGGGAAACGACCTGCTGCCAGAAAACAAAGTATTTATTGTGAACCATGCAGAAATTAAAAGAAAAAGGAAAAGCAGCATATATTTAATTAAGAAAAAAAAAGTAAAATATCAATAAAGAATTTCAAAACATTGGAGAATGGTTTAACTCCCACACAAGAACACCCCATATCCTCTCACAAACCAGTGCACAGGTCCCTGGGTTCTGGCAGCTCCTCCTGTTCCTTCCCACCAGCACAGACTCAATCCTGACCCCACAGCTGGTCCCTCTCTCCCAGCTCACCTGCATCCCCCAGATCCAGCTGCACAGACAAGGATCTGTGCCAAGATAAAGCAGCATGAGGAGGGCAGAGCTCCTCACTGAGCACAAAGGATTGTTTCACAGGTACAGGGAGTTTTGGAAATAGAGCAGGGCCATGCAGAAAAATGGGAAATGAAACAAGCAACCTTGAGTTTGCAGTGTGCCTCTTTGAATTTTTAATGCAGAGATCATTACCTTTAAAAAGAGTTGGGAGCTTCACTTATTTCACAGAAATTGCACACTGGTGACATTAGCAAGTACAAGTCAAATGTGAAGCAAATGGAGCTAATGCCAGTTTAAGATAAGCTTAGCTGTTACATTAAGTTCTAATTTAACTATGTGGGTTTTTTTTTTTAAAAAACCAACCTGAATTTGATACATGAGAATTCTATTCCCTTCTAAAGTCACATTATTTTGAGATTTGGTGAAAATTATGCATTAACATAACAGCCTTATCATACCTAGCTAATTTAGAATAAGGATTTGTATTTTAATGTTTAAATATCTGAATGATAGCTCAGGTGTCTTGGCTTCTGAAATGAGAAATTTCCTCAGTGACCTTCAGTTTTCAGGCTCATATTTAAAATGAAAAGTAATTTGGCACCTTGCCTTCAGGTCTCATGCAGCTTCCAAGCAAAAACTTGTTAATTTTACAATCATCCCTGGAAATTATGTAACAGTTTGAGCAGAAATGAACAAACATTATGGATGATGAACCTATCATAATGTAATTCCTTTTTTCATTCTAGCAATATTCAGCAGTAATGAAGGGGAAAAAAGGACAAACCTTAAGAGCTTATAATAATAACCTTTGCCTAAGTTTTAGCCATTTTTATTCCATATCCGTGATTCAGGCAGTCAATTGTAGCAACTGCTCTGTTTCATGGCTCAGTTCCAGAAATGCTGAATGAATTCAACTTCCACATTTCCCTTTCCTGAAAATCCATTTAAGTACAAAAACGCACATTTGGTAGAAGATGGTACCAACAACCTGTTTCATTAAGATGAAATAGCTGTAAATATGAAACAAATTAATTCATCAGTTCTAAAGCTTCCATTCTAAAGTTTCTGTTCTGTGATCAGAAAGCAAACAGAGAACTGCAAACTGAACACAGAATGGTGAATTGGGCCATTTGTTACAAGAGATTTACACTGCTAGATTCACCTGAAATTTAATATATTGCAAAGTAAAGATGCAGCTACCTTCCCACTCCAAGTACAGAAATTGGCTTTCAAAGTTGAAAATTACAATTGTAACCAAAAAATACAAAAAAGCAATGCACAGCAAAATATAAGGATGGCTTTGAAAAGCTGTATCTACACAAAATTGGTTGCAATCATGTTTCAAAACTTTTGGTTTCACATTGACAAAAAAAGGACTGTGAAAAAGCAAAAAAAAAAAACTAAAAATTAAAACTTTAAAACTTTGAGAAATAAAATAAGTCAAAATCTACTTTATTTAGTCTTTTTACTTGGCAGAGAAAAGATGTTCACCTGTTTAAAAACAGCCTTTCCAGGTAGAGCTACAGTAAATGACAAAGTGCAAAAATTCCTGATAAACTGTGGAAGAGTACAAGGATGGTTTATATAACCTGAGGAAAAAGCCTTATGACTCCACAAAGTTCAGAGATCAGCCTTGACCACTTTCTGTTTTAAAGAAAAAAAAATATCCACACACAAAAAAAAGCTAGAAATAAAAAATATTACAGACATTTTGATTTTAATGTAAACTTACAAAATCTAATTCGGGAGTTTATTTTCAATATTTGCACTATTCTAAAAACAGCCTAAGCAGCAAGTTTAAACTCCTCATATCTGGAGGTTTTGCATTTTCTTGAAAATCTCACTGAATGGCACCAACTTCTTTATTATGAGATCATTATACATGTTTTATGCAATGGATTCATTAATAGATTTTTAAAGTCCAATATTAAGATTCAGCACCGTCATTTGGAAGAAAGAAACATTTCTCTGCTACCAGAAAGGATAAACTTCTTTCAAGTGGAAAAACACACACTGCCTCAGCCTCAGGCTGGGATAGAGTTAAATTCACTTTGGTGATTCCTGTTAAGTATCAATTTTAATCATAGCAAATTAAATTATCTGTTCCCAAAAGTAAGTACATAACGATCATTTATTTAGAACCTTGTTTCTCTCTCTAGGTATCTAATTGTCCACAAAGGCCACATGATTTATGTCTACTTGCCAGAATAGCATTTTGGGCACCTCTGGTTTAAAAAAAGTGTCAAATTCCTCCTGTGCAATGGGACAGATTAAATGACCCATTAAGCTTAATTTAGCTGAGGCACCACTACAAGTTAATTAGTTAAAGGCAAGATTTTCAGTCTAGGTCATAAATTGGGCCCAGTTTCCCACTGAGACCATTTAAGTTAATGAAGAGAATCCAGCAGAATGAGAGGAGCTCATGCAGCCTGTGACAGGTCACTGCTGCCAGGGCAGTGGATTCTGTCACTGCAGAACTGTGAGGTGTCACAGGTATGAGACAGCAGCACAGCCACTGGGAAATGAACTGTCCTGCTCTTTAAGGCTGCTGTATGCTTCCACCTCTGCTTGTACTGCACCAAGAACATAAAGGAAAGTTTAAAAAAAGAAGGTTAAAAATGCTTATACAATGATTTTGACTTTAATAAAAACACAACAGAGTCAGAACTCTGCCTGAAGAACGGCCCCAACAGCCCCAGGTAAAGCCTGGGTATCTCAGTACACATATGAAGACAGGCTGTTCAGATCACACCAGAGTGGCATCTGCCAAACAATTCTGAAGCACAGGCTGAGATGAGCAGAGTTACAGCAATCAGGCAGTGGTGATGAACAGTGACCATGGAGCTGTTTAGCCAAGGTGAGTGAACTCAGGGCACTGACAGACAACGACTCACACCCCACTGCCCCACACCTTCCATCACTATTTCATACTCAGCTCCAATAAAGATGAAGACTAAGGTATTAAATTACACCCCAAAATATTTTACAGAAACAGAACTTACTATTCATTTAAAGTATAGTTCTGATGAAAAAAGTCTTGCAAGTGTCTCTATGAGAACTACAGTCTAAGACAAAGTTTTCTCTCTTTTTTTAAATAACTGTATTCAATAATATGTATCAACTTCATAATGAAAAGATTAAAACCCCATCCTTTTTGAAAATAAGCAGAACTCACAATGGCTCATTTACAATCAGGATTTCATTTTACACCTCTAATCCAGGTCACTAAACACAGGCTACAGTCAGGTTTTTCTTGTATTACAACCTTGTTCTTTAATTTGGCTTGATTGCATATCTACAGAATTATTCAGAGTTCATCAAAATTCCTAATAACTAACCCAAAGCAGTGTGTTTTCTCAGTTATCCACCTCTGGATCCTCCACCCTGTCTAGAACATCAGAAAATAACTTTACAGGCTTGCTCCTTTCAAAACTACATTATACTTGTAGGTATATCTTGTTTTAGTCTTGGTCTCTGTTGCAAAACCAAGGAAAATACTAAGCTGATTCAGCAACACCAATGTTCCTAACACCACAAAACATCATCATTATCAGTCAAATTATAGAAGTACTGAGAAGCTTCAAGAAAAAAAAAAACATTCAGCATTAACAGAGTGAAACAAGTGTATATTCTGAAATTCTCATCTTTGCCCCAGAAGGGAAAAAAAACCTCAGAACTACTAAAACAATACTGAGATATTTGCAATGTGCTCCCTTCTAAAGCCTGTCCAATTTTTTTGTTACTGAAAAACGATTTTCAATTATTACTCTATTTATCATCCCATTTTTCACATTTAAAGCTTCTATATTTTTATCATTATTTTATATTACAGATATATATGCTGTTAAATAAACTAAGTCTTTTTAACAACTCCTTCTATCTTAAACCATTTGACCCAGTATGATTCCAAACACAAAATAAAAGAGCACTATTAAGCTCCTGGAATACATTTAAAATAATTTGAGGTAAATTATTTTTGCTTAACTATTTCTACATGGCTTTATTACGTAGATACACTTCACTCTGCATATTAAGCAATTTAAAAGCTCCAAAGCAAGTGTAGCATCCTTGAAAAGACTATCATTAAATTTGAAAAAATAATTTGGGCATTAAAAAAAAAAATCACCAGACAAACAAAGTGAAACTTAATGACAAAAAGTCTTTTAATTATCTTTTTAAATTCCACAAATAAACATAATCTGACCTTCAAAAATCACTCAAAAATAAGTTTAGAATACCTGTTTGGTAACCTAGGCCAAGTCTAAATGCACAGAGAATAGGACAAAAGATTGACACCTGCTGAAATGATGATCCCTGGCAAACCACCATTTACAGCTGACTTCTAAGTGAGAACCAGTAATTAAATGTCTACTTCAGTTTACCAAATATCTGTGTAAATTAAGTTCGTTTCAACCATGAAAGTAATTGCACTGATATAACTAATCTTAGTATCTACTACTTATTTCTAAAATTCAGTCATTCAAAGTTACAATTTGTGAATTATATTCTACTAGAAGATGGTGAGTAGAACTTTCATAACTCTGAATTTATCCAATGTGTAAATAGCTTGTTATCACAAATAATTACAAAGACCCACTAGAGCTTCTCAGAGGAAATAGATGCCATACTCATACAATTAAGGTTTGGTGACTTCTTTATTCATTAAACACCCTTTTCCTCACAGTTCACCAGCAAGCCTCCAGTCAAAGCAGTGATGCATTTAAGCTCAGTAATTACTATCCAAGGCAATGTACTACTTGCAACAATAAAGCTGGCAGGCTAATTCAACTGCTGCTATGATCTTCAGGTCTCACATCCTGCTCTAATGCAATTAGTCTACAAAGAACTAATTACCCTAATCGAGCAATCACAGTTTCACTGACATCTTACTTCCTCTAGCAGCTATAAACACCATTGAGCTAAGATAGCACCTAATTAGTTTTCTGTATCACTGTTTACAATGCAGTTTGAATTATGTTTACAACATTCCCTAAATACTTACTTTACTACCAGGTACTCAGAACTACTTGCACCAGAACAGTGTTAATACTTCTGGGTCTCAGCCTGATAATAAAAAGGTTAAAAATCTTCTCCCATTGTTCTGACATTTGTGGTTTGCAATCTTTGTGAAAGAGTACTGCACAAATGAACATGTCCTTTATTTCATCTCAAGTGCCAAACCCTCCCCAAACAACAGTGATTTTCAATAGTTAGGAATTAGCTTAATTTGTAGCAAGAGATTTTGGAATAAAGAAGGGTGTGAACAAGTCGGTTTCAGTGCTCAGCTAGCCAGAGAGACTGGGGAATTCACAGCACTGGATGTTTTAAAACCAAGTCCAATTTCTACTACATTTACACTTAACATTGCCTCTGAGCAAGGGAACAGATAAAATGCTTACAAGAATCTTGAGAGGGCATAGTGAACAGCAAGAAAATTAAGAAACAAAGAATTCACTCTTTGGTTTGCCTATTACGATTTAAATTTTGAAATTCTGATTTATTTCAGCTAGTTGTAAAACAAAACACAGAAAAAACTCAAGGAATTTAAAACAAGTCTACCTAAGAAAACTAATTTTAGCTGTACTACAGCTCAAGGTGACTATTATTTCTACTTGCCTGACTTTTGGCACCATCATTCGGTGTTGTACCATTAGAGTGTGGCAGATTGATGCCATCAGGGTAAAGACCTCTTCACTGGCTGAATCTCTCCAAACCATGTTCAGTAGAGTGTTTGTCTGCTGCTTTGTGTCCAATTTCTTGAGGCACTCCTCAGTTATGTACTGGACTGATATTCTCCCATCACCCTACAAACACATCAAAGGAAAGCTTAACTTTAATTCTTTTTAATTATATCCCCTTTTCTGTAAAAAAATACTTACAAATACAACTAGAATGAAGTTTTCTTGTATAATAAATAAAATGGAAGCGTATATGTATATCCAAGTCTTTAAAATATCAGACCCAAGAGGCAGGGTCCCAGGCAGGTAAATGTGCTTTGGAGTCCATCCTCCACTGAGGCCAGTGGAAATACTGCCTTTACTGTGAGTGTGCTCTGCAACACTTGCACACAACTAGGGAAAATCATTTAGTGGCATGAAACATGTGAAAAATCATCTCTTCTCCACTGACATCAGTCAGCATTGGACATGAAACCCAGAAATGGATGCTGACTCTAAAGTCTTCTTTTAAAGGTATTTTCACATTCACAATTCTTGGGTTAACAAATGACAACAAAGTTCAGGGTGGTCACTGCATGTCTGGGTGTGAAGAGGAATGCTTTTGCTTGGCATACAACTGAGTCCACCCCAGCATTTGCTTTTCCTAATTTCCTATCTTTATCTTGCCCTCAACTGATCAAAGCTGTCAGGCTCATTGAAGGACACAGGTTAACCAGCTATAAATTTTTAAGAAAGAAGGGTTCCCCATCCACTTACCCTTTTTATTTTTTTTTTTTGGTAAGACAGGCATGCATGAAAATATACAATACGTACAAAAAAATCACAGGAGAAACACACAAAAAATCCATATTGCAATAGTATTATTTATATAAAGCCTCCTCAGAGCAGATTTTTTTTTCTAATTTATGAATTAGTGTAAGTTAACTCCTAACAGAAATTACTCCTTTGTTTTTACCAAATAATCTCTTAAGCATCACCTATCTCTAAGCCACAAGCAGAATTAGCCAATATTTACATTGCACACAGTGTATGTGCCTGGTAAATTGAGTATTTTATTCACACCATATTGGTAAAACTTTTGGTGACAGTAACACACAGCATCTGAAGATACTCAAGTAAAATGCTGCAAGTACTCCCTGGCAGCATGGTTCTTCCTAAGTTTTTTTTTAATGAACTTTAAATATGGTGAAATTTCTCACATTCTAAGATGAAGGCATGCACACTAAGTCGTTTGAATGGCTGTATCTTCTGAAAGATTACATAAAGGTCAGTAAGAAACTGCTGAATTTATATTTGTCCAACTTTGGTTTGTCAAAGCCTTGATGTGAGCAGTAGGAGGCTAAAGTTAGCATGGATTTATTCTGTTTATAAATTCAAATTATAGTGAAGAAGTTCTATTTATAACAGTCTCTATGTATTATTACAAAAAGCAGGTGCTTCCCTTTGAGGGCTTTTGAGACAGTGGGTATATGTAGACCTATTCTACAAGCTAAAGATTGCAGTTGAACTTGTAGTTATTTCCATGAGGAAAAAACATGAAAATACTAAGTTGGAGTATCAGTGTATTTCATGATATCTCAGCATCATCGTGGACCTACAGAATACAGAGAGTAAGAAAATCTCTATAAAATACAAATGTAAAAAGGCAGTTTTAAGCCTTTTTAAAAATAAAAGCTTTGTACTTTCACAGACACTACCTGTAGTTTAGGATCTATCATTATAGTAAGGAGTTTGCCTTAATGTAAGCGAAGTTCCATTTGCTTGCAGTGAGCAATCATCAATTGTTAAGAAGCAAACAGGCTCCTGTTTTTGCCTATCATTACTGCTGCTGTACAAATCCATTCACAGGAATTCTGCACTGCTTACCGGTGTAGTTGTCATTTTACTGATCTCTTCATCCTCATCTTCAGAATCACTGTTTGCATCTTGACAATTTGTACCAGCAGCAGACACAGGCAGTTGAGAGAGGAAAGTTTGGAGTACCCTCAAATACACAAGAAGTCCTTCCTCTGAAAGGGATCCTAGAGCACACACATTGAAACAAAAGATCGTCAGTGAGATCACACTGCACTAAGAAAAATATTTTATCAGAAATACCTGAACAAATCTTACCAAATTAGTGCATTTTTATAATGAAAGGAGAAGAATAAGTAACAGAACAGATCTGTCCAACACTTTAATCCACAAATTGTCCTTTGGCAATGAACTATGATGAGGAAATACGTAACACATTAATTCCAATGTTAAAAATCAATTAATTGTCCACTCAGCTTGCTCACCCAAGTATGTTTCTCCAACTGTTAACACAAAGTAGAAAAGCCATGGGGCATGATCACTTCTTCTTGAACATCCACTTTCTGCTAATAATAGTGCATTCAGAAAGAGTTCATAAGGGAAAATAGTCTGCACATCAGCAAGCGCTGGAATGATGAAATGGAATATTTGATCTGTAAAAGGTGCTGCCAGAAACTCCTCTGTGAAGGCTGCAAAAATCTGCTGCCTGAAAAGAAGAAAAATAGTTGCTATAGAAAATATAGGCAACATTTCCCACAATTATACCAATAGAATAACAGATCATTTTGCAATCATGGACACATCCATTAAAAGGACTGCAAATATGTGTTCCATTAATTCTGTCCTAGTCCATCAAATTTCTCAGAAATTTACTTCTTACACTAAATCCTCTTCCTGATGATCTTACATGCAATTCTATCCTTTAAACTTTTTATGAACTCAAAGAAAACTATTCTGAAATTTAATACCTTTTTTTATAATATCAAAGAAAAAAATACATCACTAAAACCCCTTTTATACAAAATCCTGTTGTAACAAAAAACACTACTGCATGTGATACAACCTGAATTTATGTTCCCTCTGTCTACATACCTGACTCTTTCTGCTTGGAAGCTGCTTTAGTGATTTCTCTCCATAAACCTCAGCCCATCTGTCACAAAGTTCTTTTGAACTCTAAAATTCTTTTCATCTACCCTTAGCTTCATCTCTCTTCTCATCTAAATTTTCCACACCCTCATTCCTGTGTACTGTGATACCTGCTGTTCTCTCTGCTCTGTTTATTGCAGCATTCAGCATTTTATTGCCTTTTTCTTAAACACACCTGAAACTACATTGTTTCAGTGATGTACAGTGCTACCAAAAAATCATTACTGTACAAATAAATCTGCAAGAATGGCTGGGCACTGGACAACAACAAACTGCACCTCTGACTACAGCAAGTGAGTACACAAATGTTTAATATTATCTTTATTTACCTTGCACCTTCTGGGCAGGAGCTATATGTAAAGTGCAATGGCTTCAGAACATTCTCCAGAAGTATTTTTGCAATAGGGACACGAGAAACATCAGAATACTCAATACTCGAGGGAAGCTTATTGTTAATTAACAAATAAAGCGACTTGTAGTAGCCTGCAAGTAAAAACAAATCACTTTTAAACACAGTATTACTTTCCTTCTTTTCCATATAAAAAAATACAAATTAAGTTGAAAAATACTTTATAATTCATTTCATGAAGCTTGACTTAGGAAGACATTTTACAATAGTACGTCACATTCACATAATTAACAGGCTATACCAGCAATATCTTGGAAACATCACATTATAAAATCATCTTCAGAGTCAGTTTGATTTTCAAAGATCAATCAACTCTTTCTGATGAAGTGAATAATTTGATTTCTTTAAATAATGATGTAAAATATGTTCTCTCCTCCTTTAAGTGGCTGTAGTCATGTTGTCCTTCCACTCTTCCATAAAAGAACAATTTTCCACTCTACTCCCAAACATGACTGCATCAAGAGGCCTGGCACAATGTCCTAATTTTGTGATCACCCTGCCATAGCAGGCTGCAGAATACAATCACTATTTCCAGAACAGGGCTCCCTCAGACAGTAATAAAATGCATTGTTGCCCATGCCATAAAGACATGCATGGAGAGTAATTTATTTTTGTCTCACTGAAGTACAAATGGAACCACGTGATTTCATTCTTCTTAAACCAACTTCATGCTCAATGAACTCCAAACTAAGACACAAATTCCACAATTACAGGAACACTGTAAATGCATAAACAGTGGCACATCATTGAGAGTCCAGTCTAAGAACCCTTCCCAGGGACCACCTAACTTGTCACAGTGGAAGTCCCCATAAAGGAATGACTCAGCAATGCTGACCAGACACACATGGAAGGCAAATTCTATCCAAAAGCATACACTAATGAAAACTGGTAACAGAGTCTTTACAAGTTAAGCTTAAAAAATTATTAGGAGACAGAACATTTGCCGTTGCACAAAACCACTTCTTTTTGTTTTCATTGTAAGTAATCAGAAAGCTAAATTTTAATAAAAAAATTATGATTCTACAATCTCAAACTTTTATATAATAGTTGTGAGGAGAGAATATTAGACTAAAAAAACAAACACACGTGTTTTGGAAGACATATTTATTATATAAAAACCAATGAGACAAATGTACAGACTTTGTTATGCCAAGGCAAGTAAAATAAATGTACTACAATAAGAGTAAATTTTTTCCTCATAGTGACTTCAACATACAGTCCTTAGTAAGAGGATTAGGTTGTCAAGTCCACTGAATGTGCTTTAAGTGTTATATAGAAATATTCCAAAAACCAATGACTGGAAGATGCTCTTTCTGCAATTTATACCAAAGAGGCTGTCCCAGAGATTTATTTCAAAATGTTTTTGTCTTTCTTCACGATCTACTAGCTTTGCAAACTCAAGTCACCTTATCAAAAAGGCAAAATAATTTATTTTGGACATTTCCAGAATAATGAAGTTTCTTTGCAACTAAACATCATTTTGGTGCTAACTATCCAATTCATTAACTTCTGGTATGTTTGCACAGGTGTCACTGACTGCAGTTTAGCAAACAGTTTTGCTGATGGTGGTAGGAGAGAAATAAAAGCCAGGTCACCATCTCTGCTAAGCTGAGTTCTGGCAGGATGAAAAGGTAATGCCAACCTAGAATAATAATGAATATTAACATTTACAGAGAATAGTAACAGTCACTGCAACACAATGACCAATTTTTTCACAATTGAAGTTTAGATCTGCCACAGTGTGTGCGTCCATGTGAGAGTATTTAACAGGTGCTGGAATAAAACTTTTGTTAGGCAATATCCACCTACTCTTAAAGTCTGTGCTACAGGTCTGTATGAACAACTTCGTAGAATACCCAATTTATAAAGAGAATTTCCAAAGAAATCAAGCAGTAATTTCTCAAGCCATGACCTCATTACAAGAATATCCTCCAAATGTATAGGTTAGTGCATGCAGTACTTTATTCATCATGTCTGTGCTAAAGACAAAAATTTGATTAAAGAATACAAGCTTCAGGTGCTCAATTTTTGATTATTTCCCAGAACTTGTGGCTCCTAGCTACTCACCTTTTTGAACCATGTAGTGCAAAATTTGTTCAATTAATGATGTCACATAGCTGACATCTTGTAAAACAGGCAAATACGTATTCTCAGATGAAAATACCTCAAGCATTCTCATAGGAAGTGCAACATTCAGACTGTCATCATTGCAATTTTGCAGTAGCCTATAAATGAAATTAAAATTATTTAACAAAATATTTCTCATATTTCACCACACATTCACCTTAAAAGTGACTTATTTATATATATATATAAAGTAATTTATCTATATCTATGTAGTTTCCAGGTGCTCTCAGTGGTTTAGCTACATGTTTTTGAGGGCACCTTTATAATAATAACTCCTGATTTTAGGGTATCTACAAATATGGCATTCTTTCTTAAAATCCTACTAAATTCTTGCTCTGAGTGATTTGAAAATTTGGAGGTCTACTGCACCACTAACCATATTATAAATGGAGCCATGAAAGCCCCAGAGCAACATGGGCTGGGAACAGGCGCTAGGGAACATCATGTGCATAACTAACACAACATGTCTTTGATTACTGAAATATTAGAAATACAGCCATTCCCACCCTTTTAACAAGTTGTTTATGTAACAGCTACAAGTAACCACAGAAATGATCATGATTAAGAGTCTGTTTAGAATTCAAAGTATTTTTAGTGAGACATTTATATGGGCTGATTTGTCCTAACAATGTGCTTTCTTCCCCATCCATATTAAGAGCTGCATTTACAAAACCACAATTTCCACTGCAGTGAAAATGTGCAACTCCATGCAGTGACACCACAGCTGTGTCCCACTACACATGGACTTTAAAGCCATCCCTCACATCTTCTGTAGTATCTTTTGTCACTGTTTACATACAGTTTACAGAAACAAAGAACCTACCTGCAACACAGCCCCAACAGTCTTTTTATTTGGAATAAGCAAGTAAGTCTGTCTGGACCATCCAATTGCTTAACAAACTGAGAACTCTGTTTAATTAAATTCTGACACATCCATACCTGCAACAAGATATGCACAAGCTTACAGTTTATCATGACAAGTTCTATCATCTATGGCAACTCAGTAATATTTCAATGCTCTTGTGGATACCTTTGCAAGACTGACAAAACACAAACTCACATTGAATCATGTTCAGTTTAAAAAAAAATAATTGTTACTCAGTATAAACTCCACAACTACTAGTACTAAACTTTCAAAGTGAAGACTGAGTTCACATCTGGTAATTATTTGTTTTTAAACAGCCATAATTCTTTAATGTCCATTATTAACAGCCACTATGAATCACACTTACTCATACATTTGGGAAGCTGGCAGTGACTTTGCAATTGATATGCCAGCAATATTGAACAGTGAGAAAAAAAATATCACCCAAACACCTTGAGAATGGCCAAGGGGCCAAGGAGAAAATACTGTCTAAAAATTAAAATCCTAATAGAAGTATATTATTTTAAAAACTTATTGTGAATAATACACATTTGATTTTCCAAGGCTTCACTTCACATACTTTGTATGTGTGTGGGCACATGCACTTGTAAAACCTAATTTTAAGTTATTGTGACTAAATGAAAAACAGCAGAGTGCAGTGAAAAGTGCACTTTCAAGTGAAAGACTGGTTTAAAAGTGCACAAAATGCAAGTACTACAGATCAAAGTGTGGTACAGTACTCACCAAACGCTTTGAATCCTCGTTCTGCCTATAGAAAAAGAGTAACTGGCGAACTAAGAGAGTCAAATTCGCTCCATTAGCAGTGGAAAAGGCTCCTCCAGACTGAGCCAAATTAGCACAGCGATCAAATTCACTTCTTTGGATAGAGTACTTAAAAACAAAACATCCATCAATAGATCAGTAATGGTTGTGGATTAAAACAGACACAAAATTTCAGTTTCCTATCCAGTCAGGTTACAAAGTAGTAAAACAGATACAACATATTTGTTAAGAGATCAAAACATACACATGATATCATAGATGAAGCCATTAACTCCGTTCTGTAACTCCAAATGTACAGTTGCAGCAAATCTGTTGCTTATCAAGTATTATCACATCAAACATTTTAGTCCAGTTTACTCAAATTAATGAATTTAAACAAAACTCCTTCATAGAAGAATCTACCCAACAGCAACTTAGTACAACTTTTTGACTCAAACTACTACCTTAGCCATGCTGTAAAAAAACTCAAAAGCTCCACTGGTGTGTGAAAGTTCTTAATACCTAATGTTTTTTATCCAATTTATCAACTAAAAAAAACATTGCAGGATCCCACTCAGGTTTAGTCACATCCATGCTTTGCAGGATATACATCTGTTTACTAAAACAATGAGTTTAAAATGAGAATGTCAAGAGGGAAAAAGGAACTTCTGCTTTCTCAAATACTCAAAATGATTTTTCAGTGAAATTATTTATAACTAGAAATTCTCATTTTCAGCAAAACTATTTATCATCTTTCTAATTAAATAACCAGGTACTGACTTGATGTTTTCTGTCTCTGTACCCTCTTACAAAGGACTGGATTATTATTGCATTTTTCAGCCTCCGCCTTTCTTCCTGTAAAACAAAGCAAGAAAACTGAAATCAACACCATAGCACTGACTCTAATTTCTACCATTTTATCAAATATATTTGTATTCAATATGGCCTTTTAATGAAAATTAAGCACCAATCATTAGTAAAATAAATTATTTTAATGTTTGTATCCAATACACATAAATCAGTGAGAATGCTTTTTATGTTTTTAAAAACAAATTTATTATTAAATATTGAAAAAGAATCTTTAATACTCAGTAAATATGTAATACTACAGAAATCAACACAAATATTTTATTACTTTGCATCACTTTATTGTTAATGCATTTTATTAGACAAAGTCATATTACTCTGTTGAAAAATGTTGAAGGATTCATCAAACTCAATGACATCATTCCTCTTTCTGCATAGAGCAGCAAACACTGACAACCCATTTATTTGTTTTCATTCAAACAATATACAAACATTATGATGCTAGCACAGGGAAAACAATTTTTTAAAAATCAATTTATTTGGAGACAGTATCTCTGTCAAAAAGAAAATGAGGCTTAAAGCTCATTGTGGCGCAGGAGCAAAATATAAAAATTAATAAAAATTCTCAGCCTCTTTTCCAAACCTCAGCAGGTGGAAAGAGTAGCAAAATTCATCCCTTTACAACGGCTCTGAGGAACTGAAAGCCAGCTTGCTTGAGATGCTGTGGAAAGAGCTCTTGGAGGGTTCCCTGACAACACCCTGAGCATATCCCATTACAATAAATATCTGTGGGAAGTGGCTGCTGTAATTATATTTCTAACAATGTCCATATGGTTTCTTGGGGAATAAAAGAGGGGAAATAAAGAATTGTTCATGAACCTAGAGCTACAAAGCAGTGGTTGAAGGAAAACAGAAGGATCAAGAAGTTTGCTTTAGAAAGAGAAATTTTAACCTAATCAATCCTTAAACTATATTGAACCTGTATGTCTGAGGGTCACCAGGCAAAACAAAACACCAAAATGTTTTCATAGATTTCAGTAAAATACTTTTGGAAAGTTTACGTAAATTTTCAAGTCCCAAAATCTTGATTTCCAATTTATTGCTCTATAAAGACACATCCAACTTAAGAGTGGCCTGAACTGACCAGAGAGAACACCAGACAAAACTGCTACTCAAGGCCTATTTTATTTTTCTTGGAAAACTCTGGTTCTTAGAGTAAGTTATCTGAATAAGCAGATTCTTGAGGACTCTGCCTCTAAATCACTGATCAAAATCAAAATTTTGTTAGGCCAAAGGGTATTTCTCTCTCCAAAATACTGACAGTAAAAGTGCAATCAGGAGAGAGTTTCAGAGAGGTGACATCTCTTCATAACCATAATGTAAGGCTCAATTCAAACACAGATAACTTCTCCTCTCTAGGTACTGGTTTTATCTCAGAACACATAATTGACAATTAGAGACTCCTAATTGCAAAGGTTTTAAGGCTGAGGTCACTGCTAAGATTCTGCTACAGGCAGTTTTTAAAAGCCACAGCTGATTTTATTCTCAGAGGAGTCATTCATTTTGTGAAAACGTGCTCCATGCCACAGCAAATCACTGTGTGCACATGTGCACCTCCACTGGGATGAGTGCACAGCTCTGCACTGGCTCTGCAAAGGACAGAGCCAAGCACCTGAATGGCTTTATGGACCACAAAGAATTCTTACACATGTTGCTAATGACTCACTGATCATAAAGCTGATTCACTGCATGGAATTCTGAATTTGTGGGTGAAATCCTGGTACTTTCATACTTGAACTTAGGCCATAACTACACACCCAGGTTGGGGAGAAAAAAAAACCAGTAACTGTCCACAGAAACTGAGGAGTCACTACAGAACTTGTGCTTAACCCAGCTTGGGTCACACACACCTGTAAGGGCCAAAGAGCTATTTTCTTCATGATCATGAAACCTGCATAGCTATAATTTTTAATCAGTATTTAACACCGAATTTTTTTCAACTTATATGGGAGGGGTGGGGGGGAAAATGACAAAATTAACATATTTACTCAAATTCCATACCACTAAATTTTGGGGTCTTCATTTCAGTGCCTATTCCTCCTTTGTATAATTCCAGACTGAATTTTCCAGAGCAGTAAAATTCCATCACAAACCAGTTTTAAGGTTGCTTAAAGCCTCACACATCAGCTTCTCACTGCTCCTTAATTATCAGGTGATTTCAAAGCACTTGAGCACTTTCTAAAGCATTCAAGAATCAATTTTCTGATTTTACTTTCACAGAACTGAGACACACTGGGGAAGTGAGTACTAAAGGTCAGCCAAGAAACTACAGCAGAACCAGAGGCAGAAGAAAGTTAGCTGAGACTAACCCATAGTAATAGGTTATGGACAAGGTAAAATTTGCAATTTTCTAGACAAATTCTTACATTTTCTCAACAAAGACTAGAACCAATAAACACCAAAATGAAAGGGAAATTTCTCTTTGCACCCAGTGCATGCTTATCTCCTTTTGAGAAGAAAAGCACTTCTAAGGAACATCTCAAAGCACTCAAATTCTTTTGCCAATTAAAGCATACTTTAAGATTATACAGAACTTGCAGACTGAAAGAAAACATTGGTGTACAAAGTACTACTGCAGCAGAAGCGCTTTGCACTGTAAATGTAACACCAAAGAAAAATCCAGTGGGCAGGCAAACGCTTACAGGCTACTTTACCTCTCGTTTTCTCCTTTCTTCCTGAGTACGATGAAGGAGAGAAGCCTTTTCTTCCTGTAAGACACAAATAAAGATACTACTGCATTTTCATTCAAACCTGCCTCAACTGTGTTCAGGATATTTAATGCAGACTTCACTTCAGGGATTGCTTAAGTGCATAGCACATAAAACATAGAGAAAAGCTGGCGTTAATCATTTTCTGAATTCACAGACACAAGGCATGCAGCCCTCCCAAAAGAACAGTGATGGAGGGGAGTTATGTCCCTATGGAAAGGGAGCAGCAAACTGTACTGATCCCTGCCCATGTTTGGTCTCAGCACCCCAATTACCCCAGCAAACATCACCCATTTGCAAACGGCAGAGCTGGAGCACAGTAAGGTCCCAGTCCCACCAGGTCATACCACAAGTCTGAGTGTTTCCCTTGCCTGGAGGGTTCATAAATCCCTGGCCCAGGTGCACACAGCAAGCTGTGGCACATTCAGAGCAATCACATCCTGTTCCAAAGCCCACACTTTTGTCTAACTCACAGAAAGGCATGAAGCTCTTATATTTACTTATCCTTTTTCTCAAAGCTTGTCCAGAAAAGATGTCAAGAGAGACACAGCATAAATGGCAGGAATTTTCTCTTTTAAAATTTTGAACTCTTCACCAAAATTAAGGCTATGCATCAAAACTTTCAGGACAGTGACCTCACCAACACAGAAAAAGACAAGAATACTAAAGTATTCATGAGGCCCTCAAAACCCAAGATTATTACAACAAGAAAACCATGCATTAGCTTTAAAACCAGTCCTATATGGGTACTCATAGATTACAATATATAAACAAAGCTTTATTTGCAAGAGTCTCTTACTGCTGGTTTTGCGTAATTTCCAAGGAAATACACAAAATAATTCAAAATTTTGATGCACAGTATTCAGTTTCTACTGCAGCCAACAGGAGATGAAAGCACCCTAGCACCTTTCCTCAGGCCAGTCTAAAACACACAGCTTTAAGGAAACTATTTTCATTTTTTGACACTATGACACACATGACAACTTCATTTTTCTCCATATGCCCCTATTAGCCTAGAGAAGTTAAGAAATTAAAAAACACTCAAGGTGAAAATGTAATGTATTTTAATACAGAAAAATCTATTTGAAGTTGGCAAACAATTGTTTATAAAATATTTAACTACAGCTGAAACAACTGTGCTGGAACACTTTCAATGTCTATCAGCAGATACAAAAAATGAGAGCAAAACTCTTCTGCATTTCTTTTTTGATGATACAGAGGAAGCAAAGTCATGTTTCTCTTAGTTTCTTTAGGATAGAAAATACTCTAACACAGACCACCAAGAGAGTGAAAAAGAAAAAAAAATCCCACAAGGTTAACCATCTTTCCTCTAAAGACAGTATTTATGGCCAAAGACACCACTAACTACAGCTATTGCCCTCTAAAGACAGGGTTTGTCCCATGTGTTAAATACACCACAAACAAACCCACACAAATCCATACATAGGGATGATGATGATGCATCTCCACTCAAGCAGTACAGAAAGGCAAACACAAAGACAAAACAAGGTACTAAATTAATAAACAACAAATGGCTTAAAGTTTCAGGACTTTTTCAACAGCTGGTATGTGATGCATTAAAGAAGTTGGTGACATTTCCCAGTTTAGAAATGATTGTTCTGCAGACAGCACCATATGCATTTCTGCTTAGAAACAATGTTTTCTAATTTGTCCTTACACTTCAGAGAGAGTTGGAAAAAAAAAAAAAAAGCAGAACAAAATACAGGAAAAGGAAAAGAAGTTCCTGCATGTGAATAAAGAAGAGAATGGTATGAAAAAAACCACAAGCAAAGACAGAAAATACAAATTATTAGTAGATAAAGGGAAATAAGTGACCAGAGGGTTTATCAGAAACAAATAATTTCAAATCACTTGAAGAGGCAGGGAGATGTAACAGGGAAGTGTATCCTTAGTGTATCACAGCTTTTCACGGATGAAGAACTGGGTCTCTTAGTAGCAATCAGTCTTTAATCCAATCCACTCTTAAACTAACAAAAATTAAGTTTTTAGTCAGCCACATACTTGCTTTGAGTACTTGTAAAGAAAAACACCAAATTGTTAAAGTATAAATTAAATAAAATAGAAGAATTATCCTAACACAATAAAATATTCAAGTAAGTACACCCCACCTTTAATTGATTATAATGGCTAAAATAAAACTATTACTCATGTTCACAAGATATACACAGATCATAACTATGACTAAAGAACGCATCTGAATTAAATTCGAGTAAAATATATTCCCTTAAAGAATTATTAAACCAAGCTGGAATACACTGCCTCTTCAGAAATTAAAAAGTAACCATGTATGTGCTAAAGAAAACAAACCTGCAGCAGGAAACATGAAAAGAACCATGAAATAATTTTTCCTTTCAAGGCAGCCAGGCAGACAAGGTAGGGGGAATGAAGTATGAGCTTGTCCTGACTGTCACTCCTAACTCAAAAGGAATGAAAAGCCATTCCCTGAATCACTGACTCTTTATGATGTGGTCTGCTCCCTTCAGGCTTGCCCTCCCAAGTGCAAAACCGTTTGTGAGTTTTCATGCAATGTAGGAGACACCCGGCAGTTCCTTTCCTGCCTGATGCTTGCTCCAACAGAGAAAAGACACTCACTCTCCTGCTCTAGCCTGCTGAGCTGCAGCACCAGGAAAAACCCAATCTGTGAAGTTTTCTGTGAGGCACAGAGAAACAAGAAAGCAGAGAAAGTGCATGTGACAGCAAAACACAGTGCACAGACATTACAGATGATGACTCAAAGGGTAAGAGAGGGGGAGGAAGGAGGTGCAAGCAGGGAGGCAGATGGAGGACAGAAAAAGGAAAATGTGTGACTGCCACTGAAGAAATGCTGAGTAACATGTGCAATGTGAATTTGCACATGGGGATAACAAGCACTTCCATGCACTGTGCTATTCATCCCAGCAAAGTTCTGGGTGGCAGAGGTGCTGTAAGGCAGCAGCTGAGAACAGCTGACAGTGGAACCACGTCAATGCCAGTGCTCCAAAAACAGCAGTTCAATCCATAATGAAAAAAAAAATTGTTTTCTTATCCTTGTTTTGCTGAAATACACTTTTTGATTGCAAAAGTATGTTTGCAGAACTCCTACCTTTCACACATCCTAGACAAAGACTGAATAAGGTACAAAATACAGAAACTATTACTCTTTTCCTTCTGCATTTGAACTCTTTGTCTTGAGAGAAATAAACTTTCAGCCCTCTTGGCTTAAATTCCAGATTCAGAAAAACAAAATGTATACATAATTAAATCCTTTTCAACGTTTTTAATATTTGTTGACTCTTAAAATCTGAAACTGAACACTCCTGGACAGCTATGTTAATCAAGCTGTTAATCATATAGCAAATAAATTTAAAACATATATGCCCAGATGCAAAGATGAAATAATAATTATTTTCAGATACTAACTGAATACTGATTTTAAAAAATATTGATACTGAACCAAAAATTTAATATTATTAATAAATGTTTGATGCTTCTTCATAAACAAAGAGGGTTTATTTTGGTTAGTAGCTGAGAATGCTTTGTATTTCACATTACAAGAGGTCATGCAAAGTACAAGGCATGACTTTTTACGCAATTTTCTTTAAAAAACAAACACTTGGTATTTTTAATTTCTGTGGACACTTATAAAACTTGTATGGTCTTCATCCAGGAACTTGAATTTTTTTTTCTTTCCTTAAAATTAGGAAGACAACTTTACAGATGAATTTATCTTGAACCTCATAAAAATCAGTAACAACTCCCAAAATAAATAAAGTGACCTAAGCAATTTCTAGAATAAAATTCATTTCAACACAAGTATTCAGTAATTCCAGTAAATAAATGGAAAATTTTCTAACATTTACTTTTACAGAAACAATGTGGCTACTGGGAGATACCCCCCACCTTCTCTATTTCTCAAAATTATTTAAGACAAGATGAACTCCAATTGGGTTTTTTTAATCTGAATAGTAACAGATATTTGTATTTTAAAAGGCTTACAATGTCTTGAGCCGAACCTTAATGATGTAAATTCCACTGAACATGTCGGAGTACTTCAGCAGCTTGAAATATTCTGCTGTCATGGTACCCACAAAACCACATGGTGGAACCAGAATTTGATTGGAGGCTCTAAAGGAGGCTCTTGCTGCTTTTACATTAATGCTCAGTTTGTCCCTGTTATGATTTTTAGATGTATATTGTACACAGAACTGTAGGTGAGTGATTTCTAGTGCAAGCTGTCCCTGCCAATGACAAGGGGTTTAGAACTGGGTAATCTTTAGAGTCCCTTCCAACCCAAACCATTCTGTGACTCATCATTTTCTCAGGAACAAGTGGGAAAAATGTATTTATAAAGGCATTTGATTTATAAATAAAATTTATAAATATTTGTATTTATAAATTTTTCATTTGGATTTGAAAAAATAGCACATGACTGAAAATAACAGCATAATTACTGCTGTCAACTAACTACAACTCCATCATTTGTAGCTTGCTTTCAAATGAGAATTTCAAATGTTACAGAGAGGAAAAAATGCCTAAGAATCAGGGATGCATTAACTGTGTAGTTTCCTACTGACAGTCATTATTTTAGAACATGAAGGTCTCCTCATCCTTCCACACCACAGATATGAAATTCCAAGAGTATTTCAAGACTTAGGCTGTGACACTGCAAGACTCTGGATAAAACACAGCTCTGACTCAGAATGAGGGATGCACCTGCACAGAGAGCTATCAGTGCCTGATGGGACAAAGTCTAAGGGAGTAAAGCACTGCAATTCTTTCCCACCATTCAAAAATAAACACTCAATTTGTAATTCTAAACTACAATTCCCATACTATAATCCTTACCATCATTTCACTTCCATTGTGACATAGTGTAGGGTCAAATCAGTTATAATAAAATAGAAATTATTCCTTCCTAAAATTATTAACTGTTTTCCTCAATCAATCAGTAAGAGAGAAACAAAACTGGTTTTTAACTGTTCCATCAATGCTTACATCCTACAGGCATCTACCACAACAACCAATACCAACAGGGGCAGATCTCACCATACATTGGCAATTTTACAGCCTACTAATTGTAAAATTTTAATTTTAATTCCGCAAGCAAGTTATTTCATGTGTAGAATACAGACAACAAAGAGCAACCACGTTGCTTTTGGAATTCTACCTCTGCACTTCAGCTGAATGCAGGGGGAAATATAAACAAGAATCTAATGTTTAATGTCATGCTTCTAATTTAAGAAAGCAAATCAGTAACTACTAAATTAAAATAGAAACAAACTTTGTAAATAGAAGATCTTTGATTAGTAAAAATGTCCATATTAAAATAAATTACTGAGAATTTTTAAAATACAGAGGAAGTAATCAGTATTTGCTCATTAGTAAGCTTCTGTCTTCCACAAAAAAGCCAAAGATCATAAAGAACCCCAAACTCAATGAAGCTGTTTTCACTTTCACTTTCATGACCGTGTTAGCTCATGTCTATTACAAACCCTGAAAAAGGAGAGGGTTTTCTATTTTAAACAGCATGTAAAAGCATGGTCCAAGTGATACCAAACATTTGACTGAATATTCTTTTACCCATTTTCCCTGTTAGAATTCCAAGGTGTCATTCATACATTTCACAACATAATCAAACCATGTGGAGCTAGAGAGTCCCTTGTACATCTCAGCACTAGCCTGGGGATGCCCTGCATGGATGGATGAACCTCAGATTTTTCTTAATACTACTGAATTAATGAAGTAACACTAGCATGACTGTCCCAAATCAGACTGACGTGGTTAAATCACTTCCGTGCTGCCTTCAGCCTCACGCTAAAATCAGTGAAAGCTGCCAGCTGTCCCCAGAAGGCCTGGTGACACTCCACCTGGCAGAAATCTGCTCACTGCACGGGACACAGGGGATGGGCTGGGCAGCAGCCAGGTGAAGGGACCATCTGCTCCAGTCCCCTGCACAGCTGGGTTGGGTGAGGCCAGTGTGAGCTGCACCCCAAGCCAGCTCTTCATGCACAGCTCTGCATTTCCTGCCTAACACACCACAGACTCTCTGCAGCCACAGCCTTCCAGGCAACAATTACTGTCCTGCACAAAAGGTCCATGAGTAATTCAAGAGGTTCCCATATTGAACTCTAATAACAGCATTCATTTTTGGAGGCAACTTAAGAAGCACAAAAATATGGTTTGCCAGTTACAATTCAACTAAATTTGAAAATTTCTTATGAAGAGCCTCATAAAGCAAAGAACTATGTTTTAAATGTGATGATAAACTACCCCAGAAATATAAATAAAAATAAATAAAACCCTCTAAAATTAGCTTATCACATTGTAAATAAAACCCTGTATCTACACCCTCAAACATACATGAAAGGGCACAGTCCAGATGAATCAGCAGATTCTTGAAAGTAGGTATGGAAGGAAAAGTCCAAGCATTGACAATACCACCTACATTTTCACACTTCTGTACAATGCATTATTATAATGTTACAATAACATTCTGAAAGGATCAGTCACTGAGACAGTAATTTTCAGAATATTAATTTGCAGTCAGTGACTAGAACAAAAACAAGTGATGCTTGATATGGGTGGACAGAAGTGCCTCTCAAGAGTACATGTAATTCAGACCATAACACACATGAATGTAAGATGCAAAAAGTGCAAAAACAGACCTGAAGCTCTCTGGTTTTGTAAGTCAAAAATACCAAACAAGCTAGTGATGAGAAGGCACACTAGATTCAGTACCTAACTGCCACAATTATGCAAATGCCCAATTTTATTTCTATCACTGTGCTCCTACTGATGGAACTTACTGAAGTGAGCCCCTTGTGAGGCCTAAGGGAACACTACAGACACACATGGTGGTGCCAGACAGGTGTCAACACATGTGAGCTGTGACCAACACAGTTATTGTTTGCAGCTGCAGTTCCATCAGCAAAACCACGCCTCTAATAGTGTTGCTGATCACTATTCTGGTGTAGTTGTACCCACATCAGGCTCCACTGGCACCTTTAGCACTGACTGGCTCCTCAAACAGGCGTCCCTGTGTCTGTATGGGGAGGTTTTGTCATTGTTCTGCAGTGGTGCAATCACATTTGGGAAACTTCCCCAAACTGGGTACAGAGTTATTCTTAGCATTAAACAACCTGCATGGCCCCAGAGTTTCTGAACTGTGCCTTCTTCTACCAAAGGAATCACAATAGGCAGCACTAAGTATGCAACTAGCTACCAAAAGCATGGCAGAGGTACAGCATTGATCTTTCTGAAGTTATACACCATTTGGGAGGGCAAGGGCATTCGTGAAAATTGAGGTTTTTTAGTATGTGTACCAAA
This sequence comes from Catharus ustulatus, assembly GCF_009819885.2. Lineage (NCBI taxonomy): Eukaryota > Metazoa > Chordata > Aves > Passeriformes > Turdidae > Catharus > Catharus ustulatus. The sequence continues at coordinate 8,492,576 of NC_046221.1, read as the reverse complement.
AGCTAAAAGGAAATCATCTACAATCCAGCTTTCTGTTACAATGAAGCCAATATATATGAGAAACGTGATCCCAAGGAGCCTATGATGTGAAATAATGAGAAACTCAGGTGATGCCTAATTCAGGCTTACCTAGAAACAAGAGACTAGACAAAGTCAAAAGATAAAAGAAGATATATTTAATTAAGGGCCTTCAGGTACATTAAGGGGAGATGAAGTCTCCCCAGAGAGCTACACCCAAAATGTCATGAGTTCTGATCATCTGATCATAACTCGGATATAAGTTTGGTCTAGTTACATATCAGGTGTTAATCCTCCAATTACAGCTTCAGGTAATGAAGCCATATTCCCCCAGTTTGCTACCCCTCAAATCACTTTTATTCATACTTTTTGGGGCCTGAGACTGTAGGGTGTCCTTGGATAACAGGCCCAGAGGGATTGTTTTGTCTAACCAAAATGTGAAGACAGTTAACTACACTTTACACGGAGGATGCAGTATAAGATTTGAAAAATACAAAAGCCAAAATCGTAAAACATCACATGGAACCCACATAAACACTCCCACAGCAATCTCTGTTTTAGTATGTTTTTACCAAAGTTCAGGTAAACTGCACTTAGAAGTAGTTTTTAGTACTGTTTGAATAAGTTATTTCATTATTAGTATACACAGTTCCTGAAAATAAGCAGCTATTCCAAGGACACTGTAGGATGTCTGTGTAACCATGATGCCCAAAGCTGCATGTAACTGATTTGCACTGATGCAGCACAAGCACTTCAGTGAACCAATGCAAAATCATGAAATCTGTGCACCAGTCAGTATCAATCTCATCATGAACCACAACCTCTACTGCACAGAGTGAAGGTTATGCATCCATTTCAGTTTCCAGTCCCTTACATGTTAATATTTGCCCTTGGAAATTTATGCCTGCATAACATTAATAAATCTGTCCAATATAATTAAAATAGACATTATTCTGATACATTTTCATTAATTGTTAAGTGTAAAAGGAGATGTTATGACAGTTGTTTACTTCTGTAGGAGGCAACATGCTCAGCAAGAAACTGTGAGCAAGTCAGGGTCAAAAGTTGCAAAGTACCTGAAATGTACAGCTGAGGATCAGGGCATGTTCTGCCAACTCCTACTTAAGCTGGGGAGTATTTATGGCATTTTGACTCATGTAATGCCAGTTTACATGGCCTAATGAACAGAAATGTCTTAAGATAAACAGAAGATGAATCAGAGGAAAAGCTGCATAATCTAAATACAGTTCTGTATACAATCTCTTCATATTAATATGCCAAAATGCAAACTTCGCCGTGATTTTAGTATCACATACTGCAGAATTTTTTCTGAGTTCCTCACTGCACTGCCAAACCTTAAAAGTTTCCAAGAATCAAACTTGGTTTCAGTGCACAGTAATAAAAACTTGAAACTTTTTTTTTTAGCCGATTAAAATTCAAAAATACTAATGGAAATACTCATTAGCTTCCCACACAGTCATCTCCAATGACAACGGGGAGACTTAATATTTTCACAGCGAATTGAAATGACTCCTACAGATCAGGCCACTTCTAAAAACACTTTGCCCTTTCTGTCGTTCTTCCTAAGTCCTGTGCCCTTCAGTGCTCGACTAAACATTTGCTTACCCTGTCCAATCAGCAAGATATGAATAAATCACTCTGCTTCTTTCCCATCAATAAACACAAGGAGCTCAAATAGTCTGGTACAGCTGACAATTAACTGCTACTCACCCTGCTCACGACAAATTGACTGAACCTAAACTTGACAGAGACCAACCCGGCAGCCCCGGCTCACGTGGACGAACCTCCCCCAGCAATTCGGGTTGTGCCAGACTGTGTGTGTCCCACATCCCTCCGGCGAGGCAGCTCCACGGCACATATTCCCTCCGGAGGGAAGTGACAGGAGGTCTCCGAGTCCTTTCCCCCGTGGAAGACGCGGAGAGCGACTGCTCGGCCGCGACACCCGGGATCGATCGATCGCCTGCGGGGGGGACGAGCCAAGGAGACATTTCCTCGCTTCCCACAATTCTTACTACACTACAAGCCCGGGATGGTGTGGCCTGATTATACAAAAAATAATAATAACAGACAGGCAGGGAGATCAGAGATAAACACATCATCAGGAGGGGAGGGTTTTTCCCCTCTATTAAACCTTAGTCATCGCTGCTCCCATTTCTGAAGGCCCGACAGTAAAAGCACGGAAAACAGGGCGGGGGGCGACGGAACCGACACAGACACAGGCACGGGCGGGCGCTGCTCCTTACCTTCCTGCTCGCTCCTCCGAGGGACACCTTGGGCCTTGTTTTGAAATCCCCTTCAAAGCTGAACATGTTTACAGCTTATCCCATGGGGAGCGGGGCCCGGCCGGCCGGCAGGGCGAGCGGAGGGGCCGCACGAACCCCCCGGGCTGGCGCCCCGCGGCCCGCCCGCCCCCGCGGGGCTGCTCCCCCTTCCCCCGCCTTCCCCGCGGCCTTCGCTATCCCGGTCGCCCCGTTCCTGACCGGCAGCGACGGCGGAGCGTAGTGGGAGGAGGGAGAAGGAGGAGGAGGGAGCGGAGGAGGGGGCAGAGAGAGCGCTCCCGCCTGCCGCGCAGAGAAGATGGCGGCCGCCCGCCGCCCGCCGGGCGCGCTCCCGACACACGGCCGCGCCCGCCGCCCCGCCCCGGCCCGCGCCCTCAGCGGCGCCGGCTGTCCCGCCTGTCCCCGCTGTCCTGTCCCGGCTGTCCCCGCTGTCTTGTCCCTGCTGCCCCCACTGTCCCGGCTGCGGGTGTTCCACGGGAGCTGCCTGCGGCTGTGCAGGCGCGGCTGGGGCTGGCTGCGCTGCGGTGCCGCGTTCTGCCCGGCCGGGCCGCGCTGGGGCCAGAGCCGGGCTGAGGGTGCAGCCGGGCTTGGGTTGAGGGCTGCTCTCCTCAGCATCATTTGGCTATGGGAACACACAGCATTTGTACTTTTGGTAGCATAAGCATAGCACAGAATAAATAAGGTTGAAAAAGACCTCTCAGATCATGGAGTCGAACTTTTCACCAAACACTGCCATCAACTAAGTGTCACATCCAGTTCTTAAACAGCTCTAGGGACAGTGAGTCCGCCTCCTTGGGCAGCCCATTTCGGTGTTTAATACCCTTTTCTGTGAAAAAATCCTCCCATTGTCCATCCTGAACATCCCCTGGTGTGAGCTGAGGCCGGTTCCTCTCGTGCTGTGCTGGGAGAAGAGTCCGACCCTTACCTGGTTACACCTTGAATTCAAGGATTTGTGGGGTAAGGTCATCCCCGAGCCTCCTCTTCTCCAGGAACAGACGGACATGTGATGGACACGGCCCCATGGCAAAGAGTTCGTGATCATGGTGAAGGCTGAGCACTGGACACACCGATACAGGCGTTTGTGTGGCCATGGCAATGCACCCAGCCATGAAAATGCACTCAGAAAGTCCATGAGGGAGGTGGGCTCAGGAATGGGACCTCTGCTGATGGGGAGTGGAAAGAGAAAAGGCTGTCATGTAAAAGCAGCAAAGAGAAAAGGCTGTCATGTAAAAGCAGCAGACCTGAGCCGTGAAGCTACACCTGAGGCCGCTTTACAGCTCCTAGCCCATTCTCCATTTTTTCAGTGTGGTGACTGCATCACTCCAGAGACAGTGGTGGCACAGACAGCAGCAACAACAAAAGCAATTACTCAGTCTGCAGCTCAAGGTGGTAAATAAATATAGATGGCCAAATCCAGCTTTCATTCCCTTCAGTGGAAATTTGATTTCATGAGCTCTAACTTGTGAATTCTCACATCAGCATTTCACAACAAACAAATGGCAAGCACCCACTCCAAGAGAGGATATATGTGCTTTGCAGCTGTTCATACCGAGAGCACAGTGCTCTTTAACTGTTGTCAAGCTGACTGGCAAATTAAATATTTGTTCAGATTTCATTGGATTTGGATGATTCAGAAGAGTTTCAAATTTTCAGACTTTTCATCAGGGAATGAGTACTTGGCAAGAGTAAGAATTAGCCTGGGATTTCCCCAGATAACATCGTCTCAGTATAAGCAAGCCCGGCCTCCTTAAATACTGTTTACAAATGCAGATGGGGTTTAGGGTATTGTGAAATACCACGTCAAATGTTTGTTCATAGTTTCAACACATTGCATTGCTGATGAAATAACCCACCACTCTTATTGAAATGATAGTACGTTTTTTTACAAACATGACAAGACTTTTTTTCAATTTTAATTTGGCCTTGATAAACTTTGTAAGTCTCATATAAAAAAGGACCAGTCTTGGTGTCTCTAGAAGTTAATTGATTAATTTTCATCAGCACAGAAGCTACCTGTTAGGTCATGAGTTTGTGCTATCTTTATCAGTAGCAGAGACAACTTTGGGATGCAATCCCTCCTCATGTAAGAAGTCAAAGAAACATGAAACTAGAGAGATCAGAGTTTCTATGAGTTAAGGTTTTCACTGATACACATTTGACATATTCCAGTCTAAGTGTTGGGACACAATGTCTTTTGCTGACCCTGGCTGTTACCTTCTGCAGAAGTGGTTGATAAATAACACAGGCCCAACTAATGAGTGTCTGAGGAGTCTTGGTGATTTCTGGCATCCCCAGCACAGCCTGTTGGATTGAGTCCAGAGGAGGCCACCAAGATGTTTAGAGGGATGGAGCACCTCTCCTAAAAGGAAAGATTGTGAGAATTGGGGTTGTTCAGCCTGGAGAAGAGAATTTTGTGAAGGTCACAATATTGTGACCTTCCAGTACCTGGAGGAAGCCTGCAAGAAAGATGGAAAGAAAGTTTTTACAATGGAATGTAGTGGCAGGACAAGGGGAAATGGCTTTAAACCAAAAAAGAGTAGGTTCAGACTAGATATGAGACAAAAACTCTTTACAGTGAGGGTGGTGAGGCACTGGAACAGATTGCTCAGAGAAAAACTGTGGATGCCCCATCCCTGGAAGTGATCAGGGACTGGTTGGATGGGACTCCGAGCAACTTGGTCTGGTAGGAGGTGTCCCTATCCATGGCAGGGGGATTGGAAATGGATGATCTTTAAGGTCTCTTCCAACCCAAGGCATTCTGTGATTCTATGATGTGCGTGTCCCCCTCGAGGCCACGACTGGTTTAATATTCTTAGGGAGCAGCAAAAATAGGTTGTCCCATGAAGGAAGCAAAGTGGATGCCCCCAGCATGACCTAGCACAGGCCATGCCCTCCCAGGTCAGAAGAGAATTCCACAGGATGCAGAGAGAGAGCAAAGCCTGGCAGGGGTTGCACAGGATGCACTGACAGCCCCAGGCAGGGTGAGTGGACGAGTCCTGAGGGGCCAGACAGTGCTGTGGTGTAGGTCCAAGGTGCATCCAGAGGAAGGGCTGGAGACAAGTACTCCTGAGCTTAGATGGACTGATGGGCAGTGGGGTGAGTGAGTGGGAGCCCCAGAAACTGCTCAGGGCAATCCAGGGCCCTGACAAACACATACTCTAGGATGTGGGAACACTGCTCCTGTATGTGTGCTCTGTTCACCCACCTGCCTCACCTGCTGCAGTCTTCCCCATCTTTCTCATCTCTTTATTACACATTCCACAAGACTTTTTGTGTTCTCCTAGTCACAGTTCTCTGCCCTGTGATTGAACCTTTTTGCCTCTGCACACATGTGCACATTGCTCCCAGGTACAGGTAGCGTGGTCCAGTTGTTTATCACATGAAGTCTGATCTTTTTTAATAAAAGATGTCATTACTCAACCTTTCCTTCACTCCCTGAAATCAAGTTTCTCAAGTGTGTGCAAATACCATCTTTTTCTTGTAAATGCACACCATAGAAACTAAAACAGTAACACAAAGATAGTCGCAGTTGTAGAAAATATGTGCAGAGTGTGTTTCAATCCACATTGCAGATAAACTTACCTACAGAGTGTCTCCAGGGCCTGCTTCTAGGTACCAAGGGACAGGAAAAATCTGTGGTTCCCGTATGGCTGTTGTAAGATCTTCCTTTTTCACTGTGAGTGGCTTGGAGCAAAGCCATGTTCTAAAAGTCTCTTGTTGACACTTTGAATGTCTCTTGTTGAGCAGAAGAAAAAGAGGAATGAAGATTTGGTGGGTAGCAATAATAACAAGAAAAATAATTCCTTCCCAGCTGTGACAAAGATCTTGAGTTGTTGTGCTGGGTGCCAAGGATAACATTACTGAGGTGACTTATGAACTTCTAAAATTATGAGCTCCTTTTACCTTAATGTAAGTAGCAGCACACTCTGCCTGTGTCAGAGAGATTTTTTTCTTTTGGTAAATACTTTTTCTACATAATAAAACAGATCAATGGCACTTAAATTTTCAAAGGAAAATAAATATTACAGGTTTTACCCTTTTAATGAGCACTGTTTTATATCTACAATCTTTTTTCTATTCTCAGACTATTCCCAAACAATTTAAGTTTTGATGCATTGTCCTTCTGGGCTCATTCTGTACACACATTCCTGATTTAGACAGGGTAAACAATCAAGACTGTATCTGGCAATTGCTCAGTTCTGTAGGGTATGATGGCCAAATTGTCACCACCTTACCATTACTTTCCATTCCCTATGCAATTATAATAAAGTGTCCTAAACTTTTTTGCTGACTTGCTGAACTCAGATGAAAATCTAAGATGCACTGACAGCACCTCATTATGTACTACATTATTTCCCAAGGTACAGAAAGATTTTTTACAAGAGTGCATAAAAAATGAACAGTAAATAAGTTAGAAATGCTTTAATTTACAGGAGATGAGGCTTGAGATTAGTCCAAATGCTGTGATAGGCCAATATCTGATTTTTAGTAATGCTTTTAGTAAGGTTTGCTACCATATGGACTGACGGTGGGAGGTAATTTTTTTTTTTAATTTATTTACTCTGGGTAAAACATTGAAAATTAAATCTATTCTATCAGAGAAGATACTGGCAAGACTGTAATGTAAAAAGCACTTCACTTAAGCACTTCCTTTAGTTAAACCTGAGTGCCAATAGACACTGCCAAGGAATGAAGACATTTTATTTAAAATTACACTGGCAAGAGACCATCAAATTATCCTTAACATTTTCATTAAATTGAGATACAGATATAGTTAGGGTAGTAAATCTTTTCAATACAAGGAGTTTATTCCTGAGCCAAGGCCAGATTCAGCAGTAATTGTAGGAACTATTGAGACCTAAAGGCTCACCTACATTACCAAAACAACTGTTTGAGGCTTTGGCCCAGTTTTGGAAAATGGACAGGCTCCATCCTGTGCTACAGAGCTAATCACATCAGGAAACTACAGTGATGCATTTGGATTCCTGTCTGGGGCCATCATTCCATGTTTTGTTGGCTTGGTTCAGTGACATTTTGGGGGTTTCCATTAAAAATCTACAAATATCTCTTGGTTGCCTGCTGTCCCTGCTCTTAAGGATGTAAAAAATTCAAACAAGTTTACCTTTCTCAGAATTTACACCTCATTCCTCTAAAGACATGTTGAGCTGAAGAGATGAGGAACCTTATGTCCACAATTTTTAAGATGAAAAAGTTATTAGCCTATGCTCTCAGCTCCTTTATACTAGCTACACTGCAAAATCTCCCCCCCCCTTCCCCAGAAGTGCCTACATTTCATTCACAGCTTCTGATGGAGCAAGATCATTTATTTTCATAATCCAATCTTCTGGGGAGCACTGGAAGTAAGGGCTTATTACAGTTTTAGAGCTATAGTTGTAAGATATTATTATGTTATTTGGAAAATGTTTGTTAAGAACAAACCCTGTTTTGTTTTCTGGGGTTTAGAAATACAAACATATTTAATTCAAAAATTGCTGCAAAGATGTTCAGCTAAATAGTAAAGATTAGGATCATCTTTTTCAAGTTTGCCTGAAACTATTTATTATAATAGGAATGGAGCATTCAGGATTCTTACATGTCCTTGAAAGTCCAATTTTAAAGAATAATTACCCTCAAGTGAACACAAACATAACTTCATATTTATCTTACTGTCTTTGGCTCACCTTTGATACACCTGGAAGCTTCCCCTAAACATAAGCATTATAAAAATTGGCACTCCAAGCAATTCCAACATGTTGATTTTATCTTGAGAGAAACGTATGCTATGGGGGGAGTACACATCTAACTGTTGCTAAAACACGTTCCATTTTATTTCCTATTTAAATTGGTTGGAATATTTTCACCCTCCCTTGGTGCCCATGCAAACAAGAACCTTGTTGAAGTCAAATCTTCCATGTGGTTTGAGAAAAAATGGACCAGATTATTTCTTTAAATTAGGTCACCTGAGCTTCCCTGTGATCCAGAAAAGCACATACACAATGCATTCTTACATGTGCATGTATTGGTACAAGGATTTATGGGTGTGTTTTCATGCAGGAATTCACAAAAGACTTTAAAGAGTTCCTTCATAACAAATTACTCATAATTACAAATGTTAACTGTCTTGAATGTCTGAAGAAGATCCCAGTACACCACAGCCTCTGTTCTGTAAGTATGAACACTCAGATGGGTTGTTTATTGCACAAGGCCTGGGCTCCTGTAACAGTGAAAAAAAAAATAAAAACACCTGTCAGTACCATGTCCATTCAGAAAGTAAATTTTCCCTGACCAGTTCTTATGAGGTAGAAGTGGCTTTCATCTAGAAGCAGCCTGAAATTAAAGGCAGCCAGTAAATTCGTATTCTGAAGATTCATTCAAAAAATATTTAAAGGACACAAATTATGATCTGGTGGAAAATAATTACAAGAAAGCCAAAAAACCCCAAAAACACCCAGAAATCTGTTTAGATAACTAAGGGGAAACAATAGTATTCTAATATCTAAAATTACTCTGGGACATTTACTACAGCTAGCCATGGCATCCTGAAAAATTGTTCTGATTTACATCTTTGTATCATTTGAGTTATTCAGATTAATTTTCTGCATGGGTGTTTAGTCCTATATGAGATGTACAGGTTCTTCTCTAATTTTAGATTTTGCATGGCTCACAGCCACTCATTTAGGTTTGCCATTGATAAAAATGAGCATGGGCACACTGAATTCAGTATGAGTAAAGACAGTTTATGCTACCTTAGAATAAAATTCCTGAATCTTACTCCTACCTACTCTTATATTTCTTTATAAGTGGCATCAGTGTAATCTACTTTTAGCTGTCTAAATATCAGGCATCTGGTTTAACCTCTTCATCTAGACCTCTCCACACAGAGAGTCACTTCCTCTTCTAAACTCCTCCCTTATTCAGGTCGCTGGATATTCTGAAAGTTCACTATGAGATTGGGCACTTGCCATGTGCAAGGCTGGAGTTGGTTCACTTTCCATGTGACTGGAAACAAGCCAGTAAAGAAAATAAAGAAATAAAGAAAATAAAACAGTAAAGAAAAAAAATTATCCTTAAAGTAGGAGCAATGATGCTCAGGCACTTATAAACAAATTTTAAGACCTAAATGACGAATGAGCAATAAAATTATTCAGGATTATTATTAGTGTCAAAGAAGGATGTTGAGAAAAGTGTCAGAGACTGCTGACTAATTCCCATTTTACTAATTTCAAGGACTGTAGTTAACATCTTCACTAGGAAAAGACACAGAAATGACACTTTTCTTTAGATCTCTGCCAGTAAATTTGGATTTTCAAGGTGCCATTAAGAAGAGATGAAGGTGCCACAGGATTTGGGAGATGTGGTTTAAATGCCAAGCACTTCCACTGCTGTATAATCATGACCAAGTCAGCCAGCTGGAACACACCTGTGCACAAAAGGGCCTGGGCTGCACCTAGGCAAGAAGCTGAGCATGAGTGGCCAGTGTGCCCTTGCAGCAAAGAAAACCAGCTGTGTAGCAGGTTGTATTAACTAGAGCATTGACAGCAGCTTGATGGAACTTCTCTCTGCACTCTTTGCACTCCCTTCTCTCTGAGAGTACATCTGGAGAGCTGCATGCAATTCTGGGCTCCTCAGGGCAAGAAAGATTTTGAAATACTGGAGGAAATCATCAGAGAACCAACAACACGATGAGGGACTGGACTGTATGATACAAAGAGGGGCTGAAAGGATTTGGTTTGTTCAGCCTTGAGACCAGAAGCTGAAGGAAAGCCCTCACTGCATTTTATTACCATCTATTTGGAGTGTGCAGTGGAGGTGGAACCAAACTCATCTTGAGGACACAAGTTGCAGTGGACACAAGTTCCAACTAGGGAAATTAGATTATTTTCAGCTAGATATTAGGAAGAAACTTTTCATGCTGGTGGTAGTGAAACAATCTGCATGGGAAACACCCTGAGAATGCTCCATCCTTGGGGACATTCAAACCTACACTGCACAGCCTGCTGAGCAATCTGTTGTCCTGCTTTGTCCACAGCTGCTTTCCAGCCTCAGCTCTTCTCTGACTCTGTGACTCAGTTCACCAAACCAATGGCTATGGTGTGGTTGTTTACATCTCATCTGGTTGCTCTGAGTTCCTTTTTGGGATCACTGTTGTGACTGTTCCAGTGCCAGCCTCCTGGAGACTCACCAGTCTGTGGTCAGGATCATTGCTGTATTGCTGAGATCTTTCTGATGACAGAAGGATGACTGCTGTCCTCCAAGCCATGACTTGGTCATATCAGTCCCACACTCTTCAGCTCTCTTTCACACTTGCAAAGCAGAGAAACTCCTACCTTAATACTTTTTTGGAGGAACACTTTTGTTAATATTTGACTCTCACTCAGAGACTGTGGTGTTGGCTGCTGTGTATGGAAAGATAAGAAAGAAATAAAGCCTTCCAGATTGAGACAGCACAGTGGCTCCCTCCTCCCCTCAGCAATGCCAACAATAATTGTAAATCAGCCTTTTATCTTCAAATGTATTTCAGAGCCACTTCAGCGTGAGGAGAGCTTCTTAACATATGAACTTTCAGATGGGTGGGTTGAAGAAAATATGGAGCTTTCCTTAAACAATTAGAGACCATTTTGCTAATCAATTTTTGTCAGGCGCCTAGAAACATTTTTCATTATCAGATTCCAAATTGCCTGAAACAGTACGAACTAATGAACTTTTATCAGTCCAGTTTGGGGCACTCTGATACATCTCTGCTCAAATTAAATAAATCACAAACCTTAATTAACAAAGACTGGCATGGCTGCAAAAGCAATGAATTAGTTTGCACGCTATCTGAGAGATCACAAACGTACAGTAGTTACAATTAATGGATTTAATTTTAAATGCTCGGGCTCCAGCATCAAAGTGCCTGAGAAGTCCATCCTGGCATTCTTATTGCACTTTAATTATAATTGATGTACCTGGGAAAGATGTCAGCAGTGTACATTTTAACACAGATGCTGGTCTCCTGTAAGAACTCATAGTCCTTGCTTGAAACAGTCAATGATATGCAACAAGATTTTGATGAAATCCAAATTTATTAGGGTTATTAAAAGTTATTAATTATTTGGCACTGTAGAGATGTAATCTGGTACTATTTTTTAATAGACAGCTTTATATATTAAAGTTTCAGAATTGAGGTTTATTTTTAGTTTAAAACATTTCTGTCCCTCTTGGCCCCTCCCATCATTCCTGTTTCTTGCAGATTTGGGGTTTTTTCCCTTTTCAGGCTAAGCTCTTATCTTCCAAGCAGATATTTCCAGCTCTTTTCCATGGGTTTTTCCAGCCTCAAGAGAGGTCTTTACTGCTCCACTATCACCATTCCTATGTGAAGCAGCTCCCAGGAATGAAGTCGGTCAAGTCTAAAAGATAATGTCAGTGAACATCAGCAGAAGATAAATCCATCTTCTGCAAATTACATCAACCTGCTGCTGCTGTTTGAGGTGTCAAGCTTGAATGGAACATGAGTGGCCTGAAATTAAACATTTTCCAAGGGTAGTCCTCTGCTTCCCTCAATCCCACATGCAGCCCAGCAAGCAGGGCTTACACCAGGCACAGATGAAGTCACAATCTGACAGCTCTGCTCCCACTGCACCCCTGCCTGCACCATCTGCAGAACAGGACCAGCAGCTCCTGCCTCTGCAGGGCAGAAAAGGTGGCAGCAGCAAGGGAGGAGGTGGACAGTCCCAAAAGCAGACATCCATCACTGCTGCACCCACCTTCCTCTGAGGCACAAAGGCAAGGACAGCTCATCTGGCATCTGCACCCCACTCTCAAGGTTGTCTGGACCACATTCCCAGCCCTTAATTCCAGGGCACTCCTGTCCAGTTCATCAAATCTCCCTGTGAGACACTACCCTTTTCCTGCAGGATGAGTTTAAAAGAAAAATTTGTTCTCCAATTGATTGGAGACACTTAATTAGAGCACAAACCTTATGATAACTTGTCCTTCTGTTATTGCCTCAAATCCTGGACTTATTAAACTATGGGAAAATTCCATCAGTCAGTTAAAGAGGGAAATTAATTTTTTGATTACGGAGACTGGAAATGGCAAGTAGGTGAGTCCTGAAGGCTCATAAAAAACAAAAGGCAATTAAAACTAATCCCATATGGATTTCATCATTGACTTTACAAAAGGTTTGTCATTGACTTGAATGTAGTCAGAATTTTCTTGATTTCTTTTGAAACATATTTTTAAGGATGTGTCCTGATTATTGGGATCTCATTCACAATTTTTAAATATTTTGGCTTGGCAATATAGTATTTTGTGGAACTCTGTAACAGAGGTAGAACCATTTGCTAGATCTTGTGTATTATGTATCTCTGCAACACAAATCTGTAATATGAAAATTTAATTAATTGAATCAAATAATAAATATAAGATATACAAAACTGGATTTTTTATTAATTAAATACTTTCATCAGTTCCATTTTCTATGCTTACTAGTTAGGCTCCACAGCATTTGAAATCAATAACAGCAAAGTGATGGATGGTGGAGAATAAAAGTGAAGTATTTTTAACTGAGAAATGGAAAACTCGCCTACAAGCTGTGCTTATTTTGCATTATCTGATACCCTAGTCTTAAGCAAGGAAATATTTTGGCCAGATAAGTATGCTCATTTGGTCTCTTGTGGAATACAGGACATGAAACTTGGTTCATTTGCCTCTGCAGTGATCCATACACTTTGGATCTCGGACTTGAAAAGGCATCCTGCACCATGCACTCTGGTCCCTGCTACCACACATCCCTTACATATAACCCTTTGCAGAAATTTATGGAGGTCCATCCTAGGAACACTTAGACTGTTTGAAGCAGAGACTGATATGTTTCCCCTTCAGAAGTTTGGCCATTCCCTGATTGAGCCCATTTATCCTTGTGGCCTCTGTAACATCCTCCTACAGCAGAATCTTGGTGCTGCATGCTTGTAAATGCTCTGTGGGTGAAAAAGTAATGCCCTCTGTTCTAAGGTTTTTACTTGAGTGTTTGTTGGGTGTCCCTCAGTGTTTAAGTCTTTCCCATTTTCCTGGCTAATCCCATTAGAAACTGCAGAATGTGGCTGGTATGGAGCTTAAAACCACTCCTCTGACTTGCAGCCCAGCTCTGTTCATGGCCAGTTTGTGTCCATTCATTCTTGCAACAGCGATGATTTCTGTCTCATGTGGTTGAATGTTGGTAGACAAAATCTCCTTTCTGCCCTGTCGAGTTTTTCTAGGCTGAGCAAGCCTTGCTCTGCTGAGTTAGGTGAGGTTGTCAGAAGCAGGCTGAGTCAATCCATCAGCTTCCTGCCATTGAAAGGGATGATCTCTTATTTTCTTCTCCTCCTTCTCTTCCTCCTCTTCTCTTTCCTATCCATATGTATGTTTCCTGTGTAACTGGTTCTGGCTCATCTGACCATTCAATGTAGGTGATTGAATCATTATAAATAAAACAGGTGATTAAATCAATGAAATAACCCAGCAGAAAATACAAAGAGTTTTCTGCTGTTTTAGGAAGCAGGATCAGTTTGACAGGTGGTTAAAACTGGGCTTGTTCAGGCCACCACTAGGAGCCACTGGGTCTTCTTGTGAGATCAGCTCCCCACCCCCCGCATCGTCTCTTTAACCCTTCTTCACACTTTTAGTCAGGATATCTGACCAGAGCTGGGTGACAAATTGCAGAGCAGGTCTCCCTTGTCAAATTAAAGCTGTCCTTGTGCTCTTTGAAGTACTTCTGTACTTCTGCATTTCCATTCACTTTTCTCATGTCTGCATAACATTGTTGTCTCCTAATAGTCCAGGTACTCACTGGTACATCCTGATCTTCCTTATTTTCAGCTGGTGAGTTCAATTTATAGCAGAAGTCCCTCTGATGGCTCCCCTAATGCAGGACACCTTTGCACAATGAAATTTGGAGCCAGTTTTTTACTCCAGCACTTTTAATTATTCAATACTGGATATTCAGATTCCTTTCAGTATCAACACTCTCAGCTTTTTACTTTTGGGAAATTCCTGATGTCTGTGTCACAATCATTGAGAGAAAAATTGTACAAGACAAGCTCCAGGCTGGACAGGCACTAGAGAACATTTCTGGTGACCCCTCAGCTTAGACAATTTCTGCTTGACTGAAGTTTTTCTTCACTAAACTCTGATTACAGTAATCTTAAGGAAAATGCAATGTTGCAAAGTAGACAGATTATGTCAGACAACTTGACTTTGATTTTTTCCTCACCATCCAAAAAGCCTAAACAAGAGGAAAAGGTTTAAAAAAAAAATAGGTTAAGTGCAGTCAGTTACTGTACTGCTCTTGCTATTTTCATTTGTTTTGTGAAGGTTTTTTAAATCAAGTTTGTTTCCAGGGTAGATTGCCTTTGGAAAGCTTCCTGGAAAAAGTATATTTAAAAGTTAACTTTCAGTGAATAGAAGGTCATGAATTTGTTTCCAAAGGAGACTAACCCATGCATCTAATCTCCTTATTGCTTAGAATTGGTGTTAATAATTTTCAGGTGAGTATGCTATTTATTGCAATTATTTGGCAGCCAGCTAAATCCCCTGCCTCCACTTTATTTATTCTTAACTTACAATGACATAGCTGGGAGTCACCAGGTACTACACCATAGATGATCTTCAGATATTTATTTGCCTGACTATAGAGATAGAATAATGAGATCTTGAATATTAGCTAGTAGTTAGCTGTAATTAACTTATTTTTAGAAACTGCCATGATGATTTTTCCTCCTGACTCTGCACCAAACTGACATAATTCCTAGGTAAGTCTCCTGCCTCCAGGAACCACAGGAGCAAACAAAACACCCTGGGATGCAAAGAATATGCATTTGTTGGCCCTACAATGTGCACTATCTATCTAGTATGCAAAACTGGCAGGGGAACCAAATTTTATGGATATGTTTAACTTTTGAACTCAAGAAAAACTCTTCACTGAGTTTCAGACTGTTCCTGCTCAAATGACAGTTTCACACAGCAGTCTTATGCTGTACTTGATACGCTGTCCCTGCTGATTGCTAATTTACTAAATAAAGTATCTCTGACAAAAAATTTCCAGGACATGACATCTTCTGTGGATTGTATTTTGATTTTAAGAACATTAATCACAAGAACACCGGACAATAGCAAGGCCTGATGGAGAGTAACATTTTTCCATAGCATAACCCTGGTCTCTAGGAGAAGAAAATAGCTGAGTGAATAGAAAGAAAGTGTAATTATATTCAAAGAGCAATTATTGCTGTACTTGCATCAACCTTGCAAGTCTCCTCTCTACAATGCCTATATAATGTATTTTACCTGGCATTTGATAATGAAATATGGTGCTACAATGTGCAGGATCAAATGCTGCAACATGGAAACAAAAAGTATGGTTGTAAAAACAGGTAAAGAAAAACAAGGCAAGAGGGAGAAAAGTCAAGAATTCAAATTATTTTGATCATGGTAGCTCATCTAGAGGCTTCCTGAAATTGGTGTTTCAGTGTTTTTAAATGAAAAAAAGAAGCTTAAAAAAAGCTCTTATTATTGGTGTCCAGGCAACCAAGTGACAAATACTTTTGGAATTAAAAGAAAATAGACAGGTGGCTGATATTTACAGCAAAGCTAGGTGATGTCATCACTGAAATGTAGTTTCTAGTCTTAGTCAAATCCACACACAAACTTTTAATTTAGAGGGACAACGTCTTGACCTCACTTTTATTGGGCCACTGGGTTAAAGAGGCTGAAGTAGACTAGTCCCACTCAGTACTCACACAGCCACAAGGTAATGTGAGCCCAGACCAGCTCTGCTCAGCCAGGGCTTCTTACAAATCCTCCAGGAGTCCAAAAGGAAAAATACTTCCATGTTCACTAGGAATGAAGTTGCTCAACTGATCAACTTTTATGAGTACCATGAAATATAAAACTTGTCATTGTTGGACAAACAAATAAATGCAGAACAATATGGACACGATTTGAACATTAGTTCACAGAATAACTCAAGCTAACTAAAAAAAACCTACAGAAAAATAAACTGTGTTGCCTCTGTAGTGATGACAGTACTAAGATAAAATTGATTCATAGCTGTTATGAACATTGACCCTTCCTAGTATCAGACAATAGCTGACAAATGATGCAACTTTTCATCATCCAAAAGAAGTACAATGTTCATCTTCAATATTTAACATTAAAACTGGATTAATTTATTTAGCTATTCAGACTCCAATCCTCTACAGTTAATAGTGTTCTTGTGCTGAAAAACAAATTCAAAGACTTTTCACATTATTTCTCTTGTACAATTGATTTCTATGACAAGATTACAAATGGAGTTTTGGAGGCAGCATTTAGTGTGAAACCACCAAGATGCTTCTCCACTGACAGTTGAATTTAGACATGCCCCTAAAGCAGGAATTTAGTTATTTTTGTGCTACAGAAAGCTGCAGCTGACTACAGTAAGTTTGCTGAAAATTTACAAATGCTTTTTTCTAGCAGCCTGTACAATATAAGAAAATCAAAATTTGGGGGGTGGGGGTGGGGAGATTATTTAATTTTTTTATTATTATTATTATTATTAGATTATTTTGTCTATAAAAATATTTTTAAGAATATGAGGGTTTGGTCATATTTACATATGTACTGAAGCATTCATATGAAAAGGACTCTTAAAGATAGAAAATGCATTTCAGAGATTTACTGCTGTGAAATTGGCTACTGGACTGTAGCAAAACAAAGACTGAAGGTATATCCACTTGTGTGAATCTGCTAATGTAGCATCTCTAATTCCATGGATTTATTGCTCCTTTTTAATTATGTTCATGGCAATGGCAGTATGCTATCTTTAAATTTTGGCAGTCTAAAAATCTTATAAATTTGGAAAAAAGATTGGAAGTTCATTCACTAATATCTTTTTGGGCCTTGCCTCTGCAATCTGCAGGTCATCATGTGGGTGTTGTCACCTAATGTTCCACAGATTACTATTTTAGAAAGGATGCTGTCTAATGTGACAGATTAATCTAATCACAAATGGACCCAGGGTTTGGAGGATTAATGGATTTGATGACAAATATTTAAAAGGCAGCCCAGCACTTGGGTTTATATGGACATTTGTTTTTAAAATAGGAATGAAATTGTTTTCTAATATATGGATAATAAGATGTCTCTGTCCCAAACTCTTAGTCATAGGAAACCAAAACCATTAGATGAAAATGTTAGATAAAGCCATTACATTATGTTCTAACCATTTTTGAAACAGCTCCTTTGGAAAATTTTATTGGCAAATAAAATTCTTCTTTGGATCTGTCTAAAGGTAGTTTCTGAAGTCTGTAGGTTGAAAAATGATCCATTTGTAGATTATTCTAAAGTCTAGGACAGGGACAATTTTAAGGTTTACTAATGTGTAAATTTTGGCTTTCATAGAGTCACTGCAGTGTCACATTCCAGGGCTTGCCATACAACATTCTTCCCAAAATGTATCTGCTAAAAATTACTTTCAAAATTAGTTTGTAATAAAGTTTTTTTTCATGGCAAATACCTCATCACCCAATTGGTTTTGTATTCATTACTTGTGAAGAATAAGCCATGAACTGTATGAGCCATGAACAGGACAAGCCACACAGAGAACAGCAGAGATAACAGATTTTATCAGAGGAGTAATTTTTGCTTTGCCAGTTGAGTGATTCAGCATTTCACTGAGGTTTAAACTCCTGGCCAAAGAAGCCCCTCTGCTACAGCCCCATCACTGCAGTCTGAGCCCCAGACTTGCCCTTTTTCTGTCTCCCTGCCCTGTCCTAGAGCTCTGTATGATTCTCAGGTTTCAAAATTGCAGCTCCCACAGCGCTGGAGAAAACTTGAAATTCAAATCAACCAAGGACAATAATTTTCTAGCAATCAGAACTTCTCAACAATTTATGGATTTTCTTAGAATTTTTATACAAGGTCTTTCAATAGATCTTTTCAAGTGACTCAGAGGAACATCTTCCTCTGTTTCCATGGAGGGGATCCTGCCACAGAGATTTGAACCTATCATTGGTACTTCAATACCTTAACCTCATACAGCAGCTCCTGGGCCATGTGAAGATGCTCAGCCACAGGTTTGAAGGCAAAAGCACCATGAGAAATGGATTTGGCACCGTTTAAATAAACCCAAGAAAATCCATCCCCAATCCCACTCCTTCCCATGAACAATCACTCCATGGTACAGAGGGTGTGCTGCCAAAAATTCACGTAGTCCCATCGTGGCTTCTTCCAGTTAAGCTATTTTAGCTGTATTTGATATCTGACTATTGTACAAATCACTCTGTGGATGTGACCATTCCATCATGTATTACGTGGCACACATGGAGAAAAAAAGGAGGAAATGGGATAAAACAGTCTCAGTAAGGCCAGGAATTATCCCTTTACACAAAGATTTCCTGATACAGTAATTTCATGATTATAAGCCACAGGTTACAATACAGGATGTGATAAGAGGTATCTGTTCTATCACCATCTCTTGAGGGTGGGGGCAGTGATCCTTATCTCCATGGGAGATATTCTGCTAAAGGGCCATCCATTGAAACCAGGCAGGGCATTGTTCTTTATCTTTTCACAACCCATCCTTCCTCCAGCCAGTCATTTTCTGCTAATGGCCATTGAGTCCCACTGTGGGACTGATAAAATTACTGCATCCCATTGGAAGTTGCTCCAGCCAGGGGGAAGAGCCCAACATTTCTTACCAAGATAAAAACAGAGGTTTTGGGACACTAAGGGAGCCCCTTTCTCTACTGGACTCCAGAGGAAAACCGGATTTCTCCACATCACCACTGGAGCTCCGGAGGGAAACTGCACCTTGTACAGGAGCACTGCTCCAACTGAGCCACATCTGTCACTGCAGAAGGATGCAGCCACCATGGAATGGGACTGCTGCCAACACCCTGCCTGACAGGTGTCAGGTTGTACTCTGACTTTCTCAGGGTTTGGAGTTTGTTTCTTTGTAGTACTGTATTTCTATTTTAATTTCCCTAGTAAAGAACTGTTGTTCCTAATTCCCATATCTTTACCTGAAAGCCCCTTGATTTCAAAATTATAATAATTTGGAGGGAGGGGGTTTACATTCTCCATTTCAAAGAGAAGCTTCTGCCTTTCTCAGCAGACACCTGTCCTCCAAACTAAAACAGTAACTTTTCATTCTTTGTCCATATATAAGCCGCACCTGATTATGAGCTGCACTTCGGGTTCGGACCAAAATTTTAGTCAAAATGGTGCAGCTTATAATCATGAAATTTTCTGTATTAATCTGAACTTGCATCCTTTTTTTTTTTTTTTTTTTTTTTTTTTTAGGGTACGCTGCTATTTCTGTTTTTCCGACTACTTCAGCCAGCTCCTAGCTGGCTCAGCAGTCCGTGGTGCCTTGCAGCTGGTGAGTCAGGACATCACCAGAGCTGACAGCCGTGGAGATGATCTGTCATGATCTGTCAGATAGCTCCAGGGACCCTTGGTGGGGTTGGTTCTCACAGTGGTTTCATTGCAGTTACGAGTGTTTGGTATATAAGATATCAAATCTGTCTCTTAGAGACAGGTTACTCCCACCCTAGCACCTGTGATCAGAGAAATCACAGCACACACCTTCCAAATTACCCAGCCCCATCTAGGAAAAACAGAAATGACCAATGATCTCTGCTAATTTTAAGGCAATAATGAGGAACCTTTTATTTAAGAAACAAGACAAATTCTCTCAGTGCTCTTTAGCTGTTCTTAAGAGTAATTTTCATGTTGCTTTTAGAGCACAAGACAGAGTAATTGGGTTCTGAAATCAAAAATTATATATATATATTATATTTTTCCTAAAGAAATTATAGAGGTCATTTTAACAATCAAATTAGTTGTGATTGATACTCCATACTTTTATGCTTTCTAAATCTCACAGAGGAAACTTTAAATGACAGAAATGTCTGATGAAAGATAGCCATCAGCTGGAGTTTCCTTCTCATCTACAAGATTTTACATGGAGGAGATTAAATTGGCTGGCTTCACAGCCCTATTTCCTCTCGAGCTCATTGCCCCATCCACTCAGTCACTGCCCACCATTTGCTAGTGCTAGAACTGGGAAATTCCCTGCCAATTAACCAAAGATGGCATAGGAGAAACACCCCCAACACCCTTGCCTAAGAAAAACCCCAAAACCCAAAATACTTTTTAAAATTGCTAACTGATTCAAAACCATCAAGAAACAGCAGTGAATGTCAACATTCACCCACAGCCCTCTGCACTCTGCTGCTGACCCCCGGGAGCAGAATTACACTGCCCCAGTGCACTTGTGTTCCACTCAGTGCCCACACCATGAAGCAACAAAACGTGGGGCTTTTCCAGAATGGAGAGGAAGTGTTCTGTCCTTTCAGACCTCAGATGTCCATGAGATGAGAATCCTCCTGTCCTTCCTGTAGCCTGGAGAAAAGGAGACTCAGGGGTCACTCTTATCACTCTCTACAACCTCCTGAAAGGTGGGGTTGGTCTCATTCACCAGGCAGCACTGACAGAACCAGAGGACACAGTCTTATCTGTACCAGAGGAAATAGAGGTTGGGTATTAGGAAGAAGTTTTTCATGGAAAGAGTGATAAAATATTGGAATGCTTTGCCTGGGGAGGTGGTGGGGTCACCATCCCTGGATGTATTTAAAAAAAGACTGGATGTGGCACTTGGTGCCATGGTCTAGTTGAGGTGTTAGGGCATGGGTTGGACCTGATAATCTTGGAGGTCTCTTCCAACCCAGTGATTCTATGTGATCCATGTCCCCATTCCTTGTATTCTCACTCCCCTGTATTTAAAAAAACCTGGGGCTAATCTACACCCATGAGCATTTGCCCTGCATTTTCTGGGAGAATCCTGTGCTAAAAGCTCTGACCTTCCTCTCCCTGTTTCATTCTTCTTGTCTCCAACATCCTACAGAGCTCAGCTGTTCCCTGTGCTGTCCTCTGGATCATGGGAATCTGTAATAAGGAGGCAAAAGGAATGTTCATTTGCTCATGCTAGATCTTGAAAAGTTTGGTGGTTTTCTAGTTGTTTTGGATTCCTTTAATCAATTTTGTGATAAAACAAGGCTTCTCAGGTTTGGAGACTCTCTATTTGAGGCAATAGAACCCCTTACAGTGTAACACTGTCAAATGCAAAAAGCAGGCTGAAGTTTATAAAATCTAAATTCATGGTTACAGAATTATAGTCTGGGCTTCTTTTTTCCTGTTTCTTTCAGATCACATCTGGTACAGTTTCAAAATTTTTTTCACCTGCAAACTATATGTGGAATTAGAATGATAATAAAGCTGCACGTAGAGAACTTGGGCTGATAATGAATAAACCAGAGCAAGAATCCAAGAACCTGGGATGGAAAGCATTGTAACTTTGTTAGATGGGTTTTATGCCGACTTAGTTCCCAGAAGTTTAGAAGTTGGGCCTCAGCTTAATCCAGCAGGATTTGGTTCCTTTATTATTTTTATTTCTTTTTAGGGTTGGGTTTTTTTTAGGTTTTTACAACTTGGAGCTGCCACTCAAGTCTCTCAGCACTTTGCATAACTCACACAGGAAGGGTGGAGGTATTTTGTCTGTCAGAGAATATCCCCAGTTGCCCCAGCTTCAAAGAAGGATCCTGATGGTCTGCTCTGCTTCTTTGTCAGAAAACTCTGTTTTTCCCAAGGTTAAAGTACCACTTCACAAATCCTGTTAGTACATGATGATAGCACAAGAAAGCTGGATTAACCAGTCAGGCTGAGCTGTGTGCAGCATGGAGAAGGCAGGAGAACAAAGGAAGCCTGGACATGGTCATCCTAATCCTTGGGCCACTCAACTGTTCATTAATCCCAGCTGCCTGTGGCCCCAGGATTTATGGTTCACCATAATGCTGGGATTTGGGGCTCTCTCCCTTTTCCTAGGAATGTATACAAAGGTCAGGCTAATGCTGACTTCCAGGGTCTTTATGATGTTGAATTGCTAGAAAATAATTGCATAAATTGCAAAATGAAATTAAATGTCTCCTCACAGCTCCCATTTGCTTTGATGCCTGGTGAAAACTTTGTGAAAGTTCTCATACTCTGGAACTGGTATTTGTTGTGGTGCTTCATCATGATTTTGTGCTGCCCTACTTCTCCATACCCTCCTTCAACTCTGGGGCTTAGAACTGTCTTGTCTTGGGTTTGTGCAACACCCAGACCCTTGAGTCTGAACGCAGACAACAGATACCATTGCAACAATAATTAAAATCAGAGGCCAGTGTCCAGTAGAGACAGGGGGAAGTATCAGGATTTCTCATCCAAGTAATTCCTGAGAGAAAGCAAAAGCAAGGTCCTTTGCTTTCTTGGCACTGAGTCACTGATGTGACTTCAATTAGGCTTTTCAGAAGCAACAAAGATTATGATATGAATGCAGTTTAATCAGTCATTTTACAGCAGCATCAGTGGCAATTAGAAGTGGTTTAGTACTTTTAGGTCAAGACTGAAAATGATAGAATTTATTGCTGCTGATTTAGAGATAAATGTGCCAATTAATCAATTACTGAACATGAAGAATTGACAATTCATTGACATTCTTTTCCCAGGATGGCAAACTACTGTTTGAGAGTTGAGAATTTAAATATATATGTGGATCTGGAACAACAAGTCCTTTGGAAGAAGTGCAGTGGGTAAAGATAGGCTACATTAAAATAACATTGAGAACCTTGGCAGTTTTCATCAACCTCTGTAGCCACAGGGTTATTGCAGAATGAAAAATCAGATGAGGCATTTGTAGGACAAACATACTCTGCTGCAAACAGAGCCGTGGGTTATAGGCAGCCTTGGAATCACCTCCTCCCAGACCT
The DNA here is from genome assembly GCF_009819885.2 of Catharus ustulatus. Lineage (NCBI taxonomy): Eukaryota > Metazoa > Chordata > Aves > Passeriformes > Turdidae > Catharus > Catharus ustulatus. The sequence goes on along the minus strand of NC_046221.1, from coordinate 8,469,451 downwards.
GGTTCTGCTGTTGTCAGAAGGCATTTGGGGCAAGTGGAATGAATGAATGAACGAATGAATGAATGAATGAATGAATGAATGAATGAATGAATGAATGAATGAATGAATAACATAGCAGGCAATCCTCCTTCAGTTTTCTCATTGGGCTTGCCCATACCTTTCTTCTTTCTAGATAATCCATCCTGCCTGTTAAATCCAGGCTCCAAAACCAGCCATTCCCACCAGATGTGCTGTTTTGATGCCAGCAGTCACGATTGCCTGGAGAGCTTTTTCTGTTCTGTACAAAAGCAGAGTCAAGCTCTGAATGGTGTTGAAACTGGTGTTTGTGTTGGTGTTAGAAGAATTAGCACGGAAGGGGTTAGTGTGGAATTTGTGTGAGAGGAATCTGCCCATAGCTGCCAGTGTGATTCCCACCCAGCCCAGGAGGGATGGAGGTTGCAGTTTCCAAGGTGCTGAGAAATCCCTACCCTGTGGGCTGGTTTCTCTGCTCAGAACATCCTGTCTCAGTAATCAAAACAATGGGGCTGCTCAGCCAGGAGAGTATACACCTGTATATAAAGAATATTTCCATCTCTGTGTGTTTGCAGGAAGGAGAGAGAAAAAGAAGAAAGTCAAAGATCCAAATTCCTTTTGATATGAGTATTCCTCCACACACAAATTGTATAAATGCAACATACTGCAGGGGTTTTTTGTTATTTGAATCAAGTAGGAAACCAGTAGGAAATGGATGGGCAAGAGAGAACTTTTGCATTTAAATAACTTGTTAATGTCTAGAAACCAAAACAGTCACAGAACAGCAATAAAGAAGCTCTTCAATTGTTGCTGGAGGATGTCCATAAAGAGGATATAATGAAAAAGACTGCCCAAATGTGCAAGGATAATACAGTTAATGTATTACTTCTTTTATTATTTTATCATCTTTCATTAATTGCTGGCATCTTTCCTGCAGAAGCTGGTTCCATGAAAAGGGCTTTTAGTCAAATGTCCTAAATGAAACAAGCACTTAGAACCCAAGAACAAGGTTGAAACAAGGTTCACCTGACTTCTCTAAATCACACTGGAAGGGTGAAGGCAAGCCTCAGGGGTTTCATTTTTTGGCATCCTAATGTCAGGACTGAACCAGACCCCACAGAATGATGTCCCCAGGGGTACAGCTGTATCTGTATCCTGAAGTAAAGACCAGGTCTGAGAGCATTAAGAGATATCTCTATTCACCTGGGTGAATTTCTTTACTGAATTCTCACAGAATCAAGCCTGGGGTAGATGCTGGCCAGATGGGCAGTTCTATTTTTACTCTTCCTGAGTGCATTGCCAGGCCAACACTTCACCACTGAGCAAGCTTGCTCCCTCCCCTGCAGGGAGTGCTGGGCTCAGATTTGAACAAACAAAAATAAGCCTTGGCCAGTGCAAACATTTCTTCACAGTGCTGGCTATTGAAAGTCAACAGCTCTTCCAGGGCCCCTGACAGGGGAAGCAGTGTGGGGCAGTGTCCCTGCTCATGCACAGCTGGAACAGCAGGTGAGGGAATCTCCAGGGGGAACAACGGGGAGCAAAGGCTGGTGCTCATTCCAGGAGCATTCATCGAGGTCCCTCCTCCACCTCTCCCACTGTTCCCCAAAGCAGAAGTGTGAGGAGCATAGGGCCTGGACTAAGCCAGAGGCTCAGATAACATCTGGAAAGGCCCATTCCAGTTTTCTGTGCCAAGAAGTTTCCATGTGTGGGCACTTCAGAAGCAGAGCCCAAGGAAGGGCACATCCTGCCTGCTCTGAGGGAAGTACAGAAACATTCCCAGCACAACTCAATGGGCTTTGAATCAAGTCCTTCCAAGGAGGGTCTGGATAACTTCTCTTCAGAGGCACCAGTGACCACTCCATAACTTTTAAGACCCACGAATACTCTCCCAAGTCCAGTGGTTACCTCTATTTCCTCACCAGAGAAAGGTCATGGACTTGACTACAGCAGGGATATGGGAGTCACTGATCACATGCAGATGTGACCATTCTTGACTGGCTGATTTTTATTAAAACTCAGTGACTGTCAGAGATTTCCCAGTGTTGAACACGGGTACTTCCTTAATCACAAGCTGGCCATTTTATGTTGCCATTGCAATTGTTCACAGTTCTTCTGCAGGAAAGACTTTTTTTCCAGCTACCAAACATTCAGCTCACATTAAAAACATAAACCAGTAAGGATATTCTCAAATTTATGGAGAAAATGTCTAGAAAGAAACCCATTCACTGATACTGGGGTAGGCACCACAGAGACAACCCAGCAAATCTGAAGCAGCCAGGAACAAAAGAAATACTTTCTTTGCCAGACCAAATTTTATAAAAATCCTGAGCTTTTGACCTTTAGACCATAACAACTGATTTTAGTGGAATTGCTCCCAGGTTGCTTGACAATAGTTGGGAGGAGAATGAATCCATATGTCTTCACTTTATATTTATTTCTAACACTGTTAGAAAAACTAAAGGGCTGGTTTACCCCAGGCAGTGTGAGCAGAACAAAAGAACAACCCTAACTCTTGCACAGGTTGTGTTGCTGCTTTTGCTCAATGACTCTGATTAAGTTAACTGATTTTAGTTATCCAGCTAAACTGATATAATGCATAAGGCAATTGATTATAATCATTGGGACTGCACCAGTTTGTAACCTTCTGGTTTGGGTCTGTGCATGCCCCAGTTCTTGCTGAGTTTAGTGTCAGGATGAACCAGAACCAAACAGGAACTTTAGAATAAAATCCTTTCCAGTCAGTGAAGTATTTGGTAGAAACACATAGTTCAGAAGAAAATTTTTACTTATTTCTGGTTGGAATTTTTGGCCAGAAAGAGGAACAAAATAGATTGATTTCAGGACTCACCTGCCACAAGGAGAAAGGGTCCAGGCCTCTCACACAAGCAAGTGGTGGCAGCTGCCAGGTTTGGTTAACCAGAGCTGTGGAGAAGACTTGGTGCTTCTGAGGCAGCTGCTATGCAAAAATCACTGGTAAAGCAATTGCAGTGTCACCTGAGGTAGCATGAGGACCATCAGGCATGTTAAGTTCATGGGATTCCATCCACACCTATTGGAATATAGGAAAGTTAATCCAAGTCACTTCAAACCATGAAGTTGCTGTTGATCTGCAGATAAGGCAAGTGAGATAAAGAGGAGCCATGAGATTTGCCTGCCACAGTCACAGGTAACATCCACTGTGCTTACAGAGGGTCTTTCTGCACAAGAGAAATAAGAATTTGTAGGCAGTCTTTGCTGAACAAATTTAACTTTCTGTTTTACTCTTTTGCAAGGTCATTCAGAAATTACCTGGGAGTGGTTGCTGCGTAGTTAGGTCAGCAGTTTCAGCTCATGGTCACAAATTGTAAAGTAATTTTTCATGGAGTATTTGCTCTCTCTGACATGTGCCACATGGCTGACAGATAGGCAAGGTGAAACTTTGAGTAGGACAAATATAATGGTTTGCAGGAAAGGCCAATTTCGGTAAAGAAAATGAGATATCCCACTGGTAAAAGTTGACCATCATGTGATGGCTCAAATTAGGGCAGAAAAATCACTTCCTCCACAGACACGAGCCACACACAATCCTGCCCCTGAGAACAAATTAAAAGTTCAGGTTGTTGAGATCAGAGATCCAGAAAAATGTACTGTGGCTCCTCTTCCTCATGGACAGCAGCAGCTTCCACTGCCAATCACACCAAACTGGAGCTTCTTCACTTCATCCTTTGGACTTGCTGAACAGGGCTGTGTAATCATCCTTCTCCAGGAATTTGATCTCAAAGCTTTTGCAGTTTTTTTCTTTCATGTATACTTTCAGTCACTGCCGAATTTTCCTGCTTTTTCTTTCTACCCTTCCCATTTCTAAGCCTGATGGGGCAGCAGACCTTCTTCACTTTTTAAGGGTTTGGCACACAGCCACTGTCTTGATCCCTGTGGTCCCAGAGTAAGTCCAATAATCCTCTTCTGCCACAGCTTCTCCCCTGGAGGAATGGCTCCTTTTCACTGAAACTTTTTGCTGACTGTGTTGCTTGCTTTCTCAAGAGTTTAATAATAGTAGGGTTTGATGATTCCTTTTCCCTGCTTGCCAAAAGCCAAAACATTGAAATGCTTACCTTGCCTTGCACAAAGGAAAGAGCCTAATGTGCTTAACATGGGTTTGAGAGTTCGTAGGCAAGAGGAGATTGCCAATGTTTTAAAGTCATTCATTTCCAAAACAGAGGAAAAAGCAATTCTGTCATGATCTGTATTTTATTATCTCGCTTATGATTTGTAAGCCAGGAGGACTGAAGGGACATTTTCTCTTTCTTGGATTGGCCAGAATAACTCATAGTTCATTTTAAAATCAATTATATTACATAGCAGATTTTCAGCAGTTCAGCCTGGAACTACTGTCAGATCTTGGAAAATAGGATTGTCAAAGACCTTGACAGGCCCTTGATTCAGCCCCCAGGGTGTGATCAAAAATATCTACATAATCTCTGATTGAGCTTTTGTTAGCCAGAACTACTAAAAAATACTTTTATGCATTAGACTTCAAGCCCCTCCTGCTTCTGGATGTATCCCTTCGTGTTTTACAGGCTGCTCATGCAGAACTGACCTTCCTTACACAGCCCAATCCATTATCAGGATTTGAATCTGTCCATCACCTTCAGTCCCAGCTTTACTGCATATCTGGTGTAGAAGGTTTATTCTTAAGGATTTGGTTTGGTTCAATAAAAGTGTAAGTGCCAGAAATATGTTTATTTGATGCTATGTAGTTGTGTTTCCCCTATGGTTCAGTGTTGGTACTGGAGGGTTCTGAATGTGTAAAGACTAGTATTATTTAACTTTTATCAATTTTTTTTTAATCATAAGAGATGGTTATGTTGAATCCGAAAGACCCTACAGGCAACAAATCAATAACCTTTTCAGAGACAAAATATCTGAACTCCAGATCATTGGAGATGGAAAGTGGGGCTTGTTTTGCTCCCAGCCTGGATGTCTGCAAGCAGATCCCCTTCCCAGGAGCCACTTACAAAAGTTCTGACTGCAGGTTTAAGGAATGGACTGGCCTCGGTAACTGCTACCTTTTTTTTCATATGGGTGGGATAGAAAGAGATGGCACAGCAGAGACTGGAGAGGCATTGGCTCTCTGTCCCAAGTGAGGAAATCTGTTTGGAGTGAACAATGAGGCCTTAGGAAATGAACCTAAACCCAGATTTTGGACAGGAGGCAGTATTTCTGTTGGAGTGGGACAAGGGACATATAATGTCTACTGACTAACAGCTCCCCTAAATAAAACTTCACCAGAAGCTTTGAATGGCCATCCTTTTTTTTTTTCCCTACTCCTTGTGCAAGGTTTAAAAGTTCTGTGTTTAGTTAAATAGGTTCATTCAATTCCAGTGGTGAATGTCAGCAAAGGTGAAAGTCTCAGCAGTGCCACTAAATGACAAACTGTCCTGCTCTAGGAGAGCTGTTCCCTTCAGCAGCCCCATACCTCACTGTCCTGCAGAGGCAGCTGCTGACAGGGATGGGGGGTTTTGCAGGAGGTGACTCTTCAGCCATACCCACCTGCACAACAGAGAATTTGCTCAAAAGTAACTTGGTTACCAAGCCCAAAATACCCACAGATAATCATCTGTGTCTATTTGTGTGTAAAATCATCATTGCATTGCAGCCAGCAGTGCTGATAAAGGTTAATTACTTAAATAAATTGAAAAATCTATGTTCATTTACAAATGGACATAAAATGAAGTCTCAATTATTATAATTTATTTACACTGACAGTTTAGATGAAAACATATTCAAAAATATTGCTGAAAGCTGGGGCCCTGGGGCCTGATTCTTCAAAACCTTACCCTCTGAGCAGCACCATTGGAGTCCAAATAGTTAAGAGAGAATAAGGTTTGTGTTTTGTGGAGAAATGGAATTTAACTTATATAAGAGTAGAGTGCATCAAGAATTTCTTCCTTGCCCAAAAGCCATGCATATTTGATTTGGATAGTCTAGAGCATTTTTGTTCTACAGTAAATTCATAGCAAATATAAAAAGACACTTCCATATATTTATTACTCCAGAGAGACCTGTAGATGGATTTCACCTCACTTACCATACCACAAGCAAATTATGTTGAAATCCTTCCAAGATCTGAAATGATATGTTTATAAATTCTCCTTATTGAACTCTTGGCCTCAAGTAACTTTATTGTAATAAAACATTTGGGTGTTTATTTATTTTTTTATGCTTTCTGTTTACTGTGAGAGAGGTGGAAGCAGTTTGTAACTTCACACCCATCAGCTGAATTTTATGCTGCGAAACAATCATAAAGCAAAATGAACCAAATAAAAAAACAACACCCCAGCGTATCAGATATGTAATGAATTTCTGTATGTACTCTTGTTTTCATTATGCTGATTTACAGCCACTTTAATGTACCCAGCCTTCTTAAACAACTTAGAGTTGATTGTTCTGGAACTAGACTGTGATTCAAGACAGCAGAGTGGCTCTTTGCCATCTTTTAGGAAAATTCTAAAGTCCTCTGGTGGCAAACAGTCTTGTATTAAAGAGTTTGGGCTATTCAACATACAAATGATGTCCTAGCCACTAGAACTAATTGCCCAAATGTGGTGGAAGCAAAATCAGCACCCCTAGAGCTGGGGACAAGCAGGCAGTGCAGGATTAGTGTCTGCAGGTATCCGTAAATCACACATCAGTCCTCACATCCTAACAATTCCTGGTGCACTCACAGTAATTTCACTTGAGGATTTGCCTTTAATGACTCCATGCATTCTGGCCTTGCTGTGTGTTATTTGTATTCCCCTGCAATAGCCTGGCAGTCCTTTTTGACAGTGGCACTCTGGCTGGTGTGTGCAGGCAGGGAAATGCAGCGTGGGAGCCTGGCTGCAGGAGGACAGAGTGTTCCAGCAAGGTCAGCATCCCAACCAGAGCCCCTCATCTCCAGAGCCTGCAGGAAGGAGCCCCTCTTTGGAGTGCAGTCAATTCCAATGTACCTGCTACACTTCCAGGAAGTATTTGCATCCTTCAAACAGCAGAGAAAAAAGGCAAGTCTGTGTGTCCCAAATCAATGTCACTACAAATCCTGCAGCTCTGTTAGAGCAAAGCATCATCCTGAGCTTTCATTTTTCCAGTGGTTTAGCCCAATGATGGCTTTCAATGTTGTTTGTCCAGAGTTTCCTGTTCACCTCACCACAATGTCCTGTGATGCTGGTAGGTCCCCAATATTCCTGCTGTGGATGGGGTGTGCCAGCCCCAGCTCCTCCCTGCCTGGAGCCCAGGCTGACACAGCTGGAGCCTTCCTGGCCCCACCAAGATGCCCCTGCTGAGCCCCTTAGGATGGCAGGGAGTAGCACAATTCCAAATTACAGGAATTCTCCAAATGCTACTCAGGAGCTCCTCACCCAGATCAGCACAAGGCTAAGCCAATACCTGTTTGTCATCACTGTGACTGAAATTTGCTGCTTAATGGCAAGGTCTGGGAAAGCCAGCTATGAAACTAAACTAGACAGCAAAACAGAAACTTAACTGGACCCCACAAAACCTCATGAACCTCACATTTGCAGAGACTGTGCCAGGAAAGGATTCTGTGTTTTCCTCCCTGTATCATTGCTGGCACAGTCACTGTCCCTGAGTTCCTCTCCGTCTCCCTCTGCTTTTTTGAGACAGCTCTGACCAGCAGCCACTAATGTCACCAGCAACAAAATCTCTCTGATTCATTCCCAAATCTGACTTTTCTTGCTCAGCACCCTCTGCTCCCCTTTACCATCCAACACCTTGCAGGAGCAGCCCCTGAAGCCACAAAGCCATAAATGCCAGCAGTGACTGTAGCAGGAGCTGAAGTAAGAGCTGCACCAGAGCCTGCTGCCAGAAATGTCGCTGAAATTACTACTGCTCTTCTCTCTTTTAATCTTATCTCTCTCATCAGCCTCTCAGTGAGCTGTAACTATTGTAATAACATTAATTAGGTGTCCATTAGTACCACAGATATCTCTTTTCATGCAGCATTACGGAGATACAGATTTATAAAATGTCAATATTTTCTTTCCCTGCATTATGTTAATCATGCTGGGAGTTGCCCCACGAACAAGCCTCGTGCAGGCTGGGATATTTATGCTGATTTAACATTTACAAGCCGCCAGCCTGCCTGGGCACTGTGCTCTGCACAAACACATGTGAAAGGCTAATGGGCTGGGCTGAAATATGTGCCTGACTTCAGTAATTTTATAAACACTTTAGGCACATTAGGACACTTACACTGCTCTGCAGACACAGGGCCTGGTCCTATTCGCTGTCAAACTGGTGGCAAAATTCCCACTGAGTTCCCGAGACCCAGTTCACTGGGCCTCAACTAAACAAATGTGCAATAAATGTGCAATAAATGTACAGTAAATGTACAGTAAATGTGCACTAAATGTAGGAAATGCAGACTCAATTCCACCCAGGGCAGAGAGCTCCTGGAGTCCAAGACACACAGGGAACCTGCTGGGACCGTGCACGGCTGGGCTGAGCTGGGATGTGGAGGAGGTTTTACACAAGTGCAATATTTGGAGCAGGGTTTATTCCTGCCCTTCCAGGGTAGGTGCCTGCAGCACCTGTGCCAGGTTTGTGCCTCACAAATATTTGTGAGCTCTGTCATCCAGTCCCACAGATTGTGGTGCCTTCTGGGCTCAGGGCTAGACTGAGTGGGCATGACTGAGAGCTGCAGTGTTGGATGGACAGGTGGAGCAGGACACAGCCAAGAAAATTCCCTAAATTTCACACTGCAAGGAGGCAAGGTGATGGGACATATCAACTCACCTCCCTTAAACATATTGATTACCTTTTTAAACACACATCTAGTTAGAAAAGTTGTTGGGTGACACTACATCAGTTTTTCCTTCCCATCAGCATCAGCTTGCCAATTCCCATTCCAGTTCTCCAGCCCCCTCTCCTTCTTCTCTGTGACCCCATGAGTCCCCAGAGCATCACCCTCCTCATCCTTCACCTCTCTCCTTTGCACACAGAAAATTCAGCAGAGCAGAGGCCACTGTCCCCACATTGCCCCTGTCCCTGCCATGTCCCCCTTGCAGGTATCTGCTGTGCCCATCTGTGGCATTTCTGGGCCAGGAGGGGCTGTGCAGGTCTGTGTTTGCTCAGCACCAAATGCTGCAGGGATTGATCCACCACAGGAGCTCCCAGCCCCCATGGAGCCCAGCCTGCTCCTGCTGCTGTTGGAGTTTGTGCTGGAGGAGTTTCTTTTGGTTTCTTTTCATGAGAACAGTTTCTGTTGATGTTGGTTGGTCTAAATGTCAGTATCACAGGATCATCCTCATTTTGCAGCACTTAGTTCATGTAGCCCTGACATGATAACTATGTCCACTTAATCTTGCATGGAAATTTCCTTTCAGTGTCCATCGGCCTGCGCTGATTTATGCAGACACTGCTTTCTTGTGTCACTGTGAACTGCTCTCCATAGATTTTCTGTGTCATTGATTTGCCATCATCTCCACAATCCAATACAATTTTCCTCCACTTGCATTTGATATTCTTATGTTGACACCAAAGACCTGCATCACTAATATTGTATTAACATCATTTTGACATGGGAACAAATCCTCACACTAATAACATTTACTGATATTAACTCACCATAATGCAGTTACCAGTAAATTGCTTCCAGAGAATTAAGTCTTTGGACTTGACATTCACCCATCCTCTTTAAAGTGCTCCTGATGATTGTACCCTGCAATACACATTCCTCTCTAAATTAGTATTAATAATGCAATGCCAATAATTTGATCAGATCGTCAAAGACACTGCAAGTGAATGTTTAATTCTCACAACAAGAAAAGGCAAGAAATACTCTTCCTGTTCCATGTAACAACAAGCTGGAGAGGTTTTTAAGTTTGCTTTATAAAAATCCAGTAGATGATCCTTGGAGTAAGAAATAGCCCAAGGGCTTTGTCAGTTATGTGAGAGAACTCAGCACTTCAGCTCCTCTACCTGACCCAGACAGGCTCCAGATGGCTGCCCTGACCTGCTGGCCATTCCCCATTCAAGGATTTCATTTTTTGTTACAGTCAGAGATTCTGGCTCAGGCCCTAGCAATCTCTCTCTCGACAAAATTTAATCAGTACTGATATGTTCCCATGAAAAGTTTCAGTTTTAATAAATCAGCATTTTCCAAGAGAAAAACATCTGGTTGGAAAACTCCCAGCCCACTCACATCTCTGCTATCAGCTACAGAAAGTCAATATTATCCTCCATCATCAGGACCACCTCTACGCTCCAATTTTTAAAGAAAGTTAAATTAAGGCCCTGATAAAGAATATGATTTTTTTTTAAAAAGTGCCCAAATGATGGAAGACCCCAGCAATTTCATAGGACTCCTGTTCCAAAGTCACTTGTAAGCTTTTGAAAATACCAGTTTAAATCTATCACTTTGAAGTGCAGCTTGATTTTTACAGTCTGGGATTCAAAACCATGGCAAAAGCTGAACACAAGCTTCTTTGGGACCACAAAGCAAGATGATGCTGTCCACAGAGTGGTGAGAAGGGGAGGTTTGGAGCACTCCTCTCTCTCTCACACGTGTGATAGGGCAGCAAACCTGGGCTCTTTGCAAGCCATGCCGGTGGAGGCAGCTCTTTTCTCTCTTTAACAGCCATGTTTGTCACCTGGCCTCAGTTCCACTCCTTTACCAATATAATTTGAGCTGTCCAAAGCCAGAGCAGGGCCCCTGCCAAAAGGAGATGTTGGAGCCATGACCCACAGGTACATTGAGAGCTGCATGGAGCTCAGCCAGCAGAAGCTGTGGATGAAACCACTGCTCTGTGTATTATCAGTTGTCAGTCATGGAATTGGGATCACTGAATGATTTGGTTGGAAGGGACCCTAAAGATCATCCAGTTCCAGCCCCTCTGCCATTGGCAGAGATTCCATCCTCGAGATGGAATCCAGCCCTGACTTGAGGGCACAAAGCAGCCCAGTGTTACCACTTCCAGTAGCAATCCTGAGGTACTCACAGCTACTGAGAAACTTTGGGGGAAACAAAAGGATTTTCCAAGTTGCCCACAGCTCCTCTTCTACTTGCTGAAACAATCTATTCAGCAGAGAGCTTCAGGAGAGCTCAGTATTAAATTGCCATTTTGTCAATAAAATGTCATTTCATCAATAGTGCGTCCAGGTGGCCAAATGTTTCTGCATAATTAATTCAACTGATGCATTAAGGAATGTTATACACAATATTAATCAAAAACTACTGTCAATATAAGGCCCATATATAAACTCAGCTAAGAAAACTACAAACATGTTTGAAAGCTGAGCCTTTTTTTCCCAATATGGTCCTTCAATCTACAGAGATGTGGATTCTGCTATTGAAAATACCAGTAAGAAAATAGCATTATGGAAATATATTAATTAATTCCTCAACTGTTTTGTCATCAGAAGGGCATTACTTAAATTGTAGCATCTGAAAGCTAGGGATCACTGAGACCAGAGCCTTAAAGCAAGCAGCATTTGTGGTTCTTGGGAAACTCCATAATTTTGACATTTGTGTTTGAATAAAAATAAACTGCAAAGGCTGTACAGCTTCCTGAGAAAACAGAGCTTTGAGAATACTCTGTCAAGCCAAGTAAAAGCATTTTCCTGCAGTGTGGATTGAAATGGTTTGCCAGGTTAAATTTTTACAAAGTTGGCTGTGCAATGAAAATGAGGTTATTTAATGCTCAGGATTGTCAGGAATTCACTCCTCTGTGAGCGGCTGCTGATCATGGCAGTGGCTGGTTGCACAGAGCACTGACCAGCACTGACCACCACTGACCATCACTGACCACCACTGCCCATCACTGACCACCACTGCCCACTGTCACAATCACTGACCACCACTGACCATCACTCACCACCACTGACCACCGCTGACCTCTCCCTCTCGCTGTCATCCTCTTTGCCTGTTGCTCTGCAGGCGCTGCCTCTCACTGCCCGGCCACCCCTCCCTGTCCCTCCTCACCTTCTACCACCCTGGCCCTTCCCCCAGCATCTCTGTCTCTGCCTTTCCCCCAGCTGCCCCCAGCACCCCCAGCTCTGAATTTCCCTGCCGGCCCTACAGGTGTGGTACCCGCAGTGCTCTGGAGCATCCCCGCGGTACCCGGGAGAATCCCGGCAGTGCCCAGGAGCATCCCCGCGGTACCCGGGAGCATCCCGGCAGTGCTGAGGAACATCCCCACAGTGCTCAGAAGCATCCCGGCAGTGCCCAGGAGCATCCCCGCGGTACCCGGCAGCATCCCCACAATGCCCAGGAGCATCCCCACAGTGCTCAGAAGCATCCCAGCAGTGCTCTGGAGCATCCCAGCAGTGCTGTGGAGCATCCCTAACCCGGCTCCTGCTGTCCCCCGCTCCTTCCCTCGCTGATCCCTCTTTCCCCTCGCCCCGGCTGCTGCAGCTCATGGGAGGCAGAAGAACAAGCGGCAGGGAGGGAATTCCTGCTCAGAGCCCGACCAGGAGCGAAGGCAGCCCCTGGGAAATGCAGCCAAGCAGGACGTGCCGCTCGCCGAGGAGCCACTTCGGAAAGTTTTATGGTTTGGCCAAAGGCTGTGCTGGTGGGATCGGTGACAGGAGGGGTGTGCCCTGTGCCATGGGGGTGATCCCGGCCAGCCGTGGCTGTAAATCAGGGCTCAGTGGATGTGCAAACACCGGGAAGACTTTAAACCGGCCGAAACAACGAGATTATTTCTTAACCCGGGTATTTGAAATGGCTGAGCCATTTTTGTGGGTTTTTTTTTTTTTTTAAATTAGATATTTCAGATATTCAGGAATTTCACTCCACATTGATCAAGTGTAAGCAAATAAAAACAAGAAAGGGTATTTTCAGCATATATATTTACAGACAAAGTAATTAGCAGCTCTGCTAATGGTAACAGTAATTCAGGCAGGGAAAATACAGCGTCACTCTCATTCCTTAGAGAGTCACCAGTACGAGGCTCAATGAACAATGCAGCAGCATCTACATGAGCTCTGCTGGATTTTATACTGACAATATATATTAATATTTTCAGAATTTTTTCTATAATTTTGTTTGCATGAGTCATTCTACCATGAAAATAGCACCACTGTAATCAGCTGCATTAGCAAAGCAATTTAATTCTTCTCTTTAAATTAAACATTTTATTCTGAAGTTAATCATTTGAACTTTAAACGATTTTCTAGCCTTCTATAAACAAGATCATGTTCTAGAAATTTTTATCAGAGACGTTATTAATTCCACTACCTCCTTGTAATTACTTCCTATCTTTAACATGGGAAAATTTATTCTAGGTTGTTATCTGTCCCCAGAAAATTTTAGGTGCCACAAGAAGTTGCCAGGTTCTGCACAAATAAGCCATTTAAGCGAAGAAACCACTTAGATTTATCTATTTTATTTGTGTTTGATATTTTCAGTGTGTCTGCATTTTAAATGTATTTTAATGTAAAGGTTAATGGAGTTTTAATAAAGGGCAGATGGCTACTCTAATTGCAGAACACCCAGCATACTCTTTTAAAAACCTCTTTAGCTGGCTAGACAGATATTAATAATTCTGAATACCATTAGAAAAGCAGAGGTTTGAATGAAATGATTCTTCAAAGTTACATTTATTATTAAACCAAAACTGCAATCATTGCATACATTTTGCAAAGAAAAATTGTATTATCAATATATTTCCCATCAAGTAATCCTGTGAACTCTCTATTGTCTATTATCTATAACTAAATTATTTATATTAAAGCACCAAATGTTCAACTTCCTATTGCATATTGTTTTTCATCTAGATGTCAATTTTCAGCCTTTTTAAAAATTCTCTAAACATTTTGCTAGTCACTCAGTCCCTTCCCCACTCCACTAATTTGATTTTTTTTGCAAGAGCATGATTCTTGGCTCACATACCATTATGCATGCACATCACAATCCCTGGTATGTGTCTTTAAAAAGAGAAGAGAAAAGGAAATAAAAAGCATGAGCTATTTTGTACTAGGCCCTGTGCCAAGCAGAGCCTCCTACCTCCAGAAAGTACAGTGAAAGCAAACTGTATCTGTGAATATTTTCAGAGCCCGTTCACTGGGAGTGGAAGGCGGCCAAATGCTATGCAGAAATCAAGAAGCCACAGGTAAAAATATTGTGGGGTTTATCCTCAAAATAAATTGATTCTTTGAGCATTTAGTCAGGCATTTCAAGTGCTGATTAAATTCTGAGGAGCTCTGATGAGAACCTGAAGGCACAGCAGAATGACCATGTAGCACCTGAAATAATTTAAACTGGACAGCAATTTTCTGCTTTGGAAATAATTCCTCTAACCTCTTCCTGCCCCCACTGCAGACCCCTCAGCTCAAGCCCATGTACACCATAACCATCCCCATCACCCTCTGAAATTAGCAGTTACATTAACAAGGTTTTGAATTATTGGCTGGAATGCAGTTTGGGGCTCTACAATGGAAGAGAAGTAAGTTTTATATCATTTTATGAATGGACATTAATCAATGCTAAATCACAATGAGAGTCTTATGGAATCACATATTACAATCTCCTAAATTGCAGGAGGAACTTGCTGTGATTGATGTCACTACAATGGCATTTGATACAATCAATAGTGAGAGCAGCTCACGTTTAGGTTTTACCACATTAGGTGCTTTTCTGAGCCCACCAAGGATGGGAGGGACCTTTGGAGCCCTAGCCAGGAAACAATAGTATTTGTCACATCATTAATCTGCCCTTATGATTCATCTTTTATCCTTCCTGGCATTTATGTTGTTCCTCTGACATGCACATTGGGGGCCCAACCAGGTCCAGAGCTGAACAACCTGAAGGGGAAGAGAGGCTTAGTGTGAATCCTGGAGAGGTGGCAGGTGTCCCACTCTCCATCCACACGGATCTCTTATTTCTCCAAATAATTCCTCTAAAATAATTACAGGAAGCTTTGCCTGGTTGGAGAGAAGGTCTCATGGAGGCAGGGCTGGAGATGGAGCTCAAGGCAGCTTCCAAGATCTATGGACCCCGGAACATTCCCCTTTGGAGAGTCCAGCGACACCAGTGACAGCAAAGTCCAGCTCTGCCTGCTGCAGAAGTGACTGCACAGCTTTTCCGTGCCCAAGCTATCATGGGGAGCTCTGCCATCACCCCAGATGTGGGTGGGAGGCAATTTCTCTGTGATGGTGTTAAGGCACAAATCAGTGAAGGACCACCCAGAAAGCCCCAGGGTGTGCCAGGAGCTGTGTGCAGACAAAGTGTCTGAGACACTCGGGCCCCACAGTGGCTCCCCAGCCCTGAGGCGCTGGAGGGTTCGATGGGATGGGCTGGACCAGGGAGGAGGCGTCACCTGAGGGATGTAGCAGCAGGAGACCAGGGATGTCCATGTGCCACAGTCCCACACTGTCACAGCCCAGCCGTGCTCACCTGCCCACTCAGCGTTTCTGCAGCCCACTCCCTGCACCCATCCTGCTCCTGGGGGGCTGCTCTGTTGGTGTGGTGTATATTCAGGTGCCCCCATGGGCTCGTGGGGTTCCCACAAGTGTCACAGCATGGGGACAGCGCCAACTTAGCTCATGGGGAAGGTGGGACTGCACAGAATCTGTGGCTACTCAGGAGGGGGGCTGCATTGGGGGTAGGATGACCCAGGAAAGGAGATAACCAAGATCACCCATATTGCTCAACCTGTGTTTTGGGGCAGCTCTTAGGGGTCTTTCCTACACAGGAGGAGGAGTAGAGAAGGTGAAAGAGCACCAGCCCCCCCCAGCTGCCACTGCCACAGGAGGGACACACATCCCCCATCCCCTTGGGCAGTGCTTTGGGGAAGGACCCTGCAGATCACCCCAGACAGGAGAGGGCTGCTTGTTTAATTGATATATATTCATTTCCCTCTAGGTCCCAGCCCAGGCTCCTGCACGGGACGGCAGCAGGGACGGAGGTGTCCCTGCCCCTATGGGGGGCTGCCAGAGGAGTGGGACCGGGGGGAGCTCTAAAAGCGTTTTGCAACCCCCGGAACTGCACTGGGAAACAAAGCAAAACAAAACAAACCCTCAGCCTTCCCAAAACCAGCCCGGTTCGCCCGCAGCGGCGGCGGACGGAGCAGATTTTCAGAGACTCGCCGGTCCCTAGCGCGTAAAATCCGCGCGGTGTTTCCCAGCGATGCATTTTAGCCAGATGTTTAAGACGTATGAGAGAAGAGTAGTTAAAACCCACATTATATAGTTCAGCCTAGTCTAAAATTGCACGCGCTGACCCATATATTTTAAACTGTAAACGGACTCCAGTCACTTAAAATATTGCAACGTCGATAGGACTAATTAATTGGAAATAAGAAACGAAAGAATACAATTAAACGAGGAGAGAATCATTTTCTAATTTAATAGCGGGACATTTATAAAGATCACAAGCTAAAAGGCATCGAATGATCCTATCGACGGAGTGTTAAATCAGCGCAGCTGGAGGCGGGGCACGGCCCCGGCCCCTCTCCCTCTCCGCCCCCGCGCAGAGCCGCGCTCGGCTCCGCGGAAGCCCCGCGCGGTGCCCTCAAATGCGGTGATGTTTTATTAGCCCCCATTTCCTAACAATAATTTATTGCGATAAAACAGACATCCGAGGTCCTCTTAAATTGTCTTTTTATAATGAATAAATTTAAACTGGCTAATTAATATATAAACTAACCCAATTTGTCAGGTTGATTTGTATTTTAGTTAATTGTGAAAGTAATTACCACACGGGCAAATTAACAGCTTTCTGGAAATGACCAAGGCAAGGTTTTTATTTCCTTCCTGGGTGAAGAAAATTCATTTTTCCCAGCTCTTGATGTGATGAATAAAAGTCATAAATCTGGGTGATTGGTGCAGGCAGAGTCTAAATGGCTTCATATTTCATTTTAGGTTTAATAGAAATATTCATGCTCTGTTTTAATGAAATTAAATTGAAGGGGGGTGGACTGAGAGGCTGTCGGTCGGGTTTAAAGGGGCAGCGCACACTGGGTGGGCTTTTTGTTGTTTTCTTGTGGATGAACAAAAATTGTCCAGCCTCCGTTATTCCAGACAAACCGCGACTGATGTGGGAATTGCAGCGGTAGCAGGAACAAATTTTAAATTTTTGTTTGACATTATCTGAAGAGCAAGTCTAAAGCAACCCAGGCTAAACTTTGGGAAACGGCTTGTAGGGAAGAAAAAAAAAGAAAACAAACAAAAAACATGCAGAAAAAGCATCCCGGCCTCCTAAGTCACGGCCAGCTTTTTGTCCAGATGTGGGGTCTGAGATGAAGGCAGGGTTTTGGCAGCCCGGCCCCTCTGTGCAGCTCGGAGATCTTGGAGTGCACGAAATGTTCTTTCCCCGGGAGGGACGGGCAGAGGCGGCCGCGCCCCAGACCTCAGGAGGGGCAAAGCTTTGGTGGAGACCCAGCCGCACCTGGGACCTGCCCGGAGCCCTCCGGGCAACCCCAACTTCTTCACCGGGCGAAAGGAAAAAGTTTGACAACGCTGAGGCATTTTCCAAGTCCCTGAAGGTGTTTGTCCCAGCCCAAGCAGCCGGAGGGGCTCATTTCCCCCCGGCCCAGGAGCGGGAGCCGCCGGCAGCCGGGGCCGCTCCGTAATGGATCTGATCTGTGACTTGTTGATTTCCCCTGAGCAAATAAGGCTTTGATGCAGTCCCGGCGAGAGTGGTTAGCTGATGAATTGACAAAAACTAATCAGCTTTATTGGGAAACAGGTTAAGGGCAGCAGAGTGTCAATAATTCTCCGCCTGACCCTCTCATCCATTAGGAGAGGCAGCTGATTAGACCGAGAAGACCCTGTGCTTTTTGCACTGAAATTGCTTTCATAAACTCACCATTATTAGCAGTCAATGCAAGCGGCTAATTTAGAGGAGACATCCCGAGGATGTCACATTTATCAGGGAGGTTTATGTATCATTATCTCATTTACAGAATGTCGCAGTGTAATATGTGTTTTTGGCAATAACGCTGGCCCCGCGCCTGCGGTTCGCAGCGGCTTTGGGGATACCGGGTGAGTTAATTTGAAAAAATGAGAGACACCCCCATCGCAGGGCTCCGAGCGCTCCGCTGTTCCCACCGGGATTTACCCCAGTGCCCTGCACCGCCCCGGCTTTTCAAAAGGCGAGATAGGCATCTGTTTGCCCACGGCCGGGGCAGCGGGGCTCTGCTGAAAGGGACCACCCGGAGGTGTCGGGGGAGCGCGCTCCTTGCGCTATCTCCGCCGAGATAACCGCGCATTGTTGGCTCCCGGGCAATATACTGGATCAACACAGGTGCGGGAGCCGCGGGGAGTTCAGCAGGCCCGGATGCCCTGCGGCACCTGTGGGGACAAACACACGGAACGGGACGGTGCGGGGGAAGGAAAAAAGGCTTTAAAAATTGCAACGAAAAAAGGAAAAGGAAAGGAAAGGGAAAAGGAATTTTTGAAATGGTACTCGTTTAAAAAAAATTAAAAATTAAAAAGAAGTCTGAAAATCGAAATCCTTCTCCAAGCACTAAATATCTATCAGCCAAAAGATGCGACACCCGGGGCGAAGGCGCGGTGTCCAGACGGGGCGGCGGGCCTGAGCCCGCCCCCGGGGCGGTGATGGATCGGGGTCGCATGGTCCCCGGTCCTTGATCCCCACCAGCCGGCCGAGCCTTCTGCCCCATCCCCGCCCGGAGAAGCGGTCACGGCACCGCCCGCCCCCCATCGCTGGCCGCTGCCAGCCGCGCATCCCCTCCGGCGGCGGACACGCGTCCCCACCGGTGTCCCGAGCACAGCCCAGTGCCCGTGGCTCCCCGCTGACGCCGGATAGTTTCCCCTACAGCTCGGTCCCTTGTCCTCAAAATGCCCCGAGAAGCGGCCGCACACTGTACCCAAGGCAATGTCCCTGCGTGCGGGACAATCCGCAGCAGCCGCACGGGCATCGGGAACCGGCCCCGGTTCTGCCCGGTGACAGCCGCGTCCCTGTGTCCAGCAGCTGGACACCACACATTGAAGGGGGGTGGCCCTTATCCCTGCCAGGACCGGGACGCAGAGAAGGAGGCGGGTGCGGGTCCAGCACGCTCCTTCCCCTCCGGAATCTGTCACAAGGACAAGCCCCTGGTCCGGCCACTCGCTGCTCTGGGACTGCCCGTGCGTGGGGCACCAAATGACGGTCAATGGGAAACGTGGGGCCGGCTGGGACTGCCGCGGTCCCGAGTCATTCCCTGAGGCCTCCTCAGCGCCCCGACAAAACCGAAGCAGCTCATTAAAACCATCCCGGGACTCGGTGTCTCTTCACCCTGGGGGGCACTGGGCTCTTGTGCTGCTGCGAGGCTCGGCCCCGGTCCCGCGGCGTGTGCGGGCTGTGCTCGGTGTGTGCTGGGCTTTCCGGGCGGCAGCGGCTGCTCCCGAGCATCTGCCCTCCGGTGCCCGTGTACCGTGTGTGTGGCTGAGCTGTGCCACGCGTGTGCATCGTGCCAGGCCTGTGCTCAGGTGCGTCCGTGTCCTGCTGGAGTTGTGCCCACTTCTCTGTCCTGCTTGTGTCTGTCGTGCGACTGTGCCCGGAGGCTCTAGTGAGATCAAGGAGGGGAAAAAGTGCAGGGGAAAAGGGGAGTACGAGGGCACCGAGCAAAGGGTTCGTTGTCTGTGAGAGTGCACAGCCCGCAGAGGGGCTCCGGGCCTCCCTCCCACGGGGCAGTGACAAGGAGACAGCCGAAGTTGTCAGATATTTTGTTGGTTGTGTTGGACTCCCTTTCTCCTCCCAGTTTTTCCCCTTTTCCTCCCTTCTTTTCACTGCTTTTACTTTCCCCACCCCGGGGGCAGGGGCCGGGAGGGACAGGCCGCCTTGTTGTGGTGGCCCCGGCCGCCCCTGGGGCACAGTCCCACCGCCCTCCCGGGGGGGCTCACGGCGATGGAGCCGCGATTTGGGCATTTCCAGCAGCCGAGACCCTTCTACACGGGGGAGAACTTTCGAAAAGGGGAACGTGTTTGCCTTGGCAGCGCTTCGTGCCGCAGCCTGACCTTTCGCTCACACGGCCGGGGCGGGGGTCCCTGCGGCCCCCCAGTGAGGAGAGACCCCCCTCGGCCCTCTCTTTCCCTTTTCTGTCCGAGGCTGTTTGCCTTAGATAAGCAGGTGTAATAAGGCTGTTGACAGACCCGGCATTTGGTGGCAGGGTGACTCCCTGACCCGCAGGTGTTTATTCTTTCCGACTCGTTAAAAAGCGGCCGGCGGCGCGTTTACGGCAAATATTTGCCGGGTGCGGGAACGGTGGAAAACTCTCATTGGACACCCGGCGGACCCAGCGCGGCCGGTGAGAGAGCTGGGAGAGCTTTTCCGCGGGGAGCGGCCGGCCCCCCGTGGGTGCCTCGGGTCGTTCCCCATGGATGTCCCAGGCTGTTCCCCGTGGGTGTCCCGGGCTGTCCCCCGTGGATGTCCCCCGCGGGTGTCCCGGGCCGCCCCCCGGTGCCGCCCGCCGCGCGGAGGGGGCGGGCTCTCGGCGGTGACGGGTGGGCGGCGCAGCCAATGGCGAGCGGAGCCGCAGCGGCGCGGGGCCAATGGGAGCCGCCTGCGGCCCTTGAAGGGGCGCGCCGCGGAGCGCGGCCGCACTGCCGCCCGCCGCCGCCGGGAGACGCGGCCGGCCCGGGGCAGCCGCACGGTCCCCAGCCGCCTCCCGCCGGCGCTCCCATGGAAAAATCCAAAAATTTCCGCATCGACGCGCTGCTGGCTGTCGACCCCCCCAAGGCGGCGGCGGGGCAGAGCGCGCCGCTGGCGCTGGTCACCTCGCTGGGCGGCAGCGGTAGTAGCAGCAGCGGGAGTGGCAGCCCTCCGTCCTCGTCCTCCTCTTCCTCGTCCTCTTCATCCTCCTCCGAGCACCCCTCCGGCGGCCCCGCCGACTGCCTGCGCACCGACAGCCCCTCTCCGCCGCGCCTCCTGGCCGCCCATTGCGCTCTGGTCCCCAAGCCCGGCTTCCTGCCCGGGGCGGGCTCGGGCTCCCACCCGCACCACCACGCCTCGGCGGCCGGCATGGCCCTGGGACTGCACCCCGCGGCGCCCGGCGGGCCGGGCATGCCGGCGCAGGCGGCTCTCTACGGGCACCCGGTGTACGGGTACTCGGCGCTGGGCGGGCAGCACCCCGCGCTCTCCTACCCCTACTCGCAGGTGCAGGGAGCGCACCCCTCCCACCCCGCCGCCGACCCCATCAAGCTCAGCGCCGGCACCTTCCAGCTGGACCAGTGGCTGCGGGCCTCCACCGCGGGCATGATCCTGCCCAAGATGCCCGACTTCAACTGTGAGTATTTTGCCTCCCTCCTCACCGCAGCCGCGTCCCCTCCATCCCCTGTCCCGGCCTCCTTCCGAGAGGGTAGAAGCCCCCTCCTGTCCTCGCCTAAACAAGCTGCAGATTTAAACTGGAATAGGCGCTTTTAATTTTCGAAAAATTTATGTTAAAAGAAAGAAGTAGCGCTCCGCAATGGGAAGCGGGGATGTGCGGTCACATCGCCGTTCCCTGCCCTTCAGGAGCCCCGGACAGCCTGGCCTCTCACGGCAGGTTAAATGTAAGGTGACAAATTGCTCCCTGCCTTTGCAAATCGCTTTTTCGCCGTGCCCTGAGGGTGAAAGCCGCCGGAGAGGGGAGGTGGGGGATTGATGAGGACAGGGACAGGAGTTCTTATGGTATCCCCAAAATCCCAGTCTCAATATAACCCCCTAAAAACGAGGTGGCAGATCATATCACTCATCGTTCTTAATTTTATTTCCTCTTCATCGGAAATGGGCGTATAATAACACTTGTGTCAGGCCTCCTAGGCAAATGTAGGGAGGATCTGGCACCGGCCAAAATGTTGAGGTTCTGCATTCCCTGGACACAACGAACAGGAATGGAGTGCAGTGGGAAGGGTTTAGGTTTGGGCCCAGGAAAGGCTGGGAGTGCTGGATGGAACCAGACAGCCGCGGAGTCCCAGCAAAGCGCGCTGCCGAGCTCCAGGCCTCGCGGCCATGGGGAACTTGTGTGCATCTGGTTTCAGCAAAGATTTTCGGAGGTGTGAGCTCTCGGTGGGAATGGCCGATTTAACAATACCGGAGGTGTAGTTTTACGAAAATCATGCCAGGAAAAGAATTGCGATTTTTTTTCCCCCCTTCTCCTACTCCGCACACACATTCGCAGACAAAAAAGTCCATTGTTTTCTCTCGAATTGGGGTTGTTTAGACTGGAACATTCAAGAAGAAAAAATAATTAGGAGAGCTGTTAGAGCCCTGACTCTCAAACAAGAAGCAGAGGAGAATAAATAACCGAGCAAAACGAGTCTCGGAAAATCGCACGGCGGTGAGAAAAATCTCCCGGGCGCTGCGGCCGGGAGCGGACACTGTCCTTTTCTTTCGGCCGCTTTAGCGAGCTCTCTCCAACCGCGACCAGGGAGCAGGAACCGCCTTTTCCCAGATTTTTATTTTTCTAAACAAAATGAGCCACAGTATCTAAATACTTTAAGAAACGGGCAATAGCGGTGTCAGGGCCTTCGAAGAGGCTCAGCTTTCTCGTGGCTGAATTTATTTTTTTGCTGTTACTTGGTGTTCTGTTTCTCCTCTCTAATATATCCGTAGTTTTAATAATTTTTGAATGCGGAAAACACGATTTTTAATTTCTTTTTTTTTTTACACCTTTCGTTTCCAAGACGGTTTTCTAGTCTTCGCTGTTGATTTATGCTCCGAGGGTCAGCCGGTGCCCCGGCGCTCACCTCGGTCCCGGTCCCGGTTCCTGCCCGCCGGAGGCGTGCCCGCCTGCAATCCCGCTAATTAAAAGGATACGGGCGGGCAGGGAATGAGGCAGGTTTAACTAAAATATTAAATGGAGCAAATTGCCGCTCCCTGGAGAGCCCTGTGCCCCTTCGCTGCGATCCCTGGCTTCGGTTTATTGTCTCGCGTTTGTTAGGCTCTTGGGAAATCAAGAGACATATTTTCCTTTATTTAAAAGATTTAATTTAATTCCTTTTTTTTTGGTCCCTGTGGGCGATCCCCTGACTCTGCGGAAGCCGAGAAACCCCGGAGTCGGAGGGGCTGGGGGAGATCCCCGCCTCGGTCCGTGCTCCGGTGCATAATGGTGCCTTGCATCAGAGCGAGAGCCTTTCCTGCCTCCGCTTCCCTCCCGGGGGATGCGCAGCCCGGCGGCTCCGCGCTCACCTCCGCGCTCCCCCTTCTCCTTCCCCAGCCCAGGCGCAGTCCAACCTCCTGGGCAAGTGCCGCCGACCCCGCACGGCCTTCACCAGCCAGCAGCTGCTGGAGCTGGAGCACCAGTTCAAGCTCAACAAGTACCTCTCCCGGCCCAAGCGCTTCGAGGTGGCCACGTCGCTCATGCTGACCGAGACGCAGGTGAGTGTCCCCGGCCCCACGGGGGCTGGGCGGGCCTGGCCGCCCCGGCGGGCGGTGGATGAGGGGATGTGTTCGTGTCCCGTGTCCCCCAGGTGAAGATCTGGTTCCAGAACCGGCGCATGAAGTGGAAGCGCAGCAAGAAGGCGAAGGAGCAGGCGGCACAGGAGGCCGAGAAGCAGAAAGGGAGCGGCGGCGAGGACAAGGGGGATGAGGACCTGCTGCTGCCCGCCCCCGAGAAGAGCGCTGGGAGGAGGATGCGGGAGCTGCCCGACAGCGAACCCGAGGACGAGGAAGAGGAGGAGGAGGAAGAAGAGGCGGCGGCGGCCGGGAGATGCTGCCCGTACCATTCCTCCGACTGTTCCGAGGCGGACGAGGAGGACACGCAGCCCCGGGGCCGGCACGGAGCCCCGGCGCAGCCCCAGTGAACTCCCCCGCACGCCCAGGTCCCTCCGCTCCTGGTTGGCACCGGTCCCGCTCCCCCTTGTTCTGATTCTCCCTGCTTGGAGAGGGATGGAGAAGAGGATCCTCCGCATGCCGGCCGGGGAAGAGGATTTATCGTGAATACAGTGTTATTATTGACTGAAAACCAGACAAAACTTGAGCTCCCCCACCTCCCATCCCTGCCCCCTGGAAGCGCGTTCCTGTTGCTGAGTATTGGAAATGTTTTGTTCTTACTATATATCGGGAAATCTGTTTATGTCATGAACGTTAAAACTGCTGGAAATCTCAATACGGTCTTTATTTTTGTATATTGTATTTATAAAAAAAAAAATTACCTCTACTTATGCATGCTAAATTATTCCCCAGGTCCTCCCACCCGTGCGATGGGGGGGGAAATAAATGGCGTTTTTTACTGGAGGTGTACGAGCGCTGTGTGAGGGGAGGATGCTCACCAGGGCAGCCCGGTGCTTTGGGAGGGAGCGAGGGCGAACCGCTGCCTAATCTGAATTTAGCCTGAATTTATTGAGAGGATATTCCCGGGAGGAGCGCCTCAATCCAGGCTGAAGCCGCCCCCGGCACCAGAGCCGGGTGATGTTTTTGGGAGCTCGGGGGCTGGCGAGGACCGTCCCTTACTGAGGGAATGGGGCCTGGGAAAGGAAGGAGCAGGGGCTCGACTTCCAAAGGAGCGAGGAGCTCCCGTGCCCTCCCCGGGACTGAGGACGGGGCAGCGCGGGGTTTTCGATAACTGCACCATTTATCTCGCCAATAAATTTGCAGATCAATTAATCCCTGTCACCGCAGCTCTTCCCCGAATCAATTATAGAGAATTTAAATATAATCACTGGCTCATCCTCACCAGCTCGGGGCCACGTCTGACAATTCATCCCTGGGAATGAGTTACGGGGCGGCTCCGCTCCCGTATCCACCGCTCTCCATCCTACCCCCGGAGGGTGAGAAAGAGGAGCTCTGAAACACAGAGCTTTCCCACTACCGTGCACTATAGAAATACAATAATAATAATTTTACTAAAGGTATTTTCTACGAAGTCGTGTTAACCTGTCCGGTGAGGCCACAGCGCGGTCCCTCTGAACAGCTTCTGTAAAAATCGGCGCTGTGAAACACAGGCTGGCGGATGGATGAGATTATGGGATGAGAAGGAAAAGTGTCACCCCTCACGGGGAGCTGCAGGTGGAGGTGGCATCCAGACACAACGCGGGTAATGCCAGCTCGCCGGCCCCACACACCCAGTGCCCCGGGCGACACGCCAAAAATCACCATATATCATAAATCTGAACTGATCCCATATGTTAAAAGACTTGGTCGGGATAATCTCGATTTGGGTTTGACCCATACCTTACCCCCTTGCACGGAAACGATCGCGTGAGAGGCTCTGATTTAAATTTAGAAACGATTTTCTTTTGGCCACAGGCTGTGGAGACTTCAAGACTATAGCAGAATAAAGGCATTGGTGTTTCTGGTTTTTCACGCTTCTGGCTGAGGCTGCATCTTCATGGGTGAGCGGCCGGGCAGGAGCGTGAACGAGCCACGTGTTGTCAAGGTGGCTCCTCCGCCCTAATCCCGGCTTTTGAATTGAGTTACTGTCAGCAGGATACACCTCTTGCTTGTACCTCAAAACATCTGATCCGTATCAGTCCGGACAACACCTTATTATCTCAAAAATTTAAAAAATCAATAAATTAAATATAATGCATAGTGTATGCAATAACACCAATAAAAACAACGATAATAATAATAATAACAATAATAGTAGTAATAATAATAATAAATAATAATAGTAATAATAATAAATGATAGTAATAATAAATAAAGAAGCTACCTGAGGTTCCCACCCAAACAATAAAGATCCTCCCTCAGTCATAAATTTCCAGTTAAACACCCACTAATTAAGCCGGCCCCCACCGGGACAGAAATATCCTGTATGTCCAAGCGATGTGTGTCTGAACTCGTCTCAGCCCCACGAAAACCAGCCTTGTGGGTACAGGCAGCTATTCACGGAGCCGGTATCAAAGTCCTACCGGTGTATTGTGTCTGTCTCAATAAAATTAATCTCTTTAAAGCCCAGCGTTTCACAAGAATACCTTCAGTGTTCCAGACTAAAAGGGCAAATATGTTTTTCAGATTCTGTTTTTATGGACGGATTAAAGTTTATTTTCCATAATAGGGCACCTAATAAAACTCATAAAGCTCTGTCAGTCTTACAGCTGGTGGCCTCATTTAACACTTTCACTTCGTAAATCATTTTACAACTTACCAGGTGTTTCCAAAACTGGAAGGAGAGGAGGGGGAAAGAGAGCAAGAGGGGGGAAGAGAAATTAAAGTCACTTAAAATATAGATACGGTGCGTTTGCATTGTCGCTTGGAAGGGCTTCAAAGGAGGTGTCGGTCCCAACGGGGGAGAAAAGCCTTTTAATCAGCATTTCCCACGCTCGTTTGAAGTGCGGAGGCTCGTCCCCACGTGCAGGGCAATCAAAGGCTCCGGGTGATTAGCGGAGCCGGTAACGTGTGCGACACGCTCCGCGCTCCGCAGCGCCCGGCGCGGGGAAGCCTCTGCCGGGGGGGCACAGCCGGGAGGTACCCAAGGGGCCCCGTTCTTACCAGGGGATGCTCTCTCTGGCTGAACCCGCAGCGGGGTCCCCCCCACCAGCTCCGGGGTGTCCCGTGTCCAGCTTCACCCCCTGCACCCTTCTCCCTGCCCCAGGAACCTCATGCTCCCAACCTACCTCCCCCCACACCAGCCTTCCAGCTCCGGGGTGCCCCCCACACCCAGCCCCAGATGCCCCCAACACCCATCTCCGGGGTGCCCCCACACCCATCTCTTGGTGCCCCCACACCCAGCCCCGAGTGCCCCCACACCCATCTCCGGGTGCCCCACTGGTGTTGGTGGGGTCGCGTTGCCTCAAGACCTAGCACAGGCAACACTTTAATCTAAACCCCTGCTTGTAATTTCATTATTCTGTCGGTTCCCTCCCCAGATGCAATGGGTAACAAACCTCTTAAAATTTTCATTGCTGTACTTGAGAAGTGGTAAGTATGAACACGGACTTTTGGTAGACATTTTACTTTAAAAAGCAACACGGTTTAGGCATGGATGTCATTAACTGGCAATTTCACAAGCATTAAGTGCTAAAACAAAAGAACCAAAACAGGATCCATATGTTCGAGGTAAACCTGCTAAAAGTCTTTCAAATGGGAAACCATAAATATATAATCTCCCTCAAACTCTCCGTGAAACTGCTGCCAATGAAACACTCCACTAGCAGAAAGACTATTGATTATTTCGGAAGTCCAAAGTGTTACGTCCATCCAAAATTAAGAGATTGATGTTCTACTTTTCCGTGATTTCTCTAGCTCTCAGTAAGAGCTCGTTCCATGTTTTTTCCTGCTCCTCTCACACTGGGAGGGCTGATCTGTGCCTGGTGCTCCAGGACAGCAAATCTTAGCCTAGATGCCCTTTCCCAAATTCCCCCTTGAGCACTGTGGGTGCCGAGATAATCACACCGTGCTTCAGCTGTGAAAGCAGGAACATAATTTGTTCATTGTATATTTGTTTATTGTGTATTTGTATTTGTATATTCGTTATTTGTATTTTTTTAATATTTGTTTATTTCTGAGTCATGCATCTTTGCTGTCACATACAGGGGGATTCTTGGTCAGCTGTCTGAATCCCAGGAACAGCACACAGGACAAACAGTGGAAGGGATGAAGCTTCCAAGCTCCTTACTCTCTCTTGGGTGTTGTCTAGTGACAAAAATTTACAATTTTCTGGCCCCTAAAAATGGTCAGGCTTGGTCTGGCCAGAGTGAAATACCAGCTGCTCATTACTCTGAGAATTACTCAGCAACTGTGACAAAGATTTTAAATTTTTTGCCAGTACTCATGCAATCAGAATCACACCAACAGTGGGTTGAGGTTGTCCCACATTAAGAAGAGGTGGTTTTGTGTTTTCTGGGACTTTTTGCTTGATTTTTCTTGCATTGAGGGCTGTGTAATGTTCTCTTCCAAACAGTTCTCTACTAGGACAGTGGGTCCAGGAGACACTGTCTTCTCCCTACTCTGAGGACAGAAGAACTTTAATTTAACTAAGTCCTAGGTGGAAATGGAAGTGCCTGCATGGAAATAGGATCACCTCCAACATGACGGAAATCAGAGTGGTTTTTCTCTGATCACAAGCTACTATTTGTTTTTCCACTTCCATTTGGAAAAAAAAACCCACATTTTGCTGGGTTAGTCTAACTGGGACTGGTATCTAAAATGAATAAAGAACAATGCTGTTTTCCTCTAGTAAAATTCAGCAGAGCCAGTGGCTTGTAATGAATTTTGTAGCTGCAAGGCTTAGCTCCATTTTACTACCAGCAGGATATTTGCAAGCAGATCACAATTTCCTCTAATTAATCCACTATTTTAAATTATTATACATAGGATTTCTGTTAATGTTCTTGGCCAATGGTACCTTCTGGCAGGTGGGACTCATGTCTGAAGAGGGAGTATGGATACACAATGCAGAAGTTCCTGATTCAGCTGCCTCTTCCCGCACAGAGGAGATGGGAACAGAGAATTCCTGTCCCCATCCAGCCCTGCCTGGCTGTGGGTACCATTTCCATAAATAATAATAATAAAAAAAAGAGCAGCCAGCATGGATTTTGATGTAAGCCTGGGAGAGGGGAGTGATCTCAATTTAGAACACCTCAAGGGATGGGGCAGATTGTCCATTGCTTGGTATCCCTGGATGGCCTTTCTGGAAAGGACGTGGAAGCCAAGCAGGAGCTGCTGAGCCGCCTCTGGTGCCGATTTCTGCAGTGTAATTGTGGCTGGCAGTGTGCTGGGGTTTGCCTAGACCATCTAATGATTCTTTCTGGACTTCAAAATGATAAATCTATAAGGCATGTATTGCTGTAGCAGCTAGGTGCAATTTTAGAAATGTTAATGAGTAATTACATAAAGGTTGTCCACAGTCATCGATGTTAATCACTGTTCTTTTGCCAGGGATAATTAAGATGACACTTCAGCAGCATCAGCCAGTGGTTCCTGCTGCCTGTGCTGTCTCCTTCTCCCCTCCCAGCTCCTGCTGCAGCTCTCACCCTCCTTCAGGGATCTCTTCACTCCATTCCTCCCATGCTCTTGGCCCCCCTTCCCTTTCCAAAGGGCAGTTCAGCACAGCCTCAGGATTTTTAAGCTGTTTAATTCATTTCACGTGGTATTGTGGGGTGAGCTGGGAGTGCTGGGAGGAGCAGATTTGGGTGATGTGAGGCAGTGATCTGCTGCCCCTATGCTCCTGCCAGAGCGTCAGGGCACTCAGCTCTGTTCTGCAGGTAACTGGCTTAGACAATGTGTGCAAGCTACTTCACCTTTCCTGAGCCTCCACCTCATGAAACTGCTGCTTTGCACACCTTGTTTTGCCTTTTTGTGTGTCTTGGGAACCTCAATCAATGGCTGTGGAGGAGATGGAATAACAGCTAAGTGTGTGGTTTGCTGTAGTAAAACCTGTGAATTTTATCCACATTTTCGCTCTTCAGCCTGTGATCAGATTCTGCTCACAGGTGATGGAAAGCCCATGGTGGAGGTTTCAGCAGAGGTGAGATGCCCTGTCTGTGCCACTCCTGCAGTAACCCAAAGCCTCATGAGTTCCTCTGGCTTTGGGGTGGGAGGAAGAAATCTCTTTCATCAGCTACAGATGGCAAGATACCTGAACCCTTCACTCCTTTATTCCTTCACATCTTCATCTCTAGGGCTGACAATTGCATCTACAGGTTAGATTTGAGGGTCGATTTTTGTAGCAGATGAAAATGGGATAATGTTGAAAAGTCATAAATGTGCTCTTCTGCAAAACCTGTTACTCCTGTGCCTCCGACAGCTCCACATCAGCCTTGGGCAGCCCCGGCTCCTCCCTGGAGGGGGCCACAGTGGGGAAAGTGTTACTCAGCTTCTGTGAGGGTATCAAAAACCTGGCCAGGAACAAAGGTTTGCTTCTCCAGTTCTTAGCAATCTGAAGGTTCCTTCAACTCACAAACCTGGTGTGAGGCTTCCCAAGGGCTGGGCAGCCCAGAAGTATGGATGGGTCTAGGGTCTGTCACAC
The DNA here is from genome assembly GCF_009819885.2 of Catharus ustulatus. Taxonomy (NCBI): domain Eukaryota; kingdom Metazoa; phylum Chordata; class Aves; order Passeriformes; family Turdidae; genus Catharus; species Catharus ustulatus. Next base: position 8,439,626 of record NC_046221.1, on the reverse strand, counting down.
AGATTTCAGAACAGAGATCAGAGATTTGAACTGATTCAAAATCCACAGCAGCTTTTGAGCTGATCTATTGCCTCCTGCTCAAGCTCTGAAGTGCTGGTGAAGAGCTCACTAGAGCCTCCCTCTACAGCTTTTATCATCACAGGAGCAATTCAGAATTCTCAGGTGCTGTCCCTGCCTTTCTGCACTGCTTCCTCATCCCTGACGCACAGAACCTGGCATACAAGAGATCCCTGGCATAATAAATATCCCCAAAGGAACAACACACAGTTTCACACCATTTAGGGAAATTTGGAAAGTAAATACCTTTAGCCAATATTTTAAGGGTGATTTGAACTACAGAGTAAGGAAAAGAAATTCCATTCAGAACTGGCTGAAGAGGAAAGATAATTTTTTGAAGATGCAAGCCTAGGAAATGCAATTAAGGTGACCTAATTTTGCTCAAGGTGACACCAAGCATATCTTGGGTCATTGTCTCTATATTAGAAAAATATATTGTTCTGTCCCCTGGCTGTAATCAGTGGCTGCTCCCCAATGAACTTCAGTGCCTCCAACAATATTCCCTGCTATTCCACACCAAAGCCACGAGGGCCTGTGCACCCAGGAGAGATTTGAAGGTACTCTTATCATCTGAACTGTGAAAGGTCCATAATGGAATTTTTAATGAAAAATGTGTAACACTTGGAAATCTTTCACTTATGAAAATGAAACAACCATTTTGCTGTAACTGACAAAAGACTATTAAGGTACAATTCAAAATTGTCTCTGTTTTAATTTTGTTCTGTACCTCTCAGTCATTTTTAATTCACTTTGAAATGAATTCCACTCAATTCACACAAGGTGAACTGTTTTTGGTGTGTTAACAGTTTTGTCCTAGGACACAAGTTTTAAGGAATTCTTGGTGCCAGCTGGCTCGAAGCTTATCCTTGATAGATGCTCATTCATTTCCTTAAAGTGTTATTAGGGAAACCACGTGGCATCCAGTTTGGAATTATGCATGCATCTAAATTAGGGGAAGGCTACTGTAATTAGCTTTAAGGCAAGGCCGCAGGTCAATCAGAATTTGGGGATAACACAGCTCCTTCATACAGGCAGCTGTGATGTCCATGCCTGCAAGCCTCATGCTAAACTGTGCTTTACTGGAGGGTGAAGGAAAGTTCCTCTAGGAGATGAAATCACAAAAAGTGTAATGTAGTAAAAAGTCATATCTCTACCTACAATCCCTGAAATCAGTCCAATCCAAAAAGTCTTGGGTAAAACGTGTACTCAGCCTTTTAAAAGTGACCCTACAGATCAAATTGTCTCCTGAAAACAAAATTGCTTTATCAATTCCTGGACGAAAAAAATCACACATTGACTCACACACAGGGGATGTAGCTGGGCACTAAGCTGCAATTATGATCAGTGCAACAAAAATTGGAGTATTAGAGCTGCCACTCACTTATTTATTAAGCTGAAATCACTGTCGTGCACTGGCTGCTGCCGGGCTGTAACTTCTCATGTGCAAAGTTCAACTGCAGAACAATGGGAATGAAACGATCCCAGATGTGCTCTGAGCACAGTATTGGGTTGCACACCTTTGCTAGCACCAGGCAGGGCAGCCCCGCTGCGGCTGCGCCTTCGGAGCACCACTGACATCAGCCCCTCATCCCCGGCGTGCAGGACAATGGAAAAATGTCAAGTGAAAAACAGCCCTGCAGACACTTGGCTCGTTCAGGTGTGGTGTTAAAACCCTGCCAAAAGGACTTGTGTATGATTTATCAGCCCAACACTCCGGCCAAAGCTAAAAACCAGACTGCACTGCCCTGTTAATTTTGATACAGAAAACAGAGAAAGTTTTAAACACTGCTGTCCAGCTTAGAAGAAAACAAAAATTGAAGCTGCCATAATAGCTACGAGTGGATCGTGCTGTTTAAAGGGGGAATTGAATTTTTCTGCTACACAGCTAAAAAATCAAACATCCGGCTCTTTGTTAAATGCATCTAAAGCAAATCACACTGTGTTTTCCACTGGTCTGCCGGGAGTAAGGATTAGTGGTGCAACCATAGCTGCTTGGCTTTCCAGCACATTGTATTTTTACCAGTCCAAACCCCCTTTTCTTCTCATTAAGTAGCTACTCTCCCAAACCTGCTGTGTGGAAGAATTTGGGACATTTTAAGTGGCATCTCCATTGTTGGAAAAGATCAGGGACCATTTCTCACAGGGGTTTGACGTGGGCTGCCAGACTAATATTCAACAGGAAGAAATCTCAATGGGCTGTATTTTGTGTATGTTATTGAACAGTTATTCTGTGGCAGACAAAGCAAAATGTGTCCCAGCCAGGTGTAACTTCCCCTGCAGCCTCTGCTGGCAGGCAGTGCTTAGTGTGCAGTCCTGCAGGAAGGCAACTGCCAGCATTTGGTCTTGCTGCTCTTACAGAGACCTTAGAGCCCTGCTAGAAGGAGAGACTCTGGTAGGGCCAGCTTTGCTGGGACAAGTTTTTTTTCCAGGGTTAGAAGTATGATACATGCAAAAAATTACAGTAATTTCACGATTATAAGCCTCACCATTTTGACTAAAATTTTGGTCTGAACCTGGAAGTGCGGCTTATAATCAGGTGCAGCTTATATATGGACAAAGAATGAAAAGTTGCTGTTTTAGTTTGGAGGACAGGTGTCTGCTGAGAAAGGCAGGAGCTTCTCTTTGAAATGGAGAATGTAAACACCTTCCCTCCAAATGATTATAATTTTGAAATCAAGGGGCTCTCAGGCAAAGATATGGGAATTAGGAATAACAGTTCTTTACTAGGGAAATTAAAATAGAAATACAGTACTACAAAGAAACAAACTCCAAACCCTGACAAAGTCAGAGTACAACCTGACACCCGTCAGGCAGGGTGTTGGTAGCAGTCCCATTCCATGGTGGCTGCATCCTCCTGCAGTGACAGATGTGGCTCAGTTGGAGCAGTGCTCCTGTACAAGGTGCAGTTTCCCTCCGGAGCTCCAGTGGTGATGTGGAGAAATCCGGTTTTCCTCTGGAGTCCAGTGGAGAAAGGGGCTCCCTTAGTGTCCCAAAACCTCTGTTTTTATCTTGGTAAGAAATGTTGGGCTCTTCCCCCTGGCTGGAACAGCTTCCAATGGTATGCAGTAATTTTATCAGTCACACAGTGGGACTCAATGGCCATGAGCAGAAAATGACTGGCTGGAGGAAGGATGGGTTGTGAAAAGATAAAGAACACTGCCCCAGCTGGTTTCAATGGATGGCCCATTAGCAGAATATCTCCCTTGGAGATAAGGATCACTGCCCCACCCTCAGCAGATGGTGATAGAACAGATACCTTTTATCACACTCTGTATTGTAACCCAAGACCGTTGCCCACGCCCGGATGTGCAGCTTATAATCATGAAATTACTGTATATATTGTGTACAATATATGTTTAAACACAAAAGCATATATGTAGAATACCTGTAAGATACATTATGCATATATATTTTAATATAAATACACATATAAATAAGTACAAAATCATCTCTACTTTCCTTTTCACAGGTTTATATCCTTGGAATGCAACAACCACTGAAGCAACAGCTTGCAGATGCTTATGTACATCAACAGCAGAGGCTGCCAGGCCTTCCACCTCAAGCTGTGGCAGTCTGGCCAGTGGGATCATGGAAAACTTGTTAAATATGACAAGATCCAGGACTCAGGAATTCACATTTATCTTGGAATTGTCACATATCTGTTGGACAGGTATTCCCTCACTGAATCACAGTGAGAGGATGGGACTGGTGCAGAATCACCCACAAAACTCATCGACATGACTACAGCACTGTGGGCTGGCAGTGTATTGCTGTTGCTTTCCTTAAAAGTGTGGGTTTTTTTGGGTTTTTTTTGTTTTTTTTTTAATCATGTTTATACATAAATCTGCTGAATGTAAAATCCCAGGCAGGTAAAATCTGTTTTCTTCACAAACAAAATGGCTCTGATAACACTAATTTTGAACAAAACATATGAGCTCTTTGGAAGAAATAATAATTAATGCAAGTCTCAGTGTAGGGAAAAAAAGAAGCAATTGTAATTCTTGACTGTAAGGTTAAAACCATCTCCTCTAATTGCACAGCAACACCTGCATTGCACCACCTCAGGCAGCTGCAGCAAGTGAAGGCTCACACCCATAAAACACTTGGCAATGCTGCCACAGCAGCAAAGCTGGTCAGCTCCCTTCCCCAGGCAAAGCCCTCACACCAGGCAGGGACTGGCAGCCTGGCACCTTTGGGCTAAGGAAGTTAATTCAAAATTTATCTCCAGCAGCCCAGTTGCCTCAATATCCCTGCTAGAGCAATGTGCTTCCATTTGGGTGTTGTTTAACCACCACCATGTTGGCAAGCTGGATCTATCTAAACTCCTGCAAAAAAGGCAAGCAATTAAGTGGCTGCTATAGTGTAGGGGGAACAATTTTTACTCACAGAGTCCCATGTGTTCCACAGCAGCTGTTTCTAGGGGCTGGCACAGATTTTCTCCTGAGTCCATACTCCAAACCTTAAGTACAAGGTTTAGAACTGTTGGTTGTAAGGGGAGATGTTTACACACACCCCCTAAGGGTGTGACTTTCGTAAACACCAAAATAGCATCAATTCAGCTGCTGCCCACACTTTGTTAATTGGTATGAATTCTAGGAAATATCATTAATTTTATTGCAATTAATTCTTCAGTTTTGTTCACCTAAAAAATGCCAGTGGTATGAAACAAGCTTTAAAAAAAGCATTTTGCTTTGTTCTCTTGCTAATAATCTCTTCTGTTGTTACTTTGCTAGTGTAACCCAGGATTTTGAAAGTGGGTCTCTCAGCTCTCAGGACACCTGTTTCCCTGAAGCTTGCTCTATCCTCTCAGAGGAAAGGTGAGAAAAAACAGTCCTCTGGCTGCTGCGGGAAGCACTTCTCCACCTGGAAACCGTACACCTGAGCAAGCAGAATATACTACATTTAACAATTTGATTAAAAAATAAATTTTCCCAACAGGGACAGTTCAGTTGGTATCAAAGCCAATTGGGAGGCACCATTAAGTAAACAGCCCATTGGACACTGGCTACAGAAACAGGGCTGACAACTCTAACACAGGTAGATCACAGATGCACATTCCAGACAAGAAAGCACTTCCCATCTCCACCCAATTTAAGATCATTCCCTTCCTGGCAGACCAGCCACAGTAAAGCCAACACAAACACCAAAGTATTTAGAAAAATGGCAGTTTAATGTGTAGTGGTGAGGTGACACAAGAAACAAACAATTAATAGAGTGTTACAGAAAGAAATGTGTCTCCTTTTTTTAAGTATCCAAATGAAAAATGTGAGCAAACCTTCTTAATACCTTCTCAAGGGAGGTATTCTCTTCTTTAGACTCATATTGATGATACTATTTACGTCTAGAAAAATCTGATTAACACAAGTGATTTGGCAACTCCAATTCTCAAGCTGTGAAAAACAGGCTAAAAAAAGTTATAAAACTATGCTGTGATATCTAAACCCAATATAATTGGGCAAAGACAGATCTTCAAGTTGCTTTGCTACAGCTTTGAATCCAACTGAAGATCTTTTTCTGACCCACAGTCAGGGAAATCAATTCACAGAATTAGCAAATAACTTCCAACACTTTTTAAGAAAAAAGTTGATTTCTTCCCCACCGACTCACCAGTGCTTGTGCCATCTAGTGGCCCCTTTCTTCAGGTGAGTACCATGGCTCCTTATTAAAAGCCTTCAGCTAAGGCTGCTTCCTTTATTACTTTAAATGAAAGGCTAGAATGCAATGCAAAACACCACTGCTGACAAAGTATCACAGAAGAGAAATTCACCCTCTTCTCCAGATACCAATGGTCAACATGAAGCACTTGTACCAAAAAGGGACATGACAAAACTGTATTTTCCCTTTCTCCAAAAATCTTGTATCCCCTTCAATTAAACCTCTAACTAGCACATAGAGCAATGTAACTGTTTACATTAAAAATTGATCCTTTAGAGTAAATCAGCACTCCTCATTCTCAATCATTTAGGTCTGAAAGACCCCAGCTCAGTTTTTTTGTATGTTTTATACAAAAAACCATAACTATAGCTTCAATTTGGGTTCTTTTGCCTCTAAAGCCTTGGTTGCTAGCTCCACTCTCTCTTTTAACAAGCTAGTTTCTTCAGCACTCTTCTGGGCTTGTGCATGTTTCAGTAAGAAATGCGTAAGGAAAAGTTTCAAGCCTTCCCGCAGCATTCCCAGTTTGGGGTTGTCAGATATCCTGTAAAGATACATATAAAAAATATTATTTAGTCTTCCCTCATTTCAGAAGTTTCTTATTTTTCTCATCTTCTTCAAACAGACCAGTAGAAAAAAATCCAAGCCATAAAAGAAGTTTTATTGAAGAAGCTTTCAAATTACCAAGTCTGCCTTGGTTTGGCAAACAGCCCAAACACTCGACATACAACTGGCCTCAACAATAAAATGGAATATTGCAGCCTCAGGCTTGCTTTATGTAAACAATTACATTCCAGCAAAGAACAAAGCAAACACCATGTTCAAGCTTCCTTGTGTTGCTGTATGACAGCTCAAACATCACCACCTAATTTTTTCTAACTTTATGTGACATTGCAAGTCTTATCTACTCAAGTCCTAAGCATCCCTAAGGACGGAAATTTCCCAGCCTTTCCAGGCAATCCTGTCTCATATAAAAAATAAGATTTTTCAGAGAACATTGATTAAAAAACCATTAAAAATTCCCAAATTTTTGCCTCATTTTTGCCTTTATTTTTCCTTCTCAAGATACATCCTAGCAATGACTGCTGGCAGAGGGAATCCCTCTGCACACAAATAATACAGCATAAGGGAAACAGGGAATTACATAGCTCTGTTCATGAAAACCCTATGCCCAAAATGATACATTGAATATCTGGAAGCCTTATTTTGTGTAACACAGTTGCATCTCTATCAGAGCCTGTACCAACACACATAAGACACACTTGGCCCACTCAGCCAGGAAAACTTGCATTTTAAGGGATGAACAGCTGATGTGTGGAAAAGGCACAGTGTAATTCCAAACAAAATAGGCAAACTTCTTATCTTCTTAATTACTGCTCAACAAGAGTTCTCTGGAGATGCCAGTGATCACTTACCTCATAAAAATGTCAGTAATTTCTTCCTCATCTGCTTTGGTTAACAGTGTGCTTAATACCTGTCGTAAGAAACGGACTTTGGGTTTGTCCAGTTCACTGAATTCAATTACCTGGCAGACAGAGAGGGAGAATTACATTAATTAAGTATTTCAAACAGCTGGTCTTCTCTCCTAAATGAAGAACTTTCAGCACACCAATTGGCCTCTGCATACATTGAGCCTTGAGTTTAGCACAGAATAATTACCTGAGAAGGCTGCCTCCAAAAGCCAATCAATAATGAAAGCAAAGAAAATCTTCTAAGGAATAAAAGTCTACTGGTACCAGAATACCAGATGTCCTTTCTCAATTAGATAAATACTTTGTAAGTACTTGGGACAATCCATTTAATTGCTATGGACTCCCCATTCTGAAATCCAAGAAACCTACTCAGCACTTTCTTGTCTAATAAAAAAAACATCAGCTAAAAACCATAGCACAAAATCCACTGGCAAAGCTTGCTAATGAAGGGCCCTCAGTTCCAACTCTGGATACACTAAAGGAAATAATCTCACAACTGCTACAGATAAAGAACTGTAGACTTTCTCTATGCCTGGGTCACCACAGGTTCCCTTCCCTAAATGACAGCATTACCATAATAAATTGGAACAATTTGGTAATTTTCAAACAAGTTTATCTTAGCATAATCAGATAAAATATCAGATAGGTAGCTGCCATAGAACTAGCAAATGCAGGGAAAACACAGAAGGATTTGAAAACACACCAACCTTGAGAACTGAAAGTGGCAGTGATTTTGTCCTTATTAAGTGAGCCAGTAGTGAAACCAAGTTGGAGATGGCAGCAGCTGACAGGTTTTCCAAGTCTCTGATTTTGTCCCAAATACTAAACTGAAATGTCACCTAGGGGTCAAAGGTAAAAAATAATCCTACAAATCAAGTGGCTGTTTAAAAGAGTAACAACATAACAAACCTTTTGACCTTCTATTCTTTATAAGCCCTCCTTTAATTAACAGAAATGCTTGATCAGACTGTTCCAATTATTTTAAAATGCATAAAACAGAAGGAAGAAAATATTCAGCATTTAATTTTCTATTCAGACCTGACCATGGGTATGCCTTACTGAATGCTTAGCCACACCAGCAGAATTTTTCCTTGGGATCAAGATCCTAACAGGCATGCATCCATTCTCAGGTACTCTGTCTTCCCAATCACAATCATGACAAAACCAATGAAGCAACAGATTTGTCTTTACCTGAAATCGTCTTTCATAGCCACAAAACTTGCTAGCCAGAAATGCATAGAAGGGGTTGAATGTCTTCTCCTGTAAGCAGCAGTAAAGGATGACATGAACTATTTCTCTCTCCTGCTGATCTTTTAGTCCAAGCCTAAAATTCAGCAAGAAATTGAGAAGCATTTTGTAAGGAAAAACTTGCTGAGACAAAGTAAGAGCTACAGTCAACATCTGAGAGTAATACTTTAAAACCTCTCCAAACATCACATTAAATTTTACTTGTTATAAAGTACCTCTGAGCTCTTTAAAACTCCTAGTGGACTCCAACCTTTAAGAGTATTGGCTAAACAAGTACCCTGGTATGACACTGGGGAAATGATGCAGCACTATAGATGTTAGTATTCATTCTCTCTCCTGAGTGAAACTGTGGTTTGTGAAGGGGGTGTGGCCGTTCAGCTGATGAAGGGGATCCAGTCTCACTCTCTCCTTTTTGTCACCAGTGATGTTCCCAGCCCTGTCTTCCCTGACACCTCTGTAATCACTGAGCCACTTCAGGGAGCTGTTCTGCATTCAAACTTATTACTTTCATTTGCAGTAAGGAGGAAAGGGACTAGAGAAACTATAGCACCCTGGATTTAAAACAGTTTAAATTATCCTTTAACCACACCTCAACTCAGCCACAGAATTAGCAGCAGATGAATCGACAAGAGCAGTTAAAATATTTCTTTATATGCTCTTCCTCACGAGACTGACACAAAACACACAAATACAAATTCCCATACACTCTGGAACACATGTTCACACTGAAGTTAATTCCTTCACTGACAATTATGTGTGTGTTCCATTATATTCTGCCAGATGTGGGCAGATTTAAGAATTCCTCTCTTTGAGTTTGCTGTCCAAACATCAGAACCAACACACACCAGGCAGCCTGCAGAGAGATTTTCTGCCAAGCCTGTATGTATTCAGATTTGTGTACTAGCTTAAATGGCACAGATGACAGTCAAGTCCAATTTGCAAATTGAGCTGCCAGGTCTTGGCAAGAGCTGCAGCAGCAGCTAATTTCTTTTAATTGAACAGGCCATATTAAGATATTGGAATGACTCCATCACAGTCATAAGTCCAAGCTGTGTTTTGCAGAAGTGGCATTTAATCAAATATTAGTTGACTTTATTACAAAGTCTGTTTTGGTTCGGTAAGCAAATTAAATAATTGCACGCCATCCTGGTAAGACAATACCCTTGAGTTACAAGGCTGAGACAGAAAAGTTCAGATCTGATCCCTCCCAGTTCCAACAGATTTAATATTCCTACAGAATTAATATTCTGACAAACACAAGGAATAGCTTACTTTGAGCTCTTCCCTAATCATATCTTCTTCTGAAGAGCTGCTTGTCAAGGAGTAAGGGAACTGGTCTTAATGTGAAGCAAACCCAAAGCTAATAAATTGTGCAAGAGGGAAGTGGAGGTGCTAGAACACTACCAGGTCATGCAAGCACAGGCAGAGATGGCTTATCAAGGGGACAAGACGTCAAAGGAGTGGCAGTAGTACTGAAATCACAGCAATCCAGCAAGAAAAAACCCAAGAGATGTTCTGCAGGTACTTCTGGTCTGCCTCTGTAAGCAAACAAACCTGCAGCAGCCTTCCACCCAGTCTATTGGGATACACAACTCCAATGCAAACAGGCTCCTTACATCAAAAGATGCTGCAAATCCCAGCTGCAGCCAGGAGTGACAACAGGGGCTACAGTTTTCTTCTGACTGCCAGTCAGTTCTGCCTGCTCCCATTAATCCTCACACCAAGGTTCTGGTCCCTTCTCCTGCCCTTTGATGGTATGTGGATCCCTAGCTATGCACTTCCTTTAATTGCATCATCAACTGAATTTTCTTATGCCCAGACCAGAAATGTATTTACAACCTAGTTTTAGTTCTGGGGTGATTTCTGTACTAGGCTGTACTTACTTCAGAAGTTTTTCAAAGGCATCCATGAAGTCTTCACTCATCATTAAGACACAAAAAATACTTCTCCTGATATCAGTGTTCATTCTCAGCTTACGAGCAAGCTCCATTATTTTTGAACTCACCTGAAAATAAAGTTATATGTTATTTTATTTATGTTTGCCTTAAAAAAGCTATTTCTGTACAGCCTTAGATAACACCATCAACGAAGCTCTCCAGTAAACCATGAATCACCAATCCAAAGGTCCTGAGCTTTTGTCCAGAGGCACGGGCATCATCAGGAGCTTTTTCAACTATGGAAATACATTTTAATCTACTTTAATTGTGCTAATTAATTTTAAGATGTGCTTCTTTAACATGAGTAATTCACCATGATCATCTCATCACATTACTTTTGGAATCAGCTTGGATATATGCCACAGACAGACATCACAACCTGTCAGAATTCCTACTAGCAAATCCTCTGTTGAATCAAGTTTCCTCTTTCACCTTAGCAATTCCACAGGATAAGAAAAACAAGTTATACCATATTTGTAGTAAAAGCTCTTGTGAGGCATACGAGTACAATATTTAAAAAAACCTAAGAGCAGAATTTACAGCCCAAAAGCTTGGTCTTACAAGAGCATATGAAGGTTTTCTTGGTGGGCTCTGAAATGAACTTATTGAACTTATATGAAAAATCTTCAAGAGATCACAAACACTTTGACTTATAATTTAGATTTACCTTTCCTACGTGCAGCTTTTGCTGAGCCTGGCTTTTTGTGTCACTGATCATTGGTGCTCCACTCCAGGATGACCCCACGATCCACCAGCGACCAACCTGGTCAGCACTGAGGAGAGACTCCAGCGACACACGGAGCTGAGTGTCTTTTCCTGAGCCACTGCTGTGAATCTTGAACAACAAAACAAAAGTAAAAACCAACACAAAAGTTTTTATTTGAAATACAAATACTTTAATTACTTAAAATTATTTTTAAACAAAAATTTTACACATATAAGTTAATATCTCCATAAAGGTTTTCCCATGTTTCCTCCCCAGCCTTTGTTTCAATCAGCAACCTGAAAAGAATTTACAAGTATCCCAAGTGCTGTAATTTTAAAAAAGGATAAAGTTGCATAAATCTACATGTAGAAGCTCTTGGGGTTTTTATTTGAAAAAAGAGATACTAATCTAAAAGAAGACTTATTCCAATCACAAAGTTTGATTAGAATTCAGAGGATGCTGACATTGAAGCATCTTACAAATCTGGTCATGATTTTCATTTTGAACACTTGTGACTACATAAAATGACTCAACAAACTGCCTTATGTGTTGTACAGCTCAAGTAACAAAAACTTCTAAGAATTTTCAACAACAGAGTCTAGAAGCATATCAGAAGGACTGCAAAAAATTAAGAAAGGAAATCCTACAGAACTAAGTTACCTAGCTTATTTTTGCCTGGCCTCTTATTCTCATATGCACATCCTGCACTGATGAATTGGTTTCATACTGGGCTGTTCTAGACAAACTGCCCATTCTGTAAAAAAGCCCAACAAAAAACTCCCAAGAAAGCTGACATCCAACACAAACAATTACTCCTGGATTAAGAATAACAAGGTTACACCAGCCAAGGAAGTTCTCACCAGTGCTCTCTGCAATTTGCGGAGTCTTTCGACTGGTTCAGGATCATACCCAGGAATCTTACGCATGTCATTGTTCCTAAGTGCCAGCATAGTCTCCAGCATAAATCGAACCTATTGGGAAAAGAAATATTCCTGTGGATTCTGAGCTGTGGGTTTATTAAATGAAGTAGAAGACAGTGCTTTGAAATTACTATGCTGTGAGAATAAGCAGCTCAGCTGGCGATATACACCAAAATTTAAATACACGTTTAACCCCTATTACATTAATTTGTGTACAAGCTTAATCTGCTAAACACTACGCCTCAGTGACCATTTTCTGAAGTGTAGAAAGTATCATGAAACAGAAAAACTGTCCACTGCATAAGACACAAACCAGTCCTGTCTCACCCATCATGAGCATTTCAGCATCTGTGCTGTAAGAACTACTGCAGAAAGACAGACAACTAAACAGAATGTAGCAGAAAAGGTTTCCAAGTACTTATTACAGGCTGTTGAGAATATAAAATATTTAAAACAAACACATACCCTAGTCTGATCCTGGAATTTCTTCTCTGCTGTGCTTGCTTTCCTCTGGGCTTCAGTGATCAGTTCTTTCAAGGCCAATGCATCATCTTTTCTTAAGGAAAAGCCCACATTTTTCAGTAGAAACAAAATCAGCTCAATCTCTTTTTCAGTGAAAGCGCTAACAAGCTTTTTCAGAATATCAAAGATCAGCAGGCAATGAACCACATGGAAGTTATACAGATGAGCAATCAAGGCAAGCAGATTTTCACATTCTTTCCCTTCAGCATCACTTTTACAGAGTTCATCAAATTTCTTCACCACAGCTTCCAAAAAGTGAGCACCGACCTGGCAACAATTCCATTAAGGGGGAAAAAAAATCCAGCAGTTAACTGTAAGTAGATTTTACAGACATCTGTAAAACTCATTTTTGGGTCACTGCCACTATTAATTTTAAAGAAATATTGTTGCTTCCCTCAACCAATATAGAAGTTCTACATTTACACATACAAATACATAAGCAGACATTTTTCTAGAAGTCTATGTTATTTACACTTCATATTTGACATCCAGTTGCCTTTTAAAGCCTGTGCAAGAAAAACAAATATTGTGAACCTACAGTATCCATACATCAGCATTTATTTATATAATATTCATGGACACATATTAGCATCTTTCCAGCTGTCATGCTGTTACTGCTAGTCATTCATCCAGGAAAAGTTGCATGTCAAAAAGCAAATGCATTCTGAGTTTGGCATTCCAGAACATAATCCTTAACAGGAAGATAAAAAATAATATTGTGAAAAAAATCCCCATGATATCAAGTTTTCACAGGTGCTGAGCATAAGGTGAAGCTGCTTTTGAAGCGGGGATAATTCTTAGACGTTTGTCAGTGGCACAGCTGGCAAAAGAGATTTTGGAATATATTTATTTCTGAAGAGAGAACTAATGCTAAAGGCTTGGATTAGAAAGCCTACAGGCTCTAAAGCACAGGGAGAATGAATGTAATGAATACATTGCTGCTAAATAAGACTCTCACTCATTATTACTGTGCTAAAATCTGCTGACCTTAAGAAAACCAGAAGTCCTAACAGCAGTACTGACTTACATTACAAACCTTGACCCAGCTCAGGAGTTAACTATGCAATGGGGCTGCACAAATTTATAAACAGGAAAACTTCTGCATTGCTCAACCTAATCCTCAGTGCAGCTGTACTATCACATTTTCATGTAATGCATATTGTACATTTATTTTACAGAAACATCGTATTTGCAGTCAGAACTGTCTTTCAAGCAGCAAAGTGGGACAAAATAAAAGTTTAATGCCAAGGCTACATGGAGAAAGCTGCTGTAATTGCATCCATCTGATATTTAATATGGTTTCAGAGCCAGCATTCAGGCCACAGTATGACAAACTGAAAAACTTGCATTAATACATCTTTTGCATTGAGATGTGGGGTGAAGAAAAAAGAGTAATCTAATAGGAACATACTGCTGGAACAACTCTCTTTCCTGACAGACATTTCACTGAAATTTGCTAAAATCTTCCCTTTGACATCAGGAGCTTCAGCATCAGCTTGGGCAAGAGGGATTTTACCTCATTCATCAGGCCTAAAAACACAGAACAAAACCCCTCCAAAACTGCCATGCTTTTTGAAGTTTTTAATATTCCATGTTACAACTATTTAATTCTACTGATGATTTGCATTATTTGCCTAGAAAAGAAGTTTATCCATCATAGTAAAAGGATTCCTGTAGTTGCAACACTTTTCTTATCTGGATATACATAGTTCAAAAGCAATACCCTCATGTATCCATGAGAACAGAAATGGATTTGTGTAACTAAAGGGAAGAGAAGCTGAAGGTTAGAAATTTTTGATTCCTGGGTGCAGAAAGATTTTGAGGAAAAAATGATGGTTTTATAACTGAGCAGTGGTAACTCATGGAGGAAATAAAATCAGATAAAGCAACAGACTTAGACCCTTTCACTTGTGGAAGCCTTGCAAATAAGCCACAAAATACTAATGAAACTCAATGAAAGATGCTTGTTAATGCTATGGTTAAAAATTACAAGGCAATTCAAACAAAACGTCAAGAAAAACACTCTACAATATGTATTTTGATACCAAATTTGTCCCAAGCACAAGAATTACCTCAATTCCTACGTTATGATGAAGGATGCTGACCAGAAGGACATGCTCCATCAGCAGTCTCGTGGGCATGGCCACTGCAGTGACACAGGCATTCATGAGAATGTCTGTCAGTGTGTCATTCATGTCCTTCCTGCTGTTGGCCATGTAGAGCTCTTCCATCTGTCCACTGATGGAGGACAAATTTGGTTCACTCAGCCTATGGAGACACAAGATCCAATGTTCACTCTTTCTTCTCCTTACACAATTCCACAGTTTTGAGTTCACCCAACAAACAACCATTCTTTTTAGAGAAACTTGTTTGACTTAAGAAGAAAAGATGGGAGATTGGTAAGATGACTGGAAGGGACCTTTTGTATTTTCTCTGTGTTTACTAGATTAAAAAAATATAATACATTTTTTAATTCTAGTGCAGTTTTAAAAAAATTACATATAAAAACATGTTAGCAACAGTATTTACAAAGCACTGTCAATCTGCTAACTGTCACACTGAACAGATTTATTACAAAAAGAGTTATAGCAGTTTTAACTGTGGCACATCACAGTCTTTGAAGAAATTAAGCATGAAAATAAATTATACTTTTACATATATGGTGTATCAAATTTCAGATGAACAAACTCTAGTCTATGTTTTATAGGTAACAGATGAAAATTGCCAATAGATTTCTGATTTTAAAAAATACTCTAAAACTGAAATGAATGTTAATTACTTTTTCTAGTCTAGTTTTCTAACCTAAGAAGGGTTTCTCCTCCTTAGCTGTAGTGTAGGAGAAATTTAATTTATTTAAAAACACAAACCAAACCAAAACCTGTTTTCTTCTGAGTGTTTTTTAATAAGCATACTCCAACTGACACTTAGTGAATTATACCTACCACTTGCAGGCAACTGCTGTGTGGAATCCAGCCCAAACTTAAATTTATTTTCTAGATTTTTCAACATATATAATGACTAACTTTGAAGAATTTATACCAATAAAGATAATTATTCTTAACAATAGCAGACATGATTGCCAACTTAAAATCAGTTTGTGAAGAGAAAAGTCACATCCTTGACACCTGGGCTTGAATGATGAGCATTGTCAAATTGATCCAAAAAGATTAATGACTTTCCTTATTACATTACCTATTAATGAGGCCATTCACCATTTTTTTCAGTCTTCCCAATTCTTCTCTTTTCTTGTCATCTAGTGCCTCCTGAGCTTTCCTTATTTGAGGAGGAACATACTTTGTAGCACCATGGTTATCACTCTTAGGAGGAAAACAAGAAAACAAGGTATCAGATGAGACCAGTGTCTTAAACACAAGCAAACATTTCTACTTAAGATCAATGCACCAAACTTCTAGTTAAGGTTATATCTTATTCATTCTTAGATGAATAATCAGTGCCAAAAAAACCCCATGAAGAAGCAGGCAAAAAATCACCCTTTATGACAAACTTGATGACAGCAAAGCCCCTCTTCCCTTACTTTAAGTTACAGTCATTAAAACCTGACATCTTAAGTCTTGGTTTTACTCAAGTTTTATAAGAGACAGTTTAAGTTTAGGTCCGTGAGGGCTAAATGACCTGTGTGACCTCCTCTCCTCCATCCATTCAACAAGAACTAACACTGGCAGAACCTCTACAATCGTTCAGAAAGTAACATTTCAGTGTGCAACCACGCTAACTTCAACACAAGCTCTCCTTGCAGAAGGGCTTGATCATATTCTTACACTCTAAAGCCAGGGCAGCTCCTTTTATTTGCAGATCTCACACACAGCTCCCACGTGCCTTGTGCTGGAGGGCATTACCTGCCAGCAGCCTGACTCGGGAACTCTTCCCTCCACGTCTAACAAGTGTCCCTAGCACCTGTCAGACACCTCACTCAACACTGTCGCTGGGCCCGGCTGTTCTGAACCAGGACAACACTGCACGTGGCCCAACTGCACAGCAAACACACGGAGATTCGGCTCTGCTCGGTGTTCAGGTGGCGGGATGTGCTTTGGGAAGCAGGTTCGTGTGTGCTGAGGCGAACATCCTACCTCTGCCTCCTCCTCCTCCTCGCTCGAGGGATCGCTGGCCTCTGGTACCCCGCCGTCCTCGGGGGACGAGCTGTTGCTCTCCCGATGTCCTTCCCCGTCATCCGCCTCGGAGGGGTCTGAGGCGTCTTCCTGAGCCTCCTCATCCTCATCATCCTCCTCGTCCTCACCATCATCCTCCTCCTCACCATCCTCCTCGTCTTCACCATCCTCCTCGTCCTCACCACTCTCCTCCTCGGGCGGCAGGCGCTCCCGCGGCCCCGGCTGTGTGTCCGGCTGCTCCTCGTCGCTGCTCTCGCACAGCTGGCTGAGCCCGGCCCGTGTGCCCAGCGCTCCCAGCACGTATCCCAGCCCGTCCCGCAGGAAGCTCTGCGGCAGCCGCTCGGCCGCGGCTCCCTCCTGCTTCTTCTTGCGCCGCTTCCCGAGCCCCAGCTGCCGCTCCAGCCGCCGGATCTCCTTCTCCTCCTCCTCGTTGGCTTCCAGTAGGGCCCGTTTCCGCGCCGAGGTGGCTGCGGCGGCCGAGTGTGCCTCAAGGGCAGTCGCTGTCGGTGCCGATACCGGCCTGGGCTGCTGCTTCCCAGCGGCGGGCGAAGCCGGGGCTCCGGGGCGGGCGGCAGGAGCCGGCTTGGCCTGGCCTGGCTTGGCCTGGCCCGGCTTGGCCGGAGTGGGCTTGGCCTGGCCCGGCTTGGCCTGGCCCGGTTTGGCCGGAGTGGGCTTGGACGGGGCCGACTTGGCCGGAGCGGGCTTGGCCGGGGCGGTGGGAGCCTCCACCAGCTCCCCGCGTTGGTGTCGGCGGCGGCGACTCCGCTTTAGTTTGCGCTTCTCCTTCCTGGCGTCCCGGCGGCTCCTGCGGTTGTACCTCTCCGAGTCTTTGAGCAGGGCCAGCGGTGGCTGGCCGCCGGCCGCCTGCACGTAGTCCTGCACCGCCTGCCGCAGCCGATCCAGTTTCCCTCCGCGGCGGGCGCGGGCGGCCGCTCCCCGCTTCATCCCGCCCGCAGCCACACCGCGCCTGGGCGCCGCCATCTTGGAGAGAGGCCGGGCCGCCGCTTCCGCCACGCGGCCACGCCGGGCACAGCGCCCCCTGCTGGAGCGGCTCTGAGGGGACGGGAGCAGGGAGTGCTGCGGTAGGAACGCTCCGTCTGTGGAGAGCCGCTCGCTTGTGCGTGTGTATCTAAGAATGACAGAATCAAAGAAGAAATTAGGTTGGAAAAGACCTCTGAGATAATCGAGTCCAGCTTATGACCGAACACCATCACGGCAACTAGACCGTAACGCTAAGTACAGTGTTTAAGGAAACACCTCCAGGCACCGGGACTTCACCAGGTCCCTGGGCAGCCCATTCCAGTCACCCTTTCTGTGAAGAAATTTCTCCTGTTGTCCAACCCTGCAGTTTGAGGCTGTGTCCCCTCGCCTGTCATTTGTTATCTGGGAGAAGAGCCCGACCCCCACCTGGCTACGCCCTCCTCTCAGGTGATTGTGGAGTGATAAGGTCCAACCTTATCACAACCCCAGCTCCTGCAGCCCCTGCTTACAGGATTTATGCTAAAGACCCTTCTCCAGCTTTGTTGCCCATTTTTAGACGTGCCCCAGAAAGAAAATGCAAGGCTTGTCCCTCTTCTTACACCAGGGACTGGAGCAATTTGTCCTTTTTGGCCCTGGCGGTGATCACAAGGCTCCCATGGAACACGAGGCTCCCATGGAACACGAGGCTCTTGCTGGTGCCTCTTGAGGAGCTGAGGGACACCAGCCCCTGGACACTCCTCCACCTGCCCACAGCCACGTTTTAAGGTCCTTCCAACACTGCCAGGTTCAGGTGTCTCTTTCTGAGTGTACCAGAGCCAACATCCATGTGCATGGCCTTCTGCAGAGGGACTTGGGGGTGCTGATAGAGCACTTGGGGGTGCTGATGGATGACCAGCTGTCCATGAGTCACCAATGTGTCCCTGTGGCCAAAAATGCCACAGAATCCTCAAATGTATTTGGAAGAGCACTGCCAGCAGGTCTGGGAGATAATGCTGCCCCTCTGCTCAGTACTTGTGAGGCACATTTGGAATGCTGTGTCCAGTTCTGGGCTTCTCAGGACAAGAGGGAGATGGAGTTCCTGGAGCCAGTCCAGTGGAGGGTACAAAGAGGATTAAGGGACTGGAGCATCTCTCTTATGAGAAAAGGCTGAGGGAGCAGGACCTGTTCAGCCTCTAAAAGAGATGACAGAGGGGACCTCATTAATGTACATAAATATCTATGGGAGGGTGCCAAGAGGATGGACCAGGATCTTCTCAGTGGTACCAAGCAATAGCACATGAGGCAATGGGCAGGAACTAATGCACAGAAGTTCCACCTGATGATGAAGAACTGTTGTGTGGGTGACCATGCACTGGAACAGATTGCCCAGAGAGGATGTGGAGTCTCCTTCCTGCAGGAATTCCAGAACCATCTGGATGCAATCCTGTGCCATGTGCCTGGGGTGACCCTGCTTGAGCAGTGGGGTTGGAAGAGATGATCCCTTTCTAGCCCGACCCATTCTGGGATTCTGTGACTGGTGCCAACTCCTCTTCAGTCATTTCCACCCTCACCAGGGTGCAGGACAAAGTGATGCCACTGCTGGGGCCTGTGTCCCTGCCACAGGCATGCATTCTCCTGGCTCTGCACAGCTGGTGACAGCTTGTCTGTCATCCATGTGATCAGGGGAAATTAAATGTCCCATAGCAGTTTGCTGCTGTCAGCAGGAAAACCAATTTGTCCATCTTATTTTCAGTCTCTGCTGTACTCCAGGCTTATGGAGCCTGCTGGGTGTGTGCCAGTCATGTCTGGCAGATGCCTGGAGTTCCCCAAAACACTGAATTTTTCCCAAGTTTCATTGAAAACTGGGCAGAGGAAAGAATTTCTTTGCTGCACAAAGAGCCTCAAAATGAGCTTGCACCTTAGCAGACACGAGAAAAACACAAATGAAAGCCAGCACACACGACCCAGTTTCAGAAAAAGGGTTGGTCTTGAACCTGGTTTGGGGACCAAATCCCAAGGAAGTCAGATTTCATTTTGTTTGTCACGGTACTTCTGATCTCTTTTGAACAATGAAGTAGTGCACAGGACTTACATTTTACCTGACAATTTAATATAGCTTTATTACCCAGAAGATTATTTTTGTCTTTCTATGCATGTTTCCATATTCTCTGATTACATCATATGTCCTAGATGACCCATGCCTCAGAAATTCAGCTTTCTCAAGGCTGATGCACAATGAATCTTTCATCCTCACTGACAAAATATGTTGCATTGATTTGTCAAGGCATTCCTTTTGCTACATTTTAAACTATATATTATGTTGTAATTTATTGCCAGGCCACTCTTTATTCATGCACAGACATCTCACATGCATTTTGCATCCTATTTATAGATTTATTGATAACAGTAATCCAGCAGCATGCCAGAATGCAAGATAAATACAGCTGAATATAGTTTGAGAAAATATTAGGTGCTTTTAGAACCCTAAGATTTGCATCTTCCTTGTGTCTCATCATGTAATTTGTTATTCAGGGCAAGAGAGCTTTCCAATAATGGGAAATTTCATGTATCTTCAAAGAGAGAAAATGCCAATATTTGCCTTCTTCAATAATTCATGTCACAAAGCAAAATGTGAAGAGCATGTATTTTGCTGAACCCCATAATCCCAAATTTGGTTGAAAATGGACATGTTACTTTTGCAAAAATATATGGATAGAATTATTATTGCCTGTTTTTGAAGTAAAAATACTTTCAAAGAATTAAAACAATATTTCAGACAAACTACAAATATGATAGTCAAGAAAATGTAATATTTAAAGAAATACCAACATGTTTAATAGACTAATCCAGCATTCAAATCTAGTGGTGCTGAATCAAAAGACATACAACATTTACATTGCAACAAATATTTCAGATCCTATCCCAGAATATTGTGGTTTATCATTTTACATTTACCAATTTGGCTTTGAGTAGCTGGTAAATACAGTCTTCTTAAGGTCTAAAATGTGAATAAATTAGAAACTCCTGCCAAGGACTCTTCCAACATTCCTGTGTCATCCAAATACCAGAAAAGGGAGGAAATCCAGTTTCTATTCCACAAATTTCACTTTTACATCTCTGCATCACGTGAGCATCACTTACCAAATAGGAATTTGGAACTGAGGGAACATTTTGTAATTGTTCTTTGTTTTGACAGTGATCCCACATCAGAGAAGAAGCCACGAGGGCAGGCTTCACATTTACAATGAAACTGAGCATAATGGCATGATTCACTGGAAATGAAAGTTCATATAAAATTGTTGCTTCCTGCTGAGATAATCTTTGTTAACAGATTTCCTTTCCTATTACTTTATATTCATGGATTATTATTTCCCAGCCCCCAGCAGAATGAGCAGAATACAATTCCTTTAGCTGCCTGTCTGCTATTGTCTCCTGTTCACCTCCTACATGCCATGAAAATGTGCCTTAGTGACTGCATAATGCACATAGGTAGATGCTGGCTCTTTTGTAATTTGCAGCTATTGAGAATATTTATCACCACAGGAAACATCAAAGCAGCACCAAAAGACTTTTAGACTGAGCTCTTAAGGGTGGCTCTTTGTTCTCATCATTGGAGAAAACAGCCTGATTAATGTAAGAACATGGCTTTAAATACAAAGCCTTTTCTGACTCTACAGAATAAAAGCTTCTTGCCAGAATGAATTTATTCCAAGCACTGAGAGCCTCAGAACAGTGCAAGTGACTCTGCTATGAGTGCCCAGCACAGCATCCATCTACTGGAGGTACTACCTCTCCCCGTGTCATACTGTCACCACTGGGATCAGCAGAACTGAAATTTGGGCTGCTGGGAAAGATTGTCTGTGGAAGGACACTTTTCTTCTGGAAAACTTTTCCCAGAGTCTCAAGGTAGTACAGAGTTGCTGTTTCCTCAGATATGTTTCAGTCCCATCTGTTGAGGAAGGCATTGGTAGGTGAAGAAAGTGATTTCCAAAGTGTTTTAAAGATATGTCCCTGTTGCTCAGAATTTTGGTGGGAGTATTCTTGGTTGTTAGTATGTTGGGGGCTTGTTTGTTTGTTTTGGGGTTTTGTTTGCTTAAGGTTTTTGTTTTTTTTCTGTGTATGTGCTAAGCAATTCCTGCAGTCTTGGTCTGTAGACAGCTTAGCCAGGCATGCTGAAAACTGGCTGCACAGAAAGTCTAGAAAAAAAAATCTGTTCTGGCACTTCCTCCCACATTTCCTTCATCTTTGTACCCGACCTTGGACTGGTCATTTATCTTCTTTCTGCTGCCTTTGTACAAAATGAGCTTCCTTCCATCACTCTGTGGCTGAAGCCACACAAGTGCATCCTGTATCTGCAGGTTTGTCGGCTGAGGAAGTTCCACCACAGCACCTCCCCTCGAGGTGTAATTCCTGCCTCTTCTCCGGGGCTGCTTCGACAGATTTGTTGACCAAAAGCTGTTTGCTGAGTTTTTAATGTAATTTCTCTCTTTTAGTCCCTGAAATCAATGTCATCTGAGTCAGTACTCTCTGGTGATACTCCTTAAAAGAGATCTACCATTAGTTTAAGCTCATTTAGCCTGTTCGATTGAGAAAAGTTAGAAAGTAACCACGAGTATTTCACACCAGGATGTCTGTAGCTTTCCCCCTCCCCTCCAAAAAAGCAGATAAAAGTGGAAACCTCAGCTGGCAAAACTCAAGTAGGGAGAAGATGCATATTCACTGATTTTATTCATTAATATCTTTTAGTTCATTGGAAGGAAGGAGTGGGTACTAAAGGTTATTATTTAGATAAATGATCCAAAAGACAAGCATAAAAAAGACAGATATGCTGAGTGAAAGCAGAAACCCATTTCCCCAATCCATTAGCATTTTTAGTTTTAAACTATAAGGAGATTATCTAATATGTTGCACAAGGATGACTGAAGAAATGCAATCAGATTACTTGCTATTAAAAGGACGAGGTAAATTGCAACTAAAACGAACTTTTAAATTAGTGTTTTGTGCCCATCATAGTTTAAAAAAAAATGTAAATCAGAATAGCACCATTGATCAAAGTCCCACATTATGGCACTTTGCATTTTTCAAACAAAATTTATATACGTAATCAAAGCTTCTCTGCCATGATTTGTCTCTAAACACCAACCTTATCTAATGAACACTTGTATTGTCATTTAGAAGGCAGTTTTCATCAAAAACTTGTAAATACATACCAAGGGATCCTTTTCCCTCTGTTCTTTCTCCTTTGCTGTTAATTACTTAGCTTTAACGTCCCAGCTGAAATTCTGTTCCCTGAAGAATAGTCTTTATTAGCTATTTCTTTAATTCTGACAAGGCAACTTTGGAAAAAGAACACTTAGGAGTAACACTCCAGAAGAAATACCTGAGAAGGGTTGAATTCAACAAACATTCCCTAAACTTAACAGGTGCTGTTACTTTGTTAAAGTTGCTTTTTATCTGTTTGTTTGTTTGTTTATTTATTTACTTATAAAAGTAAAGACAGTGACAAGAGTAGGTGCTGTGCCACTGACACAGAAGCAGTGGCAGCAGTAGCAGTGTGCAGTGCTTCTGTTCATCCCATCTCTGGTACATGGTGTAAGGTGATCATTTCCAGAGACAATCCCCAGCAGCTTTTTCAGCTCAGTGGGGTGCTCCTAGCTATTAACAAAAGTCTTCCTGCATTTCTTCTGAGGCTTTGCTAAGTATGCCGAATATGATGTGTGTCTGAGCCAAATACAATGAAGCATTTGGAGGTCTCTCCAGGGTGTCAGCAAGCCTGTACTGAAACAATGATATCAATTTCTACATTTTGGCTGCCATTCTATATTTTAATATCCCAGTTCTTATAAAGCATGATGTTACTGATTTAAGGTACAGTTCCTGATCAGGAGCTTCACTTACACGAGCATAAGCAGAGTGCAGCAGTGGACTGTGCCTGTCACATCTCCAGTTACAGACCCTTCTCTCAAAGTGCTCTGAAATAGCCACACTGATCTAATCCTGACAGACAACAGAGTTCTTCTCCCTCAGTTTAGACCGACTGACCCAATGTCCTTGCTCTCTGTTTATAGTCAAATGGAGAGAAATAGTGACATTTAGAGGAAAAAACCTCATCTAATTCTTATTCGGCTTCTGCATCAGGACAAGATGATCAATGCCTCAGACTCCCTCAGCCCAAGATAAAAAGGCTGCCTGCCTTCCACGAGTGGCTTAGCTGCAGGCAATGGCCTTGGTGATGCCTCATTATGCAAAAGGTCATGGCAGCAAAACAAAACCATACTCACATGACCTCAAGTAACCTTGTGTTTACACAGTTTGTGTCTGGCAGTATCTAAAACTAGATACCACTCTAATCTACTCCTTCACCTGATGCCTTCCCTTTCAAGTGATTGCCATCTTTCAAACCTGCAGTTTTGGAGCTATTTTAGGCCATCCTCAATCTGCCAGGAATTGTCCAGGTAATGAATTTCCCCATGTTAACACCAGGAGCCATGGCATAATGCACCAAATTCAAGATTTGATCAGCATGAAACTAAGAAGTTTTTAAACTGGACCGGCTTAATTTTGGGATTCAGTTACACATAGAGGTAGCTAGCTGTGGGAAAGGGAACTTCTTCCAGCAGCAGCACAGAGCAAGATCACTCAAAATCAGTTATGAAACTACATTATTAGCAGATTACAGAAATTATTGTGTCAGAATTATTTCCCATGCTGCTTTGAGAACTCATTATTCAACAGCTACAACTGGCCCTTCTGTTGCCTAATCTGAAACAGGTTTTGAAACACAGGTGAAAACAGGACCACTTACAAAACCCTTTTTTGTGTAATTACATTTTCATGAAAGGGTTTGTCTTCTTTGCTCTCATGAATAATTTTTTAAAAAGACAAGCATGCTAGCAGGTAAGTTAAGAATAAAGCCTACAGAACTGTGTATGTGTGCCTAGGGAGCTGGCTGAATCTGTACAGCTTCAATTTTTTTTTCCTCAGTGGAAATTTCCTCCTTGTTTACTGGTGGCAAAGGTAAGAAATCTATTTTTAGGACAACTCACATTTGTCTGGATGCACTTCCAGAGTGGCAGTGTTAAGTTTACTGCATCCTATTCCTTTAAGTAATCATGGGAAAACACACAGTTAAAATGGGCACGTGTTAGTATCGTTGAGAATTTTATGATTACAGAAATCAGCTGAAGAGACAGTTTTATTCTTCATCTTATAATTGCAGTTGTAAATTCTTAACTGCAGGTGTGATATTTTCATTAAATGTTTAAATAAATCCTCACAATGTGGGATCCTGATCCCTGATGGGGGACTCCTACAGCCCTATTGAAGAAGAAACAACAATTACAAGAATAAATAATGGTGCCCTTGCTTCTAAGGCATGTCAAGGTATTAGTTTGAATTCTGAGCTCTTTAATTAGTCCTGAATCCTGCACAGGAGTGGTTCCAATTCTGAGACCTGTTATCTTTGTGTTGACACTTCTGCCTGCTTTTGAGCTCTGCAGATGAAAGAGGAAGCTTGAAAGGAAGAGAAACCTATCAGCAATTTGGCCATATTTATTTTTTTCCCTTTTCCTAGTAGAGAAGATAGTTAATGTATATTAATGCATGACACTAGTAATGATGATGATACCTGTCTATGGATGAGCTGCCCATGTGCAGGACTTGTTTTCTTCTCCGCCATTCACAGAAGGAGAACAACACCAGCTATGTGACCATAATGTTCCTTTTCTTGGTTAATTGATCATGGCTTCTTTCTGTTTCAACTTGGGTATTGAAAGAAACTTGATCTACAGAGGACCAAAGACCAGATGTACCTGAGTTTCAGTCCTGATGTAGTAACATCCTCTTTGTAGCCTTGGGCAGGTCACTTGATCTTTGAATTTTGCAGCTTCATATTTTGCTATGCAAATTGATTATAAAGATGTTGTGATGTTAACCTGAGCCACATTAGTGGTGGGAGAACTGTTTAGATGTTCTTCATACAAGATGGTGAAGAGGAAGTTGTGCTAGGCAAGAAGTTATTAGAGATATATCTGAGTAGCAAATTCAGATACTGAACCTAATCTTGGTGTCCTAAAGATGAGAGAGCACCAGGATTTGGGGTTCAGTATGACATTGACTATTTTTTAACTCACAGGGTCAAGCAGTTGACCTGTTTTGTCAGAGAGTTGGAATTTTGTATTTTCCATAACTTTCACCTAATCTCAATTGCTTTTTCCCATCAGCAGGAAAGGTCATTCTCATTAGGAGACAAATAATGCAAATTGGATGCATTCAATTTGCATGTTTGAATATGCAAATAAACACACTTCCCATTTTTCTTCCCAAGGACTAACCTCTCAGTCAAACAGAATTTATTCTACTCCTAGCTTTAAGTGAACTTCTATACAATAAAGATGGCTGGGAGTCACAGGGCATCTGACATATTTTAGCTAATTATGATTCCAGATATTTGATGGCAGACAGAAAACC
Source organism: Catharus ustulatus (assembly GCF_009819885.2). Taxonomy (NCBI): domain Eukaryota; kingdom Metazoa; phylum Chordata; class Aves; order Passeriformes; family Turdidae; genus Catharus; species Catharus ustulatus. Next base: position 8,413,556 of record NC_046221.1, on the reverse strand, counting down.
TGTGGCCGGGTTTCACAAGAATGAAAAATTAGAAGTCAGCCTAGATTCCAGTTTTTGTGTAGAAACAGAGGCGATTAAGTGAAATTATTAGACTTGTTCAAGGCCAACATCAAAAATAGTTTTAGAGACTCGTGTATAAGATTGATGTTATCAGCAGCCTCTTGATGCAGACTGGGAACATAGCCATGGAACAATCCCAACCTCCAGCAATAAGGAAGCAGATTCAAGGTCACTTGCAAGCTGAGATGCTTTATATAGCACATCTTAATGCTTGCTTACATTCTGGACTGACCAGAGGTCCTTGCAGTACCAGGGATTGTCCTTTTATTAGGTAATCACTATGAGTGATTGTCAGATGAGAAAAACCTTGCCATCATTATCTGTGATGGACAATACACCATTATTCTGCAATAGAATTTAAAAGTATCACCACACTTTATTCTTTAGTAACTAGATTGAATAAGGGTGTGATCCAGTATTACTCTCCAGTTCCTTCAAAAATAATTATGCACTAAAAATTGTAATACATCAAAAATTTAATTACACTAAAAGTGCTTACTAATGTTTTGTTATTACTCTGTTTAATCTTGGCATCTGCATGCCATCCATTAATTTATTTCAGTAAAAACTATAGGTCACATTGTGGAATTCTTATTATATTTCTATGTAGTCAAAACTCCCATTTTTTTTCCAGAACATAGTTTAAGTGAAGACATTGATCTGAGCTACATGACTTTGTGGATAATTAAGATAACTCTTTAGTTTGTGTATGTTTCAGATTTGTCTATAATAATTTTTTTCAATTTATAACACTTTAGCTTGTTAGTTCTTGTATTATATTAACCAACCATTTAAATATTTTGTCCATTTTAAAATAAAGAATTTATTTGGGGAACAAACTTCAATGCTCCTCTTAAGGAAATAAAATACAAACTGCATAATAAAATGATAAGCTAAAAGACCCTTCAGCAGTAATTAACCTATATTTTTCTTTCATATATATACTCACACAAACTCCCATGAAAGAATAATATAAGCTGCTACTTCACTGTAAAGGCAAAAATACCATTTTCAGAAAAGTCACTAGACCATGATTTTGTGGGGAGGAAAAAAAAATGCTCATACCCATGCCTTTCTTGAAGTTAACTCAGCATACAAGTTATGTAATTTGGCTCTTGTAAAGAAATTCTCTAGAGGACAATACCCAATGATCTCTTCTGTACAAGTATATTTTAGTACTGTAGCAGAGTAACTATCTTTTGGAGAATTTTAAATAAAAAGAAGCACACACATCACCCATAGACACATAAATACACAGACCCACACGATATGTAAGTATGCATACAGAATATAAATTCATTCAATTATTTGAAAATGTACACTTTAAAATCTACTGCATGAGTGAATCTTTGAACAAACTCTTTAAAAATGCAATAAACTTGTCCTGCTGACATTCTGCATATATGTTTGTTATTACATAGCCCAGGGCAGGAAGAACTGTCTGAAAATTATTGGTCCATAGTTACAGCTTGACTCATAAATACTTTCTGAAGATTGTGATTACAGAGCAAAAGAACAGTATAGTTTCTCACATTTTCTATTACTCTCAGTACTACAAATGGCATTGGCCAAACAGAAAAACAGATTTGTGATTGCTTTGAGTGTGCACTGTAGCTCACAAGCATTTCTCTCTGCAACAGTGATGGCTGGAGTAGCTCTCTCTGCTCAGTTTACATCACTCCTTCTGTTGTGTGAACACAGAATGAACTGGCTCAGAGAATTCATGCTGATGAAATTTGTTTTTTTGCTCAGTTATTTTTCCTAGGTCTGACCAGCCATGTGTGGCTATGTCAGTGCTGCTGAGGTGTATTGGGAAAAAATTGGACAAGAACAGAGCTGGACAGGATCAGCACTACAGCCCAAAAAGTACTTGCTTGAGTACTTTTACAAAGTGCTCAGATGAAATCCTCACTTGCATTTTTCAGAGGCTCTATGGGGATTATTAGCCTGCAGTAATATAAAAATCAATTAGATGTAGGGAACTTGGAGTTGTACACTGTCTGCTGCAGGATTAATTCACAAGTGCCAAATTATGTGAAAATTTTAGAACTTGAATAGACAAAATAGTTTTTGATTCAGATATTCTGTAAGGTGCTTTAGGCCACAGAGAAGGAATCTGAGACTTCTTGCAGAGCTGTTTGACAGGAAAGCTAATGTTCCCTCAAGCCTGGCATGGCTCAAGGTCCAACAAGGAAATATGAAGGGATGCATCAGCAGATCCTGCTGTGTGGTAATGGTGTTAAATATGGGAGTCAGCAGGGCTGCAAAACTGAGGAAGGCAAGGAGTACAACCGAAGTTTCATCTCACCAGGGCACTACTGGTGTTTTACTGTGGGCTGGGGTGAACCTGGAAAGATGATGAGCTTACTGGTGTGCTGTCTCTGTCACTACAACAAAAAAATCCAAATCTATGTCATAGCCCATAGTGTTATCTGGGACAAGAGCAATGTTCAATAATTAATTCTTTAACAGGTTTGCTAGCAGCCTGAATGCATTCCAGACTAAATATCACTTTGGTAACAGAGTTCAAGTAGGGAGAAGATCTGTCTGAGGGAAGTGGGTTGCTTTCTTATTTTATTGGTGATACTCAGGTATTAATACACCATGAGACAGCAAATAGGTCTGAAAATATATTCTAATTATGCTAATTTTGGGGCAGGTGACTATAAATGGACCAAAGGGTGCTGCAGGCTAGGATTTAAAGGTGGGATAATGTCAGGTTAGCATATACCCAGAGTACTGGCACTTGGATACCCCCAGTGACGACAGGACAGAGTGTGGGGTGGGGAGATGGGCTGTCAGGCTCCAGAAACAGCACAGACATGACTGCATAAATAGCAAAGCTGTCATATGCTAAGCAGCATTAATGGTACTGCAATGAAAACTACATCCTCTGCAATACTTTACCAGTGACTACAAACTGCAGAGTTATTTCCCATGGTTTGTTGTTTTTAATATTCAGGATGAAGCGACTCTTTGGTATTCAGGTTTTCCCATGTGCCTTATAGTGACTTTTAATGTACTCTTTTAATTTATGTTTAGCTATTTGCAAATCAAAAACAATGCAAAAAATATTGCTTCTGCAAAAGCAAGTAAGTTTTGAGGTATCAAACACATGATGTAAAACAGTATGAATACATCCTATGAAACTTTGCTGACTTTGTATTATCACTACAATTTAAATAGGTGATTACTCACAGAGTAAGATGAAGCATGTGGACAGTAGTCTTTAGACAAACCATGGGTTCAGAGATTTTGTAGGACAGTCACATGCTTTTCTGTATGTTGTGTAGATTGACTTTTTCTCGTGCCCAGGCCTAGGGCTACAGCTCAATAAAATGGGAAAAAAAATAAAGGGGCACAGTGTGATAGTGATTTTCAAAGGGGTGCCTTGTGGAATGGAATGAGGCTGTGTTGGGAGAAGTTCAGATTTGACTTCAATTAGGAAAAGGTTCTTCACTGAGAGGTCACTGGAACAGACTCTCCAGAGAAGTGGTCATAGCACTAAGCTTGTCAGAGTTCAGAGAATATCTGGACATTGCTCTTAGTCACATGGTTTAGTTCCAGATAATCCTGCAAGGACTAGGGAGCTGGGATTCACAATCCTTACTGGTGCCTTTCAACTCAAGAGATTCTGGGATTCTGTGTGACCCACTGCATGTAAAATGTGGTCAAACATCACATCTGTGCCTTGTAGCACGGACAGAGATGGAGTATCAGCATGCAGTGTCTCTGCAGTAGCAAGCACTGGCACAGTGGGTACCATCTGAGTTTAATGTATGGCATACAGCACCTAAAATTAGAAAGATGAAAATATTTTAAAGAGTTGGATGAATCACAACCTATTCCTTGTTCTATCCTCCCACCTTGAAGTGAAATGAAATCTCTGGAGCCCTTCTTTCAAATACTTAGATATACCCAAGTGACTAGAGATGGCTTTTGCTTTTATATGAGGGCCAGAGGACTATATATCATCCCAGGGAGTGAGGATCCTGCCATTTTTTTTTCCTTACTTGCAGGTGTAATTACTGTAATGTAATGTCTACTTGAGAAAGGAAATTAAATCTCAAGAACAAATTAGCTAATTTCACATTAATGGCATGATTTTTGTTAAAAGGCCTGCTAGAGCTGAGTCCAGTTTCTGAAAATAAGTATTGTCTTAAGTTATAAAAAACTTTCTCTCTTGATGTCAGCATTTTCTGATAGACCACTGGTGGAGTGGATGAGTGCCATGGGTTCTGTGGATCAGCTACTGGACACTGGAGCTTTTTGAGGAGTGTAGCCTTTGATGGGATAACTGCATAAAGTTCTCCTAGTCAGGAGATCACACCTGACAGACCTTTTTGGTTTCCAGCCTTTGGTGGCTTTTACAATGGCAATAATCTTATACAACAATGAGCAACTGGCAGGTGCTATAAAAGTGCATTTTATATATGACTGTTGCAGGAAGGAATACCTGCTAAAATTTATTTGCTATGTCCTTGAACAACATTGAATTCTCCAGATTAGGTGGTGCCTGTGGAGCAAACCTATTCATTTTGCTAATGAGACAGAGGAGGAAGAGAAAGATTTAAAAAATGCCTGGCATCATATTTTATTAGTCACCCAATATAATTATTGACAGGGATCGAGGATGTTAAGTTCCAGAAAAGGACTACTTATTATCTTAACACTCCTGAGATGCATTAAACACATTTGAATTTAATTAGAAAGGAGTATCCATGATTTAAGAATAAATCTTGCACCAATTAATTTAAGAAATTAAGATGATTAATTCCCTTTAAAATTTCTAGCATTTTGGATAAAAGTCCTTCATAAAAGGTGCATGGCTTACTTTCAAAGACTAAATTTATACGATGTGATTTTTGTCACCCAGACGGAAAAATGGTTGTAGTTAATGCTGGATAGATTTTGAAATGCCTTCCATGTGGTATTTAACAGAACAAGCATCTTCGTCATGATGAGTCAAATGCTGAATTTAGGGAGAAAAAATAAAATTATTTAACTAATACCAAATCTTTTTTATTTATTGTTTAGGGATTTCACAGTGCAACCTCTCTTCTCCAAAAATGGTAAAATTCCATTTCTCAAAACCCTGTAACTAACAAAAAATAGCTTGAGGATAGCTAGAGTAAGCACAGATGGCCCAGCAGATTAATGATTTAATTTTTTTAAAAGAACCATGATTACAGCCACGTTAAGTAGTCAGGAACTGATCATAGAGGTGGATATTTGCAATTGTGTCATTTATTACACAGCTAATACATGATCACATCTTTTAGAATCAATAATAGATTGGCAGACTCAGATATCTAGTGCAAGATGTTGACTGGCCCACAAATCAAAGGAGAATATTCTGAAAGGACAGAGAAACGCTGTAAAGTAACAAGGTAAAAGCTCAGCAAAGCTTGTGCAGAAAGCACAGGGGCAGATCCTGCAGCTCTGTGTTGTGTAGGTGTAACGTGATGCTGTGTACACACCAAACCAAAGTGCAGCAGGGCTTGGGGTCTTCTCACATGGGACCATGTGGGCACTTCAAGAGTGGGAACTAATCAGAGGATGAAGAGAAAGCACAGAGTGAAGAGAGCATCTCTTCTGGAAGAACAGAATTGTTTGTGACACTTGGGTTTCAGAGACACATTTGGTGCTACTATTCAGCCAGTGGTAAAACAACATTAAAGCTTCTAATGATTATTTGCTAACACAAATAATATTGACTTCACTCTCAGATAATTCTTTTAATCTCCTTATGGTGTTGCCATGGAACCAACTCATGATATTGGCAAGCTCCTATTACATATGGGAAAACATAACACTTGGAACCAGTAAAATAATTATTTTATGTACTTGGTACATCAGGAACTTTCCAAAGATGAGAAAAAAAAAAGTAAAAAAAACTTTAAAAAACCCCACAGAGATGGTAATGACTTTTTATTAAAGGATGTATTTATTCTGGTCGACAAATCACTGCTAATGCTATTGGCAGATAACACAAAAATGCTGGCAAATACTGGAAATAGGAGTGGTAAATTACAAAGATGAGTTAATCATACAGAGCAATCTGAAATGTTTGGGAAGCAGAAAATAACAGGCTTGAACAGTCAAAAGCCGATGAATGCAGCAGGAACAAGGAGCTGAGGTCCTTTCTACAGAACCAGGGCTGTATCTGCAGGGCAGTGGTTCAGAATAGAAATTACAGATAGCTGCTGGTTGGTATGAGTGAAGTTTCAGAGGTAAACACCATTTTCTCTGTCAAGGAAATGATCACTGTAGCATTTGGATTAAAATGTCACTAAAATTGGCTTTGCTGTCTGTAAGGAAGTAAGTGGGCATGGCAATCAAAACCACAAGGCAGTCTTTACCTTTGTGACAGCAGGAAGACAGGAGGAGATACAGTGTCTTCAGCTGTACATTCCATTTATTCTGGGAAGCAATCACGTTTTTCACCTCTGAATCCATGTACTGTTTTCCTCTGTAATGATTAAATGGTCTGTAACAAAGAGCATAAGATAAGAAGGTGATTTTACATCTGTTCACAGAATTGCTGAAATTACTGAGCCTAGAATACTGCTTTCAGTTCTTCTGTCTGCATTTTAATAAGTAGGTTAAAAGTTTGGAGAGAATTCAGGGAGAAAAAAAAAGAGTTCACGGTTGAGAAAAATCTTCAAAGGGTAAATTTACTTAGAGTAAATCTTTTTAACTGACTGAAAAGGAGATTTTGAGGAGAATTGTGATTAGCAGGAATTAAATATTGAGCACACTATAAAGAGAAGTAATGAATTTTCACTCTACTCATCCACCTGCTAAAGCTGAACCCCTTTCAGAGGCTGATTGAGTCTAACACTAATTTCTGGGCTAAAAACAGACATAGACTGGTGAAAAGGACATTTTTTTTTTAAAGTTGATTTAGTTCTTTGGTTTTTCTGCAACAATATTGAGCCAGACAGCAGTTCCAGAATTTTCCCAATAAATACCTACTTGAGGAATCAGCCCAAAGAGCCATGGGTACACAGCATGGAACAGATGACCCTGGCCTCACTCCTATCTGCACAGCAGGTGAACTTTGACTTGCAGATGCATCTGCACATTACATACTGAATATTGCCTTTCATTATTATTCCTAATGAAGTTTAAGCTGCAATGTGGTGTGAGTTTTGCTTTGTTTTGATTTGAGGAGTGCTTTGAATGCTCCCAATGCAACATGAAAGACCCATCAAGAGTAAGTGGAGGCAAAATGAGATTTCAGTCACTTCATGCTGTCTAGATACGGAATAAAAACTGTTCTAGCTTCATGATGTGACTTATGCTTCCTTTACCTGACAGCACTGAACTCCTTCAGAGTTTAAGCCTCTGACTGTAATAACCTGCAGGTTCACTGACTCTAGGCTCCTGTCAGGGAAGGAAACTTAAGGATTAGAAGGGGTTTTATTCATTTCCAAATCCAGTTCCTTGTTATTGGAAGCAATCTCATGAAACTTTTTACAAGTGGACCAAGCTTTAAGTTAGAAATAGTGCAGATTTTTACTAAAATGTTAATTTTAGAAGCTTGTTCAAAATTGTAATACTTTGATTGTGCTTTTTTCTTCTTTTTGGGGGAGTATATATTCATCAATACATTTATGACTATATAAAATCCATACCTATGTCTATACTGAACTAGTTTGTATCTTTTTTCGTGCTGACATTGTAATTTTTAATTTAAATTTCTTTCCCTTGGCTGTTCCAAAAATTAAAAAATATATATATATAGTGCTATAATACAGCATTTAGCTGGGGAGTTGTTACTGGGCTGATGCAATGAAAATATAGGCTTGGAAGTATTTGGAACAAAACTCCCCCCCAAGTTTTCTGTTCTACAAAAAAAGCAAAGAACTAAAAAATATAAGTTATGAGTAGAAATGAAATGTATGTCAGCAATATTTTAAGATGAATCCAGATCCAAGACTGATTGAGCTGGATTTCTAAAGTTATAATGCAATTCTTGCTATGTTTTAGATTAGCAAATATAAGACCCTCAAAAAATTACTCAATAAATAAGCTTAATGTACATAATTATGGTAGGATTATGCTTCTTTTATACCATGATCAAGATATTTTAACTTTTGAATCTTTCTTTCTGCCTTCCATAATTGGCTTTTGAGTATAAAGTGCTGGGTGTCACCTGAGGCATTTGTGTGCCCAAAGATCTCTTTAAAGTCAGTGGTCATTGTTGGCACCATACTAAAATGGGCTTTGGGCTTCAATCTGACCAATTCTTAGATAACATCTTGAATATATGTATGTAAGTAGTCAAATTAACTGAGAGAATAACTTCCTATTTTCTGTTTAATTCAAGCTGCATTTGGCTGAAGGATGATTTGACAAGAAGATATCACTTATTCAAATGCAAATGTAAGATAAAATTAGTCTTAAAGGCATGGTGCCAATTTAATCTCTAAAGAGTTAAATAGTGCTTTAAAATCCATTGGCAAATTCTGAGGGAACCTTCCTAGAGAAACAGTTCCAACTTTAGAAACTTTAATCCTTGACAATTCAAATGAATTTTATTAGCTTGAATATCCCAGCATTTTTTCCTAGAAAATCTTAGAAGTAACCCTGTGCACATAAAGCCCTCCTTGGGCATTCAGGGTACCAGATACTTACCGTGTCATACAGGAGCTGAAAAATGGTGTTAAAACTATGCTGTAAAGCAGTAAACTGAGCAAAATATCATAAATATTCTCATTTTTTTTATGCTGAGGGATTAGGAATCACCAAATGTAAGTTTAAAAGAAGTCTGGTTTTTGTTACTGGTTTTGTGTGTATGTATCTGTACATTACCAGTATGAGAAAGTTTTCTCTTTACACCTAAATCACAAATAGCTTACACCAGGTCCCTGAGGAGGTCCTAAGAATGTCTGATATTCCCTCTAGCACTGTCTCACTTTGTCTGGGATATGGATGAAAAATGCCTAGAGGTCTTTTAACCACTCTCTGCTGCAAAGTACCACAGACTTGCTTTGGTAGTTTTACATCTAGTATGCTTCAAACGATTACTTTTGTACTCCCATCAGATCAATGCATGCATCTGTCAGCCTCTTCATCAGTTTGCAAGAGCTGTCTACTAAAGACTGAATTTCCTGTGGTATAAATAGATTTTGCTGTGGTGGCTGCTCTGACCTTCCTTTGTGATGTAGATACCTCAGAACTGAGCAGTAACTTCTGCCTGAGAAAGGATTGAAGCTATTTCTACTCCTCCCCTGCCTTTTCAGCACATGTAAATGTGTATGTTGTTTCTGATGATTAATCTACTAGAACTGGGAGAAAGAACTTGACAGTCCACAGTATGAGACAAATTATGTACTGTATCTCCTCCTTAGATTTACTTCAAATTCAGTAGATTAAAAAAAACACATACTGCCCACATGGGAGTGGAAGCTTCAGGTCTTCTAAATCTTAATTTCGATAAGCTACAAAGACAATTGCAATCTTCTACTGTCTAATATGTCTGCAGATAAAGTCAGAAATGCTTGAAATGCTGTTTCTTGACAGTGAGTGAGTAATTTCCCAGGTAGCTCAGGAACTAAACCTCACCTCAGGCTTGGACTGCTGAATGAATCTCTGGTTGTTCCTGTTTTTCTTCTTTGATGGGGCCATCTGGTCTCCCTAGTTCTTAGACAGGGTTTGCTCTGTGACAGCATTTCTCTCTTCCTCAGAAACCCAGTGGAGGCCTAACACTCAGCTCCTAACAGCCTGGCTCCAATACCATTGTCATTTACTGTGACAATGGCTTTTGTATAAATGATGAAAGCTGGGATCCTGTCTGTTCTACTCCAGTATTTCTACAGGCAGCTCTAAGAGAATTTGGTTTCCCTAGGGTCAGGTTTGCTCATGCCAGACAGTTGCCTGTTCTTGCCAGCTGTGTTTATTACAATAGAAGATATTTTGTCTACCTATAACCTTGCCTTCAGTTCCACTGCTCTGTCTGCACCAGCTCCTGAGCACAGAACAGCACTAGCCTAATTCTAGTCAAAATTAGAACTAGGCTTCAACTGGAAGCCCAATTCTTTGTCAAATTCATCTTGGAAACTAGGAATGCTTTCATCACTTTCAGCATCTGAAGAAGAAAAGGATATTGAAGATAAACGGGAATAGGCAAAGAAAAAAAAAACCCCAGACAGGCAACAATATCAGACAGAACGAAGTGCTATGCAGAAAACAGCTCTAAAGTAGGACAGCTTTTCCCAAGAAGCCGCTCAAAGACTGAGCTCCCTGTTCCTACAACTTTGCTTTTAATGGTGTTCTGTTCTTACAGCCTCAGTGCACACCAAAATATCCTTCCTTGACTTCAAGAGGAGAGAGCATGGGAACATTTCCAGCCTGTCACAGCCACGGTTGATTGTGCCTGCAAACACCTTCACAAATATCTGCACAAGTATCAAAAGAACAAGGGAGGAACTGTGGCCATATGAAGCTGCAGGACCTTCTGCATCCATTCAGGACTTCAAGAGATACATCAGTCAAAGATTACTTTTTCTAACTCTAAAATTTCATAAACACTTTATCATCTGCTTTTAACCAAGAAAATGGGCCAGAGGCTGGGGAATTAATATAACTGGAATTGTAGTTGGCATTGACAACATGTATAATGTATCAATAGTTTTAAATGAGCAGAAAATGATGACCCTTATTTTTGAAACTTTTTTAGACTACTGATACATACTGAGATTGAAATAAAGGTTTGATTTGCTAAACCACAATCTATAATTTATAGTGTGTCCTAGAGTAATGGTCTTCTGTGTATATTTAGACAATTGATCTACTTGCAAACTCAGAAAAAAAAATATCTGTACATGTAGAGAGAACAGGGAATAATGGGGAGATTGTGCCTTCTCAGCACAGCACTTGGGCAAAAACCGGAAAAAGCAGAAATCACTCAATGACAAAACCTGCTCCAGGGAGGGGGAATACAAGCTATGACTGGAGTTTTAAGTGCATTAAGTGTCCAGCAGACATGTCCCCGCTCCCAGGACACACAGGGGCTCTGTCCTGGCAGTCCCCACGCGGGCACACACAGCTGGCCTGTTCCGACAGCAAGAGAGGAAGGACATCGTAAGAAGGAACTTCAGGTTGGACATGAGGAGGAAATTCTTCACTGAAAAGAGCGACTGGACATTGGAATGAGCTGCCCAGGGAGCTGGGGAGTCACCGCTCCTGGGAGTGTTTAAGGAAAGACGACGTGGTACTCAGTGCCACGGTCTGGGTGCCGCGGTGCTGTTCGGCCATGGGCTGGGCTCGGTGGTCTCGGGGTCCCTTCCTGCCCGGACAATTCCGTGATCCCGTCACCCCGTCCATGCCGCTAGAACCGGCACCTCCTCTCCTCTCCGCTCCGCTCCGCTGCCAAGCCCCGCCCCTCTCCGCTCACAAGCCCCGCCCCTTCGCGCATCGCCCCGCCCCTCACTGCTCCGCACCTCCCTTTAGCCCCGCCCCCGGGCGTGACTTCGTCAGCCTCTCCTTAACCCTAGGCCACGCCCCGCTCTGACCCCGCCCCTTGCCCGCCCCGCCGGGGTCGCTGCGCGGTGACGCAGCAGGAGGAGCTGAGGCGGCGCTTCCCGCCCTTCCTCCTCCTCCTCCTCCTCCTCCTCCGCGCCCGCCGGACGGGGACAGAGCGGCGGAGCCGGGGCCCCTCAGCCGCTGCCGGGGCCCGGGGGAGCAGCCGGGCTGCCTCCGGCCATGGTGGCCCGCTCGTCGCCGGCGGGGCAGGAGCAGGCGCGGCGGCGGCGGCCGCCATTGCTCGCGGGGGCCGCGGTACTATGAAGGATGGAAGCGGACGAGGTGACGATCCGGGAGCAGAACTTCCACAGCCAAGTGCGGGAGTACACGGTAGGTGCCACCGTGCCCCGCGGACCCTCCCTGAGCTGTCAGTGCTCTGTGCCCCAGCCCTGTCCCCGGACACGGGCGGGTTGTCCCACTCTCCCGCTGTCCTTGCTGCCCCTCGCCCCGGTGTCCGGAGGGACTCGGGGCCCGTCTCTGGGCAGAGGGGTGAGTGCCCCTTCTCTGAGGTGCCACGGGAGCTGGAGGATCGCAGCGCTGACCCCCTGGAGGGTTCTCCTCTCCCTGTGCCCTCAGCGGAAGATGGGGATGCTGTGTGAGCACACAGGGCTCCACGGAGCGCTCTCGGGACAGGTACCGGAGCAGCGACCTCGAGAGCAGGGCTCCGCTTCCATCAGAGGGGACTGCGAGCCGACATCCCGTATGTGCACAAGTACCTGAAGGGAGAGTGCCGGGAGGATGGACCCGGCTCTCGGTGGTACCAGCCTCCAGGAGATGAGGCAATGGGCAGAAACGGATGCGCAGGAAGCTCCACCTGAACATGAGGAGGAACTTCTGTACTGTGCAGGTGCCCGTGCACTGGAGCAGATTGCAGAGAAGCTGTGGAGTCTCCCTTCCTGCAAGTATTGAAGAAGGTCTGGATGCACTCCTGTGCCCTGTGCTCCTGTTTGCTCAGGGAGATTGGCCCAGATGTCCCACTGTGGTCCCTTCCAACTGTGACCCATTCTGGGATTCTGTGAACACCTCAGCTCTCAGGTGCAGCCTTATTCCCCTCATGGGATTCTCCTGCCTTGCTGGGCTGTTTGCAGTGCTGTGTGTGTGTGTAACTTTTGTGTTTTCCCTGTGCCCTCCCAGAGGAGCTCACAGCAGTGCCTGTGCTGTCCCCTCTCCCCCAGCCCTCCTGGGCAGGTGCAGCACTGTGTGCTTTGTGCAGACACAGCAGTTGTGATTTCCTCTCTGACAGCCTCGGAATTGTTCCCAGGACTGTTAAAAGCTGATGGAGGTGTTTTGATGGGGCTCATGTCTCTCCTGCTTCAATTCCAGGAAGGAAATAAAGGCTACACAAGGGAAACATGCAGCACTGTGTCCTGTGAGCATGCTGTCCTGGCTCAGCAAGGGAATAATGTTTTCTTTGCCCTCCCTGTTTCTTGGGGAAAAACAGTTTTCTGGAATTAAAAAAAGATTTCATAATTTAGCTTTTAAGTGTTTTTCAGCCTTGTTGGGAGACTCTGAAATACCATGGTTAACTGATTTATGTAGTGCTGTGGCTAGGTCACTTGATAGCAGACTTGCTTGGAATGTATTAATCACTCTTCTATAGTATATGAATCCATGTTAATCCATCTTTCTTGTGAAATATTCTGTTTCTGGGGTATTTTATTCTGAAGAGTGCAAAACAAGCCTGCATGAGGAGAACAGCTACTTTTTGGGATTTTTTGGAATGTCTGGGCATGGATGCAGTGTATGTCCTGGAAGCCATGACTGTGGAGGGACACAAAAAGTAAAATACTTTGTAAAGAAGGCTCTAAGTATTATCTTAATCACCTTTGTGATATGAAAGCATGAATGTATGTACAAATCTTTCTTTTCCCTCATGTCTGTTTTTCCATTTGTATTCCATTATGTGCTAATTATTTCCTACTTATTTTCACCAGTCTTGTTCTGATAAATCAGATATTACATGTTGTGGTTTCATTCAGTAGGAAACATGGATTTTTGAGTCTGAAGGAATGGCTGTGTGCGGCCTCTGGATATCATTATAGATGGTGAAGTCTGTTAAATTCTTAAATAACTAGTTCATCTGTACTGCAGTTACTCCTCCAAAGTTAGAGGGACTTTTTCAGCCCCTCCAGAGCAATTGGTAAATCTTCCTACTGGTGTAGTCATATGAGAAATCACACAGACATCAGTAACTCATATTTTAGAGTGTTTGTTTGGACAGTGGACTCAGAATATTCTTGCTCTTGAAACTTCACTTTGATCTTAACATTGGTCACAGGCCACCTTTGTTTAATCAGTGGGAATAATAATAATAACAATGTTGCCTTTGAAACCATACATTGGTACAGTTGTGGTCTTGTCTTTAATCTGTGTTGGAACCCCACAAGGTTTTATGAGTGCATAAAGTGCTGCCACCCCCAGCTGGGTGTGCAGCCTCCTGTGGCTCCCACACAGCTGCAGGAGAATATTGCAAATATGAGTTCATTTGTGGTTAGTCTGAGCACGCTGGAGCACACAGAGTATGTTGCTTACATGTGCAATTATGTTAGCATCCTCTCCTTACCATTCCTGCCCTTACTGCTCATGAAGTTATATGGTGAATAGAATTTCTTAAAATATGCAAATAAACAGTTGTTGTGTGGGTAGTGGGTGTAATCATCAGCCCCTCAGCTGGAGCAGGGAACATATTCCACTGTGACACATGCATTAAATCTTGGCTCCAGCTGCAGGTGGGCTGGGGGTAGCAGAGCAGTTAAAAGAAGCATTTGATATTACAAGATGCAGTGGCTTTAAATTAGGATAGAGTAGGTTTAGATTAGGTATTAGGAAGAAATTCTCTTCTGTGAGGGTGGTGAGGCACTGGCACAGGTTGCCCAGAGCAGCTGTGGGTGCCCCATTCCCTGGCAGTGTTCCAGGCCAGTTTGGATGGAGCTTTGAGGTACCTGCTCTAGTGAAAGGTGTCCCTGCCCATGGCTGAGGGTTGGAGACAGATGATCTTTAAGGTCTTTTCCAACCCAAACCATTCCATTCCAGTTTGTTGTGGAATATTACAGCAGAGGAGACCTCTCTGTGCCTGTTAGGAACAAGAGAAATTTGTTTTATGTGTTAGAAGTATCTTTGAAGAGCTAGTTGTGTGGCACAGTCTTTACTGGAAACTAAAATGATACATTCATGAGAGTAGAGAAATCAAAGTAAGCTGATATAGTTGAAAAGGAAAACCTTTTCACTTTTCTCTTACAAATTTTCTTTTAATACATACAGAATTTCTATATTGTGCTTTTTGATGGAATCCTAAGGGCACACTGAGTTTAGCTTCAGTGTAATACTTTATTTCTGTTTCATGTGTTCTCTGAACTGGCAAGCTACAAAGTTTTCCATACAGTTGTGTAACATAAAAAAAAATTCAAGGCTTGTTATCCTTTTCCTGGTGGTGCCTATCTCTTTCTGCAGGTGCCAACTTCTGCTAATTCCACCTTCAAAAAACGAGCATTTCTGACACATGTTTATAGATTGAGCAAAGGTAGTGAAAGATTATGTTTTAAAAAACACATCCTTCATCTGCTTTTGAGGTGACTCAGTGGCTTAATGCTTAATTTAACTCAGGCCTGCTTGCTCTTGACCTCATTTGGAGTGTCTCTATGGCACCTGTTTTTCAAGAGGGTGCCTGTTTGCAACAAAATCATCTGCCTTGGATTTTGTTGCCTCATGAGGATGATCTGTGCTGCTGGGAGGTGGTGAACTCCCTAGTCAGGCATGGCTCTTCAAACATGAATCTGCTCTACAGAGGATCTGTTGTTTTGAACAGTTGTTGAAAACACCAAGACTCAGACTTTGTCAGAGTCTGAACTTTAAAATTCAGATACAGTGAAGTGAATGTGGAGACTGTACTGGTGACCCAGTGTAAGAGACGTGGCACAGCCAGGAATTTCCTTGGAGTCAGTGAGATCCTTGACTTCAACAAAGCCAGAGTCATCCTCAGTTCTGGATAAAAGGGGCATCTTTCTGAAAAGCAGCTTTAGTTGATTGCAAAGTACAGAAAAGGGTTTGTGTTCTGTACTAGGTCAGTATTTGTATGAAAGAGTTGTAAAGGCAGGACAGTATTCTTTAGTTTACCCTTCTTGCTCCTTTAGATTCATTTATAATTTGCTGAGATCTTGCACATCCATGGAAAATATTTGAACTCCTAGGGAACTGCTTTTCCCTTGGGTCCTGTTATTATGCCTGTTTATAAAGTGTTCCATGTTCTGCTGGTATTGTTGTGAACTGTTTATTTCAAATGTAAATGGAGCAAGTGCAGTGATTGAGCCTCTTTTTGGTCTCCTGGGTTTACTTTTTAGAATATTAACTTCATTTTTTTTCCAATTTGAGTCTTCTGCACTATTAGCTTGCATTTTTAAAAATACAAGCTATATTTTTTTGTTCTTTTTCCACTTAAAAAATGTAGGATTTTGAGTATTTAAAAATGTACATGTACACCTGGTTATGAGGATTCCTTGGCAAAATACTCTTGCATTTGTAGTGTGGGAAAAACTGTGGAAGCACCATGAAACTATTAATTAGGTAGCTTAAGAATAAATACAGTATATTTGGAAATAAGTTTATTATATTAAGTATGTAATAAAAAATAAGTTCTGGTGGAATAAGTTCAAATACAGAAGTGTTTTTTTAAAAAGTGTTTAATGTTAATTCAGGCAGATATTGAAACTGGTGTAATATGGAGTTTTATGTTAAATGTTATATGCTTCCATTTGAAGGACTAAATGTTTTCAGGGATAAAGGCTTCAGATGCTAAATATTCTGAGAAATGTAGTTTTTTATTCTGTTAATGCAGGTGACTACTGCTGGCATTTGTCCTCTGTGAGGCTGTAAAATGAGGGAGCTGGTTTGAGCACTTGACTTCTGTTGGTAGTGGGCTCTTGTTCCTGACCAGTTGTGCATCCTTAAAAAACTGAGGTTTTCACAGCCCTTTTTTCTGCCAGCAGTGATGATATTCTGATAGTGGGCCAGGAAGAAAGTGCTGATTACAGGCGTGGGTGATTTGTAAGAACAAACTTTTTACAAATACTGAGATGTTTCTTGTTTGAATGCTTTTACAAGTTTATCTTTTATTAAAACAAAAATTATACCTTTCAGTTTTTTTACCTGTACACTGAAAACTTGAGGACTACTTTATATCTTAAATGGCTTCTTGTATTTCAGAAAATAACTTTGCCTAGATTTCACAGTATTGTTTTTTTTTAATTTTTTTCCCTTAAATATTTTGGGAAATATTTGTGGCTGAATAAAGAAGTATTAAGAAGTATCTGTAGCAGTGATGAGAGACATAGAGCTGAAAGATTACTGCACATTTAACATTATTAAATATATAAAGTGTTGGCATAATTCTGTCACTTAAGTATACCTTTACTTGTAAACATGGGTGCTGTAGTGAACTTTGAGAAGTGATGAATCATCTTCTGGCTCTTGGTCCTGGGGATCAGCACTGTGGATCCATCTGGAATCAATAGCATCTCAAAATACTTGGCATAGACAAGTGGAGAGAGATACTTATTCCCAAAACAGAAACAACTTTTGGAGAGTTCCACTATTGCTGTTTATGTAAAATAAGCATGAAGGGCTGAAGTGTAAGAAATTTCAATTAGTTACAGTTCTAAATAATTCCTTTAGTTACTGGTGTGTTTCTTTGGAGGAGCAGCTGACCAGAAGGGCAACACACTTCATGGAGAGTACTTCATATGTTTAAAAAGATTTTGTATTAAGGTGTAATTAGACTTGAGAAAATCTAATGAAAAGTGGAAGAACTGTCAGCAAACAAAACCAACTTTTCATAATGTGAACAAAACCAAGTATATCCGTGTTGGGTTTTGTTTGAGTGGCTGGGCACGGAGTAGAGGGACTGGGTGAGATGGGAGGGCTGTAATAACAGCTCAGTCTTGGCTGTGAGGAGGTTGCTGAGTGTTCCAGAGTTTATTAGCACAAGATTCTCTGGAAATAGGTGTTTTCAGAGAGGTTAAAGAGGTTGAGAGATGGGTGAATGGGTGACCGGAGGAGCAGGTAAAGTCACAGTGGAGAGAGAATCTGAAGCATGTTGCCAGTGACATTATGATGAAATTCATCAGAAATTCAGAGCTCAGTTCTGTAGATGTTGATGGAATTTTGGGTTAAGGAAGACTAAAGAAAAATTCCTTTCAGTGTAAGTTTACTGGTTGTATTTGAAGATTTTGCAAGTGTTTTTTTGCTTTTCTAAACTGAAGCGCTGTCTCCCTTCCTGTCTTTTGACCTTTCCTATTTGATTTGGTATTTATCCTCATTTAGGAGGGCAGCGATAACTTTTGTTGAGAAAGTCTTAACTTCTGCATCACTCTTAGGAGCAATCATGCTCAAGAGTTTATACAACTTCTAACACAGGCAAAGGAGAGACTTTGCTGGAGTTTGTTTTTGTGCATCTAATGACAAACTGCCTTGGTTGTTGCATCACTGGAGGCTGAGCATAGAGCCAGGTAGAGGTGACCTGGAACAAGCTGCTGTTCAACCCCCTGATTAGGCATCCATGTGACAGGTGAGATTGCTTCAGGCTTTCAGCAGCTTTGACCTGTGCTCTTTGGGACCCAATTGACTCTCTGAGAGATGGTTTCAAAACTCATGTTGCTGTTTTATCAGGGGGGTGTTGAATATTCCTGTATAATAGTGTTGCTCCCCACACAGAAGTTTATAGTCTTTTGATTAGCTGGATATGTTAAAAGTTGTTTCGAGCTACCATCAACATGATTTCAAGAGAGAGCCCTATGCTTTTTACTGTTTTAATATCTGAACACTTGGATAATTTTTGAAAATTTAGATTAACTTGAAAATACTCTACAGAACTGTGTTTCATTTTCTGTATTTCTAAATTATGTGTGTTCCTGCAGCAGGTAGCGTGTGTATTGATGGCATTGAAGTCTGCATGTGGCTGGGGTAATGTTCAGAGGATAGAAGCAGTCTGTGGGGTATTTTTCCCCCTTTACCTTCTTGAGGGGTTTCCATGGGTAGGCTCCACAATTGTCATCAAAACATGGTGCTTCAGTTTTACTGATTTTGATTTTAGGCCTTGATTATTCATTTTTTCCCCATTATTTAACTAATTTCTATTTTAAATGTATTTAAATTGATGCTGATGAGTTTTAGTTGAATTTGACAATAGGAACATGTCTAAAATATTTGCTGAGTTTCAGACTGTGGTAAGTTATATGCAGTAGAGAGTCTGCATGATTGGTGAGAATTATCAAGACATACAGCTATAGCAGTTTAAGTGTGTTTGTGTTTTGGGACTGGGGGTGCCACTTAGAAATGCTCCAGGATATGTGTGTGAGAAGACAAGAAAGAATATTTTTGTGTTAGGATGAGAAAGTTTATTAGCTCTGTCTTCTAAGATCTTCTACATCTTGCCCTGAAAATTAATATTAGTCAAAGAAGCTGCCTTAAATTGTTTACAAAGTCTGTATTAATGAGTCTTTTGAGGTTATTTTTTCAGAAATGAATTTTTAATGGTATGACTCTGGAGTTTTAATATAACCGATTATTACATCCTGACTTTCCAGTGTTGAATAATGCCTCATTCAGGGACAGAGTGTTAGAATGATCTAGGTTGGTGCTGTTGTGTTAATTCTAGAGACTTTAAATCTTGCACCTATGCTGAAAAACATTTTTGACTGAAGGGCTGTAGAAACTGGTTTTTATCTTCAGCAGAATTTCTAGCACAGAATATTTTTTGGAATATTTTTTATTTTCTCTTGGATCCTGGATGTTTTTTCTAGATGAGCAAGTCTAGGCACCTGCCTCTGAACCATTTATAATTTCTTCATGACTTAGGAACCAAAAAAAGTGGGTCAACTGCTTGCAAATCTTTTAAACCAGGGAGGAGTCCTGAGAAGGGAGTGTATATGAGGGGGAATCATAGTTACGGAGGGCAGTGTCAGTAAGCAAAATTCATCTGTAGTCACAGACAGCCATAGGACATATTTGATATTTTCTCTTAAGATTAAATTTAGTGTGTCATGCCAAGTGTATGAGGCTGGCTGGTTTAGAGTGAGCTTAATCTAACCACAGCAGAGTTAATGTCTCATTTGAGAAAAATGAGATTTCCAGAGCAGATGATACAATGCATACCAAGGTCAAACTGAGACCACAGATAAAATTTTCAATTTTCTTTAGTGTGCTTTGTTGGTTGTAGGTCACTTACTGTTGATGCATCCAAAACAGGTGGAATGCCTTGTTTGCTTGTTAGGTATCAGTGGGATAATTGAGTTATTAGAAATAGACCAAGGAGAGTTGCTTGTCTCCACCTGTATTTTCTTGCTGTTTATTCCTGCCATCTTTTCTATGAGTAAATAAAAACAGTTGCCAAGTGGGACAGTAGGAGGAAACTTTTTAGTTGCCTTGTGGTATTTTAATGCACATTAAAATACTTCAGCAGCATTAGAGCAGTAAGAGATGGAAGCATAATGCTGTGTTTGTTGTTCCTTATTGCAGACATTAAAACCCAGAAGGGCAACACTGTTATTCTGCAGATACCAATCACAGGCAAAATACTGACTCTTTAATTTTCAACACTTAAACATGTAAATAGACATCTACATGGTAATATTTCTCTGTTTTCTCTTTGCCCTAAACAGAAAAAAACTGCACAAAGTACACATTCTGTAAAGTAACAGCTAGAAGTGGAAATGTTCTTTGTTATGTCTGTAGCCTTGTTTTGTGTGTCATTTGCATAGAAATGCTTGTGGATGTAATAGCAGTAACTTTGTCAATACTGTTGCAGCCACTTTAAAATAAAGTTATTTCCTTTCTTCTCTTACTCTTTGGAGCTACTTTTTAGAGCTTCTTGATCTTTCATTTAATACATGGCATGGTAAAACACTGTTGCTTCTCTTTTGCTCCTCCAGGTTTTCCCTGTTCTATATCTAGTATGCAATCAAGTTGGAGGAAACAATCACTTACTTTGATGCTTTTCAAGTGGAAATGAACCTGTGTTGAATCTGTGTTTTGTACTTGGAAGGGTGTTAGGTTAAACATTACTAAGGTGTGGGACTTCTCTTTGTGAAGGAGTTCTATGGTGGTTCCTTGCTGCTAAAAGTTGTTTTTCTGCAAGATGTCTTTTTTAGACAGATGGCTTTTTTACAGTGGGAGAATGTCCCTGACACAGTCCTACAGGGGCCTGTGCTTACATTTAATAAAGACATTCATAAATGACCTGGAGAAGGATATAAATTGTGAGGTGACTGAGTTTGTAATGGTGCTTCTTTAGTCAGGAAAGTAGAAAATAAGGCTGAGTGGACTCCAGGCTCCTGCTCAGGGAGGCTTAGCTGTGGTATCAGAATACTTAGGGTTTAAAAACCCCCAGGCATGGAGATTGTGCAGCCTTGCTGGGCAACTGCTTGGCCTTGCTGGTTCCACTGCTTGGCTCTCCTTATGGAAGGGATTTCTTCTTACCTCCAGTCTCATCCTCCCACTGACACCATGGTCAAGAACCCGTTTTTTTTTTTTTTTAATGAGCTCCTCATAGGTACTGGCAAGCTGCAGTAAAGTCCTCCTGAAGCTTTGTTGTCCTCAGGCTGAACACCCTTCAGCCTGTCTGCACCAGGCCAGTGTCCCAGCCTCCTGACCATTGCTGATCATCCTTTCTGCTGTTTCCAACATCTCTCCTGTACTGGGGGCTCAAAACTAGACACAACAACTGCATGTGACAGAGAGAGAATTGCTTCCCATGATTATTGGCTTTGCTTCAGGTGGTACTGCCAGGGATGCTCTTTAAGCTGTGTGCCACCAGGGCACACTGAGAGGTTGACAGGACACAAATATGCTTTTTTCTAGTGTAAAACACAGCTTCCTCACAAGAGTTGGAAATAATTCCATGCTCATGCTATATAAATATAATCCTATATATAAAAATGCAGCTTTTAATGTGCACACGCAAATTGCAGTTGTAAAAGATGATTGAATCTTGTTTGTAAGAGCAGAAAAAAGAGAATCTTGCACATTTTGAGCATAGTATTTCTTAGCATGAAAGTGTAGCTCTTATACTTGCAATGGATGATGCTTTCCCAATGTGAGGCATGAAATTCAGTGCCAGAGTTTTAAAGATCATCCACAGGGACAAAATAGTGTCAGTTGATCTTTAGTAATTGTCAGTGGGATAACTAGAACAGAATTTGACCTAGTTCAGACTGTTACTGCTTGTGTTTAATACCAGACCCTTTAGTGCTGGTCCCTTAGAGACACTTAATATGCAGGTAATCTCCAGCTCCATTCTCACAGGAGCTGGGAGCTGGGTGGTACAGATCCAAAAGTATCATGTGGATCATACTTGGATGACTTTGGATGAGAGATCCAAAGGTATGACACTCTGGAAGGGTTGGTTACAGCAGACATAAGAATGTAGTGCAGTGCCTGCAGGAGCAGCCTCTCCTGGCGTGTCTGGTGTGTAATCTAAGCAGGAGCAGAAGACACTTCCTTTCCCAAATAAAGGTTAAGGGCTTCAGGGGAAGACAGGTTTCTTTTTGCTTCTCCCAGCAGAGGTTGTATTTAGTCCATGGGAAGAGATGTAAATGAATTATATGCTTGAGGTTTGAAGATGTCCTATTGTGACATCTGTTAAAAAGGAGCTCTGGGATGTGGCACAGAATCCATGTGTCTTGTTTTCAATTACTGAGTGGTATGGAGGGGACATGCACACAAAGCCATTAAAAATTATTAAGAATTGCTTTGGTTGACTGTTTGACTGTTACCAGAGACAAGTCTTGGGCTCCTTGTAATTTCCTTTATATTTTGATCCGCCTGGTCAAACATGGACTGAGTATTTCCCCTGTAAGATCAGAATGTACCCTAGTTATGTTTAAAGTAGCTTCCCAGTCTAATTATGGCAACAGATCACAACTACTTTGTCCCTCAAATTTGGAATGAATTTAAAGAAATAAACTTCAAGATTGAAAGGTATTATTTCTTGTGAAGTGTGGGATGTCAGAATTCCTTATTCATCACAGCTGGGTACATTCTCTGCACAGTGTCTTGACTGTCCCCAAGTAAAACCTAGAAAAGCTTCGTTTGAGCTCCAATGAAAAACTTGCAGAGAACTAGGGGATCTGAGGAATACAACTTGTCAAAGATGTGCTGTATTTCCAGCATCCTTTTGTCAGCTGCTGTTGTAGAGATGGGTAATGGCATAAATCGCTGCTTTTTGTGGAAACAATTTACAATATAATTTGGATTTAAGATTGTATTCCAATAGTGCCTTCAATACTGACACACACAGTAGTTTCTGAAGGAAAGATGGAATTTTGGACAGAATATGGACTCTTTTAAATGTTTGTTTTTACTGAAGGTATCAATGTAATTTTGCATGGTGTTCTTTTGTGAGTAGTGCCCCTATTTTAGTACGATACCTGTGCTTGATTAGAAATGGAACAGACAGATGCTTGTATGTAGTGTGACATTAAGGTGTGGCTTAAAAAAAAAAAAAAAAGACATGGTGATGAACTTGAACCCTCAAACCAAGTTTCTACTGAAACTTGAGAGTTACTCTGCTGTAAGCAATTGGGGAGGGCAGTGCTGAGGGATCCAGTGACAGGAGGTTAATGCTGAGTTACCAGTGTGATTCTCAGGTGGGTGTGGAGAAGCATTTTCAGTGCAGCAGGAAGGGCTTAGTGCTGTTACAGCTACAAAATCTTACCTGGACTGCTGCATGCAGCCCAACCACTGATAATTGAGAAACATGAACTGAAACTACAGCAAATGCAAACAAGGCTGGATGGTTTTTTTTTCTAATACAAAAATACCCTGAAACAAACAGCAGTATGAGGAATAAGAACCCAGGGTTGCAGTGTTGACAGGACAGTGGAGGCTATTCTTCAGATATCATAGGCAACATGGTTTTTTTTCCCCAGCTTAACTGAGTTCCACTCTAAAAATAGTTGGGATGCTGACTTGAGCTGTTTCCTTTAGAAAACTATTGAGAATGCATGGTTTGAAACAGTTCAGGATCAGAGGTTTCACTGAGTATAAATTGAGACTGCAGTAATAGTTCTGAATTTGCTGTTTAACTTGTTTTAGTCAGTATGAAGGACTTTTAATCTGAGTTCTTTTTTAAGATCATAAGGCTTTTACTTACTAGTATTTATTTATTTTTTTGCCAATAATTTCAAAATTGTGTGAATTTTCAGTAATAAATATTTATAAAGCTGTTCTCAAATTTGACACAAGTAGAGGGAGAGTTACAGCAGGATGTAGTTATGCCCTGCTGCTGGGTTGCAGAGTAGCTGTTATCTAAAACCAGAAATCCAGCATTTGGCAGTTTGTGTGTACTGGACAGCTTTCATCTGCTCTGCCCTAAAATACCTCAGTTATCTCAGTGGTACCTTGTGAGTGCACACCCACATTTTCATTGTAACCTTGCTATCATGGATGGAATGAAGGTCATCTGGTCTCTTTGGAGGTGTAAACAAGATTGCAAAAATTTTTATTCTTGTTTTAAATAAAATTAAACCAAAAATGAGCTTAACTGTTTGTCTTTTGCACAGGTTACACCGTGTTATTTGCATCAGATTTTTAAAGAATTCAATTACCCTGTATATGTGATACCTGATTTTCAAAAGTGGGTGCCTAAAATTAGATGTCTTTAGCTGTAGCCTTGGTCTAGTTTTCAGAGGAACTGGAAGCTTACAGAAGGATTCTCTTTCAGCACTGGCATTGCTTTTTCCAATACTGACAGGACAAGCTGTGTCAGGGTAGTCTGAAAAGCCAAGGCTGTTCTCAGTTTTTGTTCTTCCTGTTTCAAAAATATACCAATTTGTTTTTATTAAATCTTAATAGCATTCTTTAGAATTACTTGTTTAAAGGACTGAATTCTACATCAAAATATTTTCTTCTTTGAGACATGCTTAAAAAAGTTGTAGTGGTAAGCTCTAGTCAGGTTTAAGATTGGAATTCAGAGATCTAGTTATGAAATCTCATTTTCAGTGCCTGTATTTTGGGTGTTGCTGCTGTGTATTTCCTGAACAGAGAATGAGCTGGGTTGCCACTTTGAGACTTACAGCACTGTTGTACTTCTGGGAGGCACCTGGAAATCACCCAAATGCCACACTCAGACACTTGGTTATACTTGGTTTGTTTAAATCTAAAATGTTTGGTTACATCAGAAAAAGAACCCTTTCAGTTTATATTTATCAGTATTTATTAGAAAGTCTGTGTTTCATGAATAATACATTGTTCTCCACTGTGATTTGCTGATTTGGATGCAGTATTGTTATTTAGGTGCAGATTTATCAGGGCTATCATCACTACCTTCACTTTCTTCTTTCTCTTAGGGTAGCCTTTCTGCTCTTGATTGTTTTAGGATAGTGAGTCTTAAAAGCAACAAGTCAACAAATGGTAGCTTAAAGAAATAGGTCAGCTATTGTCCAGTGAAGTAAATTTTCAAAACAGAATGGCATGCTTGCTTCTTGTTCCACTTCTGACTGACTCACATTTTTAATAGGCATAGGCACCCAGGATTAAGGAAGCAGTGTTGGGCCACTGCTGATTCACCAGCAAATAAAATGTGTGGAACTTGTTTTTGTTTTGTTTTTGTTTACCCTGCAAAGGCTTGGAGGGTTAAAACTCTCCTGCTGTTCAATTCCTTTCCTGTAAGACTGCCAGCATTTTTTAAAGTGTGTTGGTCTTATCTTACTGTATTGTAATTGTAGTGCTAAGTTTTATAAACAGCTTGACCCAAGGCCCTGTGGGCTGAAGGTGCATCTGACCTAAATAAAGCACCAGCCTTATGAGAAGGGCAGTTGTGCCCTTGGCTTCTGACTGAAGTAAACACCGTGTTTGATGAGCTCACTGTAGGCATGAGTGTGTCTTGTGTGTATTGTCTCCTGGAATTTGCTTGATTCAAGACAGGATGCAGATAGTAAACATGTTTATCTTTTTCCACATGTGTTGACAGCATAGTCCAAAATAGATCCTCAAGAGCCCATGATATAAAATACAATTACCCTTAGGGAATGTGTGAAGGGGATACAAAGCCTGATAACTTCTACAAATCACATGGGTTCAAACTTCAAAAACCAACCCATCCCACCCCATTTCACTCACCCCTCCCTCAAACAAAAAATTCACACTGTGAATAATGCTTCTCTCTCAGTTGTAGAGTAAAACTTTTTGACCATATAGTTGATGCAATACCTATTACTCTAATCAAGCTGTTTTAATGGGTTTAACTTTCTGTTAATAAGATATAAAACATAACAGTCTTGAAATTTGCATAAAATATGCTCCTGTTGATCTGAATTAAATTTTAAATTGTTGAGACTAGATTTACTTGTTATAATCCAGGAATTTCTTCGTGACCTAATAAATCCAATTTTTTTTCCAGATCTGTTTTCTCCTGTTTGCTGTTCTTTACATAGTTTCCTACTTTATAATCACAAGATACAAAAGGAAAGCAGGTAAGCATAAAATTTTTAATATGTTAAAAAAAAGAAAAAGTTGTTTTTCAAATAAATAGATGATTCTTTTCCTGTCCATCTCCACAAAGAAACTGGAAGAAACAGAACTGTTTGTTAGGCTACTGGTCTATGGCAGCCTGGATTGACCTGATTGTGAATAGCAGCCTAAGTGTAAACTGTTTTGAGATAGAAGAAAGGGGTTAATGTCAAAGTAGGTGCTTCTGCCTCCCTTGCCTTGAGATCCTGTTCTCCTTTCACATCAGCTTTTCCAGAATATGTATCTTCAGCAGTTTTTTAGTAGCAAAATCAGGTTCTGAGACTTTGCTAGTCTAGTGAAAGGTCACCAGAAGGGAAGTAGCATTATTTCTTAAAAAAGTCCTGCTCTGATCAGATGCAGTTATTATTTCAGTTGTCTTAACCTGTTTCTTATGAAGTTTAGAAAATACCTTAAGATAATACTCTTTTTTTTTTTTTTCCCTTTGGAAACACTGTCTAGTTTCCATTCTAAAACTAGTCTGTATGAAACCCTGTCATTTTCTTTGATATTTTTTCTAAAGACAAATAACATAAAAATCACTGTAAAATCAGAATCTTTGACTCTTTGTAGCTTATCTGGGACCTTGGTGCTTGATAATGTCAGGCTGTAGCAACATTCTTGTATATGGTGGTCTTGGTGCTTTGAACTTTACTGGAAGCTGCTTGAGTGACATGTGTTACATAGCTGCTTTCATGGATGGATTCATGTTTTAAAAAGAAAACTTTTCATGTAATTTAATTCCTTGAAAGAAGTGTACATCTCTGTAAACATATGAAATAAGGCAGATGCTATCTTGTGATCCTGATATGTGTTTTGGACATTACAAAGCTGCTACCGTTTGGAGATGGAGAAGAACAGGAAAGGGAAACTGGTTTGGCAAACACTGTTGGATGCAAAGACACTTTTGTTACCTTTTGTTGGCAGTTGATCTCAGCTGGGAGGAGGAGCTGCTCTGCAGCTGTCCTGACTTTGAAAACTTTTTGAGCGTAGCCTGCTATGATCTTCCTGATGAGAAATGTTTCAAGAGTTAACACATCTGGAGCTCTTTCAGGACAAATTGTTCACTGCTTTTCCAAGGAGCTTTTTAGCCAAAATGACTCATAAGAGACCTTGACTTAGTCTTTCAAAACACCATGAGGTATCCATCAAAAAATCAACAACCCCAGGTCCTTTCACGGAAGAGTTTCAAAATAGCATTGTTTTTGTTATTTGTTGTGTGTTTATTTCAACTGTGTGCATGACTCTTAAGAACTTAAATTTATTTTAAAATTTAAGAATAAATGAAGTCAGGTATTCTATCTTCCATGGAAATTAGGAAAAACTTTAGAATGCTGAGTGTAAAATTATTTCAAATTCAGAAATTTTTATTTCAAAATATCTACGTTATTTCAAATCTAGAAATGCCTGCATTCCTGTACTGATGTGCAAAGAGAAGGGTGTAAAGGATAAATGATGGGTTAGTGATTCATCTGAGTTAAATGTTGATACTGTTTCAAAAATATTGTTTTAGTAGAGTATTAAGTGAGGAGTAAGTGAATAAAATAGTCTAAAATGTGAAGTATCAGAAGGAAGTAATGGATCTTAAATCCAAAACAAATAAGAATATAACCAGCTCTCCTTCCTCCTCTCCCCCAAATCCCCAGGAACTGGGAAGAGGGGTAAGTAAAGGGAAGCACTGAGTAGTCATCACTGTTGGTCTCGGTGTGCTTTGTTTTAAAAAGACATTTATGCTGCAGACGATGTCTAGCAGTAGTTAGCATGGACTTTCCTGTAGCTTGCCTGCTCTCTGTGGTTCCAGAGATGTCCAAAGGGGCAGTTTCTAGCTGTAGTAGTCTGAAAGCCCTCTGGAGGAGGTCTCCAAGAGGTTTTGATCTGCATATTCAAGTAAAGTGAAATAACTTTGTTACATTGATTGAAAAGAGTTTGACTAGCGAAAAACAGTAAGAGTATTCATTTTTGGAAGGAACCTTAAAATACTGATTTTCATAAATTGTATCAGTACATCTGAATTTTAATGGTAAATTAAAATTATTCCTCTTTATGTACATTTTAGCCTGAAGAAAGACAAGTGTGTATTGAATATAACCTGATGTAATTTAATTTTCAGATGAGCAAGAGGATGAAGATGCCATCGTTAACAGAATATCGTATGTATAGCTCTTCTTGGCAGAACTTCTTTTCCTGAATGAATTGTTGTGATAGGAATCTTCTGTGCTTGCAAATAAATAAGAATCTATTTGAAATATTTAAATGAATTTTAAATAAATTGCTAGAGGGTCAGTGAAAAAGATTTGGTCTAGTGACACCTTGAGTTATGAAAGTTTGGTCTAGGCCTTTTTTCACCTGTAGTTCTGCTGGTAGATACAAAATTGGCCAGAATATTGTATGAGAAACTGATGCAAGAGGTGGAATTGAGTGCAGGACCTGCATTTAGGTCTCTGAAATGTTGATGTTTAGATGGGAGGTAGTGTAAGTTACCACAGCAGTGGATGGAAGGCCTGTGAAGGGAGGCAGTGGCTCCTGTGAGGGAAGTTAGCTCTCTCTGACTAAGATATCTTTGGTCATTGTGAAAAAGCTGCAGGAAGGTGACAAGTGGAAGACAAACACTTGCCAGACCTCATCTGCCAGCAGCTCTCTCCTCATCCTCTTCCAGTGTCAAGTTAGATATGAGTATCTCCTATTTGAATATGCCTCAGGAGGCACAGAACCTCTGTGGCGGGTGCTGCCTCTCATTGCACGATTGGCTGAACCATGTGAGCTGGCTCCTTCTGTGTTCTTGGCTCTCCCCTTGGAAGGAGAGCTTGGAAAAAAGTATTGTTATAAATATAAAATATTCTTTTTTCTTTCAGCCTAAGCTTCTTTAAATGTGCATGTTATTTTCATAAAAGCAGTAGCTCTCAAACATATGTAAATAGATTTTTCTTCATGTGGCATAATTGTCAGGACTTGAGGTGTGGAGGGATGAGGAAACAAAGCCAAAGTGCTGTAGTACTTGTAGTTTGTTGAGTTTCCCATTTCTGCCTTAGAATACTTAAACATCCTTAAACAAAAGAAAAAAGTCTTGGAAGCCAACAACAATATCATAAGAATATTTTTAAAGTTAAAATTAGTTATTCATGCTTTCTTTTCTAAGTGTTGAATGAATGAAAAATGGATTTGTAGATTATTAAGGAAAAGTCAGATTTCTGTAAGCAGCTTACAGGTGCTCCTGTTGTAGGGATGTTCTGTTTATTTTGTCATGCAATTCTGAATTGAGAATTATTTCTAGTTTTATTATAGCATTAGATTAGTTCTGTAAGAATATTTTGTTGATCTAATTTTTTTAAGGGCACAGTTCTTTTTAATGCCACAAGATGGCTTTTGGTGTAAGTTGTATTTGGAATCTAAAGAATAAGCTTAAATATTTGAAATATTTCTGGCAATTTCTGTATATTGACTTTACATCTGTGAGATGACAGATAACTTGAGTAACTCCTTTGTGGAAAAAAACCAACTTTTTTTACAGTTTGATGTTCAAATATTTATGTGTAATTGTACTCTCTCTTTAGTTGTTAGAACGTTGCTCTGCTTTTAAAAATTATACTAAAAATATAGAAATTGAATCTTTTTTTTTGTATGTGTCTGTGTGGGAAATTAAAACTGATAGAGGAGACTTGTGAAAATATATTTAATGAACTCCAGTACTTTAACCTTGTATTACAATGGAACTGAATGCATGCATGAGCCAAGAGAGTAATCATGGTAGTTGGTAAAAACTAATTATTTATACTGGGTTCTGTAAACTACATTAAATTTGCTTTTTGAAAATCATGTTTTGGAAATCCCAATTTCTCCTGCCTGTTTACAATGTAAGAATATGTTGTCTTTAGACACTGTTTAACAGGTAGTTTAATTACTGTTTTTCCCCTGCTATTCAGGGCATGTTGGTGGTAACAGTGGTACATTTCTTTAAATTTCAGGCTGTTCTTGAGCACCTTCACTCTAGCAGTTTCAGCTGGTGCAGTCCTGCTTCTACCTTTCTCAATAATCAGCAATGAGATCCTGCTTTCTTTTCCACAAAACTACTATATTCAGTGGTTAAATGGCTCACTAATTCATGGTTAGTACTCAGCACAATGTAATTAAAATGGATGTCTTCATTATGTGTGCACAGATATGTTCTTATTTTCAAACTGATAACTCACTTTCATTTAATATGCTAATTGTTAATGTGCTGTTGACTAGTTGGTTTTGCTGCTGTGTGATATTTCACAAAAGTCTGTCTTAACTGTTCTGTTCTTTTTTTTTAAGAATTATGCAGACTTGATGGAATTAAACCAAATTCACTGCTTGGAATATTAATGTAAACAAGAGCTACTAGAAGCTAACTTGAAACATGCTGTTCACACTTCTTTGTTAATGCAAGATTCATATGCCTTTCTCTTTATGATGATACCTATACATTGATTCTCAATATAAAAACATTTTTTAAGGAACTTGCTAGCTGAGGGCAGCTTGGACTTGATAGTTAAATTCAGCTGCTAGTGATTGATGTGCAAACAAGGAAAATTGTGGAATGTAAGTATCATGATAAAGATGTGCAAAAAAATAGCTGGTGAAAACAAGACATTCTTCTCTAGGTTTATCTGCAGAAAGTATGTTCACTATGTGAAGCAATTTGTTTAATATGGTATAAATAATTTGCAGGTTAACTGTGGTGTCCTCTTAAGTCTTTTGAAGAGAGCAATTTGGCTTTGGAGGATTTTTCTATGAAAAGTGCATGCTTTTTGCTAAATGTCTAATAATATTCACACATAGCAAATTCATGGATTTCCACATCCCTGACTTGTAAGGATTATTATTTTTTTTTTTCCTGAAGTGAGAAATGAGGAGTGATGTTTGTAGGACATAAAAGAATAATTCTTCACAGCAGGGATGGTTGAACAATGAAAAAGATTGCCCAAAGACACTGGGAGATCTTGAAAATTTTTCAAGATTCAGGTGGCCAAAGCCCTGAGCAGCCCAATGGCACCTGCAGTTTGGCTTTTTAAGGGCAGATCAGACTCTGTGACTTTACAGGCTCTTTGTAGTTGAGTTATTTTATGATGTGTTTTGTGACACATCCTGGGAAATCGTTAATTTGGTATGTCTCCTACAGGGGAAGAAAGAACCAAGCTAAATCAATTTTTCTCATGGATTTAGCTGCTCAGACATTTATATTCTTTACTCTCAAACATGAGAGAAAAAATATTGGGAGATAACCCTTCCTTCTGTGTCTGAATTGTCTTTGGAAAAAGGGCAAGGTGCGATGGTTGGGGTGTGTGATGGGGAGGGAAGGTGCGATGGTTGGGGTGTGTGATGCGGGGGGAAGGTGCGATGGTTCGGGTGTGTGATGGGGAGGGCAGGTGCGATGGTTCGGGTGTGTGATGGGGAGGGAAGGTGCCATGGTTCGGGTGTGTGAAGGGGAGGGAAGGTGCGATGGTTCGGGCGTGTGATGAGGAGGGAAGGTGCGATGGTCCGGGTGTGTGATGGGGAGAGCAGGTGCGATGGTTCGGGCGTGTGATGAGGAGGGAAGGTGCGATGGTCCGGGCGTGTGATGCCGAGGGCAGGTGCGATGGTTCGGGTGTGTGATGCCGAGTCCAGGTGCGATGGTTCGGGTGTGTGATGGGGAGGGAAGGTGCCATGGTTCGGGTGTGTGATGCAGGGGAAGGTGCGATGGTTCGGGTGTGTGGTACCGAGGAAGGTGCGGTCCCTCCCAGGTGATCCCGGCTGGATTCGGGTGTGTGATGCGGGGGGAAGGTGCGATGGTTCGGGTGTGTGATGCCGAGGGAAGGTGCGATGGTTCGGGTGTGTGATGGGGAGGGAAGGTGCGATGGTTGGGGTGTGTGATGGAGAAGGAAGGTGCGATGGTTCGGGTGTGTGGTACCGAGGAAGGTGCGGTCCCTCCCAGGTGATCCCGGCTGGCTTCTGGCTCGGAGCGGGCCCGCAGCCGTTCCCTGGCCGAGGGCTCCCCCGCGTGGCGCTCGCCGGGATCGCCGCGCTCGGGGATCCGATCCGTACCCGGAGCAGCCGGGCTCAGACCCGCTCACATCCCCCCGTGCTCTGCCTGCACAGCCTGGTTTGTGTTCTGCTTTATTGTCACATCCGAGCGCTTGTGTTGCTTTAAAACGCTTCATTTTGTCTAGATTTATGATTTACAGCTATCATCTGATATACTTGTACCTGACGCTGTGGGGTTTTATTCTGTGGATTGTTGCAGTACATCTGGGCAAATAAAACCGACAATAGAACTCAAACTTTTGAAACTAGACAGAAAGGACAAACCTGGATCCAGTATAAACACTCTTATCTAATTCATGCGTGCTGAACTAATCCAGGACTAGTTCTGACAGTGGTGTTCCCTTGTGCTGCTTTTGGTACAACCACCAGGTGGGGGTAAAACGTAATGAAACTGCCGTGAATAAGAAAAATGGGAAATTGCTCGGGGTCTAATTTGTTTGCCAAAGACTGAGAAATTTTTAGTTTTTATGTTTTATTAACTTGTTTTATGGGGGACAGTCCCTACAAATACAAAGGACAAAAATTCTAATCGACTGCTTAAAGCTTTTCTGTGTGTTGATATCTGCAAGTGTCTCATGCAATTCTGTGATTCAGTCAGTATAGTAGATAATAATTATTTTTCTGGGTCTATTTTAATTTGATTTCTGAACTATCAAATTAGGATAAGAAATAGAGAAATCCTTACTTTGAGGGAAGTGCATGTGTCTGGCAGCAGCAGAGCAGCACTGTCCTTGCCTCTCCTAACTTCATGTGCATATTGTAACTCTGTAGTTTAATATTCTGTAAATGTGGTTCCTGTATGCTACTAATGTGTAAAATTTCTGGATTTTAACTTTTAAAAAATCATCCTGGATATACACCAGTCTCCCCTCCCTTAAAATGCTCAGTGTACCCTGCAGCTCCTAAGCACTGTTTTATGTTGTAAGATGCTCATGTCATAGAGCTGCTGAAATCAGGACAAGCAGGTATTCAGCTTTGCATTAGGTAACTGAATGCACTCTGTCTTCAGCTAGAGAAAACTGCTGAAATAAGACTCCTACCCCCATCAAGCTGTATTTCTGCTCTTCCTCTGGTGTCTTTTTGGGGAGAAAGGAAAAAAAAAATGTGCAGACTGCTGAAGCTAATGTCCCCTTGTAAGGGCTGTTAATGACATTCCTGCTGATGTTGCTATGCCTGAATGTTTCTCGAATGGTAACAGGAGCTTCCTGGCAAAGCAGATTCAAAAGGAAAAATCCCCCTCTTTGTTAACTGGAGTTTAGCCAACTTTAGGCAGTCTGTTTTCTTTAGCAAATGAGTGTTATATTTCACGCATCTTTTGGAATTTTCTTGTTTTGTTTTCTGCAGCCTATTTGGCTGAGTTTGGTTGCTGGTGTCCTGCTGCTGTCAATTGCTGAAGAAGTTCTCTTGGCCCCTTGTCCCCTTCTTCCCCTCTAGCTTTTATTTCTCCTACAAATTTGAATGCTGTCATTTAAGGAAAAAGGTAGAAGCATTTTTTGAGAGAGTATAGGCAAAAATCACTGCTAACTTCTTTACATTTGGATTTAATTCAGAAATTTCTCTTGATAATGAATACCCCAGACATCCAGTAAATGTCTTTTTCCTTCCCTATTCTTTACAAAATGGCCAGTTTCAAAGAGGAAAAGGAAAAAGTCTGTACATGGGAAGAAGGAAACAAAGCTATCAGTTCAATTTTTTTTTATCATGGGGAATAATATTATTTTTTTGAGCAATGTAACACAGTCCTGCAGAATTATGGAAATGTGTGTGCTTTGGGAAAGGTGGGGAAAGAAACCTGCTTTTCCCTACAGACTTTTTTTTGGGGGGGGATGCAGAACATGTGACAGTAGTTAGATGTGTTAGCTACTAAATGGCAGATAAGCATCTGTTTTTATAAAGAGGAAACCCTGCATCTTGCACAACTTCTGATAGGATGATTGATGATGGATTCATGCTTAGGTACCAGAAACTGACTGTTCAGAAAGTGTACAGCTTAGAAAATCTCAATAGAGCAGGTACCCTACTAGAGATAATCACTTCAGGTTGTTTTCTAAACCCTTTCTTTTCCTTCAGATGCCACATGTGTCATACAGATGCCCATGTTGTAGTCGGTTGTTGATTTTTCACATAGATCATAGGATTGTTGAGGTTGGAAAGACCTTTGGAAATAACCTGCTCCAAGCAGAGTCAGTCAGAGAAGGCTGCTCAAGGCACTCCCCTTTTAGGTTTGAGTATGTTGAAGGATGGAGGTTACAAAACCTGTGGGCAGTCTGTTGCACTGCTTGAGTACAGTGAGAGTGGAAAATGGTTGGGACTTTTAGTTTGTTTGAGTTTTTTCTTTCATTTTATGAGTGAGGAATTACTTACTTACACTTACTTATAAGTAAGTATTCCAGTTTTTCAGTTCATGCTTATTACCTCTTCTCAATTCAGTGGATATCACCTGAAGATCTGACTGTTTTCCTTTCTTCCTCACTCATCAGATACATGGATAAAATCTCTCTAAGTCCTCTCTTCTCTGCCCTTTGTCCATTTGTTTGGCCTGTTGAGTTTCATCAGTGTTGCAGGACACTGCTGCTCTCCATTTTGTCTCTTGAGCAGATTTGCTGGGGATGTGCCTTCACCCATCACCCAGGTCACTAATGAAGGTTTTTAACCCACCACCAAACCCCTGGGGTGTCCTCACCACTGGTGGCACAACTCTGGGAGCCCAGAAGCTCAGCCACTGTTCATTCCACCTCAGAGTCCACTTACCTTGTCCATTCCTCATTAATTAAGCTATGAGGGGCTTCATGGGTGATGATGTTGAAAGCCTTACAAAGTTGAGATAAAAATGTCTGCTGCTCTCCTCTTGCCTACTGAGCCAGTCATCCCATTGTGGAAGGCTACTGTTACCATGATACCTTCTTCTGATTTGGAGGTGATGTTGGCATTTGTGTGCTGCTCATGTTAAAATCCATGGTTTGCTTGAAAAAATATGGGAGAAAGGGAGAGTACAGAACTGGAAAAATACTAGTAAAATACTTCTGTCCTGGGAACTACAGTGGTTCTCTAAAGAACCTTCAGTGAGATTGTGGAGGTGGAATACCTGAGCTTGCAGTCTGTCTCCCAAGGTTTCAGACATTTGCTGTTGAAAGGTAAGTTGTATCCAGGTTTTGTTTGAAGATCATTATGCTGACAAATGGATGTTTTTCATAGTGACCTGTAAATAACTATATCCATAACCCCCTGGCACTTGTGTGTATATTACATTGTTATATGTAGGGGAGGAAAATGGAGTATATTTAAATGTGAAACTCATAAAGTCAACTTCTTGTTTGTTGCAGGTTTGTGGAATCTTGCCTCTCTTTTTTCAAATCTATGTTTGTTTGTGTTGATGCCCTTTGCATTTTTCTTCCTGGAATCGGAAGGATTTGCTGGCCTGAAAAAGGTAGGAAAATTACTACTAAATACAGAGTAATTGCAGCATACATTTCATTTTCAGTCTTTATTTCTTATGAAATTGAAATTACAGATTGGGGAGGATTTGGTGCTGGCATGCATGTGCTCATGTGAAGGTGATATACAGCTTCATACTCTGGTACAGGCCAGGTATACAGGGGAAAAAGGACTCCTTAGAAACCATGTGTACTGAAATAAAGGAAATTACTTTTTTTAAAATGTTAAATGATTAAATAAAGATTTTATTTTTTGGAAGGTGAGTCTGTTGGGATGTTAAAAGGGGAGAAGGTTCAAGAAATGCACTAGAAATAAAATAACAAGGAAAAGGACAGGTTTCTTGCTGATGGGAAGGGTGGTTAAATAATAACCATAAATAATGACCCTGAGAAAACAAGCTTTATTTGTGAATTGTAAAGGTTACAGATATCCCAAAAAAGGTTCAAGTATGGTAAATATTAACAATAATATGTTAAAAAAACATGTCTTAAAATACTCAACTTAGTTAATTTATTCAGCTTGAGAGGGCTGAGCATTTCAGTGAAGCAAAGCAATTTTTGAACAATAAGATGGTAATGATTGTATTAATACATGAACTAAAGAAATACAGTGAAAAATTACTATAATGGGAGGCACATAAAAATGAATTTCAAATCATAAATATCAAATAGATTAAACTGGAATGACTGTCTGGGGATCAATTGTAGCACTTTCCCATTAATCTTTATCATCTAAATGATTACACTTTTGTTTTTAATGATACTACACTTGAGGGAATTCTGCTCCCTTTGGATGGCAATTGTCAGAGAGCAAAGGGCCTTGGAAGGTGATCTTGAAATCTGGAGAATTAAAATGAATTAAAGATGGATGCAAAAGATTATGAGTCATTGAAGCAGGGCAGGTAACTTAAAACCACAAGGGGATAATTGTGTTTGGAAGGAAAACATCATTCCTGGTTGCATTGACAGGAACTGGTGTGAAGGCAGTGAAGTTTCCATTTTGGGTCTTGGTGGGATTAGGGAAAACTCAACTGAAGTGCTGCATTCAAGTGGGGTCTTTGAGCTCACTTGAGAAAAAACAGAGGACAGAAAAACAAACAAAAAACAACTTAGGCAGCATTGCCTAATCAGTTACACAGATCAGTTATGATTTTGGGTGACCAAACTAATGCATTCAGCTTCCAAGGAGGTTGGTGATGAGCTGCTGTGTTTAATTTGTCCATCTTGGCTGGAAAACACTTTCTGTTCTTCCTCATTCACTTCAGGTATCTACAGGCCTGAGAGTTTTCATGTGGAGGCCACCCCATTTTTCCTTTTCACACTTAAGTATCTAACCACAGCTAATATTTATCATTTTGTTCTAAAAATATGTAAAGTGTTTTCAGTGGGGTTTGTGTTTCCTGCAATCCAACAAAACCAAGGATTAGCACACTGGGTAAGGTACTTCTACTGTTAAAGGGCTGTTGGTGCCAACAGATACTTTGTGTATCTCAGCTACATGAAACTTGCACTTTACATGAAACTTTTATAATTAATGTGTAACTTTCTTATGGTAGTGGTATCAGTAAATCCCATTCAAGATAAATCAGATCACCATTTCACATTTATGCTTGAAAGCATTTGTGAGATGAGATGGAACAGATAGGACCATGATCTTCTGCAGATGGCAGGGAAAAGATGATTGTTGATGCTTTAGAGTTTGCTTCTTCATGGGGGCAGATGAGATCAGATTTTAGTATCAAAGCCCACCTATTTGAGGGGAGGAAATTCCATTTTGGATTTTCTTTTTTTTTTTTTTTTTTTTTACTTTGAGTACTGGATGTTTTTGGAACATCCCAGGAGCAGAGTGTGATTCTTGCTACCAATACTCCAGGCATTTATGCAATGTCTGTTCTACCTCACTAAATGGATGGAATTGTTTTGCTGGTTTGGAGTGAGCCTTAAAGCTGCTGGTCAAGATTCATGATTTGTTGGATGTTGTGATATGAACACACCTTGTCTTAGGTTGCTTTTCTTGGAAAGTAAGTGGCAGATGGCACTTCTGGACTAAGGTGCTAGTTAAAATTAAATGTGCTGTTCTTTTCAGTAGATAAAGGATTCTACTTGTAATAATTGCTGTGTGTGTTTTAAAGCATTACATCACATAATTAGGTGGTTAGGATCTGGGAAAATTCATGATTAATCAAACTCAATCAAACATGTAAGGTTTTCAGTTCTAGCATCTGCTAGAGTATTTCCCACTGGTTTTTACTTTCTGTAGATTTTTGTCATGTTTCTCACCTCTTTTCAAAAAAGGTTTTGAGACCATGATTATTTTGTAGAATTTTGGTATTTTAACAAATTATTTTTTGTATATTTAAAAAAAGTCGTATTTCATCATTCATCCCATCAAACTAATGGACCAGAGAGATAAAACACTGTTCAAATGCTATTACTGTTCACTGGAAAAATCCGATTTTAGTGATCTCAATTTAAAAGAACATTTCATGCATTTGGCAAAACTTATAACATTTAAGAGAAGAATGATCTACTGTAAATGTGAAGATATTCAATAAAGAGGTTTGGCATGGATCTTTAATCTTTCAGTTGGGAGTTGGGAAAGCACTTGGTTCTAGATAACCAACTCAGAGCAAAATTTGGATGTAAAGACTTTCCAGTGGAAGCTTTTATGCAGGTCATTTTGTCATTGCATTACCTTCATCATAATGACTAAATAAGTCACTTGGGTATGGATGTGTGCAGTGAAGATGTCTATTTGAAGGTCTTCATATATGAATTACTTGTTGGACTTCAATACAAGTTCTGAAAATGCATAATTAGAAGTGGTTCATTCCTGTAATTGAAATTATTTTTATTTCATTTTTTAATGGATGTCTTTGTTCAGATTAAATTGCAACAATAATTTTAGTCATTATCACGTGTGGGTCTCACTCCTGAAGATTTTAGCCATCTGTTTGTTTATCACAGACTGTGCTATGAAAGTTGATTTTTATGTATTGACTGTAATGTGATTTTTGGTTTTTGCAGCCTCTGATATTTCAGATAGCTCATAAATTACTGTCTAACTTTTCATTCCATGTTCCTGAATGGTAGCATTGCTCCCTAACTGTTCTGACTCAGAATGGCTTTGATTAACCATCTTCCAGTTTCCTATGGTCCTTTTCCCTGGCTGCTGGTGTACTTTCTAAATGGCACATGGCCCCTTTTAGAGACCCACTTGGCTTCCCCAGGGCAGCAGTTTCAAACACCCAAGGGCTTGCATATTGTGCAGAGGAGAGAAGTAGGGAAGTGCATCACTGACCATGCATGGGTGTAGTGCTGCACTGGAATTCAGGCTGATTCTCTGCTAGTTTTTAATGAAATCTGCTGTGTAAATTCAGAAAGGGCATTTTGGGCCTGAGAGGGCTGACCATGCCCTTGTAAAGAACTTAAATGCTGCTCTTTGCTCTTGTTCATTTCTGTTGAAAGGCACTTGAACAATTCTGATGGCAGGACAATAATAATGATAATCCAGCCAATACTGGAGGTGTATATTATACATTTATATATATGTGTGTCTTTGTATATCTGCCATGTGTGTATGTATGCACACACATTTTTGTGTACACATGTGAATTGTATTTTTCAAGCCTTGGAACTGTAATACATTGCAACTTAACCAGTGCTGTTAACTGTGCTGTTGGTGTACCTGATATCACTTTAGTCTCTTGCATCAGTATTAAAAACCGTTTTACATCTTTCTCTGTTCTTCTTGCCTTCCTGTAGAGAGACTGTGCATAAAGTTTTGTTTCTTGTTTAGATAATTTTTTAGTTCTTTGTCACTGATGTGCTCAGATTGTAGTTATTAAACAAAGTTGTCAACAAGGTTTTTTAATGTCAGAATGAACCTCATTCTTTATCATTCTCTCCCAAAAAGAAAAACTCTGCTGTTTGCAGCTGAGTAGGTCACAGTGCTGATGTTTCCATGTGTGGTAACAGACTGCACAGAAAATTACATGTGTGCTGCTGTGTGAAGGAGGCAAGCATTTTTGAGGAGATAATTGCTATACCTTTTCTTGACCTTTAAAATATGACCTTTCTCTTGATGTAACTTCAATGGAAATTTGTATTTATTTGAAGTTGACAAAGAGGACGTTTTGGAGTAATTTCCTTGTAAGAAAATACAAATAGTCCAATTTACTACTGCGAGAAACTGGAAAAACTAGGTATTGCATAATCACAAGTGTAGAGTTTTAAAAAGGCTTTATGAAGTATATTACCTTAATACTGATCTTTGAACTTGTAGTCATAGCATAAAGTTTAACATGAGCGACAGCAACATCCTGAC